>NC_060081.1:33147075-34397075 GCF_922984935.1 Meles meles | reverse complement strand
TGAATTTGTATGTTGAGGCCATCAATATAATTTTATAATTATTATTTTATGTAGTTTTATTTTTTAATCAAAGTGGGAGAAAAAATGTTAAGCAAAATTGCATTTGTACTGTTTTTTTTTTTTTTTTTTTTTTTTTTTTTTTTTGTATTGCATATATACCTATGTTGTTACCTTTGCTAGGATTCCTTATTTCTTCATGTGGATTTGTTACTGTCCATTGTTTTTTTTTTTTTTTAATTTCAACCTAAAATTCCTTTTTAATATTTTTATAAGACATATATGCCCATGACAGGTCCATCCTTCCTTCCTTCCTTCCCTTGTTTCTTCTTCTTCTTCTTCTCCTTCTCCTTCTCCTTCTCCTTCTCCTTCTCCTTCTCCTTCTCCTTCTCCTTCTTCTTCTTCTTCTTCTTCTTCTTCTTCTTCTTCTTCTTCTTCTTCTTCTCTTTTTTAAATTTAGGCACATATTAATGTCTCACTCATTTTTAATGTAGCTTTCTTACATAAAGAATTATTGGTTGATAGTTTTTTAGTTTAGTTTTTTGTTTTTCCTTTGAGCATCTTTTGCATGTCATCCCACTTCCCTCTGGCCTCTATGGTTTCTGATATAAAACCAACTGTTAATATTACTGATGACCCCCTATACATGAGGAGTGATTTTTCTTTTTCTGCTTTCAAGATCCTGTTTCTTTGGTCTTAGATGATTTATGATCTGTCTTATTATGTATCTCTGCATTTGTTCTCTTTAGAATTCATTGAGCTTCTTGAATGCATAGATCTACACTGTTCATGAAAGTCGGTAAGCTGTTCATCATTATTATATCAAATAAAAGTCAATAATCTTTCAAAAAGACTTCAATAGCCTTGTTTACCCTTTTTCTGTCTTCTACTTTAGGAACTTTCAGTACGTATATGCTGCTATACTGGGTGGTGCCCCTCAGGTCTCTGAGACTCTGTTTATTTTTCCTCATTATTTTTCCTGCCTATTTCTTAGTCTGTATAATCTCAATTTATCTTACTTCAAATTTACTGATTCTTTTATCTGTTATCTCAAATTTGCTTGTGAATACCTCTAGTAAATTTTCCCTTCCAGTTATTATGTTTTTCAATGCCAGAATTTCTATTTGATTTTTTAAAAAATAATTTTAATCTCTATTGTTATTCTTTATTTAGTGAGCTATAGCCCTCAGACTTTTTTTTTTTTTTTTTTGGTTCTTTAGATATGGTTTCCTTTAGTTCCTTAAATATTTAAAATTGGTTATATAAAGCCTCTTACAGTTAATATAATGTCTGTTTTCTAAGGATGGGGCTAGAGAATGAAAAGGCTTATCAGTCATTATTTTGAGAACTTTTTAAAAATGTAAGCTCTATGCCCAGCGTGAGGCTTGAACTCATGACTCTGAGATCAAGAGTCACATGCTCTACTGTCTGAGCCAGCCAGACACCATGAGGTGTTTTGTTTTGTTTTGTTTTATCTGAGTACTTTTTTCAATGTTACTATGAACCTTATCAGTCATTACTTTGAAATGACCCGAAATAAAATGAATTTCTGTAGAAATGTGATGGATAACAATAGTAATGATAATATAGCTATATACTTTCTTTCATCTTGGAAGATTCTTTTTCAGATTCTTAATTAACTTTCATTTCTTATAAAACTTTATACATTCTGGAGCAATTTATTTTTCAAAAATGCCTGCATTTATCCAAAGATGTACCATTGTAGGTTTTCTGAAGAATGAGATTCAAAGAAGCACAATGTGTTGCTTCCCCACCTTTTTTTTTTTTTTTTTTTTGTGGCCCATTTGGTGAACAATAGTAAACAAGAAAAAAATCACAAATGGAAATGTGCAAATTAGTGTTTGTTACCATGGAAAGAGGTACTTTAAATATTAACTTTTTTACTTGTTTCTCAGGAGGTTTTATCCACTCTCTGAAAGCATGATTGTTTCTTCTGAAATGACAAACACCCAACAGTGGTCTCAAGTGTCCTGGGTTTTAGGCTTGGGAAGAGAGACCACTATGGCTTCCTTTAAATGAAAATGGAATCAAGGAACAATGGTGTACTTATGTCAAAATCTTTTCAGATGGTTAAAACAGGCAGCAAGAAATTTTACCCACAACCTCATTATTTTCAGGTTAGCTACTATCATTTTAATGTGAGAGTCAATGAAATTGTTCTAAATAGATGATCAAAAGATGGAAAGAAAAATATTTTTAACATTAAGGTATGGTCATAGTGACTTCTAAGGATAACTGCCTGCCATGTGAATCATATCTCTTGGAACAATTGTCATAAATTGTTCTCATTTCCTGACACAAATGAGTCCTTAAGAGGAGAGGAGTTGACTACAGCAGTAATGCTCTGTCTTTGTGTCAAGTTTCTTTGTGATTTTTTTTCTTTCACTTAGGCTCTTTATCAAGACCGCTTAAAATGCTAATGAGATCTTAAGATCAAGGTGAACCAGCTACTAAAACCCATCTATTGTATTTTTACCTAAGGTACCATGACAAGGCAAATAATTACATAGAAGCAAGTCAGTGGTTGGCATGAGAGGCTTGGGACCACACAGAACTCCACTGGTGGCCAAGTCTTCATATCTAGGGGCCATTTTGCTCTATAAAGTCTCAGTGACTGGTGATGTTGTGAGAGTCTGAGTGCCTATTTACTTTTATCAACAGGGATCAATAAGTAACCTGGACTTTTCTTAAAGATATGTTACCTCTAAATAATGTTTTTCTAAGAATTTATCTAATTTTATGTAGTTATTTTGGCTTTCTGATCAATCATCAAGAATATTCTCTTCTGTATAGGAAAGAAACTATGTCAAGACCTCTCAGTAAGGAAATAAGATGGGGAGTAAAGCCAGGGAGATAACTCTCTTCCTCCACTGGCCAGCATCACCCATGACCATTTCACGTGGGACAGTGGACTTTACTGTCCCCATGGGCTCTGACCATGCCAGGAAGCTGTTTTCCTCATTTCTTTTGTTGGACACAAAGGAATGCAAAAAAAAATTATGTAGAAAAGATCTGACTCTTTAAGAGAATAAAGTTAAAACACGCACCCTAATGTGTCATTTTCAAGTCACATTGATGCAAAGTCTCAAGAGACCATTTTTGTGCGTGATAAAGAGAACACTTGAATAATAATGCATACTTTTTCCTGTTATTTAGAGATGATATTAATTAAAGTGTGTCCTCACTGCCTTTTTTCTTTTTTTTAAGTAGACTTCATACCCAACATGGAGCCCAATATGGAACTTGAACTCATGACCCTGCGGCCAAGACCTGAGCTGAGATCAACTCCTGAGCAGAGATTAAGAGTTGGACTCTTAACCAACTGAGCCACCCAGGCACAATTCCAGTTTTTGAAGCCTTTTGATTCTGAATGTGGTAGAGGTATTTATGCATATTCATTCTTTCTTTGATTAAACAAATGTCTGTTGAAAACTAACTTTAGACTCAATCCTCTGGCAGGTGCTAAGAATATCATGCCCAACAGATGATCCCTACTTTCTATGAGATCCTAATTTAACTCACGGGCTGCATATGAAATAAGCTACATTGATACAAAGTTGTGCTTCCATTAATATATGTATAATGTGCTATGTGAAAGCAGACAAGGGCACACCTAACATTTAAGGAAGACCTCATGAAGAATGAAGTCAGGTATAAAGTGGAGACATGTCTTCTTAGGCTGATGGGCTGGTGTGTAATTGCAGTCACAGTGTAATGGAAATGCATACTGAAAATTACAATCTGTGGCATGTGTGGGTCACCATATGGATTGGAATCAAGCCTAAAAAGACAGAGAAGAGAAAGAATAGTCTCACTATGATCACTATTTTCTAAAATTTTGTCCTTGTGTAATATCCACCTTCATGGGTATAAACCGCAACTAGCTCCTATTCAGTTGAATGTGGCAAACTTGAATGGATGTACATGACTGCACACATCAGTCACTTGATGGTTTTTATAAAGTAAGCTCCCATGTTGTGGCTGCCTGTGTTGAGAGGCCAAGGTATTACAGGTGTCTCTATGAGTGCAGGGTAGCCTCTGGCTGAAAACCAGCAAGAAACTGAAGCTCTTAGGTCTATAGCCTCCAGAAACCGAACTCTGCTAACAACATGAGTGAGTTCAGGGCAAAACTTTTCTCAGTCGACTGTCAGATCAGACTGCAGCCCTGGCCAACACCCTGATTGTAGTCTTGTATGATTGTGGCAAGAAGACCCATCTAAACTGTGCCTGAACTCCAGACCTACCAGAAGTTTAAATAATAAATAATAAATGTGTGCTTTTCTTTTCTTTCTTTCTTTTTTTTTTAATATGCTAAGTGTGTGATGACTTGTTATGCAAAAACTGAAAATGAATGTGTGGCCTTTTTCCCAATCCCCCAAGCAACCTTTTGGTAAGAAGACATTGACTTCTAGCTTTTTATTACTCGCTTGTCTTCATGTGTAGCAGGAGTTCCAACAGTACTTCTCCTGAGATTTTTTTAAGTTTTAGCCTAAAAAAAATGAGGCTTTTAAAAAATAAATGTGAAAAATGAACTCTTGCTGGATTCACAGTGCAGGAAAGGGGGCTTAGGTACATGTACAGAGAGTTCAGTTGTTCCTTGGGACTTATGGTATGAGCCATGGCACTCATAGCACAGATGAAGCCCAGAGCTCCTGCTCTGGGCCCAAGCTGGCCATTGTTTTGACTGGTCTAACCATTACATTTTTAAGAAGGCTTCCTAGGTGGCACCCTAGACTGATCTTTAGATATTTCAAATGCATACATCCCTTGGGCCCATTGCAATAAATGACCATCTAATTAAGGGTGAAAAAGAAAGACCATAATGCAATGATTTAAGCATTTCTACATTGTCAGCCTCACATTCACACATTACAGTGACCAGTCATAAAATGGCCATTGGTCTCTTTCCAATTTCAGAGGAACAAATGACATTCCTCTAATTCCTGTCCCTTTGGCTTGTTATCATTTTACTTTATTATTTGCTACTAAGTCTGTTTCCACTCTTTCCTACTAGAGTGAATTTCTTGGCCCCATCTGTTCTTGGAGAAGCAATAACCTACCTGAAGATTCGGCTTCTAATTGAAACTATTTTTGTTCATTACCACTTGAACCTTGAACTCAGTCCCCTGCTCCAAGGCTGGGCCTGCTGGCATTTCAGAGCAAGTAGAAGACAGGAAAGAGAAAATGCCTGTAGTCGAATGGTCTGGGCTCTGACCTCAGCATCTCTCCAATACTCTAAATTTGGGCAATTTGTCTAGCCTTTCTGGAGCTGGTTCATCTATCAGCTGAGGTTATACTAATGACTATGAACAATATAGGAATAAACCTATGCCTATATGCTTCACAAGATTGTGGAGAGATCCAAATACATACAGAAGTGTTTTTGAAAGCTACCAACTGGCAACCTGAATTAAAATCAAGCTTTTATCTTTTCTTCCACTGGGGTCTTGACAGTTGAGACAAAGGAAGCTCTTGTGTTTTTATGGTTTATTAGAAATAGACATACAGGGGTGCCTGGGTGGCTCAGTCATTAAGCATCTGCCTTCAGCTCAGGTCATGATCCCAGGACCCTGGGATCAAACCCCACATCTAGCTCCCTGGTCAGCACGAAGCTTGCTTCTATCTCTTCCACTTCCACTGTTTGTGTTCCCTCTCTCACTATGTCTTTCTCTGTCAAATAAATAAATAAAATCTTAAAAGAGAAAGGGAAATAGACATAGAAACTGACCCCGCAGGTGAAGTCATGCACAGTGCTGTTGCTGGTTTTCTCATAGTATGTGTGATACAGCTGAAGTAACTTGAATTTTGATAAAGTGATTGATCTAGTTTAGGGTCCAAATCAAGAGTACCTTTATTACTGTTCAGTCTTCCCAAAAAATGATGTTTTGGTGTCAACTCATAGTAGGTACCAATGAACTAGCATTTATGACAATAAAGTCTCCAATGACTATCCCTTTATCATGACATCTTAGACCAGAAGTTAGGAGAAACTAATGTTAGTAATTCTTTCCTCTCTGAAATTATTTCTACACTTCCAGAGCAGTGAGAAGGGGCTTTTTACCTCTTCTCCTTTTTGGACTTATGACTTACTCCTCTTGGCATCTGAACTTTCCATGATGCTTTTGTTGAATTTTATTTCACTATCCTCTTTCTTTCCCTCTTAACCTCACAAGATACTTTCCCATTTGGTTCAGCCTGCTGTGTGTGTGTGGTTCCAATTCGAGCTTTCTACCTTTTGGTTGCAGCTTTTATGGGGCAAGCACAGTAACAAATGCCCAAAATGGATTGACCTGTTTAATTATATAAAGACACAGTCTGTTAATGTCCTTATAATGTAGGTAAGGAAATTTAACTACAGAAATATTAGGAAAGTGCCTGAGGTATCATAATTAGCAAGTGGCAAGTCAGAATTCAAATTTGCTAGATGGATTCAGGGCCCAAACTCTTAACCTTGTTTCCAGTGCTTCTGAAACTTTGATGCACCAGAATTCCCTGGAAGATTGGTTTTTCATTTGCTTGGTTTTGCATTTCTCTAATCCTTAAACATATCATTGGAGCCACTGCAGGTGAGGAAAGGATACTGTTGAAGACATCTTCATGGATGCCCCAAACTACCAAAAAGGCATGTAAAAATGTACCTACAAATCGGCATATCTTTAAAGAATCTATCTATATCTATATCTATATCTATCTATATCTATATCTATATCTGATTTGCATCTCCCAGAGCTTGAGAGCCATTGGCCTGAGAAAAGTAGTGTTAAAAAAATATATCATTTGCTTAGATGCTTGCTAAAAATAACCTTTTTAAAAAAAATTTTTTTAGGGAGACTTTATTTAAGACTATTTCAGTAGGGGAGAAAAATCGAACTCAACTCCAAATACAGCAACAGCAGCTGGGAATTTACAGCCAATGAGCAGAAGGAAAGGGTCAGTAGATGGAAAATTACAAAGAGGAACTTGATTAGCTATTAAGAGTAGGGGACAATCCATAAAGTGCATTAACAGGATTCTTTGAGGCAACTGGGTTCAGTAGACCAATGGTAGATGGGCAGGCTAAGGTTGGGACCCGGTTGAGAAGAGGGCCCTGAGGAGCCAGACATAAGTGTTGTCAGATGACACTTGCAGAGAAGAGGGAGGAGAGGAGCTATACAACCCAGCAGGTACAGCATATTTTCTGATAAATAGAGGTCTTTATTTTTTTTAATTTTTTAAAGATTTTATTTATTTATTTGACAGAGAGAGAGAGAGAGAGAGATCACAAGTAGGCAGAGAGGCAGGCAGACAGAGAAAGGAGGAAGCAGGCTCTCTGCCAAACAGAGAGCCTGATGTGGGGCTGGATCCCAGGACCCTGGGATCATAATCTGAGCTGAAGGCAGAGGCTTTAACACACTGAGCCACCCAGGCACCCCTAAATAGGTGTCTTTAACAACAATTTTTAATCCTGGGTTCAGGAATCCAGAGGCTATGCTAATTTATCTAAAAGAATATTATAAAAATTTTTATCAAGATCGATTTTAATTTGTTGTATAAAAACAATAACAACAGCTACAGCAAAACAAAACAAAATCAAACCTCCATTTGTCTACAGAAATCTTTTGAGACTGATGGCAGATGTGGCTCAAGCAACCAAATAACAGATTATTAAAATTCTAAGAAAAGTTTGAATCAGCAGGTGGGAGTGGGACTCAAAACTGTGTGGACCAGTCAGACTCCAGTGGAGATGATACCATTTGAGATACCATACCAAATGAAATTTACTTCCAGGACATCTCCAGTGCATCCACAACTGCATATTTTCATGAATGGTCTGAACCTTAAGAAAAAAATGCCTTATGAAATTTTTAGATAAAACCAATTTGGCTGTGATGGCTGCTTCTTTCGGGAATTGAGCCAGTTTCCACAATACCCTGGGGTGGGGGGAAACAGGACAAGGCCAAAATCAAGAGAAATGACATATAATAATTGTGCTTCTTATGGAGGATTGTCCTTGGGAGGAAAAAATAAATCTCGGAATAGTATTTAGCAAATAATGAGTCAGTTATGTTGGAAGGAAAAGAAAGATGTGTGGGTCCTAATGGGTCACACACCACCATGAAGTCTACTCAGGTTGTGCTAAGAATGGATTTGACTTGGGAGATCAGGCTCCACCCTCCCCCCATGCCCTTACACCCCCTCAGACCAAGGCTTTCGTCCTTGGCTGTCTTTGCAGCAGATTGGGTTTGTTGGTAAGCAGAGTTTGAGGTAGAGATTAGTGCATAGACTGCTCATTAAGGAACACCCTTAGGACTGACTTCTAAGGAAAGGTTAAGAGATGGAGAGCAAGTATAGGGAGGAATGCAGCCGTGAAGTATGTAGGCTGACTTCACAAGGAGCTCCAGATTCAGAAATGTTCCTCAGAGTTGTGCTGAGTAAGGGCTACCTAAGTGGCCACACTCTCATACTGCTGCATCAACATGTCATTGATAGGGGCACTGAGCTGTCCAGGCCATCCCTGGAGTGGCTGACTCGAGGGGCATCTGTGGTCAGCACCTCCAGCAGCTTTCACTGATGAGCATCTGGTGAGGTCCATGGTGTCCATCACAGCATTGAAACCCCTCTACTTCCAAAGCCAAACTGAACTCTGTCATCTCCAAGTGCTACTAAACATCTGCAGCAGCATATATTTGTTTTTAATTTTTCTTGATTTTTTTCATGAATGTGGGTTGTATCTGTTTCTCTAAGTCCCTCTCTTGGCTGGGAGGATCTTAAATTGTGATTTGTTTTCTTATCTATTTCTCCCTCATTGGACCATATACTCCTTGGAGCATGAATCTGTGTTTGTCCACAGTAGATTCTGTCCACCTAGAACAGTATCTGCTTGGTAAGCAGGAATCTATTTCTTTGTTAACTCCCCATCCCCAGTGCTGTGTGCAGCTCCAGGTACATGTGAGAAGTCGATGCATCATTATGATTGATAGAATGGACAGGTAATGGATGTGCACAGCTATACCTGCAGGGACAGGTAACTTAGCTCCACTGTAAGAAGAGGGGTTTGAAGAAATATTGATGCCTTCTAACTGTGATTTCTTGCTCTGGAGAACATTTTACCTGAATAACAGGGAGGAAGACTTGATTAATAAGTCACATAAAACAAAAACAATGAACATCATCAAGGCCTTTCTCCAGGTTTGAAAAAGATAAAGCACTCTGAGCCTTCTTGGCAAATGAATGTTCTTCATGTAGCCTCCTCAAGTCATATTTAGACAGGTGATGGGCTGCAAAAATGGAGCCTTCAGACAGGCTTTCAGGTAAATTAATATCTCTTTCCAAGTGAGGGAAATGACTCCTGCCTGATGCCTCCTTGCTTTGATAGAAGAGGTTGCAGAACATATTTTGCATTTTTCCCAGAGATTTAAGGTCCAATAATATTCTAGCTCCTGGTAATTTAAGGCGTACCCACAAAGCAGGACAGGAATATCAAGTCTCCTATAAGTCCTGCCTGATGTGTGTCTGTTGTAAGGCTGCTTATCTGCTTTTTGCACTGCCCCATCTTGTGGGGCCATGATATGAGTGTTCTGCATCTAGCTTCTTCTGCACGAGTTTTAGGGTCTCGGTTGTATGGTGCTTGGAGCTCTGGCCAAGACCCATGCACTGGTAGTCCTCAGCAACTGTTGTTCTTTCTTCCGGCCGTGGCTACACTGGAAATGCCCAAGGGTTCCTGATACTTGTGTGGTGTGCCCCAAAGCACCCATTATGGCAAAGGCCTTTTCTTAGCCAGGGGCTATACTAACTTGATTTGTAAGTTAGATGCACACAACATTTCTTATCATCTTCTTAGTCCTCCCTCACCTCCCTCAAAACTACAAAATGTGCATATTTGTTCATACTTGCACACACCAAATCATGGGGTTTACCCCAGGGAAAACAACACACTGCTGTGTGTTCCTTTGGACCATGGTTTCTGACACACAGTGGTGAGGTTGGGGAGAGTCCCCAGGATATGTCTTACATCCTCATCAAGATGAACTGGGGTTCCTCGGGGGACAGCAGTGTCCAACACAGCCATAAAACCAATGACTTTATCCTTCCTTCCCATCCATCTGGTACTCCCACCTGACCTTCCTATTACCTGTCCATGAGCCACCAGATTAATCTCCATGAGACACTCAGAGTTTCAAAAGTTGCTAACTGTGGCCCTTCCAATTATAGAAAACTCACTGCTGTTTGGCATCTATTAAACAGAGCTTTCTATTAATGAAGTCTTCTGCTTAGCAACCAAGCAAGGGTAATTGATGTTTAAATGATAACCCTGAGGACTGTGAAACTCTGAAGTGTCTTCTGAATTATCAAAGAGAGATTAATATTCTTATAATGTCCCCATGCTTCATTTTTTAATAGAAAAGCACAAAGCAGAGAATAAAGATAAATGGGAAGAATTCTTGGGAAACAAAGATTATGTTAATCGTTAGATTCAAAAGGTTTAGAATTGGAGAAGGGACTTAACAGAAAAGAACGTGCCACCCACAGTTTACACAGTCAGAAAGTAAAGTCGAGTTTTGAAACCTTGGCTTCCAACCCCTTCTTTAACAGTGATGCTTATATGTCAGTTCGTTAATTCTTCATGGCAAAGTGGTAAGGGAGGCACATTTTCCCTTGGCATAGATTTGGGTCCTCTTTCCCTTTTATTGTCCCTGTCTCAGTGGTTGCCTCATGGATAGAAAAGTTAACTGGTGCATCCATAACTATCAAAGTATGGGTGGATGCTAGAGCGTGGTGGCAGTGAAGGGCACAGACTCGGGAGCCAGTCTCTCCAGCTGTGTGACTGTGGTTGACTTATTTAACTTCTCTGGATCTCAGAGGGCTATCAGAAGCATCAAATAACTTAATATTTATAAAATGATTAGTATGGCATTTGTCATAGGGAATGTTCTATATTAATGCTGTTCAATAAATACATCACCCTGCCAAGGATCTACTTTTTTTTTTTTTTTTTTTTTTGCTCTTGAGACAGTTTTTATTTGGAAGTTTGGTACAAAGTCATGGCATCAAAACATGACCTAAGTTGATAAGGAGGACATTTATAATCTCTATTTATTCCATGCAGTATGGGTACTCATATATTTCACCACAGAAATATTGTTTGATAATGGGGTCAGACCCTAGGTTCTGCTGAGTGTTAAAAACATACAGAATCAGCATGTCTTTCATTTTTAAGATGTGAAAAAATTCTTTTTTTTTATTTATTTTTTCAGCGTAACAGTATTCATTGTTTTTGCACAACACCCAGTGCTCCATGCAAAACGTGCCCTCCCTATTACCCACCACCTGTTCCCCCAACCTCCCACCCCTGACCCTTCAAAACCCTCAGGTTGTTTTTCAGAGTCCATAGTCTCTTAGGATCTACTTTTAAAAGAAGAAGGTAGCAAGGAGTGATTTCACATTGTGTAATAACTATTAGTGGTATGAGTCCTGGCTCCATCAGGGAGAACATGGGCCAGGGTGCCTTGTTGGCCCTATCTCAAACATACCACACAAATTATCATCTTCTGGGTTCAAAGGTGAGGATCAGAGTTGAATGGTGTATTTTCTGGAAAAAAGAAGAAGAAATATTAAAAAGAATCATGACTGTGCTTTTTCTTCTCTCTCTCTGTCTTTTTTTTTTTTTTTTTGTCTAAAAACTCTTTGAGAGCAACCAGTCAGCATAATCAATATGTGATCGGATGAGCTAAGAGTTACCATCTTCTTATTATTGTTATGTGCAAATATAATCCATTGATAAACACAAATGTGCCATTCTGGGGGAATTTTCTTTGTTCTAGTGATGAGTGGGTACATGGTCATACACTGAAATTCTAAGAAGTAGATGCAATATACATGTGTTTGGCGACTCTATTCATTTGTGGGACATAATGGCTAAGGAACAATTTTATATATATAAAGAGTCCAAGCAATTTAATTAGGAACTGGGTAGTTAGGAGTTCAAATTGCCCATAACTCTCACTAAATGACCTTTCCCTATGTCCATAATTATTGCTCCTTATACCTACAGGTGCCTTTGAAGTGATCTGATAAGACCAAAGCTCCTAGAAACATACACATTCACAGGAGTTCATGGACAATCATTTTGTTGCTCTCTCTCCTTTGAGAAACCATCCATCCTGCTCCTTACACCCAGAAGGATCTTTCAAAGCACGAATCCTATCTTGCCCCTAATCCCAGCCTCCCCTTCTCCTCTGACCTGGGCTCTCCTTGCCTTGGGCTGGGCTTCCTGTGCCTTCCCTGCTGCCTGGATATCTCCTTCTGGTTTCCCCAAGCCTGCCTCACCTATTACCAAACCTCATTGCCTGTTCTTCCTTCAGCACTGGCCACAGTTGTCAATCCCCTTTGATTTAGGTGATAATGTGCACAAGTCTCTCTATGAAAAGGAAGACACACTCAAATAGGATCATGCCTGCTTTTTGTTTTTGTTTTTGTTTTTTTAAGATTTTATTTATTCATTTTACAGACAGAGATCACAAGCAGGCAGAGAGAGAGGTAGAAGCAGTCTCCACGCTGAGCAGAGAGCCTGATGCAGGGCTCGAACCCAGGACCCCGGGATCACAACCTGAGCTGAAGACAGAGGCCTTAACCCACTGAGCCATCCAGACACCCCAGGATCATGCCTGTTTTATCAAAGCTCTGGCAATCTGTTAATGTGGGTTGCAAAGATAAAAGAATAACCATGAGCACATCTATTTGAACTTGACTTAATAGATCCATAATGACTGACATGGATAAATAATACACAGGCAAATACACCTGTGTCAGTTTTTATGTTTAGTGCCCTCCTCTCCCCTTCCACTTGCGCCTTCAATCCTACTGTACTTTGCATGTTTATAGATGCAGCTAAGAACCTTCTGCTTGTGCCTTCAATCCTACTATACTTTGCATGTTTATAGATGGAACTAAGAACCTTCTGCTTATAATAAGAGCATGGGTTCATTCAGCAGCCAGAATACCTAGTTCGTATCTCAGCTTTGCCAGTTCTTGGCTGTGTGATCTTGGACAGGGTTTCAACCTCTCTATGCTTTGGTTTCCACCTTTGTGAACATTTCATAGTTCATGGAGTTGTTTGAAGAATTACATATTAATACCTGACAGAGTTAGCATTCCATGACTTCTTGCTATTATTAGAACTTAGCAGCTTTTGTTTAGCTCTTATTTAATTAGACATGTACTCTATCTTTCTTCCTTGTAGTATTCTTCCCAAAGACATCTTGTATGTAGATAAGATTTGCTCTTGGGCCCAGTAGACAAACACACACCTGTTTTCTTATTTGTTAAAGCAGAAGGTTTGGCTGAAAATATCTGTGGCTCCCTCTAACTCTAGGCTACTATAAATTCATACACTCCTCTATTGGAAAGTATTTTCCTAACTTAATCCCTCCAGTTCACATAGATGTAAGATATAAATAGGAAAGAGAGACAGTGACCCGCCTGCCTTCCTAAACTGCATGGAGAGAGAGGAGTTAATTAAGTACTGAACTGGAATATGGGGAATAAGTTTTCTTAGTGAGTTCAGAAAAGGAGTTTTTATGGGGCCATCCATCAGGCTTAAGACATATGCTTTAGGGAAAAGCCTTGGCTCACCATAATAAGGAAAACAGTTCTACACACTGGTGCAGTTTCCACCAGGTACTTACAGACACTTGTGATGATCCCTTTGATCCTTCCCTTGATTAGATGAGGCTAGATGTCCTGTCTGATTTTGGAGATTCAGCCTCTTCAAGGAAACTTTTCTTAAATCTTCGAAGGGGAGGTTTTGTTTCCCAAAGGTTAGCTGAGTTCTCCTTCCTATTTTAGGCCCAAAATATTGTGATAATAATGAACAAATGAAAAATGATCCTCAGGTTTTTCTCTTCCAAACCATCAAGAAAGAGTGAACAGAAAAACGATTCCAACAATATTTTATTAGATTTAAAGTGCCTTCCTCATCAGAGAGAAGTGGTATGGAGGCCTGCCTGAGAGAACAAATCTGTCCCTGTGATGAATAAAGCATGACTGCCCTCCCTCACTTGGGAGGATCTCCTTCTCTCATTCTTTGCCTGGCCATTAGAGGATGATAATAGCAAGAGTTGTAATTCATCTAGCTTGTCACCCAAAGTTTTCAAGGAAGCTTAAGCCCACTGTCTTTCAGGATGTCAAGATAAGGGACAAATGAGAATAAAGAAAGTCTTTGAAAAGTATTTTCTTTCCTTTTTATGGAAAATTACATGAAACAGTTGTTTTTGGTCACACTAACCTGATAAATTTATGTTTGGAATAAAATAATATTTAACAATGTTTCCTACTAATTAAAACAACCTTGGAAGTTTGCTAAACGTATGGATTCCCAGGTCTCATCTCTGGAGATTATGATTCTGTTGTTCTGTGTGAAACCCAGGAATCTAATTTTTCTTTTTAAAGAAAAGATTATATATATATATATATATATATAAAATATATATATATAATCTGTAAATATATATATTTATATATATTTACATATATATATTTTTTATATATATATATATAATCTTTTCTCTCTCCATATATATATATAATCTCTCTCTCTCCATATATATATATGTAAATATATATATTTATTATATATATAATATATATATATAATTTTTTCTCTCTCCATATATATATAATCTCTCTCTCTCCATATATATATATAATATATATATATGTAAATATATATATATTTATTATATATATAATATATATCTCTCCATATATATATGTAAATATGTAAATATTTACATATATATGTAAATATGTAAATATGTAAATATGTAAATATATATATATTTATTATATATATATAATATATATATCTCTCCATATATCTCTCCATATATATATGTATATGTATATATATATGTAAATATATATATTTATTATATATTTATATATATTATATTTATATTACTATATATATTATATATATTATAATATATATAATAGATATAATAAATATATATATTTATATATATATATGGAGAGAGAGAGATTATATATATATATGGAGAGAGAAAAAATTATATATATATATAATTATATATATATAAATAGATAAAATATATATATATATAAATATATAAAATATATATATATATTTATATACATTTATATATATATATTTATATATTTTATATATATATATAAATATATATATGGAGAGAGAGAGAGAGGAGTACATAAGCAGGGGGAGGAGCAGAAGGAGAAGAAGAAGCAGGCTCCTTGCTCAGTGGGACATAGGGCTTTTCCCCAGGACCCTAGTATCATGACCAAAACAGAAGGCAGATTTTGAATTGAGTGAGCCATCCAAGCACCCTGGGAATCTAACTTTTTATAAGCATCTCAGACGATTCTTTTTTTTTAAAGATCTTATTTATTTTTCAGAAATGCCACCTAGGCGGAAAGACAGGCAGAGAGAGAGGAAGGGAAGCAGGCTTCCCACTGAGCAGAGAGCCTGATGCGAGGCTTCATCCCTGGACCCTGGGATCATGACCTGAGCTGAAGGCAGAGGCTTTAACCCACTGAGCCACCCAGGTGCCCTAGCATCTCAGATGATTCTTATGAACAGTCTAGAAAAATGCCAAAATGAGTCAATCTATCAGGATTAGAACAAATGCACTTTATTTTTATTTTTATTTTTATTTTTTATTTTATTTTATTTATTTTATTTTTATTGTGTTATGTTAGTCACAGTATAATAACATCATTAGTTTTTGATGTAGTTTTCCAAAATTCATTGTTTATATACCAGACCCAGTGCTCCAGGCAATACGTGTACTCCTTAATACCCACAACCAGGATCAACCCTCCCCCACCTCCCTCCCCTCTAAAACCCTCAGTTTGTTTCTCAGAGTCCACAGTCTCTCATGGTTCATCTCCCCCTCCGATATCCCCCGCCCAATTCACTTCTCCTTTCCTTCTCCTAATGTCCTTCATGTTATTCCTTATGTTCCAAACATCAGTGAAACCATATGATAATTGGCTTTCTCTTCTTGACTTATTTCACTCAGCACAATCTCCTCCAGTCCCATCCATGTTGATGCAAAAGTTGGGTATTCATCCTTTCTGATGGCTGAGTAATATTCCATTGTATATGTGGACCACATCTTCTTTATCCATTGTCTGTTGAAGGCCATTTTGGCTCCCTCCACAGTTTGGTTATTGTGGACATTGCTGCTATGAACATTGGGGTACATATGGCCCTTTTTTTTTCACTACATCTGTGTCTTTGGCATAAATACCCAGAAATTACATTACTGGTAATGTAATTTCTGGGTCAAAGGGTAGCTCTATTTTTAATTTTTTGAGGACTCTCCCACTGTTTTCCAAAGTGGCTGTGCCAACTTGAATTCCCACCAACAGTGTAACAGGGTTCCCCTTTCTCCACAGCCTCTCCAACATTTATTGTTCCCTGTCTTGTTAATCTTTGCCATTCTAACTGGTGTAAGGTGATATCTCAATGTGATTTTGATTTGAATTTCCCTGATGGCTAATATGATGAACATTTCTTCATGTGTCTGCTAGCCATTCTTATGTCTTCTTTGGAGAAATGTCTTCTCATGTCTTCTGCTCATTTTTTGACTTATCTGCTTTTTGGGAATTGAGTTTGAGGGGTTCTTTATAGATCTTGGATATCAGCCCTTTGTCTGTAGTGTCATTTGCAGGTATTTACTCCCCTTCTGTGGGCTGCCTCTTTGTTTTGTTGACTGTTCCTTTTGCTGTGCAGAAGCCTTTTATCTTGATGAAGTCCCAAAAGTTCATTTTCACTTTTGTTTCCTTGGCCGATGTAAAAAAAAGTTACTGCTTATGTTCTCCTCTAGGATTTTGATGGATTCGTGTCTCACATTGAGGTCTTTCATCCATTTTGAGTTTATCTTTATGTACGGTGCAAGAGAATGGTTGAGTTTCATTCTTCTATACATAGCTGTCCAATTTTTCCTGCACCATTTATTGAAGAGATTATTTTTCCAACTGGCTATTTTTTCCTGCTTTGTCGAAGATTATTTGATCTTAGAGTTGAGGGTCCACATCTGGGTTCTCTACTCTGTTCCTTTGGTCTATTTTGCAGCTTCATCTTAATAAAGCAGCTTTGAATTTTATAAAAACCCTAAGCACCTCTAATTCTGGGACCTGGGACCAACTCCGATGTAATTATTTGGAAAAAAAGAAATAAAACTCAAAACAGTCAATATACTCATTGGCCCAGCATATCATTCTTCACTCAGCAGTAAGAATCCTCTTTCAAAAATGTGGGAAAGAATTGTTTTCTTACTTGAAACCCTCAAAGTCCTCTCTCTGTGCTTAGAGGAGAGACAAGTCCCTCATTCTGGTTTCTGTGGTTCCCAGCTTTGGCTGCCTCCCATTACTACACTTTACTCTTCTCCATGGGCCCACTATGCTTTAACCACATTTATTTTCTGTGCTCTTACGCACAGAGTACATTGCTGTTTTTGGATCTTGGCTCATGGGTCTGAGATACTTTTCTTGTGGGTGTTATCACATAAGTTGGTCTCTGTTTTATTCAGGCTTCCAATAAAACTCCATGTGCTAAATGGTTCAGTCTAAATAAGGAAAGTACTGCTTCACCGTCATAACCTTTATATTCTCAGTAGCACTCAGTAGCATCATCTCAAATTACATTTGTTTAGAGTATTGGGTTTTTTCTACCTCCATCATTAAAATCTTAGCACCTATCCGAATTGGGAGTGTCAAAAATCTGAAATTACTGAGAATTCCATCTTCAAGAATGGGGCTTCAATACTCAAGTGACATTCATGTCACTGGATGTTCTCCTAGTCTGGTTCAGCACAATCAGCCTATCCCAGGCATGAAACTCAGCATCATTTTGTCATATTTGGTGGGTGTCCCGTTCCCTAACATTTTACTGAAAAATCTGTTACAACTAAAGAAAGCAATTTGTGTAGCTTTAATTGACCCTTATTTGTTGTTTGATTCTGTGCCCAGGTTAAATAGAACAATTAGAGGCCTCTAGTTATTGATACTTCCACAAACTCTCTAACTCAAAAGTTCAAGGTAGCTTGCAAGTGTGCTATGATGGTGACAAAGCAAGCCGATGGGTCCTGTCACACTTTAACACAGATAAAGCGGGGGCTGGGATCTCTCTTTTCTTTCATCACAGATATTTTAAAGATCTGGAACATTATCTGGATGCCCTTCCCAAAGATTGTTGGGCAATTGTTGGCAACAATCTTTGGGCAATTTATGTTGCATGTTGGAAATATGGTCTTACTGTCATTAAGTAGGAAAGTCTACAATCTAAGACATAGAATATCAAGACTAGTGATCCCAGACCAGGAGCAGAATCATTCTCCATAATATAATTGGTCCATGTCCAAAATTCAAGTTGATTTAGTTAGATACCTGGAGACGTGCATATTCAGCCATGAATTCATTCTAGCAGGAAGTGCCATCTCTTAACATCAGACTCTTAATAGAAGTACCATTGAGGTTTCTCTGCACATATAAATTTCTACCTTGAAAATGTTCTAGGTAATAATACGTGCATTCATGCTTTATGGAGTCATAATTGGTTCTTTTTTGGTTATTTTCAGCAGTTGGATAAGGCAAAGAACAATTTTTTGAGTAAACTTTTTTTTTTTTTTTAATGACATTCCACCTTCCTGAGGCTACATAAAATCTTTACCCTGGTTATCCCCTCTCATGAATGAATTTCAACTTTCTCATTTTGTCTTCTGTTTCCTAAAGCATATGAATCAGGTCCTGATTCTCAAAGCAAGCCCCATATTTCCAGAAAGATAGACTTCAAATGACTGATTGAGGGCACATACACAAAGCCTGATTGAAATGTCATTTTTGCAAGATGCTTTAAAACTATGCAGTTCATTTATTTCTCTACATCTTTTTTCTTGTGACATATTTATTTATTTATCTGAGAGAGAAAGAGAGAGAGAGCATAAGTTGGGGAGAAGGAGAAGCAGGCTCCCTGCAGAGCAGGGAACCTGACTTGAGACTCAATCCCAGGACCCTGGGATCATGACCTGAGCCAAAGCAGATGCTTAACTGACTGGGCCACATAGGCACCCCTCTCTAGATATTCTAAGCCCCAATTTGAAATTGGTTGAGCCATTTTGCCAAATTTCATTTACTTATCTGTGCTTCCATGCTCTACACTTTTCTTTTTTTCCAAGAAGAACTCAGACATGGGTCTAGTCCAGCATTTGAGATACATATGTAGCCGAGGGCAGATACTACTGAAGCATCCATTGCTCTCCCTGAGAGGATGCACAGGGAGCACGGCTTGAAAGATTCAGTGAGATGGATCCTCCAGCAGGAAAGTGTTCATCCTCTCTCTCTAATAGAAACTGCTCCATCCTTGTTTTGGCTGAAGGAAACCCAAAAGGGACACCAGTCTTTATTCTGCTTCTTCTGTTAACCATTATTCTGGCACTTATTTAACCTTTGGTTTGACAACTACTGCGCCCTGAGGGTATCAATCATTTAAATATTTGGTAAAGATATTAAAGGGAATTGGGATGCCTACTAACTTAATCAGTTAAGCATCTGTCTTCAGCTCAGGTCATGATCCCAGGATTCTGGGATTGAGCCCCCTGGGTTCAATCCAGGGTTTATCTCCCTGATCAGTAGGGAACCTGCTTCTTGCTCTCCCTCTGCCCCCCACTTATACTTATTCTCTCTCTCTAGTTTTCTCTCTCACTCTCAAATAAATAAATGAAATATTTTAAAAAAGATATTAAAGGAAATTCTAGAACAGGATAGAAAAATGATTACCAAGTTTCCTTTTAGTCCATAAATTCCATGATGAAGTAACTTCATGACTTTGGACTGAAATGCCCTCCCTTTCCCATTCATCCGACTGAAAATATGTGTATCTTCAAGATAGACCTTGACAACTACTGACTGCTCAAATTTTTCTTCATAATTTATAACTGATAATAAATTTGCTTGTGGCTTCATTGTTGTAATTTCATGCATCGAGCTTGGATGTGAAAACCTGGCGACTAATCAAAATGCAATGCCTGAGTGTATCAGGCGAACTTCTGTGTTTTCTGCTGAGGAGACAAATGACCCCAAAACACTTCCTAGGAGTTTCAATAAGAACACAGCTGTCAAAGTCAGTTTGAAAACTGTCTTTCCAACACTCATTTCCCCTGGCTTTCTCTCAGCTTTGCCTCCCTCCTCTTCTTTCCATCCCTTGTTTTCTTAAATCAGTTTTTAAAATGTGCATCATTTGAAAGGAATCCACAGTTCAGGTAAAAAATGTGACCTCTGGTGAAAAGTGGGGTCATGACTGATAGAATTTGTAGCTAAAACATGCCAACATCCTGAAAGAGATCTGGCCATTCACAATGACGATTCTCAAACTGAATGTAGGGCACCAAAGACCTGAGGAGCACAAATTAATTAAAATAAAACTGATTCTGCCAGAATTTTAATGAAGATGTTGAGAGGTTTGCTTATAGCTGGCTGAGGTGGAAACTTACTGGAAGTTCTTAGATTAATGGGTGGAGAGAGCAGCAGATTGAGGAAGCCAGTGTGTGTTAATTGAGGGACAGATGGCTACACCAGCCACAACCGCTGCACCCTTTCTCAGTTTCAAACCACTGGAGGCTCTCACCCACTCTTGGCGGTAAGTAATAGCTGTGGAGGTCAGGGTGCATGTAAGTAAACATTTTACAGTGGAGGAAGGGTTTGATTTTGTGTCCTGAGTGGTGATCCTCTGATGGGAATGCTAAAGAAAAAAACACAGAGTTTTCTGACAGGAGACTAAATAATTCCGATCTTGCTATGCAAAACCCACCATCCTGAGTAGAAAGGAAACAGCAAGCATGCAGACCTGTGCGGCACCTTGAGCAGGCTGCAAGCCTCTAGTCCTAGAGGCCACTCTCTGCCCTGGATACCTGGAGTGACTCCCAGCTGCTCCCTGCAGCCCACTTCTTCCCAGAATTCACTTGGAAAGTGCAGAGCTAATCACTGCATGCATCTGGGTGAAGCCCTCTAGGACTCTCCACTGTTCTAAGTGTCAAATTCCTTAACAGGATCCGCAACTTTCATCTGGTGAGACACTCATTTTTTCTCTTTACATCACAGGACCACAAGTCCCTCTTCTCCCTCAAAACACACTGGGCTCCCCTTCCCACCTGGAACACTGTTTCTATTTCCACCCACCTGACAGGAATATGTCTTGGGCACCTTCCAGGCCATGTCTTCAAGGCCCGTGTTCTTACTTCTCTTCTCCTTATTCTTTGTCTTTGTGCTGGTGTTCTTATCAGTTTTTCCATCTCATTCAGGGCTTAGATGCATGTCTGACGTATAGTATGTGCTTTATATGTGTCTGTTGTATGGATACAGCCATTACCTACATGCCATGGATCCTAAATCCTTATCTCCAGGGACCTTTTATCCTGGGCACTAAATTTTAATATGCGCCTTTTTACTAGGTATCATCAGAAGGTGCTGAAGCATCTGCCAGTCAGTATGCCCCCAACTGAAATCACTCCAAGTAGTGCAGTTGAAGGAGCATAAATTTCTGACATATCTTACTTGGGTTTGAATTCCAATTCTGGCATTGCATATACTTGAAAAAGCTACTATATTCTGGAATTTCATTTCCTCATTTATACAATGAGATAATAATGCCCACCTTAAAGCACTTCATGAGAATTCAGTAAGACTACAGAGACATAGACATAACTACATAGAATGATTGGGATAGAGTCAATGCTTAATAACTATTAATTTCACATCCCAATCAAGTCCTTCTCCTCCCAAATTCCACAGTTGTTATTTTTAGCTTTAAATCTTCCAGTCCAACCTTTCCCATTCATTCATTCCTCACTTGTTTACTCAATCATCCATCCACCCTCTGTCCATTCATTAACTCTTCCAGCTGTTCATCCATCCATCCAGTCATCCAAGCTGGATCCCTAGAAGTGCATGGATACAAAAGGAAAGATGAATAATTAATGGTGGCTAGAGTGGAGGCTGAGTCACTGGAGCAAATAGAAAGAAGACTGATAATATAGATGAGAAAGAGTGGTGACTGACTTTGTTGTTTATGCTAATGGAAGAGGGCTTTATCCTAAAATGAGAAGCCTTCCAGTATTGCAGAGACCATTACTGATATTGATGGCCAAGCCACCCATGAAATGGGAACAGTTAAATCAACAGCCATATGAATTAAAGCTCTCTGAGAATGGTTGTGTGAGTATAGGAACTTGAGATCTAAGAATAATGAAGCTAGGAAAAGTGATGTCCTAAAATGTTAAAAGTCAACAGTTTGGGGAGAAAACCAACTTGTATAGTAGAGACAGTGAGGGAAGTGGGAGGTATTTTACAACAATTTATGTAAGGAAAGATAGGGCCTAAATTTACACTAGGCAGAGAGGTGGAAAAATGGATTTGGAAGTTGCAGAAGAGATCTGAGAATGCATGGGTTGGCTATCTGGGTGAAATGGGGGCAAATTATTCAAATCCCTTGTGCCTTGGCTGCCCATCCATACAGTGAACCTATCTCTACCATAAGCATCTGATGAGCTTATACATGTGAACTGCTGAGATATGTACCTGGCACATTGTGAGGCTTTAGTAAGAGCTCAATCAAATTAAGATTATTAAACAAAATATAGAACTATTTCTGAAAAAAGTAGAAATATTTCTGAGAATATTTCACAGATTATGATGAATAAAAGAGCTAAGAGATTTGCAAAATAAAGATGGTTTGGGGTGGATGCAGGGCCTAAAGAAAGGAGGGGCACTTGGCATGGCTACCTGATTGGTATTCCCCATAACAGGATTAGGTCAAGGTGGGAGCCACCAGTTCATACCTGAGCCATTAAAAGCCAACAAAAAGAACTTGCCTTTCTTGGCAAGTGACACTTCATTTTCTCTTCCCACATAGGCCCATCCTGTTCCTAATTTAGCTCCACTGCTGAAATGGACTTTCCATTATTACCAATGGTCTGGATAGCACGTTCTGGTTTTTGACTCTGACTCACTCCTTCCCAACCCCTAATTTTGACTGACTCTTGGGTTCTCCTATGAAATGAAGACAATCGAGAACAATGGACATTAAGGTGAACATTACAAAATTTCTCTGATTAGTTTTGTGGAAGTATCTTACTAGATAATAGTCACACTTTTCTGGGTCATCCTAGGTCCTTCCTAAGGGACTCAAATGCAGATTCACATGAAAGTTTGGATATTTTGATCAACAGCTGAAGGATGTTGAGCATAAATGAAAACAAATGCCAGGGTTGATGTGTCAGAAGTTCTGCAGAATTTGAATAATGGTTTTGTATTTATTTCTAAGTGTGTACTATACACTGTGGTACAGAAGGTAAATGTAAGATCTGGGGAATTCGGAGAAGGCAACAATTTTATGGTAGAAAGAGGAAGGAAAAATGAAACTGTACATTGTAAGCATATCAGTGTTATTCTGAATTTCTTGCTCTACATTTCAGCTTGTCTTGTGATTTTGGTAATCGCCACCTCCCCCATCACAGAGATAGATGGATGAATGGCAGACAGATGGGCAGAAATATCAATAGATCTACTACGAATATGGTGTGCCATGTATAGTGCTTACTACCTCATATCCATCATATCACTTAATCCCTCAGAAAATTCCATGATGTTGGTGTCATCATTATCATCCTTATGAGGAAATAGAGGTGCACAGAGATATCTCCAGGAAACTGACATGAGCACCATCTATAGAACATATTCAGATATCAACAGTTTATATGAAGTTATGTGTATGTGTATAGATGTGTAGCTCTTTGCAAGTTTATCACATGTGTAAACACCACCACAATCAAGACACTCAAGTCTACTATTACCACATGCTCCCTCTTGCTACCTCTTTATAGCCATCCCTACCCACCCATCCCTTCACTGCCTAGCCTTGGTAACCACCAAACCTTTCTCCAACTCTATATTATTTCACGAATGTTACATAAATGTATTCTTTTGATATCAGCTTTTTTCACTCCACATAATTTCCTTAATGCTCCTCCAAACTGTTGCAAATATCAAGTATTCATTCCTTTTTTATTGTGGAGCTGTTTTCCGTTGTATGCTACACTGACATTTTAAGTCATAGATTTGTTAATTAAGTAAAATTAAGAAACTAATTTTGTAAGCAAAATTCTGTGTAGTTGATAATCTATATATTGTGAGTTCAAACTTTGAAAGATCGTAAAACATGGAAGCAATCAATCAGATGAATTGTATGAGTGACATTTTATTAATGCCCAACACTGGTTTGCAGATGGGAAACTAGCAACTAGCATGCAGGAGGTGTTCTGTGGCAATTGTTGAATAAATGAGTAGTCTGTGGGTTTCAGAGCTGGACAAATGTGTGCGAGGCTTGAGAGACCTGTCCTAGCTTTTGAAGGTGAGTCGATATATGCAGCTGAGTGCTCTGGCACAGTGACTAAGGAAATAGAATGGTCTTGATTTCCAGATGCTGCATGGATCAGAGTACCAAAACAAGAAACCAGATCAGAGTCAAATACTCAAGTGTCAGAAAGGGAGGAGAGACTCATTCCATAAAATTGTGTGTGTGTGTGTGTGTGTGTGTGTGTGTGTGTGTGTGTGTGTAGAATGGTCAGAATCTGATTCAGAAAATGAATTGACAAATGTAGCAGGGCCTCTATAAATGGTTGTCCTTGTCGCATACTGCACAACTGTGGGAGCACCATTATGGAGTCCTCAGGTGTGCAGTGCACAGCTACAGTGATATAAACTCTTCTGTGTAAGGAGGAGGGCTGACGTTAAAGCCCAATCAACATAGACTTGATTTCACTGCAAGACTGTGGTCATTTAAGAGGACGACAAGGCCCAAAAAGCCAGTAGGAGAAGTTGGTCAGTACCAAATAGGGTACATCTAGGCAAGATCAGCCTTCTAGAGTTCTGGCCACATTGGGTGGTGGAAACTCCAAGGATAATCAGGACTCATTCTCTGCATGCCCTTTTCTGAAGTGGGTCAGTTTTAAAGGAGACTTGAGGTTGGGGGGTCCCGTGACACCTTGGTCTGGGTCCAGCAATGTGACTTAATTCTACACCACATCTGATTTGGTAGAGGCTGGGTAAAAGGGGAGGGACTAAGGCCCATAAATTTAAATTCTTCTTGGGTCTAACAGAATGGTAGGTATTGGTCTGGTTTTTTGGGAGCAAAGAAAGATTTAAAAAAAACAAGCAAAAATTTTAAATAGGGAGATTTGGAACAGAAGAAGCTCTCTTGGTCCAGTCTCTTGTAACCATCTCCCCAGAGACCATCTTGAGGTCTTGAAAAATGCATTGCATTGTATTTCATTAGTAAGCGACCTTCTATTAACCAAAGATCACATGCACACAGAAATTTTTTTCAGAGGGAAAAGAGGGCTAGAGACTTCAATTCCCTAAGATAACAAAGATGCAAAGATGCAGGAATTTCAATAACCAGGCATTTTAGACTTATGAGTGTATTTTGTTATTGCAAGTTAAGATTTGGAAATTGGTTTATCTATAGCTGAGACAAACAAATGAACAAACAATCTAAACGCTTCCTCCTTTGTCTTTAAACCCATATGCTCCGCAGCTATTTAGAGCCTCTGTCATCCTGGCGCCTGCAAAATGTGAAGCAAGCAGTGCTGGTAAAGACAAAGAATAACAATGAAATCTCAGGGGTGAACAAAAGAACAGGAAGCTCCTTTTCTCCCACTCATTCAGCTTCTAGTTTCAGATCCTAATCAAGTTAGAGCCAATCCCGGTCAAGCCTTAGCAAATCCTATTATCTAATTCATGAATCTCATTATATCCAGTTCATGTTGTGACAACTCCTGTACTGGGAAAAGTGTCAGAATTCACAGAAATGGGAAAGCCATCTGTGACTCTGAAACCACCACCAGCTTGGAGTGCCTTTCTGCCTGTGTTAGTAGGGCCTGCCTGGGTATGGTGCCTCCTTCTGTGATGAGGGGCCTGCACGGACAGAAAAATGAAAATGTGGACACCAATAAAGGAAGGCAAAGCCAATGATGTTACTGCCACAGGTGAACACATGGCTGGTATGGGGCTGTCCTTGGTCTCTGTCTGGGTAGACATCCCAGACTGAGAGTGTATTTACTGGAGCCATGCCAGGACACCATAGGTGAGTTACTCGACTCCTCCCACCAGTCACCAAGTCCTGAGCTGTTTGGCTCCAGAACACGGCTCAAATCTGACCCCTCCTTTTTAAAAATTATTTTTATTAACATATAATGTATTATTTGCCCCAGGGGTACAGGTCTGTGAATCATCAGTCTTACACATTTCACAACACTGACCATAGCCCATACCCTCCCCAGTATCTCTCACCCAGCTACCCTAGCCCTCTTAAACCCCGACTCCCCAGCAACCCCCAGTTTTTTTGTGTGACTTTGAGTCTCTTATGGTTTGTCTCCCTCCTGATCCCATCTTTTCATTTTTTCCTTCCCTACCCTCCACAACCCCCCACCCTGCCTCTCAAATTCCTCATGTCAGAGAGATGAGATGATATAATAATTGTCTTTCTCTGATTGACTTATTTCGCTCAGCATAATACCCTCTAGTTCCATCCACATTGTTGCAAATGGCAAGATTTCATTTTTTGATGGTTGCATAATATTCCATTGCATCTTCTTTATCCATTCATCTGTTGATGGACATCTAGGTTCTTTCCATAGTTTGGCTATTGTGGACATTGCTGCTATAAACATTCAGGTGCATGTGCCCCTTCAGATCACTGCATTTGTCCAACCCTACAACCAGACCTTTGTCAGTTCTCCTGAATTTCAGCAAGTGTCTTCACTAGCCCATATCCTCCAATGGCATTGCACACTGCATTCAAAATGAGCCTCATTTTTTTCTTTGGACACTACATCAAAACTAATGGCATACTGTATAATGACTAACACAACACAATAAAAATAATAATAAAACAAAAAATGAGCATTCTAATATGCATATGGGATGGGGTCACTTGGCAGGTTACTCTCTCAGAAAATGTTTGACTGTTTTCAACTTGTTATCAGAACAAAAAAGGTGTGTTTTTATCTGATGTTTGTCCAACCCCATGACCTTCCCCTAACCCACTTGCCTGTGAACACTTGGGTTATGAAATAAAGTCTAAAGCTCTGTCTCCAACTCTCTTCTCCTTCCCCCCACTTTGTTTTTCTTATGATAATCTTTTTACATGACATGACTTTATCCCAAAATATGCTTTCAGGACTGAATGAGTGAATTTTTTCATGAATTCCTGAGGGAACCCTTGCTTGATCTCTCTGAAGGCTATACTTTTGCTTTTCCTGTGCATTTCCGTTGTACCTTTTATCACACAAACACCCCTCTCATAACAGTAGTATGATGTGTTTTAATAATCTCTTTCCCCAGTAGACTGGCAGATTCTTGAGGATAGGGAACAGATCTTATTCGGAACTGTTTCTGCAGAATCTACCACTCTACTCAGAATATAAGTGCATTGAAAATGTATCTGTTAAAATGAGTGAATAAATGCCTTCTCTAAAAGTAATTTCTCTATTATCTCAGGAGTGAAAAGTCAGTGTTGGATCAGGAAAGAGTTTTTGTTGTGGTGGTGGTGGTTGTTTTATTTTTGTTTTTGTTTTTGTCTTATTAGGACTTTCTTTGGAAATTTTAAAACAAAATAGAAACCAGAGTACGCTGTAGGAAAAGGAAGGGGTTAGATGGGAGATAGACTGATGTTTCTATGTTAAGCATCCGATAGACTGATGCTTCTATGTTCTCTGTACATAGAAATTTTGAGATGCATTTTCCCGATTAAGGATAATAGAGAAATAAGAGCTGAATTCCTCTTCTGCTTTCCATCAAATATTCCAATATCTCCATGGGATTTTTTTTTTATTATGTCAGAGACGAGGTGGTAGTGCTAGTTGAACCAGAGTCTCTCTTTCGGTGACTGATGGACATTAAACACCCCAAATGTGCGGTGGCAATTACTTGAAAAGCCTGGACTTGAGTTCCAGCTTACATCCTTTCTATGTGGATCAGAAGTCCAGAGTGATGAAGGAGAGCAAGACATTCTGAAAACTCTATTAGAAGATAATCAATAACCCCTCAATATTTAGTGTCCATAACTCAATTATTTACTTCTTACAATCTGAGAACTGGCCACTGGGGAGTTCCTCTGTTTGTCCCAAGGGCTCACTAATGTTGCTGATGGCTTCAGTGGGCCTGGGGGCAGATGGTGTGGCCTGTTGGCTTGGGCACCTTGATGTCCTCCCAGTGGTCTCTTTTCTTGCAAGAAGCTGGCCCAGGCATCTCTACAACATGGTAAGCCCAGGGTTGCAGGAGGCAGAAAGTGGGAGCTGTGACCATGTTGAGGTTCTAGAGCCTGCCCAGCATCACCTGCCCCACACACCATCAGTTAGAGCAAGGAACAGCGGTGCCCAAGTTTAGAGTCAGAGGGAAAGGCTCTTGACAGGAGTGGAGCCAACACTCAACTGTAAAGGGAGGTGAGATTGACTGGGGCTTGAATTGGAATAACCTGCTACAGCATAGAGTAAATCAGTGCAAATCTCTTGGTTTAGAATGGTACCAGCTTGGGCCCAAGACAAATCAGAGAGATTCAAAACATCCACAGCTGCAGTGGTGGTAGGGCTGAAAGATAGTGACAGATAAAGAGGAAGAACCTTCCCTCTGCTCTGGCAGCTCAGTCTGTCCTGGGGCATGAGCATGGGTGCCTGTGAGAGGACAGTTGATTTGACTCCAGGCCTGCTCTTGAAACATGTGTCTTCCTGCAGTGATGGGGGCAGGGCTGATAGGAGGGAGACGAGATGGGGAGATGTAGTGCTGTCATCAGTAAGTCCAAGGCAGAGCAAAGCTGTGACACTACTCTGGGGTGGAGAGAAGAAGCAAGGACAAGACCCCATAGTTTCTGTGAAAGGGAGTGTTTACCTATGAATCCATGAACAGAGCCCACAGAGGGAGGGATCCAGACCAATGTCTGTGTCTGTTATGGTAATCACTTGTGTGCTCTGGCTTCTCTTTATGAGCTCATTCAGACTATAAGAGCAGAATGATAAGTGGATAACAAATGTCTTATTATGTAAGACATTAAAAAATAATTCTGGGTTTTAGAAGTACCAGGAAACCAGGGGGTCATATTTCCAAAGCACCAGGTTTGATGAATCACTCCTAGGGGTAACATGTTTGTATTGCTTGTATGTGCAGTTAGGATGGCTTCCTTTGAGAGAATGATAATGTCATGATGGAACAGGTGGCAGGTGATAACTACTGCTTCTCTCTGGCTGGACTAGGATCAAAGAGGGAAAGTATATGATATCCCATGGAAAGACTATGGGATTCCAAGACTTGCTCTTTATTTTTCATGGTGTCATATTGGTGTAGTACCTATAACCTTGGCCATGGAGAGTTGGGTTTTTATAGCAACGAATAGGCAGCAAGTTCATTCTAGGAATCCCAGGACAACTTAAAGTCCCAGTAAACCCCAAACTTGTCCTGAAGCCATTATATCAGCACTGGTGATCTTGTTGATGACAGGCTAGCATGTACAACAGGTATAACAAGCTGTGGGATAAGTGAGCAGCAGGCTGAGATTGTCTTCCAGATGAATGCACTGGTCCAAGGACCCCCTTGCAGACAGCCCTTGTGGGAGCCACTGGGGCTAACAGGGAGGTTGAAAGCATTGGAGGGTGAAGGGACCTTCTTGCTGCTGCTTCCAGATTAGGGAGATGAAGCGCTCTCTGGTTGAGCAACTGTATATTTTCAAGAGGAGGACTGTCTAAAGGATGAAATCAGAGTTCCATGGCAGCACGAGTTCTGGGCTCCTGACCCAGGCAGACTCTTCTCACAGCAGTTACAGTTCTGGTATAAAAAAGTATGCATGGTAAGAAAAAAGAGCAGCTTTACCAAAACTGATCAAGCTACCCACTTTGAGAGCTCTGAAACAGACCCATGGTGACAGATACTGAAAACAACCGTGAGGATGTTATGACTATTTTTGCAGAGTAGAACATGTGTTACCAGGAAGTCTGCTGATGTAATCTACATACATATGGCCATTTCCCTCAATGACTTACAGTGGACGCTTACCAGATTACACCGTTTGTTTAAAATTTTAAAATTTCAAGTTGTTTTGCTATAGTCCCAAGCTGATTAATAATTGCCCTAGCATGGCTTACATCTGCCAGGCATGACACAGCATAATACAATGAAATCCCTGTTCTGGTCATGAGCTGATATCATTTGGTGATTTTGACATTTCATTTTAAGAATTAGCCAATGAGCAGGGTGGATGCAGAGGCATCAGTTATAGTCAGGGTTTCAGCTATACAGTGTGTAATAATACCTATAAGATAATAAAATATACTTCATATAATAGTCTAAATGACTAAAATATACATAAAGATATCACTGGTTTATTTGATTGATTTAATAACAGAATCTTAATTCTTTGAGTTTTAATAATATTCTACCTGTTAAAACTCCGATTTAAACTTAAACCAGCAAAACGTATCTGGATGACCCATATGCACATAAAAAATGTTTATTATTTATTGGGAAATACAATTTACAACCACAATGAGATACCACCACATGCACATGAGGGTGGCTTTTTTTTTTTTTTTTGTAAAAGACTGACAATACAAAATACTGGCCAGGATTTTGAAGAATGGGGGTCAGACACTTTGGAAAGCAGTTTGTTAGATTCTTATAAAGTTAACATACACTTACTATAAGCGTATGAAAGAATATGCCCACCAGAAAGTTGCACACTGGGGTTCAGTGCAACTCATTCATTATAGCGAAAAATTGGAGAAAAACTATCCACTTGTAAATAAAAATGAATCTCTGTTGATACATGCAGCAACATGGATGGTATACAGAAGTATACATATTGTATGATTCTGTTTGGGTGGAATCCAGGAGAGGCAAATCTGCTGTGACAGTGAACAGGTCAGCAGTTGCCTGGGTCTGGGCTTGAGGAGGTATCGATCACAGGGGAGCACATGGGATTTGGAGAGTGATAGAAATGTCAGAAACCTTGATGAGGAGGAAGATTACATAGTTTATATATTTGCTAAAAGCTATCAAATACTTCCCTAAAAATAGATGCATTACATGCATTACAGCTTTGCCTCTAAATAGTTTATTTTTTAGAGGGTTCCTGAAATGTGTTTGATGATTATAATATTCAGTCAATACAAAGATTAAGACATGAGTTCTGTATTCTTGCACTGCTATGCTCTGATCAATTAGTGAAAGCAAGGAGTGCTGTCCAGAGCTTTCTGGCTCCACTTTGGCTTAATTAGACAGTGACGTTCCTTCTGCGTGCATGACATCTCTGCTTCCTGTTCCTCTCAGGGCAGAAAGCATTTTGCTAATGGGATTAGGTCTTCTCAGTTAGATGCCAACAACGATCAAACAATTCCCCAGAGATTAAATCCAACCTGTCTCCTTCTGATTTCAAATATTGAGTATTGCCAAATTCATTTCTGTTCAGTTCCCAGAAGATTCTGTTCCTGACAAAGCAATCCCACTAGCATTTTTTTTTCTTTTTTTTCAACCCAAAGACAAGAGTGGTTTTTCTCAAAGTTGACAGAAAGGATGTCAGTTGTACTCTGCCCTTTAAAGCTTAGCCACAGGTACAGTCATTCTGTGTTGACAAGTATGGCCAAATGGCAGGAAAAAACAAAACAAAACAAAACAAACAAAACACAACTTTAATTAGAATGTGGTATTTGCCTCTCTGACTACATAACAAGCAATTGCTTTAGAAAATATTCATTAGGTGGTTATAAGATATTTTGTAAATCTATCAGTGAAACACATAAATTAAAACTATCTCCTCTTCAACATATCTTCTAATGAAGTGTAGGAAGGAAAGTTATTGAAGCTAAAAGAGACATTCTTTGGGCCATGATGAAATAACACTGCAAAATATAGGTTCCTCCTAGAAGAAAAATGACCTCTCAGGGAAATTTTATATTCTTCACCACAACCAGAGGCCAGAGGTGCCTCCTATGATGATGTCATTTCAGACCAGAAATAGCATCTTATTAAATCTTGTACAAGGTTGACCCATCCTAAACTGAACACAGCAGGGAAGCCCAAATCTCTGGAATAAAGATTTAGTCTCTCTCTCTAACATGTTTTTTTGCAAGATGGTCCACAGTTCAAGATAAAAAGGTCAGGCCGATATCACAGTGGGGAATTTTTCAGAGCAGATGGTGTCCTTTTTTCCTTTTGATTCTGATGGCAAGTGGTACTGGGATGTCAATTTTCAGGTGCAGAAATTGAGTTGCCCCAGCAGGTATCACTTGTGAAAGCACCAATCAATAGAACAGGAAAGAAGCCGCTGCTGACTGGAAGGTGGGGACTGCAGGCTGACATCCATCACAGACCTATGGCCATCTCTCAGGGGGGTATCAAAGGGAGATGAGGGGGGCGGGAGAGGATCTGTATTGTCTTTTAGATGGACTACTAAGTTTCCAGGGCTCCCATTCTATTTTCCCACTTTGAAAATTTGGTATTGCTGGAAGAGGAACCAAGACATCCCAGAGTCATGCTCTCTGGTTTTTATTTCACAAACTTCAAGTACCTCAGCGATTTTCTCCTCTGACATCAGAATAGTATAGGCACAACTCAGAAATATTGCCGGTTCTGTTCCAGACCACGTCAATAACACGGATATCATAATAAAACAACTCAAATGATTTCTTTTCCAGTGCATATAAAAATTGTTTACACTACACAGTCTACTAAGTGTGAAACATAGCATTATGTCTAAAAAAAAAACTTAATTAAAACATACTTTATTGCTAAAAAATGCTAACCATTATTCAAGCTTTCAGCAAGTTGTAATCACTGATCATAGATCACCATAACAAGTAATAATGAAAAATTTTGAAATATTTGCAAGAATTACCAAAATGTGACACAGAGACACAAAAGTGAATAAATACTATTAGAAAAAATAATACTAATAGGGTCTCTCGATACACAGTGACCAGAAACCTTCAATTTGTAAAACAGACAAACAAGACACAGTATCTATGAAGCACAATAAAATTAGGTATGCCTGCAATTTGAATATTAGTAATATTTTTTTTTCTTTTCCTATAGGAAAGGCTCTCTGCAGGCAGGGATGAGGTCTCCCACATGGCACTGCAAAATGCCCCATCGTCTGAAGTTTTAGTTTCTTCTGGTATAAGTCAGGGAGCTGAGGAGAGGGATTTGCTGTTTCCAATCATCCTAGAGGTCTTCACTGTCCAAGGTGAGAGACCCCCAAGGAGATCTTTACTGGCCCAACTGCCTCTGGTATTGATTAACTCTCATGGCCAGGGCACCTGGAAGTCTGAGATAGGCGAAGGGATTGGGAACAGGAGTCATGCTTTATAATTTAGATCCTTAACATCCTAGGCACACCAGGTGGGATAAGAACCTAGTTTAGCCCAAGCAAAGCAAGGCCAGGAGCCAATGAGAGGGTGTGTTACAAAGTCTATGTCCAATCACAGTGAAGGATGGTGACACAGGGGGCCAACCAGAGCCCTGCTTTCAGGGAGTGTGGTCCAGGACAGATGAGAAAGGAAGTGGAAGTGGAAGAGAAGGAAGCAAATGGAATGCACTTGGGTGGTGATGGAGGAGACCCTGCCTGGCTGTGGGGCAGGAACCACCATTCTGATCTAGGAGATAAGGAGGGCTTGTCCTGGAGAACCACCAGGACGAATGCCCTAGCTTCTGGTAAACCCTTGGAGTGAGTCTTTCATCACCTTGGGCTCACTGCCATGACCAACAGCCCTACAATGCTACTGGAAATAATGCATTTTCTAAATGTGTAAGTGACAACAAATAAGTAAAAATGGAAACTCCAAAAACTGCTGCAACTCTATGACAAATAAATAAATAGAACCTTGATTATAAGACCAAGGGAACATAGCTAAGGAAGTATGTGATGGGTATTGCATGTTTTATACGTCTGTATAGAAAGGAGAATTAAAGGAGTACCCAGGTGGCTCAATCAGTTAAGCATGTGACCCATGGTTTTGGCTCACGTAATGATTTCAGGGTCCTAGTATGGAGCCACGCCATGGGCTCTGTGCTGAGCCAGAAGTCAGCTTGAGATCCATTCTTTCTCTCCCTCTGCCCCTCCCCACCTCCCTCTCTTTCTGTCACTCTCAAATAAAACTTAAAAAAAAAAAAAAAGAAAGAAAGAATTAAAGGCTAACTGTAGAACTTAAGATGATAGAAAAGGAACCACAAATTAACCCCAAAGGGAACACAGGAGAAAAGTAATAAGGATAAGAATAGCAAGGAATAAAAGAGAGAAAATCTACTTATTCAAAATCTGTTGTTGAAAAAACTAAGAAAGTTGAAAAGCCTGAGACAAAACTTTTGGAAGAAAACAGGAATGACATAAACAACATTAATAATGCAAAGTAACATATAATTACAGATATAGCAAATAATTAAAGCTTCTAATAAAAGAGAACATGAGGGGTGCCTGGGTGGCTCAGTGAGTTAAGCTGCTGCCTTTGGCTGGGGTCATGATCTCCGGGTCCTGGGATTGAGCCCCACATCGGGCTCTCTGCTCAGCGGGGAGCCTGCTTCCCTCTCTCTCTCTCTCTCTGCCTACTTGTGATCCCTCTCTGTCAGATAAATAAATAAAATCTTTAAAAAAAAGAGAGAACATAGTATTCCATTGTGTATATATACCACATCTTCTTGATCCATTCATCTGTTGATGGACATCTAGGTTCTTTCCATAGTCTGGCTATTGTAGACATTGCTGCTATAAACATTCGGGTACACGTGCCCCTTCGGATCACTATGTTTGTATCTTTAGGGTAAATACCCAGTAGTGCAATTGCTGGGTCATAGGGTAGTTCTATTTTCAACATTTTGAGGAACCTCCATGCTGTTTTCCAGAGTGGTTGCACCAGCTTGCATTCCCACCAACAGTGGAGGAGGGTTCCCCTTTCTCCACATCCTCTCCAGCATCTGTCATTTCCTGACTTGTTCATTTTAGCCATTCTGACTGGTGTGAGGTGATATCTCATTGTGGTTTTGATTTGTATTTCCCTGATGGCGAGTGACGTGGAGCACTTTTTCATGTGTCTGTTGGCCATCTGGATGTCTTCTTTGCAGAAATGTCTGTTCATGTCCTCTGCCCATTTCTTGATTGGATTGTTTGTTCTTTGGGTGTTGAGTTTGCTAAGTTCCTTATAGATTTTGGATACTAGCCCTTTATCTGATATGTCGTTTGCAAATATCTTCTCCCATTCTGTCAGTTGTCTTTTGGTTTTGTTAACTGTTTCCTTTGCTGTGCAAAAGCTTTTGATCTTGATGAAATCCCAATAGTTCATTTTTGCCCTTGCTTCCCTTGCCTTTGCCGTTGTTCCTAGGAAGATGTTGCTACGGCTGAGGTCGAAGAGGTTGCTGCCTGCATTCTCCTCAAGGATTTTGATGGATTCCTTTCTCACATTGAGGTCCTTCAACCATTTGGAGTCTATTTTTGTGTGTGGTGTAAGGAAGTGGTCCAATTTCATTTTTCTGCATGTGGCTGTCCAATTTTCCCAGCACCATTTATTGAAGAGGCTGTCTTTTTTCCATTGGACATTCTTTCCTGCTTTGTCGAAGATTAGTTGACCATAGAGTTGAGGGTCGATTTCTGGGCTCTCTATTCTGTTCCACTGATCTATGTGTCTGTTTTTGTGCCAGTACCATGCTGTCTTGCTATGCAGCCATCAAAAGAAATGAAATCTTGCCATTTGCGACGATGTGGATGGAACTAGAGCGTATCATGCTTAGTGAAATAAGTCAATCGGAGAAAGACAACTATCATATGATCTCCCTGATATGAGGACATGGAGAAGCAACATGGGGGGGTAGGAGATAGGAGAAGAATAAATGAAACAAGATGGGATTGGGAGGGAGACAAACCATAAATGACTCTTAATCTCACAAAACAAACTGGGGGTTGCTGCGGGGAGGTGGGATTGGGGGAGGGGGAGCGGGCTATGGACATTGGGGAGGGGAAGCGAACCATAAGAGACTATGGACTCTGAAAAACAACCTGAGGGTTTTGAAGGGTCAGGGGTGGGAGGTTGGGGCAACCTGAGGGTTTTGAAGGGTCAGGGGTGGGAGGTTGGGGGAACAGGTGGTGGGTAATGGAGAGGGCACGTTTTGCATGGAGCACTGGGTGTTGTGCAAAAAGAATGAATACTGTTACGCTGAAAAAATAAATAAAATGAGAAAAAAAAAAAAAAAAAAAAAAAAAAAAAAAAGAGAGAACATGAGTTGGAATATTTAGATAAAATTGATATCACAGAAGTACAAATAATAAAAATCGAATGGAGAAGAAAAAGAACACTGGACCAACTCTATTACTTCTGTCATTACATGAACTAAGCAGGTATTTAAACGTTTTCCCACAAGTGAATTTCTTTACTTAGTTTTGCAGGTAATTCACTTTAGGACCCAGTGGCTCTTCCTTATATACATTTGCCATGTGTCTGCATTATTTTCATTGGCTTATACATATTAATTCATTTAATTGTCACAATGATTCAACCTTGCAGGTGGTGTGCTATTCTGATCCACAGGTGAATTGGGGAAGGGAGGTTATTTATGTGGCTTGCCTAGGACCACACAAGAGAGAGTCAGGATTTGAACCTGGGCCATTGGTGTATACAGACTCCACAATACCACCATACCCTGGACATCCAGATGATTTGCTAGGAACAGCAATCCCTTTTTTACACAAATCTTTCCAGAAAAGGAGATCCCCTTTCATTGAGCTGGTCTAATTCTAATGCCAAAACCAGACAAAGGGAGGGGTGCCTGTGTGGCTCAGTAGGTTAGGCTCTGACTCTTGATTTTGGCTTAGGTGATGATCTCAGAGTTGTGAGACTGAGCCCTGCATCAAGCTCTGCACTCAGTTCAGAGTCTGCTTGTCCCTCTCTCTCTGCTCCTCCCTCTGCTCTCTCTCTCTCTCAAATAAATAAAGTAAAACAAAACAAAACAAAACAAAACAAAAACAAAGGAAAGGAGAATCAGACCAAATTCTAGGGAACATAGATGCAAAATATTTAAACAAAACCCTAAATTATACCAAAAAGTAATACTCATGACTAAGTTGAAATTATTGCATAATGCAATATTAGCTAAACATTAGAAAAATGAATAATTTAATTAAATTAATTAATAGTTTAATTTAATTTTTATTTTAATAATTAAAGGAAAAGGACAATATAGTTAGTTCAATGAAAGTAGAAAAATCACTTGAGAAATTTGATACAAATCTATGGTAAAAAGTCTTAGCCGCCTCTCCCAATCCCACCTCCCCCCAGCAACCCCCAGTTTGTTTTGTGAGATGGACATTGGGGAGGGGAGGCGAACCATAAGAGACTATGGACTCTGAAAAACAACCTGAGGGTTTTGAAGGGTCAGGGGTGGGAGGTTGGGGGAACAGGTGGTGGGTGATGGGGAGGGCACGTTTTGCATGGAGCACTGGGTGTTGTGCAAAAAGAATGAATACTGTTACGCTGAAAAAAAATAAATAAATAAAAAGGGAAAAAAAAAAAAGTCTTAGCCGACTAGAAATCTATAAATACATTCTTACTCTGATAAATGATATCTACCAGAAAGATATGAAAAAATCCTGATTAAATGTGAAATGTTAGCATTCCTTTAAAAATAAGAACAAGACAAGGATGCCCACCACCAGCACTTCCCATTCATGAAAGAAGTACAGGCAAATCATAAGAAATAACAGCACCTAATATTATTGGTTAATACAAGAACTGTTTATTAAAGTATTTTATACTCAACTACAGTATTTTGTATTCAACTGTACTTAATTAAATGCAATTAAAAGACTTCATTTACAATGGCACACATATAAGGGACCTAGAAATAGAGTTTTTAAATGTAAGACTTTAACATGAGAATACATGATTCTTTGTCAAAAGTGATTATAAAAGTCTTAATGAAGTAGAGAGACATTGTTTATGGTCCAATATGGTCTATATTCTTAGAGCTATCAAATGTCTCAATATTCTAGCTTGTCAAATGGACTTTTTGATATAATACAATCCCAACCAAAGCCTCATCAGGTGTTTTCATGGGGCCTGACAAGCTGGTTTTAATAGGCATTTGGGAGGGTAAGAGACCAGCAGGAGCTGGCTAGGGGATTGTGATCTGAATTAATTCAGACCCTATTTGACCCTTCCTTTTTCCCTTTACTCCTCCCTCCCCACAGGGCTTTCCTGGCCATCAGGTGATGTTCACCCTGATGCCTGCCAGGGAGTTAAACCTGTGGCTCTACCTTTCAGAATATGGCAATGAGAATGACCAGCCAGCCAGCTGATCACCAGCTTCATGGGGTAGATGGGGAAACTGAGGCCCAGAGAGGTGATGAGCGTGTGAAGGCCTTGCAGTGATACAGAGCACGTCCCTTAGAACGTGCCTTCAGGGTCTCCTTGTCCCTACAGCGAAGGCACTGGATTAATGGACGGAGACATGCATCTGGTTCTGTCACCAGGAGTTCAGCCTCTGGCGAATGGGGGGCCCACTGGGGAGACTGAGCCTGAGAGGGTGTCCTGGATGGTCATGACCTGAGAATAAAGCAGTGTGTCTGCACACTCTCTACAGGGAGTCACTGTTCTCCTTTCCCTGTGCTCTTAGTGCATAGGCAGCATTTATTTCCTGCACCTCCCTGTGCCCACGTAGTTAATGGACCTTTTTCTGGGCCCTTGGAGTCACCTTCATGTGGATGTTCTGTGCATGCCTGCAGCCACTTTCCAAAGGTTTGGGTCTGTGGCTGTCTCTCATTTCCTAATCAAACGGACAGGTTTCACGTCCTTGTGGTCAGTGCATTAGGTAGCAGAAGTAATCACTAGCAAATTGGCCAGACAGGCTCAGACAAGGCATCTCAGGTCAGCCTAATTTAAACGTGGGTGAAGATGAACAGACTGGAAAACGAGACCAGTGCAGGCACACCCGCAGAGTGAATTAAGCAGACTCAAGACTGACAGTGTCACATACATCTAACAATATAAAGGAAGTTAGGACCAGGAGGTGGGGATGAGCCAGGGCAGGATGGTTAGCTCCTGACTCCTAGAGCCACTCCCATGGGATCAGACAGGCAGAGAGTGTCCACACTTCCCCTGCTAAGAGGCAGAACCGTAGATCGGGACACAAGTGTATGGATGCCTGAGTGCTGGCAGAGCCTCCCAGCCTCAGTCAGTGGCCACAGGGCAGACAAGACTCCGGCAGGTCCAAGGTGCCGTGGGCACAGAGGGTTCCAGCCAGGAGGGTCTCAGGCATCCGGTGCCAGATTAATTTTCTTAGAGATCTGGGAACAAATTGGTTCTAGTCCCAGCTCTGCCAACGCCACCAAACTGCTTTCCTTCAAGTTGTTTTATTTCTCTGAGTCTCTAGTGACTTATTTGTTAAATAAGGTAACAAAAACAACAACAAAAAATATACAAAAGCCCAAACTGTCCTTTAAGAATGGATATTCTACAATCTGAAATATTCTACAATCTGAAATACTTGTAAGATCTTCTGAATTAACCAATGGCTGCACACACTCACCCATCACCCACACTCACCCCAGGCACCACACCACCATTCCCTCCTCACCCGTCCTGAGCCTAACATGCACCCCTGCCCCCACCAGTAAACCCCCTACATGCATACACACCTCTCTGGGCTTCTGTGGCCATGTCTTGACTTCAGTTTATTTTCTGCCTCACAAAGCAAAGTATCATTCTGATACAAGGTTGAAACTGAATTAAATACATTTTATCTAATAATCTGTTTTCTGCATTCAGCCAGGTGGACTAGGCTTCATTTTCCCAGTATGGTTTTCCCACTTAGTGGCAGGTGCTGTAGGTTGGCATTACTAACACCAAATGAACAGCTTCCCCTGTCAGGGTCCACAGTTATTAAGACCTACTTAGGCTGACCATGGGACGGACTGGTGCTGTGCTGTTGGCCACTGTGAGGAGGAACGGCAGCTCAGAAAGTGGAAGGGAGGCCAGTGTGGAAACTCTCCCCACTTTATCACTACTTGTAATGTAATGACACTGAGTACGTGGGGACCAGTGTTGGTTTTTAAGTCTGAAGTCAGCCTTTATCTAGTTACATGGCCCAGGGCTCCCCCTCTGGCCTTCGGGATGTTCTTGTCTATAAAATAATAGAAATACAATTAGGAAGCTGCCAAGTGCAGGATTCTGTGATTTCGAGGGAGGGAGAGGACAGGGTGCTGGGGGACACTGCCTGATTTTTGCCAGCAGGCAAAGAGGTGACTCAATTTCTTTGAATCTCCAATTCTCCCATCGCTTCTCAGCCTTTTGGCTAAGATAATGTGTGAATCTCCAATTCTTCCTTATTTCCCTTAGAACTAACTGTCTTCACTTTCTCTTGACAAGATGAGAACAAGGATTAGTACAGAAATGTAAGTCCATCCTTTGATTTTGCCCTTTAGTGGTAAGGTGACCTTGGGGATTCTACTTCATCTTTCTCAGGGTTTGTTTTCTCATTTGAAGAAAAAAAAATGTGATTTGGGGATCCTTCTTATTTCTAGCATCCTTGCTTCCATGAAAGTAAACCTCTGTGAATTAGAGCGTGATCTGTGATGTTTACTCCATTGGATGAAAAACTCGGTGTCCCCGGAATGGAAAACTCACCCCTACGTAAAATAATAAAAGTATTTCTGTGAACAGAAGTCTGTGTTTTAACAAAGTTTCCAAAGCAGCTTTTGGCCAACTAACACCCTCAGGGGAGTTCTTTCTGACACCTGGGCTCCTTCTGTTCTTTTAAGACCTTCACCCCTGGATGGGGCGCCTGGGTGGCTCAGTGGGTTAAGCCGCTGCCTTTGGCTCAGGTCATGATCTCGGATCTCGAGGTCCTGGGATTGAGTCCCGCATCGGGCTCTCTGCTCAGCAGGGAGCCTGCTTCCCTTCCTCTCTCTCTCTCTGCCTGCCTCTCTATCTACTTGTGATCTCTCTCTGTCAAATAAATAAATAAAATCTAAAAAAAAAAAAAAAAAAGACCTTCACCCCTGGACTTCACAGGCCGTTGCTCCTAGGATGCCTCAGCCCTGGACCTGTGAATGTGCAGCCGTGGGTCCTGGTAAAGTCTCGAGTGTACGAGTGTTTCCAGTAGCTGTGATAAAACACAGCTGTGTTTCCTGCTTTCTCCCTCCACAGGGGATGCAAACTTCTACCCCATTCCTCTTCCTGATGTGTTCTCTGGGGAACCTCAAGGGAGAACCAGTCAGCTCATTTTTCTGATGGGGGAAGCAAGTTTGGCTAAAACTGGTTCTTAAGCTTGAGTGGTAACAATTCATGTTTGTTCTTTTTATCAGTTCTGGATGCTCAACACATAATACATTTTGTGGCTGCACACAGGTCTTTAAGTTAAATAGGGGAAATTATAAACCAGAGGGTCTCTATTTCCTGGGCTGCTGGCTAAGATGAATAATCATCTTAGCCAGCAGATGTGTTGAGTTTGGGCTTTCCTTATCTCAAAGTCTCCTGTTCATTTCCTTAGCTTCCACTCTTGATTTATTATGTTTAACAGGCTCTCGTCTCTTCTGGTATTTTTGGTTCTCATGAAAAAAGATGACCTTAAGAGCAAGTTGCTTATGCTCCCTTACTTATTTATATTTCATCTAGATGCTGTTTAACTTTTGGTGTTGAGATGCCTTTTAGAATTAACTGAAAGAAATCAAAGTGCATATTTTACTCCTCCAGTGTGCCAGGTGGTGAGGCAGGTGACTGAGGAATGGTCATGCCCACGGGCTTGCTGCCTGCCTCCGGGACTCTCTAGGGATCACGTGCAGAGCTAAGCCCTGCGACAGAGGGAGTGGCAGCAGAAGGACCACCACAGGTACTCAAAGTATGGTCCTGGAACAGCCACACTGGACTCATCTGAGATCTCGTTAAAAATGCAGAAGTCAGGCCCTGAGATCCTGCATTTAACAAACTCCCCGGGTGATTCAGCTGCACATTACAGTTTGAGAAGCCCTGATTCTGGCCCAAGAGGAGCAAGGCTTAGGATTGTGACATGATCGAAGGTGACTTCCTGAGGAGGTGAAGGCAGAGCTGAGTCACCAGGTTGAAGAGGGAATCAGTGCTTGTCTAGCCCCAAAGGGGAGAACATTACTGTAGTTGAAGGAAGCATCTTGTGCAAAAAGAGGAAGTTGCTAAAGTTATCACTTTGTTCTGGGAAATGAGGAGTTCGGTGTGATGGAGCAGAGGCTGTCCAAGGTGGCAGTGGCAGCTTGGAGGCAGGAAAGGTGGGCAGGGGCCAGGGTGTGATTGGCCCTCAAGTTAGCCAGTGGCATGATGGGATGTGTCCAGACTGGGAGTGTAGCTCTGCAGTCAAGCAGCCTGTTTTCCAGTTCTGATGCTGCGGCCTCTCGTGTGTGAGCCCGGGCAAGTTACAGAGCTTCTCTGTGCCTGTTTCCTCATATGCAAAACGGTGGTGATGGTAGCATCCACCCAGCAGGGCTGTTCTGAGGATTAACTCCAGAATTGTATCCTGCACATAGCTGTATGAGTGGTCCGTGTTGTTCTGTAAGTAGTAAGCACCATGGGGAGATCTAGTTTGTTTTGTTTGTTTTCATCTGTTTCTTTAGGAATGGAGTTTTGTAAGTGACAAAGGGAATGGAATGGAAAGAGGAACAGATGCTGCTGCAGTTTCATGGGAAGTCAACAGGACAGTGAACCTAGCTCCAGGTCTGGGCTGACCTCACTCTGTAAAGGAGAGGCCAGAGTCCAAGTGTCCATTTGCTCCTGGCCACTCATCCCAGGAAGGGACAAGTAACACTTCCAGGCATGGCCTTGCCCCAGCTTGACCCAAGTGTTGACAGATGTCAAGGCATAAATGAAGACGGATTTCTTTCTAAAACAAGGCACCAGGTCTCCAGGCGGCTTAGGCACAGTTGAGTGCTACGCCATTGGACAGGACAAGGGAGTGGCAGCCTAGCTGGATCTCATGTTGGCCAGTGTCCAAGGGGAAAGGAGGGCGGAGAAGGGGAGAGGCTGGTGGCATGCTGTAGCCCTCAGAGGTTTTGGCATAATAGATCTGCCACTTGTCAGCCATGTAACTGTAGTAGAGTCACCAAGCCACAGTGCCCTCAGTGTCTTCATCTGTGAAATGGGTAATAATGAAGATGATAATCGCCTGCTTGGTATTATGAGTAATAAATGAGAACACAAATGTCAGTGCCTACATGGGCTCAATATGAGTCTTATTAAAGCTAAACCTTTAAAGTGAGGTTTGACGGTCTCTGACTGCCCCTTGAGTTTCACGCTGAGGGAGCTAATTCATGAAGATGAGAACTGATTAAAGAATTAACATTCCATCTTGTTAACACCTAACAAGTACCAAATGGCCCCCCATGCAAGGGCAACTTGAAGGAATATGGCTTTGACAAGGAGCTCTGAGAAACTGGAAGACCTCTTGCCCTCTGCCTGTGGAGCTGGATGCAGGTTATGCAAACAGCAAACTGAGAGAGAAACAAAGGAAGACAGAGGATAGGGTGCCTCAGGCTGGCCCTTAGAGGAGAAGAGAAGCTGCAAAGTTCTCTTCTGACTAGTCCCACTGCTGCTGGCCCCCTTTCCTCTCTGAGGAGGAGCCAGTGGGGTAGGAGCATTTCCTCTAGGACTGGCCAGACTCCAACCCCAGAGAAGGTGGAAGAGCTCTCCTCCCCAACATGACAATGATGTTGGTGGCTCCTACATGGGTACCACCACCCACTGCTCAGAACATGGTTTAGAATGAAGTAAGGGAAAGAGGACAGGAGGAAGAAAGCCTTTTTTTGTGTTGTCTGACTCACTGGAGCCCTCAGAGGGAAGTTCCCAGAGGGCTGATCCTGCTATGGTTATCAGAAGTACTTTCCCCTATCTGTGAGACAACTCAGAACTCAGGGAGAAGGAGGCCCAATGGCAGGGTGGTTGCTCTTGAAGGGACAACATGTATCTCAGGGAAGGAGCACAACGACAAAGAAGACCCATCCCTGCCAGGGACACTAGGGGAAGGAGCTGAGATGCCCCAGAGAATCAACTCCACAGAGAGGTGGTTAAACCAGGGTGACTTAAACCTACTCTAAAGGTGCTTTTTCTATTCCAAAATGTTTTTTTTTTCCATCACTGACCCAGTACTTTACAATTTGGTCTGAAATTACAGTGATTAACGTCACTAATGGCCTAAAGACTTGAAAGCTGAGTCATTATCTCTGGAAACATTTCATTAAATATGTAGTTCCCTGGTGCTGACACTTCCCCTGCACCCTGTGCCATCCAAAAACATTGGCAGGCCCCTCATGGCTACAGATCCACGTCCCAGCCTCCTGGGACGGGTGATTGCTTTATGACTTAGAAAAACATTTAAAATAAGACCTTTATCATTTATGTCCCTAGATGCCCAAAAGAAAAAAGCCTGGAGAAAATGTGTTCCTTTTAAATGGGAAGTTTTTTGGGGGCAAATTATAGAAACCTTTTTTCCTTGACACCCACTCTTCAGTTTCTCTGCCTGATTTAGCTTCCTCTGTTTCTCCCAGCTACCCTATTTGTAAGAAAATAAACACATGCAATGAACATTCTATGATTTATCTTTAATTCACTTCAGCCCCTTTCTCTGTAGCTTCTTCTTAATTTCTTTGAAATTCTGATTTTGTGATTCTCTAAAATAGGAGTATTTTTTTCATGACAAATCCTCTTCACTCAATAGTAATTATGTATCCTCTTAAATATGCCATTGCTTCCCAATGGTATTTATTGGTATGTTTTATTATTCTTGACAATAACTTACACTTCTTTATTTTATTGTTCATTAAGAAGATAATTATATACATTGGAAATCAACACGTAAATAAAAATGGAACAAAGTGGGGCCATTTATAACCTGCAATACAACACAATAAATTTATGCAAATTTCTAACTTAACTATCGAAACTAAGATATTAAAAACAAAACAAAAAACAACCACTGTAATAGAAAATAATATACCAATAGCTTCTCTGATCTAGATTAGCAGTGGTAGTGATGATGAAAATTTGGGGAAAGAGAGAAATGGCATGCACGTGAGTTCTCAGGGGAAATGCTAGCTCTCAGGTGTGCAGAATATGACTCCCAGTTGCCCCAGTGAAGCCACAGCTCTGAGCTCCACCATGCGAGGAGAAGGCATTACATATCAGACTTCCATTCTCAAACATAGGACCGGCTAGATAACCTGAGACCCTCTTGAACTATAATACACACAAGAATGTTGAACACAATCCAAGAAACATCCTCTTCATGCAAAGTTAAGCTTGTTCAGAAATAAGGAAAATTTCAAGGTGCCAAAAACAATGAAGAAGGTAAAGATCAAGGAGGTGAGAAAAAGAAAGTGACTCTGGAAAGCTATCAGATGGCAGCTGGCCTGGTGCTAACCTGTTTCATAGAAACCAACATCACGATAGGCCATTCAGCAGCCATGGGGGAGCAAGAAAAACCAAGGCCCCCATCATTGTGTCTAAGAACAGACAAAAATAGGAATGCTGCACAAAGCACAGGTGGGACCACACATCCCTCCCCGTCCCAGAGGAGTGACTGCTGCTTCTCTACCTGTTCTGGCTCAAGTCCTGCTCCATCTTCCCACCCCTTAGACAAAAATCATTAGAGACTCAATCATGAAGTGATCTCATCTTCAGGCAGGATCCAGTTCAGAGACCTCTGCTTTATTGACCTCTTTCAGGTCACATAGCACTAGCCCCGCCCTGGTCACAGGCTCCTCCTGGCACCCTCTGACTGGGAGGTACAAGGTCCTTCTAAGCTACAGCAGGTAATAAACCCAATGCTGACCCCAGGTGCAATAGAGCCTGATGGCCTACAGCAGATGGTATGGGCAGGGCCAGCCTGTGCTGACACTTGGGGACTCTTGGGCAGAAGGGGACCATCTCAGGAGATCAGGTCTGGGTGTGGTGATGGGGCCAGTGGGAGAGAAATCTTGAGAGAGAGGGCTGCAGCAAGAAGTGAAAGATTTGTATACTTCACAAGAGTGTGCTTTATATGGTACAGGATTGGGGGTTCAAAAGTGATTGGTCAGGGTGCCTGGGTGACTCAGTCAGCTAAGGATCTGCCTTTGGCTCATCTCATGATCTCTAGGTCTTGGGATCATGTCCCAGCCCCCTGTTGGACTCCCTGCTCAGCAGGGAGTCTGCTTCTCTCTCTCTCTCTCCCTCTGCCCCTCCTCCCTGCTCATTCTCTCTCTCTCTCTTTCTCAAGTAAATAAGTAAAATCTAAAAAAAGGTGATTGGTCATATAAGTGTAGGTATGTTTTTGGGCTCTCTATTCTACTCCATTGGTCTATGTGTCTATTTTTGTGCCAGTACCACACTGTTTTGTTAAATATAGATTTGTAGCATAGTTTGAAATATGAGATCATGATACCATCAGCTTTGTTCTCTCTCAAGATTGCTTTGGCTATTCAGGGTCTTTTGTGACTCATACAGGTTTTAAGATTATTTGTTATACATTTGTTAAAAAAATACTATTCATATTTTCATAGGGATTGCATTGAAGCTACAGATTGCTGTGGGTAATATGGATATTTTAATAATATTAAGAAGAAATAAACAAAAAATGGAAATAGACTCATAAATATAAAGAACAAACTGTTGTTGCCAGAAGAAAGGTTGGTGCGTGGGGGGATAGGAGAAATAGGTGAAGGGGATTAAGAGGCACAAACTTCCAATTATAAAATACATAAGTCACAGGGATAAAAAGTATGATATAGAAAATACTATCAGTAATATTGTAATAACGTTGTATGGTGACAGAAAGTGACTACACTCATCATGATGAGCACTGTACAACATGTAGAATTGTTGAATCACCATGTTGTATACCTGAAACTATGTAATATTGTGTGTTAACTATACTTTCATTAAAAATATAAATATTAATAAATCAAAACATTTGGATTTGTATCTTAGTGGGTCATTTTTGCTGCAGTTTTGAGAATGTTTAAGATTAAAGACAAGCCAAGAAATGATTTATGATGTTCAAGATTGTCTAGATGAGAGGTGATGCTGGTTTACAGGGGAAGGAGTGGACTGAACAACCTTAAAGTGAAAACACAAGATTTGGCAGGGGGTTCCAGGGACAAGGGAGGAAAGAAGACCCCCAGTCTTCTGGGTCAGGCACTGGGAGAGCGCTGGTGCGGTTTGGCTAAGGGAGAATGGGAAGAGCAGGATCAGGTGCTCATTTTAGGTGGAAGGTGTTTATTATTGTCTGGAGAATTTGTGGTTTGGGAGAGTTGGGACACCCAGGTGAGGGTGCTCCCTTGGGAAGCCTTTGGATTTGGTGAGACAGAACATGTTGAAGAATGGAGACACTAAGTGAGCTAGGTTGGGTGTGAGACTGGGTGCTCAAGCTGGGTGCCTAGTCATGGGAAGGAGGGTGTAGCATATTACAGTGGGGAGGTGGAGGGTATCATTGTGGCTTCTGACAAGGAAGTATGGGTGAGCAGAGCAAACGTATACAAATCCTTTCATTTCTGAGTCTACTTCTCCTCTGTGCAGTAGGAGTGGTTGCATCTTCTGCGATACACTCAGGGTTGGGCAACATCTCAGGGTCCTCATTACCTGAGTGATGTTTTCTGATGTCACATAGTTACATGCTTTCACAGGGAAGCATCATGGCATGGACATAATTCCCCACGAGATGGCAGCCACTTGGATGTTGAGTGTCCATTCCATCATTCTCTCTGTTCAACCCTCATATCCATCTCTACTAATCCATTAATATTCATGTCTCAATCCCTCTGTTGATAGTTGTTAACTTGGATAAGTCAGAGAAAATGCAAAGTAACTGCAAAAAGAACAACACTGATTTGCAGAAACTTCAGGATTTGGATGAGTTGATGAGGACAATACTGGGAGCTAGACAAAGAGCAACACTCTGGTGGCTCTGGCAGCGTCAAGACCCCAGGCTGGGAAGGAGAGAGATATCCCACAACACAACAGCTTCAGAAGAGAGATATCCCACAACAAAACAGCTTCAGAAGAGAGATATCCCACAACACAACAGCTTCAGAAGAGAGCATCTTGACCATAAGAGGATTAAGAGAGCTCTTAGAAAATTAATGCAGCTCTGGAATACTATGTCCCACATCCAACAAACTTCTCCCCTTAGTATAGGACTGTGGGAGTCCAACCCAGGCAAAGGACTTCATACTGGGCATTCATAATACGTTTTGGAAAAATTCAATCCCTACATCCCCTACACACTTGATTCATTATTTGTTTATCTTATGAAGTAGAGCACGGTTATAAAGAAACCTAAGTTTTTTCTAACACAAGCCAGGATCAACCTGTTATATTAGTTTTTCTTTCGTTATTCAACATATTATGTCATACACATATTTTCACTTCAGTTATGATTGCATTTGAGGGTTCTCTCTTCTGATATGAATAAACCTCCAGCAACAAGTAAGGAGTGAGGAGCTGGCTCTGTACCTAGCACTCTCAGCAGGTGCTTCATAAATGGAAGTTCTCTCTTCCAATGCCTCAGTTTCTTGGGTTCAGAAAGGAAGGGGGAGGTTAAAGATGTTAAGCCCTAGATTTCAGGGGCTGGAGAGAAATGAGGAGGGGACACACTCATCAATAGAAGTGCAAGTGGTAGATTGAGCACACACAAGGTATTCAGTAGGGTGAAAGGAATCTCGATTTTCTTCCTACCAGCTTCTTAAATGAAGATTGCTGTTCAATCACTTCCCTCAAAGAGGAAGATCTCTTTTTCGCCCTTCAAGTAAGCAGTTGGGTCTGATTTTAGAATCTGGATATCCTCTCCCTATTTAAGCCCTGTGGTTTGAGCTTTTCTTCTCTCTAGATTTGTGCAAAGCAAAGTAACATTGAATAACTCATCACACAAGAAGAGATTAATTACTTGGAATAAATTAGCAATATTATTTTTAAGTAATAGGTAGTAATATAGTCATCAGCCAAAGATTTGAGTACCCCCTGTGTTTTGACAAAGTGAATGTCACTTCTTCTTCCTGTCACTGCTGGAGTGTGGACAAAGGGGATTATCTGAGAATGCTATTCTGCTGGCAGTCGAAGGAAGTGCTACAATCGTTTTTCCAATTTCTGAAAAATGGGGAAGGGATGGTGAAATCCACCATTGCCTGGGTGTTTCAAAAAGGAGGCAATCTAGGACTTACCACCGCCATACTAATTTATTAGATTCTATAAATGGGCACTGGAGATATAACAAGGAACAGAGGGGAACTTGCATCTCTGTCTTCTGCTGAGACAACATGCTGATGTTCATTGGGGCTAGAAACAGAACCATTCCTTGTTTATAAAAGTCTATTTAACTTACAGGAGAAAAAATACAGTTACATGTTAACCTACACATCCAAATGAATGAATACAAAGACTAATTGTAATGGTGGGTTAAGAGCTTATCTGGGCAGGTGCTAAACATTTGGAGGAAACGTTACACACAACTTGAGGTGCAAGGGTGTTCTCAAAGTCTGAATGACTTCGAGAGAGATTAGGGAGATAAATAGCTAGAAATGAAAAGGATGGCTACAGGGTATGATTTTTTCACCCCAAGGGCCAGTTCAGACTCATTTCTGTTACTCTCTGAAATGATGACAGCGTTTTGGATATTTGTGTGGACTAAGCCCCAAGCTTACATAAAGTTGGCTGTAAAAAGACCGCTACCATCAATTCATGATTTTTGAGGGGTCATCAGTGCTGTATGATGAAAACTGTGGAGAGTATTAGAAATGAGAGGTCAGGAAAGGAGAAAAACCCCAACCCCCAAGCTTGGTTTTCCCTGGAGCCTGAAGTGTCAGACCAATTGTGTCTCACACTGAAGCTTGTGTGTTCTGTGCACAGCTCTTAATTGGTTTGATTGGTAGAAAGTGCTGACCAAGACTGTGTGCCATCACGGTGATTAGCAAAGGATCTCCTGCAGGACCCTGGGTCCTTCTCAATAAGGTAAGGAGAGACGTGTGTGTATAGGGGGAGTCATCAATTTTCAGAGTTGTTCTTCATCCTCTGGCCTTTGCTCTATGAAGAAAACTGCCTATGAAAAGAAACAGAGCTTGTCTTAATGAGTGTCAGAGAGAAGAATCCCAAATTGTCTCCTTGGTGCTGCCCAATGCCTTCAGGGGACCATTTCCTTCCACCTTGGGGGTCCATCCAAGGGGCAAAGGTGCTGCTATGCAAATAGGGTCCAGGGGTTAATTGACCACCTCACTTTGGAGCTCTTCTCATTTTTCTCTTCTCAAAAGCAAATTTCTCTTTTTGTTTTTAATTTAAACTCAAAGTCTCCAACACTCTATTTTAAAGACAAGGGAAAGTGCTATCCCAGGCCATACTTTAAAACTTACATTTAAATAGTCAAAGACAATGAATATATATATTTGTGCCATTTCTAGACAATAACTTATACTTTCTTGATCTGTTTACTCATCTTCCCTATTTTCCACCTTCTTCACTTTGTCTTCCTTTTATGCAATATCTTTCATCTTGTATAAAATATAGAAGCAAAGTTGATGTCTCTATTTTATAAAGATTTTATTTAAAAAGTGACTTACCCCCTACCACAAGACTGGCAGCAGGATTTCTTGTGAGGTCTTGGGTCTTCTATATTTTTATAAATTGATATCATGCAGAACAATAATAAGAAGGAACAGGAACATCATTTCAGTTCCTCTGGTATTCCAGAAATTTTACTATACACCACAGTCATGCTGTCTTAAATCTGCACAAAACTCTGCAAGGGAGAGAGGAATCGGTTACATGGCATGAAAACAACGGAGTCACCTGTGAACTTATCTCTTTAAGTGTGAACCACTGCTCAGTAGACACTAACACTGGAACATAGTGTCCTCTGCATAATGGCCTCTGCGTAGACAGAGTGTAAACATTATTCTGAGCCCCAGAAAAGATGGTGGAGGAGTAGGAGACATAAATTTCATCTGGTCCCAGAAATTCAGCTAGATAGTTACCAAAGCATTTGGAACAGCTACAAACTCAACAGGAGATCAAAGAAAAGAGCAGAAATTCTAGGGATAGAAAAGCAACCAATTTCTGGAAGGTAGGATGTGTGGAGAAGTGAATCTGATGTGATATATGGGAGGAGAGACTGAGGGGGGAGCGACCAGCTCCCAGAAAGCGATAGAGCAGCAGAGCACAAAATTGGAACTTTTAAAAGTCTATTTCACTGAGAGATGTAGCTCCAGAGGCTAAGTGCGGGGTAAAGACCTCCTGGGATAGTGCAGTCTCAGGATCCTTGGTATCACAAAAAGACCGGGGGTGCCTGAGTGCAGCAGAACTCCCAGGTATCAGAGAGGGGAAGCTGGCTGCAGAGACAGAGCTGAGAAATGGGCTCTCAGTTTGGGTTACCTTAAACTGTGATCTGATGCATAATCAGTCCACTGCTCTTCAAGCAGGGACTCCACAAGTCGCAGATCCAGGAAAATCCACACCGTCCTCCACCAGGATGTGTGGCGTGGGGGCATGCTGCAGAAATTGGCTGGGTTTGGAAACTAAAAATGGGGCCACGTGCCAGAGATAGAAATCCTCATTCACAGGCTGAATGAGCAGGGAGCAGAGCCAGAGAACAGGAAGACAGGCATGATTGTGTGCTTTTCCCTGAGGGCTTGATGAAGAGGGGGCCTGAGCTCTCTGCTCCTCTGGAGCTGGAGATTGGGATGCCATTATTTTCATTCTCATCCCCCAAAGCTGTACAGAAAGCTTTCAGGGAACAAAAGCTACACAGAGCAAACTGAGCAGATTATTTAGCCTGGTCCTTGGTAAGGGTGGTGCAATTCCACCTTGGGCAAAGACATTTGAGAATCACTGTGGCAAGCCCCTCACCCAGAATATCAGCAAGAACATCCAGCCAAGACCAAGTCTACTGATCAATGAGAACTGCAAAACACCAGTGCTAGGGGAATGTAGAACATAGAATTCATGGCTTTTTCCCCATGATTCTTTAGTCTTTCAAAGTTAATTTTTTTTTTTCAGTTTTTTGAAACAGCTTCAGGAGAATAGGTATTATTTCTTCTTTGAAAGTTTGGTAGAATTCCCCAAGGAATCCGTCAGGTCCTGGGCTCTTGTGTTTTGGGAGGTTTTTGATCACTACCTCAATCTCGTTACTAGATATTGGTCTATTCAGGTTGTCAATTTCTTCATGATTCAGTTTAGGAAGTTTATAGGCTTCCAGGAATGCATCCATTTCATCTAGGTTGCTTACTTTATTGGCATATAATGGTTGATGATAATTTCTGATGATTGTTTCTATTTCCTTGGTGTTAGTTGTGATCTTTCCCTTTTCATTCATAATTGTATTAATTTGGGCCTTCTCTCTTTTCTTTTGGATTAGTTTGGCCAGTAGTTTATCAATCTTATTGATTCTTTCAAAAAACCAGCTTCTGGATTTGTTGATGTGTTCTGCTATATCTCTAGTTTCTATCTCTGCTCTAATCTTGATTATTTCCCTTCTTGTGTGTGGGGTTGGCTTAATTGGTTGTTGATTCTCCAGTTCTTTAAGGTGTAAAGAGAGCTGATGTATTCTGGATTCTTCAGTTGTTTTGAGGTAGGCTTGGATGGCTATGTGTTTCCCCCTTAGGACTGCCTTTGCTGTATCCCATAGGTTTTTGACTGAAGTGTCTTCATTCTCATTGGTTTCCATGAATTGTTTAAGTTCTTCTTTGATTTCCTGATTGATCCAAACATTCTTAAGCAAGGAGGTCTTTAGCTTTCAGGTGTTTGAATTCCTTCCAAACTTTTTCTTGTGGTTGAATTCAAAGCATTGTGGTCTGAGAATATGCAGGGAATAATCTCAATCTTTTCGTATTGGTTGAGTCCTGATTTGTGACCCAGTATGTGGTCTATTCTGGAGAAAGTTCCATGTGCACTCGAGAAGAATGAGTATTCTGTTGTTTTAGGGTGGAATGTTCTGTATATATCTGTGGGGTCTATCTGGTCCAGTGTGTCATTCAATGCTTTTATTTCTTTATTGATTTTCTGCTTGGATGATTTGTCCATTACTGAGAATGGCAAGTTAAGAACCTCTACTATTAATGTATTCATATCAATATGACTTTATGTTGATTAACAGTTGTCTTATGTAATTGGCTGCTCCTGTATTGGGGGTATAAATATTTATAATTTTTAGAACTTCTTGGTGGATAGACCCTTTAAGAATTATGTAGTGTCCTTCTTTATCTCTGACTACAGTCTTTACTTCAAAATCTAATTTATCTGATATAAGAATTGCTACCCCATCTTTCTTTTGAGGCCCATTGGCATGAAAGTTGCTTCTCCATCCCTTCACTTTCAGTCTGGATGTATCTTTAGGTTCAAAATAGGTCTCCTGTAGACAACATATAGATGGATCCTGTTGTTTTATCCAATCTGCAACTCTGTGCCATTTTATGGGAGCATTTAGGTCATTCACATTGAGAGTGATTCTTGAGAGATATGCTTTTGTTGACATTGTGTTGCATGTGAAGTCCTTGTTTCTATAGATTACCTCTGTAAATTTGTAAATTTCTGTTCTATGACAGTCTTGGGTTCTTTCTTCTTTTATAGAGCCCCCCTTAATATTTCTTATAGTGTCATCTTGGTGGTCACATACTCTTTTAAACCTTGCCAGTCTTGGAAGCTCTTTATCACTCCATCCATTTTGAATGTCAGCCTTGCTGGATATAGTATTCTTGGCTGCATGTTATTTTCATTTAGTGCCTTGAATATGTCTTGCCAGTCTTAAAGCAGGGAAAAAAATATACAGTGGAAAAAAGACAGTCTTTTCAATAAATGGTGCTGGGAAAATTGGACAGCTATGTGTAGAAGAATGAAACTCGACCATTCTCTTACACCATACACAAAGATAAATTCAAAATGGATAAAAGACCTCAACATGAGGCAGGAATCCACCGGAATCCTAGAGGAGAACATAGGCAGCAAGCTCTTTGACATTGGCCACAGCAACTTCTTTCAAGACATGTCTCCAACAGCAAAGGAAACAAAAGCAAAAAAGAACTTTTGGGACTTCATAAAAATCAAAAGCTTCTTCACAGCAAAAGAAACATTCAGGAAAGAATGTCCAATGGAAAAAAGACAGCCTCTTCAATAAATGGTGCTGGGAAAATTGGACAGCCACATGCAGAAAAATGAAATTGGACCACTTCCTTACACCACACATGAAAATAGACTCAAAATGGATGAAGGACCTCAATGTGAGAAAGGAATCCATCAAAATCCTTGAGGAGAACGCAGGCAGCAACCTCTTCGACCTCAGCCGTAGCAACATCTTCCTAGGAACAACGGCAAAGGCAAGGGAAACAAGGGCAAAAATGAACTATTGGGATTTCATCAAGATCAAATGCTTTTGCACAGCAAAGGAAACAGTTAACAAAACCAAAAGACAACTGACAGAATGGGAGAAGATATTTGCAAACGACATATCAGATAAAGGGCTAGTATCCAAAATCTATAAGGAACTTAGCAAACTCAACACCCAAAGAGCAAACAATCCAATCAAGAAATGGGCAGAGGACATGAACAGACATTTCTGCAAAGAAGACATCCAGATGGCCAACAGACACATGAAAAAGTGCTCCACGTCACTCGGCATCAGGGAAATACAAATCAAAACCACAATGAGATATCACCTCACACCAGTCAGAATGGCTAAAATTAACAAGTCAGGAAATGACAGATGCTGGCGAGGATGTGGAGAAAGGGGAACCCTCCTCCACTGTTGGTGGGAATGCAAGCTGGTGCAACCACTCTGGAAAACAGCATGGAGGTTCCTCAAAATGTTGAAAATAGAACTACCCTATGACCCAGCAATTGCACTACTGGGTATTTACCCTAAAGATACAAACATAGTGATCCGAAGGGGCACGTGTACCCGAATGTTTATAGCAGCAATGTCTACAATAGCCAGACTATGGAAAGAACCTAGATGTCCATCAACAGATGAATGGATAAAGAAGATGTGGTATAGATACACAATGGAATACTATGCAGCCATCAAAAGAAATGAAATCATGCCATTTGCGATGACATGGATGGAACTAGAGGGTATCATGCTTAGTGAAATAAGTCAATTGGAGAAAGACAACTATTATATGATCTCCCTGATATGAGGACATGGAGAAGCAACATGGGGGGTTAGGGGGATAGGAGAAGAATAAATGAAACATGATGGGATTGGGAGGGAGACAAACCATAAGTGACTCTTAATCTCACAAAACAAACTGGGGGTTGCTGGGAGAGGGGGAGGCGGTTATGGACATTGGGGAGGGTATGTGCTATGGTGAGGTCTGTTGAGTGTGTAAACCTGGCGATTCACAGACCTGTACCCCTAGGGATTAAAATACATTATATGTTTATAAAAAAAAAATTGGAGGGGGAGGCGAACAATGAGAGAATATGGACTCTGTAAAACAACCTGAGGGTTTTGAAGGGTCAGGGGTGGGAGGTTGGGGGAACAGGTGGTGGGTAATACGGAGGGCACGTTTTGCATAGAGCACTGGGTGTTGTGCAAAAACAATGAATACTGTTACGCTGAAAAAATAAATAAAAAAAAAGATAGCTCTTAAAAAAAAAGAAACATTCAACAAAATAAAGAGGCAACCCACGGAATGGGAGAAAATATTCATAACTGACAATAAAGATAAAGGGCTGATATCCAAGATCTATAAAGAACTACTCAAACTGAACACACACAAAACAGATAATCACATCAAAAAATGGGCAGAACACAATAACAAACACTTCTCCAAAGAAGACATACAAATAGCTAACAGACATATGAAAAAATGCTCATCATAATTAGCCATCAGGGAGATTAAAATCAAAACCACATTGAGATACCACCTTACATCAGTTAGAATCACCAAAATTAACAAGACAGTAAACAACATGTGTTGGAGAGGATGTGGATAAAGGAGAACCATCTTACACTGATGGCAGGAATGCAAGTTGGTGCAGCCCTTTGGAAAACAGTGTGCAGATTCCTTAAGAAATTAAAAATAGAGCTTCCCTATGACCTTGCAATTGCAAGGTAATGCAAATTGGTAATCACCAATGTAATGTAAATGTAAATGTAATGTAAATTACCAATGTAATGTAAATTAGGTATTTACCCCAAAGGTACAGATGTAGTGAACAGAAGGGCCATCTGTACCTCAATGTTCATGGCAGCAATGGTCACAGTCGCCAAACTGTGAAAAGAATCAGGATGCCCTTCAACGGTTGAATGGATAAGGAAGATGTGGTCCATATATACTATGGAGTATTTTGCTTCCATCAGAAAGGATGAATACTCAACTTTTGTATCAGCATGGACGAGACTGGAAGAGATTATGCTGAGTGAAGTAAGTCAAGCAGAGAGAGTCAATTAATATATGCTTTCACTTATTTGTGGAGCATAAGGAATAACAAGGAGGAAATGATGAGATGGAGAGAAGGGAGTTGGGGGAAATTGGAGGGGGAGACAAACCATGAGAGACTGTTTACTCTGAGAAACAAACTGAGGGTTTTGGTGAAAGGGTGGTGGGAGGTTGAATGAGCCTGTTGGTAGGTATTATGGAGGGCATATATTGCATGGAGCACTGGGTGTAATGCATAAGCAATTAATTCTGGAACACTGAAAAGAAATTTTAAAAAATAAATAAAAATTTTTAAAAATGGAGGCTCTTACTCCTAGGATAAATGAGGCAGAAAAAAGAATTAATGAGATAGAAGACCAAATGATGGAGAATGAAGAAGCTGAGAAAAAGAGAGATAAGCAACTACTGGATCATGAGGGGAGAATTCGAGAGATAAGTGATACCATAAGATGAAACAATATTAAAATAATTGGGATTCCAGAAGAAGAGAGAGAGAGAGAGAGAGAGAGAGAGAGAGAGAGGGAAAGAAGATATATTGGATCAAATTATAGCAGAGAACTTCCTTAATTTGGGGAAAAAACAAGCATCAAAATTCAGATGGCATAGAGAAACCCACTCAAAATCAATAAAAATAGGTCAACACCCTGTCATCTAATAGTAAAACTTACAAGTCTCAGAGACAAAGAGAGAATCCTGATAGCAGCTCAAGACAAGAGGTCTGTAACCTACAACAATAGAAATATTAGATTGGCAGCAAACCTATCCACAGAAAACTGGCAGGCCAGAAAGGTCTGGCATGATATATTCAGAGCAGTAAATGAGAAAAATATGCAGTTAAGAATACTATATCAACATAGGCCAATATTGAAAATAGAAAGAGAGATAAAAAGCTTCCAGGACAAACAAAAACTAAACGAATTTTTGAACACAAAACCAGCCTTACAGGAAGTATTGAAAGGGATCCTCTAAACAAAGAGAGCCTAAAAGTAACAGACCAGAAAGAAACAGAGACAATATAAAGTAACAACCACCCTACATGCAATAGAATGGCACTAAATTCTAATTTTTCAATAGTTATCCTGAAGGTAAATAGGCTAAATGCCCCAATCAAAAGATAGAGGATATCAGAATGGATTAAAAACAAACAAACAAAAACAAAACAAAACAAACAAACAAACAAAAACAAACAATACCCATCAATATGCTGTCTAAAAGAAACTCATTTTTGACCCAAAGACAATTCCAGATTTGAAGTGAGGGGGTGGAAAATCATTTACCCTGTTAATGTACTTCAAAAGAAAGCTGGAGTGGCAATCCTTTTATCAGAAAAATTAGATTTTGAACCAAAGACTATAATAAGAGATGAGGAAGGACACTATGTAATACTTAAAGGGCCTGTCCAACAAGAAGATTTAACAATTTTAAATACATATACACTTAATGTGGGAGCAGGCAACTAAATAAACCAGTTAATAACAAAATCAAAGAAACACGTTGACAATAATACAGTAATAGTCGGGACTTTAACACCCTCCTCATTGTGTTGGACAGATGATCTAAGTAAGAGCTCAAGAAGGAAATAAAGGGCTTAAATGACACACTGGATAAGTACATGCTGAAACAGCATTTGACAAAATAAAGCATCCTCTCTAGATCAAAACTCTTCACAGTGTAGGCATAGAAGGTACATACCTCAAAATCATAAAATCCATATATGAAAAATCTACAGCAAATATGATTTTCAATGGGGAAAACCTGAGAGCTTTTCCCCTAAGGTCAGGAACACAGCAGGGATGTCCACTATCACCACAGCTGTTCAACATAGTACTAGAAGTCCTAGCCTCAGCAATCAGACAACAAAAAGAAATAAAAGGCATCTGAATTGGGAAAAAAGAAATCAAACTCTCTCTCTTTGCAGATGATATGATACTTTATGTGGAAACTCAATAGACTCCTCCCGAAAATGGCTAGACCTCATAAAGGTATTCAGTAAAGTGTCGGGATATATAATCAATGCACAGAAATAAGTTGCATTTTTATACACCAATAAGACAGAAGAAAGAGAAATTAAGGAGTCCATCCCATTTACAATCACACCCAAAACCATAAGATCCCTAGGAATAAATCTAACTAAAGAGGCAAAGATTCTGTACTCAGAAAACTATAATGTACTCATGAAATAAATTGAGGAAGGCACAAAGAAATGGAAAAACTTTCCATGCTCATGGATTGGAAGAACAAATAGAAAATGTCTATGTTACCTAGTGCAATCTACACATTTAATGCAATCCCTATCAAAAAACCATCAACTTTTTTTTCAAAGAAATGGAGCAAATAATCCTATCATTTATATGGAGCCAATAAAGACCCCAAATAGCCAGAGGATTGTCAAAAAAGAAAATCAAAGCTGGCGGCATCACAATTCTAGACTTCAAGCTTTATTACAAATATGTAGTCATCAAGACAGTATGGTACTGGCACAAAAACAGACACATAGATCAATGGAACAGAATAGAGAGTCCAGAAATGGACTCTGAACTCTATGGTCAACTTTGCAAATCAGGAAAGAATCTTCAACAAATCAGGAAATAATGTCCAATAGAAAAAAGACAGTCTCTTAAACAAATGGTGTTGGGAGAATTGGATAGCCACATGCAGAAGAATGAAACCAGCTCATTTCCTTTCACCACACATGGAAATAGATTCAAAATGGATGAAAGACCTCAATGTGATACAGGAATTCATCAAAATCCTTGAGGAGAACACAGGCACCCCTTCTTCGTCCTCAGCCACAGCAACTTCTTCCTAGAAACATTGCCAAAGGCAAGGGAAGCAAGTACAAAAATGAACTATTGGAACTTCATCAAGATAAAAAGCTTTTTCACAGCAAGGAAAGCAGTCAACAAAACCAAAAGACAACCAACAGAATGGGAGAAGATATTTACAAATGACATATCAGATAAAGGGCTAGTATCCAAAATCTATAAAGAACATCAAACTCAACACCCAAAGAACAAATAATCCAATCAAGAAATGGACAGAAGACATAAACATATTTCTGTAAAGAAGACCTCCAAATGGCCAACAGACACATGAAAAATATCATGTTCAAAAATATCATGCTCAGTATCACTCAGTATTAGGGAAATACAAATCAAAACCACAGTGAAATACAACCTCACACTCTAGTCAGAATGGCTAAAATTAACCAGTCAGGAAATGACAGGTGTTGGCGAGGATGTGGAGAAAAGAGAATCTTCCTACACTGTTGGGGATGTAAGCTGGCAGAACCACTCTGGAAAACAGTATGGAGTTTCCTCAAAAAGTTAAAAATAGACCTACCCTATCTAGTGTAGATAGAGGATCATAGGGTAAAGAAGGGAAAAATGAAACAAGAGAAAACCAGAAAGGGAGACAAAGCATAAGAGACTCTTAATCTCAGGAAACAAACTGAAGGCTTGGGGTGGTGGTGGGAGGGATTTGTTGACTGAGTGATGAACATTGGGGAGGGTATGTACCATGCTGTGTGCTGTGAATTTTGTAAGACTGCTGAATCACAGACATGTATTCCTGAAACAAATAATACATTATATGTTAATCAAATTTAAGAATTAGAAACATTAAAAAAAAATATTCTGAGTCCCTAGGTGTGTTTTTGGAAGCTGCTGGTCTCCAAGCTCCTGTGGATCTTCCCTGGTGAAATTTGAAATTGGTCTCCATCCACGGATGGCAGGAAGAAACCAATGAAAGAAGCAGCACACTCCAGATTGGTAGGTGGCAGTTTTATTAAGCAAGGGGACTTACATATGAGGCATATATTGGATCACTGCGAGACGAATAGATCTCTGCACCTTCCTGCCATAGTCCCAAGTTTATATAGCGACCTTAACTGAGTTCAGTCACATATAACATTCAGATGGGCTCAACACTACAATATTGTCTCAAGTCTATGTGTTTGGGACATCCTCTTAGGGCAGGGGAGGGAAAAAGAATGTACATTCCAAGGACATGGCCAGTGAGGAACCTCTAGCTGTCAAGGTCCAGCTCACAGGTGAACCAGTGGTCATGTCGACTCAGTGATCTCCCTCAACAGTAGCAAGTAAGACTTCCATAATAACCTCCGGATGCATATGTGAGTGTATGAATGATAGAGTTATTCAAGTAATCTTATTACCAGATGTGTAGTCCACCTAGATGTTTCCCACATGGGAATATATATTTTGAATATATATTTATGGGGCTCCTAGGTGGCTCAGTGTGTTAAAGCCTCTGCCTTCAGCTTGGGTCATGATCCCAGGGTCCTGGGATTGAGCCCGGTATTGGGCTCTCTGCTCAGCAGGGAGCCTGCTTCCCTTCCTCTCTCTCTGCCTGCCTCTCTGCCTACTTGTGATCTGTCTGTCAAATAAATAAATAAAATCTTAAAAAAAATGTACATTTATGACAACATGTTAAGGTCCCTGGAATTTCACTCCTTTCTTTAGATATCTTGACTCCAACCCTTATAATGAGATTGATATGTTGGTGTTCATCACTGTGTTCACCAAGCAGGTGCATTCAGAAAAATCAGCCCACTGTGGTTTACTCCTCACAGAGAAGCACCACCTTGGCACCACCTTTCAAGCAAGCTACCATAGTTGGCTGGGAAAAAAACAAAGGGATGAATGAGAAAGATATCGCAAGAATGAAAAAGAGAGGGACAGAGATACAGGGATAAAGAGACAGAGAGAGGGGTGACATATAAAGCAAGCCAATGGCAAAGTCAATGAAGACTAAACATTTACTCTTTGATTCTCAGAACTGAAAGAAAATGAAAGTATTTCTATTGAAGTTAGTATAGACTTATGTGCTTAACTAAATAAACATGCATCATGTATATAGATGAGTATGTATGCACATGTTTACATGCACATATATGTGTATATGTGCACATGCATGTATGTATGCACATCCTTATCTGGCTGGCACTGTTAGTTGCCCCCTGTGGAAATGTCACTGATGCCCCTCACCCAGATCTCCATTACTCAGCTGGTGCACCCACTCCCAGCTGCAATGAGGTTTATTGTCAAGCCCCTAAGCTCTACCCTCCCTGGCAAACTGCCTTTGTTTAATGTAAAGCTTCCCTTGGGTGGTGGGAAATGCCTCTCCTGAAGCTGCCCTCAGCTTGTACCCCTGCAATAAGGCCTACTTGATTGTAAAAACTAATCCTGGGACATAAGGGCCTCACTTCCTGCCTTGGGTGGGACTACTCTCAGATGTCATTTACCATCCCGAGTCCCCCACTGATCCCAGTTTCCTGTGTGGCCTAATAACCACCCTCAACCAAGCAGCTTAAAACACCATTTTATTATATATCATGGTTCATGGGTGAGGGATTTGGGAAGGGCTCAGCTGGGCAATTCTTCTGTTCCACATAGTGTTGTCTATGGCTTGTAGGGTGTTTAGCTGTCAGATGGACTGGTCCCAAGGGTCACAGATAGGTTCACTTAATTGTCTGGTGCCTTGGTGGGGGCAGTTAGTAGGCTGGGCCTGGCTGGGACCTTGTCCTTCATGATATCTTAGGATTTCTGTGTGGTGTCTCCAGGAGGGAGGTTGGGCTTCTTATCTGACAGGCCAGGGCTCTAAGGGATAGGAAGTCGAAGCTAACAGTTCCTTAGGGCCTAGCCTGGAAACAAGCATAGTGCCACTCCCACCACTTCTTTTTGTCAAAGCTGTCAGAGATACACCCAGACTCCATGCAAGGGGCCACAGGCCTCACTTTGAATGCAAAAGGTCACAGAATGTAGTCCTCAGTATCAGGCAGGTGCTAGACTTCTGATGAAATCACATGTTGCCTGCCACGTCCTGTTTCCTTCACTTCATTGTTTTCTCCTGTGAGCCCTCCCTCAATAAATCAGTTTGCAAGAACTCCCATCTCAGACTCTGCTTGTAGGAAACATGACGGAAAGTGTCAACCTTGCATCCATCTATTGTCCTCTTTGCTATCAGGATCATAATTTTAGAGGTTTATTGTTGTAGCCACAGGCAACCAATCATTCTGTTTTTAGCTTTCCTGGCTTACCTTGCAGCTGAGGGGAGGTTAGATGACCTAGTTCTGTCTGAGGAAAACTGAAAGAATCCTTCTGTGGGACTTCTCAGAAAACTTTTGCTTTCTCAGTAACAAGAAACAGATGTGCCTGACACTGATATTCCTTTTTCTCCTCTCTCTCTCTCCCTTTTGATCTTGAGTACAGTTGTGATGGTTAGAGATGCAGCAACCATTTTGCAAACATGAAGGAAGGGTCAAAAGACTATAAAGGCCATCAATTTTGACACTGTTAAATCACCAAGCCATTGGCAAGAACCACTTACCTCTGACTTCTCACATGAAACAAAACAACCACTTTTTATTTAGGGTATTGTCTCAGGTTTTCTGTCACTTGTATCCAAACACAATCTAACTAACCATTTCAGGAGGATAAATTGGCAAAACTAATAAATGAGGCACAGGGCAGGTTGCTTTTCTACAGCTCAAACTGTAGACAGGTATCTTTTTTTTTTTTTAAAGATTTTATTTATTTATTTGACAGAGAGAGATCACAAGTAGATAGAGAGGCAGGCAGAGAGAGAGAGAGAGGGAAGCAGGCTCCTTGATGAGCAGAGAGCCCAATGCAGGACTCGATCCCAGGATCCTGAGATCATTACCTGAGCCGAAGGCAGCAGCTTAACCCACTAAGCCACCCAGGCGCCCTAGACAGGTATCTTTGCAAGATGATATGAAAGCTGCAATTTGAAACATTGGCTTCATTTGGGGGAATTTTTCTGTTGAGTCTATGTTTAGGGTTAGTATAAATGTGATAAAAGAAATAGTCTGATTTACTTTCCTTTGTCATTTGTGAATTTTTGTTCTCTTTATTAAATTCAGATTGTGGATTGTCATGTCTACAAATGTATCAGAACTAGATGACATTTTGAAAACATTCAAGAACTAACAAAGTTTAGTTTTGAAACTGGTTTACTATTCTCCACTTAATTCTGTTCTCTACTCTTTCTATTCACATGGATTTTAATGGGGCTCAAAGTAAATATTAAAAATCATTCAAATCTAGTGTCACCATTGCTCCAGATTTATTTTTCTTTATATGCAGGCTACTGAGGAAGACATTTCCCTTGGTGGCAATAGCTTTGTACCAGTAGAGAAATGAACTTGGGCTTTCCTTTATCTTCCTGAAAAAGGCCAGTGGGTAGGGCCTGATTACACAGCAGCGAACTCTATGTCCTTGCCATTATTTTAATACAATTAATACACAATATTACATTCGTTTCAGGTGTACAAAATAATGATTGGAAAACTCTATGTTATGCTGTATTCACCGCAAGTGTAGCTGCCTTCCATCACTGTATAATGGTATTACAATTTATTGACTATATTCCTTATGCTGCACCTTTTATCCCCATATCCAAGCTATTACAATGTTATTGACCATATTACTTATGCTGCATCTTTTATCCTGTTATCCAAATCATAACTGGAAGACTGGACCTCCCACTTCTCTTCGCCCATTCTGCCCATCCTCTACCTCCCTCTCCTCTGGCAATCACCTGTTTGTTCTCTGTATTTATGGATATGTTTCTGCTTTTTGTTTATCTGTTTATTCATTTGTTTTGTTTTTTTTAGATTCCACATGTAAGTGAAATAATTTAGCACTTGGTTTTCTGTCTGATTTACCTCACTTATCATAATACTCTCTAGGTCCATCCATATTGTTGCAAATGGTAAGATCTCATTCTTTTTAGGGCTGAGTAATGTCTCTGCCATTTGTTGTCTTCCTGATCATTTCTTTTTAATACTGCCCTCTTTTTTTAAGATTTTATTTATTTTTCAGAGAGAGAGCATAAGCACAAGTAGGGCGAGTGGCAGACAGAAGAGGTCTGCCTGCTGAGCAAGGAGACTTGTGTGGGACTCGATCCGAGGACCCTGAGATCATGACCTTAGGCAAAGGCAGACACTCAACCAATGTGCCACCCAGGTGTCTCTAATACTACCCTCTTAATATTGTGTGGACACCGTGAGATTACCAGGTATCATGGGGCAACCATTGTCTTAGCTTGGGTTCCTCACAGGAACCCAAACAGATGTTAAGGTAAGAGTTTTCCAGAGGAGAATTTATTCAGGGGAAGTAATGCTAGAGAATAGGAGTGAAAACAGGAAAAAAGACACCAAGGAAGAGAGACCATTCAACTTGTGGTTTGAACAGATCACCACTGTGGGCAACTCAACTCACTCTTGTTGAGCTTCCTTTGGAAGTTGTGTCAAATGTGCCTTAGAATTGTCCACACAAGGGATGGAAGTGGGGAGAATTCACCACCAGATCCATGCCCTAAATTGTCCAGGTTGTCCCTTCGGTGCTGCTTTATTGTGCTTCTGGGTAGTGCAGGGGTAAGCACCAGGTGGGTTCTGCAGCTGACACATTCTGTGGTAGCTTGGGAGCCCTGGCACAGGGAGTAAGAGATGAAGGGTTCAAGAGAAGTGGCTCTCCTTTACATAGTTGACCCAGGCAGCAAAGTCTGGAGGAAAGGTGGGCTGAGAGGATACGAGGTGAGACACAGCAAATGCTCAATATGGCATCTAACAGGAGAGGTGGTAGGAAAAAACAAACAAACAAACAAACAAACTTTTGTGTAGGAAAGAGGGGCAGAGATCATGAATGAACCCATGGGAAATAAAAATAGGATGGCACAACTGGAAAGTCTAATGGAACATCTGGAAGAGAAGACTGTGAAAAATTACCTGGGAGTTAGAGGACATAAGACGAAGGCATGGAAAAGAGATGGGAAAATATGAAGTCCGTCAGAACTGAGAGAAGAATCTTAATACCCAACAGAGAAAGGAAGAACAAAAGCTCATTGCAATGGGAGGGCCCAAATCAGTGTGGTTTTAGAAGTATCAGTAACAACACCAACAGTAGAAAATTCTGGGAAAAATTATTTCAACCAAATCATTTCCAACCAACTTTTTCCAAACTCCTGATAAACACAATAGTAGATAGTTTACAACATGTGGGTCTCAAAAAATCATCTGCCAACTGCCTTTTCATAGAAAACTGCTGGAGGATGTGCTCCACCAAAACAAGGGACTAAACCTAGAAACCAGAAGACAGCAGACCCAGAAAAGGGAAACAACTTGAGAGAGAGTTTAAGGGGATCTGAAGATGACAAAGTGACCCCAGGATTACAGTTCTACTCCAACACAAGAGAACAATCAGTCCCAAGGGAAATAGATCTGAGAGGTCTTGGAGAGATGTTGTCAGGAAAATTGATTTGGTGGAACACTTTACTTCCCTGTGATTTAGACCAAATATGGGCACCTTTTTTTTTTCTCCTTAAAAGGCCAGATGGTGAATATTTTGTGCTGGACTTTGCAAGAGTCTGTTGCAACCATTCAACTCAGCTATTATAGGGAGACAACAGACCTGGGGAAAACATAAATCCAGGGGGTGGATGTGTTGCAGTACAACTTTATTTACAAAAAAGAGAAAGCTCAGTTTTGATGCATAGTCCAGTTTGCTGAGTCCCATTTTGGAAAATAAAGTTGGAGTCAGGGTATGAATTAGTGATGATTTCATATGAACATAGGCATATAAAAAGCCAAGTTAATTGTTAGCTTCATGGCAGACAAATTTTTGAAAAACATACTCCAGAATAGCAAAATAATGGTGCATATTGGGTGAATTATCTTTATGTAAGTACAATGATGTAAACACTGCATACTTACATATCTGAATTTATAATATAACTCTATAGGGACCATGAATGGATTAAAATTATGCATATGAGGGATGTTTGTGCATAAGAGAAGGAGGAAAACTCTTGGCTGCTATGGGAGGAAGCTTAGGTGATGCTTAGAATGGGGAAGCATATAATTTAAATCCATGGCAGGGGACCTTAATAACAAACTAGCTAAGGGTTGTAAAAAATGGGATCTAGAAATAGGAATTCGGAGGAGTGTCTGGGGACTTGAAGAGAATGCCCAAACTCCTTGAACCTCTCTTTATGGCCTGGCAGGTGCCTTCTTTCTCCAGGACAGCCCTCCTTGGGGCTGCTCAGTGCACCCCTAAATCAGAGGCCTTACATGGGGTACAGAGACAAACTTGGATATATGGGCAGGGTGTCCCCCTGCCTATGGGCAGGGCAGCTCACAGTGGGAGTGGATTTGGGGTGGGAAGAGGAGTAGATGTTCCTAGACTGGAGATAAAGGGATGGCTTCCCTAACAATACCACATTCCAGTATGAAACTCCTAGGGTTACAACTGTAGGATACTTGAAGGTATATTTTTCAATGCAGGAGGATAGACTATTTTTTACTTAACAGTCTATTTTATTGATTTATAACTTCTATTTAAATCTGACATAGGTGAACTCTTCCCCCAGGTTCCACTATGACAGGGCACACCTGTCTGCTCTGCCCAGTATGGAGAGCCAAAGCAGGCCACCAAAAGGAAAGAAGTTGACAGGAGAAGAACGTGGAGGAAATTCAACCTGCAGCACAGGTACTTGGTCTATGTGCCATCTGACTTAGGACCAATGTCCACCCGGAGGTGTCAGTGGCCCTCTTTCTGTCTAGGTCTCATCCAAGGTTGCTATGAGAAGTCAGGGCTGAATCAGGAACAGAGACCTGGAAAGGGCAAGGTGGCCATGGGGTTCTGGCACAAGCACATCGCGATGCCAAGTCCATCAAATAACACTGGACTTGGGGTTGGCTGGTGTCAAGTTCTAGACCAAAGCAGGTATGATCTGGGGGTGCTGTAGGTCTGAGTCCATGGGCATACTGGAGCTGGGGCTGGCAGTGCCGGGGAAGGGGCTGCAGATGTACTGTGGGTCTGAGTGAGCTCAGGGGCTGACCACTCACTCTGAGATTTCCCCTCCTCAATGTAAAGAGGTCACAGCTCCACTTCAGGGGTTTCTGTGAGTTAAGCCTGGACATGCATCTCTTTTATTCTGTACTGAGACCCTGTGCAGTACTTTGTCTCACTTCACATGTAAGGAAACTCAGGTTCGAAGAATAGTGTGCTCAAGTCCACATGAGCTGCTCCAACTTCAGGATGATGCTTCACAGTCTTCAGAAGTTCTCTGAACCTTAAGGCCTCTCTTCATATCATTGCATAGGGCCAGTTTCCACCTAGGCGCTACATCTCTGGACAGGCGCTACAAAGCACACTGAAACCTTTGGAGGAAGACGGAGTACTCAAAAAAGAGAAAAAAGAAAGAGTTTTTGATTGTACTTTATGTCTTTGATTTGGGTTTCATTAACCTCTTTGGTAGTCAGAACATCGTGACTTTGGTAGTGACTTGGGTAATCTTTATAATACAGCTTTGCTCAGAACCTCAAAGAACTCATTTACACTTTCTGGATCTGTTATTGTCAGAAATCTTGAATAGACTGATGCCCAGTATTACTGGGGGGAAATAGAACTTCAGAAATGTCAAGTATCTTACTGAGATTTAAATAGCCATCAGGGAAGCAAACAAACCAAGTATGATCTCTTACTGTGTTCCTGGTCATGTGTGGGCTGCTCTGTGAAAGACTCACAGGATTGCCACTTTCCTCAGTGTGTGCTCTCCTGGCTGGAGTGGGTCAATCCACAGCCTCCTGCCAAAGCATAATTATTGAGGACAGAAGCAATACTCAGGGACAAGAGCCTTGTTCAAGAAGGCCCAGAGTAGGGATGGAACCTGCACTCAGAGCCATGTTGATGTCTCCTGTTATGCCTAAGCAACACTTTTGTAATCCATCAAAGGAGACAATCCCACCTGGCTCTGAGGATACTGAGATATCTGCAGGTGGTTCCGCCAAAGTGCTTCTCGCTGTGTAGGACCTGTGCCCTACAGGGTGACCTTCCTCTATTCTCCACACAATAATAAAATAATAGACATCTTGGGTGTGGACAATGTCTATGTAACCCTAGAACAAGGCTGAGAAAAACACATGGTAATCATTGTGCAGTGAGGACCACTGTGACCGGATCTCCTGCCATGACAATCATTTCTATATCTCCGCTGTCCATTATGGTAGCCACCAGCCACATGTGGCTATTGATCCAATTTTAGTATATGTGCTGCCGAAGCGAGCACCACATGTGGCTATTGAGCACTTGACATGTGGCTCTGGGAACAGAGAGACTGACTGCTATTTAATTTCATTTTAATTAATTCACATTAAATTTAAATAATCTCACATGGGTAGTGGCTACCCAAGTGGACCATGCAGGGCTGGACCATAGTGTATGAATAAAAAATGCTTATGTATGTTCAGTTTCACTCTTCCTGGGATACTCTCTCTGCATCCTAGATCCCATTTCCAGGCCCTCACACAGGTCTTCCTCTGGAAAGCCTCCACTTAGTCTGGTTCTGTAGCTGGTAGCAGAGTTAGTCGAGCCCCAGCTATGGGCTCAGACAATTACTAACTAATTAGAAGAATGAGCTGAGCTGCAAGAGCACCTGGGTGCATCATTCTTGCTTTTGCTCTGATCAAAGGGAGGAAGGTGTGAAAAATTCATGGAGAGTGTAAAGTGCTGGGGAAATATTAGTTACTCTGTCAAATTGTAATTATCACAGTGGCCTACTTTTGCATCTTCCCCCTTTGTGTCTTGTGTGATTTTCACGTCCCTTTGGTGGGGTCTATTTCGAGTTTACAGAATTGAAAACAGACTTAAAATTTGAGGGACTTACCCAAGACACATGGCAGTGGGTGCAGGGCTCAATGGAGTCCAGGTCTTGGTCCTCAGAGCCCCCTTGGCTGCTAGATAGGTAGGGGACACAGTGTCCCAAATGTCCGTCCTGACCTCCCATTTCTCTGCCCAAAGGAAGTTGTTCTCTTTCCAGGTGGGAGGGGCCAGGAGCTTCCCTCAATTTTAGCTATGAATGAATCCTCCTGCCCGGGCATAGCACACCCAGAACTGGCTTTGCTCTGGGGACAATCACCTGTCCTTTCTGGCCCTCAGCTGAATGTTGCTGGGCTGGCTACATAGCTTCCAGGTCCTCTTGCCAGTTCCCTCCTCCCAGTGGCTGGCACTATAACTCAGCTCATTGCCTGGGTGGGGGTAAAACAGGCTCTAGGGACAGCAGAATTAGTTGTTTTGGGATCTGAATCAGGCATATCTGTACCCCAGTGAGTTCCCTGGTCCGAATGCACCCTTGACTTGGTTCTACAAAGATGAGCAAAGGCACTGGTGGGATTTACAACCTGAACACTGCAGGTATGAACTCAGTCTGCCAAGATCCATGTGCAAGACCCTCCCTACCTTCTCCATCACGGTCAGATTCCCCTGCAATCCCCATGGTGTGAGACCAGAGTAGGGGCTCTCACAAAGTGACCCACAATGCTGGGGGCTGGTCGTCCCCCCTGGGCTCTCTTTTCCCACTGGTGGGGCTAGAAGGTAAGGAGAGACCTCTCCACATGGTGCTGCATTGGCCTGGGGGAGGGGCAATGTAGTCAGTGTTGGCCACTTCCCTTACTCTTTCTGTCTTGGTCTCTGTGGTAAAGGGGGTGCTTTGGCCTCACCCCCATGTTCTAGGATTGTCTCAGTAGCGTCTGTTCTTGAATAATTGTTAGTTGTTCTTGTGAGGGAGAGCAAAATCAGAAACAACCTGTGTTGCACCATCTTGGTGACATCACTCCATCGAGTCTGACGTTTTTCATTGTACTGGTAGGAGCTTCTTCCAAATTACATTTCATTAAACTCCAAAATCCATTCAAAAGCTCTGATACCGGTGAGGAGAGAAGAATGTGCCTCATGTTTAAGGGTCTGTTTAGGTTCCTCCTGTGCATGCCCAAACCCCAGAGCTGGGAGAAGACCTTGCGGAGGTAGAGAAACCACCTCATTTTTAGTTGATGTGGTGTGCTGTTGCCTAGTGTTCATGATCAGGGCCATATGCCTCTTGTCTTCCATGCCCCAGCACTGCACTATCATCCTGCCCACCCAGGCTGATCTTTCACCTTTCTTAAGCTAGAAGCCCTAAAGCACAGTCATGTTCTTTTCACTGTGGAGGTTGGATTGCCACCCCAGCAGCAATGGACTGCTTCCGGAATTCACGCTCTCTGGACACTCAATAGGACCTCACTGCCATCTTGTTAGGTGATCTTTTGCTTGGAAGTGCTCTTGCTTCTCTCTCTAGAAAATGTGTGTTCACATTTACCATGATGGGTGCATGGATTTCTTAATCACACAGGGATGCTGCAAAAGGGGTAAATTCTACTGTTTCTCGAAAAGCTCTCACTGGAGGATGTTATGGGTTAAATTGTGTTCCCCCAAAAGATGTGTTGAAGTCCTAACCCCCAGTATCTATGAATGGGTCTTTGCAGATGTAATTGAGTTAAGGTGAGATCATTAGGGTGGGCTCTAATCCAATATGATTAATGTTCTTATAGAAAGGGGTGAGAGACCCAGAGACCTAGACATGAAGGGGAGAAGACCACGGGAATGTGGAGCAGAGACTGGAGTCCTGGGGCCACCAGGCAAGGCAAGCCTGGGCTTCCGAAAACTGCAAGACATGAGGCAGAACCACCTGTAGAAGCTTTGGAAGCCCAGCCTCCAGAACTGTGAAAGAATAAATTTCTGTATCCTTAAGCTACCCATTTTGGGCATTTGTTATGGCATCCCCAGGAAAGCAAAGTGGAGGGTGTGGGCTGGGCTGCTTATCCATGTCCCACCTTTGTACTCCTGTAGTGGAGGCTCAGTACATATTTTGTTGTTTCCATTTTAAGAGAAGGAAATCTGAGAGCTGGTGCATGAGACAGGGCCATGTCTGATAGGTCTGGAAGCCTGGGGTGGGGCAGTGGAGGCCTACTTGCTCCTGGCGGTCCTCCTCGGTACATAGTGAGTCCCACGGGAAGGAAAGCACAGCTTTCCCTTGTGTGTGGCCCTGCTAGAGTCCCAGGCTGTGTGGCTGCCTGGGAAGAATGCCTCTTCCTCATTTCCTGGGAAGCTACAACCTCGCTCTACCCTGTCTTTCTAGCTGAGGACTAGCTATGGGTAACCCAGCTCAGCATAAACAGCTCCCCTGTCCTAAAGAGGGAGGTGGCTTGTCACTGCTCAGGTCAATTCTCCCTGTCACGCTGGAGCCTGAGCTCTCCAAGGGCAAACAGGTGGCCTGCCTGGGGCAAGAGGGCATAGGAGAAAGACTGGTCCCCATGCCCGCATACACTGTGGAAGAAAGTGTCCACCAAGAGCTAATATATTTTCATTTATATATATTTTCCTTCCTTGTTCAAATAATAATTCCATGTTCACTCTTTTTTTTCCTTTTTTTTTCTCATTTAGGTTCTAATACTCACTGTAAAATGTCCTTAAAGTCCTTCCTCTTGATTCCTCAGAGAAATCAGTCATGAATGACATTTGCCTTTTGCTGATCTAGTTGTCCCTTATGTACATTTGGGGGAATCGGGTTTCTTTTACATCCTGACCCTTTCTCCTGTGCTTTTTGCTTTTGTTTTTGTTTTAATTTCACAATTTCTTAGTTTCTTCATTTTTAAAAGTCATAGGTAAACATTCACACAAACATTGGTGCATAAAAACCCACAGCTTGGATCAGAGAAACAGCACAGTATAATCATGAAGGCCCTGGTCAGGTCACCATGTAGGACCCATGCCATAGGTTGGGGTCACTGTCCCAACTCCCCACTGGTCATGTGACCTTTAGAGGATCATGCACCTGCCCTGCACCCCATTTTTTCATCTGAGGATGGAGATAAAATTTGTACCCACATTGTTCTAAACATTGAATGGGAGAATATGTACCAGGGATTCACAGCAGTGTTTGATATTTGTAGATTCAATAGATGTCACCTATAAGAGATGGAGAGATGATTAGAAATGGCCAGCATTATGCATATGCTCACTCACATGTGACCTGGGGAAGTATAAACACTACCCAGATCTTTGACCACTCACAGCCAACATTACCACACTGACCAAGTTCAACAAGACTGTCTCAAAACAATTTGTTATAAAACAATTCAGCTGAGTAATTTTAAACATCTTATTGACTTTATTGAATGATATATGAATCAGGCCACATCCAATTCAGCTGATCAAAGGAACCCATAGGATTTGTGAAAAATAAAAAGTTTTTACAAGCAGAAGGGAGTGAGAACAGGAGGTTACACTGAGGAAAAAAAAATGAGTTGATTATCTTCATGCCACTTGCCTCTACTGGATGGCAGAGGTCTGCCAGGCAGATTACCTTGCTAGTGCTGACCAGGTGATTCCTGACGGACTGATTTAAGATTCCATTTTTGAGAGAGTCTAAACTGTAAGTAAATTAGGTCTCACTTTGGTGATGTGCGACTTAGCATAAGGAACTCCATTTGGGGCCTGTTGTCTTGTTTTTAACAAATTAATAAGCTTTACATATCCAACTGAGAACAACAGGCACGCGTTGGAGAAACCCCTCCTTCAAAACACTGCCCTGCCCCACCCCCTGCAGTCAGGAGGAGCAGAGGACACTGAATGAGGCTGGGTCCCTCAGGATCCTGGGAGCAATTATGGGCTCTACACCTTTCAGCTCTGGGACCTCAAACAAGTTACTTTGTTTTTCTCTCATTTAGCATTCTCAGCTTTAAAATGGGGTTAATAATGGTTCCTGCCTGAGAAAATGAAGTGAGACATTTGCAACAAGCAAAAATCCCATGTTTCTTTTCTGGGTCTTAGGATCGGATACCTTCAGAGATACCAGTACCTGCACCCCCACAAGACCCGGCCCCCTTGCCTGAGTTACCTGATCTCACAGTTAAGGCTGTCCCTTCTCTCCTTGCCTCTTTTCCCTCCCCTATCTCTCCAACCCTTACCTGTGAATCCATGAGAATGGAGCTGCATCCTGGACTCCAGAAGGCCCTAGAGAAGTTCTTTGCACACAGACATTAGGCCATGCTGGCTTGAGAGACCTGCTCCCCTGTTCTGCCCCTAGCAGCCTCTATCTTCTCCACAGACACCAGCTGGCTGGGGGCTTCTTCCAGGGAGAAGGGGCCTCTCTCTCCCAGCTGCACACATCTGCTGGCCCCAGCACTCCTCCCAAAAACCGATTAGCAAGCCTTTCCCAGCAGGGTTATTCTGGCAGCATATAGATATACAGCACCTGTTTGAAATACCTGTTAATTCATCTTTGCTTCAGGGCCCTCTAAGTCCAGATCTTATTTGCTTAGTGCCATCAGCAGAATATTTGGGAGGTGATTAGGTCATGAGGGTGAATCCCCCATGAATGGGATTTGCATTATTATAAGAGAGGCTCCAGAAAATTCCCTTACCCTTTCTGCTGCCAGTGAGGGCAGCAGAAACATAAGCCAGGAAGCAGGACCATCAGACACTGAATTTGATCTTTCCAGGTTGCACAACTGTGAGAAATAAGTTTCTGTTGTTTACAAGCCCCCCTTCCCATCTCTGGTAGTCTGTTATAGAAGCCCCAAAAGACCAAGACTTAGCCCCTTCCTCACCAGGACAATGGGAGTGTTGCTGACCTTCTGGACTATGTTACTGGACATTCTCAGAAAGGAGGGACAACATGGGAGAACATACCAGAGGTGCCAAGGGCCAGCCATTACATGGCTCAGTTTGAGGAAGGGGAGGGGGGAATGGGACAGAGGGACATGACCATGGGACAGAAGGACATGGCCTGGGATGATCACAGTAATGCAGCTTTATGACAGCTGCCTTCCCCTCTCCCCAAATCAGTTACAACCTCTAGCCAGCTCATCCCCTGTGTTAGGAAGAAGCCAGGAGGCTTTCCTTTACACAATATTCAGAGGTCCCTCCAATTTCACTGCTCCTAGATTGCTAGAATGAGAAGCCCTTGTTTTGTTCCCAAGAACAACCTTCAAAAGAGAGTGTGGTTACTTCACAAGTCAAGACGTAGCTCAAAGAATACTCAAGATAAGATTGCACTGCTGGGCATTTACCCCAAAGATACAGATGTAGTGAAAAGAAGGGCCATTTGTACCCCAATGTTTATTGCAGCAATGGCTACGGTTGCCAAACTGTGGAAAGAACCAAGATGCCCTTCAACGGATGAATGGATAAGGAAGATGTGGTCCATATACACAATGGAGTATTATGCCTCCATCAGAAAGGACGAATACCCAACTTTTGTAGCAACATGGACGGGACTGGAAGAAATTATGCTGAGCGAAATAAGTCAAGCAGAGAGAGTCAAGTATCATATGGTTTCACTTATTTGTGGAGCATAACAAATAACATGGAGGACATGGGGAGATGGAGAGGAGAGGGAGTTGAGGGAAACTGGAAGGGGAGATGAACCATGAGAGACTATGGACTCTGAAAAACAACCAGAGGGTTATGAAGGGGCGGCAGGGGGGTGGGGGGGTGGGAGGTTGAGGAACCAGGTGGTGGGTAATAGGGAGGGCACGTACTGCATGGAGCACTGGGTGTGATGCCAAAACAATGAACACTGTTATGCTGTAAATAAACAAATAAAAATAAATATAAAAAAAATAAAAAAAAATAAAAAAAATAAAAGGGACAGGGGAAAAAAAAAGATTAATGATAATGTAATGATAGCCATAGTCATAGTAATAATAACAACAACAACAATAATGATAGGCAGGATTGCTTCCTACAAGCCAGGCACCTCCGCTGAGCCTCATGCCTCATGTGCTTGTACTAACCCATCTGGGCTTCACATCTCTTATGAGTCATTATTTCAGTCAATGTAGCCTCAAAAGAGGACATTCTTCTCCCAGAGTCTGCAAAACTTTCCCTCTCAATTTACTTGTGTCTCTACTCAGGGGTCCTCTTATCAGAATGCCTTCCTTTCTACCCTTAAACTAAATCCCCTCCCCAAGATTCTCTGTCCTATTCACCCTCCGACTTACTGGACTTTGGTGCACATATTTATTATTTATCCAGAATGCCCCCACCCCCAGGACATAAGCTTTACCTGTGCAGTTACTGCCTACCCCCAGTGCCTAACCTAGCATGGCACATGAGGTGTGCTCAGTGAAAAGCTATTGCATGAATAAATCCCCATATTACAGATGAAGAAACTGAGGCACAGAGATGTCACCTAACTTGCGCAAGGCCACACACCAGAGCCAGGATGTGACTGTAGGCAGCTATCTGAGCGCACACTCTTTTTTTAAATTTTCATTTTAATTCCAGGTAGTTAACATACAGTGTTATATTAGTTTCAGGTGTAAAATGCAGTGATTCAATAATCTATACATTACTCAGTGCTCATCACAAGTGAATTTCCTGATCTCCTTCACCTATTTCCCCCACCCCCCACCTATCTCTCCTCTGGTAACCAACAGTTCCTTCTCTATGCTTAGTCCCTTGATTTGACTCTCATTTTTTTCCCTTTGTTTCTTTTGTTTCTTAATTTCACAGATGAGTGAAATCATATGCTATTTTTCTTTCTCTGACTGACTTATTTCACTTAGCATAATACTCTCTAGCTCCATAGTTCCATGTCATTGCAAATGGCAAGATTTCATTCTTTTTTTTCTTAAGATTTTATTTATGTATTTGACAGAGAGAGATCACAAGTAGGCAGAGAGGCAGGCAGAGAGAGAGGAGGAAGCAGGATCCCTGCTGAGCAGAGAGCCCGATTCGGGGCTTGATCCCAGGACCCTGAGATCATGACCTGAGCCGAAGGCAGAGGATTTAACCCACTGAGCCACCCAGGTGCCCCAAGATTTCATTCTTTTTATGACTGAATAATATTCCATTATATAATGTAAATAATGCTACTATAAACATCAGAGTGCATGTATTCTTCTGAATTAGTGTTTTTGTAATCTTTGAGTATGACTGCTGGGTCATAAGGTGGCTCTATTTTTAACTTTTTGAGGAAATGCCATACTCAATGCGTGAGTTTGTATTCCCACCAACAGTGCGTAAGGGTTCCTTTTTCTCCCCATCCTTGTCAACACTTGTTATTTCTCGTTTTGTTGATTTCAGCCATTCTGACAGGTGTGAGGTGATACCTCATTGTGGTTTTGATTTGCATCTCCCTGATAATGAGTGATACTGAGCATCTTTTCATGTGTTTATTGGCCATCTGTATGTCTTCTTTGGAAAAATGTCTGTTCATGTCTTCTGTCCATTTTTTAATTGGATTATTTGGTTTTGGGGTGTTGAGTTGTATAAGTCCTTTATATATTTTGAATATTAACCCTTTATTGGATATGTCATTTGCAAATATCTTCTCCCATTCTGTAGGTTGCCTTTAAATGTGTTGATTGTTTCTTTTGCTGTGTAGAAGGTTTTTATTTTGAGGAGGTCCCAATAGTTATTTTTGCTTCTGTTTTTCTTGCCTCAGAGATAGGCCCACATGCTTAACCATGCATTGTTCCCAGCCTTTATGGGCTCATGGCTTGCAAAGACAGTCATCAAGCAGGAATCTGATTGGACTCACTCATGTGCCAGGTCCAGTTTGTTCATTCCACACCTCGTATCTTCTCAGGCACAGAGGTCATGGGAAGCTGTGGTGGCTGTCCATTTATGCTCACTTCTCCTGCCTAAATGCTTGTGTTTCTCCACTTCTCTATTTGAAAGTTCCTCTGCCTGCAATGGAGTCCCTATGCCCATGTGCAAAGCAGCTGGATTTTATGGCAAGGGCCTCAGTTGATGAGGGATGGGAGTCCTTGGATACGTTAATACCAGCTTCGCCACCTTATTGAGACAATCCTAAGGTATGTTCCACATGGTCTATAGCGGCACCCCTCCCCTGGCAGAATTGTGTCCCACTTGCTGATAGCAGTTACTGATTCATCAACAACCCCTTTGCCTTCTCACGTCTCCGTCCCTGACTTACATTCTGTGGGATTCTCTCCCTGGAAACCCCCTGTACTCACACCTCTTGGTGTGTCCTTTTGGAGAATCAAAATTAAGGCATTCATCCGTGAAAACCGTAATCTAGTTATGTTAAAATTGTGTATGACTATTTATCCCATTGACAGTTTGCCTTCAAATAACCAATTTTCATAGGTTCTGATGTATGTAAGGACATTTCAGGTTTCCTTTTCTATGTGTTCCATTACCTTTCGTATCAATGAGCTAAAATGTTCCTTAGTTATGATCCAATTTAGTGGTGGTTCATTAGATATGATCCAATTTAGTGGTTCTTCCCTGAAAACTGCACACACATAAACTATTATCTGCAATTTCAAGACGCTCTTGGAATACCCAGATGAATCCCTACATACACCTTTGTTCAAGTTCCCTAAATTCCAACTGCTCCTTTCACAGGTGAGTGAACTCAAGAGGAACCTGCACACACCTCTCAGCTGGTGGGTTGCCTGAAGCTTCCTGACTCCCTAGCTAGGCATCTCTTCACTACAAAGCATCTTTATCTGTGTTCTTATTTGTTGTGGTCTTAAAATACAATGAAGTATAGGAGCATGAGGCAGTATAATCATCATCAATATAAATATCAGTTTATTACATTTTATTGATCATGAGGAAAAAAAATATGTTCCCAGCCCAGCTTTTTTGTTCAGTATGCATTTGCAGCTCCAAAGCAGGATTTTGCATCTTGGCAATGCTACCTGAAAGCCTCCATTATCTTATTATTAGAGTCACGCCCACATTCACTTGCCTTCCTCCCCCAATTAATCTGACAGGGCCTGTTCTTTACTAAGCCTTGCTCAATTATCCAGCCCTCTGCTCTATTCAGATATCTTTTCAGGCTGTTGTTCCTTCTAACCCTCTATCCACCCTCTACATTTTCTGTTCTTCTGGGGCCATCCTTTTCTAATGCAAAGTTGCAAAGTAAGTTTGTCTCTGTTATTTATAGCTCAGCCTCCTGGCACATGTCCAGCTTTCAGAATAGTTTTTCTTTGTGGTGGTAAAGGTTTGAATTTGGATTTTGAGAAGACTTCCTTGGAGGAAAAATGTTTAAAGTGTCTCTGAGAATATTTTTATTTGAATGAGTTTGTCTTCCAGGGATCCAAGTCAAGCCTCAGATTCTTTCAAAATTTATTTTTAAAGTAAAGAAAATTTGGGGTGTCTGGGTGACTTAATCAGTTAAACATCTGCCTTTGGCATAGGTCATGATCCCAGGGTCCTGGGATCAAGCCCCCTCTCAGGTTCCCTGCTCAGCAGGGGCCTACTTCACCCTCTTACTCTACCCTACCCCTATTACCTGTTCATGCTCTTTCTCAAATAAATAAAATCTAAAAACTAAATAAATAAAATAAAGAAGTTTTTTTGTTTGTTTTGTTTATTTGTTTATTTTCAGCATAACAGTGTTCGTTGTTTTTGCACCACACCCAGTGCTCCATGCAGTATGTGCCCTCCCTATTACCCACCACCTGGTTCCTCAACCTCCCACCCCCCTGCCAGTTCAAAACCCTCTGGTTGTTTTTCAGAGTCCATTGTCTCTCATGGTTCATCTCCCCTTCCACTTTCCCTCAACTCCCTCTCCTCTCCATCTCCCCATGTCCTCTGTGTTCTTTGTTATGCTCCACACATAAGTGAGACCATATGATACTTGACTCTCTCTGCTTGACTTATTTCGCTCAGCATAATTTCTTCCAGTCCCGTCCATGTTGCTACAAAAGTTGGGTATTCATCCTTTCTGATGGAGGCATAATATTCCATTTTGTATATGGACCACATCTTCCTTATCCATTCATCTGTTGAAGGGCATCTTGGTTCTTTCCACAGTTTGGCGACCGTGGCCATTGCTGCAATAAACATTGGGGTACAGATGGCTCTTCTTTTCACTACATCTGTATCTTTGGGGCAAATACCCAGCAGTGCAATTGCAGGGTCATAGGGAAGCTCTATTCTTAATTTCTTGAGGAATCTCGACACTGTTCTCCAGAGTGGCTGCACCAACTTGCATTCCCACCAACAGTGGTAGAGGGTTCCCCTCTCTCCACATCCTCTCAACACACGTTGTTTCCTGTCTTGCTAATTTTGGCCATTCTAACTGGTGTCAGGTGGTATCTCAATGTAGTTTTAATTTGAATCTCCCTGATGGCTAGTGATGATGAACATTTTTTCATGTGTCTGATAGCCATTTGTATGTCTTCGTTGGAGAATTGTCTGTTCATATCTTCTGCCCATTTTTTGATATGATTATCTGTTTTGTGTGTGTTGAGTTTGAGAAGTTCTTTATAGATCCTGGATATCAACCTTTTGTCTGTACTGTCATTTGCAAGTATCTTCTCCCATCCCGTGGGTTGCCTTTTTGTTTTGTTGACTGTTTCCTTTGCTGTGCAGAAGGTTTTGATCTTGATGAAGTCCCAAAAGTTCATTTTTGCTTTTGTTTCCTTGGGCTTTGGAGATATATCTTGAAAGAACTTGCTGTGGCTGATATTGAAGAGGTTACTGCCTATGTTCTCGTCTAGTATTCTGATGGATTCCTGTCTCACGTTGAGGTCTTTTATCCATTTCGAGTTTATCTTTGTGTATGGTGTAAGAGAATGGTCGAGTTTCATTCTTCTACATATCGCTGTCCAGTTTTCCCAGCACCATTTATTGAAGAGACTGTCTTTTTTCCACTGTATATTTTTTCCTGTTTTGTCGAAGATTATATGACCATAGAGTTGAGGGTCCATATCTGGGCTCTCCACTCTCTTCCACTGGTCTATGTGTCTGTTTTTATGCCAGTACCATACTGTCTTGGTGATCACAGATTTGTAGTAAAGCTTGAAATCAGGTAACGTGATGCCGCCAGTTTTGTTTTTGTTTTCAACATTTCCTTAGCAATTTGGGGTCTCTTCTGATTCCATACAAATTTTAGGATTATTTGCTCCAGCTCTTTGAAAAATACCGGTGGAATTTTGTTCGGAATGGCATTAAAAGTATAAATTGCTCTAGGCAGTATAGACATTTTAATAATGTTTATTCTTCCAATCCAAGAGCATGGAATGGTCTTCCATCTTTTTGTGTCTTCTTCAATTTCTTTCATGAGTGTTCTGTAGTTCCTCGAGTACAGGTCCTTTACCTCTTTGGTTAGGTTTATTTCCAGGTATCTTATGGTTCTTGGTGCTATAGTAAATGGAATCAATTCTCTAATTTGCCTTTCGGTATTTTCATTGTTAGTGTATAAGAAAGCCACTGATTTCTGTACATTGACATTGTATACTGCCACGTTACTGAATTGCTGTATGAGTTCTAGTAGTTTGGGGGTGGAGTCTTTGGGGTTTTCCATATAAAGAATCATGTCATCTGCAAAGAGAGAGAGTTTGACTTCTTCCTTGCCAATTTGGATACCTTTTATTTCTCTTTGTTGTCTGATTTCCATTGCTAGGACTTCTAATACTATGTTGAACTAGAGTGGTGAGAGTGGGCAAATGGTGGGGAAGTAGGAGGAGGCACTGTTTCAACCTGTACTCTAAAGTGAGCTAATTACCTACCAAAGAACTCTGACCACCCATGAAATCAGCCTGAGATCAGAATTATATACGTCTGGATCTCTACAGGAGCAGAAGACGCCAGTAGCAGGTAAAGCAGAGTGGGAACATTGGACTGATATCAGAAGATAAACAAAAGGGGGAGGGAGCCACCAGAGGTGATCGATTGGAAAGTAATACCCCAATACGAGAGTGCCCTGCGTCTGGGGACCAGCATTAACTTGGAGTCTGGTTGAAAGCACTCAAAAAAAAAAAAAAAAAGAAGAGCAAAGGATCGCAGGGGAAATAGTGGGAAGTGGGAATCGGGGCAGTTAGGGACAGGGACCTATGTCCCCGGACCCAGGACAGCCTCCCCTGGCGCTGAGCCAGAGAGAGTGCGGTGGAGACATCAGGTCTGGTCCCTGAGCCGCCAGCGCGCCTGAGCCGCCAGCACGCCCGAGAACGAGTGGGGTCCTGCTCCCATGAGGGGCTGGGAGCCTGGTCAGACGGCAATCCTGAAATGCGCACCTTCCACACCCTCCCTTGGGTGCTCATAGGTTCTAGCCTGGAGCTCTGGCATCCAGAAAAACCAGACATTCCCAGCCTGGAACAGCGCAAAAATCTCAGTGTGTGATCTCTGCTTGGAACCTCTCTGGCGGTCTGGTGCTGCCCAGACAGCCGCTGCTGCCCTGGTATTGGGTACAACGAGGAGCTCCTGCATCCCCAGGGACCGTGACTCAGAACTGACTCTGCCAGCAGCTCTGCAGAGCATTCTGAGGCTTCTCTCTGAGAGGGAGGTTGGGGTGCTGTTTGCTCTCCTCTAAACCTCCAAAAACCATCAAAAGCTGTCAAGGCAAGAGAAAACAGATGAAAGAACATAAAAACCCCCAGAGAACAAAAGCCTGAAAAAAACAGTTTCCTCAGAGCCCACCCCCTTGAGGGGAGCGGCAGGACCTAATTCAGGGAACATCATTTTCTGAAAACCCACATGGCAGGCCCCTCCACCAGAAAACCAACCAGGAAGGAAGAAAAAAAATAAATAAAAAGAAGACTACAAGAGAACAACCACCACTACTTCATAAATACAACTTTTATTTTTAACTCTTTACCAATATTCTGGTTCTTTTTTTTTAAATACATACAGATAATTTTTTAACCTATTTACCATCACACTGAGATGTCCAGTACATCAAATTCCTTAATAACCTTCTAACTGGAACTTTTTGATACATACACCCATGTTTTTCTTTTGCTTTTCTATTTTTTAAATTTTTTAATTTTAACTTAGTTTAGTCTAGTTTATTCTTTTTAATTTTTATTTTCTAATATACATATAGAGTTAAACTTCAAGGTAATCCCCTTTTCCCAATCAATGCTACCCCTATAGGCAAACCAGTTTCTAATCCCCCTGTAACTTAGGAAAGTTGAGTCCCTTAACAAAAACATCAAGATACATTCAGGAAGAATCAAAATAACTTTCCTCGCCCACACTGAGAATTTATAACCACTCTCCCATTTTTTCCTTCTGCCAGTGTTTCTGTGAATTTGTGTTTGTCCTGATAGTATATAAATCTTATACTTGGGGGTTTTTCTGATGAGGTTCTTCCCTTTTTTTGCTTATATATATATTTTTTCTCTTGTCATATACTTTTTTCAGTCTTTTTGTTTGTTTTTGTTTGTATACTTCATAAATCTTACCTTGTGGCCCATTTGGGCTGAGCCTTCTCTTTTATCTTCCCTTTTTTTCCCGTCTCTCTCTCTCTCTCTTTTTTTTTCCTTTTTTTTTCTTTCTTCTTCTCTATTTCTTTTTTTTTTTTTCTCTCATTTGGGTGGGGAACCCTGATTGCACAGAAGCGTTCCAGGGTGCACCTCGACTGCACCACAATCAATAAATCCAGCTGCATCTGTTCAGTCATCTCTTACCAAAATGATTAGGAGGAGGAATACCCAACAGAAGAAAAATACAGAGGATGGACCTTCTGCAACAAAGCTAATGGCTATCGACATAGACAATATGTCAGAAAAGTAATTCAGACTAACAATTATCCAGGCAATAGCTAGGTTGGAGAAAGCCATGGATGACCAAATGGAATTGATTAGGGCAGAACTGAAAGCCACCAGGGATGATGTTCAAAATGCTCTCAATGAGTTCCAATCTAATCTAAATTCTCTAAAGCTAGGGTAACTGAGACAGAAGATAGAATTAGGGATCTGGAGGACAAACAGATAGAGAGAAAGGATCAGGAGGAAGCCTGGAACAAACAGCTCAGAAGCCACGAAAACAGAATCAGGGAAATAAATGATGCCATGAAACGTTCCAACGTCAGAATTATTGGAATCCCTGAAGGGGAGGAAAAAGAAAGAAGTCTAGAAGATATAGTGGAAGAAGTTGTCTATGAAAAATTTCCCAATCTCACGAATGGAAACAAAGTTCATGTACTAGAGGCAGAGAGATTTCCCCCCAAGATTTTAGATTCTCGAAAGTCCTCGTGACACCTTATAGTTAAAATGAGGAATTATGTTTCAAGACAGACCCTCTTAAAAGCAGCTAGGACAAAGAAGCTCCTTATATACAGAGGAAAGCCCATTAGAATAACATCAGACCTGTCCACAGAGACCTGGAAAGCCAGGAAGGGCTGGCAAAATATATTCAGAGTACTAAATGAGAAGAACATGCAACCAAGAATACTCTATCCAGCAAGACTGACATTCAAAATGGATGGAGAGATAAAGAGTTTCCAAGACTGACAAGGCTTAAAAGACTATGCAACCACCAAGCCAACACTGCAGGAAATATTAAGGGGGGTCCTATAAAAGAGAAAAATTCCAAGAATATCATTGAACAGAAATATAGAAACAATCTACAAACAGAAAGACTTCAAAGGTAACACGATGTCAATAAAAACCTATCTCTCTGGAGAGGAGAAGGAAGTTGAGGGAAATTGGAAGGAAGGGGAGGTGAACCATAAGAGACTATGGACTCTGAAAAACAACCTGAGGGTTTTGAAGGGGGGGGGAGGTTGGGGAACCAGGTTGTGGGTAATAGGGAGGACAGGTATTGCATGGAGCACTGGGTGTGGTGCAAAAACAATGAATACTGTTACCCTGAAAAAATAAATAAATTAATTAAACAACAACAACAACAACACAACAACAACAACAAACCTAAATGTGCTCATAAAACGACACAGGGTTGCAGATTGGATAAAACGACAGGACCCATACATATGTTGCCTACAAGAGACCCATTTTGAACCTAAGGATACACCCAGACTGAAAGTGAAGGGATGGAGAAGCATCTTTCATGCCAATGGGCCTCAAAAGAAGGCCGGGGTAGCGATTCTCATATCAGATAAATTAGATTTTAAACTAAAGACTGTAGTCAGAGATACAGAAGGACACTACATAATTCTTAAAGGGACTATCCACCAAGATGATCTAACAATTGTAAATGTCTATGCCCCCAATATGGGAGCACCCAATTACATAAGAAAACTATTAATCAAGATAAAGAGTCATATTGATATGAATACAATAATAGTAGGAGATCTTAATACGCCTCTCTCAGAAATAGACAGATCATCAAAGCAGAAAATTAATAAAGAAATAAGAGCATTGTATGAAACATTGGACCAGATGGGCCTCATAGACATATACAGAACATTCCACCCTAAAACAACAGAATACTCATTCTTCTCAAGTGCACATGGAACCTTCTCCAGAATAGACCACATACTCGGTCACAAAGCAGGACTCAACTGATACCAAAATACTGACATTACTCCCTGCATATTCTCCAATCACAATGCTTTGAAACTGGAACTCAATCACAAGGAAAAGTTCAGAAGGAACTCAAACACCTGGAAGCTAAAGACCACCTTGCTTAAGAATGCTTAGATCAACCAGGAGATCAAAGAAGAACTTAAACAATTCATGGAAACCAATGAGAATGAAAACACTTCAGTCCAAAACATATGGGATACAGCAAAGGCGGTTCTAAGGGGGAAATACATAGCCATCCAAGCCTCCCTCAAAAAATTGAAAAATCCAGAAACACCAGCTGTTTCTACACCTTAAAGAACTGGAGAATCAACAACAAATCAAACCAACACCACATGCATGAAGGGAAATAATCAAGATTAGAGCAGAGATCAATGAGGTAGAAACCAGAGATACAGTAGAACGTATCAATGAAACGAGAAGCTGGTTTTTTGAAAGAATAAGATCGATAAACCATTGGACACACTAATCCAAAAGAAAAGAGAGAAAGCCCAAATTAATAAAATTATGAATGAAAAGGGAGAGATCACAACTAACACCAAGGAAATAGAAACAATCATCAGATATTATTACCAACAGTTATATGCCAATAAGCTAAGCAACGTAGATGCAATGGATGCATTCCTGGAAAACTATAAACTCCCAAAATTGAACCAGGAAGAGATTGACAACCTGAATAGACTGATATCTAGTAATGAGATTGAAGCAGTGATCAAAAACCTCCCAAAAAACAAGAGCCCAGGACCTGACGGATTCCCTGGGGAATTCTACCAAACTTTCAAAGAAGAAATAATACCAATTCTCCTGAAGCTGTTTCAAAAAATTGAAGGAGAAGGAAAACTTCCAGACTCTTTTTATGAAGCCAGCATTACCCTGATCCCCAAACCAGGCAAAGACCCTACCAAAAAGGAGAATTTCAGACCAATATCACTGATGAATATGGATGCTAAGATTCTCAACAAGATCCTAGCAAACAGGATCCAGCAACACATTAAAAAGATTATCCACCATGACCAGGTGGGATTCATTCCTGGGTTACAAGGATGGTTCAACATTTGCAAATCAATCAATGTTATAGAATGAATCAATAAGAGAAGAGAGAAGAACCACATGGTCCTCTCAATTGATTCAGAAAAAGCATTTGACAAAATCCAGCATCCATCCCTGATTAAATCACTTCAAAGTATCGGGATAGAGGGAACATTCCTGAACTTCATAAAATCTATCTATGAAAGACCCACAGCAAATATCATCCTCAATGGGAAAAAGCTTGCAGCCTTCCCGTTGAGAACAGAAGTTTGTTTTTTGTTTTTTTTTTTTTTTTTAAATCACTGCATTATTTATCTAGTGATGTCATTGTTACTCATTGTTCTTTCCTTTTGGTTATTTCTTTTTCTCTGTTAATGTGTATAAATGTGTATTCTTCATTGAGTAACAGGTATATGACATGTAATGATTAAATATTCTACAAAGCAACCTGATAAGGCAGGTGAGAATGGTTATACCATCACATTGATTAACACTGATCTCATTTCCATAGGTAAGCTGGGGCAAGAAGATGAGAATAGAAGGTTATAGATAGAAATGGTCTCTCCATGTTGGGAACAATTGGTTGTGAGCTCCTTGTTTGACACAAGGTTGTTGACTCCTGCTTCACACAAGAATGTAGTTGACTATAACTCTGGCCCACAGAGCTAGAACCAAGTTCATGGAGTCTTGGGAATAGAAGTCCTGCCATTTCTTGGATCCTTGCAGTTTTCTAGAACCCATTTGCCAGGTGGCTAGTCAATCAGCCAATGTTGGAATCCTTTTAGGCAGCCTTTGAATTTTGATGTGTCAGTACAAGGTCACGGTGGGCCGGGACACCAATTACAATGGTGGGGGTATTGGTCAATAATTAGAGAAATAGAAAATCTCTCATCCTCCAAGACCAGAAGAGAGGAGATCAGGATGTTTGGGGTATGGATAAAATTTTAAGTAGATTTTAAGTAGGTGTTTAAGTTTTAAAGATTTTAAATAGGTTTGAAAATTGAAAGTTAAAACCTGGCTGCTTCAAATCTCTAATGAATTTAGAGTCAGGGTTGAATGCTGGGAATGGATTGAGCCTGGTTGAGTAAGGGGCTAGAGGCAAAACATGACTACTTAGAAACAAAATCGGGATCTAATAAGGAAAGACAAAGGAGTGGACATACAGTTTTAGGGGCCTCACTAAATTTGGGTGTTCTAATGCTTCTAATGCTTTTAATCTACATAGTTATAGGATTTTCTCCAAAATTAGTGGTTCTGAGTCAAGATAGGGATTTTTTTGGAGCAAAAAGAAAATGATACCAAAATACCCCCAAAAGTTCTGAGTTATCCATTTAAATGATTAACAATGGGATATAGTCTAGGTAAGAAGGAGAAAGTACAGGGGCATTTGCAGGAGGGAAAACCCAAGACATTAGGTGACCAGAGACCACATTGAGATCACAGGACATTGTACAAGAAGTTGGGGAGAAAAAGTCATAAAGAGACATAATTCTTTAAAGGCCTGTACACTGGGTTTATAATTTGTGAAGTAGAGTCGTCTGGGTAAGAACATGCTGTGTTTCTGTTTATGTTAGGGTAAATATGTTTGGTCTCTTTTCCTCAAAGAATGGGATTCCTATTTGTTTTTTAATGTTTGCTTTTTGTTTTCTTCTAAGTATTGTCTTCAAAAGTTGCCTGATACCTTTTTGGAAAAATACTACTTTTCCAAGTGTTAATCAAATGTGGAGAGCACTTTTGAAGGGGCAGAGGGTGGGAGGTTGGGGAACCAGGTGGTGGGTAATAGGGAGGGCATGTATTGCATGGAGCATTGGGTGTAGTGCAAAAACAATGAATACTGTTACGCTGAAAAGAAATAAAAAAATCTGGAAAGCACAACAGTAATGATGATGATGATGAGTCTGGGTAAAATTATTCCCTCTGGGAATGGAATTTGATGTGGTCCCTTCCTGATGAACAAAGGAAAAATAGACACATATAATGTAGCTCATATTGGCTCAGACCTCTTACAGTAGGGTGGCCAGGACTGGCTCTCTCCTAGCTCCTCCTTTGTGTTGACCTGAAGCCTGGAGCTTATTCCCAGATTGTGCTGAGGGTTGTCCTGATTTTGCCCCAGAGTGTCCATGGGAGTTTAGCTGCTGTTGGCTTTGTTCTATTTCTCAGCTACAAGAGGAAGACTAACTGCATCTTGCTTGGCTTGACTTTCTCTTTTCCATTGTCTCACATTTATTGAGAACTTTCTCAGGTTTTCTAGAGCCTATTATTGGACAATCTAAGTTAACCTGCTCCAGCCACTGAAGACACTAATGTACCTCTTGCAAACTCCATCCAGCACCAACCCCCCCCACCCCCCAACCAAGCCTAGACTCCTAGGTGTGATGTTTCTCCCCTGAGTAAATTCATTCCACACACAGGCAGGATTCCTGGTTAACTGGAGTCATTTTACTTGAAACCTGAATCTGAATAGGCTTTAGTTCTTGCACCCAGCCATCAGCCCAAAAGTATCCTGTCATGCTGGCATAAAGACCAAATTCAGAGCAAAAATCAGAAGTAAATCTGTCTAGCTATCATCTGTTTATCTATCTTTATCTATCATCTATCATCTATCCGTCCATCTATCTATCATCTATCATCTATCAATCTAGTGAAGCCTATTGAAAATTAAAGCTTACCCCACTTTCATTTGTCAGTGATGAACTGGAGGAAGCCTAGGAGAGAACAATTTTTCCAAAGTTGTAGCTGATCTAGGACTAATGCCAACTGAGACTACCTGTCCTAATCCTAAAGTTGCATTCATTCTTCTATAGAGGAAACACCACTGCTCAAAGACAGGTTAATTTCTGGTTTGGGTGATTGTGTTGCCTTGGAAAGTCTTCTTCAAATATTCTCAGCTTTACTTCTTACTCCAACTGGTTACCAGTTCCCCAAAGACTCCAACTAACTTGGGGAAGGTGCAGGCTCTGGCTGGGCAGCATGTCCTGCCTTCCTGCACTGGGGTCCTCTGATGCAGCTGTGGAGGACAGCCACTCACTACAGAAGTGCTGAGGAGTGTTCCACTTAGGATGACTGCATAGCAATCACCCACAAACACAGTGAATTAACATAACCATATTTCTTTTGCTCAAGAACCTGCTGCTTATCAGGGCTCAGTGGAACCATTTCTGCTCCCCTTGCCTTAGCTGGAATGGCACAAGACCAGGGCACCTCACCTGTGTGTCTGGTAATGGAGGGAGTTGGATGTTGGCTGGGACTTCAGCTGGGGATGTCTTCTAGAACACCTGCACATGGTCTTCTCATGCTTGGGTTTCCACAAGCATGGTGGTTGGGTCCCAAGGGGTGCAGAGAGAGAGAGAGAAAGAGAGAGAGAGAGTGAGAGCCCTGTAAGTAAGCCAGAAAGAAGCTGTATCACTTTTTATGAGCTACTCTCAGAAGTCATACAGTGCCATTTCCACCACATTATGCAGGGAAAGGGCAAGGACATCACCTCTTCATGGGGAATGGCAAAGTTTTGGAAGAGCAAGTGGGCCCAGACATTTGCTATGGTTACTTTTGGAAACTACAACTTCCACAGAGTTAATGCACCACAGAGTAACCCTCAATGGATGGGAGCAAAAGCGATGGGAAAGCATGCATCCTTTTCTTCTCTTGGAAGCACAGTCCTGATGAAGAGATTGAGCAGAGTTGCCCAGCAGTAACTTACGACTGTGTACTGTATCCTGACATTGTTTTTCTGCTGTTTCCTTTCTATGCCAAATACTCCTGCCCCACAATCCTGTATTCAAAGACTGTCTCTCCCAATAACCTCTTCACAGATAAGACTCTGTCTCAGATACTTCTTCCTGGGGAGCACAAGCAAAGGCAGTTAGTACCAGTAGTGGACCTAGAGAACAGTATCAGGGTTAATGTTTGAGACTATGTTGCCACCTAGATGTCTAGCCACCTAGATGAACTATCAATAGCATAGTTCATAGTTACAAGCTGTGAGACTTTGGCACAGATGGCATCTGCCAGCAAGGCCCTCACCTGTGTGCCCAAACCTGTGTTTGACCTGTGGTGCAGATTGAAGGTGAGCAGTGGGTGTATTGGTTGGAGCAGATAAGCAGTTTGGGAATAATGCTAATGGTAACGTGTGCAGTCGGATTTTTGAAACTGTGTGCAAACCTTGGGAAAGATAAACTCAGATTCCCCAACTGTCAACTCCAGCCATGTATGAAGGCCTGAGACCTCATCTCTTGGAGTCACAGGCAAGACACCAAAAGATTTCTCCTATGTTTAAAAGTCTGGGTCTTTCCAGGAAAAGACAGGACTTGAATCCTGGGATGAGAATTTTTGTGTAAATAAGCCTAAAAATCCTGACCTACAGATTCCCTGAATCCTTTCTGCCTTGTCAGAAGAGAACAGCCTCTCCTTGCTATATGCTGGGGTGGGAGAATGTATGGGCCTGGGGTTCTGGCCTGTGAGGAGGGCCCTTTGAGCTCCTCGAATCTGACCCAAGACAGCTCCCTGAATCACACCAGGATGCCCACCGATATGAAATGGAGATGCTGGATCTGCCCTGGCACAGCAACAAGAGAGGAATGGGACAGCTCCAAGGAACCCAGAGGATATCCCGTTTGCCACAGCAACGGGGATCCCCAAAGCAGGCACCAATATTTCTGGTGGTGGTGGTGGTGATGGTCCTCAGAGGCTGATGTCGACGGGGAGAGATGCCATGGGACCAGCAGGTGAGACAGCAGATGAGGTGGAGCTAGAGACAAGGAAGTGGTAATCAAGCATATGCCAGACAAATCACCAGGGGCTCTGGCCTATAAGGACCAGCAGTGAATGCTCACAGAGGCAGGAGTGAGCTAACAAGCTCATTACTCCCCGGGTTGAAGGCAAGGCTCATGGAGCCCAGGTGGAGGTGGACACCAAGTTCTAGCTCATTTCACCTGAGTCTGAGAGCTGTGGTCCCTAGTCCCTGAATGAAGAATTGGGATGGTGGCTGGCAGAAACCAGCATCAATCCCTTGTCCTGAGGAGTAAGAACCATGTGATAGAGAAAGGTGAAATTGAAATCCTAAAATTGCCCCAGGCTTTCCACCTGGTCCAAGATGATAAATCAGAATAAAAGCACACTCTAGCAGGAATTGCAAAAATTAGCAATAGAAAATCCGGATTGTAACATTACTAACTTACATAAACGGGGTTTTAACATCTCAACTCATTTGTCCTCATGCATTTGAGCACAGGTTTGACATCATTGTCACTAGCATGAGTCAGTTTCATAGGTGGGGCAACTGAGTGAGTGCAGAAGTGTCTAAGAACCTTGCCTGAGCTCATACACCTGAGTAGTTTCAGCCTGGCTCTCATCCCATAACGGTAATTCTCAGCCCTGATTAAAGAAGGCCTGAATTGGTCCTGAAAGCTTTGGTTGATCTGACTTGTGGATTTGGGAGCAGCTGAGCCTGTCAGATCTTTGCTTTAGAGGAGGGGCCACACTGACACCCTCCTTCCCCATCAACCCTGTTGTGTCCTGTTCAGCTGCCATGAGGAGCCATAGAGGTAAGGACAGATCATGTCCCATGGTGGGCTCACTCTGCTCCTAGGAGCCTGAACTCTGCTTCCTGCATTTGGGGTCAGGTTACCTGAGAATGTTTTCTGAGAACCTGACCCAAAACTGCAGGAAGCAGAGTTAAGGATCCAGGCAGATGGGACACAGCAGGTGCAGGAGAATGGGGTCTCAGGGACTATCCCGGGGAGAGTATGTGTGAGGGAAGTGACCCTAGGCTGAGAGAGATGCTGACCTACAGAGCTGTGGCCCTACTGGGGAGCTGGGAGCTGGGATGGACCTTCAGAGCTGCAGTCCATGGAGGCCATGGCTTCATTCAAGGAAGCCCAGGATGTAGAATGCCCTCAGAGAAGGCTGTGGCCTGGATGGAGCAAGGTGGAGCTCCCCCCACCATGCAGGCAGCTCCAAGAAGGCTTCTTCTATAAGCCTCAGCAGTCAATACCCACCTTCTGTCCTGAAGGGGGTGTGGGAGATACCCAGCGTCAAGGACTCCTGCCAGTCTCAGGGTCCCCTTTGGGGAGAAGGAAACAGGCAGACCTTGCCTGCAACCCTTCTGTGATTCGTGGCAAGTTGGCCCCTTTGATGTCCTTGAACTCACCTTTGGGCTTCTGGGATGCACTAGAAGCATGATGTGTAACTGAAACTGTGGTCTATATCAATGCTCCATAAATAGTAACTGTGTATTACTAATTGTTTCATTACTATAGGTCATATAGAAAGCCATTAGTTGAGGGACAAGGATCCTGGGGCAGCTTCCCCATATTCTACAGTAGATGGGAAAAGTGCAGCTTGGGGCCTATTTGTGCACTGTGCTGAAATATGGCTGACAGGAGGGCTGTCCCACTGTCCCAGTTCCCCCATGCAGGACTTTTCTGGGGACCAAGAATACACACATGCAGTCCCTCATACACATTCTTTTCTTCTCTTTTTATTTTTACTTTCATGCACTCTGTCAAAACTGGTAAAGGAAAATATGTTTTAAATACCTCGACTGTTTGAGATGTTCCAGAGTGCTTGTTGGAAGTGGTGCAGGTGTTCCCTTTTCACCAGCACCCTTCCCAAGTTTGAGAAGTGGGGCTGGGAACCATATCTGTGACTGTGGCTACATTGGGGACTTAGTGGCAGGCAGCCCTGAGAATCCTGATGATCCCATGTGGGGCACTATGGCTCACCATGGCAGACCTGCACCCTGTTCCCAGGGAACATGCTTCCCTCCAATTTTTCTTTGTTCTCCTCTCTCTTTGCCCCTCCCTCCTTCCTTCCTTCCTTCAATCTCACTGCAAACTGCCTTACCTGGTATGGTGGGGAGGGGGTCCACCAGACCTTCACACTCACCATTGGGACAACTAGTACCTATGACTCTCCACCTGGGTCTCCATCTGTGTGGGGTCTGGGATAGCCCAGAAGTTCCAGGGGGATTAGTGAACCTGGAACAGCTCTCAGACAATGATAGTGGGAGAGCATGGGACAGTTTGGAGACATGTTCCTCACTACCACCTGGGGTTCCCATGGTTTTGAGCCTAGCTTCCCACAGTGATGACCCAGTTGGGTGAGCATACACCCTTTATCAGCCATCTTCCCCACTCCAATACATCTGCTTCTTGGAAGCATCTTCCAAACAGCTGCCATTCCTCACATTCTTAATGTGGGATGTCCAGACCAAGGCAGGTAAGTATCAGCCTTACTTTAGAGGAGGCTAACTTCTGGAAGCAGATAAGATAGCACAAACTTATTTCTAATGCAAAACAAAAATATAATTAAAAGTAACAGTCTCCAGAAAGAAAAAAAAAGTAGTGCCACGACAGTTACCTAGGATTCTCTGAAACGAGAAAACCCCATAGGCTGACTGTGTCGCACTGACATGTAATAATGTCTCCCTGCTAAACATCATCTTCAAGATAATCCCATGTCCTTTAATGAATTGGGTCTTTAAAAAAGCTAAGATAAGTAGACAGACTTTATTGAGCCTATTTCACAGAAGAAAAAACAGTGGACCAAGTGATCATCATCCCACTCCATTGACACATAGGTCTCGTTCAAAGCCGTCCCCTCCAAGAAAACCTTTTCTTCCCTCCAGACAAGCCCTTCCCCAAATCTCTTCAGCTTTGTCTGCATATACTATTTAGGTTTTTTCTTCCTTTCTTCCTTTCTTTTTTTTTCCATTATGAACACATGTGATTCAAGAATTTCTTGCAGGATATTCCTTACCCAATAGCTGCAGGGGCTTCTCTTCCCCACCCACACTTTGTGGAGTGTGTTTGAAGGTCCAGAGTTTTACTTCCTGGTGACGCCTGTGTCACCTTTGCCTGGCCTGCTTCCCCATCTTGGGTAGCCCCAAGCCCACCAGTTATCTTGCATCCCATCCTCACCATCCTTCCTCCACCGTACCCGACTCTGAAGACCTCCTTTCCTTTTATTCTCAAAGCAACACCAAAGCAATGAAGAAATATGTGGCAGGTATTTAGGGGTAATGACGCTCAGTTGGACCATAGGCAGAACAGGAAAATAATAAAAAGTGAGTACTGCATCACCATTATTTAAAATTCCTTAGCCCCACAAGCTATGGGAGAATCTCCCAAACATGTCCTCGAGAAGTCGAAGTGGCTGCTTTCACAGTGGGACTCTACTCTGTTCGCCATAGCCCTCATCTACCTCTCATAGACTTTCTTCTCCAGCTGCTTGTAGACAGTTTCCCAAATCACTACAATGGTATTTCTCAAAGCATATCACCTCCTTGCATGTCTGTGTCCTCTCCTCCCTAGCCTGAGTCCACATAGGTTTTCCCACTGCAGCTTCATTCTTTGAGGGGCTCTCTAAGTGAAATGAAAGCCTCTCTCAGTAGGAGGAGGCCTGTATTCATTCCTCCCAACAGCTTCCCAGCAACACCTTGGTCTCCCCTGTGCCCATCTACCACATCATCAGGTGCAGGTCTGAGCCACGGTATTCTCTTCTGCTTGTACCTATGCTTTCCTGTAGTCACATACCTAGGTTAAGATTATCAGCTCTAAGCTTACCTTACTAGGTGTGAGGTGTCCCCATGGCTCAGGTCCTGATGACTTTCCTTGCAAGACAGTGAGCTCTGGAGGGCAGGGAACACAATATATTCTCTGGGACCTCTGCATGCTCAGCTGACCTTGGGACCCGTGGTAGGTGCTAAGCGACAGTGTCTATTAACTTAGACCTGAGCAGGGAGCTGCATCTCCTGAAACCACACATTCTTTCTCCATAGGCCACTAGTTACTACTCTCCACACTTTGGAAATAACAGCTTGGACCTTTATTGTTGCAATGATCTTTAGAAATGAAAAATTCTGAAATGCTCTTTTCTGCAACCTTCACCTAGGGAAGGGGTGCTCACTGTACAGCCAGGAGTCCACTCAAAAAAAATAGATTTCTATTCTTCAGACATGAGAGATTATTTCTCATTCATGGGACAGCTAAAATAAGGCCAAATTGGAAAAATAATAGCCAAAATTCCTCTGAGAATACATCAAAATCTCTAAAAGCAAAACACAAAATACACTTTAATCTCTCTCTCAGTGTCTCCAGTACTCCATAGTCAAAATTCATCATGTGGGGCAGTAACGATGAAAATGCAAACATTTCATCCTGCAGGTTTTCTGTATTATGCTAACATAAAAGTAAAGATCATTTGGTCTGGTTTAAAAAAAAAAAAAGAGTTGAGATCTTTCTCATACAGGCATTCTAAACAGCATGTATCTTCAGGGAAAGCAAAGCAGTAGAATTGTTTTATGCCATGGAACCCTGAGAGATGGATGCTCAGGGAGATCATCATTGCAGCAGGCTTCATTGGAGACCCTAGGGGCCTCCTCCTTTTTAATATGCTGAGATAACACATATGGCATTCATAAACCCCAGTTGTCCAAAGCATAAAGAAAGAAAATCCTCTCTCTCTCTGTATGTATCCCACTATCATCTGTCTATCTGTCCACCATCCAGAATGAGAATTATGTGTTCTATCAATTTGTGATGGTTTCATGTAAAACCAGGCCTAGAAACACCATGTTGGGATATCACTTGGGCAAGCGATGACAAGGTCTTTCTACCCAAAGCCTGCAGAAAAAGCCTCCATGTTAGTAGTCTTACTGGACTTGCTGAGGTCTTCAAGGTGCTGAGAGATAACAGGTAGATCGGTGGAGCTGAATGGTTTTTATCTACACCAGTGGGAAACCTGCATGTTTATGTAACTTTATTTCACTTTTTATTTATTCATTCATGTATTTCTCCAATCATCTAACCTGCAAATATGTTAAAAATTTACTCATCATGCCCTGGGCTGCGTGCTAGGATGTGCAAGCAAGGGAGGCATGGCTTGTGTTGTTTTCCTATTGCTCCCATAATTGCCACCAATGTAGGTGTCTACAATCCCAAGGATCCATTGTCCTTTATTTCTGGAGGTCAGAATGCTGACATGGGTTTCATGAGCTAAAGTCAAAGTGCCAGTAGGGTTGTGTTCTCTTGGTGACTAATGGAGAATCTCTTTTCTGGCCTTTTCCATTTCCTAGTGACTGCCTGTATATCTTGGTGCCTGGCCCCTTACTCCAACTTCAAAGCCAGCAGTATTATATCCCTCTGATGATTCTCCCATAGTCACATCTCCTCCTGAAACACGGACTTCTTTTTCTACTTTTAAGGACCCTTGTGATTCCATTGGGTCCACCCAGTACATCCAGAATAATTTCTCCATTCTAAGGTTTCTAATTTACCTGCACCTAAAAGTTTGTTTGCCCTATAATGTATTCCCAGGTTTTAGGGATTCAAACATGGTTATCTTCCCACCACATACACTTCCTGAGAGCTCGTAGGTGAAGAGGGTGACACCCAAGCACGTGTTGACTGCAGTATCTCACAGAAGGTGTGCTGATACAGGGCTTTCCAAGACACTGAACCACACCAACAGAAGCCAAGAAAATTTCCTGGAGTAAGCAGCACTTGAATTGAAAGACATCAAGGGCTGACCTAGGGGAAATAAAGGAGGAGGAGGGACAGATGCCCAAATGTGTTCCAAGCAGGAAATTGGTGCCTATAAAGTGTGAAATTGCTTGGGCAATCCTAGAATTTCAAGTAGTCAAGTGAGACCTGGGGCACAGAGGCACATGGGGATAGTGAGGGATGAGACCAGAGAGGCAAGTGAAGGACAGCTTGGGCAGGGCCTATGTTGCTGTGTCCATGTGTATGCATTGTGCCCTGAGACTTACTGAACTCCACTGAGGCTTTAAAGCAGGGAACAGCTCTGTATGTGTTACTCTTTGAATGGGTCATGCTGGAGGCAAGGTAGAAAATTAACTGGCCAATCTGGAGGCATTGATACAAGCTGAATAGGTATTGTAGGGATGCAGGTGGAAAGCAACAATCACGGGAGTAAGGTGTATCAGTAAGAATAGAGAAGGAGGGAGTTACACGTGGGAAATTGATGAGGAAGAATCTCTAGGACTTGGGGATTGATTGAATGTCTGGCTAAATAAAAGGAAACTGTGATCCCCATGGTTCCATCTAGAGGAGAAAGAAAATAAATCGTATCTTTCAAGGATTTCGAGGAGTTGGGGAAAGATAATAATTTTACTGTTTGGCATGTGGTATCTGAAGCAGCTCTAGGACATCAGTAAACTGGAGAGATGGTTCCGAGCCTTGGGTAGGGCTACAGTTTTGGGAGTGGTCACCATCTGAAGGGTAATTTTGAGATGGCAGAGGGAGGAGGAAAAGAGGACTAGAGAGGGGTCCCTGAAGACTAGCACTATTTAAGGCAGTAGCAGAGGATAAGGAGCCCATGAGGAGATGAGGACTTACCAAAACAGAATTTAGCCCAACCAAAGCACAACAGTGTGGCAGCCCATAGATGAGCACATTCTGTGAAGGGTAGAGGGCTTGCTGGTGCCAGATGCCACAGTAAAGTCAAATGAGAGAAAGTCCACAACACATGAACTGGATTTCCCAAACTACACTTTCTGTGTTCCGTCCTTCCCAGAAACAGCCCTGCAGGAAACCAGGACAGTAACTGGTGATTGGAGGCTTGTGTGTGCATCTTTCTGTATGCATGTGTGTTTCCAGGGAGAGGTTGAAACCTCTCTTTAGATTCTCGGGTTGAAGATCCAGTTGAGATGGGAAATTTGTAGATACAGAAAAGAGGGTGATGCTTTTTTAAAATTAATTTTTAAAAATTTTTAATAAACATATATGTATTTTTATCCCCAGGGGTACAGGTCTGTGAATCACCAGGTTTACACATTTCACATCAAAGAGGGTGATGCTTAAGAGTAAATGGAGTCAGCTGTGATGGGAACACAGTGCAACTGGCAAATAGCCTGCATTCACTGGATTTTGCAAACCTGCCTCTTTGGTGCTACTTGTCCATGCATTCCTGGAGATCCCTGCATTCTTTTTCAGCACAGGACCTGGTCTTCTTGGCATTTGGAATAGTAGAATGTAGTGTAGTTGATGTGTTCAGTGTTTACCTGTTAACTGTGCCTGTCATTCTTTAGTCTCCCTGAGAGTTCAGAGTCACTCTAGTGGTGACAATCTTAAGGGGTCTGAAGGATGATCTTATTGATTGATCAATGCCCATCCTAGATTATTAGGTCCCCTCCAGATGCCCATCCATTGTGGGTTAAAGTGCCCTTGCAGAAATTTTCTTTGTCTCTCCTCTGATAGAAGGTCTCTTTATGATGGAATGTGGATTATTGTGGGGAGTCAGTTCAGAGGGTGCTCAGCTAGGAAAAAAAAATGGGACAAATATCACAAAATGACATATTTTAAAAGGTAGTTCTTTGGGATGGTTTTGAATGCTCCTATCACCTGCTTCCATGATGCAGATGGGTATCAAGGTGTCAGAAGATTTTCCCCATGGTCTTCGCAGCAATTCTGACTTGGTTCTATGTTGTCCATCAACTGCGTGTCTGAGGTAGTTGTTGGTACAGGATTTTCAATGTGCCACATCTCAACAAGAGAAGGAGGAATCTCATCATGTCCAAAGCAGTTCTTTAAGGCACCTGCTATAGCCGTTCATAGCCTCCTGAGACATTTTTAAAGGCTGCATTGGAAAGACGGCAAGATAGGTAAAAAATGACAGTTCTGCAACATATTTAACAATCTTCCATTCCTTCAAGGCTTTATACCTCAGTCTGGTTTTTTCCTTACTTAAATGAATCCTGCACTTCTCTCAGCCCAGGGTTGTAAAGAGCACTGCAAATGTATTCTTCTGATATGCAGAGGTACTTTTTGTCCAAAAGGAGTCCTGCCTCAGTGGTACCCACTATCTCTTCAAATTTTAGGAATTTAAAAGAATGCAAATAGAGTTGAAAGATCTTGCAAAGAAGAGAGTCATGATTGGTTAGTGATAAACCCATGTAGCCCTGGGTTTTCCATCCTTAGTAAAGAGCACTAGATTTTAAGTCAAAATGCCAGGATCTATACTAGAGTCTGTCATTTGCATGCTATGTGCCTTTAGGAGAGCCACTCAACCTCTGTGAAATGCATTTTCCTCTTTTAAGGTAAATTCTTATATATTCCCACCAGTTCTAAATTTCTCTGATTCTAACTCTATTGAGTTTGAGTTCTTTTGTTTCTCTTGGTAGAAAGATATTTGGAAGCATCCTGATTCCCAAGAGAATCATCAGGGCAAATGTACCCAAAGCAAGATTTCAAACGACTTTTAGTTGCTAAGAGTATGAAAACTAATGGTATCTACCTAAGGCAACTGGATCTAAGACAGATTAAAATTGAGAATGGGCCATTTTCTTATAGCCTTTCAAAACTATGATGGCTAATCATGACTCCAGTATTCAGGGACAAATGTTCAAGATTCTAAATGAATTGAGCATTAGCATGGAGTTCTGGGAAATAATAAAGAAAACAAGGAAAAAGAAAGGGGAGGAGAGAGGAGGAAGGATGGAAGGAAGGAAAGGAGGAAGGAGGAAAACTTTGAGGAAAAAAAAATCAATGGGGTAAGAATCTCTCCAGGGAGGAAACTCAGAGTTCATTTAGGGTTACTGCAAGGCTTGAGTGAAAACTTAGGAAACTTTTAGCATAACACTTGATAAGAAATCTTTATAATTAACCTCCTGACTCCTTCCAAATGACTCCTGGAAAATCACATGCAAAAGAAAAACATTCAACTGTCTATTTTGAAGCAACCATATTGGTTAGCCATCTTCATAATTGTGCTATGTAACAAACATCTCCAAAACTCAGAAGCCTAAAACAATGAATAGGTATTATTGCTCATTTGCCCCTGGGGTTTGGGTGAACAAGGCTGAACTAGGCTGGGAAACTCTGCCCCAGGCTGCAGTGGCAGTCTGTATGTGTGAGAACTGTGCCTCACACATTTCTCATCTTCCTTGGTCTAGCAGGATAGCCAAGGTGTGTTCTTCTCATTGGCAGATGATGAAGTAATGGAAAATAGGCAAGGCCTCTTAGGGAAGGCCATAGAACAGGCAGTTCTACCCACATGACACTGGCTAAAGAGAGTCACAGCGTGAACAGACATACTTCTCTAACAGGAAATGTCACAGGGCAAAGAGCATAGATAATTACAGAAGTGAAGAATCAGGGCCACTGATGCAATCTATTTAACAAGCATCATTGTTTCACTAGTTCTTCTGGGATCCTTCTGCTCTGGCCCACAATCTGCCTTGGTGCCCTCATGTATATCTCTTCCTGGGTCTCAACCATCTACCTCAACCCCACATTACTGATTCTTCAGTCTTTCCTAAAACTCTGATCTGTCTCTTCTAAGTTGCTCTGTGGACAAATTCTCTCAGTGAGTTCAGTCTTAAAATACCCCAGAGCACTGGAACCTTGCTAAGTGGATCCTGTCTGCTGGAGCAAGGATTTCTTCTAGCCTCTTGGGCTCAGGGATGATGAATGGGAGCCATTCTGGCACAGGCACCAAAATGCTGCAGGTAAAGCAAGCCTGATGGCATATGCTCTCACTTACTGAAACTAATTGCCAGTCTAGTTTCTCTGAGATGAGCCAATCTCACCTTCCTTTCAAATCTTTGAAGTTTCTATGGAACTTTTTAACCTAGAAATACCTGTATAACATGGAGATCATAAAAACAGTTTGTATATTAAAGAGCAAGGTGAGGAGGCCAGTCTACCAGCTGGCACAGACTTCAACAATCAATAAATCCATATGCTCACTTTGCTTCATACCCTACCAATATTTGCTTCTAGATCATAGCTAATGCTGAAAGAAACATAATTCTCATAGGTCATCATTTCTTCCAGTTTATAATAAGAAGTCAAAGGTAAAACAAGGTCAAGTCCACAAATAGAAAATGGACTTCAGACACTAAATAAATTTAAATAAAATAAAAGTAAACAGGGTATTTGGGTGGGTACTTTGCATTTTATTTTATATTAATAGCAAGTCTCTTGTTAGCAACATGGAGCTGTCTCTCAGACTGTTCTTCCCAGCCTTGTCTATGGATATTTTGCATTTGATGAATTTCAGAAATTACTACCAGATGTTCTCACATTTCGATTAGAGTGTTGTGCTTTGAAAAGCAGATTACATTCTTCCCTGTGCATATGAAGCAGGTGTAGAAGAGAAAACAATGTGTAGGTGTTAGTGAAGACCCCCAATTATTTCTGCAGTTGTCATTTTTGCCTGGTATGCTCTTTCAAAATACATTCTACGAACCCTCTTGGGTCTGTCTGACTGGCACAATATTCCAAGGCTCAGCCCTTTTGCTTCAAGGTGTATCCAAGTCTGTGATGCCTCCAGAGGATGAGGCTGAAACTGGTGTCCAGGTGACACCACATCTATCTTTGCCCAGCTTCTTCCTCTTCTTTGCCTTCTTCTCTCACAGCTGGGTAGATGTCTCTCAAGAGTCTTCCCTCAGCAAATCATTGCCCAAGATTTGGGCAGTTCCTTTGAGCACATGGACTTCATGAATTGTGGGTGGCACAGCCCAACAGGGGTCCCTCTAAATCAAGAAATAGTCCCCCTTTATTTTGGCCAAGGTGGTACTGCTTCCTCCAGATAAGTCACTTTGGTTAAGTCACTTTCTCTGGTGGCCAGTCTCTACATCTGTGTAGTGAGGCTATTGGATTATCACTCTCAAGTTTCTTTCTTGCCATGCAAGTGTGTGATCTGTCATCTACCATGAGGCTGACTATGTAAAAAAAGACATAGCTCTCTAAATAAAGCTGTATTTGTAAAAATAATTGAGGGGAGGTGTAGTGTTCAGTAAAGAAAGGACTTGGTGGAAATTGGGAGGGAGACAAACCATAAATGACTCTTAATCTCACAAAACAAACTGGGGGTTGCTGGGGGGAGGTGGGATTGGGAGAGGGGGAGCGGGCTATGGACATTGGGGAGGAGAGGCGAACCATAAGAGACTATGGACTCTGAAAAACAACCTGAGGGTTTTGAAGGGTCAGGGGTGGGAGGTTGGGGCAACCTGAGGGTTTTGAAGGGTCAGGGGTGGGAGGTTGGGGGAACAGGTGGTGAGTAATGGGGAGGGCACGTTTTGCATGGAGCACTGGGTGTTGTGCAAAAAGAATGAATACTGTTACGCTGAAAAAATAAATAAAATGAAAAAAAAATTAAAAAAAAAAAAAAAAAAAAAAGAAAGGACTTGGTGGAAACTCACCCAGCCGTTGGATTCCCTGTAGATCCATATGCTCCGAGTCTCAGGACAAAGACGATCTCCACAACATGTGTTTCATGTTGAGCACAAACTGCTGCCCTGAAAAGAGCCTGTGAGCATTTGGTTGTACTCCCTGTGTCTCTGAGATAAGAGCAGGAGACGTGTTTTGAAAGGTGAATGATGGTTTCAAAGAAGAACTAAAACGTGGTGTTCTGCTCAGAGTGGTATGCTTTAATATTTGAAGGCATGCCCATCAATATTTCATGTTAATACACAAATCAATATTTAAACCTATTAAGTTCACCCTAAGTAAAACATTTTTATTTTCACATGAGTTCTCCAAAACCAACGTGTTTACCTCATTGAATTCCATCATATGTGTCAGTAGAAAACTTGCCAACATTATTGGGAAGTGATGTCAGTAGGTCCATTAACTAGGGAGGGTGATTTGATGAAGCCCTGAGCACGAAGGCTGCTTGAAGCCCAGGAGCATGGAAGCAGGTGGGAGAAAAAGTGTCAGGATGGACAGCATAAAGACTAGCATGCAAAAACCACTGAGCTGCTGGGGTCACTCGTCAGGAAATGGTATGCAGGTGGCCTGGGGGAAGCAGGTGTCTACAGGGGAAGTTGGATGGATGTCAACACTGCTTTGCTGCCTTTATACTGGCCAGCACTGTCCCCAGAAGGATCTTTTGGTCCCAAGACAGGGGAGAAGCATTTGGAACAGTCCAGTTCAGTGGTTTTCAGACCTCCTCCAGGGAGCAGCTACCAGGGCAGGGCCAAGGGACAGAGTAGTGGTTGTGGGAGGTGGAGGGGTAACACCGTTCCACTTGTATCAGTTTTAAATATTAAGGGGGTGGTAGGGTGGAAAAGGTTTCTACTGTTTAATATGGACACTGGGAGTTACTCCAATTTTATTTCAGTTTTGTCACAAAGCAATTTAATTGTTGGTCACGTAGAAAGTTGCACGTTAAAATGTCTGATCATATAAGTGAATGAAAAGGCCCAATTCTAATAGAAAGATTTTGTGTGTTCCTGCATGTTTCCCAGCGTGTGTGTACAAAGGCATTGCCAAGTCAATCTTTCAAGCACTAGGGTTTCTCTCCTGAAAGCTGTTGGTCTTTCAGCCTTCACATGGGTGGTATTGTTGGGTCTGTTATCAAAGGAACGAGACTGAGACAAAAGGAACGAGACTGAGACAAAGTGAAAATTATGCAAAGCCTTTCTATGTCAAGCATTGGAAGTTAGACTGACCGGCCAGGGGAACGAGGCTGAGACAAAGTGGAAGTTATGTAAAACTTTATTCCATGCCAAGCATTAGAAGTCAGACTGACCGGTCAGGACCGCCTCCGAAGAGAGCGACCGTCCCCCTTTGGTCTTACATGCTAGTTTCATAGGGCACAACCGCAGACCTCTACGTATGTGGGTTTGGCTGATTGGATGTCTCCTACCTGTGTGTTTCAGTAACGGTTACCTGAAACCGATACTAGCAACTGCTGAGGTGTTTATTATGCAATAAAATGGCCTTGTTTTAGGTATGTGTTTTAGCAACGGTTACCCGGAACCGGTATCAGTAACTGCGGAGGCATTTATTAAACAAGAAAATGGCTACCTAGGCAACATGGAGTCACTATGGCTAAGTAGGCCCAGGCAGGCCCTGGGGGTTTAACAGGTTTTAACGTGGAATCGGCCCCAACAGTATAGTAGCACCAGAGGATGTGACAGCAAAACTGTCAGCAGCAATTTCATCACCACCTGCATTTAAAGATGTGACTGCAATGCAGTCTACAACCTGGACTGGGAAAGGTGGAGGCCACCTCCATCACATCCACCCACTTTAGGGAGGTGGGCTCCAAACCACAGGGGACAGGGGCTGGCAGTTCCCCCCTTAAACCCCTACAGTTGATGGGGCTGCAGACAGGCCTTGGGAGGATAGAGGACAGGGCAGTCTGCTGCTCTGGTGTCCCTGCTGTGGAAATGTGAGTAGGTCTGCTCCTTGAATGACAGGTTAAGATGTCAGTTGTCTCTTCATAATGCTGGAGGCTGTGGGAAAAGGAAAATGAATCCTCTCCAGAGAAGCACTGCACCTTCTGAATGTGTTTCCTGCTGAGAATGGGCTGGGATTAAACTTTTTTTAAAAAATTTTTTGTGTTTTTCAGTATCTCACAAATAAGCACAAGAAAAATAAAGAGAGAGAGCAAAGGTGTTTTTAATGGAGAATATGTATGCTTGTTGGTACTTAGAATGACTTTGCACAAAGCAGTTCTCAGGGATGGCTCCATGCTGTGTGCTCCTGGAAGGGCTCTGCCCAGAAGCCCAGTAAGTATTCTCTTATTTGGATGTGAGCATTCCAAATCCGTTCTTCTTCAACCTGAATGAAGATTGCAGACCCTGTAGTTCATATGAGAGTTTTGATTTCTGGTACTTAACATTCTTGAATCTCAGGAAAATAAATATAAGAAGGTCTATCTATTATTTGAAAAGTCAGAGAGATGCAACTCTTGCACAAATCTTGCTTCCTGTGATGATATTCCATGACTTCTGTTGAATAACTTGGGTCTAGGGAAGACAGAGAAGCAGCTGTCATGGCAGCAGGAAATAAAGTGTTAATATTTTGGCCTTCTTGCCTCATCTGTTGTCTGCTAGGATGGGAGGTGTGATGAGTGGGGTGGGTGGGAGTCAGAGTGCAAAGTGACTTTCTTAGGAGAGCAAGGAAGGCACACAAATTTTAAAGCTTGTCATACTTCTTAAATCACAGGCTAAGCCCAAAGCAAACCTAGGGGATAGTTGATAAATCTCCTACAGAAAGTGTCATGGATGAGAACCTGGACTCAGGCACTGAGCAGGGGTGAGAAGTCAGAGGTGGGAGAAGTAGGGAAATTTCAGAATAAGGAACTTATTTTGCTGGAAAAGAAAAGCTTAAGAGGGACTCATTTTTCATCTTGACGTATCCTTAGGATATATTCCCCGGCCTGGTATTATTTTGTTTCAGAGCTTGCCAGAATGGAAAACAAACAAATGGAATAAAAAAAGAAAAAGAAAGAAAGAAAAGAAATAAGTTCAGGCTCCAGAGTTAAGATCTGCAGCATGATCTGTTTCTGGCAACCCTTTTCTCCTCTATTGAGGCTGAGCATCATAGGGTCTCAAGGCAGTGTACTCATGTTGATCCATTTTGGTACCCCCCCAAAAAATAGAACCTCTGTTTATATTTGTATCTCAACTTTTTAGATATTCTATTATCATTCATGTTTTATAAGGTATTCCAGTATAAAATATACTGAGTGCAGGAGTTGGTGGTCATTTTTAATAAAGAAGTTAGTGTTCACATGTTGGGGTGTTCCACTGTAGAGGTACCAGATTGAATGGATTCATGGCCCTTGGTTTGGAAGCTCACCTAGAAACCTATGTGAGGTCTTGGGTGCTTCCTCAGTAACTCAGAGCGATTTGGAATTGGCATAGTATGCACCTGCATTTCCTGAGGCCCAGCACTGAAACTCAAACATGAGCGGTTGAAGGGATTAGAATGGCCCTTCCGGGAGCAGGAGTCTTCTTGCCTGTTTTGACCACTTCAGATTACAGAGCCTGGCAGAGGGCTGGTGTGCCAAAAAATATTCATTAACATGTTCATGGGATGAATATGATTCCCCACCACCAGTCCTTCATACCAACATCTTAATAAATGCAAAAATACCAGTATTACTTTAGTAGAAAATCTCTCTCTTGTAGTTTTTGGCTGCAAATATTGAAAGTCCTTTGGGAATGAACTAAGCAAAAATGTCAGATGGGTCTTTTTTTTGGAAATTTCCCAATTGCCTTCCACATCCATCATCCATGACTGAACCCATCATGCCCCTGGTCTACCATTATCTTCTTCATAGGCCCTGGTGTCTCTCTGCCTGGGGCTTCTTGAACTGTGCCTCTTTCCTCTGACCTTTTCTCTAAGGCTGGAGGTGAGGGTCATACAGTGGGCTCATTGTCTCCACTGAAGTACTCTTGCCTTTTTCAATCAAGGAGCACAGGGTGGCAGTCCCTTCACATTTCAGACTGAAAGGGAAATATGCTGGGCCACATCCATGAGCACAATAGCAGAGGCAGGAGCTTTGTTTGAAGAAAGCAGAGATTAGAAAACTTTGAGTTTGAAAGGGAAATACACTGAGCTACATCCATGAGCACAATAGCAGGGGCAGGAGCTTTGTTTGAAGAAAGCAGGGATTAGAAAGTTTTGAGTTTGGGCCCCTTCACCCACTGCCATGAATGGTTTCTAATATCTCCAGCTGTCCTCCTCTCCAAATCAAACTGCCCTCCTTTGTTTGACTGCCTGGTAGTTTGGTTTGTCACTGGTTTTATACCTTCTCTGATGAAGACTTCTGCTTTTCTGTGCTTTTTTGTTAAACTTCTTTCATTTTTTAAAATTGATTATAATTTTATTTATTTACTTTTTTTACTACTATGATTTCAGTCTCCAGTCCTTTCTCCTTTGCTGTCCAACATCATATGGATCTCATTTTTTACTTTAACCAAGAAACTTAAACTTTGCCTCAGTCTCCTGGTCTGTAAAATGGGAATGATCATGTCCACCTTGTATGTGTATCAATACAATTTGCATGCCTGGCAATCAGTGTGTGTGCCTACAAGCTGCCAGGAAATATCAGGTAGAGCCAACACCTACCTTCACTGTTCCTGAAGTACCAACCGTGTTTGTGGATGACACCATGCATCTCAGAACAACATCCACCCAAGATCATGGGAAGCAAGCTTCTTCCTTCCAGTCTCATGTGGTAGGGTCACTCCCAGCAAGACCAATCCAGGGATCTCAGAGTAATTTTAGGCATTTTCCCTTCTCATCTGTCCCTACATCCAGTTGACCCCAAGAATTCTCAATACACATGACTCTAGACTTTTGAACCTTGTTCCCACTCTATAAAAACCCGATTATCACCAGTCCCTCTTCTCACTCAGCACTGTCCCCCCACCTCCGATTATTACCAGCCTCCCTTCTCAGTCAGTGTGGTGGCTCTGAGGTCACCACTTGATAGTATCCTTAAATGGCAAATCTGACCATGGTTTCTGTGGTGGGATGAATGTTTGTGTGCCCCCAAATTCACATGCTGAAGACTTAACCTCTGATCATCATCATCATCCTGGGTGTAAGAAAGACATTAGGATTCAAAGCCAATAGTCAAGAAAGAATTCTTGAGATTTCTTTGGTACAAAAAGGTGATTTTATTCAAGCACAGGGACGGGACCCATGGGCAGAAAGAGCTGCACTGGGGTAATGAGAAGTGGCCCATTATATACTTTTAAGTTGGGAGGGGGTTAAGGATAGCCTAAGTCTCTAAGGAATTTTAGAAGCAAAATTCCAGGACCTTGATAGGGCTAGTTATCTGGAAAAGGTCATTTATTACCGTCTAATAAAACCTCAGTCAAGAGACCCTTCAGATGTATATCAGTGGGCCGTATGATTAGGGGATGATTGTCAACACGTATCTTGGGGGGTAGAGATAAAGTTTCCAAAAGAAATTTTATATGTTAAAGTAGGCTTACAGGATCTGGAGGGGGTAGGGGTAGGGGGTCAAGCTAGGATTGCTTTTTGCCCTTAGCAAAGTGTCAACATCAAGGCAGTTGACTTGCTAAAGGAATGTCACCCTGCCTGTTTCAAGGACTGTCAATGGGCTCTAAGTAGTAAGGAAATTTAATAATTTTTCTTCTGCCTTTGTTTCCCACATCAATCCTTATCATCATCATTACATTATAAAATACAGAATGGTCATATTTGGAGATGGGGCTTTTAAGGAAGTACTTAAGGTTAAATGAGGTAATAGGGTAGAGTTCTGATCCAACAGAATCTTGAAGAAGAGACACACCAGGGTCCTCTCTCCACCATCTGGGAACACAGGGAGAAGGCAATCATCTGCAACCTGGAAGGGCACTCTCAGAAGAAATTGAACCCTACCAGACCTTGATCGTACACTTTGTAGCCTCCAGAAATAAGTTTCTGTTGTTCAGCCACCCAGTGTCTGTTATTTTGTTATGACAGCCTGAGCTCCCCTGCTTAAAGGGCTTTATGGGTCTTCAGTGCCCATAAGGCTCAGTCTCCTAAGCCCAGCAGGCTTTCTTACCACAACATCCCTCTCCAGCCTTACCTCCAGCCACAGTTCTGTTCTTTGCCTCATTCTATTCCACAAGTATTCCCTATGTCCTTGTGTACCTCCAAAACTCATACTAGCAGGTCACCCAGAGTGCCTTCTTGAGTGCCCATTCATCCTCAAGACCCACTCAGACTTCTCCAGGTGGTCACACCAGCCTCCATCCTCCCATAGTATGTGGACCTCCTTCCCCTCTGTTTCACTGCACATAGAGCCTGTGGTATGTTTCTCACCAGGTCTATTAATCTTAAAACAGGGACTTGATCTTATTCCTATTTTCTGTATCTGGGCTTGTACAGAATGTGGTATAAATATCCAGGTGCTTGGGTCATATTTGGTACACAAATTAATAAACTGAGTATGCATAGCCTTGAAAGGATGAGAGTGTCTCCTCCAAAGAAAAATTACTTTAAAGGGTTTAAATAAGCAAACAAAGAACAACTATGAGGTCAGCCAAAGTCCCAAGTGAGGCAGTTACTGGAATGGAAAACTCCAAAGCTGTAAAGTCCAGTATATCAATTTTTACTTTAATGGATTATGCTTTTGACATCAAGAATAAGAACATTTTGTTCAGCCCTAGATCCAGAAGATTTTCTTTCTGTTTTCTTTTTTCCCAAAAGCTTTATGGTTTTATGTTTTACATTTAAAGTCTATAAACTATTTTGAGTTAATTTTTGCATAAAATGTGAAACTTAGGTCAAGATTATTTTCTCTATTCTGTTCTCCTTATCTATAATTTTATCCTCTCACCAAATACTATCCAGTTTGTATTACTATAGTCATAGAATGTCTGAAAATGTGCAGAGTTCCCCCACTTTATCTTCTTTTTCAGTTGTTTCAGCTTTGCCTTTTTATATAAATTTATAATCTTGTCTGTATTTTAGCTGTTTTGATTTTCCACATTTTATTTATTTATTTATTATTTATTTTTATTGTGTTATGTTAGTCACCATACAACACATCATTAGTTTTTGATGTAGTGTTCCAAGATTCATTGTTTACATATAACACCCAGTGTTTCTGGGGTGGGTATTAAGAAGAGCACATAATTTCACATACGTTTTAGAATAATCTTGCTGATAACTAAAGAAAAATAAACTTTCTGGGGTGCCTGGGTGGCAGTCACTTAAGCATCTGACTTCAGCTCAAGTCATGATCTCAGGGTCCTGGAATCTAGTTCTGTCCATGTTAGGCTCCATAATCAGCAGGGAGTCTGTTTTTCCCTCAGCCCCTTCCTCCCCCACTCATTCTCTTTCTTTCAAATAAATAAACAAAATATTTGTAAAAAAGAAATTTCTGGGATTTTTATAGGAATTCTGTTAAATTTGTCTATCAGTTTAAAGAGAATGGATGTCATCATTATGTTCACTTTCCCAAATCATGAACATCATATGTCTCTCCTTATATTTAAATTCTGTTTGATTTTTTTATGAGTGTTTTACAGTTTTCAGCATATAAGTCCTATACATGCTTCATTAAATTTACTCTGAAGTATTTAATTTTTTGTGTAGTTGTAAATGATACTGATTTTTAAATTTGGTGTCCGTGTGTTCATTGCTAGTATATAAAAATAAAATTGATTTTTGTGTATTTATGGTGAATCATGCTGAACTCACTGGTTGTAGGAGGTTGGTTTTTCATTTTTGTTGTTGTTGTTTTGTTTTGTTTTGTTTTTGTAGATTTTTTTGGGGGATTGTCCACATAGATAATCATGCCATCTACAAATAGTGACAGTTTATTGTCTTTCTTTTTGGTCTGTATGTCTTTTATTCCCTTGCTTATCTTATTGCACATGATAGAACTTTCAATTCTATGTTTTCATATCAAATAATACTTTATAAAATGGACTGGGAAGTGTTCCCTCTTATGTTTTCTGAAGAGATAGTGTAGAATTTATTTTGATTCCTCAATAAACATTTGGTAGAATTCTTCAGTGAAAACATATAAACCTGGAAATTTCTTTTTAGAGAGTTTTAAAATTATGAATTCAATTTCCCTAATAGTTATAGGCTCTACAAATTATCTACTTTCTATGAGGAGTTGTTGCAGTTTTGTTTTTCAAGGAATTAGTTCATTTCTTCTAGTTACCAAATTTATGAGTGGAGTTGACAATTGTATTCAATTGTCAATTCAATTCTATTAGCCTTGTGATGTGTACAGTATTTGTAGTAGTGCTAACCCCTGTTTCATTACTTATATTGATAATTTGTATCTTTTTCTTTTTTAGTCTTGTTAAATGTTTGTCAAAGAACCACCTTTTGTTTTATTGATTTTCTATGTTTTCAAAGATTCTTTTTTTTTAATTGATTCTATTTTCAAAGAACCACCTTTTGTTTTACCAATTCTCTACTCTTTATTGTTTTCTTTTTTCATATTAATCTATTTGGTCCTTCTACAACTGCTTTGGGTTTTCTTTGCTTCATTTTTCTTGGTGTTTGAGTTGGGAGCTTGGACTATTGATTTTAGGGTTTTTCTCTTTTATAATACATGGATTTAATGCTATAAATTTCCCTTTCATCACTTCTTTAGCTATGTTCCACAGGTTTTGATATGTTTTATTTTTATTTTCATTCAGTTTAGTTGACTTTTTAATTGAGAGCTTATCTTTGACCCATGTATTAATTAGAAGTATAATATTTAACTTTCAAGTGTTCAGAGATTTTCCTGTATTATTTCTGTCATGAATTTTTGGTTTGATTTCATTGTGGTTATAAAACATTTTGAATAGATTTTAATTATTTTACATTTGTTAAGGTTTGTTTTATGGTGCAGGATATAGTCCATCTCAATATGTATTCCATAGACTTTTAGAAAGAATCTGTATTCTGCTGCTGTTGGTTGAAGTATTCTACAAATTTTATTAGGTCCTGTTGACTGATGATGTTGAATTCTCTGTATATTTGTTGATTTTCTGTCTACTCGTTCTATCAGTTGTTGAGAGAGAGTTCAAGGTTTGAATCTCCACCCACAATTATGAGATTGTACTTTATCTTTTCTTTTCTTTTTTTTTTTTTTTTGCTCCACTTGGGAGCTTTGTTGTTTGGCACATGCTACTTTTTAAAAATTTATTTATTTATTTATTTATAAACATACAATGTATATTTATCCCCAGGGGTACAGGTCTGTGAATCGACAGGTTTACACACTTCACAGCACTCACCATAGCACATACCATCCCTCAATGTCCATAAACACACTCCCTCCCCAACCTCCCCCCCAGCAACCCTCAGGTTTTTTTTTGTGAGATTAAGAGTCACTTATGGTTTGTCTCCCTCCCAATCCCATCTTGTTTCATTTATTCTTCTCCTATCCCCCTAAACCCCCATTTTGCATCTCCACATCCTCATATCAGGGAGATCATATGATAGTTGTCTTTCTCCAATTGACTTATTTCACTAAGCATTATACCCTCTAGTTCCATCCATGTCGTCACTCATGGCAAGATTTCATTTCTTTTGATGACTCCATAGTATTCCATTGTGTATATATACCACTTCTTCTTTATCCATTCATCTGTTGATGGACATCTAGGTTCTTTCCATAGTTTGGCTATTGTGGACATTGCTGCTATAAACATTCAGGTGCACGTGACCCTTCGGATCACTACGTTTGTATCTTTGGGGTAAATACTCAGTAGTGCAATTGCTGGGTCATAGGGTAGTTCTATTTTCAACATTTTGAGGAACCTCCATGCTGTTTTCTACAGTGGTTGCACCAGCTTGCATTCCCACCAACAGTGTGGAGGGTTCCATTTCTCCACATGCTTGCTAGCATCTGTCAGTTCCTGACTTGTTAATTTTAGCCATTCTGACTGGTGTGAGGTGATATCTCATTGTGGTTCTGATTTGTATTTCCCTGATGCCGAGTGATGTGGAGCACTTTTTCATGTGTCTGTTGGCCATCTGGATGTCATCTTTGCAGAAATGTCTGTCCATGTCCTCTGCCCATTTCTTGATTGGATTGTTTGTTCTTTGGGTGTTGAGTTTGCTAAGTTCCTTATAGATTTTGGACACTAGCCCTTTATCTGATATGTCGTTTGCAAATATCTTCTCCCATTCTGTCAGTTGTCTTTTGGTTTTGTTAACTGTTTCTTTTGCTGTGCAAAAGCTATTGATCTTGATGAAATCCCAATAGTTCATTTTTGCCCTTGCTTCCCTTGCCTTTGGCGATGTTCCTAGGAAGATGTTGCTGTGACTGAGGTCGAAGAGCTTGCTGCCTGTGTTCTCCTCAAGGATTTGGATAGATTCCTTTCTCACATTGAGGTCCTTCATCCATTTGGAGTCTATTTTCGTGTGTGGTGTAAGGAAGTGGTCCAATTTCATTTTTCTGCATGTGGCTGTCAAATTTTCCCAGCACCATTTATTGAAGAGGCTGTCGTTTTTCCATTGGACATTCTTTCCTGCTTTGTCGAAGATTAGTTGACCATAGAGTTGAGGGTCTATTTCTGGGCTCTCTATTCTGTTCCATTGATCTATGTGTCTGTTTTTGTGTCAGTACCATTCTGTCTTGATGATGACAGCTTTGTAGTAGAGCTAGAAGTCCGGAATTGTGATCCCACCCACGTTGGCTTTCTTTTTCAATATTCCTTTGGTTATTTGAGGTCTTTTCTGGTTCCATATAAATTTGAGGATTATTTGTTCCATTTCTTTGAAAAAAAATGGATGGTATTTTGATAGGGATTGCATTAAATGTGTAGGTTGCTTTAGGTAGCATAGACATTTTCAAAATATTTGTTCTTCCACTCCAGGAACATGGAACATTTTTCCATTTCTTTATGTCTTCCTCAATTTCTTTCATGAGTACTTTATAGTTTTCTGCATATTGATTCTTAGCCTCTTTGGTTAGGTTTATTCCTAGGTATCTTATAGTTTTGGGTGCAATTGTAAATGGGATTGACTCCTTAATTTCTCTTTCTTCTGTCTTGTTGTTGGTGTACAGAAATGCATCTGATTTCTGTGCATTGATTTTATATCCTGACACTTTACTGAATTCCTGTACAAGTTCTAGCAGTTTTGGAGTGGAGTCTTTTGCATTTTACACATATAGAATGATATCATCTGTGAAGAGTGATAGTTTGACTTCTTCTTTGCCAATTTGGATGCCTTTAATTTCCTTTTGTTGTCTGATTGCTGAGGCTAGGACTTCTAGTACTATGTTGAGTAGCAGTGGTGATAATGGACATCCCTGCCGTGTTCCTGACCTTAGCGGAAAAGCTTTCAGTTTTTCTCCATTGAGAATTATATTTGCGGTGGATTTTTCATAGATGGATTTGATAATATTGAGGTATGTGCCCTCTATCCCTACACTTTGAAGAGTTTTGATCAGGAAGGGATGCTGTACTTTATCCAATGATTTTCAGCATCTATTAAGAGTATCATATGGTTCTTGTTCTTTCTTTTATTAATGTGTTGTATCACATTGCTTGATTTGTGGATGTTGAACCAACCTTGCAGCCCTGGAATAAATCCCACTTGGTCGTGGTGAATAATACTTTTAATGTACTGTTGAATCCTATTGGCTAGTATTTTGGCGAGAATTTTTGCGTCTGTGTTCATCAAGGATATTGGTCTGTAGTTCTCTTTTTTGTTGGGATCCTTGTCTGGTTTTGGGATCAAGGTGATGCTGGCCTCATAAAATGAGTTTGGAAGTTTTCCTTCCGTTTCTATTTTTTGGAACAGTTTCAGGAGAATAGGAATGAGTTCTTCTTTAAATGTTTGGTAGAATTCCCCTGGGAAGCCGTCTGGCCCTGGGCTTTTGTTTGTTTGGAGATTTTTGATGACTGTTTCAATCTTCTTACTGGTTATGGGTCTTTCAGGTTTTCTATTTATTCCTGGTACAGTTGTGGTAGTTTATATGTCTCTAGGAATGCATCCATTTCTTCCAGATTGTCAAATTGGTTGCCATAGAGTTGCTCATAATATGTTCTTATAATTTTTTGTATATCTTTGGTGTTAGTTGTGATCTCTCCTCTTTCATTCATGATTTTATTTATTTGGGTCCTTTCTCTTTTGTTCTTGATAAATCTGGCTAGGGGTTTATCAATCTTATTGATTCTTTCAAAGAACCAGCTCCTAGTTTCCTTGATTTGTTCTACTGTTTTTTTGGTTTCTATTTCATTGATTTCTGCTCTGATCTTTATGATTTCTCTTCTCCTGCTGGGTTTAGGGTTTCTTTCTTGTTCTTTCTCCAGCTCCTTTACGTGTAGGGTTAGGTTGTGTACTTGAGACCTTTCTTGTTTCTTGATAAAGGCTTGTACTGCTATACATTTTCCTCTCAGGACTGCCTTTGCTGTGTCCCACAGATTTTGAACCTTTGTGTTTTCATTATCATTTGTTCTATGAATTTTTTCAATTCTTCTTTAATTTCCTGGTTGACCCATTCATTCTTTAGAAGGATGCTGTTTAGTCCCCATGTATTCGGGTTCTTTCCAAATTTCCTCTTGTGATTGAGTTCTAGCTTCAGAGCATTGTGGTCTGAAACTATGCAGAGAATGATCCCAATCTTTTGATACCAGTTGAGACCTGATTTGTGACCCAGGATGTGATCTATTCTGGAGAATGTTCCATGTGCACTAGAGAAGAATGTGTATTCTGTTGCTTTGGGATGAAATGTTCTGAATATATCTGTGATGTCCATCTGGTCCAGTGTGTCATTTAAGGTCTTTATTTCCTTGTTGATCTTTTGCTTGGATGATCTGTCCATTTCAGTGAGGGGAGTGTTAAAGTCCCCTACTATTATTGTATTATTATTGATGTGTTTCTTTGATTTTGTTATTAATTGGTTGATATAGTTGGCTGCTCCCACGTTAGGGGCATAGATATTTAAAATGGTTAGATCTTCTTGTTGGACAGACCCTCTGAGTATGATATAGTGTCCTTCCTCATCTCTTATTATAGCCTTTGTCTTAATGTCTAATTGATCTGATATAAGGATTGCCACCCCAGCTTTGTCTGATGCCCATTAGCATGGTACATTGTTTTCCACCTCCTCACTTTAAATCTGGAGGTGCCTTTGCGTCTAAAATGTGTTTCTTGTAGGAAACATATAGATCGGTTTTGTTTTTTTATCCATTCTGATACCCTGTGTCTTTTGATTGGGGCATTTAGCCCATTAACATTCAGGGTAACTATTGAGAGATATGAATTTATTGCCATTGTATTGCCTGTAAGGTGACTGTTACTGTATATTGTCTCTGTTCCTTTCTGATCTACTGCTTTTAGGCTCTCTCTTTGCTTAGAGGACCCCTTTCAATATTTCCTGTAGAGCTGGTTTGGTGTTTGCAAATTCTTTCAGTTTTTGTTTGTCCTGGAAGCTTTTGATCTCTCCTTCTATTTTCAATGATAGCCTAGCTGGATATAGTACTAATAGCTGCATGTTTTTCTCGTTTAGTGTTCTGAATACATCATGCCAGCTCTTTCTGGCCTGCCAGGTCTCTGTGGATAAGTCTGCTGCCAATCTAATATTTTTACCATTGTATGTTACAGACTTCTTGTCCCTGGCTGCTTTCAGGATTTTCTCTTTGTCACTAAGACTTGTCAATTTTACTATTAGGTGACGGGGTGTGGACCTATTCTTGTTGATTTTGAGGGGGGTTCTCTGCACCTCCTGGATTTTGATGCTTGTTCTCTTTGCCATATTAGGGAAATTCTCTCCAATAATTCTCTCCAATAGACCTTCTGCAACCCTCTCTGTTTCTTCTTCTTTTGGAATCCCAATTATTCTAATGTTGTTTCATCTTATGGTGTCACTTATCTCTGGAATTTTCCCCTCATGGTCCAGTAGCTGTTTGTCCCTCTTTTGCTCGGCTTCCTTATTCTCTGTCATTTGGTCTTCTAGATCACTAATTCTTTCTTCTGCCTCATTTATCCTAGCAGTGAGAGCCTCCATTTTTGATTGCACCTTATTAATAGCTTTTTTGATTTCAACTTGGTTAGGTTTTAGTTCTTTTATTTCTCCAGAAAGGGCTTTTATATCTCCAGAGAGGGTTTCTCTAATATCTTCCATGCCTTTTTTGAGCCCAGCTAGAACCTTAAGAATCATCATTCTGAACTCTTGGTCTGACATATTACCAATGTCTGTATGGATTAGATCCTAGCCTTCGGTACTGCCTCTCTTTTTTTTTTTGTGGTGAATTTTTCTGCCTTGTCATTTTGTCCAGATAAGAGTATATGAAGGAGGAAGTAAAATACTAAAAAGGTGGCAAAGATCCCAGGAAAATGCTCTTTAACCAAATCAGAAGATACCCCAAATCATTGGGGGAGAAAGGGGATAAAAATATTTCAGAAAAAAAAAAGAAAAAACTAAAAAAAGAAAACAAATAAAGAAAAATTATAAAAAAGAAAAAATATATGTATTAGAAAAACTAGTTAAAAACCTTAAAAAAAGAAAGGGGTAAAAGTTATAAAAAATTTAGCTGAAGAAGAAAAAAAATTGAAAAACAAATTAAATTAACTACAAGACTAAAGAATCGTGGGGAGAAAGTTATGAGTTCCGTGCTTTGCTTTCTCTTCCTCTGGAATTCCGCTGCTGTCCTTGATATTGAACCTATTCTCCTTGGTAGGTGAACTTGGTCCTGGCTGGATTTCTTGTTGATCTTCTGGGGGGAGGGGCCTGTTGTAGTGACTCTCAAGTGTCTTTGCCCGAGGCAGAATTGCACCCCCTTACCAGGGGCTGGGCTAAGTAATCTGCTTGGGTTCGTTTTCGGGAGCTTTTGTTGCCTGAATACTTTCTGTAGAGTTCCACAGGATGGGAATGAAAATGGCAGCCTCCCAGTCTCTGGCCTGGAGTACCCTAGAGCCTGGGGCCCCACTCCTCAGTGCCCCCCCAGAGAACAGCCCCCAATCGCTCCCGTCTCCCTGGCCTCTGGCCTCACTCCGAGCTCACCCAGCCTACAACCAGTTCAAGGTAACCCCAAGCTGAGAGCTCATTCCTCAGCTCTGTCTTTGTATCCTGCTTCCCCATTCTAAAACCTGCAAGCTCTGTGACACTCCAACACCCCCGATCCTTCTGTGACCCTGCGGGACCTGGGGCCACGCTGACCCCGCGTGGGCTTCACCCCGGTTTAGCCTCTGGAGCAATGTCCCTCAGTGGAACAGACTTTTAAAAGTCCTGATTTTGTGCTCTGTTCCTCCGCTGCTTGCCGGGAGCCAGCCCCTCCCCCGCGGTCTATCTTCCCGTCGTTTAAGATTCACTCCTCCGCCAGTCCTACCTTTCAGAAAGTAGTTGATTTTCTGTTTCTAGAGTTGCTGTTCTTCTTCTCTTCAATCTCCCGTTGGATTTGTAGATATTTGCAATGTTTAGATAAGCTATCTAGCTGATCTCCTGCTTCCTGATGTAGTTTCAGCCTGCTACTTCTCTGCCATCTTGACTCTTCTCCCCGCACATGCTACTTTGCTCTGATCTCTGATGTCTACAATTTTTCATGGGAAATACACTGTCATTCCTATTGTTCCTCTCTTGCTGCTTTAAGGATTTTCTTTAGTTTTGAGAAATTTGACACTGATACACCTTGGTATAGCTTTATTTAAATTTTTCTTGTTTGAGAGTTACTTAACTTTTTGAATCTGTTAGTTTATGTCTTCTACCAAATTGGGATATTTGGACCATTATTTTCTTGAGTACCTTTTCAACCTTTTACTTTTTCTCCTTTTCTTCAGGAAAAGGATATCAGAATTAGTTATTTTGTTGCTTTACTCCTACAGGTTTTTGAGATTATGTATTTTTTCCCCTAGTCATTTTACTCCTTTCTTTATTTTTCTTCATTTTTTAAAATAGATTTTTATTTACTTATGTGAGAGAGAGAGAGAGAGAGCAAGCAAGGGAGAAAGAGAATGAGCTAGGGGAGGAGCAGAGGGAGAGGAAGAAGGAGACTCCTTACTGAACAGGGATTTCCCAATGCAAGGCTCAATCCCAGGACTCCTGGATCATTACACCCCAAGCAGGTGCTTAACTGATTAAGCTACCCAGGCACCCCTTTCTTTGTTTAGGCAGGGTAAATTCTTTTGTTCTCTCATTCAGTTTACTAATTCTCTTTTCTGCACCCTCCATTATGCTGTTGAGCCAACTGACAGAGCTTTTTATTGCCAGTCCTAAATTTTTCAGTTCTAAAAGTTTCATTGGGTTATACTTTGTGTTTTTATTTCATTTTTTTTGAGACTTTTTTCTTTTGTTTTCAAGCATGTTTGTAATTGCTAGTTGAAGCATTTTTACAATGACTGCTTTAAAATCGTTTTCAGTTATTTCTAATGGATCTGTCACCTTCATTTTGGAATCCATTTGTTGTATTTTTGTGCAGTTTAAGATCTTCCTACTTCTAGTTATGAGGAATGATTTTAATTGAATTTTTGACTGGCATTTTATTATTATGTTTCAAGATCCCAGGTCTTGTTTATGCCTCTGGTTTAGTTGACTTCCTCAATGCCAATTATGCAGGGAAAGCAGTGTGCTTCTGTATTCCTCTCAGGTAAAGGTAAAATCCCAGGATCATCCACACTGACACTTCAGAGGGGTGGGCTTGGTCACTGTTTAGCAAGGATGAAAGTCTCAGATTGCTACTCAGACTTTTTTAACATCATCCTAGGGGTGTGTGTGTGTGTGTGTGTGTGTGTGTGTGTGTGTGTAGGGGTTTAGGGGAAATGCAGTCCTTTCCTAGATCTTTGTTTAGAGAGCAAAATTTTTTTAATTGTGGCTTATAGTCTTAATCATTTTTAGGTATACCATTCAGTAATGTTAAGTACATTTGTATATTCACATTGTTGAGCAATCAATTTCCAAAACTAAAACTTTATACCCATTAAAAAACAATTCTTCATTTCCTCTCTACCATCAGTCCCTGGCATCATTCTACTCTCTGTGTCTATGAATTTGACTACTTTAGGTACCTCATATATTTGGAATCATACAACATGTGTCTTTTTGTGGCTGACTTCTTTTACTTACTTTGTAGAATGTCTTCAAGGTTCATCCATGTTGTACCATGTTGTAGCATGTGTTATTAGTTTCTTCTTCTTCTTCTTCTTCTTCTTCTTCTTCTTCTTCTTCTTCTTCTTCTTCTTCTTCTCCTTCTCCTTCTCCTTCTCCTTCTCCTTCTCCTTCTCCTTCTCCTTCTCCTTCTTCTTCTTCTTCTTCTTCTTCTTCTTCTTCTTCTTCTTCTTCTTCTTCTTCTCCTTCTTCTTCTTCTCCTTCTTCTTCTTCTCCTTCTTCTTCTTTTAAGAATGAGTGATATTCCGGGCGCCTGGGTGGCTTAGTGGGTTAAAGCCACTGCCTTCCGCTCAGGTCATAGTCCCAGGGTCCTGGGATCGAGCCCCACGTCGGGCTCTCTGCTCAGCAGGAAGCCTGCTTCCTCCTTTCTCTCTGCCTGCCTCTCTGCCTAGTTGTGATTTCTCTCTGTCAAATAAATAAAATAAAAAAAAAAGAATGAGTGATATTCCATTATATATATATATATAGACCACATTTCCTTATCCATTTATCCACAGAGCAGAGAGTAGGCTTTTGTTTTCCCCCTAGTCCACATTGCTTGGCATTTCTGGGTTTCTCATTTCTTCAGCTCCCCATCTGAAATAGTAAGTAAAATGAAAATGAAGAAACCTCAGTATTATGTTATCTCTTGTGTCCCAAAGTCTCCAGTCAGTCTGTCTTCCCTCTACCTCTATGAGTTTTCTTACATTTTATTTTGTATAACATCCACATTTTTGGGGTGCCTGGGTGGCTCAGTGGGTTAAAGCCTCTGCCTTCGGCTCAGGTCATGATCCCAGGGTCCTGGGATCGAGCCCCACGTCCAGCTCTCTACTCCGCAGGGAGCCTGCTTCCTCCTCTCTCTCTGCCTGCCTCTCTGCCTAGTTGTGATTTCTCTCTGTCAAATAAATAAAATATTAAAAAAAAAGTTGAATGCTTAACATCCACATTTTTGTTGTACTTACTGGGAAACATAGGGCGATATATATCTACTTTATCTTCCTGGAAGTAGAAGCCTGCAATTGATTTTTATGTTAACTTATAATGACTATACTACTGTTTTTGAAAAAGCTGATGTTCAAAAATATTCTAAAAATATTATTTTTTACTAAATCAAATAATATTTTCTTCCTTTTTTCATTTTAAGTTCATATTGTTTTACTTTTAAGAATTTCTTTCTCAGTAGTTCTGCAGGTCTTAATTTGAAAACATGAAATTCATTTTTAAAGTAATTTTAAAAGTACTTGGCTGACTCAGTCATTGGACTCTTCATATGGGCTCAGGTGCTGATCTCATACGTTGTGAGATCAAGCTCCACATTGGCCTGCATGCTTAGTGGGAGTCTGCTTAGATATTCTTTCCCCTGCCCCTCCCCCAATTGCACAGGCTTTCTTTTTCAAATAAATAAATAAATCTTAAAAAAAATGAACTGTAACTCAAGGGACTCTCTTCTGCTATTTGCAAAACTCAGTTTCCTTTGTCAATACTGACTATATGGTAAGTATCTCATAGTCCTTCTTGCGTGTTGAACTTGAAACCCCTGACACAAGTCTATGCATTGTTGGACTGTGTTTTCAAAAGGTCAGGAGATAAATTCTTTTAAACGTCTTCTAGATTACTTGGAACCATAAATGTTATTGAATTTTGAATACTTCATAAAATTTAAACTTGCTAGGAAAATGATTTATTATTTATCTTTATGAAAAAAAAATGCTGGGTTTCCTAACAACACAGATATGAGATCTCATATTTCTCCAACCTTCCCTGTATGAGAAATGAGGCACTTAGCTGAATTAGGAAACTGCTCTGATCTGGGATAGATCTTTGGGGCCCAAAGAAATGTACTGTTTGTGAAAACTCTTCTATTTGAAAGACTGTAAGTATAAATAAATCTTGATTCTACAATCTATTTTCCATAAAATGCACATGAATTTAAAAAGAAAAAAAATCCTAGACTAAAATATGTAACTTCTAATGATACTGTAAAATAGTTTGAAATACTGCTGAATCACATATATCTTTCCACCTTCTTGGATAATACTGATAAAACTACAAAACAAAAGTGATTACAATGGCTCAAATGAACAAATATATGACTCTAAGATAAATGTAAAAATTAAAAAAAATAAAAATTTTTCTAGCTTAATTTCTCCTTCAAAATTAAAAAAAAAAGGCACAAGGGTTTAACTTTTATTCCTGTGGTGCTAATATGAAATGTCTCTATGTTAGTAAGGACATCCTTGTACAAGGCAAAAGCTGCTGAAAGCCTAGGCACCTGATTTTATGTTGATGGTTACTCTATTTAAGAAGCTCCCCCTTAAGACCACTTCTCTTAAAAAAAAAAAAAAAAAAAAAAAGACCACTTCTCTTAAAACAGACTTGTTTTGAACAGGAAGTCCTGATGACATAGAATAATAAATAGGTGAAAATCTCAAAGCTTTAGTGTATGCAGTTAACAATAGAAACTTTTGTGATATGTGTTATCATAGCTAAGTGCCATCATAAATATCAGCCAAATATTAGGTCTGAGGTAAGTCTCAACTACCTAAATGAGTTAATGAAAACTGCTGTTCTGCACTTATGGCTCATAGCATCATATTATATATCACAAGTTTGTAGACAGGAATCCAGACAATACTATGTTTTGTTATGTGTCTAATCACTTTTGAGGTCCCCCAAACCCACATGGAGTCCAGGCCATCAGTGATCATTGATGAAGGTTGATTGAATTAATGAATGAATGAAGTTGAAAGGACTAGAAGTAGCATCTATAAAAAATAATTGGAAATTTCCAAATTACAGAATTGATGGCCCAACTGAGATAAGTGACATGGTAGCTGAAAAGATGCTCTACCCATAACTCTGACTCAAGATGAAGATGTGAGCTGGGTAAGCCATGCATGTGCACTAGAATGCAGTTGTTCTATCTATGGGACAAGGATATTAAGGAGACACTTTTGTTTTGTTTTGTTTTGTTTTGTTTTTTATTTGACAGAGAGAAATCACAACTAGGCAGAGAGGCAGGCAGAGAGAGAGGAGGAAGCAGGCTCCCTGTGGAGCAGAGAGCCCGATGTGGGGCTCGATCCCAGGACTCTGGGATCATGACCTGAGCCGAAGGCAGAGGCTTTAACCCACTGAGTCACCCAGGCCCCCCAGGAGACACGTTTTTTAGGTACAGTTTAGTGCATGAGTGCTGAAGTTTAAAAAAAAAAAAACGGAAAGAACTTGAGGAATTATGAACTTATAGGAGAATTTCATGGCCATCATTTCCAAGGGAAACTCTAAACTTGTCTTCAGATAATCTTAATGACCTGAGCAGGGTAGGAAGTTCTGTCACAGAGCAGCCACAATATCACTCACTTGCCTTGGAAGCTTGATGCCAGAGTGACTGCACAGCTGTACTGCTTGAACATTTTATGGAGCCTTAAGAAAATCCAATTTCATTAGTAACAAAAAGTTTGATTTTAGTAGCAATCTATCTATTTCTAAAATGTCAATGCTGTTCTAAAGTAAATGGAAGCAGAATTTGTCTTCCCTGAAATTGAATTCTTGTTCAATAGATAAACTCTTATTGATGCCACAGCCTTTGAAGAAGCACAGAGTTTATGGTGCTGGTGAGGAGCCTGGAGAGAGATATGATGAACAGGGATGAGTTCAGATTTGTCCTGTAGTTAACACCGAGAGGAAGTAAGACAAATGATCAAGGTGTTGAAGTTCCTGCTGACGTCTTTTTGTTAAGGGCTGTGGCTAAAAATCAGCATAGTGTGGGGCTGGGAGAAGAGTCTCTGGAATCTGGTACCCCGAGCACATCTGTTGCATCTGGCAAATGTAGGACCTCTAAGGTTGCAACAGAGAGTCAGGAGCAGGAGAGGAGCTTCTAGTATGAAGCAGTTGGGTTTGCAAGGAAGTACCATTTGTTTGGGTCCATGGGGTATACATGTCTGCATGAGACTCTCCCCTCCAACTCTCCAATGGCAATCATGGTGACCTCTGGGATGATCAAGATTGTTCTGGTCAATCAGAACAACAGCTTCTTGGGGGAAGAGCAAGATGGTGAAAGAGTAGGAGACCTAAATTTTGTCTGGTCCCAGAAATTCAGCAAGATAGTTACCAAACCATTCTGAGCACCTACAAACTTAACAGGAGATTGAAGAAAGAATAGCAGCAATTCTATGAACAGAAAAGCCACCATATTCTGGAAAGGTGGGATGTGTGGAGAAGTGAATCCAAGGAAATATTTGGGAAGATGTCAGGGGAAGGGAGCTTCTGTCAGCCAGCTACCAGCAAGTGATAGAGGAGCAGAGCACAAAATCAGAACTTTTAGAAGTCTGTTCCAATGAGGGACATATCTCCAGTGGTGAAGTGGGGGGTGGAACCTCACGGGAACAATGTGGTCTCAGGACCCTCAAGGTCACAGAAAGACCAGAGGTGTCTGAATGTGGCAGAGCTCCCAGGTATCAGAGTGGGGAAAACAGTGGGGCTGGAAAATCAGAGCCAAGGGCTGAGTTCTCAGCTCAGGGATGCCATAAACCATGATCTGTGGCACAGTCAGGCTACTACTCTTCAAGGAGGGACCCAATAAATGACATATCTGGGGAGATTCCTTTTCCTCCCCCAGAATGAGGGGCACGGAAACATACTGCAGGAACCTGCTGGGCTTGGACACTCCAAATGGGGTCATGTACCAGAGATAGAAAATCCCAGTCACAGGCCAGGTGAACACAGAGTGTGGCCAGAGTCTAGGGAGACAGGAATGATTGGCTGCTTTTCTCTGAGAGCTCACTGAGGAGTGGGACTCTGAGTTCTCCCCTCCTCCAGGACTGAAAGTTGGGAGGCTGCCATTTGCACTCTTGTCCTCCAAAGCTATACAGAAAGCTTTCAGGGAACAAAGCTACTGAGAGAAAATCTGAACAGATTACTTAGCCTGGGCCCTGGCAAGGGTGGTACAATTCTGCCTGGGGCAAAGACATTTGAGAATCACTGCAAGAGTCTCCTCCCCTAGAAGATCACCAAGAATATCTAGCCAAGACCAAGTCTACCAATCAATGAGAACTGCAAAACTCCAGCACTAGAAGAATAGAGCACATAGAATTCATGGCTTTTCTCCCATGATTCCTTAGTCTTTCAAAGTTAATTTTTAAAATTTTTTTTCCTTTTTTAAAAATTTTCTTCTAAAAATTTTTTTTTCTTCTTTCCTTTTTCAACCAACATCATATCAATTCCTTGTTAAAAATCTTTTTAATTTTCGAGGCGCCTGGGTGGCTCAGTGCTTTAAGCCTCTGCCTTTGGCTCAGGTCATGATCTCAGGGTCCTGGGATCGAGCCCCGCATTGGGCTCTCTGCTCGATGGGGAGCCTGCTTCCCCGTCTCTCTCTGCCTGCCTCTCTGCCTACTTGTGATCTCTCTCTCTGTCAAATAAATAAATAAATTAAAAAAATCTTTTTATTTTCATTTTTAAAGTTATATTCTATCCCTTCATCATATTTACCCTTATATATATATTTTTTTAAGATTTTATTTATTTATTTGACAAACAAAGACCACAAATAGGCAGAGAGGCAGGCAGAGAGAGGAGGGTAAGCAGTCTCTCTGCTGAGTGGAGAGCCCGATGTGAGGCTCAATCCCAGGACCCTGAGATCACGACCCAAGCTGAAGGCAAAGGCTTAACCCACTGAGCCACCCAGGTGTCCCTACCCTTATATATATATTTTTTTATTTGTTTATTTACAACATAACAGTGTTCATTGTTTTGGCATCACACCCAGTGCTCCATGCAGTACGTGCCCTCCCTATTACCCACCACCTGGTTCCTCAACCTCCCCCCCCCCCGCCCCTTCAAAACCCTCTGGTTGTTTTTCAGAGTCCATAGTCTCTCATGGTTCATCTCCCCTTCCAGTTTCCCTCATCTCCCTCTCCTCTCCATCTCCCCATGTCCTCCATGTTATTTGTTATGCTCCACAAATAAGTGAGACCATATGATACTTGACTCTCTCTGCTTGACTTATTTTGCTCAGCATAATCTCTTCCAGTCCCGTCCATGTTGCTACAAAAGTTGGGTATTCATCTTTTCTGATGGAGGCATAATACTCCATTGTGTGTATGTACCACATCTTCCTTATCCATTCATCTGCTGAAGGGCATCTTGGTTCTTTCCACAGTTTGGCGACCGTAGCCATTGCTGCAATAAACATTGGGGTACAGATGGCCCTTCTTTTCACCACATCTGTATCTTTGGGGTAAATACCCAGCAGTGCAATTGCAGGGTCATAAGGAAGATCTATTCTTAATTTCTTCAGGAATCTCCACACTGTTCTCCAAAGTGGCTGCACTAACTTGCATTCCCACCAACAGTGTAAGAGGGTTCCCCTTTCTCCACATCCTCTCCAACACACGTTGTTTCCTGTCTTGCTAATTTTGGCCATTCTAACTGGTGTCAGGTGGTATCTCAATGTGGTTTTAATTTGAATCTCCCTGATGGCTAGTGATGATGAACATTTTTTCATGTGTCTGATAGCCATTTGTATGTCTTTGTTGGAGAAGTGTCTGTTCATATCTTCTGCCCATTTTTTGATATGATTATCTGTTTTGTGTGTGTTGAGTTTGAGGAATTCTTTATAGATCCTGGATATCAACCTTTTGTCTGTACTGTCATTTGCAAAATATCTTCTCCCATTCCGTGGGTTGCCTTTTTGTTTTGTTGACTGTTTCCTTTGCTGTGCAGAAGCTTTTGATCTTGATGAAGTCCCAAAAGTTCATTTTCGCTTTTGTTTCCTCGGCCTTTGGAGACATATCTTGAAAGAAGTTGCTGTGGCTGATATCAAATAGGTTAATGCCTATGTTCTCCTCTAGGATTCTGATAGATTCCTGTCTCACGTTGTGGTCTTTTATCCATTTTGAGTTTATCTTTGTGTACAGTGTAAGAGAATGGTCGAGTTTCATTCTTCTACATATCGCTGTCCAGTTTTCCCAGCACCATTTATTGAAGAGACTGTCTTTTTTCCACTGAATATTTTTCCTGTTTTGTCGAAGATTATTTCACCATAGAGTTGAAGGTCCATATCTGGGCTGTCCACTTTGTTCCACTGGTCTATGTGTCTGTTTTTATGCCAGTACCACGCTGTCTTGGTGATCACAGCTTTCCTACCCTTATATTTTTATGTATAAGTTTTTCTTTCCTTAAAATTTTGGGAGGCAGTTTCTTCTAGCAGACAAAAGTATATCCCAAATCTAGTGTGTGGCTTTGTTCTATATATCAGACTGATCAGATACTTTTTTTTTTCCTTTCTTCTTCCCTGGGTTTTGGGTGTCTTCTGATTTGGTTAGTGTATATTTTCCTGGGGTCATTGTTACTCTTTTAGCATTTTGTCCTCTCATTCATCTATTCTTCTCTGGACAAAACAACAAGGTGGAAAAATTCACCTCAAAAAAAAAAAAAGTAAAAAAAAAAAAGAGAACAAGAAGCACTACCAACTGCTGGGGACATAATCAATTTGGACATTAGTAAGATGTCAGAACTAGAGTTCAGAATGATGATTATAATGATGCTAGCTGGGCTTGAAAAAAGCATAGAAGATACTAGAGAATCACTTTGTGGGGAAATAAAATCCCTTTCTGGAGAAATAAAAGAACTAAAATCTAACCAAGTTGAAATTTTAAAAAGTTATTAGTTAGGTTGAGTAAAAAATGGAGGATTTTACTGCTGGATAAATGAAGCAGAAGAAAGAATTATTGATATAGAAGATGAAATGATGGAAAATAAGCTAAGGAAAAGAGACAAAAACTACTGAACCACGAGAGGAGAATTCGAGAGATAATTGATATCATAAGATGAGACAATATTAGAATAATTGGGATTCTAGAAGAAGGAGAAAGAGATAGAGGGGCAGGTCATGATCTCAGGGTCCTGGGATCGAGCCCCACATCGGGCTCTCTGCTCTGCGGGGAGCCTGCTTCCTCCTCTCACTCTGCCTGCCTCTCTGACTACTTGTGATCTCTCTCTCTGTCAAATAAATAAATAAAATCTTTAAAAAAAAAGTTTATTGGAGCAAATTTTAGCAGAGAACTTCCCTAATTTGGGGAAGGAAACAGACATCAGAATCCAGGAGACACAGAGAACCCCCCTCAAAATGAATAAAAAAGGTAAACTTCCCATCATCTAATAGTAAAACCTATAAGTCTCAGAGACAAAGAGAAAATCCTGAGGCAGTTCTGGAAAAGAGGTTTATAACCTACAATGGTAGAAATATAAGATTGTCAGAAGACCTATACACAGAGACCTGGCAGGCCAGAAAGGAACGGCATGATATATTCAGGGCACTAAATGAGAAAAATTTGCAGCCAAGAATACTATATCCATCTAAGTTGTTATTTAAAATAGAAGGAGAGAGGGGCACCTGGGTGGCTTGGTGGGTTAAGCCGCTGCCTTCAGCTCAGGTCATGATCTCAGGGTCCTGGGATTGAGCCCCGCATCGGGCTCTCTGCTCAGCGGGGAGCCTGCTTCCCTTCCTCTCTCTGCCTGCCTTGCTGCCTGCTTGTGATCTCTCTCTCTCTGTGTCAGATAAGTAAATAAAATCTTAAAAAAAAATAGAAGGAGAGATAAAAAGCTGCCAGGACAAGAAAAAAAAAGTTAATTTGCAAACACCAAACCAGCCCTACAGGAAATATTGAAAGGGGGTACTCTAAGCAGAGAGAGAACTTAAAAGTAACATAGACCAGGAAGGAACAGAGATAATATACAGTAACAATCACCTTACAGGCAACACAATGGCACTAAATTCTTATGTTTCAATAGTTACCCTGAAGGTAAATGGGCTAAATGCCCCAATCAAAAGAAACAGGACACCAGAATGGGTTAAAAAAAATAAGACCCATTGATAATGCTGTCTAGGAAAACTCACTTTAGACACAAAGACACCTCCAGATTTAAAGTTAGGGGAAGAAAACAATTTACCATGCTAATGGACCTCAAAAGAAAGCTGGAGTGCAAATCCTTATATCAGATAAATTAGATTTTAAACCAAAGACTATAATAAGAGATGAAGAGGGACACTATATCATACTCAAAGGGTCTGTCCAACAAGAAGATCTAACAATTTTAAATATCTATGTGCCCAACATGGGAGCAGCCAATTATATAAACCAATTAATAACAAAATCAAAGAAATACATTGACAATAATACAATAATAGTAGGGGACTTTAATATCCCCCTTACTGAAATGGACAGATCATCTAAGCAAAAGGTCAACAAGGAAATAAAGTCCTTAAACGACACACTGGCCCAGAAGGACATCACAGATATATTCAGAACATTCCATCCCAAAGCAACAGAATACACATTCTTCTCTAGTGCTATGGAACATTCTCCAGAATAGATCACATTCTAGGTCACAGGTCTCAACTGGTACCAAAAGATTGGGATCATTCCCTGCACATTTTCAGACTACAATGCTCTGAGACTAGAACTCAATCACAGGAGGAAAGGTGGAAAGAACTCAAATGCATGGAGCTAAAGAACATCCTACTAAAGAATGAATTGATCAACCAGGAAATTAAAGAAGAATCTTTTTAAAAATCATCGAAACAGATGTAAATGAAAACACAACTGTTCAAGACCTGTGGGGCATAGCAAAAGTAGTCCTTAGAGGAAAGTATATAGCAATACAAGCCTTTCTCATGAAATAAGAAAGGTTTCAAGTACACAGCCTAACCCTACACCTAAAGAGCTGGAGAAAGGACACCAAAGAAAACCTAAGCCCATCAGTGATGGTACAGCTTCAGGCTCATGGGGAAACTCCACTGCAGCTTCAGGGTGTTACTGCTGTCCACAGGCTACCTGGTGACTGCCACTGCTGAGCTCAGGCCACGAGGTTGCAGAACATCACTATCCTGGGGCCAGGATTGACTCTGTCTGTCCCTGCCCTGGCCAGGGACACATATGTGTGGAGTTTATTCAATAAATATATATACAGTACTGTAAACATATTTTCTCATCCTTATGATCTTCTTGATAACATTATCTGTTCTCTAGCTTACTTTATCATAAGAATTCAGTATATAATACATATAATATGTGTTAATCAAGTATTTATGTTATTGGTAAGGATCTGGGCAGTAGCAATTGCAGGCTATTAGTTAAGTTTAAGGTAGTCGAGAGTCATGCCCAGAATTTTGATTGTGCAGTGGTTGACACCCTTCACCTCCACATTGTCCAAGATCACTTGGAGTCAACAAGGAGTACTGCACACTTTGGTGGGGGCCATCTGCCCTTTCCATAGTTAACCTGAGAGATAAATAAATGTGCTAGACAATCCCAAATTCCTAAGGTCTGGACATGATTCTCTGCCAATAATCTTGTACTCAGTCTTCTTTTACAGGGTATAAAACCGGAGAAACATGATTATCTGTGTCCACATGTTTGTGCATACATGCAGAGCTAGGATTGCAGATTGGGAGAGGGAAAACAGAGTCTTATTTTTAGCTCTTCTTCTGATATTTCCTGACTATAGTAGCAACTTTCTCCTCTTTGGAACCCTCATCAATTATATGAGAATGTCCTGACACTCTGGTGTGTACACTGTAGAAAGACTGTTAAGGTAAATGAATTGTTACTTAGAAAATTATTGATTTGCCACTTGGACTCAGAGCATGGTATGTTGGTTGTATCATTTCATTTCTTCAATATTTATGGTCTTCAATAAAACTCCATAGTTTTCTCAAGTTTTAGTTTTACTGTGTATCCTAATTTTTTTCCTCTACCTTGTTTATTCTTTAACCTATCAATCACAAGTCTTCAAGGTCTTGTCAGGATCACCAAAGACCTTCCCACTGCATTGTCTATCCCTAGGACTTTTGGTGCTCATCCTAACAACAGGCACCATACTGGACATGCCCGGCCTGGAAATTTGAATCCCCACAGCACCCCTAAATAAATTACATGACCTGGCTTTTCCATTTTAGTAAAGGATGCACTAGCCACCCATTTACTGTATTCCAAATGCTAGAAATAGTTGTTAATGTATCTCTCTCAAATCCCACATCCAATCCAATAATAAATCTTATTGTCTCAAACATCAAAATATCTCCCAAATTTGAAACTTTTTGCCATATCCACATAACCTAACTGACTCATCATCTTCTCTTTTCTGGACACCACCAGTGTCTTGTCTTCTTATTCTACAGTCAGTTTAGCACATACCATCTGAAGTGAACCTCCAAAAGTGTTAATCTGCATTTCCAGGGAGATCCCCTGAAGCCATCAACAGGCCCTGGGGGCCCCCAGGACCAGAAAGGGCTGCAGGTCACCCCTGTGCCTAATGCCCCTACTGTGCCTCTTCCCAATCTTTCAAGGATTCTTATTGCACTTGCACTAAAATCCTAACTTCTTATGATGGCCCCCAAAGACCTTAAATTGTCTAGTCACTTGGAGCACTGTATTTCCTGAAGGCAGCCAAAACTACATATTTATCCCAATCATGATTCTCCTCTTACCACTTGAATCGAGCTTTGACCAACAGGAGAGAGCAGTTCTGACGCTATATTAGTGTTCTGAGAACTTCCCCCTGGACCCTTCAGCCTGTCAGTCAGCAGATACCTGCAGCCCTGACTGACCCCTGACTGTGGCTTCACAAGAGACTGGGAGCCACAGCCATGCAGCCAAGCAACTCCTGAATGTTTGACCAACAGAATCCATGAGGGACAATAAATGGTTATTATTGATATAAACCACTGAGTTTTGGGCAACATTTAATAACAGAATTGCCTGATTTTCTGACTTTGTTTCAACTATTCTGTACTGCTCGAATAGTTAAAGCCAATTTCTGCCTCAGGAAGTTTGTGTTTCTTGTTTTTTTCCAAGTCAAAGAAACCTTCCTTTTCTGGTATTGCCATATGGTTACCTTCCTCACTTTGTTCACATACCTGTTTGAATGTCACTTGCCAGTAGAGCTCCCTTCAGTATCTAAACAGAAATGCCCCATTCCTGCCTCCACAATCATTCTGTAGCTCATTACTTGTCACTTTTCTTCACTGGTCTTTCTATCACCTGAAACAGCATGTCTATGTATTTGTTTACATATCATCTGTCTCTCTCATGAAAATGTAAACTCCAGGAAGTCAGGGATTTAAAAAAATATTTTTCAACAGTAGATCTCCAGAACCTAGAATAATGCCTGGCACATTAAGGAAAAAAAAAAAAAAGAAAGAAAAGAAAGAAAGAAAAAAAGACTCTACTAGAATTCCAATATCTATCTAACATATATAGATATTGAAGTCGCTCCACTTTTCACTATCTTCTCCAGAATATATGATAAATGATCTCAAACAAGTTAAGAGTCATTTAGTTTTGCTTATAATTAAACATAGATCCAGAGAATGTATTTTTATCATAGACCTTGATATAAAGTATCTGACCCACTTTCTGTAATTAAGGACTTTATTTATTTTTTTATTTCATTTTTTAAAGATTTTACTTATTTGGGATGCCTGGGTGGCTCAGTGGGTTAAAGCCTCTGCCTTCTGCTCAGGTCATTATCCCAGGGTCCCGGGATCGAGCCCCTCATCAGGCTTCCTGCTCAGCAGGGAGCCTACTTCCCTTCCTCTCTCTCCCTGCCTCTCTGCCTACTTGTGATCTCTGTCTGTCAAAAAAAATAAATTCTTAAGAAAATTTTTAAAAAAATTATTTATTTATTTGACAGAGAGGCAGATAGTGAGAGAGAAAACACAAGCAGAAGGAGTGGGAGAGGGAGAAACAGGCTTCCCACTGAGCAGGGAGGCTGGTGCAGGGCTGGATCCCAGGACCCTGGGATCATGACCTGAGCCAAAGGCAGACACTTAATGGCTGAGCCACCCAGGCACCCTTAATTAATTAAGGTTGTCTATGGAACAACAGGAACAAATATCAAACCTTTGCTCTAATATGTCCCATTATCTAGTCTCATGCAAATGTGGGTTAACTTGACGTTGGCCAAGGTTAACCTTGGACCTCTGGAAGGGTCTAGCAGTTTTTATGCATCAGTTTAGAGACAATAAGAGTGGGATATCCTATTCTTAGGGGTAATATCTCTATAGGAAAATAGGCTGGATTAAAGAGAACCATATATTTCTTGGTTCCCTTCATCAAGAGGTGGAATCTATGTTGCTCTCTTTGAACATGAGTATGTTATGTGGATGGTTTGAGGAAAAAATAATGGCAGAAATAATGCTTACATGAGACCTTAAGACACTGGCAGCTTCCATTTCCTACCTCCTTGAACACTTGCTTGTGTTGCTGCCAGACTCCTAGAGACCTTGCAATGACATGGAAATGAAGAAAGGATTAGCTGAGCCCAGTCTCCCAGCCATCTGTACAAAGTACTGGTTAAGTAAGTGAAAGCCACCTTCACCCTCCAGACCAGACCAGCTGCCACTAAACACCATCAAGTGACTCTAATCAACATCATATGGAACAAAACAATCACCAAGTTGAGCCCAGCCAGAATTCCTGACCCACTGATTGTGACCAAAAGGGAGTGATTATTGTTTGGTCTCTATGTTTTGTGCTTTGTTATAAAATGATAGCCATTAGGAGAAAAGTGTTTTTACCCGTTCATTTCTAAGATTAGTCCTCTTCCCTGATATAATCCTACTCATTCATTCCAGGGACCTGACAAGGACAACCCTGGGAAACCCTGCTAAAAGCTCTTGCTTACTTTTTCTGCCTGGCAAAAAACACAAGTACATCAAGAAGTAATTAAAGTCACAGTCCCAATTCTTAACTTCTTTTAATTGAGATCATCAAAGAGAAATAGATTTCATTACATGCACAGCATGAGGGCTGCATTATGTGGAGTTCATGCTTTATTCATTCAAATGGTTACATTTCACTTACTGTTTTGTTGCAAATAAGTGACTTAAATTGGGAAAGTAGGGAGAATAAACTAAAAAGTAAAATCTAATACTTGGAAGATTGTTCTGTCAGGAGTGAGACTCCTGAAATAAATCTTTAATGACTAATGTAAAAACTTAATATAGTACATATACCTTTGGAGGGATAATATATTTAATTACTCTTGAATAGCCAAGGCAACAATGTTCACTATAAACATACACATCTTTCAATGTGGAAATATGCCTTTACAACAAGTTCTACCCTTTCCCTCCTTATTTTTAAGAATCTTTTCATTCTATTTTAACTACCTTTTTAAAATAGATTTTATTATATCTCTGGCATTTTTAATGTTAGAAATGTTAGATATTGAATAGTGGAATGAACATGAGATTCATTTCTAATTTCTGACCCTAGTGATAACCAAAAATTAACACTTTTGCTGTTATATTTCTATGTAAATTTATATGTATCCCCACTGCCTTTTAAGAACGGAAGGATGTATATATTGTCTTATACATAAACAGACAATATATCTGGTATTTACTGTGTTTTTTTAATTGACTAAATACATATTTATTCTATTATCTATGAAAAAATTTCATGGCAGGTTTGCAGCCATAGGGATAATTCGTTATGAGATGGCAGCCGTCATCAGTGCTGGTGTAGACTGATCGATCAACTGGCATGAGCCAAGCACTAGTGACCACTTGTGTACTGAACAACAGCTATTAAAGCATAAAGTATCTGGGAGGTTAAAAAAGAAAAAAAAAGATTTACATAAAATCTAGCTCCTGCTATTAAAGGGCTTGTGAATCAGTGGGAAGCATAGGCTATAATAGGAGGATTGTATTGTAATATGTTAAATGTACTAATGGATATATATCCTAAGTGACAAAGGGGTGGAAAAAGGGCTCATTTACTGCACTTGACATAGTTAGACTGTCCTGGCTAAATTATATTAATGGTTTATAATTAAAAGAAATAATTATTCAAGATAAGGTTGAAGCTGGAAATCAAATGGCCATTATATGGGAAAACAAGGTCAAGATAAAATGTGAGGCACAGTCTAAGATGATGTTAATATACAGAAGACACATCCTAAACACTGTCCCCCTTGTTACAGATAAGCCACACATTAGATTCTACTTTTCATCACTTAGTGTGACATAACTGTTTAAGCAATTATCAGTTCTGATAGGATATGAGCAAATGATCTGCTCTAGAGAAATGATTTTTTTCTGACCACTGGGTAGGGATCACTTACTTTAATATACAAATCATCCCATATTCACCCCTCACCAAAAATATTTACCCTTCTCGGAATTTGGATTGTCTTTCTACTTTTGTTACCAGAAATCGCCTAAAAATTGAAATGTGAATTGACATTTGAAGTTTATTTTGTTTTAATTTAAACTGTCAATTCAAGGATTAACTTTGCCCACAACAAGCTCTTTAGAATATAAAGGTGTTCTTTGGCTGAAGTGAGAGGCTTCTGGGTTTGGAATTAATATAGACTCCTCTTGGAATTGTGCCCACCAATCACCCCTTGGAGTTATACCTGAGCTTTTTTAGTCTCAGCTTTCTCTTCTCTCAGAGATAGGTTGCTGCTTATCTCAGAAGAATGCCCTAGAAAGATATAAAGTATGTGAAGGGCCCTGCACAGATCTTGGCCGGCAGAAATTGGGCAGTGCCTAGTCTCCTCTCAATAGAAGCACCCAGCAAGTTCTTTTTCCATGCCATAGTTAACTCTGACTGTGCCTGGAGGTTCAGAAAAGGTGAAAGAGGTCCCTAAACAGACTTTCTCTGTGAAAACACAGACTGCTGGGGGGCAGTAGCTGATCCCCCTTGTGGTGGCTTTCCTGTCTTCTTCAGAAACAATTCCCCCTTTCTATACATTAAACCACCATCTTTCCAGCATCTATCCCTGAGGAGCCATCTTCTCTTCTTCTCTTAGGCTCTGGAGAAATTGTTTTTGCTACCAGAGCCACCTCATCTCTTTGAAGCTACTCAGAGAGCCCCCTTATGCCCATACTACAAAATTGCATGGGACTGGATTGGATCAGGAGGAGATGGGTCAACTTCAAGTGCATAATGCCTTTTCCAAGACAGACCACTGGAAACTGAATCCAGACTTTTAGAGCTCTAATCTAAGGCAGCCACCTTCTACTGCTGCCTCAGTATCAGACACTATTGGTGCTCCACCAATATCACTATGGATCCCTTAATGCCTCTGTACACCCACCCTCCAACTTCTTTGCGCTTTGCTGCTGATGGCTCACACATATGCCATACTCCTGAGAACTGTCTTTAAGCTGGTGGAATTGTCTGGAAGTTTACAGCCCTCACCACTCCCCATCCCTGGGGGCTGATTAGCTAATGACTGACTGAAGCAGAAATTCAAAATCCCAACCTTTTGGCTTCTGATGGGACAGAATTCAAGCTCCAGAGCTCCCATGGGAACAGGCTGATTCTGGGTCTCCACTTGATATTACACGGCTTCCCTACCCTGCCTTATCACATTGCCAATTTCTCCCAGGAAAACGCCCATAATAAAACTGACAGGTAGACCTTGACTCAGGATTGACTGTTGAAAGAATCCCACTTACAAAACTCTTCAAGGGTCTAGAATTCTAGGACTCCTCCAAACCTATCAGGCTCATGTCCTGGAGGGCTCATTTCTAAGCCTCTCCTAAAACCTTGCATTACCTCTCCTCTTCCTTGTCTAATTCCTTCCACCTTCACTCTGGTGAAGATACAATGTTTCATCTCTGGATGAACAGATGACTGACAATACTTTGTCAAATAAAGAAGTTATCCCCTTTATTGGTAATCTTCATTTAAATCTTATCAATAAATCGCATAATTTCAGAGCTAGGAATGAGCTCAATAACAATAAATCTACTATTTTTAATTGTCTACTATGTTCTAGACACTTACCTAGTTAAATAAAACCAGGCAATATTTGTTAAGTTCCTGCCCATGTGAGAATCCACCCCATGGTGTGATACATGGCTATAAGAGAAAGGAAAGATAGCTACTGCCTTTAAGGAATCTGTAACCTGTGTTGCATCTAATCTTTAAGGCAACCTTGAAGAGCAGCTATTGTTTCCCTCATTTTACATTTGGGAAAGAATTCTTCCCAAAATTAATGTACTGATGTTCATTCATCCAGGAAGTGTCCCCAGGTCTGACCAGTCTTGGACTTCATAGTTCTCTACATGGCACTGTGCTTATTCTCAAAGTTATTGAGAGGCCCACCGAGATTTCCCTGTCTGTTCCTATCCTCCATCCCCTGGCCACTGCCCTTACCCAGGTAAGTAAAAATAAATTTCTAAGAGGATAAAGAACAAGAACAGGAATGTGTCATTGATTGGGATGTTCAGGTCTCTGTTTTCCATGTCAACCCTCTTCCCATCAGACTATAAAGCTTCCCTTTGTGTCAAAACTCCTAAGTAAGATTTTAAGTTCTTGAAGATGAAAAAGAAGCTGCATTTCTTTTGTTTCTTCCTCAGTCCTAGAAATGTAATAAGTACTTCAATATAAGTTGAATCTGGTAGTGAAATGAAAGAAAGGATCCATGCATTATTGGCTCAATTGGTCCTTGATAAAAATAAACCCCAAAGACAGTTTATTGAGACATCAAGACAGTATCAAAGATCTATCATCAGAAACTTCAAGATCCACCCTGCACTTCCTTTCTGAATTATCCAAATGTAACAGCAGAGGAAACAAGCAGATGAGAATGTCCTTGTCACATGACAGTGTCTGCAGATCTCTGTCTGATTTCAATTAACTGATCTCAGCTAGAGGGCATTCGGAAGGGACTGTGAGCACAGACAGCCAGAACCTTCCCGAACCTGGGGGCCAAAGAAACACCTTGCCTACAATTTTGTAAATATTTCCTTTAATGATCTCTCCTCAAATGATCCTAATTTGGGAATGATGGCACATCTGTTCCCTGTTAGGATTCTGATATACTATATTTGTTAAACTTGCATTTGGTACATTTGGTGTTCTTACCCTAACTTAATTATTCTTCAATTAATTATTTTGCTGGTGCATTCAACTGTCCTAACAAATAAGTTGTGTCCATGAGAAACCTAACAAGAAGCTAACATTGCACATTCCTTTTCTGCACATCACCCTCCCCCCACCTCCGCCCCAAGCATCTGCTCCTCCAGGACGCCCTAATTTCCTGCCAGTTGACACCAGGCTCATTTCCCTCTCTCACATTTACCTCCTTTCTCCATTTAAACTGAGCTTCCATATCCCCCCAGGGCTTTGCCTGTCACAGGAGGGTGCTGGGAACTCAAACCCTGTGATTTTTCAGTTGCTCTCAGTGGTAATACCACCGCAGACAACAGGCTTAAATATTGAACCTTATGTGGGTAGGGTGAGGACACAAGGATTTAGCTATTCAATAGGAAGACGAGGACATGATTTTCAGTTAAGACAACAAATCAGGCAGATAAAAGTGATATTTAATGGCAAAATGCTCTTCAGGGTCCCACAAATCAAATCTTCCCATAAAGTGGCCACTCTGCTACCACTATCAGCTAACGCTTTAACATGTGTTCTTCGGTATTTTCCCCAAATTAAATAACCTAATCTTTCCAAAACAAATTTATGAGGTTAGTACAACTTTTAGCCACATTTTATTGGTGGAAAAACTGAGGCACAAGCCAGGGAAACTGAGTCACATCTCATACAATTTTGCCCACGTATATAGGTAGTTTGTAGCAAAGCCAAGTTTTGAAGGTAACTTGTCTCAGAGGATAAAGCATTGTGTGAATAGAGTGAGTGTATTCATACAGACTGCCCCATCAGAACTACGAGGTGCATGACATGCCCACTATATGTCTAAGACCTAAAGATAGAGTCATCTGTGAGGCACATTGTCCTTGCCCTGCCCGGTTCTCAGAGAACTGACATTCTTACTAGGAATTAAAGATATGCATAGGTTAGTGAGTTCCACAGATGTATTAATATCTGATGGTATGAAAATATGATTAGTTATACAAAGTAGAACTTATTATGAGGTGCAATCGTAATGAATGAGATGTTTCTTGAGAGTGAGAGGAATTTTTCTTCGCAGAACAAAGTTTCTTAATATCAAGTTAGTCTGTCGGGTACCCTAAAAATCGATCCTCATGTGAGAAAAAAAACGATTTTTGAACCATAAATCATAAAATATTGCTCAGAAGGTAATGAGAATGTTGAGTCCTAAGGAAATCTCAAGATTGCCTTTTTGGGCTTATTTAGAGACCCTTTAGCTTAGAACCTTGTTAGACAATTACTGTGATGAATGAGGGATTCAGCCAGTTACTGTTTGACTCTACCTCAAATAACATTTTCTTGAGACATCTCATGTCCCAAACATGGGACATTCTTACACTCCCCTCACTCTGACATTATTCAAGTTAGCACATCTCTTTGCTAGTTTCCATTACCAATTGAGTAAATAAAATATTTCTGCAGGGTCCCTGAATTTGTGCCTCATCCTGTTGGGCCCAGCAAAGGAAGCTACAGAAGGAGAAATGACTTAGATCAGTGCCCACTGCCCAAATATCTCAAAGGCAAGGGCAGATGGCCACAAAGAAGGAGGCATTTTGTTTGTTGTCTTGAAAGCTAATCATCTCCACTGCAGTAATGCTGTTGGCAAATGTTTCCTTCCACAATTCCATATTTAAGAATATTACTTTGGAAGTTATAAATTGTCAGTTATTATTTGATTATCTCAGCTTGGAGCTTGCTACATAATGACTTCCGCGGTAGGATGCTGAGCTGCTAATTCACAACCTACTTCTGAAAAAGCTTTTCAGGAAATTTGTAACAAATCCATTAAATTAAAATGAATTTGTGCTATATTGAGAAGTAACTGAACCATATGGGGCCAATCCAAATGACATTCTTTTTATTTTTTTCTTCAACCCTAAGAACATTACATTTACTTCTCTTCAGTGAGAGGGGTAGGCCCTATTCTTTTACAGACAGCATCCTAATATTTGGTGCGGAGGGAAATCAAGCTCTTCATGAGATGCCTTTAGAAGTATCCTATCTAATGAAATACCCATCTAGCAACAATCTGCCTACCTTGGTTAGCAGCACAGGCTGAAAATACTTCAAAAGTGCAATGGGCATTTATGGGTTGGGGATGTCACTCTAAAAAGGCAGCAGCTTGCAACCCCGGCTACATATTAGAATTTCCCAGGGAGTTCCTAAAAGTCCAGATGCCTGGACATACTCCAGACCAATTAAATCAGAAGCCCTAGCAGCAGACCCAGGCATCAGCATTTCTTTAAAGCTCCTCTGGTGCTTCACCTGTGCAGGTGGTGTTCACACCTCCTAGGGCAGTGGTGTTCACTTGAGTGTGCATCAGCATTACCTGGAGGGCTTAATGAAATGCAGACTGTCTTCCCTCCAACCTCTGGTTCCTGACTGAGTAGGACTGGGATGAGGCTGAGAATTTGTTGTTAGTCTGGGGGCATGCCCTCTAGAGGCTAGACTTCAAGCCTGTTTAGGAAACCTGAGTCCAAGTGTTGTAGCTAAAAACATCTAAGCCTCATTTTCAACATCTGCAAAATGGGGCATAATAATGAATCCTTCTAAAATTTTCTGAGGGAATCAAGTCGAACATTTGTGAACATCCATGATAAAATTTAAGGTTTGTAGTGTTTGGATTCCTTTAGTTTACAATGAGTAGAAACTTTTAAAGGATAATATTCAAAAAGGTAAAATAGTGACTTTAATGCAAATGTGTTAATGATTTAATTTGTTTAAATAATGATGTAAGATATGAAAATACCTCCAAAGGAGCATCTAAAGAGCAGATATATAATAGGCAATCAGGTGCTGAAATGAATTCACTAACAGATGCACAGTTAGACAATATTCAGGCACTAAAATGTAATGTTTGGGAGAAAAATAGAATGGTTGGAAAATCCCTTTTCAGACCAGAAATCAATTCTGTCTTCCCAGGGGAAAACAAAATATTTGGATTGCCTTGAAAAGGAACCATTTGCCGCATGGTGGACACCAAAGTCCTGCAACACCATCAGCCCTCCACAAATCCACATCTATTTCTACAGAATTGCAAACTATCCTGGCCAAGGATAGGCAAAGGCACTCATACCGTAGCATCAGACAATTCCTAGAGGTGGAATTCTGCTCGACATTGTCCGAATTCCATTGGAGGACATCCAGGATCAAATGATAGCCATTGTGACAAAATTATTAAATTTATAGTCTTACAGAATCCTCATAATAGTAATTCCTACCTGACTTCTGAGAGGGTAAATTACCTTGGCTTTTTTTCTCTGTTTTCTTCTCTGTCTTTGGCAAAGACCATGAGATCCCATGCTTTGCTTTTTACCATCAGGACTGGCAATTAGCCTGGGCCAGAGGAACAGGTTCTCTTATGACTACAGGTGACCCTCCAATTGGGGCACTCCATTCCACTATGTTAGGTTCATCCCTGAGACAGTGCCTACTCGGATACCACTGACAGACCCATTTGTGTAAAATTGAAAATTATCAGGCCAGCCATTTGAGGAAAAGTTGAGGAAGCATTACTTTCATAAGTGTGCAACATCTCTAGGGAACATGAAGAAAACCCAAATGAAGGGACTAGAAAAAAAAGTAAGATCATATAGCACTGTTGTATATGTATAAAGGTGTATATGTATAAAGGTGTATAGCACCTTTATAGGTGAAGAATTTCAACTTCCTAGACCTAATGGGAAAGATTTCTGCCAGATTTCTTCGAGAGAGCCTAGTGTCTGCCCCATGTAAGAAAAGGCTTCTGAAGATTAAGGAAAGGGGCAGAAATTTCCATTTCAAAATTCCAGAATTTATGCTTGAAATTTATGAATGTTTTACAATTTTTTAAAAAGAATAGTTTCTACTTAAAGAATAGCATGGAAGACCATAAGGGAAGGGAAGGAAGACTGTATGGGAAGTAATCAGAAAGGGAGACAAACCATGGGGGACTCTGGACTCCTGGAAACAAACTGAAGGTTACAGAAGGGAGGGGGATTGGCGGATGGGATCACAAGTTGATGGACATTAAGGAGAGCACATGTGGTGATGAGCACTGGGTAACTAATGAATCGTTGCACACTATTTCAAAAACTAATGTTGAATTATATGTTGCGTAACTGAACAGGATAATATAAATAAATAAATACATGCCCTTCCCTCCAAAAAACAAATAAATAAAAGAAGAATATTTGAGAAAAAAACATTGCTGAAATGATTACAATGAGGTTGAAAGCTTATTTGCATTTATTGAATTACTCCCCCCAACCTTTTCTTATTTTTTAGTTGCTTGTTGAGAGCATTTTTATAGTTCTCCATGAATAATGCTGACATGAGCATAGTGGTATTGTTTCCTGATGTACTCAAAGAGTTTCTCTAGAATACAAAGTTGCAATGGATTTGCTGAGTTTCTGGGTGTGCGCAGAGATATCACCTCACACCAGTCAGAATGGCTAAAATTAACAAGTCAGGAAATGACAGATGCTGGCGAGGATGTGGAGAAAGGGGAACCCTCCTCCACTGTTGGTGGGAATGCAAGCTGGTGCAACCACTCTGGAAAACAGCATGGAGGTTCCTCAAAATGTTGAAAATAGAACTACCCTATGACCCAGCAATTGCACTACTGGGTATTTACCCTAAAGATACAAACATAGTGATCCGAAGGGGCACGTGTACCCGAATGTTTATAGCAGCAATGTCTACAATAGCCAGACTATGGAAAGAACCTAGATGTCCATCAACAGATGAATGGATCAAGAAGAAGTGGTATATATACACAATGGAATACTATGCAGCCATCAAAAGAAATGAAACCATGCCATTTGCGACGACGTGGATGGAACTAGAGCGTATCATGCTTAGTGAAATAAGTCAATCGGAGAAAGACAACTATCATATGATCTCCCTGATATGAGGACATGGAGAAGCAACATGGGGGGGGTAGGGGGATAGGAGAAGAGTAAATGAAACAAGATGGGATTGGGAGGGAGACAAACCATAAATGACTCTTAATCTCACAAAACAAACTGGGGGTTGCTGGGGGGAGGTGGGATTGGGAGAGGGGGAGCGGGCTATGGACATTGGGGAGGGGAGGCGAACCATAAGAGACTATGTACTCTGAAAAACAACCTGAGGGTTTTGAAGGGTCAGGGGTGGGAGGTTGGGGCAACCTGAGGGTTTTGAAGGGTCAGGGGTGGGAGGTTGGGGGAACAGGTGGTGGGTAATGGGGAGGGCACGTTTTGCATGGAGCACTGGGTGTTGTGCAAGAAGAATGAATACTGTTACACTGAAAAAATAAATAAAATGAAGAGGTACTGAACGAAAAAAAAAAAAAAAAAAAGAAAACACGAGATTGTTTTGCAAAGTTCCTGTTCCCTCTGGTTGCGCCTCCAGCAGCACTGTGTAAGAATGCTAAGTGCAGTCCTAGGGCCCACCTTCAAAAAGGATCCATGCCCATCTAAGCATCTGAGAATGGAAGTTAGGGGAATTTCTTTGAACATCTTTTTATTTGCTTGGCCATTTCTGTGTCCGTTTTCTGAAGGGCCAGTCTGTGTGTTTTGCACATTTTTTTAAAATTTGAGCTTATGCTCTTTTATTTTTTTACTGCCTTCCAGAGATCCTTTCTGGTTTCTGCATATTCTCTGTTTACAGTAGGTTTCAAATGCCATTTTCTGGATTGTAGTTTGTATTTTTACTTCCTTTATGGGGTCTCTTGATAAATAGAATGAAAATAATAAATAGATAACAATAGAATAGAAGATAAATTATCATTGATAATTTAGTTTAATTATCAATATTTTAAATTAATTATTTCTATTAACATATAATGTATTATTTGTCCCACGGGTACAGGTTTGTGAATCGTCAGGCTTACACACTTCATAGTACCCACCATAACACATACCCTCTCCAATGTCCATAACCTAACCACTGTATCCACACACCCCTCCCCCCAGCAACCCACAGTTTGTTCTGTGAGATTAAGAGTCTCTTATGGTTTGTCTCTCTCCTGATCCCATCCTGTTTCATTTTTTCCTTCCCTACCCCCGAAGCCCCCACTCTGCCTTTCAAATTCCTCATATAAGTGAGATCATACTATTATTGTCTTTCTCTAATTGACTTATTTCACTCAGCATAATCCCTCTAGTTCCATCCATGTCATTGCAAATGGCAAGATTTCATTTCTTTTGATGGCTGCATAGTATTCCATTGTATATCTATACCACATCTTTTTTATCCATTCAACTGTTGATGGACATCTAGGTTCTTTCCACAGTTTGATTATTGTGGACCTTGCTGCTATAAACATTTGGGTGCACATGCCCCTTTGGATCACTACATTTATATCTTTAAAGTAAATACCCAGTAGTGCAATTGCTGGGTCATAGGGTAGTTCTATTTCCAACACTTTGAGGAACCTCCATGCTCTTTTCCAGAGTGACTGCACCAGTCACTTGCATTCCCACCAACAGCATAAGAGGGTTCCCTTTCTCCACATCTGCTCCAACATCTGTCGTTTCCTGACTTGTTAATTTTAGCCATTCTGACTGGTGTGAGGTGCCATCTCATTGTGGTTTTGATTTGTATTTCCCTGATGCCAAGTAATGTTGAGCACTTTTTCATGTGTCTGTTGGCCATCTGGATGTATTCTTTATAGAAATGTCAGTTCATGTCTTTTGCCCATTTCTTGATTGAATTATTTGTTCTTTGGGTGTTGAGTTTGACAAGTTCTTTATAGATTTTGGATATTAGCCCTTTACCTGATATGTCATTTGCAAATATCTTCTCCCATTCAGTCAATTGTCTTTTGGTTTTGTTAACTGTTTCCTTTGCTGTGCAAAAGCTTTTGATCTTGATGAAATCCCAATAGTTCATTTTTGTCCTTGCTTCCCCTGCCTTTGGTGATGTTTCTAGGAAGAAGTTGCTGTAGCTGAGGTCAAAGAGGTTGGTGCCTCTGTTCTCCTCAAGGATTTTGATGAATTCCTGTCTCACATTGATGTCTTTCATCCATTCTGAGTCTATTTTCATGTGTGGTGTAAGGAAATGGTTCAGTTTCATTCTTCTGCATGTGGCTGCCTAATTTTCCCAACACCATTTGTTGAAAACACTGTCTTTTTTCCATTGGACATTCTTTTCTGCTTTGTTGAAGATTAGTTGACCATAGAGTTGAGGGTCTATTTCTGGGCTCTCTATTCTGTTCCATTGATCTATGTGTCTATCTTTGTGCCAGTACCATACTGTCTTGATGATTACAGCTTTGTAATAGAGCTTGAATTCCAGAATTGTGATACCACCAACTGTGGTTTTCTTTTTCAACGTTCCCGTGGCTATCCGGGGTCTTTTCTGGTTCCATATAAATTTTAGGATTGTTTGTTCCATTTCTTTGAAAAAAAAGTTGATGTTATTTTGGTAGAGATTACATTAAATGTGTAGATTGCCCTAGGTATCTTAGACATTTTCACAATATTTGTTCTTCCAAACCATGAGCATGGGGTGTTTTTCCATTTCTTTGTGTCTTCCTCAATTTCTTTCATGAGAACATTATAGTTTTCTGAGTACAGATCCTTAGCCTCTTTGGTTAGGTTTATTCCTATGTATCTTATGGTTTGGGGTGCAATTATAAATGAGATTGACTCCTTAATTTCCCTATCTTCTGTCTTGTTGTTGGTGTACAGAAATGCAACTGATTTCTGTGCATTGATTTTATATCCTAACAGTTTACTGAATTCCTGTATGAGTTCTAGCAGTTTTGGAGTGGAGTCTTTTGGGTTTTCCACATAAAGCATCATATCATCTGCAAAGAGTGAGAGTTTGACTTCTTCTTTGCTGATCAATTTTTTTGATGGTGAGTACTTTATGAGTTTTTTTTTTAAAAAAAAATTCTTCTCTATACCCAAATCTTAAAGATAGTCTTGAGTTTCTCCTAAAAATATGCAAAACTTACCCTAAGCATTTTAATCTTTTTTTTTAAAATCTGTGCGTGTGTGTGTCTGTGTGTGTGTGTGTGTGTGTGTGTGTGTGTGTGTGTGTGTAATGTGAGGTGGGATACAATTTATTTTCCCTTTCTGTGTAGGTAATTTTTGTATTACAGTTTATTAAAAACAGTGCATCCTTTCCTGACTAATAGGTATTGACATCTCTACTTTGTATTACATTTCAACACATGCATATATTTCTAGGCTTTCTGTTCTGTTCCTCTGGTAACTATATGCTGATGTGCTAATACCACACTGTCTTCTTTCCTATCATCTTGTAATAAGTTCTGGTAGCTGGTAGTTCAAGCCTTCTCAAATTTTTAGCTGCTGATTTCTGGTCTATAGAAATGCAATGAATTTGCTCCATATTCATCATTCTTAGGCATTTTGATAACTAACTTGTAAATTGCTTTCCATTACTTTCATTTTTTATACAGTGTTTAGTTTTCTTTGCCCATTCAAACTCATAACTTCTATTATTACTGTGCCTGTGCAAACCTCAAGTACTATGTTAAATAAAGGTGGCATAAGTGGGGATCCTTATTATGCTCCTCATTTTAAAGGGAATGCATTTCAAGTTTCTCCACTGAAATTGATAGTTTTTGGAGGCTTACCAGTTCAGAAAGTTACCTTCTATTCTTCAGCAGCTAAGAGTTTTTATCAGGAAAAGATGCTAATTTTATTAAATTCTTTTTTGATGTATATTGAGGTGATTATTAGAATTTTCTTCTTTAATATATTTATCAGATGATTCCATTTATAATTGTTTATAATGTTAAACAACTTCCTATAACTTTATAATAAGCTTCAACTTGACAACACTATTTTAACTTTTTAGTAAATTGCTCTATTTGGTGATCGTATATGTTGTTTAGAATTTCTGCATCTACATTCATGATTGTGCTTAACTGGTAATTCTTGTTCTCATACTTTCCTTTTTAGATTATAATATTAAAGTTGCCATTGTTGAACAGTGATTCCCACTTTTTCTTCCCTGTCTTTTGGGAGAGTTTTATCATCTTAGAATAATCTGTTCTTTCAAAGTTTAATTTAACCATTATGTAAAATGGCCTGGTGTTTTCTCTTGTGGGAAGATTCTGAAATACAGATTCAATAGCCTTAATGGCTATAGGATTTTTCATGTTTTTAAATTCATTCCTGAATCTCTTTAGAAAGCTCATTTTTTCCTAGATTTGTTTTCTTTTTGATATAAGTTTTATCGACAGAATTGTAAACTGTGTTTGTATTAACTTTTAATTATCTTTCTAATCACTGGTGCATGTGTTGTTATGCTTCTTCCTCATTTTTTAAAGGTTTGGATTGTAGTATTTTTATATTTAATTGTAACTAATTTTAAGGTTTCATTTTGATTTCTTCCTTGCCTCATGGGTAACTTATAAGTATGGTGTTTAATTGCTAAGATTACAACATTTAATTTATATTTTTTATTTTTTTAAAGATTTTATTTATTTATTTGACAGAGATCACAAGTAGGCAGAGAGGCAGGCAGAGAGAGAGAAAGGGAAGCAGGCTCCCTGCTGAGCAGAGAGCCCAATATGGGGTTTGATCCCAGGACCCTGGAATCATGACCCAAGCTGAAGGCTGAGACTTTAACCCACTTAGCCACCCAGGCACCCCTAATTTATATTTTAGTAATTGATTTCTAAGTTAATTTCATTGTGGTCTGAGATAATAACTTTGTGATACCAATTCTTTAAAAATTATTGAGCATGTTTTATGTCCTAATCCACAGTTTTTTGTTTTTTTGAAGAATACAATCTATATGTACTTAAGAGAAGCACATACTCTGTGTTTATCAAATCAAGAGTGTTTGTTGTAGGGCACCTGGATGCCTCAGTCAGTTAAGTGTCCACCTTCAGCTCAGATCATGATCCCAGGGTCCTGGGATGAAGCCCCACATTGGGGTCTCTGTTCAATGGGGAGCATACTTCTCCCACTCTTTCTGCCACTACCCCCTGTTCCTGATCTCTCTCTCTCTCAAATAAATAAATAAAATCTTTATAAAAAACGTGTTCATTGTGTGTTCTTCTAAATCCTGACTAATTCTTTCCCTAGATGACCTCATAATATTAGCAAATGAACGTTAAGAAAATTTCACTACATAAATTTAAGAAACAAAATGTGTGAACATTTGGCAGGAAGAGAGAGAAAGGGAAAGAAGTTGTAAGAGACTTTTAACTGTGCAGACAAACTGAAGGTTGATGAAGTGGAGTGGTGGAATGGGCTAGTTGGGTGATGGGCATTAAGGAAGGCACTTGTTATGATGAGCACTGGGTGTTGTACGTAAGTGATGAACCACTGAACTCTATTCCTGAAACTAATATGGATCTCTTTATCATCTAACTACAGTTTGAATTAAAAAAAATCCACTATATAAGTGATTTGTCCATTTACTCTGGAGACTTATCAAATATGCTACATATATAAATATTTAAACTATTTTTATAAGTGCATTAAAGTTTTGAGTTACTGTGTATTTCTTATTGTGTAAACCTTTTATTATTTAATGTCCATTTACCACACAATTTTCATAGTAAAATCCCTTTTGTTTTTTTTTTTCATTTATTTTTTCAGTGTAACAGTATTCATTCTTTTTGCACAACACCCAGTGCTCCATGCAAAACGTGCCCTCCCCATTACCCACCACCTGTTCCCCCAACCTCCCATCCCTGACCCTTCAAAACCCTCAGGTTGTTTTTCAGAGTCCACAGTCTCTTATGGTTCGCCTCCCCTCCCCAATGTCCATAGCCTGCTCCCCCTCTCCCAATCCCACCTCCCCCCAGCAACCCCCAGTTTGTTTTGTGAGATTAAGAGTCATTTATGGTTTGTCTCCCTCCCAATCCCATCTTGTTTCATTTACTCTTCTCCTATCCCCCTACCCCCCCATGTTGCTTCTCCATGTCCTCATATCAGGGAGATCATATGATAGTTGTCTTTCTCCGATTGACTTATTTCACTAAGCATGATACGCTCTAGTTCCATCCACGTCGTCGCAAATGGCATGATTTCATTTCTTTTGATGGCTGCATAGTATTCCATTGTGTATATATACCACTTCTTCTTGATCCATTCATCTGTTGATGGACATCTAGGTTCTTTCCATAGTCTGGCTATTGTAGACATTGCTGCTATAAACATTCGGGTACACGTGCCCCTTCGGATCACTATGTTTGTATCTTTACGGTAAATACCCAGTAGTGTAATTGCTGGGTCATAGGATAGTTCTATTTTCAACATTTTGAGGAACCTCCATGCTGTTTTCCAGAGTGGTTGCACCAGCTTGCATTCCCACCAACAGTGGAGGAGGGTTCCCCTTTCTCCACATCCTCGCCAGCATCTGTCATTTCCTGACTTGTTAATTTTAGCCATTCTGACTGGTGTGAGGTGATATCTCATTGTGGTTTTGATTTGTATTTCCCTGATGCCGAGTGACGTGGAGCACTTTTTCATGTGTCTGTTGGCCATCTGGATGTCTTCTTTGCAGAAATGTCTGTTCATGTCCTCTGCCCATTTCTTGATTGGATTGTTTGTTCTTTGGGTGTTGAGTTTGCTAAGTTCCTTATAGATTTTGGATACTAGCCCTGTATCTGATATGTCGTTTGCAAATATCTTCTCCCATTCTGTCAGCTGTCTTTTGGTTTTGTTAACTGTTTCCTTTGCTGTGCAAAAGCTTTTGATCTTGATGAAATCCCAATAGTTCATTTTTGCCCTTGCTTCCCTTGCCTTTGCCGTTGTTCCTAGGAAGATGTTGCTGCGGCTGAGGTCGAAGAGGTTGCTGCCTGCATTCTCCTCAAGGATTTGGATGGATTCCTTTCTCACATTGAGGTCCTTCATCCATTTGGAGTCTATTTTCGTGTGTGGTGTAAGGAAGTGGTCCAATTTCATTTTTCTGCATGTGGCTGTCCAATTTTCCCAGCACCATTTATTGAAGAGGCTGTCTTTTTTCCACTGGACATTCTTTCCTGCTTTGTCGAAGATTAGTTGACCATAGAGTTGAGGGTCGATTTCTGGGCTCTCTATTCTGTTCCACTGATCTATGTGTCTGTTTTTGTGCCAGTACCATGCTGTCTTGATGATGACAGCTTTGTAATAGAGCTTGAAGTCCGGAATTGTGATGGCACCAACTTTGGGTTTGTTCTTCAATATTCCTTTGGCTATTCGAGGTCTTTTCTGGTTCCATATAAATTTTAGGATTATTTGTTCCATTTCTTTGAAAAAAATGGATGGTATTTTGATAGGGATTGCATTAAATGTGTAGATTGCTTTAGGTAGCATAGACATTTTCACAATATTTATTCTTCCAATCCAGGAGCATGGAACATTTTTCCATTTTTTTGTGTCTTCCTCAATTTCTTTCATGAGTACTTTATAATTTTCTGTGTATAGATTCTTAGTCTCTTTGGTTAGGTTTATTCCTAGGTATCTTATAGTTTTGGGTACAATTGTAAATGGGATTGACTCCTTCATTTCTCTTTCTTCAGTCTTGTTGTTGGTGTACAGAAATGCAACTGATTTCTGTGCATTGATTTTATATCCTGACACTTTACTGAATTCCTGTACAAGTTCTAGCAGTTTTGGAGTGGAGTCTTTTGGGTTTTCCACATATAGTATCATATCATCTGCGAAGAGTGATAGTTTGACTTCTTCTTTACCAATTTGGATGCCTTTAATTTCTTTTTGTTGTCTGATTGCTGAGGCTAGGACTTCTAGTGCTATGTTGAATAGCAGTGGTGATAATGGACATCCCTGCCGTGTTCCTGACCTTAACGGAAAAGCTTTCAGTTTTTCTCCATTGAGAATGATATTTGCGGTGGGTTTTTCATAGATGGCTTTGATAATATTGAGGTATGTGCCCTCTATCCCCACACTTTGAAGAGTTTTGTTCAGGAAGGGATGCTGTACTTTGTCAAATGCTTTTTCAGCATCTATTGAGAGTATCATATAGTTCTTGTTCTTTCTTTTATTAATGTGTTGTATCACATTGATTGATTTGCGGATGTTGAACCAACCCTGCAGCCCTGGAATAAATCCCACTTGATCGTGGTGAATAATCCTTTTAATGTACTGTTGAATCCTATTGGCTAGTATTTTGGCGAGAATTTTTGCGTCTGTGTTCATCAAGGATATTGGTCTGTAGTTCTCTTTTTTGGTGGGATCCTTGTCTGGTTTTGGGATCAAGGTGATGCTGGCCTCATAAAATGAGTTTGGAAGTTTTCTTTCCGTTTCTATTTTTTGGAACAGTTTCAAGAGAATAGGAATTAGTTCTTCTTTAAATGTTTGGTAGAATTCCCCTGGGAAGCCGTCTGGCCCTGGGCTTTTGTTTGTTTGGAGATTTTTGATGACTGTTTCAATCTCCTTACTGGTTATGGGCCTGTTCAGGTTTTCTATTTCTTCCTGGTTCAGTTGTGGTAGTTTATATGTCTCTAGGAATGCATCCATTTCTTCCAGATTGTCCAATTTGTTGGCGTAGAGTTGCTCATAGTATGTTCTTATAATTGTCTGTATTTCTTTGGTGTTAGTTGTGATTTCTCCTCTTTCATTCATGATTTTATTGATTTGGGACCTTTCTCTTTTCTTTTTGATGAGTCTGGCCAGGGGTTTATCAATCTTATTGATTCTTTCAAAGAACCAGCTCCTAGTTTCATTGATTTTTTCTATTGTTTTTTTTTTTTTGTTTCTATTTCATTGATTTCTGCTCTGATCTTTATGATTTCTCTTCTCCTGCTGGGTTTAGGGTTTCTTTCTTGTTCTTTCTCCAGCTCCTTTACGTGTAGGGTTAGGTTGTGTACTTGAGACCTTTCTTGTTTCTTGAGAAAGGCTTGTACTGCTATATATTTTCCTCTCAGGACTGCCTTTGCTGTGTCCCACAGATTTTGAACTGTTGTGTTTTCATTATCATTTGTTTCCATGAATTTTTTCAATTCTTCTTTAATTTCCTGGTTAACCCATTCATTCTTTAGAAGGATGCTGTTTAGTCTCCATGTATTTGGGTTCTTTCCAGCTTTCCTCTTGTGATTGAGTTCTAGCTTCAGAGCATTGTGGTCTGAAAATATGCAGGGAATAATCCTAATCTTTTGATACCAGTTGAGACCTGATTTGTGACCCAGGATGTGATCTATTCTGGAGAAGGTTCCATGTGCACTAGAGAAGAATGTGTATTCTGTTGCTTTGGGATGAAATGTTCTGAATATATCTGTGATGTCCATCTGGTCCAGTGTGTCATTTAAGGCCTTTATTTCCTTGTTGATCTTTTTCTTGGATGATCTGTCCATTTCAGTGAGGGGAGTGTTAAAGTCCCCTACTATTATTGTTAAAATCCCTTTTGTTAATATTGTGATAGTGACACCAGCTTTCATGTGGTTAGTATTTGCTTGAAGTACCTTTTCCATTTTTCCTATGTTCTTGCTTCTGACCAGGAGTTCTGATCAGGTATTTTGTAGACTTCCCATCTCTTGGGATTTTATATATATGTAAATATATATATTTATATAAATATATATATTTGTAATATATGTGTATATAATGTATATATATATAAATATATGTGTAAATATATATATTTATATAAATATATGTGTGAATATATATAATATATAATTAAATATGTATATATTTAATTATTATGTTCAGTTAGCCAACATATATTACATTATTAGCTTTTGATGTGATGTTCAATGATTCATTAGTTGTGTATGACTCTAGTGCTCATCACAACATGTGCCCTCTTCAATACCCATAACCTCTTTGACATTCCACAGCAACTTCTTTTAAGACATGTCTCTAGAGGCAAGAGAAACAAAAGCAAACAGAACTTTTGGGACTTTATCAAGATAAAAACTTCTGCACAGCAAAGAGTTGGCTAAACTAAGAGGCAACCCAAGGAATGGGAGAAGATACTTGCAAATGACACTACAGAGGGCCAATATCCAAGATCTATAAAGAATTTGTCAAACTCAAGACTCCAAAAAAAAAATCAAATCAAGAAATGGACAGAAGACATGAACAGACATTTCTCCAAAGAAGACATACCAATGACTAACAGACACATGAAAAAAATTTTCAACATCACTAGCCATCAAGGAAATACAAATCAAAGCCACAATGAGATACCACCTTGCACCAGTTAGAATGGCAAAAATTAACAAACCAGGAACCAACAAATGTTGGCAAGGATTTAGAGAAGGGGGAACCCTAATACATTGTTGGTTGGAATGCAAGCTGATACACCCACTCTGGAAAACAGTATGCAAGTTCCTCAAAATGTTAAAAATAGAGCTACCCTATGACCCAGCAATTGTACTACTAGGTATTTATCCCAAAGGTACAGATGTACTGAAAAGAAGGGGCACATGCATCCCAATGTTCATAGCATAAATGTCCACAATAGCCAAACTGTGGAAGGAGCTGAGATGTCCTTCAACAGATGAATGAATAAAGAAGATGTGGTTCAGATACACAATGAAATATTACTCAGCCATCAGAAAGGATAAATACTGCCATTTACATTGACATAGATGGAACTGAAGGGGATTATGCTAAGTCAAATAAGTCAAACAGAGAAAGACAATTATCATATGTTTCACTCATATGTGGAATATAAGGAATAGAGCAGAAGAACACAGGGGAAGGGAGGGAAAACTGTTGGGATTTATTTGACTTTCTTTTCACAAGTATGTTAAGGTTGTTGGTTTCCATGAGGAAGACTACAGAGGTAAAATGGCAGTTTCACCACACCTTATCAAGAGTGCTTTTTGCCAACATGAATACTACTCTTGACGTTCATCTGCTTGGGATTTACATTTGTTAAGTTCTTCCATTGAAGAGTTAATCTTTTCTTCTTTTTGTCTACTGTCCTCTTTGGAAGGAAGTTATTATGTACAGCTTAACATTAAGGATTTAGGAGTCTGAACAAACTCATGAATATTTATTTTGTATTCTGGGTTATAATCCCAGACTGCTTTATTTATGTCACTATCAAATTGCACTGGCCATGGCCACTGGGACCTCTTGCAGTTGGCTCCAGTGTTTTTTGAACAAACTGTCATGAATGTGGTTTTGTTTGATTGTGTTTTTACCATGTCCTTACTCTCTTGCATTACAGGAGGTATTAGCTTTCTGCCTTATAAGATGCAGTCTTATCTTATACATTTCCTGTCCCTGTCTTACAATTTGCTATTTTACCAAGGAGGCCTGGTTCCTTTTATTGATGAAGGGTACAGGCATACCTCAAAGATATTTTGGGTTTAGTTCCTGACCACTGCAATAAAATAAATATCAAAAGAAAGTAAGTCCAGTGAATATTTTGGTTTTCCAGTGTGTATAAAAGTTATGTTCACATGCTATTGCAGTCTATTAAGTGTACAATGACATTATAGCTAAAGAAATGTGCATACTTCAATATCAAAATGCTTTATTGGGGGGCGCCTGTGTGACTCAGCTGTTAAACATCTGCCTTTGAATCAGGTCATGATCCTAGGGTCTTGGGATCGAGTTCCACACTGGGCTCCCCGCTTAGCAGGAAGCCTGCTTCTCCCTCTCCCACTACCCCTGCTTGTGTTCCCACTCTCACTGTATCTTTCTCTAACAAATAAATAAATAAAATATTTATAAATAGATAGATAGATAGATAGATGGTAGATAGATTGATAGATATGCCTTACAGGTTAAAAAAATGCTAACCATCATCTGAGCTTTCAGTGAGTCATAATCTTTTTTGCTGATAGAGGGTTTTGCCTCAGTATTGATGACTACTTTCTGATCATGGTGGTGGCTATTGAAGCTTGTGGAGTCTGTGGCAATTTCTTAAAATGAGACAACACTGAAGTTTGGCTTTTCCTTTCACAATTTCTGTGTAACATGTAGTGCTGCTTTTTTTTAAAAGATTTTATTTTATTTTTTTTAAGATTTTTTTTAAGATTTTATTTATTTATAAGTATTTATTTTAGAAAGATAGAGAGAAAGCATAAGCAAGGTGGGACAGAGAGAGAGAGAGAGATAAGGAATATCAAACAGACTTTGTGCTGACTGTGAAGCCTGACACAGGGCTCAATCTCATGACCCTGAGTTCATGACCTGAGCTGAAACCAAGAGTTGGATGCTTAACCAATTGCTTCACCCAGGTGCTCCTGTGTGATGCTATTTGATAACCTTTTACCCACAATAGAACTTCTTTTGCAATTGGAGTCAAGGCTCTCAAATCTTACACTACTTTATCAAGTAAGCAAATGTAACTTCTAATCCTTTGTTGTAATTTCAACAATCTTCACAGCATCGTTACCAGGAGTAGGTCCCATCTTGAGAAACCACCTTCTTTGCTCATCCATAAGCAGCCACTCCTCATTTGTTCAAGTTTTATCATGGGATTGCAGCAGTTGAGTCACATCTTCAGGCTCCGATTCTAATTCTCTTGCTATTTCTATCACATCTTTAGTTACTTCCTACAATGAAATCCTGGACACCTCAAAGCCATCCACGAGGGCTGGAATCAACTTCTTATAAACTTGTATTTATGTTTTAACCTCTTTCCACGAATCATGAATATTCTTAATGGCATCTAGAATGGTGAATCATTTTCAGAAGGTTTTCAATTCACTTCGCCCAGATCTATCAGAGGAATTACTACCTATAGTAACTACAATCTCACAAAATGTATTTCTAAAATAATAAGAAGTGAACTTTGAAATTACTCCTTTATCCATTGGCAGCATTAAGTTTCTTATACACAGGCATGAAAACATTAAGCTCTTTGGACATCTGCATCAGAGCTCTTGGGTGACCAGAAGCATTCTCACTGAGAAGTAATATTTTGAAAGGAATATTCATGAGTGTGTGTGTATATGTATATATATATATATACATATATGTGTATATATATATATACATATATGTATATATATGTATAAAAGTCATGTTCACATGCTATTGCAGTCTATTAAGTGTACAATGACATTATAGCTAAAGAAATTGTGCATACTTTAATATCAAAATATATACATATCAATATATGTATATACATACTTCATACTTTATTTAATATTTAATATTAATATAATGTTTTGAATATACTATAAGGAGTATATATATATATTCACTCTCTAAATGGAACATGTGTTTGTGTATATATACATATATACACATATATATATATTTTTTTTGGAGCAATAGGTCTGAACAGTGGGATTAAAACATTTAGTAAACCATTTTGTAAAAACCATGTTTTAAAGAGAAAGTCTTTGTTTTTCCATTTAGAGAACACAGAGTAGACATAGCATAATTCTTAAGAGCTCTAGGATTTTCAGAATGGTAAATGAGCATTGGCTTCAACTTAAAGTTACCAGCTGCATTAATCCTTATCAAGAGAATTGGCATTTCTTCAAAGTTTAGAAGAAAGGCATTAACTTCTCCTTTATAGCTATGAAATTCCTATGGTATCTTCTTCAATTATAAGGGTGTTTAATCTACATTGAAAAATCATTGTTCAGTATGGCCACCTGCATTAATTATCTTCCCTAGATCTGGGTAACTTGCTGCAGCTTCTACATCAGTACTTGCTGCCTCACCTTACACTGCTGTGGAGCTGGCTTCTTTCCTTAAATCGCATGAACCAAACTCTGATTGCTTCAAACCTAATTTCTGCAGCTTCTTCACCTCTCTTAGCCTTCATAGAATTGAAGAAAGTTAGGGTCTTTTTCTGGGTTAGGCTTTGGCTCAAGGGAACGTTGTGGCTGGTTTGATCTTGTATCCAGACAACTGAAACCTTCTCTGTATCAGCAATAAGCATGTTTCACCTTCTTGTCATTCATGTATTCACTGGTGTAGCACTTTTAACTTCCTTCAAGAACCTTTCCCTAGATTTCAGCCTATCATAGCTTTTGGCATGCTTTCTTACTAAATTTAATCATTTTTAGCTTTTGATTTAAAGTGAGTGGCATGCAACTCTTTCTTTTATTTGGGCAGTTAAAGGCCATTTTAGTTCCTAAATGACATTAATTTCAATATGGTTATGTCTCAGGTAATAAGGAGGCCCAAGGAAAGGGAGAGAGAATGCAAGATGACTGACTTGTCAGTGAAGCAGTCAGAATACAAAGAATATTTACAAGTTACATTTACCATCTTATATGTGCCCAGTTTTTGATGTCCCCCCAAACTTATAATAATTACATCAAAGATCACTGAACACAGGTCACCATAACAGATATTATAACAAAGAAGTTTGAAATATTCTTTCAATATGAACTATTAAAATGTGACAGACACACAAGTGAACAGATGTTGGAAAAATGGTGCTATACACTTGGTTCGTGCAAGGTCTCCACAACATTTCAATTTGTAAAAATAAAAATGCCATATCTGCAAAGCAAATTAAAGAAAGCACAGTAAAATGAGGTATGCCTGCATTTGAAGCCTAGATATGAGTCTTAAGTATGCTCATTGCTGCTGTGTGGTTTCTGCTAGCTGTTGTCCTCAGCTAGCAGAACAAGGACATATGTGTGTATACTAATCCACATATATACACATATATATAATCTTTTTATATGTAGCTACCTATATCTCTACTATGCTAAATACGAGTTCATACTGATGTTTTCACCTGAGTCCGTTATTACATGGGTCATTCTTGTCTCCTTGCCTTGCTTATCTGTATCTCCCATTCCAACAATGAGAAACTGGCTTCCACCATTTCACTTAATTTCTCAATCCCAGAACACATGTACAGCAGAATGTTAACATGTACTCCCATGGGAAACAATTTTATCAACCAGAGTAGAATGCTTATGTTGTAGTTCCTTTATCTTTATCTTGTAAACTCCACTCTTTTCCAAAGTTGTTTAGTTCAGCACCTCTTACTACCACGCTTTCAGTGAGGTTGTTTTATACATTTGTAATACCTATATTCTATATTTGTTTTTTTGTCACAGCTGCATTCCATCTTAGGATTCTCACAAACTCCCAAACAATTTGTTTTAATTTTCATTCACTAAGTTCCAGTGTATGTATCATAAAGTTCTGTGGATTTTGATAACCCCATAGTGTTATGTATCCACCATTAGTAAATCAAACCAAAGTGTTCCACTGCCTTAAAAACTCACTTGTGCTTTACCTATTCAACCAGTGAGGGAGCCCACAGTCAAGATCTCTAGCTTGTAGGTAAGTAATACACAGTTCAGAGAGGCATTGGAAGCACACTGTCCTCTCAGCAGGAGAAAGAACAAGGCAGAGATGTCCAGATCTCCTGCAGTCGCCACCAGGGCAGGACCAACCCAGAAGGTCAGCATTACCATCCCACCAGGAGACTGAGGGAATCAGAGGGAGACGGAGGGAGATGTCTGCTCCCAGCATGGCCTCAGCATTAGCAATTGACTTGAGACTTCAATTCTCATGGGCAATGAGGAAGTCCCCTTGCAGAAATCAAACATAAATTACCTTCATTTTAGGCTTTTGAGCTTATACACTATCAGTCTTCTCATTCATTCTGGAGACAACTGAGAAATGTCACTTCTTAGGGGACCCTTAGTTTATAGTAAAGTTAAAAATAATAAATAATTACATGTATCAGCAGATTTCTTGGTGATTATATTAGAAAGCCTAGAAAGAAAAATAATTACCATGCTGCCGAGTGTGTATGTAATCCTGTAAAAAGGTTGCATGGATGGTTGTCTTCCTGCAGTATCCTTAACTAGGTTAATAAAAGCCTCCTTTAATGTTCCAAAGGAACACATACTTAAAAGAATGTCATGGCAAATTTTCTGTTTCATTCGTTTACCGATGGACACTTGGGTAGCTTTTATAATTTGGCTATTATAAATATATATATATATATATATAAATATTTGGCTACTGTATTCATATATTGATATATATATTTATATATTAAATCTTGCCATAAATATATGAAATCTTGCCATTTGCAACCACACGGATAGAGCTAGAAAGTATAATGCTAAGGGAAATAAGCCAGTCAAAGCAAGACAAATACCATATGATTTCACTCATATGTGGAATTTAAGAAACAAAACAAATGAGCAAAGGGGAAAAAAACTAATAACACAGTATGTTAATTATACTGGAATTAAACTTAAAAACAAAGAAAAATAAGTAAATAAAGTTCCTACTTTCTTCTCAGTCTAGTCAACACTTGTTATTATTCATCATTTTTTAAATTTTATCCATTCCACTGGGTATAAAGGAATAGCATGTGGCTTTGATTTGCATTTTCCTTAAGGCTAATGTCATTAAACATTATTTCATGTGCTTCTGAGCTATTTGTATATCTTTTTGGGAGAAACATCTAGGTAGATCCTTTGCCCACTTCAACTCATTGTATGTCCTCTTAAATATTAAGTTGTAAGATTTCTCTATATAATATGGATAATAGACCTATACCCGATACAGTCAATCCTCATTATTCATGGATTTTGTGTTTTTAAATTTTCCTGCTTGATAAAATTATCTGTAACCCCAAAATCAATTCTCAAAATGCTTTTGAAACTATCCATAGACATGTACAGAGAAGCAAAAACTTGAATCACCTGATGCACACATTACCAACTGAGGCTAAACAAGACAGTGTTCTGCCATCTTGTTTCAGCCTTTGTACTGTAAACAAACATCCTATTTATGTCTTTTTAGGATATTGCTTTTAAATATTGTGCTTCTTTTTGGTATTTATCTATTTATTTAAAAAATATAGGCTTCACACCAAACATGGGGCTTGAACTCATGACCTTGAGATCAAGAATCACGTGTTCTACCACCTGAGCCATCCAGGTGTCCCTGTTTTATATGTTTCAAATAGTCCCCATTCATAGTGCTGACAGGCTGTCCAGTATCCCTAATGACTTGATTTCCAGTAGTAAAGAGATTACTGATAGTACATGGGGTGATCTGGCAATACAGGTGTGGAAGATATCATCATTAGATACTCCTAGTCAACCACCAATAACAAGCAAGGATCTGAACAACTGTGTATATGATACTTTTACACATATTTATCAAACTAACTAGTATAGAGACATTGGCTGGTTGCTCCTAATGGCATTGGACAAAGTGGGGAAAGTAAAAGATGAGCTCAAGGTTTTAAAATTTCTAGCTCAAACACATATTTTCCCTGAAAGTTACACTTATCTTCTGTAGCTGAAGGGCTGAGATTGCTGAAAATAAAACCCTAGATCTATCCAATCAGTGACTGACTTATGACATATACTAAATTTCTAGCTTTACAGTGTCTATTGTTAAAGTGACAGCACTGATTGGGAAGGGACAGGATCCTGAAAGTTGGAATGAGGATTATGTGGGAAGACCCAGATGAAGCTGGGGACACTGACCACCTAAACTTAAAAAAAAAAATTATTTTGTAAAAGATTTTATTTATTTATTTTTAGAGAGGAGGAGAGTGAGCATGGAGAGGGGCAGAGGGTGAGAGAGAGAAAGAGAGAGAGAATCTTGAGCAGACTACATCCTGAGCATGTAACTCAGTGTGGGGCTTGATCTTATTACTCTAAGATCATGACCTGAACCAAAATCAAGAACTGGACACTAAACTGACTCTTGATTCCCTAAATTCTGATGAATCTTATCTGCCAATAGAAGAAGACTCTCCATCCCCAGTACAAGCAGCTTCCCCATCCCCATGTGAGAAAAGCAACCCTGAAATGGCCAACCCTGAGATAGTTGCCTTGCAAAGCAATGCTGGCTCTCTTCAGGACCCACCTCTACCAGCACTCTTTTCTTATAGACCTATACTAGACTCAAGTTCCAGCAGCCCCCAAAAGATAAGGTACAAACTGTGATCCATGAAATGCACTATACTCTAAAAGAACTGCTGGAATTTTCTAGCTTATACAGACAGAAATCCATGGAATATATGTGGGAGTGGGTGTGTGGATAATGGTGAAAGAAACAAAGCTGGGCAGGCTTGTTGGATATGGATCCACTAAATGAAGATTCTACATTTAATATTGCAGCTCAAGGAGTTAGAAGGGGCTGTCACAGTTTGGTTGTCTGGCTGAAACATGAACCAAAAGGTGGCCCAGGAGGGTGAGTAAAGTGCCAGAGTGAGGTAAAATGCCAGACCTGCCTTGGTTAATAAACAGTAGTAGGGGAGGGAATTTTAAGCCATAGGGAGATTAGAATTTAAACTGAATTTGTCACTGAAGATCTATTCACCCACACTGGAAGAGTCTAGAAGAGACACATTTCTCCAGGATCAGGAAAATAAATTCATGTGGGGAACCTTAGCATACTTGAAGGGCTCTGTGATTGCTCTTCACTGCAGGCCAGAGATGTTGATGGGGGCTGTGCCCACTATATAGGGAAACACACATGAAATGAGAGTAACAGAGTTGTGGAGTGGCAGAGGCTAACTGTCAGAACATTTGCCCAAAGCAAGGCAGATGTGATTACCATAATGGCCAGCAGTGTCAAAACGGAGACAGAATAGTCTAACTCAAGTAAACTATGGATTTGGCTAGCAGATGATGTGTTCCTAGATGTGACATATGTTGGAAACCTTTAAATTCTTACTTGATTTATGCATGTAGAACTGGTCTATGTCATGTAAACAAATATTGAACCTGAATCATAAAAACAGATAACATGACCCCTCAATCAATTCCCTGATTTCAGCCAGTTTGCAAATGCAGAGTTCTTGAAATAAGGTGAGGCCAGGTTCCCTTGAGGAAGGACTCTGGTACACTTTCAGAAATACATATTGTTAAAATTTCTCCCAGCTTCCCCAAAAGGGACTAAGTCCTTTTATCAGGATAACTGAATTGAGGAAAAGAAAATAATAAGACCATTCTGGGACTATAGGGCACTGACTTGAACTGAAACAAATTTCAGGAAATCCCAAATGTCACATGGCCCACCAGTCAGAGTAGGGATTTATGGAAGCCAGATGACCAATGGAATCTTAATTCAGGTATATGTCATTACATTCTCAGTGGGTCTCTGTGTCCACCCCATGGTTATTTTTTTCAGTTCTGGAATGCATGGTTGGAGTAAGTATGCTCAGTAGCTGGAAGAATCCATATTTGTACTCTGGCCTATGGAGTAAAGATTATTATGGTGGGAAAGACCAAATGGAAATCACTAGAACTGCCTCTACTTAGGAAAATAGTAAACCCCAAGCAGTGCCACATTCCTGGAGGGATTTCAGGGATTAGTGTCACCATCAAGTATTTGAACAATGGAGGAGTGGTAATTCCTATCACATCCCCATTTGACTTGTCTATTTTTGTATGTGCAGAAGAAAGATGGACTTTGAGGAATGACAATGGATTATTTGAAGCTTAGCCAGGTGGTGACTCTAGTGGAAGCTGCTATCCAGATGTAATTTTATTGCTTGACTGAATTAACATATACCTTTGTACCTGGTATGCATCTGGAACATACTTTATTCTCCATCCTTGTTAATAGCAACCTCTGAAAGAAGTTTGCTTTCAGCTGGCAAGGCCAGCAACACACCATCACTCTCCTACCTTGGGGGAATATCAACTCTTCAACCCTTTGCCATCATTTAGTTTGCGAGATCTTGATTGCCTTTCCCTTCCACAAGACATCACCCTGGGCTGTTACACTGATGGCATTATGCTGATTGGATCTAGTGAGCTAGAAGTCTGTATTACTGATAACATTATGTTGATTGGGCCTAGTGAGCAAGAAGTAACAACTACTCTAGACGTCTGGTAAGACATTTAAGTGTCATGAGGTTGGAAATAAGTATGACAAAAATTAATAGTTTTGTATCTCAGTGAACTCTCGATGGGCCCAGAGATGTGAGGCATGTTGAGATCTCCTTTCTAAGGTGAAGGATAAGTTATGGCATCTGCCCCTCCTTCAACCAAAAAAGAGGCATAATACCTAGGGGGTCACTTTGGATTTTGGAGGCAACATATTCTTCATTTGAGAATGTTACTTTTTCCCATTTATAGAACAAAGCTGCTTGAAAAAAGCTATTCATTCTAGGGGTGGGGGAAGAACAATAGAAGGCTCTGAAAAAGGTCCAGGCTGCCATGCAAGCTGCTCTTCTGCTTACACCATATGACCCTACAGATTCACTGGTGCCTGAAGTGTCATCAGCAGATAGGGATGCTATTTGGAGACTTTGAAAAGCCCTCTATGAGTAACTCATGGAGAAAGGTCCTTAGGATTCTGGAGCAAAGCCCAGCCACTCTCTGAAAATGATTACTCCCCTTTTTAGAAACAGTTCAAGGCTGCTATCAGGTCTTACCAGAGACAAAATACTTAGCCATAGGCCACCAAGTTACTATGCAACCTGGGCAGTCCTTCATGAACTGGGTGTAATTTATGCACCAAGTCATAAAGTTGGGTGTGCACAGCAGCACTTCATCATCAAATGGAAATGACATATACATAATAGTGTATTATGTACGTGTATATATATATATATATATACACACACACACACATATATACATACATATATACATATATATATATACACATACATATATATATATACATATACACATATACTTACTTACTTACTTACTTAGTAAGTAAGCCATGAAGGCACAAGTAAGTTACATGAAGAATGACCCAAATGTCCATGACCCCTTTCCTTATTACTCTGCTTTTTATTCCCCTGTCTGCACCTATAGTCTCTTCGGTATTCCCTATGATCAGCTGATAGAGAATAAAACCTCAGGCCTGTTTTATAGATACAGACTGTACAATATATGGACTCCCCCTCAATGTGGACAGCTGCATTACTACACATTCTTTCTGGGACATCCCTGAAGGACAGTGGTGGAGGGAAATACTTCAAGTCAGCAGAACTTCAGGCAGCACACCTGGTTGTTCACTTTGTTCTGAAGAAAAAATTACCAGGCATGTGATCATAAAATGATTCACAGGCTGTGGCCAATAGTTTGGCAGATGGTAGGGACTTTTAAGGAACATGATTGGAAAGTTGGTAACAAGGAAATCTAGGCAAGAAGGATGTGGATAGACCTCTCTAAATGGGTACAAACTGAAGATATTTGTGCCCCATGTGAATGCATACCATAGATGACCTCAGCAAAATATTTTAAAAATCAAGTGAAGAGGATGACTTTCTCTTTGGATACTACCAGTCCCTCTCCCCAGCCATCCCTGTCATTGTCCAGTGGGCTCATTATTTATATAACCTAGGTGGCAGGGATAGAGGTTATGCATGGGTTCAACAACATGGATTTCCACTTACCGAGGCTGACCTGGTTAAAGCTAAGGTTGAGTACCTAATCTGCCAGGAGTAGACACAAATACTGAACCCCCAATAAAGCACCATTCTCTGGGGTAATCAGCCAGCTACATGGTGGCGGGTTGATTACATTGGACCCCTTCCATCATGGAAGGGACAGTGTTTTGTTTTTCTTACTGGAATAGACACTTACTCTGGATATGGATTTGCCTTCCCTGCATGTAGTGATTTTGCCAAAACTACCATCTGTATACTTACAGAATGTTTTATCCACCTTCATGGTATTTCACACAGCATTGCATCTGATCAAGGAACACAAAGTGTGTCAACAAGACCATGATTATGAAATTCATGGTTTTACCACATTCCCTAAGCTGCTAACTTGGTAGAATGATAGAATGGCCTTTTGAGATTCACTTATATTATCAGCCAGTTGGCAATACTGGGCTAGGGCAAAGTTCTCCAGGAAGCTGGATATACTCTGAATCAGCATGCAATATACGGTGCTGTTTCTCCCATTGCCAGGAATCATGGGTCCAGGAATAAGGGATGGAAATCAGCATGACACCACTTACCCTTACCCTTAGAGACTCATTAGTAAAATATTTGCTTTCTATTTCTAGAATCTTATGCTCTGTTGTCTAGGGGTCTTAATTCCAAAGGGAAGAATGCTTTACCAGAAGAAACACCAATTTCATTGAACTGGAAGTTAAGACTGCCACGCAGCTAGCAAATAACGAAGAAGAGAGATACTGATCTGGATGGAATGGTTGGTATTTACTACCAAGAAGAAATGAGACTGCCATTTTATAATTGCATTAAGGATGGGTATGTTTGGAATACAGGAGATCATTTAGTCTGTCTCCTAATATCACCATGCCCTGTGATTAAAACTAAGTTTTTCAGGAATGAATGTTTGGGTTATTCTACCAGGTAAAGGATCACAATCAGCCTGAGGTTCTCATTAAAGACAAAGGGAATATTAAATGGGTAGTGGTAAAATACAGCTATAAATACCATCTATGATCACTACCCATTCATAGAAATAAAGGCTATAATTATCATGAGTGATTTTTCTTATGTTGTTAATGTGATAATAATGAGAGGAAAGAAAAAAATTCTTCATTTATACATTTATACATGTGTATACATGTGCATACATGCATTTAACATCCATTTTTGGATGTTAAAAAATTCTTCATTTACACATTTATACATTTATACATGTGTATACATGCATACACATGTATAAATGAAGAATTTTTTCTTTCCTCTCTTATTCCCTTATATATATAACATGTATTGACTTTATATCATAGTATTTAAGTATAATTTATGTCATAGAATTATTATTATAAGATATCAAGGAGATTAATAAATATCATCCAAGGATTGCGCCTTCTGGGAAAAGGTTGTATGCAGGAGCAATGTATCATGTTATGTGGAAGCATGATCTTGTGATTGTTTTTATTGGAGATTAAGTATGGTTTAAGGAGATGCATATGGGTGTTAATCTGACTAAGTCTGGATCTATGATGATTATGTATCAGCATGGAGGGTATTATTGAATGAGATTAATATTTAAATCAGTGAATTTTTATATACACTTTGTAATGTGAGTAGGTCTCCTCTTATTATTTGAAGGCCTGAATAGAACAGAAAGACCAGCCACCTCCAGCAAAAGGTAATTCTTCAGCAGAATGTCTTCAGAGTCCATTTGGGCCATTGGCTGTCCTGGGTCTGGAGCCTTCTGAGCCACACTGAAGATTTTAAACTTACCAGCCTCCATAAGCATGCAAGCAAGTTCCATCTGATAAATCTCTTTCTATATATATATATACATCTTCATGATTCTATTTCTCTGGAGAATGCTGACAAATACAGAACAATAAAAAAAAATTAACATCCATTTTTGGATGTTAAGCTAATCTTGCCTTCCTGGAACAAATACCACTTAGTCATTGTGTATAACCCTTTCTTATATGCTGCAAGATTCAGTGTGTTAATTTCGTTAAGCATTTTTCAACATTCAAGGGGAGGGACAAGATACAGCAGCGTAGGGTTCCTCTTTCATCTGGTCCCTTGAACTTAGCTGGATACTATCAAACTAATCTGAACATACATGAATTCAACCTGAGATGTAAGAAAATTTATCTGGATCTCTACAAGCAGAAAAATGACTACTTTTTGCAAGGTAGGAGGTGGGAGCCTTGAATCTTCATAGGGAATATCGGAAGAAAAATTGAGGGGGAAGAAAGCCCCCATAAGGCAGCGAATGGAAAGTGATCTAACACCAGAGCACAAAATCCAGACCCTTAGAAATCTGCTCCAATGAGAGACAGCCCTTTCTCAAAAGGGCGCAGGGGATGAATAGGGCAGAATTCTAAGGGGGATTGTTGTAGTCCAGGATCCCAGGAGACTCAGAAAGAACAGGGGAGCTTGAACCAATAGAGTGCCCAAGCAGTGGAACAGGAAGACTGGTTATATCAGTAAGCCCAGAAGAGACTCTCAGCTCTGGTCACTGTAAACCATGAGCCAGGCTGGTAGAGAGACAGACTGCTCTCCACCTGAGGACCCTGAAAAGGATGAGAAGTTGTGGGATATTTAACATCCCAGGGAAGCCATGAAATGGCTTGCACCCATGACAGAGCAACAGCTCTCAGGGCAGTGTGGACCTGAAAGGACACTGGAGCAGCACCAGCTGTGACCTGGGAGTGGTGAAAGAGGATGCATCCATGAGCCCATGGTCACTTGCAACTGCAAAGGCACAAAGTTCAGAGATGCTTGCAGGTCCCCAGAAGACCCCCAGTAGACTTGCTGCAGGCTCAAAAAGCACGAGTTGGAGTTTAGTACACCAGAAGGGGAGATGGTTTGACCTGGAGGGTTTATTGAAGAAAGGGGACCACGACCTTGTGACTGTGGGCCAGAGATTCCTGCAGGGCCATATTTGCTCTGACCCTTTCTTTAAAGAGGTACAGATAGCCACCAGGGAACAAAAGCCATCCAGATGACCAACTCACATTAAGCTCATCCCACCCTGACAAGGTGTGGGGAAACTCCACCCAGACAAAGAAGCCCGAGAAGCCAATTTCTTCGCAATTTTGAGATATAGTGTTTTCTAACACAAAGAACAAAAGTCAATCAGGAATAGGCAGATTACCCTGCTTTTTCCACCCTGAGAGATTATAGTCTCCTCCCCCTTTTTAAAATTGGTTTGGATCATCTTGACTTTGTTTTTGTATCTGTGGTAGCTTCTGACCACTTCAGATTTTTTCTAGGGTGCATTTTGCTTGGGTCATAGTTGGTATTTTGGATTGCTCAACCACCACTCAACAGAATGACTAGCAGGAGAAACTCTCAACAAAGAGTTTGTTAAGTTCTTTATAGGTTTGGATACAAGTCCTTTATCTGATTAGACATTTTCAAATATCTCCTCCTGTTTCATGGGTTGCTTTTAGTTTTATCGACTCTTTTCCTTTGCTGTGCAAAAGCTTTTTATTTGATAAGGTCCCAGTAGTTCATTTTTGCTTTTTATCCCCCTATGAATGTGTCTAGCAAGAAGTCGCTGCAGCCAAGGTCAAAGAGTTTTCTGCCTGTGTTCTCCTCTAAGATTTTGATGGATTCCTGTCTCACATTTACTTCTTTCATCTATTTTGATTTTATTTTTGTATATGGTAGAAAAATGGTTCAGTTTCCTTCTTCTGCATGTGGCTGTTCAATTTTCCACACCATTTTTGTTTTTTTTTAATTTTTTTTATTTTTTTTTTAAAGATTTTATTTATTCATTTGACAGACAAAGATCACAAGTAGGCAGAGAGACAGGCAGAGAGACAGGCAGAGAGAGAGGAGGAGGAAGCAGGCTCCCTGACAAGCAGAGAGCTCGATGCGGGGCTCGATCCCAGGACCCTGAGATCATGACCTGAGCTGAAGGCAGAGGCTTTAACCCACTGAGCCACCCAGGTGCTCCTCCACACCATTTTTGAAGACACTGTCTTTTTTCCATTGGATATTCTTTACTGCTTTGCCCAAAGATTAGTTGAACATAAAATTGAGGGTCCATTTCTGAGTTCTCTATTTTTTACTATTGATTTATGTGTCTGTTTTTGTGCCAGTACCATACCGTCTTGGTGATCGCAACTTTGTAATAGAGCTTAAAGTCTGGAATTGTTATGGCTCCAGCTTTGGTTTTCTTTTTCAACATTCCTTTGGTGATTTGGGGTCTTTCCTGGTTCCATACAAATTTCAGAATTGTTTATTCCAGCTCTGTGAAAGATATTGACAGAATTTTGATAGGGATTGCTTTGAATGTGTATATTGCTTTTATATACACCAGAGAATATTGTTGCTATATACACTGGGGTGCATGTGCCCCCTTTCTCTGTATCCTTTGGATAAATACCTAATAGTGTAATTCCTGGTTGTAGAATAGTTCTATTTTTAACTTTTTGAGGAACCTCTATACTATTTTCCTGAATGCCTGCATTAGTTTGCATTCCCACTAACAGTGTAAAAGTTTTCCCCTTTCTCTGCATCCTCACCAAAATCTGTTGTTTCCTGAGTTGTTCATTTTAGCCTTTCTGACAAGTGTGAGGTGGTATCTCATTGCGGTTTTGATTTGTATTTCCCTGATGCTGAGTAATGCTGAACTCCTTTACTCTTTTCTAAAATGTCTTGGAGGCATTAATCCTTCTTCCGTCTGATCCAATTACATTTGTGTCCATTTTCGGCAGTCTTTGATGCCAGGCTTTAAGGTTTGTTCAGAACCCGAAGGACTCTTCTTAGCTGTATTTTCTCGTGGTTCCCTCTGGTAAGCTCCTAACTAGGCTATGGCTTGGCTTTTACTACAACCACCAGTTTTATACAACCACCAGTTTCCCTTAATAGCTTACCACTAACACCTCCATTATTTTTAAGACAACTCTTAAGCTTGAACTTCCTCATGGTCTCTTCTAAGTGAAGTGAATTCCATTTGAGAAGGGATATGGAGCTCTCCATTTTTAATCGCCTATCTCTCCTCCTAAGCTAAAACTTTGCTCTACTCTTCTAGAGCTGGGGAGGACACTCATGCTTTATGAACAAGGCACTGGGCAGAGATATGAGACTCTGATACTCTCAGCTCAATGGTCCCTGTGTCCCCTACAAGCAAACTCTGGTCTGCCATGGAAGGGACTATACAAAGGGAGTCCTTGGTCATGACTCCCTGAAATAGACTTTCCACAGCATGAGGTAATGGTGGTGAGAAATGCTGTTTGCCTCTCCCTCCAAGGAATATTCTGAAGCTCTAGTCTTGGAGCAGGGGAGGAAAAGCCCTGTGTTTTTGTTTATGTTCTCTACAAATTAACATTCTTCATGATAAGTCTGAATAATGCAGAAAGGAATATAGTGCGGTCCAAACACCACAGACTCTTGTCTTTCTTACATTTCTGTAAGCTGTTTCAAATCATTTTTTTCTTTTCTCCCTTGTATATTTATTATTTACATTTACTCTTACATCAGTTTTGGTAATTTAATACAGATATTTTTCCTTCCTCAGCTTTTTTGGGAGGCTCTCATATTTAAAGTTAAACATATTTTTAAAAAGGCTTTTCATTTCTTTAAGAATACAACCTTTGAATTTCTAATTTTAGTTTTTATTTGTGCTTTCTTCTTCTTTTTTTTTTTCTTTGACTGGTTCACCCACTGCTTTATCTGTTTCACTGTTTCTTTATTCTGTGTTTCTCCTTTTCCCCCAAGGTTTGGAACTCAGATCTTCTGGTTTATTTCTTATTGTCTTTTTACAATATGCTTTTATCTTTATCATTTCTTTTGCCCTGTCTTCATTTACGTTTCCTTTATAGCTTATATTTTCACGTAGTAAACTTTATTTAAAAGATGTCTGTCTAGCACAGAGAGTCAATTATCATATGGTTTCACTTATTTGTGGAGTATAAGGAATAACACAGAGGACATGGGGAGGTGGAGAGGAGAAGTGAGTTGGGGGAAATTGGAGGGGGAGACGACCATGAGAGACTGGGGACTCTGAGAAACAAACTGAGGGTTTTGGAGGGGAGGAGGGTTGAAGGTTGGGTGAGCCATAGTGGTGGGTATTATGGAGGGCATGTATTGCATGGAGCACTGGGTGTGGTGCATAAACAATGAATTCTGGAACACTGAAAAGAAATTTAAAATAAATAAATAAAAATTTTAAAAAAGGATGTCTGTCTGAAACAATGAAAAAAAAAGATGTTGGCCTGACTAAAAAAAGTGGCTATTTTAAGTTTTTTTTTCCCTTTCCTTTTTTTTTCTCTGTCAGAAATAGGCACAGAATAGGCACACAGCAACCCGCCCACACTGGGAGGTTCACTCTCCCTACATCCATCACCTGGTCTTCTAGCTAACATATTTCTAATCCATGGTCTTCTAAGGATTTATGTCCCAGAAATCCTACTCATGACAGACATCACTTTCACATGAATCACTGCTTCTCTTTTCCTGAGATAATCAAGAGAGGCTCCCCTTGCAAAGAACTGCTTTTGAGATATGTCTTTCTGAGGGCTGGCATATTTTGAAATATTTAATCGGCAAGGCACCTGTCCCCACTCAAAAGGGGACTTTCTAGGATAGATGGACAGAGTGAGAATGTGTCCTCTCCCCCTGAAGGAGCAAATTAATGCATGTAGAACTCACAACCAGGCATTTGTTGGCTTCATAGTTCACCATTATTAAAACTTTCTTCACTCAACAAATAATACCCCACCAAAAAAAAAAAAATTGTCTTGATGCTTCATGACTTTTGGGCACTGTGTAATACACTCTAGTTTAAGTAAATATGATCACCAAAGAGACGTTCTTCTTCCCTGAGACACACTTTTTTTTGATAGGCAGGTGTGTAGCAGAATAATTCCCAAAATAATAATAGTAATAGATTTTAGGATTCTAAGAAAATGGGAAACCATTCATTCATGTATCTCTGCAAACTCGTCTGCACTAGTTTCTAGCCTCAGTTCCCTGCTAACTGTAATTTAAATGCAATTTATGATTCCAGTAAAGATCCTGATTACATTTAGTTTGCTGGTGACAGAATCAATTCATTTCAGCCAGGAAAAATGATGCATTGGCTGTCAGGCTTTTGGTCCCTAGGACATCAAGTTTTCCCAGAGCCATCTCTCTGCATTTTGAAGTTGCCTGCCTTTTGCTCCTGACATTTCATAATGAGCAACATTAAGCATCAGCTTACCGGCTCTGAGGTCAGGGGCAGTATATTCTGATCTATCATCCATAGAGAGCCAAGCAGGATGACTCTATCAACAACAAAACAGATTCTTTATGAGGAATACTAAAGCAACGGGAGAGATTTTTACTTTAAAGTAAAGCAGGGACTTGACACATTAGTGTTGCTGCATGCAGGACTGTTAACCACAGTGAAATAACTTATATGAGAGTATAATAATGGGAGGCAGGTGTGTGTCTCCTGATAGACTGTAGCTATCAGGTATATGCAGACACCCCTATTGTCAACTATTGTTAAGATTTGTTTCTTACAAGAGACCACTCATCCTGTTCTCATCATAATTTGTCAACCCCACACATAACTCATTTGAAAACCTACCATCTGAGTTTTGACTACAAAATTTGACACACGTATAGACCTAAAACAGAAAAGTGAAGGCTAATTTTCCTTTAAGTAAGGCAAAGCTGACACCTCACTCAGGTGAACTATGAATAAGCACTGATGGAGAACACCTGTGAGAAAACATTGTCACTCCTGTGATGCAACTTCCCTTCTCTCCATGCACACTGGGCCAGCAATCTGCCATGGACCTCCTTGTCAGAGATAAACCCTGAGCTCTCAAATTGGCTGTCGGCCTGTCGTTTGAAAACATGTCCATTGGGACCATCACAGGTGTGGGGAGAGTGTCTGAGGCTGAGAAACCACCCCAAAGAGTCAGACAAAGGACCTGCTAAAGGTACACTCAGTCTCTTTCTCCAACACAACTCAAACCACTGAGTGCTCCCAAAAGTTCCAGTCAGGGTGCTGGATACTTTGTGATTAATCCTTCTCTCTCAGAGATAAGAAAATCAAGCCTCCAAGAGACTGGGAGATGAGAAGTGAAAGAACTAGCTTTGAGACAAGGTCTTCTGCATTAATGTCTGTCAATCCTCCCAAAACATGCTACATGCCACGTTCCACATGCCATGCTGCAACCCTGAGGTCTAACACAGCTAGCCTAACTCCAGACCCTGAGGTTTTAGCCACTTCTTTCCACAAGATATGGAGCCCAACTTCTCCAAATAGGAGATAGACTAAATCAGTTAGGATTGGGTTCAGCTACAAGGGATAGAAATCTCAATTTATCAAAGGCTTAAACTAGACCTAAGTTCATTCCACTTGTATTAAGACCCAGCTGCTCACAGAGGATATGGCTTTCCTATCCTGTTTCTCTGTTGTGTATGGCCTTAATCCCATGGTCCATGTTGGTTCTTTCATTCTCCAGGTAGCAGGATGAGTGGAGGAAGAAACATAGTAGAAGAACACAAAGGAGCACACCTACTACCCTTTGGGAAGGTTCTGGGTGCTCCCATATCATGTCTGTGCTCTCATGTACCATGGCCACTCCTAATCACAGAGGCTAGAGAATATAGACTTCATTCTGGGTGGCCATGTGTTATGGCAGAAGTGGAGAATGGATATTGAGGGAGTGATCAGTAGCTCTGCCATGACCACCTCCAAGAAGGATGAGTTTCTACTTGTTACAGGTCACAAAATACCATCTTTGGCATCTTGGAAAGAACCTATGCTCTCCACACTCCCCATGAACTATGAACAGGTCTTTACTTATATAACCATATGTTACATTGTTACCTAGTGTGTGCAGTGAATGACAATCATCCCTCTGGATGTTGGATGATATCAAGGGATTGGGATGTCTATGAGCTATTGGTCAAATTGTTTGGGGTCTGCTGTTTTTCATTGTTGATGGTCAGTTTGGTCAGAGAGCTTATAGCAGATAGAAGCTGAGGTATGGAATTTATATCTGTTTCCTGGAGATATAGAAAAGGAAAGGATGTGAGTAGAATATTCCCATCCTGTCACAAAGTTGGGGACCATGGTAACCCATTTCCTAGCCCACCCCTTCTCCCAGAGCAGTAGATAAAGTGATGCCCTGTGGACTCCTAGACAAGGAGGGAATAGTTAGAGCAGATATTTACAGCATCTAGGATCACAATCTTCCCCCTCCTCAACATTCTCTTTAAGGATCTGTTTAGGGAAGAAGCCCTAAGTGCCATGGATCAGGCTCACCCACCTTGGATTCTGCTCCTGCAGATATTGCTATCCTAGGAGATGTCAGTAGGCTTTCTGTAGAGAAAAAAAAATGATGTTCTATATCATCTTCATGAACATTCATATACCCATGGGATAAGATTATTTGTTTTTTAGGAATATGTCAGAGCACATTCGAAAACACAGCACCTCTTGGAGCATGGTGAGGTGAGCCACTTCTCTGGTGACCTGCAGAACATGGATGCCTTAATTTATAAACATTGCAAAACTCCCTGCTGTGGAATTTATTTAAAGTAGAAACTGGCTCAGAGAGAACCTGTTATTCTACCTATTTCAGGGAACCTAGTTACCCAAGCACCCAGAAAATGTCGTTATGTGAGTTGGCAGTTGATTTCTGCAGATTCAGTAAAACTACAGGTAATGGACTTCTAAGGATTCTGTACATTCAGAAGCAAATGAAGAAATCTCATGCGGAAAGCCAGAAACCTTGTTCAACCTGTCCATCGACAGACTTTGTTTCTATAAGGCCTAGTGGATCTTTTTCTTCTCCTAAGTAAAATAGAATAATAAATGTTATTTATTCAATACGTATTTATTATTAATAATAGATAATAAATAAGTTATTCTGACATCGCTTTTACTCCACTTTCTTCCTATGTGGCAAGTAACTCAAAAGGAAGTGGGCAGGATACTCTATTCCACTCATCAGTAATCACGAAATGGCACACAAAACTATGGACTTTAGAAGTGAGACCCTGTGCAAGGGCCAGCATAACTTCTTGGAGGTGATTTGAGACCCTTGCTGTAGGAACTGGACAATATGTTTTCAGCATTTTGCTTCCAATGAAATAGGACTGGGAGCAGAAACTCTGCTAATGAACACCACCAGGTTTCCAGTCCTGAGACCAAAGTTCACTAAAGGAGGAGCTTGGTACAGGGGCTGTGGAGGGAGGAGTGTTGGATCCTGAACTCTGAGCATTTGATCATATTTTGTCCTAGTAATATCTTCACAGAAGGTTTCAAATAACAACGGATTTATACAAGGGAACAGGTTACCTAAATACACAGTTTGACTTTTTCTTGAACCTGTTGAGTCTCAGAAAGAAATGCTTCTGCTCATCCAGCATGAAAGCTGGGGCATGGCACCAACAGACCTACTGTTCTTTGTCACTTTCCACCTTGAGCACACACCTGACTCAGCCCTGTACATCCTCTGTTCCCGTGTCAAAGAAGTCTTGGCCAAAAACAGGAAAGCTAGAGACTCTGTTCCCTGGATGCTGAAGGATGTTGCTAATGTGAGGGTACTCCTAACAGGTTCCCAGTCTGCCTGGCACAGCCCTAGCACTGCCCTGCCTGGAAAGGATGTGTGTTCTGAAAGAATTCCTGTGCAGCCCCACACCACCTACATTCTCAACACAGGCTCTGAGCCAAAATGAGCATACATTTCCTGAGGACCAAAAGGCTTAATGGAGATTTACTTTGTTCCAGTGGTTTGTGGAGGCAATTAAAATGCAAACACCTCTTGGTTAAAATGACTACTAATTTTAATAGACAATGAGACTGTCAATACATTCTGAAAATCCGATAAGTAACTTCAACAGACTTCGGTTAATGTCAACCCAGTTTAGCTTCTTACTCTCATATTATTCTTAAGACACAGCATCCTCTCTGTGGCTCTCTGTACCAACTAAAGGTATCAGAGCATTGGGATGCCCCAGCTGAGAGGTGAGACCAACAGGGGGCAACAAAAGGCATTGTACGGCATCCTTCATTGTTCAAGGGTCAGAAAAATCCCATAGGAACAATAAGATACCTACTTGAGTGGTAAGAGTGGGAAGGAATGGCCTGGGAGAACTTAGATGGGTCCATGTCAAGCCTCAATCAGGGCAGGTTTAATGAAGAGCCACTGTAGAGAGACCTCCGGGGGTGACACAGCATTAACTTGAGAGACATAAAATCCACTGCAGTGAGAACTTTAAAATCTTGACTCAAACCAATGGTGCAAGACTACACATTAGACCACCAGGACATCTGGAAAGGAACATTTTGTCCTCCGTTTCTCGTCCTCTGTGACAAAATAGCCTATGGAAGTGTAAGAGTGATAACCATGGAGCCCCAAGGCATTCTGCAGGCACAGTCACATTCCCCTTCCCAAGGGTTTGCTTGCCCTTGTTTTTTTTTTTTTTGTTTGTTTGTTTTTTCCCTTTTTATTAATTTTTTCAGCGTAACAGTATTCATTCTTTTTGCACAACACCCAGTGCTCCATGCAAAACGTGCCCTCCCCATTACCCACCACCTGTTCCCCCAACCTCCCACCCCTGACCCTTCAAAACCCTCAGGTTGCCCCAACCTCCCACCCCTGACCCTTCAAAACCCTCAGGTTGTTTTTCAGAGTACATAGTCTCTTATGGTTCGCCTCCCCTCCCCAATGTCCATAGCCCGCTCCCCCTCTCCCAATCCCACCTCCCCCCAGCAACCCCCAGTTTGTTTTGTGAGATTAAGAGAAACTTAGCAGCTTCTGCAATTGCTCAAGAAGATCATTCAATTTGTGAAAATTACCTTTATTGAGAAGGGAGACAGCTCTTCTAAAAGTCTAGGATGCCACCTCCTGGGATATATGAATCTGCTCTCTCCAGTCCCTCACCCTGAGTCACCATGGCTGCTCTGTTCGGGGCTGACCACTATCATCTTGGGGTCCTGACATAGTGACCTGACTCAGAGCACTGCTCACTTCTTTAGTGCCTGTTGCTTATCACACTCTCCTATCTATAGTAGAGTCACATTACAAAGAGGCCCCAAACCTAGTGACCATTTGCCTCCTTGTCCCTCATCCTGGACCACTCCTGGCACTCAGCTGCTTTAGCCCCCACAGTGCCCACCATCCCACAGGAATGAACTTCTTGGTTCCTCAGCAGGTCCCAGTGCTGGTCTACCTCATGGAACTGTGCTGTGCGATCTCCTATTGTTTTGACCAGCCAGATGAGAACAAGGGTGACATGGGCTCTTTGATGTACCCCTGCATGGCCTGTGCTTCTTTCCTTGCACTTTTGCTGTGCTCTTTTGACAGTTATTTTGGTCCACCGGAATGAAGAGTTTGCTATAATAGAAGGTGAGAATTAAATCTGTGACCTCCCTGTGTGCAGTAGCACCATGTTGAACTTTGATAAACATTACATAAGCCTAGAGCAACGGGGTGCTATTGCCAGACTCTTCCGCAGCCTTATGCATGTTCTGTGACATGAGGACATTGTATTTCCCCGAAAGCCTGGAATCCCCTAAGTCTGCTGCCCCCTTTCCTAAAGATATGCCCTGCTAGCAGGAATTCTAGAGTGAGTGCAGATCAAATCTGATGAGGTCCCCTGGGTAACATGCTCCTATGCATCCTGCAGAATACATAGCTTGGAAATTGCTGGGAGTCCTGTGAATATATATGCTGGGATATAGCCTGTGAATAAGATGGGATAGTAAAATGTGGTCACACTAAAATGTGAGCAGACCTGATCAATGAGCACCTTTTGTAATTAATGTAAGCTCCATCTAGTCCTTACTAGAGAGGTCCTTCTCACTGAAAATGAGCTGCTAAGAAGCCCCCTTTCTGTAGCAGCTCTTTACAAACAGGGACCTTGACAGCAGAGACCAGCCCTCAGGGAGGGTGTGTTAACAAGCTCCTCGGCAGATGGGAAATGACAGTCCTGCAGGAGTGGGTAGTTGATATGCAGGCTTTGTCTGTATTTTCTCTGACTAATGGGGCTCATTGCTGCTCTTCTCACACTGAGGCCCTGGCTATTAGTTAATGGTGGGCTGTAAAACAGTCTGCAAATATGCAGTGCTAAATAAGATGAGGAAAATCAATATTTGTTCCTAGTGCATTTTTTTTTTGGCTCTGCATAATGTGACTAATTTTAGTTTTAAAACCCATGACTTTACTAGGGGACTAAGAAAAGACTGCTCACTTGCTGATTTTAGACATCAGGACAGATTGAAGACAAGTTTCTTCTGAATCTCAAATTATTTAAATGCAAGATGGTCCTCCTTTTCCTTTGATGTGTCTAGAATTTAAAGCCACAAGACAGATGATGGGGAACTGCAGACCCACTGGTATAACATCAACAACCACCTCTGAAGCCAGAAAAGGATTCTGATGCATAGCTGAAATGGATTTCAAGGAACCTTTTATTCCTACTCTTCTCTTAGGATAGCCCAGGAAGTTTGGATAGTGTCTGAACTGAAGTGATGCAGCTGTGGAAAGAGCCTGGATACTTACGGTATCAGGGAGTCCCTATGCCCCACTAAATAATACTATCGAGATTCCTGCTCTCTCTGTTCTGGGGACTTGGAGCCTGCCACCTTGCCAGACCTCACCGCCTGGACAGACACTTGCCCTCTGGACATGGCTGGCAGAGAAGCCCTTAGTGCCTTGCCATCTCTTTGTATTATCTATGTGGACTCACAGTCTGAAGGAGCCTTGAACTTTCTGCTAGGCTCTGGTTCTAATGAAAGTAAATCTCAATAAAGATAAGACCATTAGATCAGCAAAGACTGGATTTTACAGGACTGAGAGCCTGTTGACAGCTGTGAGCTCGAGGGTTTAGTGAAGTCAGAACATATTAGCCTTCAAGTGTCAGTGAAATTGTTCTTCTAAGTCCTCAGGAGCCCAGCCCAGATCTGGGCGAGGTTCTGCTGCTGCAGTCCAAGGCAAGAGGATGTCATCTTGACCATACTTCTTCACATTTAAATGACTAGAGAGCATATTTCTAGTGAGCCATAAATCAGAGGCAGTCAGACAATATTCCAGAAGTCTGAGTGAGAAAGCCAAGCAAAGAGGACAGGGTGAAGAGAGAGAGACGTTTGATTAAAAACAACACACGATAGCCAAGACAGAACACAGTGATTTTTTTCCTTCACATTGGAGTGTTAATTATGACATCTTCTCTCAATGGGGAATCATTCCAGTAGTATCTCACCCAACCTCCTCTCCATGAGGCTGACCTGACTTTGCGGGTGCTGACGGATGCTGATACAACAACAACAACAAAATCCTTATTTACCACCAGGAAATCTAAAACTTAAAAGAGGACAATTTATTTCTTTTTTGGCACCCACAAAAGTAAAATCCTTTATTTTTTTTGTCTTTTTTTTCCATTTTATTTATTTTTTCAGCGTAACAGTATTCATTCTTTTTGCACAACACCCAGTGCTCCATGCAAAACGTGCCCTCCCCATTACCCACCACCTGTTCCCCCAACCTCCCACCCCTGACCCTTCAAAACCCTCAGGTTGTTTTTCAGAGTCCATAGTCTCTTATGGTTCACCTCCCCTTCCAAATTTTTTTTTTTAATAAACATATAATGTATTTTTATCCCCAGGGGTACAGGTCTGTGAATCGCCAGGTTTACACACTTCACAGCACTCACCATAGCACATACCGTCCCCAATGTCCATAGCCCCCTCCCCCTCTCCCAATCCCACCTCCCCCCAGCAACCCCCAGTTTGTATTGTGAGATTAAGAGTCATTTATGGTTTGTCTCCCTCCCAATCCCATCTTGTTTTATTTATTCTTCTCCTATCCCCCTAACCCCCCATGTTGCTTCTCCATGTCCTCATATCAGGGAGATCATATGATAGTTGTCTTTCTCCGATTGACTTATTTCACTAAGCATGATACACTCTAGTTCCATCCACGTCGTCGCAAATGGCAAGATTTCATTTCTTTTGATGGCTGCATAGTATTCCCTTGTGTATATATACCACTTCTTCTTTATCCATTCATAAAAAATCACCTTGGAGTTCCAGTTTTGAAGTTTCAGTTCCCAGAGGAGTTAAAATTGTCCACTTTTTCAATAGCCAAACTATGGAAAAGTGGACAATTTTAACTCCTCTGGGAACTGAAACTTCAAAACTGGAACTCCAAGGTGATTTTTTTAAAATTATTATTATTTTTATTAACATGTAATGTATTATTAGCCCCAGGGTTACAGATCTCAAGGTAATATTTTTGTGACAGTTCACAGTTTGGGAAAACTATCAAAGGTACAGGAATGACCTGATATTGCTTCCAGTTACATGACAGTGATTATAACCCTTGGCCAAAACAGACACATGCAGGTTTGCCTCTAAGTGTCTGGTATGGTTCCCTGGCCATTCATTCATCCTACAGATTTCCATCCACACTCAGCCCCTGCAGAACTGGCATGGTTATGAAATATTATTTTATTTTGTGTAAAGCACCTGGAGTAATGTTACTTTTAGTTATCAGATTGGCTGCTCTCTCTGCCACAGAATTCTCAGATATTGTGTCAACCATTATTTCTGGGTGTGTCTGCCAGAATGTTTTGGGGTGAAATTCGTCTTTGAAATAGTAGCCTGAGTAAAGCAGATGGCTCTCTGCAAGGTAGGTGGGCCTCATCCCATCGGTTAGAGTGAAAAGACAGAGTAAGAGACAGCTCACTCTCCCTCCACCTGAGCACTGAGCTGGGACATTCATCTCCTGCCCTTGGACTAGAATTTATAAAATTTCTTCCCATGTTCTCAGGCCTTCAGACTCAAACTGGAACTTATACCACAGGTTCTACTGATTGTCCAAATCATGAGCCTTTTCAGCCTCCACAATCCTGTCAGCCAATGTATCATATTAAATATATGTATGTATATACTTTATATATCTTTTTCACATAGGAGATCTTATATATATCAAGTGCAGTAGGACTGGGGCAGTCAGATTCACTGAGGCTATGTCTACTTAGAGCTAATGAGGGGTAAACTGGGGATGGGTAAGCACCTATCAATGTCTACCTCCATAAGGGAGGGAGAAATGTTGGCTCTAACAGAGGAGACATCAAGAGCACACAGAAATTGAGACCACGTGGTACCTCAGGAATGGCAGAAAGGGTGAGAAGGAGGATATGTTTCCAATTCCTATAAGATCCACTGGAATTTCCTCTAATTCCCTGTAAATCCTTTTGATAAATCCCCTGGCAGATGATAGTAATACAGCTGCAGTTCTCTGCTCCTCTCTGAATCTGTACCCTATGCAGCCCATCTCATTCCTACCCCTCCAGCCTTGGCTTTCCCATGATTCTCTCTGGCAAATATGTGACAAAAGCTCATTTTCGCTTTTGTTTCCTTTGCTTTTGGAGACATATCTTGAAAGAAGTTGCTGTGGCTGATATCGAAGAGGTTACTGTCTATGTTCTCCTCTAGGATTCTGATGAATTCCTGTCTCACGTTGACGTCTTTTATCCCTTTTGAGTTTAACTTTGTGTATGGTGTGAGAGAATGGTTGAGTTTCATTCTTCTACATATCGCTGTCCAGTTTTCCCAGCACCATTTATTGAAGAGACTGTCTTTTTTCCACTGTATATTTTTTCCTGCTTTGTCGAAGATTATTTGACCATAGAGTTGAGGGTCCATATCTGGGCTCCCTACTCTGTTCCACTGGTCTATGTGTCTGTTTTTATGCCAGTACCATGCTGTCTTGGTGATCACAGCTTTGTAGTAAAGCTTGAAATCAGGTACTGTGATGCCGCCAGTTTTGTTTTTGTTTTTCAATATTTCCTTAGCAATTTGGGGTCTCTTTTGATTCCATACAAATTTTAGGATTGTTTGCTCAGCTCTCTGAAAAATGCTGGTGGAATTTTGATCGGAATGGCATTAAAAGTATAGATTGCTCTAGGCAGTATAGACATTTTAACAATGTTTATTCTTCCGATCCAAGAACATAGAATGGTCTTCCATCTTTTTGTGTCTTCTTCAATTTCTTTTTTTTTTTTGAAGATTTTTTATTTTTATTCATTTGACAGAGAGAAATCACAAGAGAGGCAGGCAGAGAGAGAGGGAGAAGCAGGCTCCCCGCTGAGCAGAGAGCCCGATGTGGGACTCGATCCCAGGACCCTGAGATTATGACCTGAGCTGAATGCAGCGGCTTAACCCACTGAGCCACCCAGGTGCCCTATTCTTCGATTTCTTTCATGAGTGTTCTGTAGTTCCTCGAGTACAGGTCCTTTACCTCGTTGGTTAGGTTTATTCCCAGGTATCTTATGGTTCTTGGTGCTATAGTAAATGGAATCGGTTCTCTAATTTCCCTTTCTGTATTTTCATTATTAGTGTATAAGAAAGCCACTGATTTCTGTACATTGATTTTGTATGCTGCCACGTTACTGAATTGCTTTATGAGTTTTTAGGGGTGGAGTCTTTGGAGTTTTCCATATAAAGAATCATGTCATCTGCAAAGAGAGAGAGTTTGACTTCTTCATTGTTAATTTGGATACCATTTATTTCTCTTTGTTTTCTGATTGCTGTTGCTAGGACTTCTAATACTATGTTGAACAAGAGTGGTGAGAGTGGGCATCCTTGTCGTGTTCCTGATCTCAACAGGAAGGCTGTGAGCTTTTTCCCATTGAGGATGATATTTTTTTTTCCTTTTTTTCATTTTATTTATTTTTTCAGTGTAACAGTATTCATTCTTTTTGCACAACACCCAGTGCTCCATGCAAAACGTGCCCTCCCCATTACCCACCACCTGTTCCCCCAACCTCCCATCCCTGACCCTTCAAAACCCTCAGGTTGCCCCAACCTCCCACCCCTGACCCTTCAAAACCCTCAGGTTGTTTTCCAGAGTACATAGTCTCTTATGGTTCGCCTCCCCTCCCCAATGTCCATAGCCCGCTCCCCCTCTCCCAATCCCACCTCCCCCCAGCAACCCCCAGTTTGTTTTGTGAGATTAAGAGTCATTTATGGTTTGTCTCCCTCCCAATCCCATCTTGTTTCATTTACTCTTCTCCTATCCCCCTACCCCCCCATGTTGCTTCTCCATGTCCTCATATCAGGGAGATCATATGATAGTTGTCTTTCTCCGATTGACTTATTTCACTAAGCATGATACGCTCTAGTTCCATCCACGTCGTCGCAAATGGCATGATTTCATTTCTTTTGATGGCTGCATAGTATTCCATTGTGTATATATACCACTTCTTCTTGATCCATTCATCTGTTGATGGACATCTAGGTTCTTTCCATAGTCTGGCTATTGTAGACATTGCTGCTATAAACATTCGGGTACACGTGCCCCTTCGGATCACTATGTTTGTATCTTTAGGGTAAATACCCAGTAGTGCAATTGCTGGGTCATAGGGTAGTTCTATTTTCAACATTTTGAGGAACCTCCATGCTGTTTTCCAGAGTGGTTGCACCAGCTTGCATTCCCACCAACAGTGGAGGAGGGTTCCCCTTTCTCCACACCCTCTCCAGCATCTGTCATTTCCTGACTTGTTAATTTTAGCCATTCTGACTGGTGTGAGGTGATATCTCATTGTGGTTTTGATTTGTATTTCCCTGATGCCGAGTGACGTGGAGCACTTTTTCATGTGTCTGTTGGCCATCTGGATGTCTTCTTTGCAGAAATGTCTGTTCATGTCCTCTGCCCATTTCTTGATTGGATTGTTTGTTCTTTGGGTGTTGAGTTTGCTAAGTTCCTTATAGATTTTGGATACTAGCCCTTTATCTGATATGTCGTTTGCAAATATCTTCTCCCATTCTCTCAGTTGTCTTTTGGTTTTGTTAACTGTTTCCTTTGCTGTGCAAAAGCTTTTGATCTTGATGAAATCCCAATAGTTCATTTTTGCCCTTGCTTCCCTTGTCTTTGCCGTTGTTCCTAGGAAGATGTTGCTACGGCTGAGGTCGAAGAGGTTGCTGCCTGCGTTCTCCTCAAGGATTTTGATGGATTCCTTTCTCACATTGAGGTCCTTCATCCATTTGGAGTCTATTTTCGTGTGTGGTGTAAGGAAGTGGTCCAATTTCATTCTCAATGGAGAAAAACTGAAAGCTTTTCCGTTAAGGTCAGGAACACGGCAGGGATGTCCATTATCACCACTGCTATTCAACATAGCACTAGAAGTCCTAGACTCAGCAATCAGACAACAAAAAGAAATTAAAGGCATCCAAATTGGTAAAGAAGAAGTCAAACTATCACTCTTCGCAGATGATATGATACTATATGTGGAAAACCCAAAAGACTCCACTCCAAAACTGCTAGAACTTGTACAGGAATTCAGTAAAGTGTCAGGATATAAAATCAATGCACAGAAATCAGTTGCATTTCTGTACACCAACAACAAGACTGAAGAAAGAGAAATGAAGGAGTCAATCCCATTTACAATTGTACCCAAAACTATAAGATACCTAGGAATAAACCTAACCAAAGAGACTAAGAATCTATACACAGAAAATTATAAAGTACTCATGAAAGAAATTGAGGAAGACACAAAGAAATGGAAAAATATTCCATGCTCCTCGATTGGAAGAATAAATATTGTGAAAATGTCTATGCTACCTAAAGCAATCTACACATTTAATGCAATCCCTATCAAAATACCATCCATTTTTTTCAAAGAAATGGAACAAATAATCCTAAAATTTATATGGAACCAGAAAAGACCTCGAATAGCCAAAGGAATATTGAAGAACAAAGCCAAAGTTGGTGGCATCACAATTCCGGGGGATGATATTTGCTGTGGGTCTTTCATAGATAGATTTTATGAAGTTCAGGAATGTTCCCTCTATCCTTATACTTTGAAGTGTTTTAATCAGGAACAGATGCTCGATTTTGTCAAATGCTTTTTCTGCATCAATTGAGAGGACCATGTGGTTCTTCTCTCTTCTTTTATTGATTTGTTCTATCACATTGATTGATTTGCGAATGTTGAACCATCTTTGTAACCCAGGGATGACTCCCACCTGGTCATGGGAAAGCTTCTGCACAGCAAAGGAAACAGTCAACAAAACAAAGAGGCAACCCACGGAATGGGAGAAGATATTTGCAAATGACAGTACAGACAAAAGGTTGATATCCAGGATCTATAAAGAACTCCTCAAATTCAACACACACAAAACAGATAATCATATCAAAAAAATGGGCAGAAGATATGAACAGACACTTCTCCAATGAAGACATACAAATGGCTATCAGACACATGAAAAAATGTTCATCATCGCTAGCCATCAGGGAGATTCAAATTAAAACAACATTGAGATACCACCTGACACCAGTTAGAATGGCCAAAATTAGCATGACAGGAAACAACACGTGTTGGAGAGGATGTGGAGAAAGGGGAACCCTCTTACACTGTTAGTGGGAATGCAAGTCGGTGCAGCCACTTTGGAGAACAATGTGGATATTCCTCAAGAAATTAAAAATAGAACTTTACTATGACCCTGCAATTGAACTACTGGGAATATACCCAAAGATACAGATGTAGTGAAAAGAAGGGCCATCTGTACCCCAATGTTTATAGCAGCAATAGCCATGGTCGCCAAACTGTGGAAAGAACCAAGATGCCCTTCAACGGACGAAGGGATAAGGAAGATGTGGTCCATATACACGATGGAGTATTATGCCTCCATCAGAAATGATAAATACCCAACTTTTGTAACAACATGGACAGGACTGGAAGAGATTATGCTGAGTGAAATAAGTCAAGCAGAGAGAGTCAATTATCATATGGTTTCACTTATTTGTGGAGTGTAACAAATAACATGGAGGACATGGGGAGATGGAGAAGAGAAGGGAGTTGAGGGAAAGTGGAAGGGGAAATGAACCATGAGAGACTATGGACTCTGATAAACAACCTGAGGGTTTTGAAGGGGTGGGGGGTCGGAGGTTGGGGGAACCAGGTGGTGGGTAATAGGGAGGACAGGTATTGCATGGAGCACTGGGTGTGGTGCAAAAACATTGAATACTGTTATGCTGAAAAGAAATTAAAAAAAAAAAAGAAAAGAAAAGAATGTGACAAAAGCCATGCTGTGTCATTGCATAACAAGCCAGGACTGGGCTGCTGAAAGAGGAGACATAAAGTGGGCCTGCCAGCTGAACTGTCCCAGCTGGGATCCTGCACAACTGAGGGGTCCAGCCCAAGTCATCCAATGGCCTGGTTTGACCAGGCTACTGGTCTGACTGGCTACTATAGCCCAGTTTACCTAATGGCCCTGTGAGACCAGCCCTGACAGGCCACTGCACTCCTGTTTTAAGTCCCTGAGTTCCAGTGTGGTTTGTTACACCACTGTGGCAACAAAGGTATCTGGTATTTGAATTAGCCTGAATGGCTAACTGGGTTTTTGGGCCAAGTGGTCCTTAAGATCTGGGCTCCTTCCTCGATGGGTTTCTGATTCTGTGCAGTGTTGTAACAGATGTTGTTAATGTGAAATGCCAAATTTGGGCCCATCCCCCTCCAGGAATCAAAGAAGAGAATTCCCCCTGCAAAGTTGCTAGTCCATGAATGCTCTCTGTTGTGGTATTTCCACTCTCACCACAAGCAGTAGCCCGTGTATGTGACTCATTTTCACCATTCTTCTGAATAACATAAAGTTCTTCTCTGCTTCTATTTCTGTGGACAGGGCAAGCTGACCACAGCGAGCCAGATTTCCCAGACAATTCCTGCTGGAATTGAGAAAAATTAGATGGTCTCTCAGTGAAGTCAGATTTCCTGTTTCTTGGCAATTCCTTCCATGCAACCATTCTGGGGTCTGACCTGAACTCCAGCTCTAGACCAGGCCTCCTATGGAATAAAAACCTTTCCTCCCTCAGACCTTCTCTGAAATCGAAGGCTAGAAGACAGGAGCAATCATCACCCAGAGATATGACTTCTCTAAACTTCACTTACCCATAATGTAATGTGGCTAGGAATATTTTACCATGGGTTACAGGGAGAAATAAGTGAATAAAACCCTTGTGGAAATACTTATAGCAATATCTGGCATATAGCAAAAGCATACAAACAGGGTTAGACCTTAAATCCCTTCCCCACGCAAGAAGAAATCATGAGGAAGAATGACGCAAGGGGTTCAAGTATGAACATCAGATTTGAAGACCAACTTGAGCTGGGTTTGGAAATGAGTCAAACTCACTGTATTAGTTAATGTGGCAGGAGTGGGGAGTTGTAAATGCATGTGGGAGCATAGAGGTGTGTGTGTATTTGTGTATGTGCAAGTACAGGTGCATGTGTGAGCAAGGTATGTATGTGTGTGCATGTGAACATAGGTGCATGTGTGTGTGAGCACAAGTATTGTGTGTGGGTGTGAACATAGTTGGATCTGTGTAAACACAGGTATATGTTTCTGGGCACAGGTGTCTGTGTGTAAGCACAGGCTTGTGTACACAAGTACAAGGATGTGTGTGTGTATAGGGGTGTGTGTGTGTGTGTGAGCACAGATAGGTGTATGTGTGTGAGTGGGGGGGGGGGAAAGGAGCAGTTGCTCTCTTCATTGGGGATCTCCTGAGGCAAAGCATGCACTGGGATAGTTTATTTGAGAATCTGACCTCAGAGGGCAGAGCTACAGGATAATGAATGACAGACAGGAAGGAAGGAAATCCACTACTATATGTGGGCACTCATATGGACAACTGGGTGCCATCTCACTATGACCTAGAAAGCCTATGAATGAGTCCCAGAACCGCCCACCAGGAAAAGGAGAAACAAAACAAAACAAAAGAACATCTCTCTTTGGCACCTATCCCTCACAAGGGGTCCTCTGATTTCTGGGGCATGACAACAAATGTTCACCCAGGAGTTATTATTAACACAGTGAAACTGGAACACACCAAATGGGAGAAACTATTTGCAAATCATTATCTGTTAAAGGATCAATATCCTGAATAAAGGACTCCTACATCTCAACAACCAAAAGCAAACATGACTTTAAAACAGAGGACTTGAAAAAGACTTTTCTGCAAAGAAATTATGCAAATAGTCATGACAAGGTGGTCAAGATCTTTAATCATTAGGCAAATTCACATCAAACCCACAATATGATATAAGATATCATTTCATACCCATGAGGTTGGCTATTATAAAAGCAAAACAAAACAAGAAACAGAAAACTACAACTATTGGCATCCGGATGTGGAGAAATTCAACCCCTGGGTCACTGCTGGCAGAAAGGTAAAATGGTGCATCTGCTGAGGAAAACAGCATGGCAGTTTCCAAAAAAATAAATAAATAAATAAATAAAATAAACATTGAATTACTACAACATCCAACAATGCCACTTCTGGGTATATACACACACAAAAATTGAAAGCAAGTACTCAAGCATGTTCATAGTAGAATTTTTTCACAATAGCTAGAAGGTAGAAACAACCCAAATGTCCATTGATAGAAGAATCGATAAACAAAATATGGTTATACACATAATGGAATATCATTCAGCTTTCAGAGGAAAGAAATTCTGACACATGCTACAACATGGATAAACCTTAAAGATATTATGTTAAGTGAAATAATCCAGTCACAAAAAGTTATTGTGATAACAACTTATGTGAGATACCTGAAACACTTATTTGAGATAACACTTGAAATACCTGGCACAGTCAAACTCATAAAGACAGTCTGTCTTTGGTGGTTGCCAGGAGCTGGAAGAAGGGATGTGGTTTCCCTCCCCTCCCCCCAGGGAGCTGGTAGCAGGACCTCACAGAGCCAGACAGACAGAAGCAGTCCTACACTGACCCCAAGAATCCCTCTCTATAGATCGGGAGAGGGAACATACAGAGAGAGGATGTCTTTGCAGTTCTCCAAGACATCCAGTTCTGGGTTTACAGCTTCAAGACACACACAGGGAAGTAAGGAAGAGGGAAGTGGTTTCCAGGCCCACTCAACAATTCTTTGTACATCTCGGGAGCCCTCTATGCTCCTAATTCCAGAGTGAACATTTAGTTCTTCTCCTGAAATATCAGCAGCGCTTCCTGCTAAAGTTTCCTAAAAACACAAAACAAGGTTTCTGTCCCATGCCCGCAACCCATGTGATGAGGAGTTGCCCTGCAGTGTTGGTGCCTGAAGTCTCCCCTCACTGTCCCTTTTCACCCTCCATATTCTCTAAAATAGATTGGGATGAAGTCCTTTGAGTCCAGGTGATCCCTAACTGGGATGCCAGTTTCTTGCTGAAAACATCCAGACTCAGCAGTCAGTCATGGGCATCCTGTCATAATCCTAAAGAGCCCAGCACTCATGATGTTGCTGTTCTGAAGACAGAAAGTATCTACACTGTCCTCTTTCTCTTCTGGGTTTTTGCCTTTTCTAAACAGCATGAAGGAGCAGTTTAGGAAGCTGCACATGTGAATGAAACCTCCGCTGATCAGAAAAACAGGCCCACATTCCATTTTCATTAAGGTATCCACATTTATTATGAAACCTAGGCTTGCCAGCATCCTGCCTCTGATACAGAGAGAGGGGTGAGGTTGTCTAGCAAGACATGTTTGACAGTAGCCTCCAAGGCTGATGAAAGATGGGTTGCAGATCTGGCATGCTTCTGCAGCCCATCTGCACCAATACTGTTGCCCTCAGTGGCTGGATGGTATAATAATCTGGGCACAGTGGGAACTTTTTTCAAAAGGGCATTTATTGTCTAATGAGATATGGAATCACAGAACTAAATCTCCTGGGTTAGAAAGGTCAGGCGAGTTGTTTCATGTACTTTCTTGTCAGACAAATTTCCTTTTCCATGGCCTTGTACCCTTGGAGCCCAGAAGACAGTAGATAGACCCCAGAATGAAAGGCGGGGGAGAAATGTTCTGAGTGCCCATGCTGGGCTAGCCCATCACCAGCCCTTTCATGTACACTCCTCAGCCCTGACTCCTGTCACCAAGTCCCCAGGAACTTTCTGAGAGGTGTGTGTGAATGGGGAGACCTTTGGAACCATGGCAACTATGCACTTTGGACATTAAACAACCTGTATGTACATGTTTAAGGGAGGCAAGGAAAGAGGAATCTGACTCCCAAGCCAGAGCTTCAATTATTTGGTGGAAAAACTTGCTTGGGGAGTGTCTGTCAGGCTGGTCTTTCTTGCTAAGCTTCCACCTTAGCCAGAACCTAGCATTCAACAGGCCCACTCCACAGCAGGGAGAAGCCGCCACTGTCTCTGTGCACAGGCCCATAGAAGGAGCTGAAAACACACCATCGTTTGCCTGAATCGACTAATCAACCAATTTTCTTCAAATTGTTGCTCCAACTATGAGAAGAAGCACACTAGGGAAGTTTACTAAGTATAACTTAAAAGCCTTACGAAGGAAAAAAAAAAAAAAAAACGTAACGAAAGGGATATTTTGTCATCCGTCTGCTTATCAATAAGCAGTTTTATTTTATAAGGAATCTTGTTGCAAGTGAATCAGTTTTGGTTTTTATCAGTATATGTTTCTGTTTCATGGACTCTCAGACCCTGAGATGTGATCAGAAAATCAGCTGTGTTCAAATAAGAAATGTACTGGACTCTCAGACCCTGAGATGTGGTCAGGAAATCAGCTGTATTCAAATAAGAAATGTACTGTACCTTCTTTATTTTTTTTTAAATGTACAAATCCATTTTATCCAAAAGATTGATTCTAATAAATACTATATAAAATGAAAATGATGAACTTGGTATCAGTGCCAAAGCGTAGTTAAAATCACAAACATTATACTGTATAAATAAAACAAAACAATAATCTCTACCGTATACTTTCATTCAAAAGTTTCAAAACAGGAAAAACAAAACAAAACTATATTGGTCAGTTTTCCACACATGTGAAGAAAATGACAGACATGCTGACTTTACACTTTATGTTTAACTTTCATGTTCAGAAAGTGTTACTGGGTGGAATGCATCAGCTGCGCCACATTCCACTTACTGACCTGACATGAGTTAAACAGATAGTAGCTTTTCAACCAGCCCTTAAACTGCACATGGAAATTTGGTGAGGTTTTCTGTATGCATATCATATTTCAAAGTATGAAGTCCAAAGTTATTCAGATAAGTAAATATAAATATCAAACGTACATTAATAAGGAAGAAAAGTTTAAAATAATGTGGGGAAAAATATACCAGACAAGATTTTTGAAATGTCATGGTCTCATATTACTCTTTGAGCAAGTGAGGAACCTGCCGACATGTCAGGGAATGACAGAAGTCCGTTATCAACTGGGTACCACTGAAACTGTGGTAGCTACAGTCATTAGAGGATATTCACAAACATACTACCACCAACAGATTTTAACAAATGCTCACAGAAGTGATAAATTGAGCAAAGCGATTAAACATATAAATTATATTAATAATACAGCAGTCAGAAGATACACGTCCATCCTGGTCCTATAGTGTTGAACCCAGAAAAACCTCCATCCACTGAGACCAAAAGTAAGTCTACAGTATGGATCATGAGTTTTCTGAACTGCTTACGGGACTGTGTGCATTAAGCTGCCAGGCATCTTTTCTCAGTCTGAGTGAATATCATTTCAATAATGCCAACGAAGACACATGAACAAAAGCAACTTTGATGCATGGAAGACAAATGAGTCCATTCCCTATAGTGGGTTCCTTCATGAAATCAAGCTGCAGGATGGCATAGAGTGAAAATCACCCAGGGCTATAGATAACAAGTTCACTTTCTTTTGTGGCTGTTCTATTGCTGGCTCATAAAACCCACAGATGAAATCCCAACAGTTCATTTTTGCCCTTGCTTCCCTTGCCTTTGCCGTTGTTCCTAGGAAGATGTTGCTACGGCTGAGGTCGAAGAGGTTGCTGCCTGCATTCTCCTCAAGGATTTTGATGGATTCCTTTCTCACATTGAGGTCCTTCATCCATTTGGGGTCTATTTTTGTGTGTGGTGTAAGGAAGTGGTCCAATTTCATTTTTCTGCATGTGGCTGTCCAATTTTCCCAGCACCATTTATTGAAGAGGCTGTCTTTTTTCCATTGGACATTCTTTCCTGCTTTGTCGAAGATTAGTTGACCATAGAGTTGAGGGTCGATTTCTGGGCTCTCTATTCTGTTCCACTGATCTATGTGTCTGTTTTTGTGCCAGATCAAAAGCTTTTGCACAGCAAAGGAAACAGTTAACAAAACCAAAAGACAACTGACAAAATGGGAGAAGATATTTGCAAACGACATATCAGATAAAGGGCTAGTATCCAAAATCTATAAGGAACTTAGCAAACTCAACACCCAAAGAACAAACAATCCAATCAAGAAATGGGCAGAGGACATGAACAGACATTTCTGCAAAGAAGACATCCAGATGGCCAACAGACACATGAAAAAGTGCTCCACGTCACTCGGCATCAGGGAAATACAAATCAAAACCACAATGAGATATCACCTCACACCAGTCAGAATGGCTAAAATTAACAAGTCAGGAAATGACAGATGCTGGCGAGGATGTGGAGAAAGGGGAACCCTCCTCCACTGTTGGTGGGAATGCAAGCTGGTGCAACCACTCTGGAAAACAGCATGGAGGTTCCTCAAAATGTTGAAAATAGAACTACCCTATGACCCAGCAATTGCACTACTGGGTATTTACCCTAAAGATACAAACATAGTGATCCGAAGGGGCACGTGTACCCGAATGTTTATAGCAGCAATGTCTACAATAGCCAGACTATGGAAAGAACCTAGATGTCCATCAACAGATGAATGGATCAAGAAGAAGTGGTATATATACACAATGGAATACTATGCAGCCATCAAAAGAAATGAAATCTTGCCATTTGCGACGACGTGGATGGAACTAGAGCGTATCATGCTTAGTGAAATAAGTCAATCGGAGAAAGACAACTATCATATGATCTCCCTGATATGAGGACAAGGAGAAGCAACATGGGGGGGTAGGAGATAGGAGAAGAATAAATGAAACAAGATGGGATTGGGAGGGAGACAAACCATAAATGACTTTTAATCTCAGAAAACAAACTGGGGGTTGCTGCGGGGAGGTGGGATTGGGGGAGGGGGAGTGGGCTATGGACATTGGGGAGGGGAAGCGAACCATAAGAGACTATGGACTCTGAAAAACAACCTGAGGGTTTTGAAGGGTCAGGGGTGGGAGGTTGGGGGAACAGGTGGTGGGTAATGGAGAGGGCACGTTTTGCATGGAGCACTGGGTGTTGTGCAAAAAGAATGAATACTGTTACACTGAAAAAATAAATAAAATGAGAAAAAAAAAAACCCACAGAGCAGGGCTAAAACCACACATAAAATAATGCACAAGAAGTCATGCATGGTTGTTAATGTCACTGATTCCAGGAATCCAGCCCAGCCACTTCCTGGCCTGTTCCTAATTCTGAGACTGAAATCAGTACATAAAGTACTGCTTTATGGTGTGCTATGATTTCCATGAAGAATTTTTAATCCCAATTAGCAGAGTTAATCCTGAAATATTTGTGAATTTGAAGGAACTAGTGATAAAATACTGTTGTTAATTATAATGATCACTTCAGAAGAAGCCAGTCATATTATGCTGATTTTTGTATTATTGTTAGCAGTGTGGCCTCTCTGATCACAGCAGTTCTCTCCTACACAGTTGGGTAATCATGTGCACTTTAAGTCTGTAATTTTTAATTCTATGAGATAACTATAGAGCAATTTAAATGCCTACCTCGTCAACTTTTGGAATTACAAGGAGCTTGTGAGCACTAATTGCTTTTAATCTCTCAGCATACTGTAATGGCACTCTCCTTAGCAGCAATCAAAATTCAGTCAGAGCTCTCTGGGGTCAGAACAGCACCCAAGCTGACCATGGTGGGAACATGCCCTCCCGGAGAGCGGGGGCAACGGTGTCTGAGGTAATCCGAAGGACCGTAAAGACCAGACCTCAAGCCAATGGTTTTATTATTTTTTTTATTTTTTATTTTTTATATTTATTATTTTTCTCCAAAGATAGCCACCTATCTTTCCACTCTATCTTGCTTGGGATTTTGTCTTAAAGCATGTTTTTTGTTTTTCTGTTAAAGGTGAGCAGTATTTTTCTGTGCAGCATTCTGATACTTTCCAGCTTCTTAGCTCAGGTCTCAAAGCCCAATAGGGCACATCTGCCTCCATGCGGGTAGCCCACACACCCCCATGAATACATCTAACTCTCCACCCTTCCCACCTGATTCTACAGCTTTTCCCTCTGAAACTCCCTGCTACCAGAGCACACAGATGTGGTGGGAGCCAAGAAGCAATCCTGTGCTATGTAAGTACCTTTAACAATCCAAGCCAAGGGCCTAAGTGACCTGAGGGCCACACTGGTCTTCTCCTTATTAATGGAATTAGTCATGATCTCCTTGCCCAAAATTCAAAATTTAGACTCTGTTCCCATGTGAAGTAAAATGCCTTTAAACACAAGGTTGTCATCTTGTACATAGTTAACATGTGCTCTTAAAAAAAAAGTTTTATTTTAATTTAAAAATGTATGTGTGGTATCTCCAAACCCTTGAAAAAATATATGCATGCAAGACTTTTTTCAAATATCAAATTAAGTCAGTGTATGTCCTGTGCAAGTGAATATCCAGTGCATCCAATAGGGTCCTCATGGGTTTGTTCCTTCCAGTCAAAACCCAAATAGTCTCCACCATAAGGATGTGGTGTCCAGTTTCCTTCCCAGAGGCAGTAATTCCTAGCAGGTTTGTTTTTTGTTCTATTTCATTTTGCTTTGCTTGCTTATCTTTTGAGAAATAATCTCATACAAGTATATGAGTATGTTTTTCCTTTTACACAAAAGTAAATGTTGATACATTTTTCAGACAGGTAAGTCTTGCCTACAGTCACCAAGCAGTGATCTTTCTCATCTTTTCTGAGAGCCACATGGAGCCTGGATCTGAAAGACAGGCTTTCCCCACTGTGTTCTTCCTGTTTTTCCCTCTGAACATTTTCCTTGATCAACCTTCAGTTTTATTTTCCCCATACGTATATACATTCCCAAAATATTCCTTTCCACACCATTTTGTTATAAGCTACTTTGGGCCAGGATGCTCTTTTACTAGCATCTTCCAAGGAGGAGTCTCCATTCAGAGAGGGTAGTCCTTTGAACTAAACAGATGCCACAAAAATATAATCCCTCCCCTGGGTCTCTCTTTTCTGGGCCACGTTCTTCTCCTTACCAGGACCCCAGAACTGATCCTTCTGCATCCTTAGAACATTTTCTTGTGCGTTTCTTCCTATAGGGAGTATTTTTCACGCCATCTTTAGAATTATTTTATCCTTTCTACATTCAAGAGTATGGTCTATGCAAAGTCATACCTCTATTACTGAGGGTCACCAGAAACTAGGAATGCAGCTTTAATTCATATGGGGCTACATGTTTTAAAAATATCCTGGATTTCTTTATCTTCTTACATTTAAGGCTTCTGGTAAAATTTACTAAAAACTGCAAATTAAGGTCTGTTATCATGTCACAAAATACATTGACTAAACAGCTATGGTAAGTTAGGATAATATTTTGAGTTATCTGCCCAATCATTCACACAGCAGTTGAATAATAAGAAGCCCACTTTGATCTTTAGGAATTCAACTTTAATTGGGGGCAAGTAGAATCCCATTGTTTTTTTTGCTTGTTCTTTTAAAGAGCAACAGACACACCACAATCAAAGAACACACATGAGGCTAGTCAATGATTATCATACTAGCTTATTGTGGGGAAACATTACCTATTATATTTTCTAGAAGTACTTTAATTTAGCATTTTAATTTTTATAAGTAATTAATTTTAGTAAGTACTATCTAAATAAACCCTAAACACAACTAAAGGCAAGGTTTCCTTTTTTCAGTTCTGTCTTCATCCAATGTATGTTGAGCTGCTTGCTGCATCCGATGCCTGAGTACCCTGCACCCATCTGAGATCAAGAAATAGATCTGAAGCTTAACACTTTGCAATCTTTAATTCCCCAGAACAAACACCACTTAAGAAATTGACACATCTTTTCAGATATACCATGCACACCAATTACCCTGAAGATTTTATTTGCTCAGAGAATGCTCTGCAAAAGTGAAAACTATTGACCCTGTCACATAGTGCCTCAGAGAAACTCCTATGTTCTAAAACCACAGCTTCTGAGAATTTTGTCCAACATTAAACTCTACTCACGTGTTGCCTCAATTATTCCAACTCTGCTGGAAAAGAATCTAATGTGTGGGTCTTCTTTCAATATGATTCTGCATTAGTTTTACTATGAAGAAAACTTCTAATTATGTTTAGAGTGTCAAGCTTATAGAAAATTAGAGTAGAATCGATTATTAAAATGGAGCCTTATGAATTGATAGTGACTGTGCAAAGGCCAGAATCCCTCAACTTAATCCAAAGTAGGACTGGGAAAAATATATTTTAAAAAGAAGACCTTTCTGTATCACATTTTATAGCCTAAGGTCATCGTTTTCTAAGAAGGATGAGGTCCTAGGAGTAGAAAGTGCAAGGGGTTAGATCATCGAATCCTGAGGCCAAAAGGAATCTGAAGAGCATGTCTTCTTTATCTTACTGACTCCAGACAAGAAGGACTGTGCCCCTCCTCAGATGGGTGTCCATGAAGATATTCTAGTAGGAAGATTCAGACCCTTGCTCAGCCTGCCATAGAGGCACATTTTCCCACTTTGGTATTCAGAAAGTGCTTCACTACAGTTAACATGGGGTCTCTAGGTTGTCAATTCCCAGATTGGTGGCCTAAGATATATTGAGAGGGTTCTTGCTACAAGAGCCCTGACGCCCCCATTCAGTCTGTGAGCCCTCATTAGGGCACTGTTTCTGCTCAGGAATCAGGGACCTGGGCACGAGCTATACCACCCAGGCCTCAAGTCCCGGATTAGTCTATGTAAGATCCTAAGATTTTTTTTTTTCCAATAATGCCCTCCTGGGTTTATTCCTCCAAGCCAAAAGCCAAATTTGATCCCTCAGCTACTACTTTTCTGATATCAAGGAAACATGACCTCAAAGAGAATGGAAGCCAAGGAGAAGAGTGTACACAGATGCTCCAAGCGTTCTAGGTGTTCCTAAGAAAACAATCTTCTCTAAGCCTCATAGTTCCCTGGGTTTATTCTGGATTATCCTGAAATAAACCAAATGTGGGTAGATTCACATGTATGCAAAAGTAACTCATATCATAAGAGACGTGGCCACAGAGAGAGGCCTCAGTACTCAGGACCCTGGCCTGCTCCTTCTGTAACCCTGATAGACCTTGACTCTCAGCAGACATGTTACCAGGAGTCTGTCCACAGAAATGGCAATAACACAAGAAAATACAGTTTACAACTCAACAGTTTATTCAAACACACAAAATAATCAAAGTGGAGAAGAACATTCTTAATGTGTGGAACACAGTGGTCCTCCAAATAACGTCCCTATCTCAATCTTTCACTCTTTGCAAAGTCCCCCTGCCTGTTGTCTCAGATCTATTCCTCCAAACACTTTTTACACCTAGCCTGCCACAGGGCTCAAGACTTTCCTCTCTACCCATTTCTCCATCATGTAACCATCATAGACTTTCTGATAGTTTTGTTTTACCTTCTCTTTGCCCCTCATTCAGATTATGCAAAGCAAGGGGAAATTAACACTTCAAGCTAGAATCACTGCCTATTAGGAAAGCTGTCAAGTGGTGGGGGAAGGTAAAAAACACCTAAAAATTCATGTCTTCTCTTTTATTTCTGTTGCACGTGTCATACCACAGATTCTATTCCTTACAACTATGGCTAACATGCTGATCTTTCTTCACTTACATCAGACGTTCCTTGGCAAAAACACACAAACAAAAAATAAATAATTAAAAGTTGAATTTCTAAGGCATCTTTAAGGATGACTGCAATAAATTACTTTTTTTGTAAAAACTGTACTGGAAAACTGTACTTTTCCAGACTTGTATGTACTTGAACAAGAATACTCCTGGGAGCACCTGGGTGGTTTGGTCAGTTAAGTGTCTGACTTTGGCTCAGGTCATAATTTCAAGGTCCTGGGATCTAGCCCTCTAACCAGGTCTGAGATCAGTAGGAGTCTGTTTTTCTCTCTCCCTCTACTTCTCCCCACACTCTCTCTCTCTCAAAATAAATAAAAAATAAAATAAAATCTTAAAAAATACTTTTGGGTACCATACATTTCTTATTTATAAAACTCTTAAGTCATAGAACCATAATTCCCTTTAATTCAGTTTTGGCCTGGGTAGAGGTAAATAACAAGATTTTCCAAAGTTTATACCTTTTGAGAATCAACTTAAATTTCTATCCATCTCTCTTTCTCTCTCCAGCAAACTATCATTCACAATCATCCATTCCTTCACAAAATATATCTCCTTGCCATTTGAAATTATTTGCCTAATGACCATCACCGATGAGACAAAGTACTTGAATCATCTGATGAACAAAACATCATGAAGGAAATAATCCAAAAAATTTTACAATTTGATACAGACTTTTAAAGAATTTTTACATAGATCAATATAATTTAATGCTTCTCCAAAAGGAAAAGTTCTCCAGTATCAGCCAGTTAGCTTCCCCAATCCATCCCCAGGAAGTCTGATAGAGCCAGTTCCATCTCTCATGTGACTATGAACACACTTTGTCAGACCACATTCAATGGTCTGTAGATTTTCCCAAACTTCAGTCACAGCTTCTGCTTTTCTCTGTTTACAGGGGTTATGAAATACAATTAAACAATGGGAAGGGCCCTGGGTGGCTCAGATAGTTAAGTGTCTGCCTTTGGTTCAGGGCCTGATCTCCAGGTCGTGGGATTGAGCCCTGCATTGGAGTTTCCTACTCAGTGGGGAGTTTATTTTTTCCCTCTCCCTTTGCCTCTCCCCCTGCTCATGCTTTCTCTCTCTTTCTCTGTATTCTTTGTCTCAAATGAATACTTAAAATCTTTTAAAAAATGGGAAAATACCTTGGAAATATCCAGGGAATGTATAACTGGACATCACTATTATTAAAGATATACTGAAAATAAATGTGTTGTAAATTAAAACTAGATCTCTAAGAAAATGCAGTGGTATGTATGTATATATGTATGTATGTATTTTTATTGTTTTGTGTTAGTCACCATACAGTACATCATTAGTTTTTTTTTTTAATTTTTTTTTTATTTTTTTTTCTTTTTTACAGAGAGAGAGAGAGAGAGAGAGAGATTACAAGTAGGCAGAGCAGCAGCCAGAGAGGGGAGGAAGCAGGCTCCCTGCCAAGCAGAGAGCCCGATACGGGGCTCGATCCCAGGACCCTGAGATCATGACCTGAGCTGAAGGCAGAGGCTTAACCCACTGAGCCACCCAGGTGCCCCACATCATTAGTTTTTGATGTAGTGTTCCATGATTCATTTTTTGTGTATAATACCCAGTACTCCACAAAATACATGCCTTCCTTAATACTCATCATGAGGCTAACCCTTCCCCCACACCCTTCCCCTTAAAACCCTCAGTTTGTTTCACTGAGTCCATAGTCTCTCATGGTTCATCTCCCCCTCAGATTCCCCTGCCCCTTCATTTTTCTCTTCTTTCTCCTAATGTACTCCATGTTATTCCTTATGTTCCACAAATAAGTGAAACCATATGAGAATTGACTTTCTCTGCATGATTAATTTCATTTAGCATAATCTCCTCCAGTTCCATCCAGGTTGATGCAAAAGTTGAGTATTCATCCTTTCCGAGGGCTGAGTAACATTCCATTTTATATATGGACCATATCTTCTTTATCCATTCATCTGTTGAAGGGCATCTTGACTCTTTCCACAATTTGGCTATTGTGGACATTGGTGCTATGAACACTGGGTGAATGTGCCCCTTCTTTTCACTACATCTGTATCTTTGGGGTAAATACCCAGTAGTGCAATTTTTAACTTTTTGAGGAAACTCCACACTGTTTTCCAAAGTGGCTGCACCAACTTGCATTTCCACCAACAGTGTAAGAAGGTTCCTCTTTCTCCACAGCCTCTCCAACATTTGTTGTTTCTTTCCTTGTCAATTTTTGCCATTCTAAGTGGTGTAAGGTGATATGTCAATGTGGTTTTTTTTTTTTTTTTTTTTAGCACTTTTCTCCCAGATTGCGCTTTTTTTTTTTTTTTTTTTTTTTTTTTTTTTTTTTTTTTCCCCCTTTTATTAATTTTTTCAGCGTAACAGTATTCATTCTTTTTGCACAACACCCAGTGCTCCATGCAAAACGTGCCCTCCCCATCACCCACCACCTGTTCCCCCAACCTCCCACCCCTGACCCTTCAAAACCCTCAGGTTGTTTTTCAGAGTCCATAGTCTCTTATGGTTCGCTTTGAATGTCCCTGATGGCTAATGATGATGAACCTTTTTTTCATGTGTCTACTAGCCATTCTTATGTCACATTGCCTGATTTCAAGTTAAATTACAAAGCTGTAATTACCAATACAGCATGGTATCAGCATAAAAACAGACACAGAGATTGATGGAACAGAATAGAGAGCCCAGAGATGGACCTTCAACTCTATGTTCAACTAATCTTCGACAAAGCAGAAAAAAATATCCAATGGAAAAAAAGACAGTCTCTTCAATAAATGGTGCTGGGAAAATTAGACAGCTATGTACAGCAGAATGAAGCTCAACTATTCACTTACACCATACACAAAGATAAACTCAAAATGGATGAAAGACCTCAATGTGAGACAGGAATCCATCAAAGTCCTAGAGGCAGTAACCTCTTTGACACCAGTCACAGCAACTTCTTTTAAGAAATGTCTCCAAAGGCAAGGGAAACAAAAGGAAAAATGAACTTTTGGTACTTCATCAAGATAAAAAACTTCTGCACAGCAAAGGACACAGTCAACAAAACAGAGAGGCAACCCACAGAATGGGAGGGGGTGTTTGCAAATGACACTATAGACAAAGGACTGATAGCCAAGATCTATAAAGAACTTCTCAAACTCAAGAACCAAAAAACAAATAAGTCAAAAAATGGCCAGAAGACATGAGCAAACACTTCTCCAAAGAAAATGCAAGTGTTTTAACTGGTCAGGGTTAGGGAACAATCTTGCTTAGGGTACACATTCAAATGCAGATGACCAAAGCCTAGTTTGCTCACTTTACCTTAAGTTTTTCTGAGCCACCGTGGCTTTGGCCAACAGAACACCCTCACCTTACAAAAGGGGAATGGTATCAACACCTACATTTCCCACATGATTCAACTGCAAAACAAAGGTGGTTGGAGTTGAGGATCTTCACAATCCTGTCTACCTATGACTGTGAATGAAGAATTAATCCTACCAAAAGAGGGGTCTGGTCTTTGCCCCTGCTCTTGGGAAGTAACCTCTAACTTGGATTTTCCAGGGCAATAGGAGTCTTTGTTATTCATGGTGGGCTTCGAGCACCATACCTGATAATTTATGCTAATTAAATGACTCAGGAAGGAGCTGACCAAGCCAGAAAAACCAATCATGTGATTAGAATGTTGCGATTTTGAGCCAGGTGGTTTTAGCCTGAACTCCTGGAAATTGAGTTCAACTGTGTGGCCAATGATTAGACCAATCATACATGCATACTAAAACCCCAATAAAAAGCCTGGATGCCAAAGCTTAGGTGAAAATCAGTACACAAAGAGTGTGTACTCCGACACATTGATGCTGAGAGGGTGATGAGTGCCTGAGGATGACAGAAACTTTGTGTTTTGAGGCTTCTCAACTTCGCCCTCCATGTCTGTGATGTTGGCTATTTCTAATTTGTATCTTTATACTAAAATAAAACTATAATGTAGGTGTCATGCTTCCCTGAATTCTGTGAGTCAAATCTGCAGGAGTCTTCAGGGATCCCCAAATTTGGAAACAGCTGTATAAAGTAATGACGGTCCTGGAGATCCTGAAGTTTGGGCTGGTGTATGATGTGAGGACAGTCCTGTGGAGACTGTCCCCCCCAGACTGTGTAGTTCAGATAAACTTCTTAATAAAAACCACCACCAATTGCTGCTCAGAGCTTTGAATCTTTTTCTGTGAGTCGTGCTAATACCTCCACATTTTATTTTCTACAATGTATTCTTTTTTTTTTCCTTTTTCATTTTATTTATTTTTTCAGTGTAACAGTATTCATTCTTTTTGCACAACACCCAGTGCTCCATGCAAAACGTGCCCTCCCCATTACCCACCACCTGTTCCCCCAACCTCCCACCCCTGACCCTTCAAAACCCTCAGGTTGCCCCAACCTCCTACCCCTGACCCTTCAAAACCCTCAGGTTGTTTTTCAGAGTACATAGTCTCTTATGGTTCGCCTCCCCTCCCCAATGTCCATAGCCCGCTCCCCCTCTCCCAATCTACAATGTATTCTAAGCCATTAAACTCATGTGAGTTTCCAAGGTTGGTTTTTGTTTGTTTGTTTGTCTGTTTGTTTGTTGTTTTTTTTTTTCTTTTTCTTTCTTTTTTTTTTTTAACTTTGGGAACGGGATATTTTATAGGATGCACAAGACAACATCCCCCTCCTTTCCTGCCTGACTGCCTTTGAGTCACAGGGTAAAGGGAAAGCACGTTTGTTCCCACTGGGATTCAGAGGAGAATAGGGTTACAAAATATCACCCAGCAGGTTCATGCCCCAGCCTTATCTGCCTTCCTTTTCTCTAGGCAAGAGGACAACAGATTCTGGCTGACCAGTGCCCTTCCTTGTCTCAGACACCACTCCAGAGCTAAGGAATCTGTTACATCAGAACTCTCTCCTGTCTGCTTTCTAACTTTACATTCTCCACTCACCTATAAACACTTAACCATGCATAAGTGTTCACCAGCTCAAGGAAATACAGTCATGACAACCTAAGTAAGCAGAACAGACTTCTAAACTACTCTCAGCTCAAAGCCATTTTTTTAAAACAGTTCTTCCCTGAAAATTGTCCATCATGAACTGAGCATCTCCTTGTTCTGTCCAACTGAGAAACTAAGATTGCACTCCCTAAAAAAAAAAAAATACAATTTATAAACAACTGTAAGATAAAAAAGAAAATTTTAAAAATTAAAAAATTCACTTTTCACGTTAGTAGGTTGCATAAAATGGGTGTCCTTTTCCACATGTCTCCTCACTCATTCAGACCAGGCTCCACCAAAGTGGCATGGCTGAGTGCAGGGATTTCAGAGACCGGAGTGGACAGGCCCTTGGGGTTGAAGCAGAGAATAGGGGAGAACATGTTGGGCTCCTGTCTGAGGGCAGGAATCTAGTTCCTGTTGGGTTTTGGAGACAAAACAACAAGAATTAGAACGGAAGTCATGTACTTGGTGGAAATCTGATAGCTGGATGTGGAGACCAAGCTGAGAGGGACACGGTCAAGGTGCAGCTGGACAAAATTCCATTTTTCCAGGGCTGGGTATAGAAATCAGAGCAAAGGCAAAATCAAGAGCAAGGTTTCTTGATGTTAAAAGTTCAGATATATCTTTCTTGGTGCACTTTAGGACCAGTATGGACCCAGAAGACGGGATAAGCCTTAACTTACTGGTGAAGGAAAGTAGCCCTGAAGTGTAAAAAGCTCCAAAAGGAGGGAGCCTGGGGAAACAGAGGGCACTCAGGCTTGTAGGAAGACTGGAGTACAATGTGCAAAGTGCCAACCTGGCAGGGTAAATAGAACTTCCTTACTCTCAGAGGAGGTTGTCTGTGCATGCTCCCACTCTTCTCCACCACCCCACGTCCCCCTACACTGACTACCAGATAACCACAGTTGCCCTAGATCTCCCAGGGACAGTGGGAGCTTAGACTGGCAGATGGAGCAGAGGGTCACATGCCTCTGCATGGGGTGGGGTTTCAGAAGACACTCATGATTTGTGCCAAGGGCTCCACCACTAGGAGAGCCCTGGGGCCTGATAGCTCAGCAGCTCTTCTCTCACAGCTTTTCTCCTTCCCTGTCAGGCTTCCTAAGCTTTTGACATCTCTCTGTGCCCCTTTCCTAATCCCTTAGCCACCCACCATCTTGCCCCTCTCTTGCTGTGAGCAGCTAACGTTTCCATATTGGCTTTGTCCTGATTGTCCTCACTATAAATTGGATTTACCTCCTTGATAACTACCCCAGAGAATCACAGGTTGTATTGTATTTTTTATTGGGGAGGGGAGACACACACTTCTAGGAAGACATTTTCCTTGGTGGGGAAGAGGTTTGGCCTGCATCAATTACTCTGCTTGTTTACCAGCTCTTTCATCCTTCATTCTGTTTTGCTCTGCCTTTTTTTCCTTGCACCAAATCCACTGTGGTGCCCTCAGCCCACATCACGGACCTCCAGTCTCACTTTTGAGAGCTGTTTCTCAAAAAAAAATGATGATGTGAGGCTGTCGATCATTAGGATAATATTGGCTAATGTGTGTAACCAGCACATAGCAGTGACTGGCAGAATACCAGTTGACTACATACATATATTAGTACATAAGTGTGTAAATATGTATTTATATGTATACACACACACATATATACACACACATATAAATTGTTCCCCACTTACATAAAGTATATATAGTATAGTTGAATATATAAATATGCAGGACTTATGCGATATATATAATATTTATATATAAGTGTATGTGACGTATAATATGTTTATATATATTTATATGTGATCTGTAATTTATCCAATATATGTACTGTAAAATTCACATGAACTGGAGTTCTGAGGACACACATACTGGAAAGTGGATGTTCTACAGCAGATAGTGACAGCTCTTTACCCTGACCGCTGCCAGATATTTTTTTTTACCTCTTTTGTACCCCCACCTTTCATCATGCTTTCACTTCCAAATCCAGTGCCTGTGAGTCTCCTCCCAAGAAAGCACTCAGAGTCTGCAGACACTGGATATGCTTGGGAACTTGCATTCCACCAACCTGGTTGGACCTGAACAGTGACTGACAAGGATGGGAATGGGAAAACCTAGCACCTTGCATTGGGATGGAGATAACTCTGAAATGTAACTTACATTTGAGATGTCCTCTGTGGTATCAAGCTGACACACCCATCCTGGGTGTGTCACACCCATTCCTTTCTCCTCCTCTCTGCCTTGGGTCTTCATACTGCAAAGGGGGGGGGGTATGGTACTTGGTGGTGAGATACCCATGTTTCTTAGAGAGACAAAGGCAGCATATATGAAGGTTTTGAAACTACTGAGAATGCTAAATCAGTGGTTCAGGGTAGGCTTCAGGAATGGTCAAAGGATGGTAGAAGTGGTGACCTATAAATGGATCTCAGGGGAAATGGCACAAAAACAGGTCAGGCTTGGACAGGTGGACCACTGGAAATGAAAATTCAGCATGGATACACAACGAGATCTTATAAATAGGCTTCCTCCTGCAATACCTTCATGGATAATCCCAAGATTTCCATTTCAGTTCTTAACTCATGGTGTTGTTTTACCCACACCATGGGCCATGGAGGCAATTCCTTATTTGATTCATGATGCATCAGTTGGGGAAGTATGGCTATGGTAGATTCAGCACAACAATTTCAATGTATTTGGCAATGAAAGACTAAAAATTTTACAAATGTTGAAAAGTTCTTGGTTGAGGTCAAAATATCACATTCACATTCCTCTGTGTTAGGAAAATGAATGCATTGATATGAATTAACTGTGAAGACAATGTGTTTAACACAGTTTGATCTCCTCCTTTGTTTATAGGTGCTGACAAAACCCCTGTGTCTGATTATGTGGTCTGAAGGTGAGGAGCAGGTCTGAACCAGTTAGTTTCATGAGCAGGGAGAAGGTTGTTGTAAAGTTGGTTGGTGTTAAGAAAGCCAGCAGGCTCCCATTGGCCATCCCAGGATGAAAGATCTTCTCAATCAGAATATCCTCGGACTAGGACTCAGGTCACAATAGGCTCAATGGGGGATACAATGCAGGAAAATCTAGAGGAATGCTCAGGCAATAAAAGACATGTAGAATCAAATGATGTGCCTAGGAGACAAAGCAAGTCTCAGGGCCAGCACAAGGTATTCAGAAATAAGTCAAAACAGAGACACTGTAAAAGGAATAGGAAAACTGAGTCTGGGCTCAAAGACCTGAACATATTCTTCCCAAGAGTGAAGCACTGGTCCTTCTGTCCTTTAAGTCCTGTTCCTCCATAAGATCTACTACTTCTCCAGGACCTCATATCCATGCATAGATCTGCTTGTCAACCTCACGAGGTACTACTCCATACCATTTTATTGGTGACAAACTAAGACTTGCCAAGGTCACATCCCCTACTCAAGGCACATTTAGGAAATGATCAAGTGCATGTTTTTGAGAGTAAAGCCCAGGTTCTCTGCATATTTCCTGTCTTCCTGCCCATCATTGTTCTAGCTCTGAGAGCTTCAAGTCACCAACTATTGATCCTAATGTATTAAGGACAGTTATTGGTGTCCTCTGGGAATATGGGAAAGACATTCAGCTGGTTATTTAAAAAAAAATGCTGCTCTTGGTTTTGAAGGGTCAGGGGTGGGAGGTTGGGGCAACCTGAGGGTTTTGAAGGGTCAGGGGTGGGAGGTTGGGGGAACAGGTGGTGGGTAATGGGGAGGGCACGTTTTGCATGGAGCACTGGGTGTTGTGCAAAAAGAATGAATACTGTTACGCTGAAAAAATAAATAAAATGGAAAAAAAAATAAAAAATAAATAAATAAATAAATAAATAAAAGAATTAAAAAAAAATGCTGCTCTTGTTTGCTTTTCTTGATGGCCACATAGAGATGCCAAGTAGGCATGGGATGGCAGATTAAAGGGATGTGTAATGGCAGTCATTCACTAATTACTGAGAACAATCTAACTTTTTCATCAGGGGCTGCCCCCAAGAATGTGAAGTCCAAAAACTTTATGATGTGATTATATTCTTTTCTCATCCTGTCTTTATGACTTCTCATCCTAAGTCTGGTTCTTTATCTCTCTCCCTCTCCATCCCTACCCCCTCCATAGAAAAACAAGAGAAAAACTATGAATCAAGAACAGTACATATGTATTTCTTTAACCTGGGCAAAAGCATGGAAAAGCTGCCAAGACTTCCTCTTGTTTGAGAAGAATGTTGTGCCTGATGGTTCTTAAGGGTGAAATAAAGCAATTCACAGAAGCAAAACTCAGAGGCAGGTATGAAAAGCTTCATAAGTTTCTGGATAGACTATGGCCACAGTGTCAGGACATTTACATCTCCTGTGAACATGGAAAGTAGTGAACAAGGGTAATGTGGTTATTGAGAATGGTGATTTCCCTCCTTATTAGTAATAGTCAGAATTGTTCTTCTTCCAGGAACATGGACTGAACATACTTCTCCTTATCTTCCCACTAAGTATAAGTAAAAGCCCTAAAATTTACATATAAAACAAACATAAGACTCTAAAAGTTTAAAAAGAAGGAAGACTGGCTAAGGACATCAGGACTCAGAGAAGGCATAGAGGTTAGTTCCTTTGGTTTCCTAGTCACCTTATATGTCCCAGATTTGGAGCTGTAAAAGGTAGCAACTCAGAAACACCAGCAGGTTAAAGATAAGAAAAGTCCCAACAAAAGTCTGATTTCTCTAGCCAAAGGACTAGGAAAAGGACACACTAACAAGACAGAACAACATCAGACAATAACCTCTCTTCTCCAGCCAAACCACAGGAAACAGTGTGGTCCCACTTCCAATCATGCCAGCCAAGGCCACATAGAGGGCCTAGACTTTCGCCATCACCAGGCTGTAACAAACACATCTTCTACCTGCTGGAGTGTTGTCCAAGGAGGGCTAGTAGGGAGTTAAGTGTTTCACCACTGTGCAGTAGTAGTGAGGCTAATATCCCTCCCACAACTGCAGTGGTGGGAGCAATAAAGAACATTCCAATCCCTTCCACTTGGGAGGTATGAATGGAGACTTGGGGACAGGAGTTAGAATTGCTGCCCTGGTCCTGCAACAATGATGGGGATCACCCCACCCCACAGGGGGTCAAAAGAGCACAAGGAGAACCTAGATGTATACTCCGACCTGGCACCAATGGGGCAGTGCCTTCCTCTCCCATGCAAAAATGATGTCAGAAGAAAAACAGCTAAGAAAGAAATCTGAGATAAGATCCTGAGTCTTAAACTATAATAGCCACAAGGTCCAGGTTTCTGTCAAAATTCGCTTATCATAGAAAGAACCAGAAAGATTTCAGACTGAATGCAAAATGGCAATTGATAGAAGTCAACACGGATGACAGAACAATTAAAATGATCTGATCAAGATTTTTAAAGCAGTCACAGTAAAAGCAACTATGAGTATCTTGAAGCAAATGGAAAAAAAATAGAAAATTTTGGCAAAGTCTGAGGAAGGAATTAGAAGGTGTAAAAAGGAAACAATGGAATACAATAACAGAAATAAAAAAGAAAGCTGTGATGAATAGTAACAGCAGAAGGAAAAAGAAAACTGGAGGAAAAGAATCAATAATCTGGAAAATAGAACAACAGAAGTTACCTAATCTGAGCAGAGAGAAAATAGGCTAAAAATACAAAATAAAATAGCCTCGACACATGGCTAAAACAAAACATCTAATATCCAAATTATCAGTCCTAGAAAGAGATAGGAAAGAGAGGGCAGCTCTAAAAAGCCAGTAGTGAGAGAGAAATGACATAATACCAATGAGGAAAAGCAATTCTAATAACAGCGGATTCCTCATCAAAATCAATAAAGACCAGAAGGAAGTGGGACACATTTCTAAAGTGCTAAAAGGAAAGAATTATCAGTCCTGATGTCTGATATCTGACAAAAATATCCTTCAGGGGTAGAGAGGAATTAAAGGCACTCTTAGATGAAGGGAAACTAAGAGGACTTGTCAACAGGAGATCTACCCCAAGTGATTGTCTAACAGAGTTCTCTAAGAAAGATAATAATAGAAGAAGGAATTTTGGAACATCAAGAAATAAGAAAGAACATGATAAACAAAATATGAATAGATAAAATAATCTTTCCTACTCATGTTTTCTAAATTATGTATGACAGTTGAAATTAAAATTATAACACTGTCTAATATGATTTTAAATATATATAAATATTTTAAATGATTCTATTTAAATTAGGGAGGATAAAGTGATGTAAAGAAGGATTCTTTTTACTGAAACAGGTAAAAATGATAATACCAGTAGAGTGTGATAAAATATATACATAACATTATACCTACTACAGCCACTTAAAATAGCTATGCAGAGAGCTACCCTGAAAAGTACTCCAAATAAATAAAAATGGTATTCTAAAAAAGTTCAAATAACAGAAATCATGAATAAAAAGCAGAAACAAAAAATTAGAGTGAAAAACAAACATGAAATGTTAGACTTAAGCTCTGCATGCCAATTATTATGCTAAATGTAAATTATCTGAATATTCCAATTAAAAAGTTGAGAGTGGTAGAGTGGATTAAATAATGAAAAAGTTACCCAAGTATTGTACAGTATATAAGTGTTATATATATATATATATATACACATATATGTATATATATATAAACACATTCAAATATATATGGTGTATGTGTATATATACAGTATATATATTAATTGAAAGCAACAGGTTTTGTGTATGAATGTATTTATATATAAAAGAATTGAAAGTAAAAGAATGGAAAATAATATAATATGTAAATAGTAATCAAAGGAATCAAAGATTTTACAGAAGCAGCAATATATATTAGTATCAAATAAAGTAGATGTCAAAGCAAGGCAAATCCCCAGAGGTCCAGAGGGACATTGTGTAATAACAAAATAGTCAACCTATCAAGAAGATATAGCAATCCTAAATGTGTATGCACCAAACAACAAAGTCAAAATTTATGTGAAGCAACAACTGATAAAAGTGAAAAGAGAAACAGGAACATCCACAAGTACAGTTGAAGACTCCAAAACCTCTGTCTCAATACTCAGTAGAACAACTACAACAGAAGTCAAAAAGAGTATATAAAACAACTCAACACCACCATCGATCAGCATTTCAACATGTTCAAATTGACATGTATAGAATACCACACATGGCAACAGCACAATATATGTGACTTTTAAGGGCTCACAGAACATATATCAAGATTGATCTTAATCTTGAGCCATAAAACAAACATCAACAAATTAAAAAGAATTGAAATCACATAATGAGTGTGTTCTCCCACTACAAGGGAACCAAACTAGAAGTCAATAACAGAAAAATGACAGGGAAATCTGCAAACATTTAGAAACTAGGCAACACTTTTCTTAGCAATGCAATCCATGCATGAAAGAGGAAGTGTAAAGAGAAATAAAAAATACAAAGAACGAAATGGAAATGAAAGTACAGCTTATCAAAATTTATGAGATATAGCTATGGTTCTGAGGGAAATTTCTAGCATGAAATATAAATGTTAGAAAAGAGAAAAGTTCCCAAATCAATCTAAGTTCTCATCTCAGGAACACATACATGCACAAAAGCAAAGCAAAACAAACAAAACAACTAGGAAAATGGAAAGAATAAAGATAAGAACACAAATCAATGAAATAGAAAAACAATAGAGAAGTTCAATGAAACAAAAGCCTTACTATATGAAAAGATCAATAAAATTGACAAGCCTCTAACAATACTGACAAAAAAGAGACAAGATTCAAGTCACCAATATCAGAAATGACATGAAGGATATAACTACACAGTTGCAGATATCAAAAGGATAATAAGAGAATACTAAGAACAACACCAGACTCATACGTCTGATACCTTACTAAATAAATGAACCAGTTCCACAAAAAATAAAAACTGCCACAACCAACCCAATATTCAATAGAAAACTTGCATACCCCTATAACTTTTAAGGAAATAGGAAACATTTCTTTTTTTTTAAGATTTCATTTATTTATTTGACAGATAGAGATCACAAGTAAGGAGAGAGGCAGGCAGAGAGAGAGAGAGGAGGAAGCAGGCTCCCTGCCAAGCAGACAGCCCGATGCGGGGCTCGATCCCAGGACCCTGGGATCAGGACCTGAGCGAAAGGCAGAGGCTTTAACCCACTGAGCCGCCCAGGCGCCCCAGGAAACATTTCTTAATGCATTTTATGAAGTTACAAGTATCCTAATACCAGAACCAAACAGAGACAGAGGGGAAAACAGAAAACTAAAGGCTAATACCTCTCATGAAAACAGATATAAAAATATTTAACAAAATAACAGCAAATATGTAAAAAATAATTAAACACTATGGACAAGTGAGTCATGTCCCAGGGACATAATCTGATTAAATATTCAAAAGAATCAGTGCAATTCACTGTGTCAATAGACTAAAGAAGAAATCTTGCATAATCACATCAGTCAACGCAGAAAAAGTGTTTGACAAAATTCAACATCCACATGATAAAAATGGTCATAAACTATTAAGAATAAGGGAACATCTTCAACTTGATGAAGGGATCTCATACATACGTGTATATATATGTATATATATGTTATATACATGTAGTTATGTACATTTATATGCAAATTGAAAGTAACAGGTTGGAAAATTATGCATCATGCAAACAGTAATAAAAGGAAAGCAAAATATTAATATTGGATAAAATAGATTTCTCAATGAAGATATTAAAAGCAGAATTTATTGAGTTAGAAAACAGAAAAATAGTAAAAGTAATATGCAAATTAAAAAGCTGTCTGCATGAAAAAAAAAATTAACAAAATAGAGAATCCACTACCTAACTTGAAGGAAAACACACATATACAAAATAAGAAATAATAATAGGGAAATAACTGTTAAAAGAAAAGAAAATAAATCAAATGAGACTATTTCACAAAAGTCTATGTAATAAAATCTGAAAACCTAGATGAAATACATTATTTCCTAGGAAGAAAATATTATTCGCCAAACTGATTACAGTAGTTACATGAAACCTGAAGAGACCAACTTCAATAAAAGAAATGGAGAATATCAATGAGATAGAAGGAGAGATAGAAGAAGGGAGAGAAAGAAGGAGGAGGGGAGATAGAAAACCAGGTATGAGGCAGTGTAAATAGCATGCCACATTTTGTATAAAATAGAAAGGAAAACACTAGTAAATAGGTTAACATATATGTATGAATGACTTTGTTTTGTTCTGTTTCAGAAAAAAAAAAACCGCTGGAGAAATAAATCAAATATTTATTCATGTTTAATAGATATTTATCGATTTTTTAAATAAAATAATCACCTAAAAGCAAAAGAGCAGAGGCATGAAGGATGGAGTTGAACTTGGAGTACATATACATGTTTATATTTGAACCACATTAATATCTTACACAGTCAAAAAGTAAATTTATGGTAAAAAAGAATAAATGGAAAACACTAAAATTGAAAAGAAATAAGCCTAAGTGTACATCAAATTGAGAACATCAACACATAAAAAGTGATTTTGTTAAGTGACTTTGAACACTAACTATGTATCTTTGGAGAATACATTTGAATGACAAGAACTGCAAAAAAAAAAAAGTTGTCTTCACTCATTGTTTTTCATTTGTAGCAACGATGCTATATAGAAATGTTAAAACTATTATATGTATACATATAGATATGTATAATATGGAAAATAAATAAACAAATGAAATAATGTTATTAACCATCCTCTTAGGTAGAAGGGAAACAACTATAAATGTTCAGAAAAGCCTTATAATATAAAATTTTAATTGAAAAAATTAAAAAGACCTAAAAGCAATGTCATCCTTGGCAGTAACCACCTCAATGCCCAGATCATGATTTCTCAGGACCACACTGATATGGCTGATTCCAAATCTGAGGAGGAGAAGATGCAATAGGAACCTGGGATGTCTTCATACATTAGAGTGCCAGAGGATGATCAAAAGACAAATGGGCCATGCCAAAAGGCATAGGCACCAGTCCGAAGAGGTCTCTACCAGGCATATTTGGGACAATTTAAAAATTAAAAACAATTATTGTAATTGATTTCAAACATTGGACAAAAATGTATGTGCCCTTAGTTATAGGAGAAGGAAAGTACAGAGGGAAGAAGGGAGTGAGGAAGAGGGAGGGAGAAGGAAGTGAGGGAGAGACAGGGAGAGGTAGCAAGAGATGGAGGAAGAGAAATGGAGGAGAGATAAAGCTATTCCTTTGTCTTCATTGGAGGTGACTGACCAATTCCTTATTCTAAAATCTAATGATAGGGACACTTGTGTGGCTCAGTTTGTTAAGCGTCTGCCTTTGGCTCAGGCCATGATTCCAGGATCCTAGGATCAAGTCCTTCTATGGGCTCCCTGCTATGGGCTTGCCCTGTGGAGAGTCTTCTTCTCCTCCTCCAGCCCCTCCTTCCTCTCATGAGCTTGCCTTTCTCTCTCATAAATAACATCTTTAAAAAAATAAAAACCGATAAAGGCAAACCTCTTTTTATATCTTTATTGGCAATTTTGATTTTTTAAATAAAGTTCCTATTCGAGTAAAAAAAAAAAAAACCCTGATGATAAAAAGAAGGAATTAAGCATTTATTCTGCCTATTTAGAAATAATTCAGCTGGGGCGCCTGGGTGGCTCGGTGGGTTAAGGCCTCTGCCTTCGGCGCAGGTCATGATCCCAGAGTCCTGGGATCCATCCCCGCATTGGGCTCTCTGCTCAGCAGGAAGCCTGCTTCCCTCTCTCCCTCTGCCTGCCTCTCTGCCTACTTGTGATCTCTGTCTGTCAAATAAATAAATAAAATCTTAAAAAAAAAAAGAAAGAATTCAGCCATTCCTAGTTGACAAGGGCAAATTTTTCTTTCCAGGAAAACATCATTTAAAAGACAGAATTAGAAAATTGCCTTTCTACAACCCTGAATGATATAATTGATTCAGGCAAGGATAACCAATGGCCACTAAGTAATACTATAAAATATGGGTCATTAGGAAACCCCACAGATTACTTGTCAATTTCAAGGGAAAGTTCTAAATTAACAGAGAGATCTGGCACACCTACTGATAAAATGTGATGTGAACAATGATGGAATGCAGAATAAAACAGTGTCACCCATGACGTATTCTTGTCAAAAACATTCAGACTGAATCTAATCAAATCTAGACCAAGTTCCAGTTTACAGAAAATATAGGGAACAAAGAAACAAATTAAGTGACTAGGATATAATCAGGGAAACTTGATGTAAGATATTCTACCAACCATCTCTATCTATTCAAAAGTCTGCCTGCACCATGAAAACAAGAAAAGGAAGAAAAAAAGGAAAGAAAAAAAGAAAAGAAAAAAGAAAAGATCTATTCTAGATTAAAGGCACTAATGTGACTACAACTAATGGCACTGCTCAAAGTTATTTTGACTAGAGATGGTTGGCTGGGCCAATGATCGGACATGAGGGATACTTTGAAATGGGTAGTGTCTGTTTACTACATTCATTCACTTTGTCAGTCATGAGAAAGTTATCAAAAGAAGAGAGAGAGAAAACAAGATTGTCAAGCATCAGAGAAGTTTCCAGATTTTTAAAGATTCTATTGAATCCATGTAAACTCTCCATTGCATATGGAAGCTTGATTGTTTTTCTTCTTTGTTTTTATTAAAGGTTTATTTATTTATTTATTTATTTATTTATTTATTTAAAGAGAGAGCAAGAATTTGGGGTGGTGGGCAGAAGGAAAGAGAGAGAAGCAGACTCCTGCAAAGCAGAGAGGCAGACACCGGACTCTATCCTGACCCTGAGATCATGACTTCAGCTGAAGGCACACGTTTAACTGACTGAACCACCCACTCACCTCTGTGTTTCTTCTTTGAATAACAAAACCCCAGAGTAATGCCAGTGTATTATATAAAGTATCTTTATATGTTGACACCTGGGACCAGAAGCAAGGTTAAAGGACTCTCTCAATTTCAAAGAAGTCACATGTCAATCTGAATAAAAGCTTAAGCTTCAGGGTCCTCTCATTTCTTGGGGTTTATAGTGTGGTCTGTGGGATGGAAACATTGGTATCACCCAGGGGCTTGTTAGAAGTACAGAATATTAATCCCCTGTTGAAGCAGAGTATAGGTTTTCACACAGTCTTCAGGTATGCACTCAAACTTCAGAGAATCTAGACTGCATAAAAATTCTAGCTGTTTCTGACCAAACATTGGCTCTAAGAATCAGAGAGAAAAACCAGGTAGTTCTACCTGTGAACCTTAAGCTGAATATTTTAAGCAGCAAATTTCTCTTACATTGGTGTTAATTGGGTTCCCCCAAAAGCAGGGCTTTAGACAAAATTTTGGGTGTAAGTAGTTTATTTGGGAGGAAGCTCCATCATTAGAAGAGTAAAGGGAGATGCCTGAGAAGGGAAGGTGCTTAGTGCAGAGTACATTCATGAATGACTTATCCCTGTGGTCACTAGGGCTCAGCTTACCACAGACCTCCCAAACAGCTGTATTGAGCACACCTCTCACCTGCCATCCTGAGGACTGAGGAAGCTGGGGTGTTTATCTGCTACCTTCTGTTGATCCCTGCTAAGCCTGCTTCCAGCGCACTGGCTCACAGAATAATACCACCTGACCCTGAGTGTGGATCAAATCCTTTCCTGAGCCCTGGGAACATTTCCAGGTAGAAAGACACAGGAGGTCCTCAGCCTGAAGGGAACCGTCTGCACATGATCACCTGGCTCGGGGGATCTAAGCCGTGTGGTAGAGCACTGGCAACCCCTACCACAATGTTGCTCATAGGGCACATCCAGTCAGGGAGTTGTAATAGATCTGGACAGTGTGGGTGGCCCTTTGGATGAATACCGAGAAGTGTGCTGCCAGCAAGGGCTCCTCTGGCATCTGCATGAACCACAACTGCATAGCTGGCCCAGTGGGAGCTTATTTGACTGAAAGAATTGGCTCATTTTCATGAAAACATTCTGGCAGTGGCCTACATACTACTTCTGTCCTCAAAGTAATTAGCCAGCTCATGGGGAAATACGCCCTGAAAATTATCTAAAAGAATTAATTTAGCACATTTTCTTGGAACCGGATATTGTCCCTGAAGAAGTCACGTAACTATAAAACCACCCGTTGTCTTCATGTTTTCTTCACCCGAAATGTTGTGGTCACAGCCATTAAACAAGAGGAGATACTGATGTATGTTCATGTAAGAAGGAAAAGAGGAATGCAAAAAGAGCTTAAAGAAATAGTATTATTTCGACACCAAAAAAAAAGTTTCCCTCAAAAGCATCACACAAATGGGAAAAATGACACATCTTTTTTCCCTTTTTTAAAGATTTATTATTTATTCATTTGAGAGAGAAAGAGAGAAAGAGCGTGAGTGTGGAGGAGGGGCAGAGGAAGAGGGAGAAGCAGACACGCTCCTGAGCAGGGAGCCCATTGCAGAGCACAGACTCAGGATCCTGGGATCATAACCTGAGCAGAAGGCAGACACTTAAATGAATGACCCACCCAGGTGCTCTGAAAACATCTTTTTCTAAAGGTGTTATTTCTGACTCAGTTTCAAATACATTTGGCCCTTCCCTCATTGACATCTCCTGTCAGAGCAGAGAGGACAGCTCAGGGAGAAGTCTTCAGAAATGTTATGATAATGACCCCTTGTAGTTTACAGCTTATGGCACTTTTTCTTAGAGTCATGATGACAAAATCACCACCAGAAAGAAGAATGTTCAAGTCTTAAAGATGTCTGTGAGCCTATGTTCTGCAGAAATCGCATCTGCTATGTGGTTACACAGTGATCACCAATTATGTCTGTGTCTTCAGTAGCATTTCACCTCTCTGAATCTTGTTCCCAATGTATAAAAAAATTAAAAAGTTGGAATTTATTATCTTTTTTTAAAGCACATTGACTCTCATCAGTGCACTCCCTCTCTCTCTCTCTCTCTTTTTAAGATTCTATTTATTTGACAGACAGAGATTGCAAGCAGGCAGAGAGGCAGGCGGGGAGGGGGGGAAGTAGGCTCCCCGCTGAGCGGAGAGCCCAATGTGGGGCTCGATCCCAGGATCCTGAGATTATGACCTGAGCTGAAGGCAGAGGCTTTAACCCACGGAGCCACACAAGCACTCCGAAATTTATGATCTTGAGGGTCCCTCCTTAAAGTAATGATCGCTGACTTTATGCTTCAGTTGTTTACTGCAATTAATATGGCAGATTAGATGGTTATTTATAAAAGAATGGAATTCAGGGGTGGCTGGGTGGCTTAGTCATTGGGCATCTGCCTTAGGCTCAGGTCATGGTCCCATGGTCCCTGGTTTGAGCCCTGCATCCGGCTCCCTGCTCAGTGGAAAGCCTGCTTCTCTCTCTCCCACTCCCCCTGTTTATGTTCCCTCTCTTGCTGTGTGTCTCTCTGTCAGATTAATAAAATCTTAAAAAAAGAAAAAAAAAATAATGGGATTCAGATTTAGATTTTACTCAACTGTTTAAGAAAATGAAGATGACATGGGGGCACCTAGGTGGCTCAATGGATTAAAGCCTCTGCCTTCAGCTCAGGTCATGATCCCAGGGTCCTGGGATAGAGTGCCACATCAGGCTCTCGGCTCAGCAGGGAGTCTGCTTTTCCCCCTCTCTCTCTGCCTGCCTCTCTGCCTACTTGTGATCTCTGTCTGATAAATAAATAAATTAAATCTTACCAAAAAAAAAAAAAGAGAGAGAGAGAATGGGATTCAGAATCAGATTTTACTCAACTGATTAAGAAAATGAGGATGACATGAGGACAGAAGAGGGAGAGAATAAGGCCAGGTTGAAGTGGTTCTGACCAATGTAAAGTGACAGAAGGGACTCAGTGATGAAACCAGGTCTCCCTGAGCTCCACAGAGAGAACTACAGGTTACAAACAATCTTCATAAAATGTACTTGATAAAGAACATGGATAGGGAGCATGAAAAATGGGAGGAGGCAGAACTCAAGTCTGTATGAATCCAAAGACAAGAATATTAATTGCTGTTGTATATCAGCATGGTTTACTGAAAGATGGATTTCTTTCAGTCTCTGCTAGTCACTGTGGTGACTCAGAAGTCTCAGGGGCAGATCTATAAAGACAGGGAGAAGACAGTGGAACTGGCAGAAAGGGGCTTGGGAGGTGGAACCCTCTGAGGGGCCGCTCTAGTCATTGCTGAGGGCTGTTGGTGCTGTGGGCAGAGCAGTCCAGCTCAAGCAGTGGAGCTGAGGATTGGTGAGCTGAGGGCAGTGCTTACAGGACACGATTGCTGGAATTATGGCTTTCCTCGCTGTTGTGTGCCTGTGAACTAGCCAAGGCAAGAGCAGGAATTTATTAACTTTTTAACCAACTCACAGGAAGGAAGCAGAATGCCTGGTCTCAGGTGGCAGAACCATGGACTTAGATATTACAGGGCCCCTGACCTTCTACCTCTGGCTCCTACATCCCACTGCATCACATCTCAGCTTGCTTTCCTCACTGACTGGATCTCTCCTGGGTGCGCACGTCCGTAACTCCAGCAACAGCTATATCTCCTATAGCTTTGCCACGAGAACAAATTGGATTCACTGACTGATTCTGAGTCAGACGGACCTCCCTGTAGACCTCTAGTGGCCCAGTACTCAGTTTGCTCCTGACCCCTAAAGCAGAGCCTGGGGAGTGCATGAATTGGGAGCAGGGATTGGGGGAGGGGCTCCCTAGAAGCAACAATGAAGGAGCAGGAGAGTGTAACCCAGGAAGAAAAGCCACCAGAGGGTGGGCAATTGCTGACCCTGAGCAGGCCCAGGGCCTTATCTTCCAGAATTCCTTACAGACGTGTTCATCCTAGGGATGGATGGAAAAGGGTTGGAGAATGTGTCTACCACTTTGCACCCTCTGTGGATTGACAGCCAAGTTTCCTGTACTGAACAGGTTCTGTGGTTTCAAACAAAGGATCCAGGGGGTGGGAGGGAGGGGAGAAAACCAAGAGACTGGCAGCAAGAGCATGAGGAGGAAGATGTCTGGACACAAGGAATTTCACAAGAATGTGAATCAACATCAGAAGTGTCTGTTGCAGCCAGCCTGGGCCACTCCAGGACAAAGCTCCTGGTGGCTTAGGAGAGCAAGACCCTGGGGCGCCTGGGTGGCTCAGTGGATTAAGCCGCTGCCTTCAGCTCAGGTCATGATCTCAGGGTCCTGGGATCGAGCCCCACATGGGGCTCCCTGCTCCGCAGGGAGCCTGCTTCCTCCTCTCTCTCTGCCTGCCTCTCTGCCTACTTGTGATCTCTCTCTCTCTCTGTCAAATAAATGAATAAAATCTAAAAAAAAAAAAAAAAAAAAAAAAAAAAAAAAAAGGAGAGCAAGACCCAATCAGTGGAGTCCCAATTGGTAGTACAGGGTCAAACAGAGTACTGCAGGCCATGACACGCACAAAATACCAAGTTCACAGACCTACAGGAGGCATGGCATGCCCACCAGGTCTGGTTACTACTTAGTGGCCAAGAGAGGACATCTGCCACAGTAGGTGTTGTGGCTTACACTGTATGAATGCAGCAGGGGTGGAGGGAGACAGCAAATGTCCTTGTGTCATGCCTTGTGTGTGACCCTTGGCCTCTGTGCAGTTTTTAGCTTTACTCTATATCAGTAGAATCAAGGTATAGGGCCCCGATCACAGAGGTAATCAGAGGCTACCATCGTGTTTCCTACTTGAGCAGAGCTGACCTGGGGGTTGAGGATCACAGTGCCTGCAGATGACATGCATGGGGAGGCAGCAGAGCCTGCCTGAGCAAAGGATGCTTCTTTGAGCTTTTATTGCAGTAGTTGCTATTTCATCCTCAAATACAGACAAAAGTTTTTAAATTAGAATAATTTCATAAGCTTCAAAGATGTAGGGAAGCACATCTGGCCCTCTGGGAAAATTAAGCCATTTAACACTACAGACTGACATGCTAATTTGTTGAATACAAATGCAGAGTTTCCTTCAAGGATTCCTTCCCAGAACTCATCTCTCTTACAGATGGGGAACCGTGAATGTCCAGCAGATCACACTGGAGATGCTCTGTTTCTGAATTCTTTTGATTTTACGTCATCAGAACACTTTGTTCGAAATGTTAACCTCGGATTATTCTAAATATGTACCCTTATTAAAATGTAACAACTCAAATGAAATCTGGAGGCTAAACTTTCTGCGGTGAAAAGTCATTCTGGAATGAAGTCAGGTGCATACCACCCTAATCCTGAGCTTTCAGAGTGCCCACATCTATAGGTCTTTCCTCCTAAGTTAGATCCAAATTAACCTCATTCAGCTATCTAACGTGTCACTGATCCCTGGCTGTGTACTAGAGATGCATAATTGGAGTAGAATAAATTGAAAGTCATGTGAGAGGTTTGAAGTCCCTACAAAGAGCAATCATTTTCTGACTGATTTGTGCCACGAGTGCCAGATCTCCTCCTTGGGTGTCTCTCATTCTTCAGCTTATGAAACACCAGTGATAAAAGCAAGGACTCTGTGAACAGACCATGTGGTGTGGCCTGAAGTGTATACTCTGTGGCCCTTCACAGAATAAGTTGGCTGACCCCTGGTCTGGGAGAGATCTGAGGCCATGATGTAGACACAACTATTTCCTCCTAACAAGGTAGAATTTTAGCCCACTTAAGCAAGATGTCAACTGCATGCTGTTACTTGGAGGGAGACAGAAGGATTAATAGGGATTTGTGCCACACAGGAAGAAAAGATGCATTCTGTAGGGTAGGGTTGCCAAGAGAGGTTAAACCAAGTCTGGTGCAGCAATCCACCAGATGTGGGGAGTAAGTTAAGAATGGGCCAAAATACTAGTCATCCCTATGAGTAGAGCTGGAAATTAGAGGGAAGTATGATGTTGCAAAACCAAACCAAAACCAAACCAAACCAAACAAAACAAACAACAAAGAAAACCCTATCTTATACCATGGCAGTCTGGGGCAAGTTGTTTCTCAAAAGTGTAAAAGATTTGATCTCATAACCAAGTGGGTGCCAAACATCCCAGCTTGTTTGGGACTTGGGGACTTGCAGGTCTTAAAACTGGGAAAATCCTGGGCAAATGGGAACTACCAAATTTGGGCTCCTAAACCCAGCAATAGTGTCAGGAAGATTACCTTGGTGGGAACTTGAGAAACTTCTGCTGGTGATTTCCCGGGATGAAGGGATTTCCTTCCTTCCTGGACCTGGGGGTCAGAGGAGCTCCAGTGAAGCAGGATTCCAGGATTCCAGAAGCAGAAGTCCGTTCCAGCCCAGCCCAGATTTTGTTTAACTCTGAAGCACTAAGATCACAAGATTATTTTAGAAAAGATCACTTTGGAAAGAAACTACTGTAATCCCCACCTTTTAAGGTCACTTCTTTTTATTTTAAAGCGAAAAGTGAAGTGTTTTATTCTGGGTCAGCAGAGTTAGGCAGTGGTATAGACAGATCTGGAAAACTAAGTGGCTTTTTTTCCCCTCCTGTGCTCTCATCTCTGTAACCCATTCTTATAACTTCAGCTCATTGTGAGGCTCACTGGGTGTTACACGTGAACAATGAATTAGAATCATGGCACATGACATCAAAATACAAAATACAAAATACTTAAATAACATAATAAAAAATAAATAAATAAATAAATTTATCAAGATGGAAACTAAAAATAGAAAATAGAAAACTCTACAGTTTTTCTCTGTTCTATCTGTTCTATCATTGAGTAATTAGAAATAAAATAAGAAAATTATTTTAACTATAATAGAGATAAATGTATAAGATATATGTTTAGTAAAAAAGAACAAGAACCTATATAACAGATGTAAGCTGTAGAATACATATCCAGCTCTTATGATCTTATGATAGGACTTGAAATAAGAACAAAGCTAATGCAGAGGCATTAAATGAGATTTAATATTACATGCTTTCCAAAATAATGTGTAATTTCATTCTAATTCATATCCCAATGAGGTATTTTATTCAAATCGGATAAAGTGACTACAAAGTTTATATGGAGCAATGAATGTGTAAGAATAGTAAAGAACAGTATATTTAACAAAAATAGCAACAAGTTTGGTTATGGTTTGCCAATTATTAGATACTATTACAGAGTTGTAACAATCAATCAGCATGTCACCTGTGGATCAATGGAACCCTTTAAGGAATCCAGACATCATTCTCAATATATGAGAATTTAATATGTAACAAAATGCAACTCAGCAGGAAAACATTAGATCACTAATAAACAGCACCGGCAAAACAGATATTCTTCTGAAAGAAAATTGAATTGAACATCTGTTAACATCTTATACAAAATAGAATCTGGTCTGTTGAAAGGGCTGAATGTAAACAATGAGATAATTAAAATCTTTTGAGAAAATCTCGTGAATAGATGCATATTCTATGTTTGACAGAGGCCATTTTAACCACACTGGAACACAGAGGATATAAAAGAAATGATAGTAATATATGTTATACAAAATTTTAAAAAGTGTAGAAGCCATAAAAAAATCAGTTGACAAACCACAGATGTGAGAAATAGGGCTAACATCCATCATATAAAATGAGAGTTTTCAAATGGGTAAGAGAAAGAAAGCACAAGAAAAATGGGGAAATGATGAAAATAGATAATTTGAAAGGGAACAAATTCAAATGGGCAAGAAATAAGTGTAACTATGCTCAAATTTAATCATTATCAGAGAAAAGCAGATCTGTTGACACTAAAAACAAATTACTCGCCACAGTCATTCAAATGACTATTATCACCTTTGGCTGGCATTGTTGTAAGGGATTCCCATACATTGTTAGTGGAAATATGAGATTTTGGAAAATGATATAACAACATTTTTTTTGTATGTGCAACACATATACCATGTTACAATATACTACAACATTGTTGCTGGTGACAGTGCATTAGAAGCACAGTAAAGGAGCAGGGAAATGATTCTTGAGGTGTCCAAACACTGGAATGCAAGGCAGTCATGGCAAAGAGAGAAGCAGAATTCTCTGTGCTGATACAGAACCATTTCCAAGGATTAGTAAGGAATGGCATGCAATGAGGACCTACACCTGTGCGTGTGCCTGCCTACCTGCTGGAGGTATGCTCTGGACAGGGTCACTGTCAAGGGTTAATGTTGGTTGCCTGTGGAGGAAACATGGGATTTGCAGAGAAAGGGGGAGATTTAACTTTCACTGCATTTTTCTTTGTATGCTTTTTTGTTTCCCTTTTGCATGTATTCTTTTCCATTAAAAACGGCTACATTTTTTAAAGACCATAAAAAAGACTTAAAAAAAAGACACATCAAGGAAATGTGACTAAAAATAAACTAGCCTCTAAATGGCACCATTAGAAATAGGAATACAGATCAAAGAAGATATGAGGAAAATAATAAACATTTAGACTGGGGAGGAAGAACTTTCTGACCCAACTGATGTGAGTGTCAGAGTAAAAAAAGAAACTGGTAGTGACACGGAGATCACCTCCCCACACACCGCTCAGCCCCATGACAGACTGGCAACAAAGAAGGGGGCAAACACAGCAATATCATATAGGTTGGGACATCTCCCCATCATCATCATCATTATTACCTGTCAGCGAGTACAGAGTTAGAGCTCAGAGTGAAGCACTGCTGGACATGTTCACTATTTTGCACGGCCAACATGTCACTGCGGGGGTGTTGGTAGCATCCTGGTTTCCCAGGCCTCCCTATCTACGAGCACAGGAGGGACCTGAAATAACAGTAATAAATCAACTTTGGTGGCTTGGGTCCCTAGCAGAATACTGAGGTTTGCTGCCAACAGCAAGGTGTTTCATGTGTGACCACATAAGCCTTCCATTTTCCTCTAGTTGATGATCACTCTCCAAGAAGCTTGCATTTTCTCTTCTGCCAACACTCATAACCTCCTGCACCTCATACTTTGGCCAGTTCCACAAAAGTAGTGAAGGGGCCTCTTCCTTCCTTCCTTCCTTTCTTCCTTCCTTCATTCCTTCCTTCCTTCCTTCCTTCCTTCCTTCCTTCCTTTCGTCCTTTCTTTCTTTTAAAAATATTTTATTTATTTATTTGACAGAGATCACAAGCAGGCATAGAGGCAGGCTGGGGGTGGGGGTCATGGGGAAGTAGACTCCCTGCTGAGTAGAGAGCTTGATTCAGGGCTCCATACCAGGACCCTGAGACCATGACCCCAACTGAAGGCAGAGGCTTAACCCACTGAGCCACCCAGGCTCCCCAAGGGGCCTCTTTCTATTTCTATTCACATTTTGTGTTTCACAAAGTTCCTTGTGGAAATAGTTCCTATATTTCCTTATCTCTTTCCTCTGGGTTGGCATCTTTATCTTAAAGAATTATATCTAACAATTTATATAATTTCCTGGGCACCTGGGTGACTCAGTCATTAAACATCTGCCTTCAGGTCAAGTCACGATCTCAGGGTTCTGGGATCAAGCCACTGATCGGCTCACTGCTCAACAGGAAAACTGCTTCTCTGTCTCGCTCGCATTCCCTGCTTCTGTTCCCTCTCTTGCTGTATTTCTTTTTTTTTTTTTCATTTTATTTATTTTTTCAGCATAACAGTATTCATTCTTTTTGCACAACACCCAGTGCTCCATGCAAAACGTGCCCTCCCCATTACCCACCACCTGTTCCCCCAACCTCCCACCCCTGACCCTTCAAAACCCTCAGGTTGCCCCAACCTACCATCCCTGACCCTTCAAAACCCTCAGGTTGTTTTTCAGAGTCCATAGTCTCTTATGGTTCGCCTCCCCTCCCCAATGTCCAGAGCCCGCTCCCCCTCTCCCAATCCCACCTCCCCCCAGCAACCCCCAGTTTGTTTTGTGAGATTAAGAGTCATTTATGGTTTGTCTCCCTCCCAATCCCATCTTGTTTCATTTATTCTTCTCCTATCCCCCTACCCCGAAATGTTGCTTTTCCATGTCCTCACATCAGGGAGATCATATGATAGTTGTCTTTCTCCGATTGACTTATTTCACTAAGCATGATACGCTCTAGTTCCATCCACGTCGTAGCAAATGGCAAGATTTCATTTCTTTTGATGGCTGCATAGTATTCCATTGTGTATATATACCACATCTTCTTTATCCATTCATCTGTTGATGGACATCTAGGTTCTTTCCATAGTCTGGCTATTGTAGACATTGCTGCTATAAACATTCGGGTACACGTGCCCCTTCGGATCACTATGTTTGTATCTTTAGGGTAAATACCCAGTAGTGCAATTGCTGGGTCATAGGGTAGTTCTATTTTCAACATTTTGAGGAACCTCCATGTTGTTTTCCAGAGTGGTTGCACCAGCTTGCATTCCCACCAACAGTGGAGGAGGGTTCCCCTTTCTCCACACCCTCTCCAGCATCTGTCATTTCCTGACTTGTTAATTTTAGCCATTCTGACTGGTGTGAGGTGATATCTCATTGTGGTTTTGATTTGTATTTCCCTGATGCCGAGTGACGTGGAGCACTTTTTCATGTGTCTGTTGGCCATCTGGATGTCTTCTTTGCAGAAATGTCTGTTCATGTCCTCTGCCCATTTCTTGATTGGATTGTTTGTTCTTTGGGTGTTGAGTTTGCTAAGTTCCTTATAGATTTTGGATACTAGCCCTTTATCTGATATGTCGTTTGCAAATATCTTCTCCCATTCTGTCAGTTGTCTTTTGGTTTTGTTAACTGTTTCCTTTGCTGTGCAAAAGCTTTTGATCTTGATGAAATCCCAATAGTTCATTTTTGCCCTTGCTTCCCTTGTCTTTGCCGTTTTTCCTAGGAAGATGTTGCTACAGCTGAGGTCGAAGAGGTTGCTGCCTGCATTCTCCTCAAGGATTTTGATGGATTCCTTTCTCACATTGAGGTCCTTCATCCATTTGGAATCTATTTTCGTGTGTGGTGTAAGGAAGTGGTCCAATTTCATTTTTCTGCATGTGGCTGTCCAATTTTCCCAGCACCATTTATTGAAGAGGCTGTCTTTTTTCCATTGGACATTCTTTCCTGCTTTGTCGAAGATGAGTTGACCATAGAGTTGAGGGTCGATTTCTGGGCTCTCTATTCTGTTCCACTGATCTATGTGTCTGTTTTTGTGCCAGTACCATGCTGTCTTGATGATGACAGCTTTGTAATAGAGCTTGAAGTCCGGAATTGTGATGCCACCAACTTTGGGTTTGTTCTTCAATATTCCTTTGGCTATTCGAGGTCTTTTCTGGTTCCATATAAATTTTAGGATTATTTGTTCCATTTCTTTGAAAAAAATGGATGGTATTTTGATAGGGATTGCATTAAATGTGTAGATTGCTTTAGGTAGCATAGACATTTTCACAATATTTATTCTTCCAATCCAGGAGCATGGAACATTTTTCCATTTTTTTGTGTCTTCCTCAATTTCTTTCATGAGTACTTTATAATTTTCTGTGTATAGATTCTTAGTCTCTTTGGTTAGGTTTATTCCTAGGTATCTTATAGTTTTGGGTACAATTGTAAATGGGATTGACTCCTTCATTTCTCTTTCTTCAGTCTTGTTGTTGGTGTACAGAAATGCAACTGATTTCTGTGCATTGATTTTATATCCTGACACTTTACTGAATTCCTGTACAAGTTCTAGCAGTTTTGGAGTGGAGTCTTTTGGGTTTTCCACATATAGTATCATATCATCTGCGAAGAGTGATAGTTTGACTTCTTCTTTGCCAATTTGGATGTCTTTAATTTAATTTGTTGTCTGATTGCTGAGGCTAGGACTTCTAGGACTATGTTGAATAGCAGTGGTGATAATGGACATCCCTGCCGTGTTCCTGACCTTAACGGAAAAGCTTTCAGTTTTTCTCCATTGAGAATGATATTTGCGGTGGGTTTTTCATAGATGGCTTTGATAATATTGAGGTATGTGCCCTCTATCCCCACACTTTGAAGAGTTTTGATCAGGAAGGGATGCTGTACTTTGTCAAATGCTTTTTCAGCATCTATTGAGAGTATCATATGGTTCTTGTTCTTTCTTTTATTAATGTGTTCTATCACATTGATTGATTTGCGGATGTTGAACCAACCCTGCAGCCCTGGAATAAATCCCACTTGATCGTGGTGAATAATCCTTTTAATGTACTGTTGAATCCTATTGGCTAGTATTTTGGCGAGAATTTTTGTGTCTGTGTTCATCAAGGATATTGGTCTGTAGTTCTCTTTTTTGGTGGGATCCTTGTCTGGTTTTGGGATCAAGGTGATGCTGGCCTCATAAAATGAGTTTGGAAGTTTTCCTTCCATTTCTATTTTTTGGAACAGTTTCAGGAGAATAGGAATGAGTTCTTCTTTAAATGTTTGGTAGAATTTCCCTGGGAAGCCGTCTGGCCCTGGGCTTTTGTTTGTTTGGAGATTTTTGATGACTGTTTCAATCTCCTTACTGGTTATGGGCCTGTTCAGGTTTTCTATTTCTTCCTGGTTCAGTTGTGGTAGTTTATATGTCTCTAGGAATGCATCCATTTCTTCCAGATTGTCCAGTTTGTTGGCGTAGAGTTGCTCATAGTATGTTCTTATAATTGTCTGTATTTCTTTGGTGTTAGTTGTGATCTCTCCTCTTTCATTCATGATTTTATTGATTTGGGTCCTTTCTCTTTTCTTTTTGATGAGTCTGGCCAGGGGTTTATCAATCTTATTGATTCTTTCAAAGAACCAGCTCCTAGTTTCATTGATTTTTTCTATTGTTTTTTTGGTTTCTATTTCATTGATTTCTGCTCTGATCTTTATGATTTCTCTTCTCCTGCTGGGTTTAGGGTTTCTTTCTTGTTCTTTCTCCAGCTCCTTTACGAGTAGGGTTAGGTTGTGTACGTGAGACCTTTCTTGTTTCTTGAGAAAGGCTTGTACCGCTATATATTTTCCTCTCAGGACTGCTTTTGCTGTGTCCCACAGATTTTGAAGCATTGTGTTTTCATTATCATTTGTTTCCATGAATTTTTTCAATTCTTCTTTAATTTCCTGGTTAACCCATTTATTCTTTAGAAGGATGCTATTTAGTCTCCATGGATTTGGGTTCTTTCCAGCTTTCCTCTTGTGATTGAGTTCTAGCTTCAGAGCATTGTGGTCTGAAAATATGCAGGGAATGATCCTAAACTTTTGATACCAGTTGAGACCTGATTTGTGACCCAGGATGGGAACTATTCTGGAGAAGGTTCCATGTGCCCTAGAGAAGAATGTGTATTCTGTTGCTTTGGGATGAAATGTTCTGAATATATCTGTGATGTCCATCTGGTCCAGTGTGTCATTTAAGGCCTTTATTTCCTTGTTGATCTTTGGCTTGGATGATCTGTCCATTTCAGTGAGGGGAGTGTTAAAGTCCCCTACTATTATTGTATTATTATTGATGTGTTTCTTTGATTTTGTTATTAATTGGTTGATATAGTTGGCTGCTCCCACGTTAGGGGCATAGATATTTAAAATGGTTAGATCTTCTTGTTGGACAGACCCTTTGAGTAGGATATAGTGTCCTTCCTCATCTCTTATTATAGTCTTTGGCTTAAAATCTAATTGATCTGATCTAAGGATTGCCACCCCAGCTTTCTTCTGATGCCCATTAGCATGGTAAATTGTTTTCCACCCCCTCACTTTAAATCTGGAGGTGTCTTCGCGTCTAAATTGAGTTTCTTGTAGGCAACATACTGATGGGTTTTGTTTTTTTATCCATTCTGATACCCTTTGTCTTTTGATTGGGGCATTTAGCCCATTAACATTCAGCGTAACTACTGAGAGATATGAATTTAGTGCCATTATTAGCCTGTAAGGTGACTGTTACTGTATATTGTCTCTGTACCTTTCTGATCTACTACTTTTAGGCTCTCTCTTTGCTTAGAGGACCCCTTTCAATATTTCCTGGAGAGCTGGTTTGGTGTTTGCAAATTCTTTCAGTTTTTGTTTGTCCTGGAAGCTTTTGATCTCTCCTTCTATTTTCAATGATAGCCTAGCTGGATAGAGTATTCTTGGCTGCATGTTTTTCTCGTTGAGTGCTCTGAATATATCATGCCAGCTCTTTCTGGCCTGCCAGGTCTCTGTGGATAAGTCTGCTGCCAATCTAATATTTTTACCATTGTATGTTACAGACTTCTTTTCTCGGGCTACTTTCAGGATTTTCTCTTTGTCACTAAGACTTGTCAATTTTACTATTAGGTGACGGGGTGTGGACCTATTCTTGTTGACTTTGAGGGGGGTTCTCTGCATCTCCTGGATTTTAATGCTTGTTCCCTTTGCCATATTAGGGAAATTCTCTTCAATGATTCTCTCCAATAGTCCTTCTGCTCCCCTCTCTGTTTCTTCTTCTTCTGGAATCCCAATTATTCTAATGTTGTTTCGTCTTATGGTGTCACTTATCTCTCGAATTCTCCCCTCATGGTCCAGTAGCTGTTTGTCCCTCTTTTGCTCGGCTTCTTTATTCTCTGTCATTTGGTCTTCTCTATCACTAATTCTTTCTTCTGCCTCATTTATCCTAGCAGTGAGAGCCTCCATTATTGATTGCACCTCATTAATAGCTTTTTTGATTTCAACTTGGTTAGATTTTAGTTCTTTAATTTCTCCAGAAAGGGCTTTAATATCTCCAGAGAGGGTTTCTCTAATATCTTCCATGCCTTTTTCGAGCCCGGCTAGGATGTTCAGAATCGTCATTCTGAACTCTTGATCTGACATATTACCCATGTCTGTGTTGATTAGGTCCCTAGCCTTCGGTACTGTCTCTTGTTCTTTTGTTTGTGGTGATTTTTTCCACCTTGTCATTTTGTCCAGATAAGAGGGTATGAAGGAGCAAATAAACTACTAAAATTGTAGCAAAGACCCCGGAAAAATGCGCTGTAACCAAATCAGAAGAGACCCCAAATTGTGGGGGGGAGAAAGGGGATAAAAACAGGTTCTGGGGAAAAAAAAAAAAAGAAAAAAATTTAAAAAATAAAACAAATAAAAAATATAAAAAAGAAAGAAAAATATATATATTTAGATGAACTAGTCAAAAAACGTTAAAAAAGAAAAGGGTAAAAGTTTTAAAAAATTTAGCAGAAGAAGAAAAAAGAAAAAAGAAAAAAAAATTGAAAAAAGAAAAAAAAATTGAAGTAGCCGCAAGACTAAAGAATCATGGGGAGAAAGCCATGAGTTCCGTGCTTTGCTTTCTCCTCCTCTGGAATTGCTCTGCTGTCTTAGGAATTGAATCTGCTTTCTCCTTGATAGATGAACTTCGTCCTGGCTGGATATTTTGTTGATCTTCTGGGGGAGGGGCCTGTTGTAGTGACTCTCAAGTGTCTTTGCCCGAGGCGGGATTGCACCGCCCTTACCGGCGGCCGGACTAAGTAATCGGCTCGGGTTCGCTTTTGGGAGCTTCTGTTCCCTGAACGCTTTCCGTAGAGTTCCGGAGGACGGGAATGAAAATGGCGGCCTCCCAGTCTCCGGCCCGGAGGAGACGAGAGCCTGGGGCCCCACTCCTCAGTGCGCCCCCAGAGGACAGCACCCAGTCACTCCCGTATCCCCAGCCTCTAGCCGCGCTCCGAGCTCACCCAGCCCGCGACCAGTTCAAGGTAACCCCGAGCTGAGAGTTCAGTCCTCGGCTCTGTCTCTGCAGTTGGCTTCTCCGTTCTAATACCTGCGAGCTCTGCGACACTCTGACACCCCCGATCCTTCTGTGACCCTGCGAGGCCTGGGGCCACGCTGGCCCCGCGTGGGCTTCACCCTGGTTTAGCCTCTGGCAATGTCCCTCAGTGGAACAGACTTTTAAAAGTCCTGATTTTGTGCTCCATTCCTCCGCCGCTTGCCGGGAGCCGGCCCCTCCCCCCGCGGTCTATCTTCCCGTTGTTTTAGATTCACTTCTCCGCCAGTCCTACCTTTCAGAAAGTGTTTGATTTTCTGTTTCTAGAGTTGCTGTTCTTCTTCTCTTCGCTCTCCCGTTGGATTTGTAGGTGTTTGCAATGTTTAGATAAGCTATCGAGCTGATCTCCTGTTACCTGATGTAGTCTCAGGCTGCTACTTCTCCGCCATCTTAACTCCTCCCCCTCTTGCTGTATTTCTTGCTCTCGCTCTCTCTCTCTCTGTCAAATAAGTAAACAAATAAAAAAAAAAAAAAGAACTTCTATCATTTCCCCATTGCCAGTTCTCTTCCCCATGTACTCATCCAAACTTTCTCTCCCCACTCCACCCAGTCCCAACATTCCTGCTCACTAATTTTTCATTCATGCCAGGACTTAACTGTATACGAAACAAGGTATCCAGATACTCATGTAGTTGTGGGGTAGAAAAAAATATCTGAGTGGTCAGAAACATCAGAGGATTAAGGAACTCACCAGGAAGTGGACTTCATAGAAACTCAAGTACAAAAAGGGGATGTGTTAAGGAAGATGTTTTTAAGTAGGCCATTATAGCAAACAATTAGCAAACCTCTATAGATCTTCAAAAGAAGACCCTCAGCCCAGGCTTCAGATCCAAATTCGGGATAAATGAGAAATGAGGAATTTAGCAGCAATAAGTATAATTCATTCCTTTCAGTACCAACCACTAGAATGGAAAGAAAAACACACAGTGGTATCTTAAGGTCAAATAGTTGCTGGTAAAACTCCCTTTTGTGATGAGGTTAGCAAATTAGCTATCAGTTATGACACAATGAAAGAGTGGAGGGAATGAGTGACATATCATCTTTCTAAAGATACTCAAAGAAGGAGAATCAGAAGGGCAGGCCAAGAATTAGGCTCTGAAAAGTAGGGTGTTGGGACTCATCTCGAGACCAAAGAGAATGCTGTTGAATTAACAGGTTTGCCACTGAGGAAAGCTATGGAGGACCACTATTCTTGGCCCCCAAATTCTCTGTAAAATTAGGTCAAGCTCATCTGCTTTGAGAGAAGAGGAAAATGAGGTCTAAACCAGCGCTTTTCAAAATTTAGTGTGCAAATATGTTATATGGCATCTGACTAAAATGCAGAATCATTTTTGGTAAGTCTGATTGGGGCCTGAGAGCCTGCATTTCTAAGAAGCAAGAAGACGCTGTTAGGTGCTCATTCTACATCCCACACACTGAGTAGTGGGGGGAAAGCATTTCCTTTTTGCCCTAATTGGAGTTGAAAAGGATTTTCAAGTGCCACCAAAGGCTGAGGAATGAGAAGACACACCATAATACTTGGGTTGTCAATATTATGTAACATAATGTGCTTCCCCATTTTCACACCAATAGTCCTCATTCAGGACACATATGGAGAAATTAAGTGTTAGATAGATTCAAGGAAGGTAGCTGGCTTGGGGAGAAAGTTAGAGAATCTTGAGGCACTAGGAATTGATTTGAAGTCCCCACTCTAAACACCAGGACCAGGAGCTGTTGGAGACCTGCTTATACTGTGAGCACCTAGTGCAGAGACCCAGGAGCTGATGGTCTAGATGAGGTCCAAATCAGAGACGCTGGAATGATGGGGCAAGAAGGCAGGAAAACTCAAGGTTCTGTTTGGCCAAAGTGCATTTCAGAGGGAGAGCAAGTCTGGGTAATAAAAGGTTTCTATGTGGTATGTATCAGATTTTAAGCTATTACATACTTCATCTGTTCTGTTATTTATTTTTCATCATTGCATTGTTGATTTTCACTGTGTGAAATTTTAAAACTTGTATAGGTCATTACTGCCTTTTTTTTTGTAATTTAGTCTACTACTATAATAATAGAGCCATTACTTTTCTTGCACAGTTGGTATAAGATACTATTCTGACTTTCTAAAATGATTGTTGTCTTTTTAGTTTTAAAATATAATATTTTAATCCACTTGAGATTTATTATCTTTTTTGGCAAGATGAGTTTGGTACCATTTCTAGTTTGCCCATGCTGATTGGCCTATTTGTAACTAGATACTCAAGATGAACATAGCCCTATTTCCTAAGCCTCCTGTTTAAACCAAATAAAATAAATCCTCTGTATACTCTTTGTAAAATACAAAAGCTCTTTTGCTATTGGCTCTATAACCTCTTCCTCCATCGCTGTTTACATGTACTCATTAAACAGATAGAGGATTGTATCTGCCTGTGTGGGAGCTGTCCTAGGTGTTGAACTGCAGGTGTGTTAAATGCCCTGAGCTGTGGAGTCCCCCTCCTAACACATACCCTTAGATTTATTGAACATCTTAACAACTTTCATCTATCTACATATATGAAGAATCACTTGTCTCATTTAAGGAACTTTGTGATAAAATTTGATCTTTAACTTTCTTTAAAGTGGTGGCTCAGTATTTCTTGTTTTTCATTAATTTAATTAATAAGTTTTGAAAGAAGTGTTAATGAATATGGTAACTAATATAGTTGCAGTTCCTATTCCTGGGCCCATGATTTTAATTTTTTGTTAGTTTGGAAAGTGTACTTTCCTTCATAGTTTTACATCACAGCTCTTTTTCCTAAGTTACTTAATCCTTGCATTTTTAATATCCGTTTCACATTATCTTGCTCTTAAAAATTCTGTGGTTCTTAGAATTGCACCTAATTTCTTTTCATCTCCACCTGTTTCTTCTTTAATTTCTTTCTGAATAAGCCTCCATCCATGCCGTGAAATGAATATGACGGTGTTTTAAGGGTATTTTCATCTCCACATATTTTTAAAGCCAGTTTCTTCCAGTTGTCTTTTGTTTGTCTTTCTTTTATACAGAAAAATTCTTCCCTCATCACTGATAACTTCCCCCTCTTTATCTACTTTTCTTTGGTTTAAAGTTATTGATTTCAACATTGTTTAAAGTTGTTGGTTGTAGATGCTTTTAGTAGTTTAATGACACTCTACATGAGAAATCACACTATGATTTTTCTAAAAGTCCTTTCTCACAGTTTTTGTTCATGTGTATGTGTAGGACCATGTATGTATGTGTGCACATGTGACCCCTATCATATGTCAAAATTTGTCTGAGTCACCATAGTTGGTAACTTCACACCTCTCCTTTGAGAGTCCCTTATAGTTGCTCATGGTCTCCTCAGAGGCACCTTCATAGCTTCTCACTTCATGGCTCTGGTGGACAGAAACATTCTGGGCAGCATCAGCACCTCTCCTTGGGGCCTTGTAGGGAATATGGGGCTTGAGAGGCAGGATGTGACCTTTGTTCTCTGTATAGAGAATATAAGTCTGAATGTACATGATTTTGTGCATGGTATTGGAAATGTGAAAGGAGTAGAACATAATACATGACAATTCAAATGAGATTCCCATGAAATATAGTTTAAGTATGACCTGACACACACTATAAACACTTTGCACATGAAAAGGAGAAAGGAGGAAATTGCAGTTAGTTGAGTCTTCATTCCAAAAAGGCAGAAATGAAACTTGCAGACATATGTCTTCTGCAGATTGCCCTACTGGCAGAGTGAACAAGTGAATGTGAATAACTTTTGTAAATCTCAGATCTTTGGCTTATCCCTGCTTCTCTGTGGTATTATTTAACGAAATAGGAAAAAGTAGAAGAATCTGCAAGAGAGCAGACCCACTGTGAGTGCAGAAAGATATTTCAATGGGTTGGATCTTTTGAGAAACCACCAACATGTGCTGGTTGGGTAGGGACCCAAGAGTCTGATCATCTTCAGTAATTCACACAGCTCCAGAAGCCAAGGTTGGGACTAAAAATCTTCTGTACACTAAACAAACAAGCAAAAACTATTGCTATCACCCCACTACCACCATCGAAACACTTTGTGTGCCCTTGGGTACGTGTGCCTTTGGGTATGTGATAGGATGCAAGTATGAGGAAATAGAGGATGGGAAGTGAACAATGCTCTCTATGATGTGATGTCAAGGTCCTGAATTATTTTCCATCCTGCTGCAGAACCTCTCTTCTGAAGTTTATTGTCACTGAGTCATTCCCATAGGGGTTCCACAAGATGCTCTTGTTAGAAGTGAATACTATCCAGGGCAAGAGGAAATGGCCAAGATGGTGATATATAGAGCACTGGCTCCAGGCCTACTCAATGATTTTTGAGCCAGAGACAACAAACCACAAACTTCTTCCTTCCTCTCCACTGATGCTGGCAGTGGGTAAGTCTTTGCAGAGTGACAGGTGCCCCAGATTTTGCCTGTTGCCCCAGCCTTGTTAGTAATAGAATCTTTTTCACTATGAAAGTATCCTGATTCAGACAATGACCATATAAGTCTTCAAATCATGGACATGGTGTTGCAAATGCAAATCTGAACTTTGAAAGCTGAGAGTTTTGCCTGAGGTCCCTACAACCCAGCAGGCCAGAGAAAACAATAGTTCTCAGGTAGGTCCTCAGAGGCCAATCCTTCTTCTGGGGACATACCATCTCTCCCCAAGATAAAGAACATGAACTGTTTGAGTGACACTGCCAGCTATAACACAGAAACATTCCTGGCTCATGAAGAACTTGCATCTCAAAAATAACAAATGACAACACCTGACTTTGAAAATCACAATTCTCAAATATCGTTTTGTTTAATCCTCACAATAACCACATGGTTGGAAAATACAGCCTGCCTTACAAGCCTTACAGGGTCACCCAGCTGTAAGTGGGTGCGTGTCAGCCTTAAGCAGATGTCACTGGCTCTGTGTCCTGTGTCCTTTCTGTCACCCACAGCTGCTGGGCAGGAACTCAAAGAGCAAAGGCACTGCAGTGAGATGCACACCATCTCCTCTCCTATCTCTCTGCTATGTCTGACATCCAATTAATCTTCTAAATGTTTTGTCCAGTGGGAGGAATGCACATACAGAAGCCAAAGATAACCGTAATGAAGCATCAATAAGAGCCTAATTTCGGCAAATACTTGGCTCCTGCCTTTGTCTCAGGTGGGACAATCCATCCCTGCAGTATTTATATACATGCAAAAGGGAGATATTAAGAGGTAAGGCAGGCTCTTGGATGCAAATAACCAGAATGTGATTCTGTGATCTTAATTAGCGGGCTGCAGTGCAGAGAAGCAAGACTTATCTGCCTCCCGCAGCCCTGCAGGCTTTATTGGTTATGAAAAGACATTTGGCACAAATTAACTTTCTCTAATTTGAATAACAAAGCATGGAGACAGAGCTCTTTCATGCACCTGAGTATTGGTGTAATGAAGGTGCTGTTGGTTACAGGATGGGGTCAACCTATTTAGGTAAGCATAACTGCAAGCAAAAGGTTTTTAGTGTGTGTGTTGCGGGGGGGGGGGGTTCCTGCAGGATGTGGGGTAGTTTGAAAGTAAAACAAATAAATAAACTCCAGTGACTTCCAAAAGTGCTATTCTGGGAAGATGCCAACAAATAAAGTCAGCTGCTCCCCAGACTTTGTACAGGTATTAGTTCTATGGCTGACTGTTTTCAAAAACTGGTAGAAATGGATATGCATATATGACATGCTACCTGCCTGTTCTACACCGTGCTTGGCAATGCAGGAAATAAAGAAATATGAAGGCTGTCAAATACTTAAGTCCAGGTCAGAAAAGTCATATGCAATCATTTGAGGTCACAGAGAAATCACTGTTAATGGATGATGTGGTTGAAGTTCTGAGGTCTGCAAAACGTTCAGGATCTAGGAAATCATGGAAATCTCAGAAAAAGTCATGAAAGGGAAAAAGCCCTGGATTAGAGCTAAAATCCGGGGAATAGCAAATAATGCTAAATAAAAACATTCAGCTGTCACATAAATCTGATAATTTTAAAAATACAGCCAACACCCTGACATAAGGGGTGGGCTGTTTTCCATGCTGCATCAACTCATGATGAAATGATGAAATTGCCACATGAGAAGTGGGTTAGGATTCAGAGTCAGAAAGAAACACAATGAACCAGGTAGCCTGGAGTCTTTTCTCAGCCCAATAATTTTTTCAAACTGGTGCTTATTTAGTTCTTTTGTCTGTAAAATGGAGAATATTAGTATCTATTGTGCAGCGTTGTCATGGTTAAGTGAGTAAATACATACAAAATTCTTGAAGCAGTGTCTGGTACATGGTGCACCACTAAAAATGCACTATATAAGTTAGAGAAAGATTTGACTGAACTAGCTAGACAAAAATAAAATAACTGAGGGAACAACAACAAAATCAAGCTGTCAGAGTCCTTGCAGTCCTGTCCGTAAGAGGACAGAGCTGGTCCATGCAGATGTGTTCTTTTATGGTAAGATATGCAATGGGGTTTTCCTGGAACGCAAGCCAGTTCCTTTGTTTTGCTCACCACAGAGCAAGGTCTTTGACAAAGAGAGTATTTGAGACTCATCTCAAACATCATGAGCCCTAGAAAAGAATACGCTTGTTTGGAATCACCAAATTGGCATTCTGGTGTATGCATGTGAGTTTGTGCATCTGCATAAAAGAATGGAATATGCTTGGATTTAATTTAGATAAGCTTACTTTCTGAAACTAGGAAGCAGATGCAGCTGAAGAAGATGACTCCACCACGATACCTACCCAGAGAAATCCTACCTCAGCTCCCCTCCCCCGGTACACACACACACACACACACACACACACACACACTGCTATCCCAGGAGTTTTCTGACAGGGGAGTAGCTACACATTTCCCAAGGTGATCCATGTGGTTATGGAGTAATTATTAAAACTTCAGCTTGAATCTGTTTTATTGAAAAATGACTGTTAGGTCCCCCAATAATGGGTCTGTGATTAAAGGAGCGAGACTGATACAAAGCAAAGGTCAAGCAGAGCTTTATTTTGAGCTAAGCATGAAGAACCAAACTGACTGGCCAGGGCCACGCCTCTTACAGACAGGGCGACCTCTCTCTGTTTCACAGACTAGCTTTTAAGGGCAAAGGCCATGCGGTTGGGCCTGGCCATACACAGGTGGCCAATGAAATTGTAACACACAGAGAAAGCTGCAGTGACCAATCGAATTATAATTTACCCTAGTAGATATTTGAACCAGCCTATTACCTTGGTCAGAATTGGTGCCCAAAAGGCTCCCAAAGGGCGGGCCCATACTCCTTGGTAATTAGGGAGACAGTATGCAACCTCCCACTGATGGGATGTCTGCACCTGGCCTGACCCACCCTTGTATTTGGGCTTTATTACCTGGGACTGGTTTCTGGGACTTGTTTTTGAGTCAGTCCCCCGGGGGGAGGGGGCAGGGACAGTTTAAGGGTTAAACAGCAAGGTTATTGGTTTAACCTGGATGGAAGTGTTCTGGCTAAAATAGGTCCTTACAATGACAATGCTTAAATATTAGAAAAATGGATTGCACTAGCCCCTCCTCCCTGGTCTTCCTGGGAAGGAGAATCCAACATAGTAGGGGGTTCGTGTGGTGGTGGCCCAGCCACCTCCAGTTGTTTTCAGCCCATTGTGAGGCAGGGTAGGTCATTGTCAGGAGGCAACGTGTTATTAGCTCATATTACCAAGTTTTCATGAAACTAACACTTATCAAATTTCTAGGCTTTCAGAAAAATTGAGACAGTAGTATAGAGTTCTCCTCACACCATTTCCTCCAGTGTTATGAAAAATAGTTTCAATATAGGTAAATATAGTTACAATTAATTAATTAACTAAAGATTATGGCTTAGTCACACTCATTTAATTTTTACCTACTATCTTTTTCTGTTCTAGGATCTCACCCAAGGTATTTATTTGCCAGGTCCCCACAGACTTCTCTTGGCTGTGACCCTTTCCCAGACATACCTTGTTTTGGATGACTTAGACAGTTTTAGGAGCACTGGTCAAGTATCTTGTAGGATGCCCTTCAGTTGGAATTTGGCATTTTTCCTTTAGTTAGTGGTTACGGGTTTTGGGGGAATATGACCACTTTTATTATGATGCACCATTTCATTATGTCGTCCCTATTGATATTTGATGTGACAACTGGCTGGTGTAGTGTTTGCCAGGTTTCTTCCTTCTAAAGTTACTCTTTCCCCCTTTTCCTCATACTGTACTCTTTAGAGAACTGCAAATTAAAACAACAAAGTGGTTTCACTACACACATATTAAAATGCCTAAAATTAAAAAAAAAATACCAGTTGTAGTACAAGTTACAAGGATATGGAGTGCAAGTTGCAAGGATGTGGAGTGCCAGGAACTTTGATTTACTGCTGTTAGGAATGCAAAATGGCACTGCCTCAGTGGGAGACAGAAATAAATGAGAGGCACATCGTTCTGCAACCTCACCAGCAAGAAGCATTATGGTTTTTTGTTTTTGTTTTTGTTTTTAATTTTAGCCATTCCAACAGCTAGGTAATGATATCTCACTATTATTTTAGTTTTCAATTCACTAATAACAAATATAATCTTTTCACATGATTATTGGCCATTTGTTTATTTTCTTCAGTGAGGTGTTCAGTTTTTTTGCCCTTTTTTATTTGTCTTTTATTTGCCTTTTTAATTTTGTTTCTTTTTATCATTGAATTTTAAGAGTTCCTTGAATATATTGATACAAATCCTGTATCAAATATGTGCGATGCAGATATTTCCTCTTGGTCTGTGGCTTGCCTTTTCATTCTTGTAACAGTGTCTCTCACAGGGAAGACATACTTAATTTAATACATTCTAATTTATTAGTTTTTATTTTATTTATTATACTTTATTTGCTATTTAAAAAATCATTGTCAAACCCAAGGTCACCAGGATTTTCTCCCATGTTTTATCCTAGAAGTTTTGTAGTTTTTCATTTTACATTGAAGTCTATAATCCCCTTTGAACTAATTTTTGTGCGAAGTATAATGCCTGCATCTACATCCATTTTTCTTAATATTTGGAAAACTAATTTTCCCAGTACTATTTGTTGAAAAAGAAACCTTGTTCTTTTTTAAAAAATTTATTTTATTTTTCCAGTGTTCCAAGATTCATTGTTTATGCACCACATCCAGTGCTCCATGCAACACATGCCCTCCTTAATACCCACCACCAGGCTCACCTAACCCCCCCAACCCCCTCCCTGCCAAAACCCTCAGTTTGTTTCTCAGAGTCCACAGTCTCTCATGCTTCATCTCCCCCTCCGATTTCCCCCAGTTCACTTTTCCTTTCCTTCTCCTAATGTCCTCCATGTTATTCCTTATGTTCCACAAGTAAGTGAAACCATATGATAATTGACTTTCTGCTTGACTTATTTCAATCAGCATAATCTGCTCCAGTCCCATTCATGTTGATGCAAAAGTTAGGTATTCATTCTTTCTGATAGCTGCATAATATTCCATTGTATATATGGACCACATCTTCTTTATCCATTCCTCTGTTAAAGGGCATCTTGTTCTTTCCACAGTTTGGCAACCATCGCCATTGCTGCTATAAACATTGGGGTACAGATGGCCCTTCTTTTCACTACATCTGTACTGTTGGGGTAAATACCCAGTAGTGTAATTTCTGGGTCATAGGGTAGCTCTATTTTTAATTTTTGAGGAGTCTCCACATTATTTTCCAACGTGGTTGCACCAGCTTTCATTCTCACCAACAGTGTAAGAGGGTTCCCCTTTCTCCACATCCTCTCCAACATTTGTTGCTTCCTGCCTTGTTAATTTTTGCCATTCTAACTAGTGTAAGGTGGTGTCTCAGCTGACCTATCTTTAAGCTCGCACATTCTTTTTTTAAGTTGTGTTATGTTAGTCACCATAAAATACATCACTGGGTTTTTGATGCAGTGTTCCAAGATTTATTGTTTATGTACAACACCCAGTGTTCCATGCCCTCCTTAATACCCACCACCAGCCTCACACAAACTGAGGGTTTTAGAGGTGGTGTGGGTGGATGGGTGAGCTCAAACATTCTTCCCTTGGCTGTCTCAACTCTACCAGTAAGCCTGTCAAAGGTATTGTTCATGGTACAGTGATTGTTATTTCTAGCACTTCCTTTTGATCCTTTCTTAGAGTTTTTCTCTTTCTGCTTATATTACCCATCTGTTCCCACATTTTGTGTACCTTTTTACATAAGAGTCCAGTTTATGGCTCTGAAAGCTTTGTTTCCTGGAAAGTAGACCCCAGGTTTTTCTCTCTGGATGTGCCCTTCTCCCCAGATTTCAGGGTGATGGTTTACCCTGCAACCTCAATTATCTGATGGGTCCAAGAAAATTCATTGATTTTTCAGTTTCACCAGCTCTTTTTTTGTTGTTGTAATGAGGAAAGCAGCGACTTCAAGCCTTTTATATGTTGGAGATGAAACCAGAATTATCCCTATAACTATTATTTTTGAGCCTTTACTATATACCAAATATTATTAAATAATTATCTTACTTAATATTGAAAAAGCTCTATGAAGTAGGAAATATTATTACATTTTATGAATATAGAATTCTCATGGTTTTGGCTGATTTGTCACTGGAATTTGACCACATCTGTTTAAACTCAAAGCCTTTTAGTGAGTTTAATTCCTCTTAATATTGACAGAGAAAGATTGGGGTCTAACACTATTAGGTTGATAACATCTTGTAATTGCTGAACTATGTCATTTTGCAAGAAAGGAAGGCATTTAGTAACCATTACCAGACACCCAGGCAAGCTCAAGAAGAGGAGACTGAAAAAGCAGTGTGTGTCACGGCATACACTTCTCTGGTGAGCCCAGAGTTATCTTGGACCAGGGTGACCAGGCGTCTTGGCATGTCCAGAACTGTTTGTCCTAACAGCATATATTTATTAGTATCTCAGTATCTATTTAACATGGAGAAGTATTACACTCTGGACAATAAAAGTGGTGGTTGAAAGTGTTGAATCACTATATCTTACACCTGAAACTAATATAACACTGTATGTTAACTAACTGGAATTAAAGTAAAAACTTTAAAAAAATGAAAACACTTAAAAAACGATGGTCTTATTGCCTATGAACCCCATGAAGAGAAGCTGTGCAGATAGAAAGTAATGAAATTGAATTTCACCAGTGGCATTTCAACAAAGGGCAGCATAAGCAGTGTGACTTCAAAGACTAAGAGAAAAAAAAGGCACTGAATCCCTGGGTGGAATAGAGAGATGCTGGAAAAGATCAACATGAGAGTGTTGCTTTTCAGTGTGTCAAGCCCACGTGACAATGTCTAGAGAAGTGTAGAGAACTATCTAATGGTATAGTGTTCTGACTGGAATTCAATGGCAGAAAACAGGAAGAGACTTAATTTCTGTTCACTTGATCTCAGTTCTACCCAGTGCCTGGGAGAGCAAGGGTGTACTTAGTAATAGGGAATTGGCTTTCCTTTTTACCATTACTGAGTTCCAATCACATTGCAGCTTTTGATGATCATCTACTCTAATGAAAAAAAACAGTTAACACAAAGAGATGACAGCAATACTTTCTCAGTAACTAGGTAAGGCTGTGATTCTCAAATACAATGTGTATAGGAATTACCCGGAATTGAAATTCTCTAGTCTAACTATGGTCCCAGGAACAGCAACATTCCATAACCTGGTAGCTTGTTAGAAATGAAGAATCTCCAGGCAATTTGTATACATGTTAAACTTTTGCTAGTACCAATTTTGAACCCTGACTCTCAAACTTGTCTGTATGCTAGGATCACCTGGAATACTATAAACAAACTGAAGTAAGAAATGATAATACAGGAGGGAAATATTAGAGCTGAAAAGGACAAAGAGATATTTGAGAGACCTAACACATCAGAAAGCCTACTATAGCCAGGAGCAGGAAATACTTCTTGGGTTTAGTAAACTCATTTGGGAACAATGTCTCAGTGAAATGGACTGTGGAAACTGGATTTTCCTGTGTTGAAGAATAAAGGGGTCCATGAGAAGGAACCAAATTGTCTGCCACATCAAAAAAACAAAGATACTAGTCATATAAAGAAATGACCAGGTACATGAAGAAGCAGGTTAGAACAAAGCAAGACATAAAGTGATGGCTTTATGTATAGTGGAATTAAAGGTTTGTGTTTTGGATTTGTTTGTTTGTTTGTTTGTTTGTTTTGTTTTTAATATGAGAGGCTTTGGTAAGTTTTTCAATTGATGAGAAAACAATAGTAGAGAAGAAATGATTAAAGATATAGGAGACAGGACATGAGAGCTACAGACATAAAATCTTTGGTTCACAAAATCTCTAGCTGCTTACATATCTCTCCCTCACAATTTATTTGCTTTCTGCTAGGATATTTCCAACTTGTAGGGTTGTAACAGGAAAACAGAATAGTCACATCAAAGAAGGCAGAGGTATCTGAGTGGAGGGTCAGGGGTTGGAGGGTCCACACCAGCATCTTGCATGAAGAGGTCACTGTAATGTATGAATACAGAGATGGAAACTGACCAGAGGAACAGGCTATCCTGACTTATTTGTCAGGCTGTATGGGTTTTTGGAGGTATGGTGGAAGTCCTGCAGTGGATGGGTGCAAAGTCTGTGGGGGTGGAGAGCCATTGCAGCTGTGACACAGGGTCACTTGGCATCCAGAAGAGAGGAAGGAAGTTGCTGGGACAGATATTGATGTGACAGAATGGTTTTCCAGAATTTAGGCAACAGGGAAAGCAAAAGGCAGGACTCTCCCTTTGGGGTCAGAAGTAAGAAGATAAAGATGAGAGCAGGACAGGTATGGTTGTAGGTGGGAAGGAATGTTATTGAGATGGCAGTTTGAGGGAGCAACAGCAAAGGGTGAAGAAATGGTTAGATTCTGGATATGTTTTGAAGATAGAGCAAATTCATTTGTGGATTGATTGAATGCGGGGTATAAATTTTAAAAAGAATCAATGATGACTCCTGGTTTTCTACCTGTCTAGAGGAAAAGAGACCCCCATTATAAGATATGAGAAGAAATGCAAGGTTAGCAGGAGATCTACTATAATCCTTTGATTTATCTCTGCAGAAAAATAAGAACTTTAGAATCATGTTGAAATGTCTTCAAATCATTCCAGTAACAGTCCCAACTTCTTGTCTTAGTTTCTTTACGTAGATCAATGTTATACAACTTTCTAACAATAACTCTAAGAGGTGGCCTTCATTTCTTGAAGTAATTTAGGATTCTATTTTTTTCTCCTCTTAAATGATGGCAGCAAAATTTGGGTTACTTAGTGTTCCTAACTGTGAGAAATAAATCTAGGTGTCTGAGATCAAACACTATACAGATGGAGAGAGGAGCTTTTCCAGAGGAAATCCATGTCCTGGATTTGAGGAATTTTCCCCTTCAATGCCTGGCTTCTAATTTTACCTGGTGAAGAACCCTTGGATGGATAATCCCATGGATAAACCATGGAAGTTCTGCAATAATGCTCAGCATGACTTGGAAGATTAGGATTTTGCATTATTTACATTTTCCCATTGCCCCACATCCTTCACTTAGGATTACTCTCCAAGATGGTAGCTTCAGATATCTGTTTGGTGAGAGCCGTTAATTAACCATTTGTGAGTCAGACGGAGGCTCCTAGGTGGAGCCTAAAGAAACATATAGGTAAGCTTCACTTTCAGAGGCCTTTGATATTCTTTCCTCTCCCACCAGTGGCTTGGTGAAAGGAGCTGTCCACTCCCACTCTGGACTCACAGACTCCTCCCCTCCATTCATTCCCCATGTATTGAATTCAAAGATTCCATAAACTTGCATATGAAGATATATAACTTTATTTTCACTTGCATCTGATAATTAGAATTTCCTTCTACTTGTAAATAGTGTCCTAAAAGAAAAAAAAATTCTGAAATATTAGCAGTATCTGTGTCTTTGTCACTGATAAAAATCAATATTTTCTCAGAGTCCACAGTCTCTCATGGTTTGTCTCTAAGAAAAAAAACTGAGGAGGGGAGAAGGGTGGGGGTTTGGGTGAGGCTGGTGGTGGGTATTAAGAAGGGCACGTATTGCATGGAGCACTGGGTGTGGTGCATAAACAAAGAATCTTGGAACACTGAAAAAGTAAAATTTTTAAAAAATCATTTTTAACAACCTGAGGGTTTTGAAGGGTCAGGGGTGGGAGGTTGGGGGAACAGGTGGTGGGTAATGGGGAGGGCACGTTTTGCATGGAGCACTGGGTGTTGTGCAAAAAGAATGAATACTGTTACGCTGAAAAAATAAATAAAATGGAAAAAAAATCATTTTTATATTTCATCATAACTTTTATTTAATATGTTATTTTAAATTACATCTGCAAATTTTAAAACAGTTTAATATCTACTGCTGTAACTCATTTATCTTTTACACATATATTTTATTTTACATATCCAAAAAATTCTTCTGAGAAAGACTGCATAGGCTTCTAAGTACCTAGAAATCAGGAACAGGAGAGTTGTTACTATTGTAATCCTGGCCCCAGGGACAGGTACCAACATGGTAAATGCTAAGCTAGTAATTGTTGAATGAATAAATAATGGGATAAACCACTTATCTTACTTTCCAAGTCTGAAAATTAATATAGAAGTTGACAATTATTGAAAACATGGAGTACCTAAAGTGGGTTTTATTTATTTTTTATTTTATTTATTTATGTATTTGACAGACAGAGTTCACAAGTAGGCAGAGAGGCAGGCGGTGGGGGAGAGTAGCAGGCCCCCTGCTGAGCAGAGAGCCCGATGCGGGGCTCAATCCCAGGACCCTGAGATCATGACCTGAGCCGAAGGCAGAGGCTTTCACCCACTGAGCCACCCCAGGGCCCCCTAAAGTGGGTTAAAAAAAAAAGACTAAGGCATGGCCATGTTTTCCCAATACATTCATTAAGATTTGTCAGCATCCTTGTTGCAGATTTTGCTGTAATTTCTACTTAGAGGCATTTGACTTCATTGCTCATCCCTCAGCTGAGGATTTTCATCTAAAAATGATTGTATGGATTTGTTTCTTCACTGTTCTCTGGTTGGAGAGGGGTGGAAGGAAGGAAGGCTTAGGTAACCTTTACAACAAGAAAATTCCCTCACCTCTATTGGGTCCAATGATGAATATCAGGTGATCTCTTTTGCACCCTGGGCTTTATTTGCTTCTTTAAATGTTCTTCAGTAAAGATGAAATTTGCATTAATTGGTCAAAGCCCAAAGAGATTATGCATTCGTGAAAGTTATCAGAGAAGCACAATTATCATCGTTTCACTCATATACGGAGCATAAGGAATAGCACAGAAGACAATAGGGGAAGTGCGGGGGATACTGAATGGGAATAAATCCTTGAGGGAGACAAATCATATGAGACTCTTGACTCCAGGAGACAAGCTGAGGGTTGTGAAAAAGGAGGTGAGGTGGATGGGGGGATGGGGTAACTAGTGATGGGAATTAAAGAGGGCACGTGATATGATCAGCCCTGGCTGTTATATTCAACTAATGAATCACTGAACATTATATCAAAAGCTAACGTACTATTCTTTGGCTGATTGAATTTAATTTTTTTAAAAAGTAATTTTAAATATCAACTTTCAGAAGGATATTTAAGGAAACTGCTGTAATTTTTCGCTCATCTTGAAAAAAATAAATAAATAAAAGGTGAAAACAAGCCAGCCAGGGTTTATTCTGCTTGGAATATTAGTACCCAAGCTTTCTTCATTATAGCTGGAGATAGCCAAATTTACCACGTGAGTGTCTTTCAGTAGTCACTCTGGGAGCAGCTCATTCTAGGAGATGCAAAGATATCTTATGTGGCAAATTAATGCTTTTTGGTTCCCTGAGATGTGTGCTTGACCAGTACTTGTACTGGTCAAATGGTATCCGGAACAAAAACAACATAAAAGGACAATGGCAAGTCCCACGACTTATGAAGCTGAATGATGAATGATGAATACAGCTTCAGCCATATTTCAGATCCCCAAGTGTTCATGTGAGTTCACAGGTCAACACCATAAACATGCCAAGAAACTGCCCTTACCTGATCAGAGGTACAAGCAACAGAAAAGAGAATCATCCATAAGATCTTGCCAATGATTAACAGTGAAGCATCTGGCAGATTGTGGCTTTTGTGAAGCAGCAGTCATGAAGGGATTCATGTGCTCTTTGTAATGAAAATGCACACTGTTCTGGGCCCCACCTTCTCTTATCTGGATTATCCTAATATTCTCCCAACTGGTTTCTCCACCCTTTCTGATTCCATTCTCCATCTTTCATTAGATCTGCTTTCCCAAAACAAAATCTACTCACTTTATTTCCCTTTCTATATTCAGGTAGAACTTGTCCAATGCCATCCTAAGGAAGGGCAAATACTTAATGGTTCACAGAGACTTTCTCTTTGTGAACTTGCATCCCTCACCAAGACTCTTCTCTTGTTAAGCCACTCTTTGGTCCCATTTAATGTTTTCCCGTTCCCCACACTCCCTAAGCTTCTATTGGACTCATGATCTCTCCACATATTCTTTTACCTGAAACAATTCCCTTACCTTCTGCACTTTCTTTGGATCAACATCTCTCTTTGAATCAACATCTCTCTTTTGGGGATAGAGCAGAGAAGTCACCACCTTCAACAGAAGACTAGTTCTCCTAGTAACATACCTTATATAACAGTTTTCATATTTTAGGGTCATTACATGCTTAATGTTTGTTTTGTTTACTAGACTATAAGAGCTTTGAAGGCAGAAAGCACCTCATTAAGCCATATCGTTTAGCATTGTATCCCAGCACCTTGGACAGTTCTAACACTTAGTAGGAGTTTAATTAAGCTTTGTTGAATGCATGGGGCATTCAATGGATGGCTCAGTCAGTTAAGCACCCAACTCCTGATTTCAGCACAGGCTGTATTCTCAGGGTTGTGAGATTGAGCCCTACATTGGGCTCACCAGTTTGGCATTGAGCTTCCTTAAGATTTTCTCTTTCCATCTTCCTCTTCTCCCCACCTCTGAAAAAAAAAAAAAAAAAAAAAGCTTTGTTGAATGCTTAGATCAACACTCTGTGGGGCACTCATGAGACTCCCACCTGCCTCTAACAAGGTAGTCCTACTAGTCAATCCATTTCTGCAGTGATTTCTCCTATTCTCTCTTTTATTTCATTTCTATCAAAAAAGAAGGGAATGGTTCATCTCCCCCTGCACTTTCCCTCAACTCCCTTCTCCTGGACTCTGAAAAACAACCTGAGGGTTTTGAAGGGGCAGGGGGGTGGGAGGTTGGGGAACCAGGTGGTGGGTAATAGGGAGGGCATGTATTGCATGGAGCACTAGGTGTGGTGCAAAAACAATGAATACTGTTATGCTGAAAATAAATAAATAAAAAAAGGGAATGAATTAACTTTGTTGTGGATCCTTGGAAGTGACCATATTCAGCTACCACCAATGCCTTACATCGTCTATTTTGGTTGATTCAGAGAAATGGTTCTAAACTTAAGAGAATATCTCCTAAAAGGCATGCTAGCACATACTTCTGATTTAGCAGACCTGCAGTGGAGCCTGAGCATTTTGATTTCTAATGGGCTCCCAGGTGATGTCGATGATGCTGGTCTGGGGGCCACACATTGAGAAGCATTGGCTTGCACATTAGATTTAGAAGTCATTCCATGTTTAATGTCTTATCATGTTATTATGAGGACCCCCTCCACATTTGAATGATCTGTGCGTTTTGTTTCTTGTCAAATCCTCTGTGAGGGGGAAAAACTCAATGCAATATGCATATGTTTAGCCTTGCATAGTTGATTAAGTAGGGACTTTTTGTGCTTAGAAAGGGCCACTAACGAAGTAAAAATATACTGAACATGGCTACATAATGTGAAGCTGCAAGGTCATTGCTCTGTTGTGACTGTTACATAGAATTGGAGAGAATTAATACTAGTTTGAATTGGAATTGAATCCTTTCCTTGGCAATGAGAGTAAATGAAGTCTTGTCCAGTAGTAGTTCATCACATTTTGCTCTATTTTCAAAGTACTCCTCCCTCCCAAAAAATAAGGTTTTTTAGTTTTTGTTTTTGTTTGTTTGTTTTTTGAGTAGCTTCCATATCTCTTGCAGTGTGTACTTTTTAAATTCACCTCATAGGGACAATCCAATATACCTAGCATACAAAGAGTCAATTATCACTTTTATTTTGACAATTTGATGCCTCTTAAATTTGAATATATTTTATGGAATAACTACAGAGCAAACAGCACTTACCTTTAAGAACAAATACTGGGTCAAGAAAAATTTCAGGAAATTTGGTCATTACCTCCCTCTCTTATGCCCAATCTGCAAGATTCCCAAGAGATTTCAGTGTTGCCATATAGATATTGAATGACTCTAAAATATTGACACCCCACATGTTGAGTTATCTATTGGCATAGATTAGAATTGGTTCACCATCCATCCACTCATTTACCCATCCATCCATTCATCCACCTATCCATTCATCTACCCATTCAGTCACGCAACAAGGCACAAGATCAATCCAGGTACCATGTGTTGTATGGATTAAAAGATATGAATCAGGATCACCTTACCGTGAAGATCTTATAATTTGATAAAGAAAACATAACACAGGCAACTGGATGAGATAAGGGTCATAATGAGACATAACAAAAAAATTGAAAGCAGGAAGACTCTGAATCTTGAACCTAGCCCTTATTAAACAAGCAGGAACTTGCCCACACCAAACATGTTTTACTTCATCTGTGAAAATCAAGTACCAATATCCAAGATTAGGTTTGGGTTTTTAAGGGTTTGTGATACTATATCATGTTGTTTAGTAAGGATCATGCTCTAAAAAAAATAATAATAAATAAAAAAGCTGTGATTATTCTTAGGTATGGCATTTGGACTGAAACACTGAGCGTTGTATTCATAGTCATTTTTCCATCTCTCAAGATCAGTTACTTCTCTTTCCAAACTTCCTTCATACCTTCTGCCTCCCAATCCAGTGCTGTACAAACTTTACTGTTGGTAAACCTTGGTGATCCCTTTCTTTAGGGAAGATGAGGAGTGAAGTGACAAAGTCAGCACCCCTTAGGTTGTGACAGGAACCCAGTGCACTTGGAGTTAAGTCTGGAATTTCTCTTACTTCTTTTTTGAATTTGGAGACAAAGATCAAAGTATGTGTGTGTATGTATATATATGTATATGTACATGTATATGTATATATATACATATATGTACATGTATATACATATATATACATGTATATGTATATACATATATATACATGTATATGTATATACATATATATACATGTATATGTATATATATATATATATGTATATGTATATATATATATATATAAAGCCAGAACATGAACTATGTAAACACACACACACACACAAACCCCTCATTCTTTGAAGAATTGAATTGACTGGAGCTTGGCAAGTCTCTCTGCTGGAAACAAGTCCTGTCTTGATGGATGCTGAGTGGAAGTGCCTTCTGTTTCAGCCTGACAAAGAGATATGAAAGTCCCTTTCAAGCTAAGCCAGATGAACTGGCAGACTTTTCAACCACACACCTGAGCTATGTCTTTTGACTCTATCTAAGAGAGTCAGAAAACACATGGAAATAAATGCAGCAAGTGCTGTGGAACTAACTGGGCAGGTAGCTCTCTAAAATGCATTTTCATACTGTGACAAGTAGGGACAGAAGTGATCCAGATTGTCTTTCCTGAGTCTTCCTTCACGCAAGGCAAATGCACATATTTCCATCCAGAGACAAAAAAACGTTCAGGAAATGCAGTCAACTTCTAGGGCAACAAAATATGTTCTGTTGGAATGGGGAAAGGTATAAAAATGAATAACAACACATACACACTTTGTATTTCCATAACTATATAAACCCACAGAAATGATATATTCCTTTCCCTCATCTGATTATGAAGTGACGAGAGGTTTCACTTACAAGTAAAAGACATCTACCCCACTTATTTTAATCTCAGCAGGTAATGTTATTGTTCTATTCTAGCATACTGCTGGCCACTTTATACATATAAAATGATAATTAACCTACTGAGAAATACAAATGTTCATGGTTATGTATAACATACAAAAGCCATACCTTCTTTTATATATTAGGGAGAAGTGTGTACTGTAATGACTTTGGTATTTTCAGAAAAAAAGAGAGATAATGAACATTACCTATAGCAATACTAAGAAAAATGGAGGTATTGTGGAGGGCCTCTTTTCTGAGACAAGCATGCACAGGGAATAACATTCCTGAACACAGCCTCATTATCTGCCATATTAACAAGGTCTGTCCCTGTATGACTATGCTTGCCTCTCTCTTCCTCTGTAGTTATCATATAAGGTATTCTAACCAACAATGCATTTTAAAGGTATATTGATTTGATTGATTCACTTGAAAAATTAGATGAAATAATTTCAAATTTAAACTTTCCCAAGAAGATTCTGGAGACCCCCATATGGATGCCAATTTATAAAGATGTTCTCAAATCAAGAATTGCCCATTCAGGTTTCATAACTAGCAGAGACACTTGACATCTTAACTGGCATTTTATTTTAGAGAAAATTTGTAAAGAAAAATCAATAAATAAATGGGACTTACCCAGTTGCATGTGCAAAATGTAGAATCTGCAGTCTTTTTTTTTTTTTTTAAAGATTTTATTTATCTATTTGACAGATAGAGATCACAAGTATGGAGAGAGGCAGGCAGAGAGAGAGAGAGAGGAGGAAGCAGGCTCCCTGCCAAGCAGAGAGCCCGATGCGGGGCTCGATCCCAGGACACTGGGATCATGACCTGAGCTGAAGGCAGAGGCTTTAACCCACTGAGCCACCCAGGCGCCCCTAGAATCTGCAGTCTTATTGGCCAACCATCTTGCTCCAGTAAAAACGTAAAGTAAATGATTTAAAGAAAGAAGATTGGGCACCTGGGTGGCTCAGTGGGTTAAGCCTCTGCCTTCAGCTCAGGTCATGATCTCAGGGTCCTGGGATCAAGTCCCGCATCAGGCTCTCTGCTTGGCAGGGAGCCTGCTTTCTCCTCTGTCTCTCTCTGCCTGCCTATCCGCCTACTTGTGACCTCTCTCTGTCAAATAAATAAATAAAATCTTTAAAAAAAAAAGAAAGAAGATTAAAGAAATCTGCATTTGTCAACTACTACCTTCTTCAGTTCTTTTTATACAAGAATGAACTATTAATTGATGTTTATTTTAAGCTTTAATACCTTTAATTAATAAAGCCTCTCTTGCTAGAGTTATGAATCCTTTTTTTCCAAGATACAGTGTTGGTTTTTTTCCTAGCATTAGCCCTTTTGTAGATGGCATTGCCTATTGTAAAACACACACACACACACACGTGCGTGTGTGTGTATAAATATATATATATATATATATATATATATATATATATATATATATTTCACCCTTTGGGATGAAATCACTGAAAAATTTAATATCTTTTAAAGACTGTAAACACTGGAATAGCAGTAGTAGATTTCTAGTATAAGCATGTGAAAGCCAATATAAGTAATAAATCTGAGCCTTATACATAAAACAGACGTAGATTCCTTTCTGGGATGTCACTTGAAGCATGAAGTTTCACTGTGAATCTTGAAAATCATGACCTATGACTGCTTTTCTTAAAAATGATTGTTCATTCTCTTCAAGACCATGCATATATATATGCAAACCAAACTAAGTAGTCAAGGATCAATATCATTGTCTATTCCAAGCCAAGCTTATATCCATATTCACAGATATATGCATGACATATATCCATTTATGCCAATTTCTGGATGAACGCCACACATATGCAGAGGAGATATTCTTATAAACAAGGGTGGGGAGTTACAGGAAAAATACATTCTTTCTGCTTTTTCCACCCTACTGCCTCTTCTTGTTTCTGGTCTTGGGCACATCTTCATCTCTACCTGAAGGCACAAGTGAAAGACATGGAAACTCAAAACCATTAACTTCTTGCCAGGAGCTCAGACAAATGGGCCTGAAAAAGAAGATGCTTACCCCACATCAGCTGAAATGCATGTAGAATTCACTTGTCTTTGCTTTCCCAGTCCCCACTGGTAACTACAGATAATCATGATTTAACTGGACTATTTTGGCTTCCCCATGGTTGTTCCCTGTATGTGGGTACAAGGTTTTATCAAATAAGCAAACATACATCATGCTTACAAATACAGGAAGGGCTCATTTAACTGAGAAAGTGACTGTGTATCACATTTGAATAGACAGATCACATCTTCGTCTGAATTTGATGGTCTCTTTGATGGAGTTAGTGAGGCCACAAGGAGCCCCAAGCACCAATTATCCACAGTAACTGTGCTATACCAGCTCTAGGCACTGAGCTTCAGGAGAGGGCTGAGTCCAATCAGAGAGATCTGAGACAACCAGCCGGTGTCATCACAGCAAAAAGATTTGATGCCTCAATGCATTTGATGTTCTGATTCTCTCTAGCAGACTCAAGCCTACTCATCCAACTTCTACTTGATTTGCTCCTTACCATCTCTTGCAACCACCCTTGTCACATCACCAAGGTCTGTGAGACTGTTAGCAATTTTTGTTACCCAAATAGATCATTCCCATCCATTTGTCTAACTTCTTTTCAGAGTAACCTCTATGGTTAGTAACCATAAACCATGTCATAAAAACCATGACAATTTTTAATAACTATCATGGTGACACCTTCAGTAGACAGGCACTTTTCCAAGGTCTTTATGAGGCTGGACTTCAACTGCCCCATATTGCCATTTTAAAATTGCCTTTTATTGAGTCTCCTACACTCTTATAAACTATGACTCATCTCACCAATCATAATAAAACTTTATCACAGAAAATTAACAAAAATCTAAATCGACTTTAGGAAAAAGTCAGGCAACCTGAACAATGGGTAGAAAATGGCAATATGCACTTCCTTGGTCTTATTTTAAATTTGTTTTATTGATTATTTAAGAAATCTCAGAATTGGGGTGCCTGGGTGGCTCAGTGGGTTAAGCCCTTGACTTCGGCTCAGGTCATGGTCTCAGGGTCCTGGGATCGAGCTCCACATTAGGCTCTCTGCTCATCAGGGAGCCTGCTTCCCACCCACCCCCAGCCTGCCCCCCTCTGTCTCTGTAAAACAAATAAATTAAAAAATATCTTCTAAAAAAATCTCAGAATCTGTAAGAAAGAGTCCTGATTCTACCCACCAAACTGAAATATTAGTGCTTCCAAGAGCAGTGACAGAGCCAGATGCCTGGCAAGCCCCTTCCCTGGTCTTGGTGAGTGTAGGAGGTTTGTCTACTTGCAGGTATATCCCATGACCCACCTCACCACCAACCATGAAACATGTTTTAAAGGCCAAAAGCAGCATATCCCATCATTTTTGATGTCTAAATATGCAGAAAGTAAACCCATAAACATCAGTTTCAAGACCTAGATATGAACCCATTCCATGTCATCCTGCAAAACTTATCTAAGCATTTCGCAGTCTACATTTTGCAAATGTAGGGAGTGTAGCTTTTTTAGTGCTTTTAAAAAGATTAGTGATCAAAAAGAGGTTAATAGTCAAAGACTCTCATGACTGCATATTTGTCAATAATCTCCTTAGGGGGACTTTTCTGAAATGCCAAACTGTCTCATTGTTCCATAGAAATCTAAATCCATCTGTCCAGGTCAAAATGTTCATTTTGCTTCTCCAACACAATGTTGTTCATCCTGAGCACTGTGCCAGGTTGCTGGGAATGGAAGGGTTATGTGAAGCTATGGCATGAAAGTATTCAATACCATTCCCTCTTGTGTCATTGGCTACATGGAGTTCTCACATCCTTAGTCAATCCCATCTGGGTGCCAGCAACAATGCTGGCAAGAAAATGCAACACAGTGAGAGGAACACATGCATCCAATCCTTTCAGACAGCAAGCTGACAGTTCTGTATTAAGTGGTGGCTCTAGATCCAATTAGTGTTTTTTTATCCTGCCAGTGGGCACCTCCCCTTGACCAATTCCTACAGATGGTTTTGCTGAAGAATTCCCAGAAACATGTGGTATGAAGGTAATGTCTTAATGTTTATTATTTGTGAGACATCCTTGGGCATAAGGCTGTGTCCTTATGTGTAAGGCTGACACAGTGCAACACTATAAAACCATCATATTACCATGGTCATCAAATGGCCAATTCGGTAACTAAAACACCACTGTTGATCATGACAAACTGTCATTTCACAAAGCTGATTGTGATTGTTTCAATTACCAAGAATTAGAATTCCCCCATGATTGCAATTAGTTAAATAAAACATTCTTGCTCTTACAACTAGATTATGCCATCTCTCTCAGCTCATTACTATCCTGGGACCAACATCTGAACATCACTTTGCACATGGTGCTAAAGATGTTGTGGGAATCTCATGGAGAAGAGCAAGCCAGGAAGACAGGAAGTTGTCACCATGGTACAGAGATGACCCTACATCTTGCTCCATGCCTGGGCTTGAAAGCCCATCCTGGACAATGTAGAGGTCACACTTGCTGGCTATCTATGCTGCACCCATTCTGCCCTTTGGGCATCCATTGGGCTGGCGTGAAAGGTCAGAGAGTCTTTCCTGGATGTTTCAATGGAGTAGAAATCTCCTTACTCTCAGGTGTGTGCTTGAGACAAGCAAGAGATGCTTCTGTGACTTCTATCATGTAGACAATGCACCAAAAGTCAACTGGGCTCAAACTGCTCTCCCAGCTACAAGGTGCCTTTCCTTTAAGTGGAAAGTAGTTTTATTTGATCACATAAATACTGTTTAAAATCCTTTCCACTCTGACTCCTATTACCCAGTGCTTCTAGAAGAGTCAGTCCATAACACAATTGTTTGGGCTCTTTGCTCCTTTCCTGAAACAGAAATTTGTTGCCATGGAAACATGGATGACACTCGCCTTGGACAAGACTCACTTGGAGCTCTTTACAAAATAGAATTACTCTCGGTCATTTCTCTGGCTTTCTGCAGCACTGGCTGAAATACATCCTGCAGCTAAATAAATGGGTTTGGGCAATTAACCTAAGAGTCTCTGTGCTGATGTAGCACAAACATAAGTAACTAAACCTCTGCTTTTAGATGGACTTACCTAGTGCCTGCAGACCCTTTTCACCTTATGGAAAAGTAACTCTGAACAAAGTCCATTGGAAGCATATTAAGACCTTGGCTCCTATGGCAGATTTGTAAGCTCAGGGGAATATTGCATTCAGGGACAGCATTTCAGTAGGGTGGAAATTCAGCTGATCTACTATTACTTCTAACCCAAACTAACAAAGTGCAGCCTACCAAAGAATGAAACTGGTGTTGAGGGTCAGGGAAAAACCTGTGTACACTTTGTATCCCAAAGGAAAGTGACTCTGCTTTACCCTACAGAAGTTAGTCTATAAGAAGTGTGGGGAAATCTTGTGGCTTTGGAAATATCCTTATATATATTTAATAAAACAGTGATTTTGTATATAGAAAAATGCTGATAACCATATCTTTTTATTATGTTCTGTTAGCGAGCATACAGTATATCATAAGTTTTTGTTGTAGTGTTCAGGGTTCTTTAACTGCTTATAACTCTCAGTGCTCATCCCAACACCTGCCCTCCTTAATATCCATCACATGGTTACCCCATCCCCCCAAACCCTCCCTTTTGTAACCCTCAGGTTGTTTCCCAGAGTCCAGAGTCTCTCATGATTTGTCTCCCTCTCTGATTTCTTCCCATTCAGTTTTCCCTCCCTTCCTCTGTGGTCCTCCATGCTATTGATTATGTTCCACATATGAGTGAAATCTTACAACAATGGTCTTTCTCTGCTTGATTTATTTCACGTAGCATAATCCCCTCCACTTCCATCCATGTCAATGCAAATGGTGGGTATTAATCCTTTCTGATGCCTAATATTCCATTGTATATAAGCACCACAACTTCTTTATTCATTCATATGTTGAAGAGCATATCTATTCCTTCCACAGTTTGGCTATTGTGGACATTGCTACAACAATGAACATTATTTTTTGTTTGTTTGTTTTGTTTTTAACCATAATGTTTTAAAGTATTTAAGAACTTGGTGTTATATACAACTAATGAATCATGGAACACTACAACAAAAACTTATGATGTACTATATGTTGGCTAACTGAACATAATGAAAAAAACTTGAATAAATGAATGAATGAATGAATAAAAATACAAAATGAAGTATTTGTAAAACAATTTATTTTTTTCCCAGGATCTGAAGTGAGTTTAGGTGTAGAAATGAGTCTGTACCATGTCAATATTATATTTCTAGTGTGGGCTGAGAGGACGCCCTTCTGGAGTAGAGTATTTTACTTAGCTCCTAGCACCCCTGGGTTATGTCAGGACCCCAGAGGCCTGGGGTCAGCCCTAAAGGAACTAGGTCAGAAACTTGCTGTGGCCCACACTCACCCAAGACTGCAACAGAATCATGGGGCTTAGAATGGGCACTGAGGACCAAGACGGATGTAGCGATGCTAATTCTGCTATTGGCCATCTTTATAGCGTTAGTTATGAAGTCTCCTCATATCTACTAGTTTTATTTCTGTCTCTACAAGATGAGAAGTTTGTATTAAATGAATGCCATGGCCATTTCCACACCCCCCAAATTCCAATTTGGCCCCCACACAAAGACTTGTAATTGAGCAGGTTGGTTCATTTTACTTTTAAGCTTTATTTTTTTAATTAACATATAATGTATTCTTTGTTTCATGGGTACAGTTCTGTGATTCATCAGTCTTACACAATTCACAGCACTCACCAGAGCACATAACCTCCCTGATGTCCATCACCCAGCCTCTCAATCCCTCCCACCTCCCTCTCTGCCAGCAATCTTCACTTTGTTTCCAGAGATTAAGAGTCTCTTGTGGTTTGTCTCCCTCTCTGGTTTCATCTTGTTTTATTTTTCCCTCCCTTCCTTTATGATACTGTCTTGTTTCTCAAATTCCTCATATAAGTGAGATCATATGATAATTGTCCTTCTCTGATTGACTTATTTCACTTAACATAGTAGCTTCTAGTTCCATGCACATCCTTGCAAATGGCAAGATTTCAGTGTTTTTGATGGCTGCATTATATATATATATATATATATATATAATGCATATATAATATATATAATTTTATATATATGTGTGTGTGTATATCTATTTTATAGCTCTATTTTCAACTTTTTGAGGAACTTCCATGCTGTTTTCCAAGCTGGCTGTTACCACCAACAGTGTAAGAGAGTTCCCCTTTCTCCACATCTTTCCAACACCTGTTATTTCCTGACTTGTTAATTTTAGCCATTCTGACTGGTGTGAGGTGGTGTCTCACTGTGGTTTTGATGTGTATTTCGCTGATATCAGTTGATCTTGAGCACTTTTTCTTGTGTTTCTTAGCCATTTGGATGTCTTCTTTGCAGAAATGTCTGTTCATGTCTTCTGCCCATTTCGTGACTGCTTGTTCTTTGGGAGATGAGTTGGATAAGTTCTTTTTAGATTTTGGATACTAGACCTTTATCTGATATGTTATATGCAAATATCTTCTCCCATTCCATCAGTTGTCTTTTGGTTTTGTGGACTGTTTCCCTTGCTGTGCAAAGGTTTGATCTTGATAAAGTCCTAATAGTTCATTTTTGACCTTGCTATCCTTGAATTTTGCAATGTTTCTAGGAAGAAGTTGCTCTGGCTGAGATCAAAGAGGTTGCTGCCTGTGTTCTCCTCAAGGACTTTGATGCATTCCTGTCTCACATTGAGGTCTTTCATCCATTTTGAGTCTATTTTTGTGTGTAGCATAAGGGAATGGTCCAGTTTCACTCTTCTGCATGTGACTGTCTAATTTTTCCAACACCGTTTGGTGAAGAGACTCTCTTTCTTCCAGTGGACATTCTTTCCAAGCAGGTTGGTTCAGATTATGTTGTGTGGTTTTGCTAATTTCACTAGAACTGATGCTGGATGGAAGAAAAGGATGACTGGGGACTCCAGTTGAATTTACTAACCTGACAAATGTTACTACCATCTTGCAACATTCATTTATCAGTCCCATTTGGGGAAATAAATGACAGTGCATGATACAATCAAGCAGTAATTGATTGCTAAACTCCAGGAAGCTGACTACAAATACCAAGACCTGACTATATAAATTATCCTAACAAATGGACATGATCACATATTTTTTTTTCTTTCAAATTTAGATGCATTCACTGGGAAATGGGAGCAAATGGCCCAGCACAGCACAGAAGCCTACTCTGACACCTCTGTGTCTTGTAAATGACAATGATGGTGACCAATATATCCCACTGTCATGAAAAGTTGTGTAATTACACTTGGGGTCGCGTAAAAAAAAATAATGTATTTGGATCTGACACTTTGAACTTATTCCTTTTGTTATTATTATCTGTATTTGTAACAGGTTTTTTTGAAATACCATTTGATCCTATGTAATTCACCCATTTAATGCTACCTGTCAATTTTTAAAATTATATTCACAGAGTTGCACAGCCATTACCAGAATCAAGTTTTAAATACTTTCATCACCCCAAAAAAGAAACCCCATATCCACTAGTAGTCATTTCCAAGTATCCTCAAGTCCCCCAAGCTCTAGGCAACTTTGCTTATTTTTTTTTCTATTTCTATAGAGTAGCTTATTCTGCACATTTTAAATATATGGAACTATTTGATTTGTTGCCTCTTATGGCTGGCTTTTTCATTTAGCATAATGTTTTCAAAATTTGTTCATGTTACAGCATGTATTGGTACTCCTTTTACTGTTGAATATCATTCTATTATATAATAGTAAATAACATTCTATGGATATACCACATTTCATTTTCTTACTCATCAGTTAAATGAATATTTGAAAATTTTTCATGTTTTGATTATGAATGATGCTGCTATGAACATTTGTGTATAGATTTTGTGTGGATATTATGTTTTCTATTTTTCTTCAGTGTATAACCAAAGGTGGAGTTGATGGGTCATTTGGAAACTCTATGTTTAACATTTTGAAAAGTGGCCAGATTGTATCTCAAAGCAGCTGCACCATTTTACATTTCCACTAGCAGTGTTTGAATGTTCCAATGTATTTACATTCTCTCACCAATAGTTGCTTTTATTTCTGGGTTTTGCTTTAGCCACTGTGGTAGATATGAACTGGAATTTCATTGTGGTTTCAACTTTTATTGCCCTGATGGATATAGATGAGCATCTTCCCTTGACCTTATTGGCCATATTTTCTTCTAACAGTGTTATAACTTTAGCTCTTACATTTGGCTCTTCAATTTCGTTTGGTTTAATTTTTGTATATGGTGTGAGGAAGCCTTCCTGCTTCATTCTTTAGGTTGTGGATGTCCAGTTGTTTCAGCTCTGTTTGTTGCAAAGACGATTCTTCCCTCATGGGACTGTCTTGGCATGTGAGACATATATGATCACAACTTACTTTACCTCTGTAAACATTTTTTTAGTACTTTGAAAATATTTATAAAAACTATTTTGAAATCTCTATTTCCTAAGTATGATATCTATACCCTCTTTTTTTTTCCATTTTATTTATTTTTTTCAGCGTAACAGTATTCATTCTTTTTGCACAACACCCAGTGCTCCATGCAAAACGTGCCCTCCCCATTACCCACCACCTGTTCCCCCAACCTCCCACCCCTGATCCTTCAAAACCCTCAGGTTGTTTTTCAGAGTCCATAGTCTCTTATGGTTCGCCTCCCCTCCCCGATTGGGAGAGGGGGAGTGGGCTATCTATACCCTCTTACAAGAAGTTTCTTTTATCTGTTTTGTTGTATTTTGTTCTTTAAATGAGCCATTTTCTACTCTTCTGTGTCTTGCTTTTTTTTTTTTTTTTTTGGTGTTGTTAAAAACTACACATTTAAAACAACATATTATAACAACCCCAAATACTGATTATTCCCTTACTCCCAGTGTTTCTTGTTGCTGTTTGCTTACTTATCTGTTAGACAATATGGTTAGACTACTTTAGAGAAGTCTATTTCTCCCATAATCTGCAGCCACTGATGTCCCTCCTCAGAGGGCACAACCCTGGCATGTGCAGCCCTGGGATGATGGTGGTTTTTACAGGGTTTTCTTTGTGTCTTCTCTTTATCTCTTTGTTAAACTGATTGATTCTGTTGGTACCACACTAATTTCTGTTGATCACTCTATTGTTTTCAACAATGACTTGGCACATCAACTGCTCTACAGATTATTGCATTCAAATTTGCACTCCTTTCCTGGAGTAGTCTTTGAGACTGGCCATTAGGTTTTGTTTTCAGCCCCAGAGAGCTCTTATTAGATGTCTCCTCCTGATTCTGTCTGGGAAACTTCTAGATTGTCTATGCTTTGCTTATTTCTTTCATGGGAGTTATCAGAGTATCTTAATAGCTTGCCATGAAAATCTCCATTTATTCTAGGGTGTCCTTAGGATTGAGCTTTCCCACAGCCCCTTCCAAATAAACTTCCTTTGAGATATTCTTATGGCTTGTCTTCTCCTCCTAGGAACAAGCTTTAAGTCACTGCTCCAGAGTGGAAGGCAGAAAAGTATTCTCCTTCTCTTAGAGTAACACCCTTGCTCTATGAGCAAGGTCAGTAGCTGTTTGTCTTCTTAGCTTGACTCTTCTGGTGTGGAATCTCTGTCCCACAAGAGTACCTGGGAAAAATTAATTGGAGCTCCAATGTTCTTGGCCTGCTTCACATGGTGTAGAGCTTCCACACTATGGGTGAGCACTGGAAGGAAGAAAATAGTCACCCCACAAACTCTTAGTCATTTTCGCCTATAATAGAGTTTCTGTGACATAGAGGTTGGTTATGAGAAATGCTAGTGGCCTGGCCCTTCCAGAAAGATTCCATAGCCTTAGACTAGGAGCTAGTGAAAGGGTGTCCTCTGTTATTGGCTGCACCTGCCTGAAATTTTCTTAAAACTGGGCTGGAGGAAAAGGAGGAAAATACTTAGTTAATGCCACAGATGTCCACTATTCTTACTGTGGTTTAATAAATTTTCTTGAAAATGTATTTATTCGTGTGTCTTTTAGCCATTTTTTTGTCTTTTTTTGAGAGATGTCTATTCATGTCTTCTGCTCATTTTTTAAAAGATTTTATTTCTTTATTTGACAGAGATCACAAGTAGACAGAGAGGCAGGCAGAGAGAGAGGAAGGGAAGCAGGCTCCCTGCTCGATCCCAGGACTCCAGGACCATGACCTGAGCTGAAGGCAGAGGCTTTAACACACTGAGTCACCCAAGGGCCCCTTCTGCCCATTTTTTTGAAGTGATTATCTGTTTTTTGAGTGTTGAGTTTGAGGTGTTCTTTATAGATCTTGGATATCAGCCCTTTGTCTGTAGTATCATTTGTGAATATATTCTCCCATGCCATGGGTTGCCTCTTTGTTTTGTTGACCATTTCCTTTGCTGTTCATCATCATTAGCCATCAGGGAGATTCAAATCCAAAGCCACATTGAGATACCACCTTACACCAGTTAGAATGGCCAAAATTAACAAGACAGTAAACAACGTGTGTTGGAGAGGATGTGGAGAAAGGGGAACCCTCTTACACTGTTGGTGGACATGCAAGTAGGTGCAGCCACTTTGGAAAACAGTGTGGAGATTCCTTAAGAAATGAAAAACAGAGCTTCCCTATGACCCTACAATTACACTATTTTTGTGTAATTGTGTTTATTTACACAAAATCTTTGGGGTATTTACCCCAAAGAAACAGATGTAGTGAAAGAAGGGCCATCTGTACCCCAATGTTCATAGCAGCAATGACCATAGTCATCAATCTGTAGAAAGAATTAAGATGCCCTTCAACAGATGAATGGATAAAGAAGATATGGCCCATATATACTATGGAGTATTATGCCTCCATCAGAAAGGATGAATACCCAACTTTTGTAGCAACATGGACAGGACTGGAGGAGATTATGCTGAGTGAAATAAGTCAAGCAGAGAAAGTCAATTATCATATGGTTTCACTTATTTTGGAGCATAGGGAATAACATGAAGGATATTGGGAGAAGGACAGAAGTGAGTTGGGGGAAATTGGAGGGAGAGATGGACCATGAGAGACTGTGGACTATAATAAACAAATTGAGGGTTTTGGCAGGGAGAGGGGTGCGGGTTTGGGAGAGCCTGATGGTAGGTATTAAAGAGGGCACATATTGCATGGAGCACTGGGTATGGTGCATAAACAATGAATCTTGGAACACAGAAAAAATAAAATAAAATAATTATGATAAAAAAAGAAAATGTATTTATTCATTTGATGTGTGCCCTTACAACAATTTCCAGAGATTTAAAATGTCTGTGGAGTTTTTTCTTTGTTTTTCTTTGTTTTTTTCTTTTTCTTTTTTTCTCTCTTTCTTTTTTTTTTTCCTGTGAAGTTTTTAAAATACATTTTTCACCAGTTATGGTTGTTTCACTGGAAAGAATGAAGCTCCTCATAGCACCATTCTGGCCATCTTATCTCCAATTTCTTTTTATATAAAGATAATTATAGTTTTATGCAATTGAATATCTTTACTGAATTGATTTATAACTACTTCACAAATAAGGTTTCAGTGAATTTTTCTCCAACACAAATAACCTCAGGCAATACAGTGAGAATCCATCCTCTTGGGTTCAAATTCTGGGTCTCCTTCTAACTAGCCATGTAAACTTCCACAGTTTGTCTTTTTATTACTACCAATTAACATATTGAACTGAGATATTCCTAAGATCTCTAAGAATCTATGAGAAGCTGTTCCATTATAATGCAGTGCTTTTGTGATTTAAAAAGGATCCCCCCCCTTTTTTTTTTCATCCTTTTGTGATACAGACCAATGTTCTGTGTTCTGAAGCCACCTATTGTCTGATTTTTGTCTACTTATTATCTGATGTTTCAGGCTTATTCTATAATGGGATATCACATGCCTTGTTTAACACTCAGCTGTCTAACTTTTTGCTCACTGCACAAAGCCTTGATCAGCAATTGAAAGATCTGTTGCATACCCAACTCAGTCTGACCCTTTCCAAATGATGCACCATTTGATATGTGTCTAATATTAGCATAACTGCACATCATCATGCCCCAAAGGTGTTATCACAGACAATCTACTTTAATCTACTGGTGCTCAAGAGCACCAGTTCCCACTGCCCAGCAGACACAGCACTGAACTAAGAAGAGGAAGCTACTCATTCTGCCATGTTACTTCATGATTTTCTATACATTGTTTATTAGTTCTGGGCTTTGGTTTCTTAACAATAAAAGTCACAATATTTGCATATACAAATATAAAAAATCACAAATATTCGTATTTGCATATGGTTGTATGTGTTGCCATCCACTTACATTTTTGTTAATTCCCAAGGGTTCCTCCATGGTAAAGTAGTTGAGGAACTTGATACTGTGGGAATGCCTGGTTTCCAACTTGAAGTTGGTTACTTTTCTCAAATCTAAAGTCTTCGATCTCTTCTGTTCTCAAAGGGACATTGTTTGTGTGTATGTTTATGTGTGTCTGCATTCTGTTTCAGTTTGGTTCTGTTCTGTTCTGTTTATTTTTTTCTGTAAAATCTGGAAAGCACTGAGCATCAGGCTTGGGTAGATGGTGAGGAACAGTAGAGCATGTTGAGAACAGGAATCTTGAAATAGAAATAGTAGCTGTGCCTGCCCCCCACCTCCATCCAGAAACCCCTCATGACTCAGATAATGGAATGGGACCCCACACCTTTCATCAAGAGCCATAGGGCATAGAGGCCATAGCCACATGTCTTTCCATGCAGGAAACATCAATGACCATTTCATTCAGAAGTTCTGTGTCACCAAGTCTCAATTTCCAGATAACTACAGAAACCAAAAATAGAATATTTTTGAATAAGTGAACCCATGTCCTTCATAATAAGAGTCACATTTTCCTACATGCAGAGATGCAATATAATCCCTCATACAGTGAATATAACCTCCACCCCAGCCTCCGGAAGTGGTATTTCCTGTCATTCCTCCTTTTGGGAGGGAAACAAATTGAACTGAGTAAGAGAGACTACTAATGGGAAATTGATAGCATTTTGTGGTGAGATTGTGGTCTTTGGGAAAGACAGAAGGGATTGATAAATCTGAACAAAAGCATGGGAGAAGCCAATCTGTTTCAGCAGGGCTAGAATACCAGGAGTGTCCCCAGGGTTGTGGTGTTAAGTAGGATGACAGAGAGAACAGGGAGTGCCTTTGCATGACTTGGCAGAGCTCCACCTTCTAGGAATAATCCCTGACAACAATAAAAAACATCTGCATATCCACTGCACAACCCTGTTCCTGCCCAACAGGGCTCTGTGTGTGTGTGTGTGTGTGTGTGTGTGTGTGGTGGTGGTGGTGGTGGTGGTAGGTGGTGATACCTTTGCCCCTGACAGAATAAAATTACTCATTGGATCTGCTTTAATAAAGATAGCTAACTTGTTTTTACAATTTACTATGCTCCAAGTGCTGTGCTAAGCACTTAATATGAAGCATGCCTTTTAATCCTCTTGAGAGCTGACTAAGGAAGATAGCATTATTGTCCACAGTTTATAGTTGAAAACACTGAGGTCTAGAAAGGTATGTAAATTGCCTAAGACTTCAGTGCTGAATAGCAATAGAATCTGAACTTGGGTTTTTCTTATTGGAGCTTATGCTGTGATCCCTGGCTCTTTCTACCTTCTCCTGGTCATTGCAATGATGGCTACCTGCTAGCTGCAAACAAATGTGTGCTTGGGCTGGTTCTCTGTGTGGCATGATGATTAGACGCCTCAGACCAAGCATACATGACTTAGCACCTGGCTCAGTATCCCCTTGCTAAATGCAGATTGAAGAAAGTACTCACCATCCAGGAGCTCCCTTGTTTCTTTTGTCCACTGACCATGACACTAAGACATCCAGCCCTATGCATCACTCTGAGGACTCAGAGATAATTATACAAGCCATATAGGGTCATATCCGCACAAACTGAAAGCTCCATAAATGCCAGTGTTATTATTAACTCTAGTATTGATATTGCTATCATTGTTTTATTTGCAAAGTATTCTTTTGGCCAAGCCTTGGCTGAGGCAAGAATTGAGTTGGTGTCTGTGTCCTGGGATCAATACTCACTGCATTAAATATGCTTTGCTGCTGCCTGGAGGCATGAGGCTGCTTTCATAGAGAATGAGATTTCCTTTCCTTGGGGAAAGTTGCCAAGGCAGCTTCTTTTGGTGTTCGGCAAATGTAGAGTGCTATGGAGGGCTGATCTGTCCCCATAGAGGGAGCTGTGGATTCAGCCTACTTCTAGAAGGTGTAAGGGGGTGACACATTCCAGGGAGCTCCATAACATCTAAATTCCAGATGGTCTGTCACAAAGATTATTAAAGGTCAAGGCTACCTTGTCCTTCTTTTCTCCTGTGTTCAGCCACTTAACTCATTATGATAAGAACTGAATTCTGCCCAGAAATAGATATACAGGGAACACTGACTCTGGGGAACAGAAGAAAAAGGAGGAGAGGGAAAAAGAAATTCTGAGTAGGGTTGGGATAAACACAGGCTACTGGCTACTTAGGCAGAGTCCTTGGAGTTGTCTTGTTTATTCAATGCTGGAATTCACTATGATTTTATGATGAATGAGTTTGGATTCACAAATAATCACATTTATATGTCAGGGGAGATTCACAGATTTGGAGACTGTGATGGGGGTGGAGAAAGAGACAAGGGCTGGAGGGGGAAAAAAAGCAACTGACCCTGAATGCACCATGTGGCTTACTCATCAATGGTTGTCTCTATGAAAGTGAACATTGGAGCCAGCTGGAGGCAATGTCTGGCAACTTCTGGGGCCAGTGCAGATACGATAAGCATGCTGTCAGATGTGATGCCAGTATGAGCTCTGCCCCTGAGACTCAAGCACAACCTAGGGCAGACAGAGGCACATCAGGTCAAGAATCTCATGAATCACCCTAAGCCTGCCTTTCCTTGAATGGGACTGCTGATCCTGGTGGCTGCCTTCCACTAGTTCCAGTATGAACATCTCATTCACATCTACCCAAGATCTGGCTGATTCCAGGTTAGAGACACAAATTTAAAATCAGATTTAATTAATATTTAAAAAATTATTTCATCCTAGACTTCCAGTAAGCATTGTAAAGGGCTAATGAACTTGAACTTTATTTGAAGAAAACCAAAGCTTGAGATTTAATTTTGGTTTAGGAAACTGAATTCTTTAACCCTTACCCCAATGGCTTCCCATCACTGCTGGAATTAAGTCCTATACACACCTTATCTACAACGTGTTTTGTGAGCAGGACTCTGGCTACTTGACCAGCCCTACTTCTTGCTCCTCTTCCTTTCCTCTGCTCTGGCACTGGGGAGAGATCTGGGAAGTCAGCCTTCTAGCTGTTCCTCAAACACAGTTCTTCCAGCCCACCCCAGAGGGTTGCAGCAGTGTGCTCTCTCCCTTGTTCCCTATTTTACTCAAGTGTTTGCACAGATATCCTCCTAGGCAGGACCCCTTGAACTCTCCACGAAAACTGTGCCACCTCAGTTCTACCCCACTGCTCTATGTCAGTATTATGTCAATATTGCCCTTGTCTGTCCTTTGTGTTGCATGAGCTAGACCCAAAATGGTGCAAGAATCAAACACACTACTTGGCATCACCATGGACATCTGATGCCATCAAGGCCCTGAGTGCTAAGCTTCCTCCCATTCTCAGCTTTGTCTAGACACAAGTGTGAATCCTGGAGTAGAGAAGTTGGCATCACTGGCCTCTCTGATATTTCCCATTCATGCATTAACCCCTCAATTGTTAGTAGATATTCATGGCCCTTGGGGTTAAAAGAGGAAGAAGAAGGAGGACACTTACTTAGCAGGTACAGGATGGCCAGCTCCATCACTAGTGGAGAATGTAGTCTGTACCTCAGAAATCCTCACACCAGAGATCTCTGACTAGATTTCTGATCATATTAGCCCTGCCTCCTCCATATAAACTCCTTTCCTTTCCTTTCTTTTCCTTTCCTTTCCTTTTCTCCTTCCCTTACATTTTTTTTCTTTTCTCTTCTTTTCTTTTCTTTCTCTCTCTCTTTCTCTTTCATTCTCCCTCTTAGATTATTTTGTCAAATTCTGAATCCCATACTGAGATTCCTCTAACCTCTTAAATATATTTCTTAACTTGCATATATTAGGTTTCACTCTTTGAACTCTAAAGATGAATGGTTTTGAATAAATACATATACCATGTATCCACCCACCATCACGGTAACATAGAGAATAGCTTTTTACCACTCTAAAAAAAAAAAAAATCAAACCAAACCAAAACAAACCCAGTATTTCTCCCATTTAACTATTCCTCTCTCCCCGTGGACCCTGGCAACCACTCATCCTTTTATCATCTCTATAGTTTTGCCTTTGCCAGAAAAATAATTGAAATCATATAATACTAGGTAGCCTTCTCAGACTGATTTCTGTCAGTTAGCAATATGCTGTTACAATTCACCCATGTCTTCACAAGGCTTGAAAGCTCATTTCTTTTCTTTTCCTTTTTTTTAATTACTTTTTTTAGTCACCATACAGTACACCATTAGTTTTTGATGTAGTGTTTAATGATTCATTGTTTGCATATAACACCCAATGCAATACATTCTCTCCTTAATACCTATCACTGGATTAACCCATTCCTCCACCCCCTCCCTCCAAAACCCTTAGTTTGTTTCTCAGAGTCCATAGTGTCTCATGGTTCATCTCCTCCTTGGATTTCCCCCAATTCACTTTTCCTTTCCTTACTTGTTCCACAAGTGAAACCATATGATAATTGATTTCCTCTGTTTGACTTATGTCCCTCAACATAATCCCCTCCAGTCCCATCCATGTTGATGCAAACATTGGGTATTCAGCCTTTCTGATGGCTGAGTAATATTCCATTGCTTATATGCATCCCATCTTTATCAATTCGTCTATTGAAGGGCATCTCATCTCTTTCCACAGTTTGATGGTTGGGGTCATTGCTGTTATGAACATTGGGGTATTATGGCCCTTCTTTTCACTACATCTATATCTTTGGGGTAAATACCCAGTAGTGCAATTTCTGGGTCATAGGGTAGCTCTATTTTTAATTTTTTGAGGAATCTCCATACTGTTTTCCAAAGTGGCCACACCAACTTAGATTCCCACCAACAGTGTAAAAAGGTTCCCTATCTCCACATCTGCTTCAACATTTATTGTTTCTTACCTTGTTAATCTTTGCCATTCTAACTGGGATAAGGTGGTATCTCAATGTGGTTTTGATTTGAATTTCCCTGATGGATAATAATGATGGACACTTTTTTCATTTGTCTGTTAACTTAATTTGTTCTTCTTTTGAGAAGTGTCTGTTCATATCTTCTGCCCAATTTTTGACTTGATCATTTGTTTTTTGGGTGTTGAGTATGAGAAGGACTTTATAGATCTTGGATATCAACCTTTTATCTGTAGTGTCACTTGCAAATATCTTCTACCATTCTGTGGGTTGCCTCTCTGTTTTGTTGACTGTTTCCTTTGCTGTGCAGAAGCTTTTGATCTTGATGAAGTCCTTTTCCCACTGGTACCAGTCTGCAAATCTGTGTCTGGTCCCCAGCACTCTGGTGGTGCAGGATTACAGAAGCTCCCTCCCCCTTCCATTTATCTTCTGATATCTGCCTGCAGAATCAGAGCTCCCCACTTCTTACCGTGAAACCAACCACCAGAGATATTCAGTTTGTAGAGATTTGCATATATCTTCTTACATCTCAGACTGATTTTATGGCAGTTCAGAGGGGTCTGGTAGATACACACCTTAGTTCAGGGGACCAGCTGAAATAGTGTCCCCTACTTCTCTGTCATCTTTCTCATTTCTTCTTCTTATTGAATAGCCTTCCAGTGTATGGATGTACCACTGTTTATCCACTCAACTTTTGAAGGGAACTTTAGTTATTTAATAGTGTTTGGTGATTAGGAATGAAACTGCTAAAAACACTTGTGTGCAGATTTTTGCATGGACACATTAGTCAAGTAATTTGGATAAAGACCCATGAGTTCATTCATAGAGCAAGACTATGTCTAACTTGTAAGAAACTGCCAAACATTGTGCATTCCCACTAACAAGGAATGATGTTCCCATTGTTCTGCATGATTGTTACAAGTTGGTATTGTTAAGTTTGTTTTTTCTTTTTTTTTTAATTGTAGCCATTCTGATAGGTGTGTAGTAGTATCTCACTGTAGTTTTGAACTGGAGTTCCGTAGTGACAAAAACATTGGACATCTTTTCATGTGCTTATTTGGCATCTATATATCATGCTTCATGAAATTTCTCTTCATATTATTTCAAAATTTTTAATTAAGATGTTGGTTATCTTATTGATGACTTATAAGAGTTCTTTGTATATTTGGATAAAAATTCTTTATCATACATGTCCTGAAAAATATATTCTCCCAGTTTCTGGCTTGGCCTTTCATTCCCTCAACAGTGTCTTTCACAGGGAAAAGGTTTCTAATTTTAATGAAGTGCAATTTATCGGCTTTTTTTCATAAATCATGTTTTACTGTCACATAGATTTTGTCTTATGTCATATCTATTGTCATATAGATTTTCTCCCATGTCCTTTCATATAGATTTTCCAATGTTTTCTACTATAAGTTTTTTATCTTTGCATTTTACATGTAAGGTTATGATCAATTATGAGTTACTATTTATTAAAGGTGTAAGGTCTGTGTCTAGGTTCATTTTTTTCATATGAATATCCAAATTTTCAAGAACAATTTTTTTGAAAAGACTGTCCTCTCTTGCCAAAGATTAGTTAAGCATATTTGTTTGGGTCTATATTGAGACCCTCTAACCTGTTCTATTAATCTATATGTCTATTCTTTCATTAATAGCATGATGTCTAGGTTACTAAAGCTTTATAGTAAGTATTGGAATCGAGTAGTACAGTTCCTCAGATTTTGTTGTTCTCTCTAAGTAGGACTATTCCCAGTCTTTGAACTTTCCACATAAAATTAAAAGTCAGTTTGTCAATATCTACACAACAGCTTGCTGGGATTATGGTTAAGGTTACATTGAATCAGGTTACATTGAATCTATAGATCAGGGTTACATTGAATCTATAGATCAAGTTGGGGGGGGCGCCTGGGTGGCCCAGTGGGTTGAGCCGCTGCCTTCGGCTCAGGTCATGATCTCAGGGTCCTGGGATCGAGTCCCGCATCGGGCTCTCTGCTCAGCGGAGAGCCTGCTTCCCTTCCTCTCTCTCTGCCTGCCTCTCTTGTGATTTCTCTCTGTCAAATAAGTAAAATCTTAAAAAAAAAATGTCTTTAAAAAGTTGGGAAGAATTGACATCTTGACAGTTTAGCATCTTCCAAGACATTAATACTGAATATCTCTACATATACTTAATTATTTAATTCTGTCATAAGTATTTCATATTATTTCACATATAGATTCTGCAGATGGGCCACTTTTGACTCTCCTGTTGAGGAGGGAGAAAAAAAATCCTCTACTCTCATATTCATTACTTGAGGTCCATGAATTAAACTGGAAAAGATAGATTAGCAAGAGAAAAAGATAAAAGAATTAATTATGAACATATGCACAGGAATGGACAAAGAAATATAGTATTTAGAATTTGGGGTTTATATACTATCTTAGCAAAGGGTGAAGGGTGACAAATTGAGGGAAATAAATAAGCAAAAGGTGGGGTAATTGGGCTTTTTGGAGTCATAAATTCTTGAAAGAAGAATAGGGAAAATGAATGAAAAAGGATTATTTAATAAGTTTTTTTAATTTAATTAATCAACATGTATAACATTATTAGTTGCAGATATAGAGTTCAGTAATTCATCATGTGAATATGACACCCAGGGCTCAACACATCATGTGGCCTCCTTAATGCCTATCACCCAGTTACCCCATCCCCCCACCCACCTCCCCTTCAGCAACCCTCACTTTCTTTCCCATAGTTAAGAAATGCTTTAGATCCCTCTCTCATTTCTTCTCCTTCCTTTTTTTCTCCCTTCCCCTATGATCCTGTACATTGTTTCTTATCTTCCTCATATGAGTGAAACAATATAATATTTTCATTTCAAAAATATTTCAGAAAATATTTTCTCTGATTGACTTAATTTGCTCAGCATAATACCCTCCAGTTCTCTCCAAGTTGATGTAAATGGTAAGATTTCATCTTTTCTGATAACTGAGTACTGTTCCATTGTGTGCGTGTGTGTGTGTGTGTATATAATTGTATACATTATATTATATACACATATATAATTGTATACATTATAATACAAATATCTATATAGATATATATATCACATCTTCTTTTTTAAAAAAGATTTTATTTATTTATTTGACAGACAGAGATCACAAGTAGGCAGAGAGACAGGCAGAGAGAGAGGGGGAAGCAGGCTCCTCGCCGAGCAGAAAGTCCAATGCAGGGCTCGATCCCAGGACCCTGAGATCATGACCTGAGCTGAAGGCAGAGGCTTAAACCACTGAGCCACCCAGGTGCCCTCTATCACATCTTCTTTATCCATTCATCTGTTGATGGGACATCTGGGTTCTTTTCATAATTTGGCCTGATATATATGATATAGATAGATAGATAGATAGATAGATAGATAGATAGATAGATATAGGTTTCAATGTCCAAAGGGACATTGAAAAAGAAAACCAATATATATATATATTGTGTTTCATTGAAAAAACCTTTTGGCCACTTGTATGGTTTTCTTTTTCAATGTCCCTTTGGGTATTTGGGGTCTTTTCTTATTCCATACTAATTTTAATTATATATATATATATATATACACACACACACACACACACACACACACACCAATATATATATCCTATGTGATATATATATATATGATATATATATATCATATATATATTGAAAAAGAAAACCTATATATATATATATATATATATATGTATCATATGTATCATATACATGTCCCTTTGGGTATTTGGGGTCTTTTCTTATTCCATACTAATTTTAGGATATATATATATATATATACACATATATATATATATGTATATATATATAAAATCTCCTTTATCCATTCATCTGGGTTCTTTCCATAATTTGGCCTGAGATATATATATGACATCTCCTTTATCCATTCATCTGTTGATGGACATCTGAGCTCTTTCCATAATTTGGCTATTGTGGACATTGGGACATTGTTATTATAAACATTGTGGCTTATATGCCCCTTCGGATCGCTGCATTTGTATCTTTGGGGTAAATACCTAGTAGTGCAATTGCTGGGTCCTAACGTAGCTCTATTTTTAGCTTCTTAAGGAACCTCCATAGTGTTTTCTAGAATGGCTGGTCCAGCTTTCATTCCCACCGACAGTATAAGAGGGCTCCCCCTTCTGCACATGCTTGCCAACATTTGTTTTTTCCTAGCTTGTTAATTTTAGCCATTCTGACTGGTGTGAGGTGGTATCTTATTGTGCTTTTGATTTGTATTTCCCTAATGCCAGGTGACATTGAGCATTTTTTCATGTGTCTTTTGGCCACTTGTATGTCTTTTTTGGACAAATGTCTGTTCATGTCTTTGGCCCATTTCTTGACTGGATTTTTTTTGTTTTGAGTGTTGAGTTTTGAAATTCTTTATAGATCTTGGAAACCAGTCCTTTATCTGATATGTCATTTGCAAATATTGCTTCCCATTCTGTAGGTTGCCTTTTAGTTTTGTTGACTATTTCCTTTGTTGTGCAAAAGCTTTTTATTTGATGAAGTCCCAGTGTTCATTTTTGCTTTTGTTTCCCTTGACTTTGGAGATGTGTCTAGCGAGAAGTTGTAGCCAACGCCAAAGAGTTTGCTGTTTGTGTTCTCCTCTAGGACTTTAATGGGTTCCTATCTCACATTCATCCATTTTGAGTATGTCTTTGTGTATGGTGCAAGGTCCACTTTCATTTTTTTGCATGTGGTGATCTAATTTTCCCAGAACCGTGTATTGAAGAGACTTTCTTTCAATTGGTTATTTCTTCCTACTTTGTTGAAGATTGACCATAGAGTTGAGGGTCTATTTCTGGACTCTTTAGTCTGTTCCTTGGTCTCTGTTTCTGTTTTTGTGCCTGTACCACACTGTCTTGATTATTACAGCTTTGCAATATAGCTTGACATCTGGCATTGTGATCCCAGCAGCTTTGGTTTTCTTTTTCAATGTCCCTTTGGATATGTGGGGTCTTTTCTTATTCCATACTAATTTTAGGATTATTTATCTCAGCTCTGTGAAAAATGTCCATGGTATTTTGATAGGAATTACACTGAATGTGTAGAATCCCCTGTAGCATTGATATTTTAACAATATTTATTCTTTCAATCCATGAGCATGGAATGTTTTTTTCCATTTCTTTGTGCCTTCCTCAATTTCTTTCATAAGTGTTCTGCAGTTTTGAGTACAAATCCTTTAGCTCTTTAGTTAGGTTTATTCCTAGGTATCTTATGGTTTTTAGTGCAATTGTAAATGGGATCGATTGTTTAATTTCTATTTCTTCAGTCACATTGTTAATATATAGAAATGCAATGGATTTCTGTGCATTGATTTTATATCCTCCCACATTGCTGAATTCCTGTATGAGTTCTAGCAAATGGGGAGTAGAGTATTTTTAGGTTTTCCACTTAAAGTATCATGTCATCGGCAAAGAGAGAAGTTTGACTTCTTCTTTGCTGACTTGAATGCCTTTCATTTATTTTGTTGTCTGATTGCCGAGGCTAGAACTTCCAGTACTATTTTGAACAACAGTGCTGAAAGTGCACATCGCTGTCATGTTCCTGACCTTAGGGAAAACTCAGTTTTTTTCCCCACTGTAGAGTTTTCCCCCATTGAGAATTGTATTTGCTATGAGCTTTCCCTAGATGGCTTTTATGATACTGAGTTACATTCCCACTGTCCCTACACTGTGGAGAGTTTTAATCAAGAAATGATGCTTTATTTTGTCAATTTTTTTTTGCATCAAAGGATCATTTGAGAGGATCATGTGATTCTTTTTCTTTCTTTTATTAATATGATGTATCAAGTTGATTGATTTCTGAGTGTGGAAACAACTTTGCATCCCAGGAAAAAGTCCTACTTGGTTGTGATGAGTAATCTTTTTAATGTACTGTTGGATCCTATTTACTAATACCTTGGTGAAAATTTTGGCATTCATGTTCATCAAGGATATTGATCTGTAATTCTTTTTTGGTCAGGTCTTTTTCTTGCTTTGGGATTAAGGTAATGTTGGCCTCATAGAATGAGTTTGGAAGTTTTCTTTCCATTTTGATTTTTAAGACAGCTTCAGAAGACTAGGTATTAGTTCTTTAAATGTCTGGTAGAATTCCTCTGGGAAGCCATCTGGCCCTGGGATCTTGTTTGTTGGGAGATTTTTGATCACTGCTTCAATTTCCTTACTGGTTATGGGTCCATTCGGATTATCTATTTCTTCCTGTTTCAATATGGGTAGTTTATATGTTTCTAAGATGCATCCATTTCCTCCAGATTGCCTAATTTGTCAATATATTGTTGCTCGTAACATGTTTTTTGTTGTTGTTGTTTGTTTGTTTTTGTTTTTGTTTTTTTTATCATTGCATGTCCTTGGTATTGGCTGTTATCTCTCCTCTTTAATTCATGATTTGATTAATTTGGTTCCTTTCTCTTTTCTTTTTGATAAGTCTGGCTATGGGTTTATGGATCTTATTAATTATTTCAAAGAACCAGCTCCTAGTTTTGTTGATCTGTTCTACTGCTTTTATTTTTTTCCTCTTTCATTGATTTATTCTCTGATTTTTATCATTTCTCATCTCCTATTTGGTTTAGACTCTTTGTTGTTCTCTTTCCAATTCCATTAGGTGTATGGTTAGGTTATTTGAAATTTTTCTTGTTTCTAAGAAAGGCTTGTATTGCTATGCACTTCCCTCCTAGGACTGCCTTTGCTGCATCCCAAAGGTTTTGAACAGTTGTATTTTCATTTTCATTTTTAAAATTCTTCTTTAGTTTCCCACTTGACCATTCATTCTTTCATAGGATACTCTTTAACCTCCAAGTATTTGAGTTATTTCCAAATTTCCTCCTGTGATTGAGTTCAAGATTTAAAACATTATGGTCTGAATATATGCAGGAAATAATCCCAATATTTTGGTACAGATTTATACCTGATTTGTGACCCAGTGTGTGATCTATTCTGGAGAATGTTCCATGTGTACTCGAGAAGAATGTGTATTCTGTTGCTTTAAGATAGAATGCTCTCAATATATCTGTGAAGTCCATCTAGTCCAGTGTGACATTCAAAGTCCTTATTTCCTTGTTGATAATCTACTTAGATAATCTTTCCATTGTTGTGAGTGGGGTGTTAAAGTCTCTTACTATTATTGTATTATTATCAATGTGTTTCTTTAATTTTGTTATTAGTTTGTTTATACAATTGGCTGCTCCCAAGCTATGGGCATAAATATTTATAATTGTTAGATCTTCTTGTTGGATAGACCCTTTAAGTATGATATAGTGTCCCTCTTCATCTCCTGCTACAGTCATTGGTTTAAAATACAATTTGTTTGAAATAAAGATTACTACTCCAGCTTTCTTTTGATATCCATTAACATGGTAAATTGTTCTCCATCCATTCACTTTCAGTCTGGAAGTGTCTTTGGGTCTAAACTGAGTCTCTTGTAGACAGCATATGGATGGGTCTTGGCTTTCTGTCAAATCTGATACCCTGTGTCTTTTGATTGGAGCATTTAGCCCATTTACATTCAGAATAACTAGTGAAAGATATGGGTTTAGTGCCATTGCATTACTTGTAATGTCACCGTTTCTGTATATTGTTTCTGTTCCTTTTTGGTATATGTTAATTTTGGGCTCTGTCTTTGCTTACAGGATCCTCTTTATATTTCTTGTTGGGCTGATTTAGTGATCATAAGTTCTTTTAGTTTCTGTTTGTTCTGGAAGCTCTTTATTTCTTCCTCCATTCTGAATCTTGGCCTTGCTGGATAAAGTATTCTTGGCTGCATGTTTTGTTTTTTTTTTGTTTTTGTTTTTGTTTTGTTTTTTTTACTACCCTGAATATATCATGCCAGTCCTTTCTGGCCTGCCAGGTTTCTGTGGATAGGTCTGCTGCCAGTCTAATGTTTCTACTCTTGTAGGTTAAGACCTCTTGTCTTGAGCTGCTTTCAGAATTTTCTCATTATTATGAAATTTGCTACCTTCACTATTCTATGGCATGGTATTGATCTATTTTTATTGATTTTGAGAGCATCTATGCTTTCTGGACCTGACTGCCTGTTTCCTTCCCCAGATTAGGGAAGTTCTCAGCTATGATTTGCTCAAGTATACCTTCTGTTGGCCTCCTCCTCTGAGATCCCAATTATTCGAATATTGTTTTGCTTTGTGGTATCACCGATATCTCAAAGCCTCTCCTCATGATTAAGTAGCTGTTTTTCTCTCTTTTCTTCAGCCTTATTACTTCTGCTATTTTGTCTTCTGTGTCACTGACTCTCTTTTCTGCCTCATTTACCCTAGCCATTAGAGCATCCATTTTAGCCTGTATCTCATGTAAAGCACTTTTAATTTTGGCTTGACTAAATTTTATTCCTTTTATTCCTGTGCTAAGGGATTATCTAGTATCTTATAATTTTTTCAAGCCCAGCTAGTATCTTTATAAATGCCATTCTGAATTCTAGCCCCAACATCTTATTTATCTTTATATCAGTTAAATCTATGGCAGAGATTCGGCTCAGGTCATGATCCCAGGGTCCTGGGATCAAGCCCCACCTCAGGCTATCTGCTCAGCAGGGAGCCTGCTTCCCTTCCTCTCTCTTGACCTGCCTATCTGTTTGCTTGTGTTCTCTGTCAAATAAATAAAACCTTTTAAAAATAAATAAATAAATAAATCTATGGCAGAGACTATTCCCTCTGATTCTTTCTTTTGTTGTAAATTTCTCCTTCTAGTCATTTTGTACAGAGAATACATGAATGAGAGAACAAAATAAGAAATATCAACCATAACCCTAGCAAAATATACTCTAGACAAATCCAAAGAGATTAGAAGTCAAAAAAGAAAAGGGGGGAAATAGAGAATATAATCTAACATGCAGACAAAACAGAGTGATACATTTGGTCCTAGTGTCTTTGTTCTGTTTTTTTAAGAAGACACTAGATCCCAAAGTTATAAAGAAAAAGAAATTTTATATATATTTAAACACATTGAAAGGAAGCCAAAAGCGAAGAATATCTCTATAAAATACAATTGTACAAATGAGAATTTTAAAAAACCAAGGAAATATTTCATAAAATAAGAAACTATTTGAAAAGAAAAAATAGAGAATGAAAATTTTACACTTAAAGACTAAAGGATAATGGGGGGGGTGACAAAAACAAAAACAAAAAGACTTAAATTCCATATACTATTATTTTCCCTAGCACAGGAGCTTTTCTGTTCTGTGTGGCCTATAAACGTGATATTAGCCTGATGTTCCTGCCCATCTTCTGGGGGAGGGACCTAATTGCACTGACTCTTAAGCATGTTTACCTGGGATGTGTTGAACCCTCCTTGTCGGGGCCGAGACTTAGTGTAAGTCTATGTGGCTTTTGTTCCCTGAAGACTTTCCATGTTGCTTTAGAGGATGAATAAAAAATAAATAAAAATGGTGGTACCCCAATCTCCAAACCCAAAGCTGAAAGAGCGGGGCCTCCACTCTTTAGTGAACTCGCAGTCAATCACTTATGTGTGCATCAAACTCTGCATACTCTGGTGTGCTCCCAAGCTGATCGTCCTGGGGGAGGAAAGGGAGGGGGGTGTCTCACGGCAATTCTGCCACTTGCTGGGCCCCTGATTGGAAAACAATATCCTGATCATGCTCAAGTTCACAGTTTATGGCAACACTGAGCTAAGATCCCACTTCTAGGCTCATTGATTGTAGCTGGCTTCCCTGCTCCAAGGCTTGGGAACTGTGCCACATTCAGGCACCCCCAGTCTTTCTGTGACCCTGGGGATCCTGAGACCACATTATCCCACCTAGGATTCTGTCCCATTTTGCCACATGAGCACCTTTCAGGCAGGGATTTTCCTCACTGGAGCAAACTTTCTTAAAGTTCTGATTTTGCATCCTGTTATTGTACCACTTTCCTGTAGTTGGCTTAAGGAGGATCCCTTCCCCTGTGGTTTATCTTCTGATATATCCCTCAGATTCCTTCTCCACACCTCCTACCTTGCAAAAAGTGGTCACTTCTCTTTTTGTAGGATTGTAGCATCTCTTTTCTTAGATTCCAGGTTGAATTCACAGGTTTTCAGAATGACTTGATAGATATCAAGCTGAATTCAAGTGACTAGATGAAACAAGGAACCCCTACTCTTCTGCCATTTTAGAAATCCCACTATTTAGTAAGATTTTTTTAAGCAAACTCAAGTTGGTGTCTTCATTCAAAAGTGATTAAGTATCTCCTTCCTCCTTCTGGGAGCGGAGACACTTTTACAAATTTGTGTTGCTTTTACAAAGAGAAATGCGTGCCTTGCTTTATACAGAAATGGAGAGTAGAGAGCTTTCCCTGAATCTACTCATTCTTAATTGCAAAATAAGATCTCAAAATAATCCATATGCAACATTGGCATGTTTTATGGTAGCATAATCTGATGGCATTTGCTGCCTCATTCCCCCAGCCTTCTCTAGTTCATCTTTCTTAGGATGTCCCTTCATCTTTCCCAGAAGTCCTCTTGGATATGATTCCACACTATCCATTTTTGGAGACAGTCCCTTTCCTTTTTATGGGGAAATCTAATTGTCTCCCACAGAACCACCTTCCTTTATTCAAAAGATGGACAATCTCCGCACCCCTCACTTTTAGATCCCTCCTTGTGAGAATTAGATTCCTGTCCCTATGCCCCACACACTCTGAAAACCTCTATTCAGATATCTGTAATGTTCTGTTGATAATGATCATGAGAAACTTATCTTATCCCCCTCTTCTAGAGTTAGAGATGTCATGCTACATATAACCCTCCAGAATAATTCTATCCTTTTCCTCTCCTCTTCACTGCCTATAGCTAGATTCCAGGTGTAAGCTGGCAAAACCAGTTTCACAGTCTCCTTCCTGGCCCAAGATACACAGTGACTTAGGAGATTGGATCCTTAGACTCTCTTTTACTAAATATTGAGTACTTAGAAACATTCGAGGAAACTAAAATAAAGAGTTTTAACACCTTTTTCTCTTGTGTAGTGCTTCTGTCACTAAAGAATGAATGATCTTTTACTGAAAATTGAGACCTGAGAGGGGAAAAAATAAAGAAGTTAAAATATTGTCATAATATGGCACATAGGAATAATAAGTTAATTTTAATAACTAGGGGATAGTGATATAAAAAATGAACTCATTTATTGCAATCTTTTGGAAGAGAAAAATAATAATCATATAATGAAATAATAACACACTATGTTAGTTTTAGGTGAGCCTGGTGATGGATATTAAGGAGGGCATGTATTGCATGGAGCACTGGGTGTGGTGCATAAACAATGCATCTTGGAACACTGAAAAAATAAAATTAAATAAAAAAAATCATAAGAAAAAAAACTATGTTAATTTTAAAAGGGAAGTGTATATAGAACTCTGGGTTTCAGTGACAACACCTGAGAATACTTGGGAGTGTGGGCCATGGGAGCTTTGTTCAAGGGAGTGACATGAACCATATTTGAACCGTGTCTTAAAGGATAAGTAGAATTTTATCCTTCCTGGAGAATTCAGGGAAATGAAAGGGGGAACGAAGCAGAAAAAAAAAAAATCATCCACAAGGAAGAGCAAGAACACATAATACATTTCCCCCCTGTATTCAGAACAAGCACAACGAAGTTTTTGGTGTTTGAACTGGAGAATTCATGTAGAAAGTGATATAAGGTGACAACATAAAATTAATCTATGACTAAATGATTGAAAGCCTTATACATCTATGTTAGGGAGAACACGCTTTGTTCTTTAGGTAATGGGAAGTAATTGAATGTTGTTGAAGGGCTAATTTTATGTGTCAGCTTGAGTGGACTAAGAGATGTCCAGAGAGCCGGTAAGACATTATTTCTGGGCATGTCTTTAAGGGTATTTCTGGAAGAGATTAACATTTGTTTCAGTAGACTGAATAAAGAGACAGTCCTCACCAGTGTGGGTGGACATTACCCAATGTGTTGAGGGCCAAAATGGAACAAAAATGTGAAGGAAGAGCAAATTCCCTCTCTCCTCTTCTGCTTAGATATCAATCTTTTCCTGCCCTTGGATATCCAAACTCCTTGTTCTAGGGTCTTCAGATTCTATATGGTCCCTGATTCTCAACTCTACAAATGTGGACTGATTTGTATCATTGGTTTTCCTGCTTCTCCAGCTTGTGGATGGCAGATTGTAGGATTTCTTGGCCTCTAAAACCATACTTGAACTAATTCCTATCATAAAACAAATATGATATAGATCATATATCATGTATATGTAATACATAACATATAATCTGCATATATAGAGGTATAGATATATAAGTATATAGATATATATCTACCCTATCAGTTCTGTTTCTCTAGAGAACTGATACATCTGTATCTCTGACTGATACAGATGTGGAACAGCACAGTGACAAGATGGACTAGAAGGGAGAGATCCCAGTAAAATGAAGACACATCAGTTAGTGAAACAATACATACTGAGCAGTTAGTTTATACCAAGCACCTGCCTAGAAACCAGAAATATGTCATAAGTGAGACAGACAGTGCTCCTGGATTACAACTCAGTGTCAAGGTAGAATATGTTGCCATCAAGGGAGTAAGTGATTAGGAGGGTCTGGCAGAAGGATTGAGTGAGGAAACATGGTCCAATGTGATTAGGAGGTAGGATGATTGAAAATAGAACAAGATAGTGACCAAGAATGACTGAAGTTTCTAATGTGGGCCAGATGGATATCAAGATACAAGCTGAGGGATATATGTTGGAAAGAAGAGTTAGGGAGGAAAAGGAGCAGGTGGTGGATGTCATAAACAGATATGAAGTTACCTGAAGAGTAGTGAGTCAGCCAGGGAAGAATTGATGAGATGCTAAACCATAGAAAGAAAGAACAAAAGTTATTTATATCTACCATACATCCAAGGAAAAGCAAACACAAATTTAAAGAAATACAACAGAGATGATTGTCATAATGCTCAAGTTTTGCACAGGTGTTCCCTAGAAGCTGAGGCCACCCTGCCAAGGAGCTAATGCTCTGCTTGCATTTCCTCACTCACCCATCCCCCAACCAATGGAAATATCTTTGTCCCACTTTTATCTACAAACTCAAAGAAGGCAAAAGATGAGTCCAAATCTATTTTCCATTAAGGTTTTTTAAATTATTATATTGTTAGTCATGTAGAGTACATCATTAGTTTTTGATGTTGTGTTCCATGATTCATTGTTTGCATGTAACACCCAGTGCTCCATGGAATATGTGCCCTCCTTAATGCCTATCACCAGGCATTTTCCATAAAAAGTTAATACAGTGTGAAGACAGGCAAGTAAGAATTAAGGTCTCAGCACTTAAAGCTCTGGTCTCTGCTAATGCTCCATATCAGGTAATTCCTTAAGAGGAGACCTAGGTTAATTCAGCCCAAATGCCTCACTCCTGAAGTGAATCCTCTCTTCTGGTTTTGGCTTCTGTTTCCTTGTCTTACCTTATCTCATCTAATTGGGTGAGTGGTCAAATCCACTAGGCAGTTGGCTAATCTAGGTAAGGGGGAAAGGGAAAAGAAGTAGAGAGGAGTCGCAATAGGTGTGAGGAAATATCACAACATTGGTTATCTCCTATCCCCCTCTGCTTTGTTGGTTCTGGGGTAGGGCACTCCATGTTACAAGGAACAAGAAAATCAAGTTTTTACAATTACACCAATCAAAATGAATTTTGAATAAGTAAATTAGGTAAGGTTCAGGTTCTATAAGTGTCTATAAATTAGCATTGATATGCATAGATATGATTAGTTAGCATAGATGTGATTGATTAGCATAGATATGATAGTTAATTCATTCACTCCAGAAATGTTTATGTTTCAAGCAAAAGAATCTCAAGGAATGCTAAAATCTATTAATTTCTTAAACTATCATTTGTTGAGCTTCCACAGCATACCAGGTGTTATGCTAATATTAGTGATAATATAACGAGGACTGTATATAAACCAACACCAAAACAAGATTGTTGCCTTCAAAGAATTTGCAGTTAGTGACAAAAGAAATGAACATACAAAAATAAATATAAATTTATAGCTATAGTTTAAGTACCACAAAGCAGACATAATACTTGGACCCAGTGAAAGAATTCAGCAAAATCTTACCTGAGGAGGTGACAATTGATCTCTCAAAAGAAAGTAAGTCTAGGTTAGATGGGAACATCTAAAATACAGGAAGGAGATATCATATGATATTCCACTGTGCAGAAAAGTAGAATTTGGGCCACCATATGGCTAATAAACCATGTTAAAACTTGGACGTTTATTTAAGAGCTATGGGGAGGTACTGAAGACTTTAAGCAGCTGACATGGTCCTATGTGTGTTCAACAGCATGGGAATATGAGAAGGTATAGAGTATTGGGTAACTCTAAGAACTTCTTTATAACTAGAGTTCTGAGAGTCCTTAGCAGGTGAGATAGATGCTAATCATAGAAAACTTTTTAAACTAGGCTAATGCATTTTTGCTTTTTACTGGGAGAATTAAAGGCATTGATTTTAAACAAAGGGTAAATATTATATTGTATAACACAATATCCATCCTGGTAATTAAATAGAGTAGTATTATAATCATGAAAGAAATTAGGAGGAAACACAATAAACAAGGTCAGAGACAATGATGCTGTTAAGGCCATTTCAGTGAGGACAGAGAGGACAGGGTACACATGAAAGACATGGGAACATGGTCCTGGTGACTACATGAGGCATTGAAAAGGCAAGAGGAGATAATGATGCCCTTCCTGCTGATGAGGTGGGTGACATACAGGAGAGTGGTCATCTCTTTTATCTAGTGGGAGTATGATGAGTTTAGTTATGAAGCTCTGGGAGTGGGGGGAGAGAGAGTGAGATTCACATGCCTATGTTCTGAGGTCGTTGTACGTAAGACAAAAATTGTATATAGTTGAAATTATCCTAAAATCCCATAAACCTTCATTAGCTCACCAGAAAAATGAAAAGCCAACATAAACTTCTGTTTCTCCACATGTTTTGGCTGTGACCTCCCTTTCCTGGGTTGGATAATGGAAGCCATAGATATTTCAAACATGAAAAGGACAAAAGAATAAATATTATATCTTTTTTTCAGAAATACTGTAGTTGATTTCAAGTTAAACATTATGTTATTTCTTTGCATGCATTTTTTGCAGGATACATTAGGTGATGTCTGGAGGGCACCAGCAGAAGTTCCCTGATGCAGAAAAATTTGAAGGCTCTCTAACATACTTTTAGAAAAATCAAAACAAGTTCCAATACCACTTCCAACCATCAGATTCCAGAAAACAGGCTAGCTTTGTTGTCATTGTCTCTTACCAGACACATTGGCATCTCTGAAATAAACTTGGTTTAGAATAATTTCCTTTGCTCTTTGCTGATCACCAATGGAGAAGTTTTTGTCCCCAGACACTCTTTGGCTTTGGTATACTTCCTGCCAAGAGTGCAAGAATCCCCAATTTCCTCTGAAGCTTAACACATCTTTATCAGTCAAAAGAAAGATCATTAAGAGTCATACCTTTAAAACTGAAACCACTTAATCAGCACCCTGATATAATATGAACACTTAATTATGATGATTACCAAAACTCAGATTCATTGTAATGCATTTTAATGACTCATTGTAATGGCTAATTGATGTCTCTGGATGGCTTTAATACAGTGTGGAGTTCTAGCCATGTCAGCAGCAGCTTCCTTCCACAGGAAGGCTCCAGGTGCTAATGGAACTCCTTAAGAGAATCCTCAAATATTTCACAGATTAAATGAAAAAATATCCATGTAATCTTGCTGAGGAAGAACAAGGATGACATCCTTGTTTTCATAGGGAGAAATGAATACCCCAAGTAGTGATGTCAGAATAGAGAATAGATGTCCCATTTGAGGGGCTGCTTTCCTTTAGTTATTTCAGCAAGCCTTTTCTTGTATTTTGTGGGGTTTTCCTACCAGGCTTGATCTAAAACCATGCAAAGTCAGGTATATGAACTCTATCTAAGCAAAGATATTAAGCATATGCTGACAACTGTATTCATAGTGAAGGACAAAATGAGCCTAAGGATTCGATGAAGGAGAGGATATTTCCAGAATCTCATACAAGAGATTCCATTTGGCTTCCATCAATATTCATACTCTGAATTCTGATTAGTGGAAAGTTGCAAAGTTGTGCTCAAGTCTTGTCTTCATCATCAAATCTTCCTTGAGTATAACAGGTCTTCTATTATGTTCTCTTAGGTCCTCGTGCCAAACCTATAGGATTCAAAGAAGGAAAGTTCTGTCCTAGATATTAGAGAATCTCTCCACAAAGTCAGGAACAAACATATTTGTTGATTTGATAGTTTATCCTTCATTTTCCCCTCCCCAGGTGATTTTGAGTCAGGTGTTGGAGGTCTGCACTTGAATAAATGGGACTGTAAAGCACCAGGCTGCAATTCTGAGAAAAAAAAAAAATATATGAACCCAGAAGCAAATCCTGTAGAATGCTAGGCTGATCTTCCCTGAGGAAATAACTAAGCAAGAGGTCAGCTTTTGAGTCAGCCCTCCCCAAAAACCTGGTGAGTGAGGTGTGGGAAATGGACTTGCCTGTGGACTGTAATGACACACAGGCTCCCCAGATTCACACTGTCATCTGCTTCTGTTTCTCTTTGGTATGGCTTGGTAAGCCCCATCCTTCTTTTATTTTCTGTAGTTTCCAGAAATCAGTGTTGGCTATAAATACTCAGAGGGAGACCACAATACACATGCTCAGGTCTCATAAGGAAAAATTCATCTTCTAGAGGCATTTCTAGAACTTTGTCAGGTCCGTGTAGCAGGATCTGCTGTGTTTGTTCTCCAGATACTGGAGTCAGTGTACATCATTGCTGTGTGGATCCAAAAGGTAAATGTCACTTTGAGCCAGGGTGCAAACTTCAATGACAGGACAAAATAGATATCTGGACCCAAATCAAGGGAGCATGAACAAGATGTTCCTGCTGAGCCTATAAAACACAGCCCCGGGTGTGTAATCTTGGCTTTGTCTAGTTTCTCATTTGCAAATTAGGTGTAAAGTCCCTTGGTAAATGCTGTTTCTGGCATCTAAGATGGATGGTACTATAGTCACTATGATCTGGGTTGAGATGTAGCAGGTAGTTGCTGTCCTAAAGAGGAGTGTGATTTCTTCCCTTTAATCTTCGTCTGTCCTCAAACTGGGCTTTATACCATAAGTACCCTAAGGTCTTAGCCTTCATCTTCATGCCATTGATTTTCCTGGTTCTATACTCTGCGGACATCTGATCACAGAAATTCTCAGCCTCCATATTCTCAGGAGCAAGTTCCTCATCGTGCATTTTATATGCCTTCTGTAGGAGCTTATATGTATATCTGGTTCTGTTTCTCTGGAGGACCTGACTAATTCAGAATTCTCAAACTCCAAATGGGAAGCTATAAAATGCACTGATTCCATCACACAGTTGAGTGGGGAGCCTAGGGAGCCCACTATATGCTGCAAAGAATACCCACTGTACATCCAGAAGACCTAGGCTCAAATCCTGTTTTCCCCCTACTGACTCTCCCAGACAGTCTCTTGTTCTTGTTTTTTTTTCACCCCATTTCCCTTATCACTACCACAAAGATAATTCTGACCCAGTGACTCACATATTCTATTTAAATGATCTTTATACGGGTGCCTGTGTAGCCCAGCTCTTGAACGTTTGCCTTCAGCTCAAGTCATGATCCCAGAGATCAAGCCACTCATTGGGCTCCCTGCTCAGCAAGAAGCCTGCTTTTCCCGCTCCCACCCCACCCCCCTTGTGTTCCCGCTCTCGCTATCTCTCTCGTCAAATAAATAAATAAAATATTTTTAAAAATAAAATGATAAAGGACCTTTATACAGGGCTTTCCCTGTTCTAGGCTGTTCTGAGAAATTTACAAATGCTAGCTCATTTAAACTTCAAAACAGCCCTATAAGGTAGGTCCTATTATCCACAGTTTTTAGAGGAAGAAACGAGTATAGAGAAGTTAAGTGACTTGCCCAAAGTTACATATGCAACTACTCTAAGGGTGTAAAAACATAATAAAGATCATCAGAAATCTTGGCAAACCTAAAATAATTTTAAGGTGATAACAGCTAACATGTATTGAAAACTTGCACACTTACTTTGGTCTAAACCAGAAGTTTTCAAACTTTTTAAAAAATGTTAGACACATAGTAAAAAATGCTTTTTTACTTTCTTATCCAGGATACGCACTGAAATAACAAGTTACCCCAAAATGTAGACTTAAGACGGCTATCATTGTGAAATATTCATAAATTATGTGGGCAAGGATGCAAGCATGGTTTAGGTGGACAATTATTTTTGTTTTTTTGGCACCAACTGAGGCCACTCACTGGTTATCAGCTGGTATATAAAATTAATCTGGAGGATTCCAAAATGGTTTCACTCATGTCCAGTGCCTGGGCTGGGATGACTCAGTGCCTAGGACTCGAGCACTTGCATGTGGCCTCTCCATGTGTTATGGCAATAACATGGCAATCTACAAGCCTGACTTGTAACTTGGCAGTTTCGTCCTCCAAGATTGAAGGTTCTAGCTGACAAGGTAGACATGACATTTTTATAACTCAGACTTAGAAATCACAGGCCACTTCTACCACATTTTGTTACTCCAGATAATCACAGGCTTGCTCTGATTCAAGAAGAGGGGAAATTGGGGCGCCTGGGTGGCTCAGTGGGTTAAGCCTCTGCCTTCGGCTCAGGTCAAGATCCCAGGGTCCTGGGGTCGAGCCCCGCATCAGGCTCTCTGCTCACAGGGAGCCTGCTTCCTCCTCTCTCTCTCTGCCTGCTTCTCTTCCTACTTGTGATCTCTGTCTGTCAAATAAGTAAATAAAATCTAAAAAAAAAAAAAAAAAAAAAGAAGAGGGGAAATTGACCTCACCTCTTGGTGGCAGAGCAAGAAGTTTCCATTCTAAAGGAGCACATGGGATGTGAGATCTTATGGAGGCTATTTTCGAAAATAGAACATGCTGCAAATACTTAACCTCATTATGTGCAATGTCTCATATAAATCTGTCACTTTTAGTAATGTTGGCTACAATGCACCAATTTCATGATTAACACATAGGATATGTTTTAAAGAGTTAAAAAATAAGCAGTTAAAACAATGAATGAGATTTAAAAAAAAAAACAATGAACTAGGTAACGCACTAAGCCCTTTTCATACGGTATCTCTAATTCTAACAGCTTTAGGAAGCAAGTACTTAAATGGTCTTCATTATACAGAAAATTCAGTGTGACTTAAAGAGGTCACATAATATGGCAGATTCAATATTGACTCCAGCTCAGGCTAGTTCCAAAGCAAACACTCAATTTTACTCCTGTGTGCAATGTGCGATCTTTGCTAATTTCAACCGGCCACCATGGATTACAGGCGGGGAATGATTAAAAAAAATGCATGTGAATTCATGTGTGTGTGTTTGTGAGTGTGTGTGTGTGCACGTGCACATGTGCTGTGTGCTGCATGTTATGTGAGTCAGAGGATCCACTCCCAGGACACTTCGATATGATCCTCCCAATGTGGATGTGGGCCCTGAGTTCTGAAGGCAATGTGGGCAGAAGTGAATTTCTGCTTGATCCAATGTCAAAGTTTTCTTGATGATGGGAGGTGAGGGCAGCCCTAATCGCCATTAGTGTTCATGAAAATGCCACAGCCAAGCTGAAAGGCCACTGCAGCCTGCACAGTGGACTCCTAGAATGAGACTAAGGCCACCATCACAGGCAAGTCGTCAAGTGGAAAATGCCATGTCTGACTTTTTCCCACCTGAGACAGTCATGAGCATTTTAAATGAATGTTGAGGGAGACTGTAACCCACATAAATCATATCAGATGCAAACTGACATTTCCTAATTGCTGGGTTTAGGCAAATGTCAGCTCTTAGGACACAGATGTATTGCTAGATTGGAAAAACAATGTAGATGACAGCAGATAACCCATGAGAGAGATGTCCACTGATCAATAAATGTTAGACCCCAGCTGACCATCCTTTGTGTCTGGCCCTCACTCTCTTTTGCGTCTCCTGGAAAGATTTAAAAACAATGCTAATTATTATGGAGAATAAATACTACCGTCAGCCTGTGAGGATTTGCTTTATGGAATAAGGGTTTAGAACAATCCTGAGTCTTCCACTCATGCCGTAGGATCAGATGGGGGGGGGGGATGCTCTCAGGGCCAGACATACCACCGGTTCTTCACCTATTTTACAGATCTTCCATTTTGCCTTCTTTCTGTTTGCTGTCACCCTGTGTGACAATGGTGTCTGACAGTTTTCTCTTCTTTGTCTGTGCTTCACTCTTTTCCTCGCTTCCTTGTGGAGCTATGTTTATTGGAGAAGAGAGGACACTTCCCTTAGTGTGGGATTCTTGTACTTGAAGGTTACATGTCACTATGGGGAAAATAGTTCCCTTGATCCTGCTCTAACTGTACCCCAGCCCAGGCAGGCATGGCAGCCCCTACTCAACATTGGTTCCCCCCTCCCTCAAAATGACTCTCAAATGCCCAGCCAGCAGCCAAGACCATGCTGGGTGCCTTCGTTCCCTCTGATCCATGCTGCCTGCCTCTACCCTACAGCACCAGGAAAACAAATCCCCAGTTGCTATTGTCAGATGCCACTTGCACACCAAGTATTTTTACCTTAAACCAGTGCACTACTCAGTCCTGACACTGCAAGCTCCTGATCCAAGCAAGGTGGCTACCATATGTCCCCCTGCCCAGCACCTGACCTCTTGTGTCCGTAGACACCCAGTCCTACTCCCAAGCTGCCTTATTCCAAAAGACCCCTCATGTGCCCCCAGTTCAGGTGAAACTGGAACATAGGTCCCTGAACTCATTGTCCATTTTGCACTGGGTGATGATGCCCTTTTCTGAACTCTAACACACTGGGCAATGCTGCAACTAGCCTGGTGCCTACCAAAAGCTTGACCCCATTGCCTACCCCAGCTCTGCCTAGAAAACCACACCCATAAGACAGCACACCTGGAAACTCATGTCACCATCCACACTGACCCTATCAGCCACCCTCCACATTGGAAGGTGATGTTAGAAATATGCTGCCTTCCTTAAGGTTCCCCAGAAGTAGGCCCTGAGACAAGTGCATGTGGGCTATTTCAAAAGTGCTGCTGTTCATATATGGGGTAGAGGAGGGAGAGAGTGAGACAAGTCTGCCTGGGAAGTTAGAGAAGTGTCTATTATCAGGAAGCTTCCCACTGTGGGAATCCTTCATGGAAACCTGTGCCTCCTGGTTTCTCATCTTTTGTCAGGGGAGATTTGGACATTTGTCCACTGATTTACATCTGTCACTAGTTGAGTATTGCTTCTGGGGTACTGGCTCCCTGGCCGTTCCTGCCACCATCCCAAGAGACCATGAGGTGAAAGAGTTACAGAGGCAGGCAGTTGGGGGCCAGACTGCAGTGGAAGAGGTGAAGGAAGAGTGCAGGATACTGGCAGCATGTGCTGGAGCAGGTCCTAAGACTGGCAGTGCTAGATCAGCCTGGGGTGCTCATGTGTATTCCAAGATAGGCTATTACCTTTTCCTCTGCCCTTCAACCTGGGTGGACACCTGCCAACTCTCTCTCTCCTGGTCTGCTGACAGGCTTCTAAGTCTCCTACTTATTCCTCAGCTGGATCCTTTGGAAAACCGAGAAAATGTCACATTTGGGGGAAAAGGTTCTGAAGGCCAGGCTTTCTCTTGTTTAACTACATTAGATCTTCCAATGGGGGTGGGTATTATTAACTTGAGGATTTATGGAGCCCGTGGATAGACTTCAAGGAAGTTCAGAATTATACTGTCTGCAAAATTTTTAAGTATGTGTCTTTTTCTGGGGAGAACTTTCCTAAAATTCTAAAAGGAAATCTCAAGTCCCCAAAAAAATTTTAAGAGAAATGTAAGACCTACTGTTTTAGACTAAAACTATATATCAGAGCTTATTATGCAGACATTGTAACTGCACGTTGAAGAAACACATGAAAAACAAACAGGGAACAGGGTGGTTCTGTCACTCCGGACTGGGTGCTGGCTGGTTGAAGTGATAATGCACCAGAATCTGGTCTGTACCAGGAGACAAAAGGCTTCATATTTTGGGAGTGCTAGTGTTGTCTGACTCAGTGTCAAAATGGGTCATTTGTCTTCAAGGTTTGGAGTCTGCTCTCTGGAGCCTATCGAATGATTAAAATGCTTTTACTGTCAAGAAGTTCTTTCTTATCTTTTAACTGAACATTTTTGTTACTGTTGTTACAATACCATTCCATTTCTTTCCTGTTTGTGCTTCTGGGGAAGAAGCAAATTATTGCAGAACTCCTCATCATAACCTCTTATAAGCTCAAGGACCATCAGTAATCCATCCCCTGGACACTCTCTGCCAGAGAAGTGGCCTCCACACCATTAACCTTTTCCTGTAATTGCTAGGCTCTCTTCTTTTAATCACTTGGTCTGTCCCTCTCTTAATCCCCTCTCCAATCTCCACCTCTTTCCCATAACAATATTTTTCTTAAAGGCAAAGACCCAAACTAGACCTTAGCCTCTTGTAATTGCCTTGTGTTTCACCCTCACTGTTTCTTATTCCAAACATGATGTTAGGCTTGCTTTAACTTTTGACAAGAGAAGATTTCTTCTACACGCAATACTAATTAGTACCACTGTGTTTCATGAGAAACAAGTGTTTCAAGGGAAAAATTAAAAATCCAAAGAAATATTGGGCTCCATGGACCTCCACATCTGGTGGAAGATCCACTTGTCTGTGCTTAGGGAATGTGCTTAGCTATCCCTTGGAACAATGTCCAAAAGGCGACATCATAAGCACCTTCCCAAGTACTCTTCAGCGTCATTTCTAAACTTTGACTCCAAATACCTAATTGTCAAGTAAATTATGGACCGTCCCTAGAAAGCATGTACTTTCAACTCTTCCAAAATATGGCATTTCTGCCCCCTGAGGAATGGGGCTCTAGCCTGCAGAAAAGATGGTGTCAGGCATCAAAAGAATCCAAGACTTACTCTCAAAGTATCTTCCATATGTCCCATATGCAGAGAGATTGGACCTGTTCCCTTTGGTCTAGGGTTTGACCCATTATCAGTTGATGAGGTTTTTTTTTGGGGGGGGGGGCAGGAAATAGAAGGCAGCTGGAAATGTGGAATGATGCTCTTCTTTTCACAGGTTCTCAGAGATAGAAGAGAATGCATCAATGAAAGAACCAATGAATTCGGTCAGAAGGTCTTGATCTCTAAAAGTACTTATTGCAAATACTGGTACCTGGAAAAAATATGGGTGTGCTGTGCATGTGTCACCTTTTAGATCAATGGCTCTCAAACTCTAGGTTGCAACAATTGGTAGGGCTGGGATGGAGCTTAAAAACTAATGTTTGCCCAGTTGACACGCATGCTGCTAGTCCAAGAGTGGCACATTGAGAACCATTATAGTTGATCAAATAGTGAGTTTTCATGATGTCTTTTATTACTCCCCATATTTCTGAGGAGTGCTGTCATATTGGTCAAGTTACTCTAAGACATACTACAGTAACAAGAAATCTAAAAACTCAGGGGTTTAGAACATCCAGGTTTGTTTGTTTGTTTGTTTGTTTGTTTGTTTGTTTTTCTGGTATAATCAAGTCTGAGGTAGGGTGATGAGACCATCCTATGACTTGGGAATCCAAGCTTCCTCTGGCTGTAGCACCACTACAGAGGCAAAGGGCTTACGGGATCACTGGGCAGGAGATAGCAGAAGGTTGCACAGCAGCTCTAATATGTTTGGTTCCAGAAGTGTCTCAGGCATCACTCTGTTGACAATCCATTGGTCAGAATCAATCACATGACTCCCACCTAATTGCAGGAAATGCTGGGAAATGCAGAACAAGTGGAGCACTTTTTAAGAACTTTGGTCTTGGAAGGGGTAGGAGCAAGATGGCAGAGGAATAGGAGACTTATATTTTGTATTGTCCCAAGAATGCTTCTAGATAGTTTTCAAACCATTTTGAACACCTACAAGCTCAAAAGGAGATCAAAGAAAATAATAGCAATTCTATGACCAGAAAAACAACTACTTTCTGAAGGTAGGACCTACAGGGAAGTGAATCTGAAGTGATATTTGGAAGATAGACCATGGGGGGAGGGACCCTCCATCAGCCAGCAAGTGATAGAGCAGTGGAGCACAAAATTGAAACTTTTAGAAGTCTGCTCTGCAGAGGGACATCACTCTAGTGGCTAAGCAGGGTTGGAACCCTCACTGGGACAGTGAGGTCTTGGGACCCTCAGGGTCACAGAAAGACCAGGGGTGCCTGAGTGTGGCAAAACTTCCAAGTATCAGAGCAGGGAAGCCAGCTGCAAAGACAGAGCTGAGGAGTGGGCTATCAGCTTGGGGTTGCTGTAAACTATGATCTGTGGCATAGTTGGGCTACTACTCTTTGAGCAGGGACCCAACAAATAGCAGATATGGGGAGACTCCCTTCCTCCCCTGGGAAGATTGGCACAGGAGCACACCTCTGGAATCTCTTGCATTTGGAAACTCCAATTGGGGTCATGTGCAAGATATAGAAATACTCGGTCACAGGCTAGATAAGCATAGATTATTACAGGAGACCAGGGAGAGAGGAGTGACTGATTGCTTCTCTCTGAGGGGTCACTGAAGAGGGGGGCCCATGTTCTTGGCTACTTCAGGACAAAAGATTGGGAGACCATCATTTTCATTCTCATTCTCCAAAGCTGTACAGGAAGCTTTCAGGGAATAAAAGCTACCCAGAGCAAACCCGAACAGATAACTTAGCCTGGTCCCTGGGAAGGACAGTGCAGTTCCACCTTGGACAAAGACATTTGAGAATCATTAATAATAGTCCTCTTCCCTGGAAGATTCCCAAGAACATCCAGCTAAGACCAAATTTACTGACCAATGAGAACTGTGGGAATATGGAGAATTCATGGCTTTTCTCCAATGATCTTTTAGTCTTTCAAAGTTATTTAAATTTTCTTTTTCCATGTTTTTTGAGTTTTTACTCTTTTCTTTTTCAACCAACATCTTACCAATTCCTTTTTTAAAAATATGTTTTTTTAATTTTCATTTTTAAAGACAGAGTCTATCCATACGTCATTGTATTTAACCTTATTTTTTGTATAGATATAAGATTTCCTTTCTTCAAAATTTTGGAATACAGTATCTTCTAACAGACCAAAATATACCCTAAATCTAGTGTATGACTTTGTTCTAGTCTTCCACCTGATCACATTCTCTCTCTCTTTTTTAAATTGTTTTCTTCCTTTTCTCAACCAACTTTTTATCTTATCAATTTTTTTTTTAATCTTGGACTGGAGGAGGTTATGCTGAGTGAAATGTGTCAAGCAGAGAAGGTCAATTATATGGTTTCACTTACTTGTGGAGCATAAGGAAAAACATGGAGGACATAGGGAGATGGAGTGGAGAAGTGAGTGGGGGAAAATCAGAGGGGGAGATGAACCATGAGAGACTACAGGTTTTGAGAAATAAACTGAAGGTTTTGGAGGTGAGGAGGGTGGGGGGTTGGCAGATCCTGGTGGTGGGTATTAAGGAGGGCACATATTGCATGGAGCACAGGGTGTGCTGCATAAAAAAATAAAAATGAATCTTGGAACACTAAAAAAATAAAATTAAATTTTAAAAAACTTTTTAAAATTTTCATCTTAGAGTCATATTCCATTCCTTTATCATATTTACCTTTATTTTGTGCGTATATATATATATTTTTTTTTCCTTTCTTTGAAATTTTGAGAAGCTGTTTCTTCTAACAGACCAAAATACACCCAAAATCTAGTGATCTAGTGTGTGGCCTCGTTCTATTTACCTGCCTGATCATATATTTCTTCTCCTCCTCCTCCTCCTCCTCCTCCTCCTTCTTCTTCTTCTTCTTTAACCCCCCCCCCCCCCGCCCCGGTTACAAGTCTCTTCTGATTTGTTCAGTGTATATTTTTCTGGGGTCATTGTTACTCTTTTGGAATTTTGTTCTCTATTCTTCTCTGGACAAAAAGACAATATGGAAGAACTCACCTCAAAAAAAAAAAAAAAGAAAAAGAAAAAAGAAAAAAAGGCAGTATTGACTACCAGGGACCTAATCAATATGTATATTAGTAAGATGTCAGAAGTAAAGCTCAGAATGATGATTATTAAGATACCAGCTGGGCTTGAAAAATGCATAGAAGATACTACAGAATCCCTTTCTGGAGAAATAAAAAACTAAAACCTAATCAAGTTGAAATCATAAAGGTTACTAATGAGGCGCAAGAAAAAAATGGAGGCTCTAAATGCTAGGATAAATGATTCAGATGAATTACTGATATAGAAGAACAAAAGATGGAGAACAAAGATGCTGAGAAAAAGAGAGATAAACAACTACTAGATCATGAGGGGAGAATTCAAGAGATAAGTGATACCATCAGATGAAACAGTGTTAGAATAATTGGGTTCCCAGAAGAAGAAGAAAGAGAGAGATAGAGGGGCAGAAGGTATATTGGAGCAAATTATAGAGAGGAACTTCCCTAATTTGGGGAAGGAAATAGGCATAAAAATACAGGAGGTCCAGAGAAATCCCCTCAAAATCAACAAAAATAAGTCAACACCTCATCATTTAATAGTAAAACTTACAAGTTTCAGAGACAAAGAAAATCCTGAAGGCAGCTAAGGACAAGAGATCTAAGACATACAATGGTAGAAATATTAGATTGGCAGCAGACCTATCACCAGAGACGTCGCAGGCCAGAAAGGACTGGCATGATGTATTCAGAGCACTAAAGGAGAAACATATGCAGCAAAGAATACTATATCCATCTAGGCTGTCACTGAAAATAGAAAGAGCTAAAAAGCTTTCAGGACAAACAAAAATTAAAAGAATTTGCAAACACCAAACCAGCCCTACAGGAAATATTGAAAGTGGTCCTATAAGCAAAAAAAGAGCCTAAAAGTGGTAGACCAGCAAGGAACAGAGACAATACAGTAATACATCAATACAGTAACAATCACCTTACAGGCAATAAAATGGCAATAAATTCATATCTTTCAATAGTTAGCCTGAATGCAAATTGGCTAAATGCCCCAATTCAAAAGAAATAAGGCATCACGATGGATAAAAAAGCAAGACCCATTGATATGCTGTCTAAAAGAAACTCATTTTAGATGCAAAGACACCTCCAGACTTAAAGTGAGGGGTGGAAAACAATTTACTATGCTAATGGACATCAAAAGAAAGCTGGGGTGGCAATCCTTATACCAAATCAATTAGATTTTAAGCCAAAGACTATAATAGAGATGAGGAAGGACACTATATGATACTTAAAGGATCTGTCCAACAATAAGATCTAATTGTTTTAAATATCTATGACCCTAACATGGGAGCAGCCAATTATATAAAGCAATTAACAATAAAATCAAAGAAACACATCGACAATAATACAATAATAGTAAGGGACTTTAACACCCCTTCACTGAAAAGGATAGATCATCTAAGCAAAAGATCAACAAGGAAATAAGGGCTTTTAAATGACACACTGGATGAGATGAATTTCACAGATACATTAAGAACATTCCATCCCAAAGCAACAGAATACATATTCTTCTCCAGTGCCCATGGAACATTCTCCAGAATAGATCACATGCTGGGTCACAAATCAGGTCTCAACTGGTACCAAAAAATTGGGATCATTCCCTGCATATTTTCAGACCACAATGGTCCGAAATTAGAACTCAATCACAAGGGGAAAGTTGGAAAGAATGCAAATGCATGGAACTAAAGAGCATCCCATTAAAGAATGAATAGGTCAACCAGGAAATTAAAGATGAATTTTAAAAAAAATTCTCGGAAACAAATGAAAATGTAAACACAACAGTTCAAAATTTTGGGGACACAGCAAAGGCAGTCCTTATAGGAAATTATATAGCAATGCAGGCCTTTCTCAAGAAACAAGAAAGGTTTCAAGTACACAACCTAACCCTACACCTAAAGAGCTGGAGAAAAAACAGCAAAGAAAGCCTAAACCCACCAGTAGAAGAGAAATAATAAAGATTAGAGCAGAAATCAATGAAATAAAAACCAAAATAACAGTAGAATGAATCAACAAAACTAGGAACTCGTTCTTTGAAGGAATTAATAAGATTGATAACCCCCTGGCCAGACTTATAAAAAAGAAAAGAGAAAGGACCCAAACTAATCAAATCATGAATGAAAAAGGAGAGATCACAACCAACACCAAAGAACTACAAACAATTATAAGAACATATTATGAACAACTATACGCCAGCAAATTTGACAGTCTGGAAGAAATGGATGTATTCCTAGAGACATAAACTAACAAAACTGAACCAGGAGAAACAGAAAACCCAAACAGACCCATAATCAGTAAGGAAATTGAAGCAGTCATCAAAAATCTCCCAAGAAACAAGAGTCCAGGGCCAGACAGCTTCCCAGGGAATTCTACCAAACTTTTTAAGGAATCTTCCAAAAAATAGAAATGGAAGGAAAACTTCCAAACTCATTTTATGAGGTCAGCATTACCTTGATCCCAAAACCAGTCAAAGACCCCATCAAAAAGGTAAATTACAGACCAATATCCTGATGAACATGAACTCAAAAAATCTTATAAGAATACTAGCCAATAGGATCTACAAGTAAAATAAAAGGATGATCCCTCATGACCAAGTGAGATTTATTCCTGGGTTGCAAGGTTGTTTCAACATCCACAAATCAATCAATATGATCTAATACATTAATCAAAGAAAGAACAAGAACTATATGATCCTGTCAATAGATGCAGAAAAAGCATTTGACAAAGTAGAGCATTTTTTCTTGATTAAAACTCTTCACAGTGTAGACAGAGAAGCTATATACCTCAATATCATAAAAGCCATCTATGAAAAACCCACAGTAAAATCATTCTCAATGGGGAAAAGCTGAGGAATTTGCCCTTAACATCAGGAACATGACAGAGATGTCCACTATCACCACTGCTATTCAGCATAGTACTAGAAGTTGGCCTCAGCAATCAGACAACAAAAAATAATAAAAGGCATACAAATTGGCAAAGAAGAAATCAAACTCTCACTCTTTGCAGATGATATGATACTTTATGTGGAAAACCCAAAAGACTCCACCCCAAAGCTGCTAGAACTCATGTAGGAATTTAGTAAAGTGTCAGGATATAAAATCAGTGCACAGAAATCAGTTGCATTTCTATACAGCAGCAGCAAGACAGAAGAAAGAGAAATTAAGGAGTCAATCCCATTTACAGTTGCACCCAAAACCATAAGATACCTAGAAATAAATCTAACCAAAAAGACAAAGTATCTGCTCAGAAAACTATAACGTACTCATGAAAGAAACTGAGGAAGACACAAAGAAATGGAAAAATGTTCCATGCTTATGGATTGGAAAAACAAATATTGTGAAAATGTCTATGCTACCTAGAGTAATCTACATATTTAATGCAGCCCCTATCAAAACACATCAACTTTTTTTTCAAAGAAACAATCCTAAATTTGTATGGAAACTGAAAAGATCCTGAATATCCAGAAGAATGTTGAAAAAGAAAACCAAACTGGACATCCCAATGTCAGACTTCAAGCTCTATTACAAAGTTGTGATAATGCCAGTATGGTACTGACAAAAGAACAGACACATAGATCAATGGAACAGAGTAGAGAGCCCAAAAATGGACCCTCATCTCTTTGGTCAATTAATCTTCAGCAAAGCAGGAAAGAATGTCCAGTGGAAAAAAAGACATTCTCTTCAACAAATGGTGTTGGGAAAATTGGACAGCCACATGCAGAAGAATGAAACTGGAAAATTTCTTTACACTACATACAAAAATAGACTCAAAATGGATGGAAGTCCTCAATGTGAGAAAGGAATCCATCAAAATCCTAGAGGAGAAACAGGCAGCAACCTCTTCGACCTCAGCCGCAGCAACATCTTCCTAGAAGCATCACCACAGGCAAGGGAAGCAAGGGAAAAAATGAACTCTTGTGATTTTAGCAAGATCAAAAGCTTTTGCACAGCAAAGGAAACAGTCAACAAAACCAAAAGACAACTGATAGAATGGGAGAATATATTTGCAAATAGGATATCAGATAAAGGGCTAGTATCCAAAATCTATAAAGAAGTTATTAAAATCAACACCCAAAGAACAAGCAATCACAAAATGGGCAAAAGACATGAAGAGATATTTCTGCAAAGAAGACAACCAAATGGCTAAAAGACACGAGAAAATTGTTCAAGATCACCTGGCATCAGGAAAATACACATCAAAAACACAGTTCAATACCACCTCACACCAGTCCGAATGGCTAAAATTAACAAGTCAGGAAATGACAGGTGTTGGTGAGGATGCGAAGAAAGGGGAACCCTCCTCCACTGTTGGTGGGAATGCAAGCTGGAGCAGCCACTCTGGAAAACAGTATGAAGTTTCCTCAAGAATTTGAAAATAGACCTATCTTACAACCCAGCAATTGCACTACTGGGTCTTTACCCTAAGGATACAAATGTAGTGATCCAAAGGGGCATGTGAACCCCAATATTTATAGCAGTAATGTCCACAATAGCCAAACTATGGAAGGAGCCTAGATGTCCATCAATAGATGGATGGATAGAGAAATCTTGCAATTTGCAATTATGTGGATAGAACTAGAGGGTATTATGCTAAGTGAAATAAGTCAATCAGAGAAAGACAATTATCATGTGATCTCACTGATATGAGGAATTTGAGAATCTGAAGACATAGGATCATAGGGGAAGGAAGGGAATAATGAAACAAGACAAAACCAGAGAGGGAGGCAAACCATAAGAGAGTCTTAATCTCAGGAAACAAGCTGAGGGTTGCTGGAGGGGAGGGGGATGGAGGGGTGGGGTGGCTGAGTGATGGACATTGGGCAGGGTATGTGCTATGGTAAGCACTGTGAATTTTGTAAGACTGACGAATCACAGATCTGTACCCCTGGAAAAAAATACATTATATGTTAATTTAAAATAATTAAATAATTGAAAAAAGATACAGCACTTTGGTCTGTGCCAGAGTTGTACACAGGGCAACTGCTGAAAAAATGACTGTGTATAGTCATTTCGGTATCCGTCTCCACAGTCCCTCAGCAGGTGTAGTTCCTTCCCCTTCACACAGCAGTGAGTGCAAGTGTGGAATGAGTTCTGAGTTCTGGACTTTGATCTATTCATAATTAAGTTAATGACTTCAGCATTCAATCTCCTCATCTATAGAGTGAAGAAGAGTAGATGTGCACTTATTTTCCATCTCGATGTTCAACAACTCAAGAAATGTACACAGCTGGTTTCTCAGTTTCCAAATAGTAGAGGTCTGAATAAAGAAAAAGCCCTATAAACACTGGGGTACAGATGGCTCTTCTTTTCACTATATCTGTATCTTTGGGGTAAATACCCAGCCATCTGTACCCCAATGTTTATAGCAGCAATGGCCACGGTCGCCAAACTGTGGAAAGAACCAAGATGTCCTTCAACAGACGAATGGATAAGGAAGATGTGGTACATATACACGATGGAGTATTATACCTCCATCAGAAAGGATGAATACCCAACGTTTGTAGCAACATGGACGGGACTGGAAGAGATTATGCTGAGCGAAATAAGTCAAGCAGAGAGAGTCAAGTATCATATGGTTTCACTTATTTGTGGAGCATAACAAAAAACATGGAGGACATGGGGAGATGGAGTGAAGGGACTTGAGAGAAATGGAAGGGAAGATGAATCATGAGAGACTATGGACTCTGAAAAACAACCTGAGGGTTTTGAAGGGGCGGGGGTGGGAGGTTGGGGAAGCAGGTGGTGGGTAATAGAAGGGGCACGTATTGCATGGAGCACTGGGTGTGGTGCAAAAACAATGAATACTGTTACGCTGAAAATAAACAAACCAAAAAAAAAGAGAAAAGAAAAAAGAAAAAACCCTCTGTCATTTTTACCTGAGAAGTGTAAAATTGTCATAGATTTCCTCCAAGGGCTTCATGGAACATTTGCACACTCAAATTGACACAGCTATCCCCATCAAATGAATCAGTTATTAATCAGTTACTCAATTTGCAAAGGATATTTGTTTATTATAAGTTGAACCACATGATATACAGGAAGAAGTCTGTTCATTTTGATTACTGTTATTTTGATTCATATTATTGAATAATAATACTGGTAGTCTTATTTAACAAATAAAGGAGTGATGAGCCACGAACATCTCTGGGCAGCTTGTGCTGCTCACAGACTGCATGATTTGTTGGTTAAGTCTAAGAGCCTATTGTGAGGGTCATTCTTGTACAGGCTCACCAGAACTCCATTAGCAAGATGGCTGTTATTGCAAAACTCTTGACAAGACCAAAAATTTGTAAAGTGGATGCGATTTGAGGAGAACAGTGTGGTGTACAGGAAAGAACAGTGGACAGGGTCAGGGAACCTGTGTGACAGACCCAACACCTTCATCAACAACCTGTGTGGCTTCAGGGAAATCATTTCCCACTCTGTTCTTCTGTTTTATCCCAGATAGGAACAACAATGATCTATGCAACAATCTGGGGAGAGGGATGAATGTAATTATTTCTGTCACCCCATCCCTGGGGCCCCCCTGTATCAACCTCAGAAAGATCAGTTCTTTATGCCTTTACCTCCCCATACTGTGTCTTTCCTAGTCTTCAACATAAGTGGAGAAAGTGTTCTAATAATTTCCCTTTGAATGAGTTACGGAGAATCTCCAATTATGAATCTTTAAACAAGCAGACTTAATCATATTTTTTTGCAGTGAAAGCATACTTGAATTAGAAGTTGGGAGAAGGGGTTTAGTGAAAATACTGATCTGGCTGAGGTCAGTCTGTTTCTGTTTTGTGGTTTTTTTGTTTGTTTGTTTGTTTTTCCTCTCTCTCTTTTTTCCCAATATTCACATTGAGCTATGTCTTTGAGAGACAATCTTTTATTGACCTATATTTTTCTTGGGGGCAGGGGAAAATGAAGGTGCAAAGTGGGTATAAAAATGTCTTCACTATTGTCTTGTAGGTATGGATATTAATTCTGTCATGCTTTTGTTCCCGCTACATTCCCAAAAGATGTAATTCAGCAGGGGGCTCCGAGTTATAGAGGCATGGCCCACTCTTCATGGTCCAAGCCCAAGAGTTACAAACAGGATGGATTAAATAGCAGAGGAAGGGTGAAGACATAGATGAGGAAACTTCTTTGACTGTTTCAGCCTTCTTTCCAGTGGGCATTTGCACCTGAATCAAGCTGGGGTTGGGGGCATGGGGATTGCAACTAATCCTTCAGGAAAACAGGAACTGGTTCCCTGATCTTGCACAGACAATGAATCCTCTTCTATATTGTTTTCATTCCTTCTCTTATCACTGAATTTATTGAAACCTGATTGCATTTTGAGCCACCTGGGTGAAATTGACGGCATCTATCCTTACCCAGTGGGACCAGTAGGAATCCCAGCAGAGGTCAGATGGGATATTTTGCCAGAAACACCAGGATGTTTTACTATTCCTAAGGCCCTACACACTAAGACAGATCCCAAAGAACCCTCTGGAGCAGTTGATGTCTCCAGGACAGGGCACATGAGAGCTCAGGAAGTACACATTCTGGCTTCTTTTCTCATAGGATCAGAATGGTTTCCTCTCTGCTGGAAACAAGTGATAAAAGGCCATCATTATAGAATATCACGTCCAGCAGTAAGCCTAACAAATGACATTCTACTCCCTGTTCTGATCCCTTCACTATGTGAACTCACACATCCTTTGCCTCAATCATTTTCGACCTTAATAAACCATCTCTCAGAAATTACTTTTGAGTTTTGGTCAAGGAACAGAGAATACTTTATAAAGTATATATATATATATATATATATATATATATATATATATATATACATATATATATATATTCATTGTAGAAAATGCGATAAAGACCAAATAGAAAGATTAAAGTCCCTAGAAATTCCATGACCCAAGGGATTTCCAACATTTTTATCAATGCCTTCTTATGTCTATTGATATAATATTTTGTACAATACATACTCATAACATGTCATTACTAGTGTCCTTTGTAACCAGTCTTTTCCCTTAGCATATGATGTTTATTTCCCCTTGCCATTAAATAATTTTACATTTCATTGTAACACTCGCTTAGTATTGTCCTGGTGAATTTAGTAGTTTATTTGTCTATTCACCAAATACAGAGCATTTGTCCAATGTTGATATCATAAATTATGATGTGATTATTTTAGATAGAGTTTTCTATACATAACACCTGTCATCAATAATGACTTTTGCATCAGGAGGAAGCTCACCATGTGCCAAAAGTGCGTGCATCCATGTGTCTGTGTAGTTTTGGCAGGCTGTGAAATGCCCCTCTCTGGTCACCACTGTGCCCCTGTTTGTCTGACACTGAAGTCTAAGTACTTTGTGTTATCTCAGACTAGACAGATTAGGAAAGACTTCAAGAAGGAAGAAAGAACTTTCATTGAATCACTTATGTCTAAATTCCAATCCATCTACACAGCTTTCTAGCCAAGAACTTTAGTCGGTTAACATCCCTGAGGTGCAGTTCCCTTAAAAGCAAGGACAGTCAACATTGTCATGTGGATTAAGTATATCAAGATCTGAAAGTTAGTGGCCTCATAACAGGTACCATTGTTGCTACTGAAATGAGTATTATAATCCTCAGGAAGGGCATTATTACAGGGCCTGGTTGCCACCATATCCCTGCTCTGTTTGCCTTGGCTCCTTCTGCCTGAGTCTGATGGACACAAGGATGGGATACCTCACATCATCACATCCCTCTCCACAGCCTGCCAGATTTCATGTGGGTTTCCCCTAAATGCAAACCTGAGACACAGACTCAAGTGTTAACAGTTTATTCAGAGGCCACAGAAACATCAATAACAGAAATACCTATTTGGAAAGGGAGACAGGCAAGAGATGGATGACAAGGAAGTAGGCATTGTTAAGCCAATTGGCACTGTGATGACAAGGGCTCAATCCTACAGGGCCATCTGATAATCTATGTAGAACATGCTCCAAGAGTCATCCCATCAAGGGACAGACGACTGGGGTGTATATCTGCCATTGCCATTGTTGTAGATTGTTAGAGTAAGGCGATACCAGTACTCCTGAGGGTTCCACTAGATATATGGTACAGGGACTGGCAGCTAGATGTTGGCCTGTGTTCCAGGCAGTCCAATGAGCAAGAGATGTACTGCTCTGCCAATGTGCCTCCCCCAACAGCTCTTACAGTTCTCCGGTCAGTGTCTCTGTGCTATTAGGTAGAAACTAGCATGGGGGGAACACCCAGCAATCCCTAGAGCTTATTGGAGGACACCCAGAAACCCCCAGAGCTTACTGTCAGCTCAGATCATCAGCACGGTTCAGCAGGTAAGGGCCACAGTAGTATGACAGGCTGACAAAGAGTGCTTATACTAATGAGACCATGACAACAATTTTCTCCATTTACTGGGTCACACAGAGAGGTGTTGTGAAGTTTTAACTGAGCTCACTCCCTTTACTAGTCAGGATTCTCTTGGGGGGAGATATATATATATATATATATATATATATATATATATATATATATATATCGCAATAGGTAAGGCTGGGAGAGAGAAGACAGTGGGGCAGGAGACAGAATCATGGCCATTTGGATCACTCATTCATGTAACTTATTTGTGCTTTCAGTCTCTCCAAAAGCCCAGTAATGAGCCAAGAGCTGTCATTCAAAAAGCAAGTAGCTATCCTTGATGGATGGCAGAACTCTGCTCAGAATCCCAAAGCCCTGCACTGCTATTAATGCATAGAGTACCTGTCAAAGCCTCCAAACAGCATCCCTATCTGCCACTGACACTTCAGCCACAGTGGATCTGCTGGATCAGAAGATCCGAAGGGCTAAGCAGATAACATAGCAGCTGGAGTCTGTTGCAAGACCTCTTTTATTCTGGTCGCATTCAAACTAGCAGCTTTTCATATCACTTGGCACATGGGACAGACTAACACACCCAAACAAGGAATGTACTGCCTCCAAAAATCCAGAGCTCCCCCTAGGTATTGTGCTTCTTTTTTGGTTGAATGAGGGGTCAGATGCAATAACTTATCCTTCATCTTAGAAGGGAGATCTCAACATGCCTCATATCTCTGGGGCCATGGAAATTTCACTGAGATAGAAAACTATTAATTTTAGTCAGATTTATTTCCCACCCCCTGGCATTTATGTGCTTGCCAGAAGTCTAGAGTAGTAATTACTTCTTGCTCACTAGGTCCAATCAACATAATGTTATCAGTAATATAGACTTCTAGCTCACTAGGTCCAATCAACATAATGTTATCAGTGTAATAGGCCAGTGTGATATCTTGTGGAAGGGAAAGGCAATCAAGATCTTACAAACTAAATTACGATAACGGGTTGAAGAGTTGATATTTCCCTGAGGTAGAAGAGTGATGGTGTATTGCTGGTCTTGCCAGTTGAAAGCAAACTGCTTCCAGTGGTTGTTATTAACAAGGATGGAAAATAAAGTATGTCCCACTGCATACAAGGTACTAAGGAATATGCCAATTGCTCAAGCAAGGAAACCACATCTGGATATCAGCTGCCATTGTAGTCACCCTGGTGAAGATTGTGATAATCCACGGTCATTAGGCAAGATCCATCTTTCTTCTGTGCACACCAAATAAGTGAGTTGAGTGGAGATGTGCTACATATCACCAGCTCTGCATCTCTCAAGGCTCTGCTTAATCACTGATTCTGAAATCTCTCCAGGAATGTGGTACTGTTTGGGGTTTACTATTTTGCTAGGTTCAGGCAGTTCTAGTGGCTTGCACTTGGCCTTTCCCACCATAATGATCCTCACTCTATAGGTCAGGGTACAGATGGGGATTCTGCCAGCTGCTGAGTATATTTATTCCAATTACACATCACAGAACTGGGGGAATAACCACAAGATGGATTTGGGGACCTACTGAGCACACTGTGAGAATAGCCTAAGCTAAAACTTCATTGATCCCCTGCCCTCCATAAATCCCTGCTCTGACTAGTGGACGTTGTGACATTTTGGGTCTCCTGGAATCAGTGTCAGTTTAGTCAGTGTCCAATAGTACCAGAAAGAGCTGATGATTTCTTTTTTTCCTAATTCAGTTTCCCTAGTAAAAGACCATAGGTTCCAATGGAGAAGGCTGAGAGAAACATTAACAGTATAAATTGTCACCATGTACTGCCAGGTCTTCCTTCAAGGGCACCTAGCCTCTCCTTTATTCAAGAGACTCTAGGTCTATAAACTGGCTCAAACTTCAGTATTGATTTAGGGTCTATGACTCTATGTTTTAATGATTCAGATTCAGCTTTTATTCACTTGACCTAGAACTTTGATGCTCATACAGATTAAGTAAGAATTTAGTAACCTCTCCCATCTATTTCTCTTCTAGGAATGCTAATTAACTAGCCAGCACCATGGTCTGCACAAGTCAGAATATTTTGATTACCGCTTTGACTCTGTCATTCTTTTTAGTAACCATGTCCATCCTGCCTTTGCTGGTTGAGTCTCTGCCACCCTGGGGTCCAATTACTCCTACATTTAGATTTACCAATCCAGTGACTGTGGTTCACATGGAAAGATCTGGCCTACAGAAAAGAGTGAACAGTGACCTCTTCAAGGATACAGGGGCCCTCTCAGAGATTCTGTTCTCACCATATAGTAAAAAGTAAATCTTCTGGACTCATCCCAGTGGATGAGTTGGTCTCACATGACAAATACACTCTAGTATTCCCTTTGCTGGAGTATGCAGGTCCACACGTTAGCACACTGCTGGGTCCAACATAATCTCTCACCAGTCAAAAAACTGGCCGTTAGCAAATGCTCTACTTCTTGAGTTTGAAAGTCCTCATGGACTGCTGCCAAAGCACTATATTAAATTGAACTACAAATACCCAATTTTATGAAACTCAAAATCAGAATTATACACAGTTTAGACTCAGGTTTAGGACAAAATTTCAAGAATGAAATCTAATCCTAGATGTCTTCTCAGTTGAGACTTAGGTAAGCAGCTTGGGTCTTCCTTTTTTGTCTTAGCCTGTGTTTCTGAAAATCAGGCAATATTTGGTAAAGAAACATCTCTTCACCCCAACTCCACAGGTGACCTGATTTCGGTGCAGCTGTGCAAGACAGCTCTGTGCACATTTCCAGGTCTCATCTCAAGGACACCACAGGGGCTCTCTGCTTTTAGTTCAGGGTATTCTCCATGCCAGAGAAGTGTCTCAGTCCACCCAGAGCTGCAGCCTTGGAGTTTGGTAAGGGAATATGTTGGATGATGGTGTTGTGGTTGTTAAGGTTCCTAGGCACAATCACCACATATGAAGACAGGAAGCCAATGGATAGATGTTCAGTCTCACCCTTACAGGTATGACCCCTGGGTGAATTTTATGAGGTGCCTTAGAGGTCCCAATGAGACAAAGACCCATCACCAAAAGTATCATAAGCTCAATAAACAGTACTTTATTGATTTCCTGTATGTTCATATCCCCTGTTTATTACTTGTGCTTCCTGGGATTAGTTCCCAAATAACCACCTGCACCGAGAAAGACAAAACAGTCTCTGTTTTGGGGAGAGCACAGAAGTGGACATTGGTGTACCTAATACCTCTTGAAAATGTGATAATTCGTGTGTTTGGTTTACTGTGTTGCAAAGCAGTAAATAGAAATAAGATGTTCCTATATTGCATGAATCTAGAATGTAGGTGTTCGTAGGATAAGTCCACTCTTCACCTGGATGGTGAATTGATTTCAGTTGGTGATTTTTAATTCTCAATCTTCTTGAATTTACTGATCATTTCCTCCATATAAGATGTCATGACAGAAACCTTGAGAAACAAAGAGAAGGACAATAAATGAATCCTACCTGTGGTAGATACTGCATTTTTGAGGAGATACAGTAAGCAAGAACATATGACCAGGATGGTGACACAGTGTTAAAAAGATCCAATGTCCAGCACAAAAAGATAACGTATGGTATAAGAATTCAGAGGTGAGAAATATTAACGAAAACTATGATAGTGAGGGAACACATCACAAAACCCATGAAACTTGGACTTGGCTTTGAAAAACCCATAGGTGTCTAGCCAACAGTAAGAGATACTAGTGCCATAATTCTGCTTATTGGAAGTAAGAATGTTCTCCACCTTAACCCAAAATAAATTACTGGAAACTGGCCATTCTATCTGGGAGTCACCCCTCATAAGGTACACGTTGGGATAGTAGCCATCTCTAAATTCTAGGGGTCATAACTAATCCTAAAAATGGTAACGTATGAGGCAGAATGAGAGGATTTGGTGGACTTATGTCTGGAGCAACAGGCTTTCTTTCTTTAATTCACTATATTTCACAGTACTTTTCATTAGCACTAATTTTGTTCTAAGACCTACAGACCTGCATACTTTGAGAAGAATGAACATGCCCTCCATTTCTGCTTGGAATAATAAAACACATAGACATGTAAGCGAATTCTGCTAAGATCTACAAAAAAACAGACATTCTGGAAACAAAGTGGGACTTATTTATAAAGAATATTGGAGGACATGCAGATATCTCTCTATCATAGACTTTAAAATAGAGCAAACTTGTTGGAACATTGTGCCTTTGTTTAGTCCAGGAAGAAGATGAAGACAAAGATGAAGAAGAAGGAAAGAAGAAGAAGAAAAGGAAGAAGGAGGAGAAAGAGAGGAAAGAGACAATCAGAAAAAGCCACGTTCACAATGGTCTTTAAAAGATGGCTAGGAATGTAGTAAACAGTTAAGATGATGCTGAATATACTTTTGGCCAGGGTATTTTCTGAGCTGTTGGATTTTTTTCAATCTTATTTTTTTAGTGTTCTAAGATTCTTACACTGTTGGTGGGAATGCAAGTTGGTGCAGCCACTTTAGAAAAGAGTGTGGAGATTCCTCAGAAAATTAAAAATAGAGCTAGCCTATGACCCTGCAATTGCACTACTGGGTATTTACCCCAAAGATACTGATGTAGTGAAAAGAAGGGCCAAATGTACCCCATGTTCATAGCAGCAATGGCACAATCGCCAAACTGTGGGAAGAGCCAAGATGCCCTTCAACAGACGAATGGATTAAGAAGATATGGTCCATATATACAATGGAATATTATTCAGCCATCAAAAAGGATGAATACACAACTTTTGTATCAACATGGATGGAACTGGAGATTATGCTGAGTTAAATAACTCAAGCAGAAAAGGTCAATTATCATATAGTTTCACCTCAGTGTGAGGCAGGAATCCATCAAAATCCTAGAGGAGAACATAGGCAGTAATTTCTTCTATATTGGCCACAGTGGCATCTTTCAAGACATGTCTCCAAAGGCAAAGAAACAAAAGTGAAAATGAACTTTCAGGACTTCATCAAGATAAAAATCCTCTGCACAGGAAAGGAAACAGTAAAAAAAACAAAGCGGCAACCCACAGAATAGGAAAAGATATTCACAAATGACACTACAGACAAAGGGCTGATATCCAGGATCTTTAAGAACTCCTCAAACTCAACACCCTCCAAAAAAACAAAACAAACAAACAAACAAACAAAAAACAAAACCAAAAACAAAACAGATAATCATGTCAAAAAATAGACAGAGGACAAGAACAGACACTTCTCCAAAGGAGACATACAAATGGCTAACAGAAAAATGAAAAAATGTTCATCATCATTAGCCATCAGGGAGAATCAAATCAAAACCACATTGAGATACCTCCTTACACCAGTTAGAATGGCCAAAATTAACAGAACAGGAAACAACATGTGTTGGATTATTTTTACTAATTACCTGTCCCTAACCTCATGTACTCTTATACTCTGGTTCCTCATGCTATCTTCCAACTTCAGTCTTTTACATTCACAGGGGCTGATTTGGGAATTCCTGAGTGGAATGGAAGTGTAACAAATGAAAGGAGAAGGAGAAGAAGAAGAAGAAGAAGAAAAAGAAGAAGAAGAAGAAAAAGAAGAAGAAGAAGAAGAAGAAGAAGAAGAAGAAGAAGAAGAAGAAGAAGAAGAAGAAGAAGAAGAAGAAGAAGAAGAAGAAGAAGGAGGAGGAGGAGGAGGAGGAGGAGGAGGAGGAGGAGGAGGAGGGGGGGGAGGGGGAGGGGGAGGAAGAGGAGGAGGAGAAGAAGAAGGGGGAAGAGGAAGAGAAAACAAATGAAAACTATATTGCATATATATGAAATAATCTCCCTTAAAGGGGTGGGGGTGAAAAGTGTTACCTAAGTAATTTTGGAAAGAAACATAATTTGTAAGACTAAAGGCAAAAGGAACTGCACATAGGCATTATACTCTAATTGATGAAGTTGTTTCCTACAGGGGTTCAGGTATACAGTACATTATCCATGTATACTGGAATTGAATAATTAAGTTAAATGATGGTAGATAGTGGTTACCGGATTTCTTATTATTGGAGTATCAGGTTATAGTCAAGGGCTTTGTATAGATACAGATGGATACACACACATACACGTGTGTGTGTGTGTGTGTGTGTGTGTGTGTGTGTGTGTGTGTGTATTCACACACAGGTTTAAAAAATGCATATATTTCCTTGCCCTGTCTGCTGAGAGGATCTAGAAAAAATTTCTACTCTAGTAATAATAATCACATATAGCACACAGATTTTGTTTTTTTATGTAGGTAGATTAATGACCCCCCCCCAAATGTCCATGTTTTAACATTAGGAATCCGTGAATATGTTAGGTTGCATGACTAGGAAGAATTAAGTTTGCAGATAGAACTAAATTTGCTTATGGGATGACCTCGATTTTAAGAGATTACCCTGGATTATTCAGTTGGTCCCAAAGTAATGACAAAAGTCTTTATAAATAGAAGAGGGATGCAAAAAAAGGAAGAGTCAGTGTCAGAGTGATGCAATGTGAGAAGGTCTCTAGTAGCCACTGGGGGCTTTGAAGATGGAAGAGGAACATAAACTATGGCCTGCAGACAGCCTCTAAAAGTTGGAAAAGGCAAGAAAAATGGACTCTCCAGGATGGCATATACCCTAAATATGATGCCATGAGAATGGCAACTTACTTCTGTGGTCCTCCACCCTAAAATCTGTAACCCTATTCAATTATGAAAGAAAAAGACAAATTCCAAGAGACATTCTACAAAATAGCCAAGTAGTAGTCTTCAAAACTCTCAAGGTCATCAAAAACAACTAAATTCTGAGAAACTGCCACAGCTGAGAAAAGCGTAAGGAGACATAATGACTAAATGCAAAGTGATGACCTGGATGGGATCCTGAAACTCACAAAGGCACATGAGGTAGAAACTAAGGCAGTCTGAATAAAGTATGGGCTTTAATTAATAATAATGTGTCAAGGACCCCCTGTGTGGCTCAGTCAGTTAAGCGTCCAACTCTTGGTTTCAACTCAGGTCATGATCTCAGGGTCCTGAGATCGAGTCCTGCGTCTGACTCCCTGTTCAGTGCAGAGTCTGCTTGAAATCCTCTGCCTCTCCCTCCCACTCTGCCCCTCACTCCACTCACACACTCTCTCTTAAATATATATATGCCAATATTGGCTCATTATTTGCAGTGAAGTTAACATACTAATATAAATTGTTCTTAGTGGTGAAACTGGGTGAGGGGTATAGGGGAAGTGTCTGTACCATTTTAAAATATAAAACTAATATCTAAAATTAAAAGTGTATTAATTAAAAGATAGGGGCTGATATATAAGGGCTATATAAAGTGAGGACTTAGAGAAAGTTCCAGAAATAAGGCTATTTTGAAGCTATCTTGAAAGGAAAAAAGCTATTTTGAAAGCTTTCTTGAAAGGAAAAAAGAAACATAGTTTCCCTAACCTGTGAAGAATTTTTTAAGATTAACTTAAGAGGTCTGTGGATCATCATTTAAGTGGAAGTTCTAAGTAGTTTTGTATCTGATTTATTTTTTCCCATTAAAGTGGTTTAGAAAATGTGCTCTCTGAGTGGACTCATGGAAGGGTTCTGATTTAGTTTTGTGGCATGTTCTAAACAGCTTTGGTATTGAGTTCTTGCTGTTCAAGAGATGATGAGATTGCTTCTGACCAGCACTGATTCTTAGTTGAAAGAAAATGGTCCCTTCTGTTAAGAGTCTGTGTCTCCCATTTAGCCCCAGGAAAAGGAAGGTTCATGAGAAAGACGAAATGTTAGCATGACTCCCCAGCAGTGCTGTGAGTATTCGGTTTCTAGGTGACTTCACTCAGCCAGGGCTGCAGGGGAAGCTCAGTAAGAGGACTGGAGGCTATTTCCCATTTCTATGAGCTGGAGAGTCTTGAAACAGTTGGATGTTGCAAAACAAAGAAGAGGGTTAATGAAATAAAACAGCCCCTGAAGAGGAAGTTTTAATGCACAGAGTGATACATTTATTTAAAAAATAAATAAATAAGGAAACTCTTTCTCCTGGTGGAAACTTAAAGAAGATATACAAATAGAGCCCTTTTATTTCTGAGGTAGAAAACTGTAATTCCACTCTTCTTCCAGCTGTGGAGACCTCTGCACAGTCATGATACCCCTTGTTTCTTTTCTTCCATTTTGAGATGGTGCACTGAGTTTCAGTAGCATGGACCTCTTCCAATAGATAGCACTGGGACATGGAGTGAAGAGTAGTTCCTGCCTGCTAATGCCAGCTTGGCCCCTAATTTTCTGTGACCCACACCCATACCCCTCACCCTCTTAGCTAGGTGCACAAACGGGAGACTGCATGTACTCTGGGATGATTCAAGACCCAGCCCCCCACACGCAGTCTCTGGCTCTGGCATGTTGCTGAAGTTCTCAGCCTCAAATCCCAAGTCAGTGAAATGGGCACATTGGTGCCCTCAGTGAAGATTTTTATGACATTGAGTTATGAGAGATGCCCTGCATAGATCCTGACCCAGAGCTCATAAATGCACCACCTGCTCACACTGCCGTGTTCTGCTTGTTGTAAACCCACCTGGATCCATCAGTTGAACACTTTAGGGATTGAAAACATGTACTTTATTGTTTTGTTTTGTTTTCTCAGTATACCAAGTCCCAAATGATACAGTTTTCCCTATTGCATTCTCTTCGCTGCCATCCTCCTGCTGCATTACAGAGCGATGTGGAGAGTGGCTGCCATAGAAGTATTTCTGCTAATTAAAAATTGTCAGCTGAGGGGCACGTGGGTGGCTCAGTGGACTGAACATCCAACTTGCAATTTCAGCCCATGTCATGATCTCATGGGTGGTGGGATCCAGCCCCACCTCAGGCTCCATGATCAGCAGAGATATTCTGTCTCTCTCTCTACTCCTCTACCCCTGATAAATAAATATTTTTTTTGGCTTATAAACAACACAAATTAATTTCTCACAGTTTTGGAGGCTGGAAATTGCAGATCAAGTTGCCAACAGGTTTAGTGTCTGCTGAGGACCCACTTCCTGGTTCATAGACGGTACTTTTTCTCGTTTGTGCCCTCCCAACATGGGAGAGGAGAGGGAGCTCTCTGGGCTCTCTTATATAAGAGCACTACTCCCATTCACCAGGGCTCTGTTTCCTGACTTCATTACTTCCCAAAGCCCCCCCCCTTCTTTCTTTAATTTTTTAATTTTTTTTTAATTATGTTATGTTAGTCACCATACTCTACAATATTAGGTTTTGATGTAGTGTTCCATGATTCATCGTTTGCATATAACACCCAGGGTTTCAGGCAATACATGCCCCCCTCCTTAGTACCCATCATTAGACTAGCAACCCTCCACTCCTCTCCCTCTAAAATCTTCAGTTTGTTTCTCTGAGTTCATAGTCTCTCATGGTTCTTCTCCCCCTCTGATATTCCCCCTCGTTTTTCCCTTCCTCTCCTAATATCTTTCATGCTATTCCTTATGTTCCAAAAATAAGTGAAACCACAAAATAATTGTCTTTCTGTGCTTGACTTATTTCACCTTGCATAACTTCGTCCAGTCCCATCCATGTCAATGAAAAAGCTGGGTATTCATCCTTTCTTTTTTTTTTTAAGAGCTTATTTATTTATTTGACAGACAAAGATCACAAGTAGGCAGAGAGGCAGGCAGAGAGACAGGGGGAAGCTTCCCGTTGAGCAGAGAGCCCGATGCGGGGCTTGATCCCCGGACCCAGGGATCATGACTGGAGCCAAAGGCAGAGGCTTTAACCCACTGAGCCACCCAGGCACCCCATATTCATCCTTTCTGATGGCTGAATAATATTCCATTGCATATATGTACCACATCTTCTTTACTCATTCATCTGTTGAAGGGCATCTTGCTCTTTCCACAGTTTGGCTATTGTGGACATTGCTGATACGAGCACTGGGGTGCATGTGGCCCTTCTTTTCACTACATCTGTATCTTTTGAGTAAATACCCAGTAGTGCAATTGCTGAATCACAGAGTAGCTCTATTTTTAACTTTTTGAGGAACCTCTACACTGTTTTCCAAAGTGACTGTACCAACCTGCATTTCTACCAACAGTGTTAAAATGTTCCCCTTTCTCCACAACCTCTCCAACACTTGTTGTTTTTTGCCTTGTCAATTTTTGCCATTCTAACTGATATAAGGTGGTATCTCAACATGGTTTTGATTTGAATTCCCCTGATGAAGGCCCCACCTTCTAATATCATCACCTTGGTACTTAGAATTTTAATGTATGAATTTTAAAGGGACATAAATGTTCAGTTCATTGTATTTCTTCAAAAGCACTACTTTTTTGTTTGTTTTGTATGTTCAGTTAACCACTGTATAGTACATCATTAGTTTTTGATGTAGTGTTCAATGATTCATTAGTCACATGTAACACCTAGTGCTCATCAAACATGTGTCCTCCTTAATACATCCCTGGTTATCCCAATGCCCTATTACCCTCTGAAACTCTGTTTGTTTCCCAGGGTCCATAAATCTTAAAAAAATAAAAATAAAAATTTCAGCTGAAAACCATCAAGCGGCTCATCAACAACAAAAAAATTCCTAGAACTCCAAACCTATGCACTCAGAAGCACCACAAGAAGTTATATAATGAGGCAGCTTCCAAATTTATGAAATTAGGGAAGAAGTGTTCTCAGAAAAGAGGGTACCCTGTCAGAACCACCACCACCGCCACCACCAACCTCACACCAGTTCACATTTATTAACCACTTGATATGTGGCTGGCTATGCTCTGAACTTTGGTTCATCAGTCCTATAAGCTGAGTATTAGTACAATTTCTACTTTAAAAGGCAATCATTGAAGGGGTGTCTGATCCCTCAAGATCATACAGCTCAACCTGGGGAAACAGGACACAGGTACAGATCAGTCTTGTTATCCTCTGCCAAGTCTTAGCTAACCAAGGACTTCACTAATGGTGGGCTTCAGTCCATTGGAGGTGACAAATCCAGGCACACTCAACATATTCTAATGTACTAGGTAACTTAAAGGGGCAGAATTTGATTTCCAAAATATTGAACTCGTGTGACTTGGTCAACTAGCCTACCTTCCCATCTTCTGCCAGTCTACACTACACAGCATTCTCACAAGCAACTACTACAGTGGACAACATCCCAAGTCTTCCTCTTGGAGCTGAATGGCCTCCAGGGAATCAGGACACCTAACCTCAGTTTCCCACAGTTGGAAAAAATATTCTTTATCTCTTTCTCACTCATACATCTAATTATGTCCTCAATGTCTGTACCTAAATGGCTCAGTCCCTTTTGTTCAAATAGAAGTTCTGAGCCCAGACAGCAGCTGCACCTGTATCTTCTCCATGCAAAGCAATAATGATCACATCCATCTTGCTATGCCAAAAACTATGGACCCAGTTCTTGCTCTCAAATCTGATATCCAATACATTAGGAAATCCTACATGCTCTACCTTCAGAGAGAGTCTACCTAGGACCGCCTCATACCACCATCTTGATCTAAGCTATTGTCCTTTTCCCTCTTTATTACCCTAGCATCCCAGGCCCTCTGCTTCTCCAACCTCCACTGAAACACCACCTGCCCCCATTGAATCTTTATAACCCAACAGCCAGACTCACCTTCCAAACTATAAACAACCATTCCAATCCTCCACTCAACTCTTCCATCTAGAGTCTCTTGCTTTATTTAAAGTCCTAAGGCCCACAGGACCTGCCCCTCTTGGGCCCGTGTTCTTCTCAAACATTTTTTTTTCTTCGCTGTCCCTTTTGCTCCCATGTCCAAGCCATTCTAGTCTCCTTGCTCATTCTCAAAGAAGGCAGTACTTGCCATGGGATCTTGTCCAGCTGTTCCCTCTGCCCAGATCACCCTTGCCCTAGATTTCTACATAGCAAACTACCTTACATCTGGAAATAGATAATATCAACAGGCTTAGTCAGATTCTCTGCATTACTACTTTCTTTCTAAGGGACCACAGTAAGGACATTGCTCTGCCCTTGCTGCCTTTGTTGAGTTCTTGACAGGCCCTGCAGAGCAGGAATCCCAGCTGCAGCCCCAGGCCCACAGCCTCAGTGTATGCTCAAACTCTACACTGAGCAGCCTGACCACATCTGTTTTTGGATGAGAGGTGCACTGTGTGCTGCTGTCCAGGCTCAGATGAGATACACTGTGTGCTGCTGGCCCAGACTCAGATAAGAGACAAACTGCTGATCTGGACTCCTGACCAGCCCGAAGGATGATGGAACCTGAAGGCACCAGGGGCACTGGGAAAGGGCAGACAAAGGAGAACCTGACACCACAGCTCTTGTCCTCACCAAAGTAAAGCTCATCCTGTGAGCCCCCTGAGGACATTTGATGTGCTGAATGAACACTCTTGCCAACTAATCTTTCCCTTCTCTTGTGGCCTGTTAGGAAAAGGCTCCCATTCAACTTACCTCATCACATGGTTTTGCTCACTTCTTCTCCTTGCTTCTCCTTTTTCTCTTTCTACTATACTGTGCTTATACTCCCAAATTTTCCTAAATGATCTTTGCCTCACGTTCTGCTTTTCTGGGTGACTTGGACTTAGTGGTACACTGGAGTCTTTGCTATGTCAAACAGGCCCATTTTGACCTTTCTGCTTAATGCTATGAGAAGCCCCACAGAACTATTGACCCTTTGCCCAGCAGCAAACTGTCTTTTTTTTTAAGATTTTATTTATTTATTTGACAGAGAGAGATCACAAGTAGACAGAGAGGCAGGCAGAGAGAGAGAGAGAGGGAAGCAGGCTCCCCGCTGAGCAGAGAGCCCGATGTGGGACTCAATCCCAGGACCCTGAGATCATGACCTGAGCCGAAGGCAGCGGCTTAACCCACTGAGCCACCCAGGTGCCCTGTCTTATTTTTTTTTTAATTGCATTTAGCACCTTCAAACCTGCTATACATTTATTTTTTATGATATTATTTGTTGGTGTCTGTCTTCTTTTGTTAAAATGGCAGTTCAGTAAAAGCAGGGATCTTTGTTTTCTTCATTGGTGCATCCCAGGTATCTACAACAGTGCCTGGCACATGATAGACACTCAATAGATATTTATTCATTCTTAACTTAATTAAGAAATAAGAAAAGTGCCACGCATATGGCAATCGACTCCTGCTACAACCAGCTACTCCGGGGAATGCTCCTACTTCCTCCTGGCCACTAACTCCCAATTATAACATGTAATCTGGATTTAAAGCAATTTGTGAATTTCAAGTGTTCCCAGTTACTATGACTATATAGCAACCCAAACTTGTGTCATGAGACAATCACTGTATTATTATTCTGGATTCTGTGTCAGGGGTTGGACAAGGCACACTGGAGTTGGCTTTTCTCTGTGCCATAAAGTCTGGACCTTCAACTGAAGTCTTGATGTCTGTAGTGACTCAGTAGTTGGAGGCTGAAATTATCTGGAGACATCATTAATGCCACATCTAGTGGATGATGTTAGATGTTGGCTGGAACAACAGCCAGGTAATTAGCAGGAATAATTATACTTGGCCTGTTCATGGCCAGTTTGGGTTTCCTCACAGTGTACTGGGTTGTGAGAGCAAATATCCTGAAGAAATAGGTCTGTTTTATTTGGCCTACCCTCCAGAGTCACATAGCAATCCTTGTGCTGTAACCATAACCCTGCCAGATTCATGACAGGGAAAAGACTTTACTTCTCTTTGGGAGAACTGTCAATCGTACATGAGTGTCACAGCCCAGAAGAGGCTAAGGAGCCATAAGGACAATGTGGATGAGATCTTGGAACAGGAAATGGACATTAGATAGAATGTATGGATAGTAAGAGAAAATGTATAGACATTAGGAGGGTGCATGATTCAATGAGCACTGGGTGTTATTGAAATTATTGAACACTACATCTGAAACTAATGATGTACTATATATTTGCTAATTTAAATTAAAAAGTAAAGTGAAAATATTTAAAATGTATGGACATTAGTTCATACTAATATATCGTTTTGTTCATTAATTGGGACAAATACAATACGAATGTAAAATATTAATATATGAAGACTGCATATGGGGTATAATGAAAACTCTCTACACTATCTCCATAATTTCTTTTAAAGATTTTTATTTATTTATTTGACAGACAGAGATCACAAGTAGGCAGAGAGACAGGCAGAGAGAGAGCAGGAAGCAGGCTCCCTGCTGAGCAGAGAGCCCGATGCGGGACTTGATCCCAGGACCCTGAGATCATGACCTGAGCTGAAGGCAGAGGCTTTAACCTACTGAGCCACCCAGGGGTCCCTCCATAATATTTTTATAAATAGTCAAAAATTGTTCTAAGAAATAAAGTTCATTTTTTAAAAGAAAAACAAGAACATGTTTGATAGGGAATATCATTGTAACCTTTTATAGGAAAATAATCTGCCACATAAGTAGCTGCTGATAACATTCTTGAAGAAAAGATTGGGAGTATGTATATTTAGTGGCTGTGAAGAAGTCTCTAGATGGAGTCAATACTTATTTATCCAAAGATATGAAGGAAAACAGAAATGTAACTAAATAAAAATAAAAGGTAACCCAACAGTTATTTGGGTTTTGACTTCAAAATGCATTATGGTCATATTTTACAACCAGTTCATCACCACATGTATTATCTATATCCAGAAATTCCTCCCAAGTTGGACAACTTAATTACTTATTCAATGGTTGTAAGTGTCCAGTGATGAGATTAAAACCAAACAGGTTACATTTTAAATGTGATGAGTATGCAATGTCTTTTCCTCAGAACTACATATATTTCTGAGCATTTATTCTAATCTTTTTAATTAAGCTTACAATTTCTATAAAGAACAGATGTAGTGTTTAGAAAGGTATATAAAGAGTGGTGGGATAAATGAAACAAGATGGGAGTGGGAGGGAGACAAACCATAAATGACTCTTAATCTCACAAAACAAACTGGGGGTTGCTGGGGGGAGGTGGGATTGGGAGAGGGGGAGCGGGCTATGGACATTGGGGAGGGTAAGTGCTATCATGAGTGTTGTGAAGTGTGTAAACCTGGCGATTCACAGACCTGTACCCCTGGAGATAAAAATACATTATATGTTTATAAAAAAAAAAAAATTGGAAGGGGAGGCGAACCATAAGAGACTATGGACTCTGAAAAACAACCTGAGGGTTTTGAAGGGTCAGGGGTGGGAGGTTGGGGGAACAGGTGGTGGGTGATGGGGAGGGCACGTTTTGCATGGAGCACTGGGTGTTGTGCAAAAAGAATGAATACTGTTACACTGAAAAAATAAATAAAATGGAAAAAAAAAAAGAGTGGTGGGATGGGTAAGCCTGGTGGTGGGTATTAAGGAGGACCTGTATCGTATAGACCAGTGGGTATTAAATATAAACAATAAATCTTGGAGCATTACATCAAAAAACTAATGATGTATTATATTATGACTAATGTAATACAATAAAAACTTTTTTAAAAAGTTATATAAGAAGAGTGGTAGATCAAAATGGACACCACCCTCTGCTGCTCTTCCCAGTGAGAGGTGAGGTCTAATCCCTGCCCCATGTGTGGTTGACCTTAGTGACTCCTTTGTCCCGTAGAAAATAGCAAGAAGGATATTCTGGATTTTCTGAGACTACATCATAAGAAGACATGAAGCTTCTGCTCCTAGAGCCCCTCCATCATGCTCTAAGAAACCCAAGCCAGATGAAAAAGCCACAGGTAGATGTTTGGTTAAACACCCTCAGCTGACAGCCAGCATCACGTCCAGCCCCCTTAGATGTCAAGGCCAGACAAGCTGTCAGAGGACTGGAGTTCCAGCCACAATTTGCCTATAACCACATGACAGATCCCCCAGCAAAAACTGCCCAGCTAAGCCCAGTCAAACCACAGAGCTCTGAAGGATAAGAAACAAATGCCCAGCTGCCAAGTGTTGGAGTGCTTATGTATCAATAGAGAGTTGATGCAAAGATTTATAAATATTTAATAAAGTTTTAAAAGACCAAAGAAGTTTACAATTGGCTAAAACAAGTATAAGAATTGTGGGAAAAATTGCAGAAGAAATGCCAGTGGAAGCCTAGGGAGCAGCAAGGAAACAGTGAATGAAGAATAAAAATACTTGAATTGAGAAGAAAAGCCTCATGGTACATGTAGAGCTCATCTAATAAGAGGATAGTATGTGACTCACCCACAGGATGTCATCAGTGTGGAAAAGAATAACAAAGCAAATATGCCATCACTACGAGTACTAAGGTGCAATGAATTGGATATAGGTTATTTTTCTGCTCTTTCTTTTATTATTTACTGAACTGTTTGTTAGTTATAAGTAACTAATAAAACCTGTAAACTTTCTACCCAACATGAGGCTAGACCCTTTGTCCCATTCTATATTAACTCCATTATTTATCAAATCCCATCAGCCTGTTTCTTCCATATTCAAAATAAGATGGTGTCTTATATACATCGTCTCTTTTCTTCTTTTTTGGACAGAATCTGCTTATACATCCTGAAAACTCAACTTAGTTTTAGCCAAATTCATGTTGCTTCCTACTTAATTGACCACTGGGCAAAAATATTTAAGAATATAAAAAAATTATAAATAAGAAAATAAGGTATACTAATATATTATTATTAATTATTAACATTTATCATTATGCTATCAGCATCTGAGTTAGCCTTTCCAGCATTCTTTGTAAACAGAGTACATAAGGGACAAGGGAAAGCCCCTGGAAGCTTCCTTAGGCCTGAGTTTAAAATTAAGATCTAGAACCATTTACTTAACATCAACTGTGTGTTAGTAGTTATATTCATTGGGATATAGGCATGAAGGATACACAGTTCAAGGTTTCAAGACCCTCAAATTTAGAGAAAAACATGAAAGCAAATAAGTTTATATTTGTATACTTACAACATAGTATAAGTATGTTAAGGGCACAAAGAGAAAACCAAATTATGTCTGGAGGCCAGGGTGTAAAACCCTTCCTAGGGCTGTTGATTTGGACAATTGATTAGGACCTTGAAGTAAGAACAGGAATTAGAAGGACCAGAGGTGGGTAATGATGGTAGGCAGAATGCTCCAGAATGGTGGAACAGAAAACAAAGTCAGAGACTTATAGTGATATGTGTCTAGAGATACTGCTAGGAGCACACAACAAGCCAGGAAGGGACTAGGAAAGGGACAAAGAGATTCTCCTTATTTTTCTCTTGTAAAACTGCCTTGTTGATTCTTTTTCATGGCTAAATAGTATTCCATTATATATATTTAGATGTTTATATAAAATATATTCATATATTTATATAAAATATATCTTATTTATATATTTACTTTATATAATACATATTCTATATTTATATATGATTTATACATTAAATATACAAATATATTTATAACTATTTATTTATATATCTAATTATATATGTCATGCATCATTACATATAATAATATATAATATAATTATGATATATACTAATATAATTATAATACATTGTTATATAAAATATATAATTATATATAATAAATATATAGCACATATATATTTTATATATTATATATTATATCCAATATATTATATATTATATGTAAATATTATATACATTATATATTTGAAGACAATATGAAAAAAGTATGCAAACAACTCATTAATATTGCACATTGATTACATGTTGAAACATGACTTGAAATATTCTGTTAAATAAAATATTAAATTAATTTCACTTTTTCTTTACTTCTTTCAACATAACTATTAGCAAACTTAGTTATATATGTAGCTTTATATATATATGTATATACATATATATATAGCTTACATTATATTTCTATTGGTAGCATAGCTCTCATATCTTCACATCCTTCAAGATTGATTTAAAAAATCTAAATTTTGGTTGCGTTGTTTGTTGTGGGTTTTTTTTTGTGGTTGCATTATTAATGCATGGGATTTTGTCATCTTTAAAAACATCACTTCATTAATCTTCAAAATCCACTAAGGGAGGCAGCAGAGTTTAGATCAAGCATGACATAGCTAATGTGCCATTTGTCTTATAATTTGTTTTGCAGGAATCAAGGAAGATATGATTCTTTTTATTTATTTATTTTATTAAAGATTTTATTTATTTATTTGACAGAGAGAAATCACAAGAGACGTAGGCAGAGAGAGAGGAAGGGAAGCAGGCTCTCCGCTGAGCAGAGAGCCCGATGTGGGACTCGATTCGATCCCAGGACCCTGAGATCATGACCTGAGCTGAAGGCAGCGGCTTAACCCACTGAGCCACCCAGGCGGCCCAGATATGATTCTTTTTAAAAATCTTCGTGACTCATGCTTGAAAAAGAAGTGGAATTGCAGGGGCGCCTGGGTGGCTCAGTGGGTTAAAGCCTCTGCCTTCGGCTCAGGTCATGATCTCAGGGTCCTGGGATCGAGCCCCACATCAGGCTCTCTGCTTGGCAGGGACCCTGTTTTCCCCTCTCTCTCTCTGCCTGCTGCTCTGCCTGCTTGTGATCTCTGTCAAATAAATAATTCTTTAAAAAAAAAAAAGAAGTGGAATTGCAATTCTTGTTTCCAAACATTTGTTACCAAGTTTCTAGATACTTAAGTCTAATAATTAAATAACTGTTTGGAAAAGACAGAACATAATCTGGTCTAACTGTTGGAGGCTTCTAGTAGTTACTATGTGTGCAAAGTGAATAATGGCCCAGGAGGTAACACTAATCAAATGTGTGTCAACTTTAGCCTGAAGTGTCTCTTGGTAGATTTCCAGCTACAGGGCTTAGGATCAGGTGGAGTTATTTCATGGTGTATGGTCTTTTATTAGGACTAAGTACATGAGATACTCTGCAACCACACCTCGTGACGGGACAGGTATAGGGATATATGTTCAAGGCTGTAGTAAAGACATGGAAAGACCACAGTTCCTGGGGCCTTCATGGGTGTCCCAACATCTCCCAGTACCAGGAATTACCAAAGACTGAACACTGAACATCACTTAATTTTGGGCATGAGGGAGGGAGGAGCTCTGAAAGTTCCTGATTTTGATTAAATCCTCTTGAACAGTAATTATCTTTCTGTTTTCCTGCAGGAAATTAACTGGTATTTTCAGTATGTGTGATCCCCTCTTGTCCATGCTGACAAAAGCTTGCTGGGTAGACCCCCATCACCAGAAGCTGAAGTCATAATATACAGACAGATATGGAAAGAACAGTGATATTAAGCATAATGCAGAAAAATAAGATTTCATTCTGTTAGCATCTTATCTCAGTTAGCTAACTTAGTCCTGAAACAGTTATTATTATGTCCCACATTTTAATGATGATAAAGAAGAGATACAGAAGCGTTAAGTATCATACTCACATTCCCACAGATTAAAAGTCAATCACAAAAGTGATTTATCTCCTTTCACCAAAGAAGGGTCAATCATTATGAGGTACTCTAACAAACTGTGCACTTGGCCTCCATTTCACTTAAAGATAGAGAAATTAATGGTAGAAAGCAGAAAATACAGAAGTCACTGTGTCAGTAAAAATCAAGACCAGTTGCTGTCAGAAGTCCCATGCTCTACTTAGAAGGAAGGTCCTAGGGAAAATCCTCTTGAGGTACCAGCAGTGTCCCATACTCTTACTACCTTCAGTGACTATTGTGTGACTGGAATGATGCATGAGGGATTCAGCGAGGAGGAGGATGCATGATTGCAGGGCTGAAGTCTCTACCAGGACAAAGGAATGAGAAGTGACCACAAAAATGATTACTGCTTCTTCCTGCAGGTACTTGGCTTCATGGGGACAGTCTTCTAGATGAGTGGGTCACACACATGACTACGTGAGTGTAGATTCCTACTTGCCTCCGAGAGATGAGCAACTTAGAGATAGGAATGGGACAGGCAGACATGGTGGGAAATGCAGTTTAGTCCAGGGCATGAAATGTTTGATATGACTGAATTGCTGAATGGGCTGAGAGGGATAAAACTCCATGTCTGGCAGAGGGTAGACCACAAGAAGCCTTCTCTACCAGCACTACTCAGTGCGGTCCACAGACCTGAAATAGCAGTCTCATGGAGGGGACTGTTAAAAGTGCAAGTTATGCTGAGTGAAATAAGTCAAGCAGAGACAGTCATGTATCATGGTCTCGCTTACTTGTGGAGCATAAGGAGTAACACGGAGGATATTGGGAGAAGAAGAGAAGTGAGTTGAGGGAAATCAGAGGGGGAGACAAACCATGAGAGACCGTGGACTCTGAGAAACAAACTGAGGGTTTGGGAGGGGAGGGGGGTGGGGGGATGGATGAGCCTGGTGGTGGGTATTATGGAATGCATGTATTGCATGGAGCACTGGGTGTGGTGCATAAACAATGAATTTTGGAACACTGAAAAAAATTAATGAAAAAAAAAAAAAAAAAGGCAAGTTCTTGGGGCCCACTTCCACCCTCCTGAATCAGAATCTGAAGCTCCACAACCTGTCTTTTGGCAGTTTCTCCAGGTGACTCTTCCATATGCAAAAGTTTGATTAAAAAACAAACAAACAAACCAAAACTGTTGTTTCATTTCCAAGTTTTGGTTCTTTCTGAATGAAACATGACAACTGTGAGTTTGTCTACGTTACTAAGACTGACTCTGTAAGTTGGCAAATCCATTACATAAGTTTACTCATGTTAACCATGAATGGCACACATAGAGAAGAGACCAAATGCAGGACAGCTAAGATTTCAGAAACTACCAATATTGAGACCATAACCCACAGAAGGAGAGAAAGAAAATCACAAAATACCTCAATACTAGGAATCTTTAAAACATGCATTTAAATAATGCATGGTTCAAAGAGAAAATTACAGGAATATTAGAAAATACTTTGAATGGAATGAAAGTGAAAATACAATATTATAAAAAACTGGGATATGCTGAAGCACCACACAGATGGAAATTTATTACATTACTGTTTGCATTAAAAAGAGAACAAAAGTTTCCAATCAATGACCTAAGCTTGCACCTTAAGAGAATGGGGGTGGGGGAGAAAGAAAGAAAAAAAAAAGCAAATTAAAATCAAAGCAAACAGGGAAGCCTGGGTGGCTAAGTCAGTTAAGCATCTGCCTTCAGCTCAGATCATGATCCCAGGGTCCTGGGATTGAGCCCCAAGTCAACCTCCCTGCTCAGTGGAGAGCCTGCATCTCCCTCTCCTTCTGCCCGTTCCCCCTGCTGATGTTCTTTTTCTCATTTGGTCTCTCTCTTTCTCTCTCACATAAATAAATAAAATCTTAAAAATAAATAAATAAAAATTAAAAATTAAAAAATTAATATTTAAAAATTAAAAAGCACCTCAAAGGAAACAGAGGGAGGGGGAAAATAACAATAAAAGCATAAATCATTAAAATTTAAAACAAGAAAATAACATTGAAAACAGGTTCTTCAAGAAGACTTTTAAAAAATATTTATATATTTTAGAGAGAATGCAAGCGAGAGAGCAGGGACAGAGGGAGTGAAAATCTCAAGCAGTCTCCATCCTGAAGGTAGAACTGGACATGGGGATTGATCTCACAACCCTGATATCATGACCTGTACCAAAAACAAGAATCAGACACTTAATTGACTGAGCTACCATGTGCCCCTCAAAAAGACTTTTAAAATCGATCAGATTCTAGTCACTCTGACTAGGAAGTTTATATAAATCATCAACATCTGGAAGGAAATAAGTTCTAGAGACATTAAAATGTTAATAAGAGAGTATTATTCATCCTATAGTAAAAGGGAAAATATAAATAAAATAGACAAATTCTTTAAGAAACACAAACTACCAAAGCTCACTTGGGGAGAAATAGATGATTTGAATATTCTGTCTCTGTTAAAAAAAAATTAAATGCTTTCTTAAAACTCTACTAACAAGGAAAATTCCAGGCCCAGGATGGCTTTACTGGAAAATTCTGTCAAATAGTTAAGGAAGAAATAATAATAATTTGACATAAAAATGTTCTAAAAAACAGAAGAGAAGGAAATACTTCCCTAATCATTCTATCATTACCCTGAAGTCAAAACCAGATATTACCATACCTATCACAACAGGAGACACAAAAATCTTCAAAAATAATATTTCATATCATCATTATCATCATCATTAATATCATAGCAACAAATCAAATTAAGTAACACAGAATAGGAATCATGAATTACAACCAAATGACATTTGCCCTCAATTCAAAGTTGGGTCAATTTTTGAATATCAATCTATAGCAATTATTATATCAAGAGACTAAAGAAAATAAACCCTATGATCACTTCAATAGATGCAGGAAATGTAAAGTTTCACACCCATTTATGATTATAAACTCTCAGTGACCTGAAATAGCGGTGAACTTAGTTAAACCAATAAAGAATATCTTCAAAAAATTAAAATCTATAAGAAACATCATAATTAATAATAAAAGAAGGAATGAATATTTCCCCTTAAAATTATGTTCTCACCATCCCTATTCAACAGCACATTGGAAGTCTTAGGTAATATAATAGGGGAAGGAAAACAAAAAGAAAAAAGGTCTACAGACTGGAAGGAAGAAATAAAAATCCCTATATATTTACATCAACAATCACAAGGAATCTAAAAATAGTCCACTGAAACTAATGAGTAAATTTAATAAGGAGATAAGATACAAAGTAAATAATCAAAATAAATTATATTTCTTTGTATTGCTAATGAACAATTGACAAATTTTAATTTAAAAATCAATACTCTTCATAATAGAACTAAAAACAAGCATGAAATATTTATGTATAAATTCATCCAAATACATACAGTACCTGTGTACTGAGAACTACAAATCACTTCATAAATAGGAAGTGTCAGTGTTGTTAAGTGCTCAAATTCTTTGCCAGCTGATCTATAGATTCAATGCAATCGCAAAGAAAATCCCTGAAGGAGATATATATACACACACACACACACACACAGGTATATGTGTGTATATATATATTCATATTCTTGATATTGACAAACTGATTGTAAAACTTACATTGAAAATAAAAAGAACTAGAGTAGCTCAAAGAATTTTGGGCAGGAAGAACAAAGTGGAGGACTCATGCTATCTGATTTCAAGACTTACTATAAAGCTACAGTAGGTTTTGATGAAGAATAGACACAAAGACCAAAAGAACAGAATAGAGTGTGCAGAAGTAGATTTACACCATGTGTGTATGTACCATTGATCTTTGATAAAGTACAAAGACAATTCAGAGGGGAAAGGCAGTCTTTTCAACAAAAGTTGTTCTAACAGTTGTAATTCAAGTCAAAATAAATAAACTTTGACCCACACTTGGCACTATATTCAAAAACTAACTCAGGGGCCTGGGCGGCTCAGTGGGTTAAGCCTCTGCCTTTGGTTCAGGTCATGACCTCAGGTCCTGGGATCGAGGCCCGCATTGGGCTCTCTGCTTGGCAGGGAGCCTGCTTCCCCCCTCTCTGTCTGTCTGTCTGTCTGCCTAACTTGTGATTTCTCTCTGTCAAATAAATGAATAAAATCCTAAAAAAACAAACAAACAAACAAAAAAGATAACTCAAAATAAATTGTGTAAAAGCTAAAATGAGAAAATGTATAGAAGAAAACATACAAAACTTCTAACTTCATATTTGGTAGAATTTCTTAGATTATGATCCCCAAAATCCAATACATAAAAGCGAAAACTTTGATAATTTTATCAATTAAAAAACTTCTGCTCTAGGGGCGCCTGGGTGGCTCAGTGGGTTAACCCTCTGACTTTGGCTCAGGTCATGATCTCAGGGTCCTGGGATTGAGCCCCACATCAGGCTCTCTGCTCAGCAGGGAGCCTCCTTCTTTCTCCCTCTCTCTCTGCCTATTTGTGATCTTTCTCTCTGTCAAATAAATAAATAAAATCTTTAGAAACAAACAAACAAGCAAACAAACAAAAAACCTTCTGCTCTATATAGACACTGTTAAGAAAACGAAGGAAGCCAGGGGCTTCTGGGTGGTCCATTTGGTTAAGTGTCTTCCTTTGGCTCAGGTCATGATCCCAGTGTCCTTCAATCTAGCCCCAAGGTGGGCACTCCACTCAGCAGGGACCCTACTTTTCCTTCTCCCTCTCCCTGCCACTCTCTCTGCTTGCACTCTCAATCTCTCTCTCTCTATAATAAATAAATAAAATCTTTTTTAAAAATAAGAAAATGAAGGAAGCCAAAACTGAGAGAAAATATTTACAAAATATATATTTTAGGAGGGATTTGTTGTTCTTTCAGAATATTTTTAAAAACTCTCAAAATTCCAAAAAAAAAGTGCTTTCTTCAGTAGCGTGTGCACTAAAAACTAGAAAGAAACAGAGAAGAGTAACATGGCCCCTGAGTGAATGACTCACAAATTCATGAAATGTTCCATATTTTTACTGGATGAAAGTGGCAAAAGGTGTAAGTTTCCAGTGATTAGATAAATAAGTATTGGGGGGATCGAGTCAAGATGGCAGAGAAGTAGCAGCCTGAGACTACATCAGGTAGCAGGAGATCAGCTCGATAGCTTATCTAAACATTGCAAACACCTACAAATCCAACGGGAGAGCGAAGAGAAGAAGAACAGCAACTCTAGAAACAGAAAATCAACCACTTTCTGAAAGGTAGGACTGGTGGAGAAGTGAATCTAAAACGACGGGAAGATAGACCGAGGGGGGAGGGGCCGGCTCCCGGCAAGCGGCGGAGCAACGGAGCACAAAATCAGGACTTTTAAAAGTCTGTTCCACTGAGGGACATTGCTCCAGGGGCTAAACCAGGGTGAAGCCCACGCGGGGCCAGCTTGGCCCCAGGCCCCGCAGGGTCACAGAAGGATCGGGGGTGTCGGAGTGTTGGAGAGCTCGCAGGTATTAGAATGGAGAAGCCGGCTGCAGAGACAGAGCCGAGGACTGAACTCTCAGCTAGGGGTTACCTTGAACTGGTCGCGGGCTGGGTGAGCTCGGAGCGCGGCTAGAGGCTGGGGATATGGGAGTGATTGGGTGCTGTCCTCTGGGGGCGCACTGAGGAGTGGGGCCCCAGGCTCTCGTCTCCTCTGGGCTGGAGACTGGGAGGCCGCCATTTTCATTCCCGTCCTCCGGAACTCTACGGAAAGCGTTCAGGGAACAGAAGCTCCCAAAAGCGAACCCGAGCCGATTACTTAGTCCGGCCGCCGGTAAGGGCGGTGCAATCCCGCCTCGGGCAAAGACACTTGAGAGTCACTACAACAGGCCCCTCCCCCAGAAGATCAACAAAATATCCAGCCAGGACGAAGTTCATCTATCAAGGAGAAAGCAGATTCAATTCCTAAGACAGCAGAGCAATTCCAGAGGAGGAGAAAGCAAAGCATGGAACTCATGGCTTTCTCCCCATGATTCTTTAGTCTTGCGGCTACTTCAATTTTTTTTTTCTTTTTTCAATTTGTTTTTCTTTTTTCAATTTTTTTTTCTTTTTTCTTCTTCTGCTAAATTTTTTAAAACTTTTACCCTTTTCTTTTTTAACATTTTTTGACTAGTTCATCTAAATATATATATTTTTTCTTTCTTTTTTATATTTTTTTATTTGTTTTATTTTTTAAATTTTTTTCTTTTTTTTTTTCTTTTTTTTTCAGAACCTGTTTTTATCCCCTTTCTCCCCCCCACAATTTGGGGTCTCTTCTGATTTGGTTACAGCGCATTTTTCCGGGGTCTTTGCCACCCTTTTAGTAGTTTATTTGCTCCTTCATATCCTCTTATCTGGACAAAATGACAAGGCGGAAAAAATCACCACAAACAAAAGAACAAGAGACAGTACCGAAGGCTAGGGACCTAATCAACACAGACATGGGTAATATGTCAGATCAAGAGTTCAGAATGACGATTCTGAACATTCTAGCCGGGCTCGAAAAAGGCATGGAAGATATTAGAGAAACCCTCTCTGGAGATATTAAAGCCCTTTCTGGAGAAATTAAAGAACTAAAATCTAACCAAGTTGAAATCAAAAAAGCTATTAATGAGGTGCAATCAAAAATGGAGGCTCTCACTGCTAGGATAAATGAGGCAGAAGAAAGAATTAGTGATAGAGAAGACCAAATGACAGAGAATAAGGAAGCCAAACAAAAGAGGGACAAACAGCTACTGGACCATGAGGGGAGAATTCGAGAGATAAGTGACACCATAAGACGAAACAACATTAGAATAATTGGGATTCCAGAAGAAGAAGAAACAGAGAGGGGAGCAGAAGGTCTATTGGAGAGAATCAATGGAGAGAATTTCCCTAATATGGCAAAGGGAACAAGCATCAAAATCCAGGAGATGCAGAGAACCCCCCTCAAAGTCAACAAGAATAGGTCCACACCCCGTCACCTAATAGTAAAATTGACAAGTCTTAGTGACAAAGAGAAAATCCTGAAAGCAGCCCGAGAAAAGAAGTCTGTAACATACAATGGTAAAAATATTAGATTGGCGGCAGACTTATCCACAGAGACCTGGCAGGCCAGAAAGAGCTGGCATGATATATTCAGAGCACTCAACGAGAAAAACATGCAGCCAAGAATATTCTATCCAGCTAGGCTATCATTGAAAATAGAAGGAGAGATAAAAAGATTCCAGGACAAACAAAAACTGAAAGAATTTGCAAACACCAAACCAGCTCTACAGGAAATATTGAAAGGGGTCCTCTAAGCAAAGAGAGAGCCTAAAAGTAGTAGATCAGAAAGGTACAGAGACAATATACAGTAACAGTCACCTTACAGGCTAATAATGGCACTAAATTCATATCTCTCAATAGTTACCCTGAATGTTAATGGGCTAAATGCCCCAATCAAAAGACACAGGGTATCAGAATGGATAAAAAAACAAAACCCATCAGTATGTTGCCTACAAGAAACTCATTTTAGACGCGAAGACACCTCCAGATTTAAAGTGACGGGGTGGAAAACAATTTACCATGCTAATGGGCATCAGAAGAAAGCTGGGGTGGCAATCCTTAGATCAGATCAATTAGATTTTAAGCCAAAGACTATAATAAGAGATGAGGAAGGACACTATATCCTACTCAAAGGGTCTGTCCAACAAGAAGATCTAACCATTTTAAATATCTATGCCCCTAACGTGGGAGCAGCCAACTATATCAACCAATTAATAACAAAATCAAAGAAACACATCAATAATAATACAATAATAGTAGGGGACTTTAACACTCCCCTCACTGAAATGGACAGATCATCCAAGCCAAAGATCAACAAGGAAATAAAGGCCTTAAATGACACACTGGACCAGATGGACATCACAGATATATTCAGAACACTTCATCCCAAAGCAACAGAATACACATTCTTCTCTAGTGCACATGGAACATTCTCCAGAATAGATCACATCCTGGGTCACAAATCAGGTCTCAACCGGTATCAAAAGATTAGGATTATTCCCTGCATATTTTCAGACCACAATGCTCTGAAGCTAGAACTCAATCACAAGACGAAAGCTGGAAAGAACCCAAATACATGGAGACTAAACAGCATCCTTCTAAAGAATGAATGGGTTAACCAGGAAATTAAAGAAGAATTGAAAAAATTCATGGAAACAAATGATAATGAAAACACAACAGTTCAAAATCTGTGGGACACAGCAACGGCAGTCTTGAGAGGAAAACATATAGCGGTACAAGCCTTTCTCAAGAAACAAGAGAGGTCTCAAGTACACAACCTAACCCTACGCGTAAAGGAGCTGGAGAAAGAACAAGAAAGAAACCCTAAACCCAGCAGGAGAAGAGAAATCATAAAGATCAGGCAGAAATCAATGAAATAGAAACCAAAAAAACAATAGAAAAAATCAATGAAACTAGGAGCTGGTTCTTTGAAAGAATCAATAAGATTGATAAACCCCTGGCCAGACTCATCAAAAAGAAAAGAGAAAGGACCCAAATCAAAAAATCATGAATGAAAGAGGAGAGATCACAACTAACACCAAAGAAATACAGACAATTATAAGAACATACTATGAGCAACTCTACGCCAACAAATTGGCCAATCTGGAAGAAATGGATGCATTCCTAGAGACATATAAACTACCACAACTGAACCAGGAAGAAATAGAAAACCTGAACAGGCCCATAACCAGTAAGGAGATTGAAACAGTCATCAAAAATCTCCAAACAAACAAAAGCCCAGGGCCAGACGGCTTCCCAGGGGAATTCTACCAAACATTTAAAGAAGAACTCATTCCTATTCTCCTGAAACTGTTCCAAAAAATAGAAATGGAAGGAAAACTTCCAAACTCATTTTATGAGGCCAGCATCACCTTGATCCCAAAACCAGACAAGGATCCCACCAAAAAAGAGAACTACAGACCAATATCCTTGATGAAAACAGACACAAAAATTCTCGCCAAAATACTAGCCAATAGGATTCAACAGTACATTAAAAGGATTATTCACCACGATCAAGTGGGATTTATTCCAGGGCTGCAGGGTTGGTTCAACATCCGCAAATCAATCAATGTGATACAACACATTAATAAAAGAAAGAACAAGAACCATATGATACTCTCAATAGATGCTGAAAAAGCATTTGACAAAGTACAGCATCCCTTCCTGATCAAAACTCTTCAAAGTGTAGGGATAGAGGGCACATACGTCAATATTATCAAAGCCATCTATGAAAAACCCACCGCAAATATCATTCTCAATGGAGAAAAACTGAAAGCTTTTCCGTTAAGGTCAGGAACACGGCACGGATGTCCATTATCACCACTGCTATTCAACATAGTATTAGAAGTCCTAGCCTCAGCAATCAGACAACAAAAAGAAATTAAAGGCATCCAAATTGGTAAAGAAGAAGTCAAACTATCACTCTTCGCAGATGATATGATACTATATGTGGAAAACCCAAAAGACTCCACTCCAAAACTGCTAGAACTTGTACAGGAATTCAGTAAAGTGTCAGGATATAAAATCAATGCACAGAAATCAGTTGCATTTCTGTACACCAACAACAAGACTGAAGAAAGAGAAATTAAGGAGTCAATCCCATTTACAATTGTACCCAAAACTATAAGATACCTAGGAATAAACCTAACCAAAGAGACTAAGAATCTATACACAGAAAATTATAAAGTACTCATGAAAGAAATTGAGGAAGACACAAAAAAATGGAAAAATGTTCCATGCTCCTGGATTGGAAGAATAAATATTGTGAAAATGTCTATGCTACCTAAAGCAATCTACACATTTAATGCAATCCCTATCAAAATACCATCCATTTTTTTCAAAGAAATGGAACAAATAATCCTAAAATTTATATGGAACCAGAAAAGACCTCGAATAGCCAAAGGAATATTGAAGAACAAAGCCAAAGTTGGTGGCATCACAATTCCGGACTTCAAGCTCTATTACAAAGCTGTCATCATCAAGACAGCATGGTACTGGCACAAAAACAGACACATAGATCAGTGGAACAGAATAGAGAGCCCAGAAATAGACCCTCAACTCGATGGTCAACTAATCTTCGACAAAGCAGGAAAGAATGTCCAATGGAAAAAAGACAGCCTCTTCAATAAATGGTGCTGGGAAAATTGGACAGCCACATGCAGAAAAATGACATTGGACCACTTCCTTACACCACACACGAAAATAGACTCCAAATGGATGAAGGACCTCAATGTGAGAAAGGAATCCATCAAAATCCTTGAGGAGAATGCAGGCAGCAACCTCTTCGACCTCAGCCGTAGCAACATCTTCCTAGGAACAACGGCAAAGGCAAGGGAAGCAAGGGCAAAAATGAACTATTGGGATTTCATCAAGATCAAAAGCTTTTGCACAGCAAAGGAAACAGTTAACAAAACCCAAAGACAACTGACAGAATGGGAGAAGATATTTGCAAACGACATATCAGATAAAGGGCTAGTATCCAAAATCTATAAGGAACTTAGCAAACTCAACACCCAAAGAACAAACAATCCAATCAAGAAATGGGCAGAGGACATGAACAGACATTTCTGCAAAGAAGACATCCAGATGGCCAACAGACACATGAAAAAGTGCTCCACGTCACTCGGCATCAGGGAAATACAAATCAAAACCACAATGAGATATCACCTCACACCAGTCAGAATGGCTAAAATTAACAAGTCAAGAAATGACAGATGCTGGAGAGGATGCGGAGAAAGGGGAACCCTCCTCCACTGTTGGTGATAATGCAAGCTGGTGCAACCACTCTGGAAAACAGCATGGAGGTTCCTCAAAAGGTTGAAAATAGAACTACCCTATGACCCAGCAATTGCACTACTGGGTATTTACCCTAAAGATACAAACATAGTGATCCGAAGGGGCACGTGTACCCGAATGTTTATAGCAGCAATGTCTACAATAGCCAGACTATGGAAAGAACCTAGATGTCCATCAACAGATGAATGGATCAAGAAGAAGTGGTATATATACACAATGGAATACTATGCAGCCATCAAAAGAAATGAAATCTTGCCATTTGCGACGACGTGGATGGAACTAGAGCGTATCATGCTTAGTGAAATAAGTCAATCGGAGAAAGACAACTATCATATGATCTCCCTGATATGAGGACATGGAGAAGCAACATGGGGGGGTAGGGGGATAGGAGAAGAATAAATGAAACAAGATGGGATTGGGAGGGAGACAAACCATAAATGACTCTTAATCTCACAAAACAAACTGGGGGTTCCTGGGGGGAGGTGGGATTGGGAGAGGGGGAGCGGGCTATGGACATTGGGGAGGGGAGGTGAACCATAAGAGACTATGGACTCTTAAAAACAACCTGAGGGTTTTGAAGGGTCAGGGGTGGGAGGTTGGGGGAACAGGTGGTGGGTAATGGGGAGGGCACGTTTTGCATGGAGCGCTGGGTGTTGTGCAAAAACAATGAATACTGTTACGCTGAAAAAATAAATAAAATGGAAAAAAAATAAAAAAAAAGTATTGGGAATGTAATGTACAACATGAAGACTATACTTAACACTGTTGTTCGTGCATTTGAAAGTTACTAAGGAAGTTGATCCTAAAAGTTCTCATCACAAGGATAAAACTTTTTTTTTTCCTTTTTCTTAAAATCTACGTGTAATCTTAACTGAACCCACGTGAGTTTGCTCCTTGGTCAGTCAAAAACTGAACCAGGTGAGTTGTCCCTGGAAGAAAATTTTATTTGCAGTGAATGAGGAGATCACAAGGAATGGCTTCCAAAGCCCTGACTCTTCCAGAGGGTGAATGGGTGGGTTCCTTTTGATTAGGGTTAAGATGAATGTCTTCTTATTGTATGCAGAGGTGGGCATAAGGTCCTGCATGTGTCTTAAGGAAATAGCCTACACACACACTATATGTTATGTAAATGAGGCTTGTGTTCCTCGTTGGATGGAGATTTCAATATTATAATGAGGTTAACATAACTGTAGGTCATTCCAAGCTTCACTCCGAGGTCCATCTGCATAGACATGAGTTGAGGGGTGGGGGTAAACTCAAAGAATCTGGGTTGTCTGGACCAGCAGGTGGTCTTGTCAGTCACCATCATTTTTGGGGAGGGCTGGTTTCTGGTTTCATTAGTCCAAATTAACAGAAAAGCCTGAAAGAAGAGCTTAGGGAAATGTAAGAGTTTAGTGAGCACAAGCAGGTGGGCAGTAAAGGCCAGGTCTTGGGGTCTAGCTTGTGTCAAGATGATGAATGTAACTAAACTTAATGTGGTCATCATTTCACAATACATGCAGGTCAAGTCATTGCACATACAACTTAAACTTAAATAATACTGTACATCAAGTATGTCTCAATAAAACTGGAGGAAAAAGAAAAGAATGAAAAGAAAAGTTCAACTAGAAAATGGCAAAATGTGATCTCCTGGGTGGTTCAGTCCATTAAGCGTCTGCCTTCGGCTCAGGTCATGGTCTTGGAGTCTCAGGATAGAGTCCCACATTGGGCTCCTTGCTCAGCCAGAGTCTGCTTCTCTCTCGTCCTCTGCCTCCGCTCATGCTCTCTCTCTCTAATAAATAAATAAAATCTTCTTTAAAATGGAAAGGTATTTATATAGACCCCTCATCAAAGAAGATTTGAATTTAGTTAAAAAAAAAGATGTACAAAAAGATGGCCAACATCACTAATAATTAGTAAATGCAAACTAAAAGTACAATGAACTCTACACACTTGTTAGAATGGCTAAAAAATGAAAGAAAATTAAAAAACAAAACAGAGCAACTGGAAGCTTCATACATTATTTTTGTAAATTCAAAACTGATGTCACTACTTTGGAAAACAATTTGATGATTTCTTATAAAGTTCAAAATACACTCACCATAAAATGTATCAACCCTGATCTTGATTTTTCCAAGAGAAATAAAAGCATATGTTCAAACAACACTTGTACATAAATATTTAGAGCTGCTTTATTCATAGTTGCCCAAAAATACTGGGAATAACCTGCATGTATTTCAGTCAGTGAATGGATAAGCTAATCCATTTACTTGCTTTTCGTGAAATACTACTCAACAATATAAAGGAAAACTACTGTTACACACCTATAGGAAAGACTCTCAAATGCATTATTCTCAGTAAAAAAAGTTAGACTCAAAATGTTAAAATTCTGATGAGGGAGCAGGAGGCTGGCTGAGGACAAAGCAAAAGCTGGCACCTTGCACCCCCTCTCCATCCGCTGCCCTCGGTAATATGTGTAACATTCCTCAGGCACCCCTGACAGCCATAAACGAGAAACAAATAGTTAACTTGCATAGATCACAATCCTGCGAGAGGAATCTCCCAACTATCTTGATGTTAATGGCTTGCCAAAAGACCACATTGATCAAGCCTGAAGAGCTCTGCACCTCATAGGCCCTCTTTAGCATATGAAAGCTCCATTGAAACCTCCCTTCCCCTCACCTTCCCGCAACGGCAGGGTACATAAACTGCCATCCCTCACAACCTGGGGCAGCAGCAGCTCTTTCTGCCCACGGGTCCTGTCCCCGTGCTTTAATAAACCACCATTTTGCACCAAAGATGTCTCAAGAATGTCAGGTTTCTCGGTAACTAAATGGAAATGAGACCGCCAAGACAAGCGAGGGTCCAAGAACAGATCTTTATTGTGGGCACCCTCGGGCGAAGTTCCACCACTCAAAGGAGGGCAGTGAGTCGGGGAAGTCGCTTGCAAGACAAGGTGGCAGGGATTTACATAAAGTTGAAAAGCAGAACTATTTCCTATTGGTCGGCTCATATGCAAAGGAAGGATTGTAATCCGACCAGTCAGAGTTACTTCCTCTATGCAAAGGAAGGATTGTAATCCGACCAGTCAGAGTTACTTTCTTTTCTGGGGTTTGAGGGGTATTGGGTTTGGTTGGGGAAGTCCAAAAGGAGAGGTGTAGGGGCCTGCGTCAAGCTGTCAGCAGGTCATTGATCCATTGGCGTCCCAAGAGGAGGTGATGATGGGAACCTCGGCCATTTTGGGGTATCCGCCATCTTGAAGAGTTTCCCTTCCTGTCCGGCCCCAACAAAGAATTCTTTCTTGGTCATTGGCTCAGGACCTCAGCCCACTGAACCTCACCTATGTTCTAGAACTTCATCAATTCCATTTATATGATGTTCAATATTACATGTATTACACACCAAAACTATATACAGGTAAGTAAATAGGTCAGAGCTGCCAGGAGCTAGGATTTGGGGATGTGATACCTATAAAGTTATCAGGGAATGTTGGAAATGATAAAATGGTTCTGTATTTTTTTAAGGATTTTATTTGTTTATTTGACAGACAGAGACAACAAGTAGGCAGAGAGGCAGGCAGAGAGAGAGGAAGGGAAGTAGGCTCCCTGATGACCAGAGATCCTGATGCGGGGCTCGATTCTGGGACCCTGGGTTCATGACCTGAGCGGAAGGCAGAGGCTTTAACCCATTGAGCCACCGAAGCACCTCATGGTTCTGTATTTTTATTGTGGTGGAGAATATATGACAGCATGTTTTATCAAAACTCACAGAACTATATATCTAACATGATGGATTTTACTATGGTTAAGATATACTACAATTTTAAAAATTAAGAGGAATAAAAAGTAATTTATTTATTTTTTAAAAAGATTTTATTTATTTGACAGGCAGAGATCACAAGTAGGCAGAAAGGCAGCCTGGGCGGGCGGGGGAAACAGGCTCCCTGCTGAGGAGAGTCCAATGCGGGGCTTGATCCCACGACCCTGAGATCATGATCTGAGCTGAAGGCAGAGGCTTAACCCACTGAGCCACCCAGACACCCCAATAAAAAGTAATTTAATGATAAAGAAATTCAATAAATAAAAAAGACAAGTGTGACAAAAATTGTGAAGGTGATACTTAGTGCCAGAAATGAGAGACTTCACCAAGGCACCAAGATCCTACTGGAGAATCATCTGTAACTTATTCAAATTCCAATGTCCTGGACTCACTTTCAAAGATTCTGATTAAGTAAGGTTCTATTGTAACTGAGATCTGAATTTCTAAATATTTCTTCTGAGGCTTCCGATGAACAATAGATTTGGAGAACGCTAAGATATTGCTTCAACATCTCCCAAATTGTGATCTGGAGAACTTGCCCTTTAGATCAGCAATTCTTAGACTACAGTGCATAAAATATTGCTGAAAATGCAGATTCCCTGGCTCTTGGCTCAGAGCTTATGACTCAGTAATATCAAGAAGCACACATTTGTAACAAGTATACGCTATGAAATCTATAGGAAATGGTCCTCAAATCAAACTGAGTGGTTGGGATGGACTTGGTACAATGGGCTCTGACTGTGAGACAAGATGGAGGAGGTTCTCAGTAATCAGAAGACCCATGAGGACATTACATTCTTTCCCTAGGGCTCTGCCATAAAAGTATGTTGGATCTGTGTGAGTCTAACATGGTTTCTTCACACCAAGGCAGGCCTAGACTTTTAGACTGAACACATAGAGCCAAGCTCTCCAGCAAAACTAACTGCCCTGAACCCCATAACCTGTGGGAGTCAGCCATCTGCTTATTGAGGATTCATGAAATAAACATTATGAAAATACAGAAAGATTCAAAAGAAATGTTCAATTCATGTATCAGAATCATTAAGAATTATTTGGGGGACACCATAACAAAGTGAAATGGAAAGTTAACCACAATGTGTCTACTGTTCCAAGAGTCTCTCCTATGGTTTCCCTAGCCCTTACCCTACCCCTTCTCTCCCATTATACATCCTACCAAATGTGTGAAAAATAAGCATGTTGTACTGAACAATCAAGAACCACAGTTAACCTTGAGTCTAGACCTAGAAAAGTCTGAGTAATCTGAAATTCTGACCCAAAAGGACACATAATTTTGGGACAACACCAATTTGAAGATGAGGACTAGGCAATTCAGTTGAGCCAAGAGAATCTTCCAATCAAGGACAGAGTGAAATCTTTTCAAAATTGCCATTACAAGAAGCCAGACCCAAGGCCAGTATCAGTCAGAATATGTTGGCATTCCAGGTCACTGAGTGATTTCCCATCCTAGCCTGACAGACACATCATTCACAGCCAAGTTCACAAGGACAAGGGAGGAAGCTAAAGCCTATTTCCCAGGTGATAAAGGAAGATATGTGTTCATGCCCGAATAACTGATTAAGTAACAGCCCCATCTGTGGGATGTGACCTCCTAGACCCTATCTAGCTCCCAATATATATACATGATGCAGCTATTACTCCAAGGTACTCTTGGGCTCTTATCCAGGTCTCTCATAGGTTTTCTTCATTCTGAACAGAATGCACAGAAATAGTTCCTTCATAATAAAAAAATCTATTCAAGACAGGTCATTTGTTTTGGTTAAAATAGAATGTTCTTGAAAATGTTGCCATTCTACAAGATAAGTGATGATAGAGAACTGACCTCTAACTTCCCATAAGCAAAAAATAATGTAAAAATCAACTCAAAACAAAAAAGCACAATGCAAAACCACAACAGCAACTCTGTCAATGCTGTGGAAATGTTCCACATTTGAATTCTCCATCTATTTATTGTTCTTGGATGGTTTCCCCCTCCCCGGTAGGATCGGTCATTTAGGATAGGGGAGACCACAGAAATGGGAAGGCTTATTGCATATCTCCCAGTGGAAAAGCATACACCCACTCACTGTGTGAGCCTATTATCAGGCTTGCAGACTGTCTCATGAACAGGAAACAGAGAAGGCTTTATTGGCCCCATGAGATAACATCAGCAGTTTTCACACTTGTCTGCAATCTCCCCCTCCCCAAGACTATATGAATAATTTGTCTTGAGTTTGACTTGGTTTTCAGATTTATTTTTTTAATTTCCAGGTCATGTTAATATGTCAAATTTGGGAATGACTGTCAAACCTGAGTCCTACATTTCAAATTACTAGGTGCTGGACATTGACAAAGGAAGTAAACTAAAAGCAAAACAAAAAACTAACCAGGCCTCTGGGAAATTAGCACATAACTCAGGAAAATGCAGGGTTTCATAGCAAATGGTGAAACCAGGGTAGTACTGCTAGGTCTCAGGGAGGAAGCTCTGGATTGAGCCTTATTATGAACAGGTAGACTACCCCCACTGACCCTGCGGGAAGGTCCTATATCCTTATCCTCTCCTGCACCATGTGCAGCTCCCTGTTCCTCTCTGCCTGCCTGGTGGGTTTTCCAGATGCCACAGCTTAGCCCTGTGATTACTAGAAAGGTTCATCTTCTCTCCATACTCACTAAGCCCTTCAGCTGATACGTTTGTGAAAATTTTCACTTTATAAAACTTTTATCTTTCTATTGATTTCTCTGTCACTATCTCATGAACTTGCAGATTTCCTTTTAGCTTCTATGTATTGATTTCTTTGGCTTTTTATTTTAATTTTATGTATGTTCGCAACTGATAGTGCACTCATGAGGTTCAAATTTCAACAATTAAAGAGAGTCTTCTGTAAAATCTCACCTCTGTCTCCTCAGTCACCTCATTTCTTATGTATCTCTCTTGAGATATTTTATGCATGTGAATGCAAATAAATCATATGAGCATTCACACGTACACAACTATTTTTCCCTTTCTCCTTCTACACAAATGATGGATTATTTCAGGATTCTTCTGTACCTTGCCTATTTGCTTATACTCTATCCTGGAAGTTATTCCACATCTAATCCGTAAAGAATGCCCTCATTTCTTTTTGAGATTGTGGAGTATTCCCTTGATGCAATGTTCCATAATTTATTTAACCAATCTACTATTGAGAGACATCTAGTTTGTTTCTAATCTTTTATCTCTGTTCTGGAGGTGAAATTGCTGGATCAAAGGGTGCATAAATTTTTAATTCTGAAATTTATTTCCAAATTGTCCTTTTTAGAGACTGTACCAGTGAGAACGTCCATCAGGGATGTGTGAGAGCATCTGTTTTCACTCCTCACTGCCAAAGCTGGGTAGTATCACTCTGCATGTTACCGCACTGCTTGGTGAAATCTTGGCACTCCAGGACACTCACCTGTGAGACAGGGCAAGTCCTTTACCGACACAGCACTCACTTGCACTTCTGTCTCCTCAGCTGCTGGTCCTGTCTTTCTATCAGAATGCTAGTCTTCTGTTTTGGAGGAAGGCTTAATATGCTAGGGCAGTAAGCTATTTCTATGATATTGGCAGTGTATCCTAACTTCTCCTAAATAATTATTCATCTTTTGACTTCATTGCCTTATGTATGCAATGCCAAAATTCTAATTTTATGTAACTAAATTTATTAATTATTGTTTTCTTAGTCTGAGCTTTGTATGTAGTTAGAAAAGCCTCTCGTACTCTTGCTATGCATGTGTGCCAGTGTGTGTGTGTACACACTAGCTCTTCCATGTTACTTCTAGCTTTTTTATCATTTCACTTTTATATTTAAGTTTTTGAACCATTTGGAGTTCATTTTCAGATAAAGAATGAGATATGCATCTGACTTATTTCATTTTCCAGGTTACTGCCAAATTGTCCCATTGCCATTTATTAAATAATGCACCTTTTTTCCCCCCATGTTGCCTTCAGATGGCTTCTAGCCTATACTAGCCTCTGTGTTTAAGTATATTTCTGGTTCCTATAGTCCATTCCACTAATCTGTCCACCTATTCATTCTTGCTTCTTTTCCACACTACTTTACTTACTGCAGTTTTATCCTGTTATAACACTAGCCCTTGATTATTCTATTTTCAGAACTTGATATTTTCATGTGAACCTTGACTACTGAAAATAACTATTGGTGGGCTCTCCTCATATTCATAAATTAGCTAAGGGAGAATGGAAATCTGTTTGATGTTGATTTTTCCTGCCTAATGACAGTGGCTGCATGTTCAGCTGGTTTAAATATTCTTTTGGCCCTCAGGAGTGTTTTAAATTAAATTGAAAAAGTGGCTATTGTTCAAATAGCCATCTGCATTTCATTATATGTATTCCCAAATATTTTACTTTGCATTGTGCTATTATAAAAGGAACTTTTTAATTTAAATAATCTAAAATTTATTTTGTATATTATATATATACATAAGCTACTGTTTATTATATATTATTTTTTCCTAAATACATGAATTCTGAAGTCTTTTTTCATTGCCAAAATATTTAGTTGCTATTTTTGGTTTCAATGATAAAAATTTATGTAATCAAATATTGTAGTCATTTTACATCTTTCCTTCAACATCGGTACATTCTAATTTATTTTTCTAAGTTTTTTTAGAGTAATGTAACATCAGTAATAGAAAATAATATTAGAGATATATGAGACTTGACAGCATTGTATTTTCTACTATTTCAGTGGTGATGCTTTTAGTATTTCCCTACAAAGCACAATGTTTGCTTTGAAATATATACACATGGGGCACCAGGGTGGCTCAGTGGATTAAAGCCTCTGCCTTCAGCTCTGGTCATGGTCCCAGGGGCATCCGGCTCTCTGCTCAGCAGGGAGCCTGCTTCCTCCTCTCTCTCTGCCTGCCTCTCTGCCTACTTGTGATCTGTCTGTCAAATAAATAAATAAAATCTTAAAAAAAAAGAAAGAAATATATACCACATGTACACATTTGTATATCTTCATTCCTGTTTTTTAAGAATTCTTAAAGATAATGCATTGACCATTATGAGGATCAACACATTATTTTTTTAATAATGTTCAGTTAGCCAACATATAGTACGTCATTAGTTTTTGATGTAGTGTTCAACAATTCATTAGTTGTCAACACTCTATTTTTCAAAGAATTTTTTTCCCATTTTATTTATTTTTTTAGCGTAACAGTATTCATTGTTTTTGCACAACACCCAGTGCTCCATGCAAAACGTGCCCTCCCCATTACCCACCACCTGTTCCCCCAACCTCCCACCCCTGACCCTTCAAAACCCTCAGGTTGTTTTTCAGAGTTCATAGTCTCTTATGGTTCGCCTCCCCTTCCAAATTTTTTTTTTTTTAATAAACATATAATGTATTTTTATCCCCAGGGGAACAGGTCTGTGAATCGCCAGGTTTACACACTTCACAGCACTCATGATAGCACATACCCTCCCCAATGTCCATAGCCCCCTCCCCCTCTCCCAATCCCACCTCTCCCCAGCAACCCCCAGTTTGTTTTGTGAGATTAAGAGTCATTTATGGTTTGTCTCCCTCCCAATCCCATCTTGTTTCATTTATTCTTCTCCTATCCCCCTAAACCCCCATGTTGCTTCTCCATGTCCTCATATCAGGGAGATCATATGATAGTTGTCTTTCTCTGATTGACTTATTTCACTAAGCATGATACCCTCTAGTTCCATCCACGTCGTCGCAAATGGCAAGATTTCATTTCTTTTGATGGCTGCATAGTATTCCATTGTGTATATATACCACATCTTCTTTATCCATTCATCTGTTGATGGACATCTAGGTTCTTTCCATAGTTTGGCTATTGTAGACATTGCTGCTATAAACATTCGGGTACACGTGCCCCTTCGGATCACTATGTTTGTATCTTTACGGTAAATACCCAGTAGTGCAATTGCTGGGTCATAGGGTTGAAAATAGAACTACCCTATGACCCAGCAATTTCAAAGAATTTTTAATGGAAATTTTTAAAAAATGGAAAAAAATCACATGGCTTTTCAACATTTTTTAAATAAGAAAATGATAAAAGAAGGTGTGAGCGCTATCAATCATCTATCATCTATCTATCTCATCTATCTGCTTATTATTCAGCCATAAAAAAGAAAGAAATCTTGCCATTTGCACTGACATGGATGGAGGTAGAGAGTATTATGCTAAGTGCATAAGTCAGTCAAGGAAAGACAAATACCTTATGATTTCACTCATATGTGGAATATAAGAAACAAACAAAGAAAAAAAAGAGACAAATGAAGAAATAGACTCTTAACTATAGAGAACAAACTGATAGTTACCAGAGGGGAGGTGGGTAGGAATGGGTGAAATAGGTAAAGTGATCTAGACGACACTTAATATAATGAGCACTGAGTAATGTATAGAATGGTTGGATCATTATTTTGTGCACCTGTAACTTTCTTCTCTGTAATAATCTGTAATAAAATATGGGATTTTTCTTCTGACTCCTGCTTTAGCAGCATACCTAAAGTTTGATATATGGAGTTGGTATTCTTGTTATGTTTTTGTTGTGGCTTATACTTTCAACATTTTTATGTGTTTTTCCTTATACTCAATAATTGTTTGAGAACACCTTAAAATCCAGGTGGTAAGGACTATTGGTTTTCTTGTTCTTCTATAACAAATTCTTTGTTATTACAGGAAATAGGATAATTGCTGCTCTTGATTTTTAGGATTTACTGAAGTTTGTTTTTTTTTTTAATCCATCATATCATCATATTTTATGACTGTTCTGTGAACAGATGAAAGGTTTGCTCCTTGTTTTCAGAATATATTTTTTTTAATTTAGTAATTAGATAACCCTTATTAATCATTATACTGGAGCCTTTTGTGTCTGCCTTACACTGCAGGTGTAAGTTAGAGAGTCTTGCTGGGTCTAGTGCTCCTTAAACTTCTGGAACTCACCATTTTGTAAACAGTTTCATGCCATCCCATGACTATCAAACTGTGCCCTCAACCTCTTAGTATTTTAGAGGGTCTATTTGTTTTGATTCAATTTGATCTGATGTTAAGATGAAGTGCTTGCTTTCTCACTGTACATGTATGCTAGCTTACAACTCTCTGTACTTCTGTATTCAGATTTTAATCACCAGTCTCACCTGTGGCTCTTGTCACTTTCATTTTTCGTAGATGATTGCAGCCTTTTCTAATTTATTGAAACGACATATATGCTTCATGTAAGTTCTTATTCCTATGTGGTCATTTCCATTGTATGTTTTCCTCTAGCGATAAAGATACTGGATTGCTTTCCGGTAAAACAAGACCACGACCAACAACGGAGTCATTTATGCTCAGCCCCATGTCACCAAACTGAGACCTAACTGAATTATAGCTTCAGCTCTTCCAGAAATTGAATCTTAAACCAGTCAGTCAGGAATCACCTCGTTGCACTACTGGGGTAATCTACCTAACAGACCCCTGCCATCTCCTCAAAACAAATAACTTTACAACAACCAACCCCGCCCCCCCCCCCCCAACTTTAACTTCCTTGCTCTTGCTCCTTCATTTTGTGCAACTCCTCTGAGTTACTTTCTATCTGATGGGCTGGATGCTGCCCTATTCAAATTGATTTTTGCTTACATAATTTTTTTTCTGCCCCATCTATTGGCAAGATATTTAAATTAAATTGAAAAAGTGGCTATTGCTCAAATAGCCATGCACATTTCGTTATATGGATTCCCAGACAGGACAGGAGTAGAACAGAAAGTATGAAAGGTTCTGGGTCGCAGTAGCAAACCCTTCCTTTGTATTCCAGCTGCAGAAGATCCTGCATGGGATTTTCAGTTAGCTCTGCCTCCACTGCCTCTTGGAATCAAATAGAGGTCAGAAATTCTCCTGAAATCAGCAATATGCTCTGTTTATGCTGCAATATCCAAGGAATTTGTGTTTTAAACCCCAAGGTGTGCCTCTTGGTTTTTTAGTGCACTTTCCTTGCTGATGTTGAGCCCAGCAACTAAGCATCCTGCCTCTACATACCCTCAAAGTGCCTCTGTCTTATATCCACCATCCTCAGTGGCATTTCTAACCACCTGTAATTTAGAAAGCGTCAGGCTCCTCCTGAGTTTACTAAAGGTGGAGTTTGTGTTTTGATTCCTCATTCTCCTGGCTGCTTTTCAGAGATTTTCCATAAATAAAACAAGGAAATGCATAGTTTATGCCTCTAACTTAAAAATAAAAATCTCTCTCTCTCTCTCTCTCTCTATCTCTGCTTTGCAAATGTCTTCTGTTATTGTGTCACCATATGGTAACTTTATTTCTGGTGTTTTATTTTTAAACCAAAAATCATGAAGTTCCATGTTGTCAGATGTATCAAGTTTTCATCTTATAGTTTGTGTTTTTGGTATTTTTTTAAAAATATCTTTTGCTTACCCCTTATTCACAAAAATATTCTGACTGTGGTGTGGTGTACCCATTTCCCTCAGTACTCTACAACTCAGTCTTGTCACTGTTTTCTGATGTTGAATTAGGAAGACAGGAAATTAATGTTACTGTACATTTGATGTAACACTTTATTGAAAAACCCTGCTTATGTGCATCCTACTGATTCTGTTTCTCTGCAGAACCCAGACTAATACAGCCATTGTTGTGAGGAGGCATATACAATCAACAGAAGTAGGGATTTAAGCTCCACTTCTCTGCAGAAATGAGATAATAGTACATGGAGATGTGTGTGTGTGTGTGTGTGTGTGTGTGTGTGTGTGTGTGTGTGAACTTTGGAGTCCTTTAGCACTGACTGCTATGCCAACCAGACCCACATGACACCATAAGCCCTAATGTCAACTACTTCTCACTCATGGTGGAACAGGGCTTTGCCTGAATACTGGCCTGAGGACAAACCTGGAGGGAAAAACATGGAAAGAGAGTCTTGCTTCCAGGCAGCATTCTTGAGCTGGTCCAGAGAGGACAGGGAGAGATGAGGCAAGAACTATCAGCCAACATCAAGGCACATTGGTGTCCTGAGGTATCTAGTGCTTAAAACTAATAGAGGAGGGATTGCAACTTATTCAATAAAGTAAGAGGTGATCATCCAATATATACAATCTCTTTATTTTTTTTAAGATTGAATTTACTTATTTATTTGAGAGAGATAGAGAGTGTGAGTGAGCACAAGTGGGGTTAAGGGGAGTGTGAGAAGGAGAAGCAGACTCTCCACTAAGCAGGGAGCCTGATGCCAGATCTCAGGACCCTACAGTCATGACCTGAACCAAAGACAAATGCTTAATTAACCAATTCAGCCACCAGGTGCCCCTACAATTTCTTTAAAGAGAACCATTTCAAAGGCTTTGTTCTCTACAGTGTACACAGTTCTTCAGGAATTCCACCACTACCTGAAATTAAGACCAGTCACTGGATCCTCCCAAGGGCAAGGGTCAGCTGCTGGTATCTGAATCTCACTCCTGGACCTCTGTCCATGGAACTGAATCTGAGTAAAGGACAACTTTCAGCAGCCAATTTTCTGGGGTCTCTAATGTTTGCCATTACAGGGCATGTGTGAGATAATCAGGAAAACTCACATTTGAATGCAATAGCTAATCAAAGGTTCGAGACTTTTGTTAGAGTCACAACCACTTGCAGAAGGAAAAATAAATGGATTAGCATCCTTAGATGTGTGGTTTCTTTACAGTCTTCCTTCTGGAAGCATCCCAGAGTAGACTGTGCTGCAAGAGGGATACCTGAAGCTCCTGGGGCTGTCTCTCCATGAGATATGCTAGATCCATGGATTACCTTTCCAGTGACTGCTAGGTCACACTGTCCCAGTCTGGGACATGCTCCTTGAAGGCCCTAGTAACAAATGACCCTCCAGACACAGTATCACTCTGAAGACATGATTTGCTTAGCCCCCTGAGACTATAAAAAGCAAAATTGTAGAAATTTTACGAAGTGTCTCTTGAAAACCTTCAAAACTTATTAAACTGGTCAACATGCTGCATGGGAACAATCTGAATGTGACTCTCCCTGTTTAGATGAGTGCTGTCCACAGGTGTCCATGGTTCTGTATCTGACCATGTTATTCACTTACATACAGCTAGTGACTTTGAAGTGGAACTCCCTTTTCCAGATTGCCAAGCAAACTTCGTCTGAGGTAGAAATGATTCTTATATTTGCAGACAGTGTCTTGGTGACTTTACCTTTCCACAGGCCTCTATCTGCCTGTAGGTGTCGTCCAGCCTTGTCAAGGACTTGATCCATTCCCTAAGCCTGCCATGGACATGTATTCCCCCTACCTTTGACCATTTCTTCATTCCACATTCCACAAACAATGCTTTGGAATATTGAACTGACATTCAAATTGTCATTTAAATTGCATAAAGCAGAGTTGGGCAAGATGGTGGAGGAGTGGGGAACTCTGTTTCAACCAGTCCCCTGAATTTAGTTGAATATCTACCAAGCCATTCTGAACACATATGAAATCAGCTTGAGATGTAAGAATATATATCTGGATCTTTATGGGCAGAGGATCAGCAGTCAAAGTATGAAGGATGGAGTTGTGATTCTACAGATGGATATTGAAGGATAAGCAGAAGGATTAGGGGGCCACTAGAAGCTGGCATCTGGAAAGAGATATAATACCAGAGCACAAAAGTGAGACTACTCATGGTTTAGAAGCACTAAGGGCAGAGAAAAGCAGGAGCCTGAGTGGATCGCTGAGAGGGTCACTGGGGGCATGCATCACCTGAGGGAGGCTGTGGTTTTCCACTGTGCTTACAGAAAGGGAAATTATGTGTTATGGAGGATTCAGAGAAGAACAGACTGTGACTTCTCTGCCCTGGAGTGGAGGTCTGGTTGGAGACATTGTCCATTCCTCCGACCCTCCAAAAAGGCACAAAAAGCTACTATAGAACAAAAGCAGCTGAGAACAAAAGCCCAAAAACTGGTTTCCAAGGAGTCCAGTCCCCTAATAGGGGACAGGGCAACTCCGCTCAAGCAAGGTTGCCTGAAAAATAGTGTGACAGGCCTCTCTCCTAGAAGACAAGCTGGAAGAACAAGAGAATGACAACCCTAGAGTCCCCATTAAACTGTAAAACCCCAACACCAGGGGAAAATAGCATATTGAGCTCCAGGTGTTGCCTCAAGGCTTGAGTGTTTCTCAGATACATTTTTTTCTTTTTATTCTTCCTCATGTTTCTACTTAAAAAAAAATTTTTTTTAACTTATTTCCCATATCAACTAGATGTTTAATATAATATTTTCCATTGTAACTTTTTAACTTGTACTTTTTCATACACACACATAGATAGATGATAGATAGATTTATATTGATATAAACTTCAGTTGTAGTCCTTTTTTCCCTATTCAATTATATATATATACATATATGAATATATGCATATACATATATGTATATTTGTGTATATATATATATATATATATATCTCAGTTATAATTTCCTTGTAACTCTGGGAAGTAGTGTCATCTAACAAAGAGAACAAAATACACCCAGGAAGAACTGAAACACCTTACCTTGCTCACATTGAGGTTCAGAACTGGCAGGAACTGAAAGAATACATGACCATAGCCCTGCAAGAAATACTAAGGGGGATTCTTCTCTTGGGAAAAACCCCAAGAGTAATGGATTCTGGATTTTTTAACAGAGACAATCCATTGAAACAGGACTCTACTGACAATAGGATGGCAATAAATACATATCTTTCAGTAGTAACTCACAACACAAACTGCCTAACTATTCCTGTGAAATGTCACAGCGTGGCAGATTGGATACAAAGACAGGACCCATCAATATTCTGTATGCAAGAGACTCATTTCGAACCTAAAGACACCTCCAAACAAAGTGAGGGGACAAAGAAGCATTTATTATGCCAATGGACCTCAAAAGAAAGCTGGGGTAGGAATTCTTATATCCAACAAGTTAGAATTTAAATGAAAGACAGTAATAAGATATCCAGAGGGACACTATATCTTTCTTCAAAGGTCCATCCAACAAGAAAATCTAATCATTATAAATACCTATGTCCCCAACATGGGAACAGTCAACTACGTAAGCCAGCTATTAACCAAAATGAAGAATCAGATCAATAATAATATATTAATAGTAAGAGAGTTTAACACTCCACTCACAGAATTGGACAGATCATCTAAACAGAAGATCAACAAAGAAATAAGAGCCTTGATAATGAGATCAATAAACCACTGGCCAAACTTATCCAAAAGAAAAGAGAAAGGACCCAATTTAATAAAATCATGAATGAAGGGGTAGAGATCAAGATTAACATCAAGGAAAGAGAAACAATTATTAGAAATTATTACCAGCAACTATATGCCAACAAATTAAGCAACCTGGAAGAAATGGATGCCTTCCTGGAAACTTAGAAACTACCAAGACTGAAACAGGAAGAAATAGACAATCTAAAAGATGAATAACCAGTGACGAAATTGAAACAGTAATCAAAAGCCTCCTAAAAGAACAAACGTCCAGGGCCAGATGGTTTTCCAGGAGAATTCTGCCAAACATTTAAAGAAGAAATAGTGCCTATTCTTCTAAAGCTGTTCCCAAAAAAATAGAAATGGAAGGAAAACTTCCTAACTCCTTCTATGAGGCCAGCATTGCCTTGATCCCCAAACCATGCAAAGACCCCATCTAAAAGGAGAATTACAGACCAATATCCCTGATGAACATGGATGTCAAAATACTCAACAAGATCCTAGCTAATAGGATCCAACAGTACATTAAAAGGATTATTCACCACAACCAAGCAGGTTTTATGCCTGGGATGCAAGGGTGGTTCAACATTTTCAAATTAATCAATGTATAGAACACATCAATAAAAGAAAAGACAAGAACCATATTATCCTCTCAACTGATACAGAAAAAATATTTAACAAAATACAATATCCATTCTTGCTTAAAACTCTTCAGAGTATAGGGATAGAAGGAACATTCCTCAATGTCATACAAACCATTTATAAAAAGTTCACAGCAAATATCATTATCAATGGGGAAAAACTGAGAGCTTTTCCCTTAAGATCAGGAACATGACAGGGATGCCCACTATCACCACTGTTGTTCAACATAGTGCCAGAAGTCCTAAACTCAGTGATCAGAAAACAACAACAACAACAACAAAATAAATAAATAAAAGATATCTGTATTGGCAAAGAAGAAGTCAAACTCTTCCTTTTGCAAACGACATGATACTTTATGTGGAAAATCCCAAATACTCCACCCTCAAATTACTAGAACTCATATAACAATTCAGCAATGTGGCTGTATACAAAATCAATGCACAGAAATCAGTTGTTTTACTATATGTTAACAATGTAACTATAGAAAGAAAAATTAAGTAATTGATTCAATTCACAATAGCAACAAAAACCATAAGATACTTAGGAATAAGCCTAACCAAAGATGTAAATGATCTATACTCTAGAAACTACAGAAAACTTGTGAAAGAAATTGAAGAAGACACGAAAGGATGGAAAACATTCCATGCTCATGAATTGCAAGAATAAACATTGTTAAAATGTTTATCCTCCCCAAAGCTATTTAAATTTTCAGTTCCATCCTTATTAAAATACCTTTGGCCTTTTCAACAGAGCTGGAACAAACAACCCTAACAGTTGTATGGAACCAGAAAAGACCCCAAATTGCCAAGAAAAAGCTGAAAAGAAAAACAAAGCTAGGGACATCATACTGGCTGATTTTAAGCTATATTACAAAGCTGGATCCCTAAGACAGTATGGTATTGGCACAAAAACAGACACATAGATCAATGGAACAGAATAGAGACTCCAGAAATGGACCCTCAACTCTACGGTCAACTAATCTTTGACAAATCAGGGGGGAAAAATACCCAATGGAAAAAAGGCATTCTCTTCAATAAGTGGTCCTGGGAAAATTGGACAGTTACATATGGAAGAATGAAAACTGGACCATTCTCTTATATCATATACAAAGATAGACTCAAAATGGATGAAAGACCTCAATGTGAGACAGAAATCCATCAAAATCCTAGAGGAAAACAGTAACCTCTTCAACATCAGCCACAGCAATTTCTTTCAAGACACATCTCCAAAGGCAAGGGAAACATAAAGCAAAAAAGAAGAAGAAGAAGAACTTTTTAGATTTCATTAAGATAAAAACTTCTGCACAGCAAAGTAAACAGTCAACAAAACAAAGACATAGCTCAGGGAATGGGAGAAAATATTTGCAAATGGCATTACAAGTAAAGAACTGATATCCAAGATCTATAAAGAACTTCTCAAATTCAACAGTCAAAAAAACAAATAACCCCATCTTGTTTCATTTATTTTTCTCTTATCCCCCTAACCCCCCATGTTGCTTCTCCATGTCCTCACATCAGGGAGATCATATGATAGTTGTCTTTCTCTGATTGACTTATTTCACTAAGCATGATACGCTCTAGTTCCATCCACGTCGTCGCAAATGGCAAGATTTCATTTCTTTTGATGGCTGCATAGTATTCCATTGTGTATCTATACCACATCTTCTTTATCCATTCATCTGTTGAGGGACACCTAGGTTCTTTCCATAGTTTGGCTATTGTAGACATTGCTGCTATAAACATTCGGGTACACGTGCCCCTTCGGATCACTATGTTTGTATCTTTACGGTAAATACCCAGTAGTGCAATTGCTGGGTCATAGGGTAGTTCTATTTTCAACATTTTGAGGAACCTCCATGCTGTTTTCCAGAGTGGTTGCACCAGCTTGCATTCCCACCAACAGTGGAGGAGGATTCCCCTTTCTCCGCATCCTCGCCAGCATCTGTCATTTCCTGACTTGTTAATTTTAGCCATTCTGACTGGTGTGAGGTGATATCTCATTGTGGTTTTGATTTGTATTTCCCTGATGCCGAGTGACGTGGAGCACTTTTTCATGTGTCTGTTGGCCATCTGGATGTCTTCTTTGCAGAAATGTCTGTTCATGTCCTCTGCCCATTTCTTGATTGGATTGTTACAAGATGGGATTGGGAGGGAGACAAACCATAAATAAGTCTTAATCTCACAAAACAAACTGGGGGTTGCTGGGGGGAGGTGGGATTGGGAGAGGGGGAGGGGGCTATGGACATTGGGGACGGTATGTGCTATCGTGAGTGCTGTGAAGTGTGTAAACCTGGTGATTCACAGACCTGTTCCCCTGGGGATAAAAATACATTATATGTTTATTAAAAAAAAAAATTGGAAGGGGAGGTGAACCATAAGAGACTATGGACTCTGAAAAACAACCTGAGGGTTTTGAAGGGTCAGGGGTGGGAGGTTGGGGGAACAGGTGGTGGGTAATAGAGAGGGCACATTTTGCATGGAGCACTGGGTGTTGTGCAAAAACAATGAATACTGTTACGCTGAAAAAATAAATAAAATGGAAAAAAAAAAGAAACAATAAAAACAAAACAAATAACCCTGTCAAAAAAATGGGTGGAAGACATGAACAGACACTTCTCCAAAGAAGATGTACAAATGGCTAACAGACACAGTGCGATATGCTCAACATCACTAGCCATCAGGGAAATGCAAATCAAAAACCACAATGAGATCCCACCTTACATCAGTCAGAATGGGAAAAATTAACAAAACAGGAAACAACAAATGTTAGAGAGGCTGTGGAGAAAGGGAGAACCCTCTTACATTGTTGGTGGGAATGCAAGCTGGTACAGCCACTCTGGAAGACAGTATGGAGATTCCTCAAGATGTTAAGAATAGAGCTACCCTCTGACCCAGCAATTGCACTACTAGGTATTTACCTCAAAGATACAGATGTAGTAAAAAGAAGGGGCACATGCACCCCAATGTTCATAGCAGCCATGTCCACAATAGCCAAACTGTGGAGGAGCCAAGATGCCCTTCAACAGATGAATAGATAAAGAATGGTACATATATACAATGCAATATTATTCAGCCATTAGAAATGGTGAATACCCACCATTTGATTGACATGGATGGACTGGAGGGGATTATGCTAAGTGAAGTAAGTCAAAGAGAGGAAGACAATTATCATATGGTTTCACTCATGTGTGGAACATAAGCAATAGCACAGAGAATCACAGGGGAAGGGAAGGAAATCCGAAGGGGGAGAAATCAGAGAGAGAGGGAGACAAACCATGAGAGACTCTGGGCCTCGAGAAATAACTGAAGGTTTCAGAGGGGCGAGGGGAGAAGTAGGGGGTTACAGGGTGGTGGGTATTAAGGAGGGGACGTGTTGTCATAACTGTGTGTTATAACTAACTAATGAGTTACTGAACACTACATCAAAAACTTTTGATGTACTACTATACAGTGGCTAAGTGAACGTAATTAAAATAAAAAAGATAACAATACTTCCCAAACTGACCTACAAAAATAAATAAATAAATAAAGCAAGCAAGCATATCTTTATTCATACATTGTTTGAAAGAGAACATAGGGATGACTGCGTGGCTCGGTTGGGTGTCTGCCTTGAGCTCGGGTCATGAACTAGGGGCCCTAGGATCGATTCCTACATCAGGCTCCCTGCTCAGTGAAGAGCCTGTTTCTCCCTCTGTCTGCGGCTCGCCTCTGCTTGTGCTCTCTCCTTCTGACAAATAAATAAAAAATAAGTAAAATCTTTAAAAAAGAGAGAAAGTACAATATTTTTAATGAATAAAACTACTATCTAATACCACAGCCTTTAGGCTCCTGCCACTTACATTCTCCCTGAGACCCACCTGTCACTATGTTGCTAGGGGCCTCTGCACTCCCCTGCTTTTTTCCAGATTGCTTCTCTCGCTCTTTCTCTAAGGTCTCCTTCCCTACCAGGGATAGTAAAACATGAGTGAAATACCATCCCCTGTGACCTAATTAATAAGGTAGTGGTGCTGTGCTTGGGGTCAAACTTATTCACCAAACAGGCCCTATATCCACCCTGTAAAGTAGACCCCTTGCGATCCTTTCCAAGAGGAAAAAAATTAAATGTTAAGTCTTTTGTCCCAAACTTAATTTACCTCTTTTGCCTTGTGATGAAATGTCTTTCAGGAAGCTTGTTTTATTTACAAGCATGATTTCCTATATTTTGCTGCAGAAAGGGGAGAGGAGGAGATGTCAGATGCGAAGGGGACAAAGCAAGGCAGAAACCCCAGCATTGTGCCTGATGGATGTTGTGGATCTTATTCCCTCATTTCTGGGGCTCCCTCCTAATGTAATGTGATGTAATGTAATGTGATATAATGTAACGTGATGTAATGTAATGTGAGGTAATGTACTTACAGATTTTCGGGAGAATAAATATGAAAAAAAGATAATCTCCAAAAAATGCACAGACCAATGATAAGGCATGTCCCAAATGTAAAATACTAGGGAAAAGAATGCTTTGGAATTTTTTGGACACGTGCTACTTTTCCTATCTCCAAAGTAATTTTTAATTGCTCTTCCAGCAGACAGTGTGGATTTTACAGTTACTTTGCTGCCATCCCTGTTTCTCAGGAAATAACCTATTTCCTTAGGACAGGAAGTTAACTTTGATTTTATACTTTTGGGTATAATTCTTGAGATATGTGTCATTAAAAGGAAGGATGTGACATTCTGTGTATCTGACAGCTAGCATGTGTAATAACCCCCTAGGCCTTCCACAGCCCTTTTTTGGAGAGGATTCTAAAACTGAATGATAAACCATACTTCCTATTTCTAAAAAGTTATTATGAAATTTATTTGTGATTAACTCAAACAGTAAGAACTAGGTTGGGGTGGGGGACTTTGTTTCATATTTGTTCATTCAGTTTTGGCACATGTTTTCTTCTTCCCATGGGATGGAGGCAGGGTGTCCTCCCATCTCAGCCAGGCTATACCTCTCTGCCACAGGCCACTGTGTGGTCCATGTGTAGGGTAGCCCCACAAATCTCTGAATTGTCCTATAGGGTGGTGACTTCTCTAAACCTCTATAAATTCTCTGATCTTATTAGCTATACTTATTTTAGGTTCATTTGATCATTCATTTATTCTGTTCATTACGTACCAATATATGTCCAAGGTCTCCCATGTAAGGTTGTTTTGCAATGCATCCATAAATAAGAGGGCTTTTCCATTAGCTTCGTTCACATTATCCCACTAGGATTCTGGGTCCTGTGTTGCCTGGGGTAACGCCAACAAAAATGTTAGTTTCCCATGTAAGCATTGTTCTTCATGCACCTTCCCTCCCATGTAATTAACTGCAGGGGAGAGCAGTAAAGACACCCTCTGGTGGATGTTTTCCCTCTGCACCTGTCACTATACCACCCTCTTCCAGAGACAGTGGACTCAACCAATTAAAAGCAAGAGATTTGTGTTGGAGCAAACTCTTGGAATAAAACCTGAATATAGGGGCGCCTGGGTGGCTCAGTGGGTTAAGCCTCTGCCTTCGGCTCAGGTCATGGTCTCAGGGTCCTGGGATTGAGCCCCGCATCAGGCTCTCTGCTCAGTTGGGAGCCTGTTTCTCCCTCTCTCTCTCTGCCTGCCTCTCTGCCTACTTGTGACCTCTCTCTCTGTCAAAATAAATAAATAAAATATTTTAAAAAATAAATAAAACCTGAATATACTTATTGGCTTATTTCAGTTAGCATAATACTCTCTCCTCCCACATCATCGCAAATGGTAAGATTTCATTTCTTTTGATGACTGAGTAATATCCCATTGTGTGTATGTAGATATAGATAGATGATAGATACATAGATGATAGATAGGTGATAAATAGATGGACAGACATACCACATCTTTTTAATCCATTTATAAGTCAATCAGAGAAAGACAATTATCATATGATTTTCCTCATATGTGGAATTTAAGGAACAAAACAGGATCATAGAGGAGGGGAAGAAAAAAGGAAATAAGGCAAAATCTGAGAGGGAGAAAAACCATAAAAGACTCTTCACTAAGGGAAACAAACTGAACTTTGCTGGAGGGGTGGTAGGTGGGGATTGGGGTAACTGGGTGATGGGCATTAAGACAGGCACATGATACAAAGAGCACTGGTTTATATGCAGCTGATGAATCACTGACCTCTACCTCTGAAACTAGTAATATACTGTATGTTAATTAGTTGAATTTAAGGAAAACATACTAAAAAGAATGCTGAATATACTACTTATTCAATGTAGAGTAGATACTGAAACTCTTAACTTCAGATTCCACTCTGGAAACACCTCACAAGGCAGTTGTAAAAATTAAATGAGGACCTAGCATAGACTGGGACAGCATATTTAGTCCTATTTTGCCCTCAAATCCCAGGTTCTCTGGATCTCCATTAAGTCACAGGTTATTCAGCTGAGAGTCTGCAGGTAATTGAGCTGAGAGCCTGAAAAATGGCAACCCCACCCAAGGCACTTTCTTTAAATCAACTGTATTGAGGTAACATTTACACAGAATAAAAAGCCCTCATTTTAAGAAATAGCTTGATGACTTTAAACTAATGGTATCTGTGTACCCACCACCACACAGTCAAGATACAGGACATAGTCATCATCCCAAAATGTTCTTTTGCCACTTTGCAGTTAATTCCCTCCCTACTCCCAAGCTCAAATAACAACATATCTCATTTTATTTCCACTATAGATTAGACTTACATTTTTTTATCATTCTTTTTGCTCTTTTTTATTTCTTTTCGGTGTTCCAGAATTCATTGTTTATGCACCACACCCAGTGCTCCATGTAATACGTGCCCTCCATAATACCCACCACAAGGTTCACCCAACCCCCCACCCCCCTTCCCCTCCCAAACCCACAGTTTGTTTCTCAGAGTCCACAATCTCTCATGGTTCATCTCCCCCTCCAGTTTCCCCCAACTCACAGTTTCATATACATGGAATCATGTGGCATGCACATTCTTGTCTCGTTGTGCATATCAGTAGTTGTGCCCATTTTTATTGCTAAGAAAGATTCTCTTGTATGGATATGCAATTTATTTACTCATTCACTAGTTGATGAATTGTGGGTTGTCTCCAGTTTGGGACTATTTGAGTACATTTGAGTATTTGAGTACATTTGAGTACAGTCTTTGTGTGGACATATGCTTTCATTTCCTTTCTGTAATTACCAAGGAGTAGAAGGACTGAGTCTTATGGTAGGCATAAATTTAATTTTATAAGAAATAACCAATTTCTTTTCTAAAGCAGCTGTACCATTTTGCATTCTCACTGGCAATGGAGGAGAGTCCCATTCTTGCAAACTTCTGCATTCTTGCCAACTTTTAATGTGGACTACTCTCTTTTCCATTTGTGTCCTTCCAGTGAGTGTGTATCAGTTCTCTTATCTCTTCTAGCTTTACTTTTTAAAAATACTACATCTTAGATTTAGTTAAGAAAAGGTGTGAAGGGATACCTGAAAGCTGAAAGCCTTGTTCTTCTCTATAAGAATCTAAAAACCAAGTAGCAAACCTTGAGAGATTCCTAGGGAAGGGCCCACAATACAGAAAATGATGCCCTCCTAAATATCAGTACAAAATATGATATGCCAACATGGTATTTAGTTGTAAAACAGCTAGTATTAAGAAAGGCTTCAGAGAGAAAATGGCATTAGAGCTGGTCCTCTAGGAGAGAAATTTCTCAGGAAGCAATGCAGGGCACAGAGGCAGGGAGAGGAGTGGGAAGTGTGGTGGGGCAAGGACATTCTGGGCTAAGAGAACAGTAGAAATAAAGGAGCTGAAATTGTCTGGGGAACAGAGGGTGTCCTTGAGTGATTGGACTATAGCTTGCTGACATTTTCCTTGGCCAATTTGGTGAATTTTAATACTTCTGAAGTTATAACAAAGGCCTCTTTAACGTTTTCATGCATTGAAAAGTAACTGTGAATGGAAGTGCCTGGCACATATTAAGCACTTAATAAGTATGTGTTGAATGAATGAACAAGTAAATTAATGAGTGAACTGCCTGAATGTAGAAAAATATAAATGGGTGATTTTGAAACCGTGCAGATACAAAGCTCAGGGAAGTTAAAAGGAGAGAAATAACTTCCAGCTAGAAAATTGAGATAGTTTCATGAGAATGGGTCATTTTAGGTCTAGTTTTAAGCATGAGAAGCTTTTAAATATGCAAATATTGGAAAGAAAGAAAAACACTTCAAGACAGAGAGTAACATTAACATAGCTTCATAGAGAGAAATAGAGAATTTTTTTGGTGTTGTTGAGGGACAAGTTTTATTTTTAATGTTTTCCATATTTATATGCCAACAACCATATGCAAGGAACTCTTCTATGTGTCTTAAGCATTTATTTTTTTTAATTAACAGACATCTACTCAGTGCCTGTTATGCAATAGTTGCCAGTTGTCTGAGGGAAGAAGTGGGAGAAGGAAATGTAGGTGTAACCAGTGACCTCCAGAATTAAGATACTCAGGGCCCTCCTTTCAAGAGTTATGGAGTACTGAAAAAAAATAAGAGTTATGGAGTGTAACGGGTGGAGGGGCCAGCTCTACACAGCAGATTGGCTGAAGAGGCATTAGAGGAATTGAAGTTGAGACCCCAGGACACAGGGAGGTTTAGTAAAGACAAAATCTATGCGTCTTGGCCAAGAGACCACTGAGCACAGTCTATTCCCCTTGTTGCTGAGGCAGAACTGGAAGTGAATTAGCCTCAAAGGCCAGAAGGACAATAGTGGGAAAGAAATAGGACCATCTGGGAGTACACCGAGAGCGAGCTCGAAAGACCAGTGTTAGAAGAAGCAAGTTAGGAGTGTAATGAACAGTAGATACAGGCATACTTTTTGTCCTTGCATTTTGCTTTACGGTGCTTCAGAGACTGTGTTTTTTTACAAATTGAAGATCTGTGGTAACCCTGCATCGAGGAAGTCCATTGACATCATTTTTCCAACAGCATTTACTCACTTTATGTCTTTGTGTCACATTTTGTTAATTCTCTGAGTATTTTAAACTTTTTAGTTTATTATTATATTTGTTATGGTGATCTGTGATTACCATGTGATCAGTGATTACAACTTTCTGGAAACCCAGATGATGGTTAGCAGTTTTTAGCAATAAAGTATTTTTTAATTAAGGTATATACATTTCAGTTTTAGACATAATGCTATTTATTGCACACTTAACAGGCTACAGTATAGTGCAATATAACATTTATATGCACTGGGAAACCAAAGAGTTCATCTGACTCTCTCCACTGCAGTATTTACTTCATCACAGTAGTCTGGAACTAAGCCCACAGTATCTCTAGGGTGTGCCTACATATATGTTGCCTCTATATTTTGTCATTTTTCCAACTTATGTGCTGCATCACAATCTAATATAGAACTTGGTGGATTAACACAGGAACAGTGTGTTGTTCCACATAAATCAGTGGGTCAGTAACTCGGGCAGGACTTGGCTTGGCAGTTCTCTTCTCCTTATGGCACCAGCTTGGACGACTCACTTGGTTGTATTCAGTAGCTGTCTGGCCTAGAGGGCCCAAGAAGACTCTACTCAGGTGACTGCCACCTTCCTGGTCCTTCATGGGTCTTTTTCTTTCCTCGAAGTGTCTCATCCCTCAGAAGTCTAGTCAGAGCACCCTTGGAGCACAGTAGTTGGTTTCCCCACAGAATATGGAGATGGAAGTAGTTGCTTCCAGCGTTCTCAGGGCTGATGCCAGAGCAAGCAGGTGTTCTTTCCATGAGATTCTGTTGGTCAAGGCAAGTCATAGGCTAGCCTCCATTGGGTGGTGGGGTTGGGAGGGGAAAGGACCTCCTTGTTGGTGGAAAGAACTAAAGGGATTGACAGAGGCCATCTTTGGATCTGATAAATGAACAGAGTCATGAGAATTCTCTCTGGGGGTCCCTCCCGGTTTGCCTGACTCATAGCCAGCTCCCAGGGAAGTAGTGGTGCTTGTCTGGGAAAAGAAGGAGACTGTGAGAGATTTGGGGCAGAGCCCCAGCTCCTTCACACCCAGATCAATGCACTTGCAACTTATGTATGTTTGCTTCCTTGATCCTTACTGCCTGAGAGCAACAGGCACTCTGGGGAGAGGGATGGAAAGGCCATGATTTTACTTCATAAACAGTTGTTTTTTGGTATACAAATTAATTAAGTCAACAAAGAGACAAGACCCTTCCTGCACACATTAAAGGAATTCTGACTTCTATCCATATTGCTTGATTCTTATGAACTTAATATAAATTGAATCATATACTGTGTAGTCCTTTATGTGCAGGGTTTTTTCCACTCAAACATTTTGTCTCTCATGTTAATCCAGTCGGTGCATCAGACAGTGGTTGATTCTGTTGTAAAGAATTTTACCTATTGTAGGCATATACCTTGGCCACTTAGAGCTGAAGCCCTCCATCTCTCAGGACTTATACCTAGCTGTGACCACAGAAACCCACCTGGAGAGCTTGCCTGGAGGCTGTCCTGAAGAGGCTCTTGTCACCTGGGCTCTGACAAAAGTCACAGTCCAGCAGAAATCTCTCTGAAAAACACCCCACCCATGATCCTCTTTCTTTGTGTGGCAAGTTCATGATCTGCCACTGTTGTGGATCACCACAAAGGGGCTCTAAGGTAGATAACAGTTCTTCCAGTAGCCTCATCCCTTCCTCCACAGATCCCTTTCCTTCAGCAGATGCTCTGGTATCATCAGGTCCTCACAGGATTTGCCACTAAGGAGCGTGGTAGCCAGACTTCTAGAGGTCAAAGGACTTTCTCTGGCAGCCAGTCATCTGTGCCCACAGCAAGCAAAAACTGTGGGAGAATCAATGCCTTCCCCTCAGCAGCCCTCCCCCCATGACTGAGGGATTTGGTGGATTGATGCCTCAGCTCTTATGCCCCCCAGAGAAAATAACTCTGAAATGTGGAACTCATGTTCCACACTGATTCCTAAGTTTTCCAAGAAGAATTCAGCTTCAGGGGCTCATAGCTATAACTTTCTGGATAATGTACCATTATTGGTTGGCTTCCCATTCCTGTCTCACTTGTCCTCATCCCTGCAAAAACTTCTTGGGATCCCCAGCCAAGTTATCTGTCTACAACCAAACCCTTGCCTACATATTTACTTCAGAAGGAAAACAATCTTGGACACTTATAGATACAGTATGTCAAATGTAGAATGTGGACAGAAATAATGAGACAGGAAAGCTAGCTTCTTTGTCTGGTCTACCTCCTTGTTTTGTGTAACAAAAAAGAAAACATAACTTCGTAGAAACTCTGACAATAGACCATGGTGTGTGTGTATATACACGTGTTTTGAAAAGCATTTTTTTTCCCACAAATGCCAGCACACTTGTCAGGGCTCTGTTCAGTTTTGATAAGCAAAGCTCTCAGCTTTTCTAAAGTAAGGCATGCTTCAAGTTGACTGATTTTGGTTGCCTAGAGATTATCTTGATGATATGCTGACTAGTCTTTCTATTTCTGAAGAAACTTATTTCACTGCTCTTTTCGTAAAACACTGAGAGCTCTCTGCTTCTTGACATATTTCCACTTTGGTTTTCAAAATGTGCCTGAACAATAGTTTATGCAATGGTTTCAGTTGAGTTATAATCTGTTGTTTCCAGGAGTGTGCAGCATATAGAGCATAAACATTTCTTATCATTCTTCTGTCTTCTTATGTTAGAGATAGATACACATACTTACAGAAAGGAAAAAAATATTCCCTCTCTTTAAAAAATAACTTGGAAAAACAGAAAGTTTTTAGAAGTTAATGTAAAGGAATATTTTGATCACTTGAGTGAGGGAAGGATTTTTAAAACATGAACAAAAACCTTTACCAGCAATAAAAGAAAGGATCATTATATTAGACTGTTTCTTTAGCAGTTTGTTCACCAAAACACCATAAAATGGGCGAAAAGGCAAACTGCAGAGTGGAAGAATGAGGCCAAGAAAGAGGACTAAAAACTTCTATAAATTAATAAAAAAGACAAAAAATAATTGAAAGACTTGAGCACTTGATAAAAGAAATTATCCAGAATGCTGATAACGATAGTCCTAAGGGAAATGCAGACCAAAAGAAAAATGAGATGCCATTAGACAAATACCAGAATAGCCAAAAGGAAACACAGCTAATGTCTGAATCACACCATGTGTTTGTGAGAAGGTGCAGATCAAGAACTCACACTGCTTGTGAATACAGATTGGTCAACATTTTTATTTTATTTAATCTAAACTTACATATTCCTCATAGCACAGATTTATTTGTCAGGTCTTTATGACTTGAACAATAATGTTTATAGTAGCACTCTTAATAACAAGGAATTGGGGAAAATGCACTTAAACATCAAGAGTGGAATTAATTTAAAAATATGGTTTATTCATACAGAAGAATGCTGGCATAGCAAATAGAATAGATTGGCAATATATGCAACAACTAGATAAACTTCACAGATCTAATGAGGCCAGATTCATCACTGGGTGTCTCCATCAGTTAAGTGTTTGATTCCTAGTTTGGCTCAGGTCATGATCCCAAGGTCATGAGATCAAGCCCAATGTCAGACTCTGAGCTCAGAGGCAAGACTGCTTGGGATCCTCTCTCCCTCTCCCTCTGACCCTCCCCCTGTTATCTCTCTCTCTTTCTCTCTCTCTTTCAAATAAATAAAATCTTATAAAAAATACACATCAAATCATCCCATTTATAGAAAGTTTACAAACATTGGACTATATAGTCAAAGGAGTCAGGATATTGATTTTCTTTGTGGAGGGAGAAAATGTGGAGAGTGGCTGGGTAACATTTTCCTTGTTTTCATCTAGAAACTTAGCAAACCAAGAAGGAAACTGAATCAGGAAGGGAAGGCAAAAAACATAATCCAAAAGACAAATGCTTATGAAGCAGCTGCTCTAGGCTACAGTGATGAGATTATCAAACAAAAGTAACCTAGGAAGGTTTCTGACTCAATGTCAATATTCAGAGAAAGCCTGAAGTCCCAGATTGATTCAAGCAGAAAAGATAACCCAGAAGGGTATATGAAGGAAAAGTCACCCCATCCTGTATCCCTTTGACACTTCCCTGTGCCATCTTCCCATTAGGTATCCTTACAGCACATGTCACTTTCTGCATATGGATGATTCCTATTTTTGTTTGTTGGTTTATGTTTATCTCCTGCCCTCTAGAATATAAACTTCCTGAAAAGAGAGATTATGTCTTTGTTTATGGGGTCATTAGAAGAATAGATGTTCTTAATTTTAATGCAGTCTAACTTAACAATAATTTTTCTACGGTTTGTTCTTTTATTTTTATTTATATTTTTTAAAGATTTTATTTATTTATTTGACAGATAGAGATTGCAAGTAGGCAGAGAGAGAGGAGGAAGCAGGCTCCTTCCTGAGCAGAGAGTCTGATATGGGGCTCGATCCCAGAACCCTGGGATCATGACCTGAGCCGAAGGCAGAGGCTTTAACCCACTGAGCCACCCAGGTGCCCCTGCTCTTTTATTTTTAATTCTAGTTAGTTAACATGTAGTGTAATATTAGTGTCAGGTATACAATATACTGATGTAAGGAACATCACCTTACATCACCTAGTGCTCAACACAAGTGCACTCCTTAATCTCCACTGCCTGTTTGAGTCATCCCCCACCCCCTCCTCTCTGGTAACCATCAGTTTGTGCTCTATAGTTAAGAGTCTGTTTCTTGGTTTTGTCTTATGGTGTGCTCTTTTTCTGTCTTCTTTACAAAATTCTTTACTATCCAATGTTAGCAAATGTATTCTACTGTACAGCTTGAAACATATCAAATTTTAGCCTTTGTGTTAAGTCTTTAATTCACCACTTCGGCTAAGATGTATCCTTTTGTACTTGCTAACAAGCCATGACACAAATACATTTTAACTGTACTGCCTTACTGAAATAAATTGAAAAACGGATTGTGACACAAAGATAGAGAGCTTAGCCATAGCCTTTCAATAAAAAGAACTTTCTGAAGCTGGACAGGACTTTAATGAGTCAGAACCATGTGGGGAGGCGTGAAGGAGTTTTGCCATAGACTCCATAAGGAGATGACCACTCAGACTTCCCTGGGGAAATGTGAATGAGGACGAGTTGACCAGATGCTGGATAGTGATGACATATGAGGCTTGTCCTGAGACTCACCTCAGACACCGGAAGAGTGAAAACAACTATGTGAAGGAATAATTGCTCTGTTGACAATTTTCCACAACAAGCACATATATTCAATGGCTAATAAAACTGCTGTATTTTTGGCATGTTAAAAACATCCTTGTTCATTAGCTCTTGACAGAAAATAGCCTTAAAAAAATGAAAAGAGCACAAGGCCTCTGAGTGCATTTTGAAGGATTGACTTGACTTGTGCAATGGAAAAATGATAGAAGAACCTAGCCCCATATGGATTCCTCATTGTCCCTATAAGTGCCAAGGGCAGACCTCCCCACTTTGACATGCAGATTGTGCTGAGCTAAAAAAACAATCAGGCTCAAAGACTCAGAAAGAAGCTGCAATTTCATCCCCACAACTGCATAAAAAAGTTTAGACTGACCTGCTCCAGGAAGAGAGCTAGCACCACAGACAACTACATTATACTATGAACCAGGCATGGTAAACGGAGGAACCTAGCAAGGCTTGTTTGATCAAAGTCTCTCTTGTCCTACAGCATCTGTGCAGCAAACATGTGTTTATCAAACATCTACTCTCTTTCATCTTCCTATGAATTGCAGTATTTTCTTCTGAAGCTCTAAACCCCTACTCTCTTCTCCTTAATTCAAGATGACATATATACCTCAATTTGCTTGTCTTTGGAATTCCCATGTCTGTGTGGATCTCCCATGCATACGAAATTAAGTTTTATTTTGTTCCTGCTAATTTGTCTCATGTCAATTTGATTCTTAGTCCAGTTAGAAGAATCTTGAAGGGCTGAGTATTTTTTTTTCCTCCCTCACAGCCCAAATTGTCCAAAATTCTACAAAAATGTATACATAGGTTGCATTTTATTCAGCCTAACAGTCTCACTGATTTTATAGAAAGCATGGTATTACCCAGATGCCAAGAGTGTTGGTTATAAATGAGTAAGTAGGAAGGTAGCCCAGCTTAAATAAAAACAAATTGGAATACACATTCTGCTCATAACCATAAGCCAGTTTTTGTGAGGAATGATAAAAGCCCACCTCTGCCTCAGTTTCTCCTTCTACCACATACTCCCACATACACTCACCACATTCCTATGAGAATGATGAACTTGTAAAGTGCACTAGAATGTGAAGAACTATACAAAGAAATTATTTTAACTAATGACTATAGACTGCCATATGTATCAAATTGGTTTTTTTTTAAGATTTTTTATTTATTTATTTGACAGAGAGAGATTGCAAGTAGGCAGAGAGAGAGAGAAAGAGAGAGAGGAGGAAGCAGGCTCCCTGCTGAGCAGAGAGCCCGATGCGGGGCTCGATCCCAGGACCCTGGGATCATGACCTGAGCCGAAGGCAGAGGCTTTAACCCACTGAGCCACCCAGGCACCCCTATCAAATTGGTTTGTATACTTATTATGTAGGGGTCACTTAAAATCAAAGAAGTAGTGTTTATACCGTGAATATCTCATACCTACTCAGCTGCACTGAGAACCTTGAATACAACTTATCCACAAACAGATTCAAAATTTTGTTAGCAGAAGCACCAACAATAATGTTGGAGTTCTTGTTTTTTATAGCCTTTTTTAGTTTTTTTTTCACATTTATGCTTTTGACTGAATTGCAAAGTTTCAAAAATAAGGCTTTTGCATATTAAATCTGTTAAAAAATTTTGCTGAGTTAATTCTAAGATCTCATTGGCTTTATTCAATGATTCATGAATCAAGCAGCATATAATCGAGCAGATAGAAAGGAGCCCTGATGAGCTGTAAAATATAAAAGGTTTTTTAATAGGCATAGGTGAGCAGGAACAAGGAAGTTACACTGGGCAAAAAAGAAGATTGGTTTTTGCTTGGTCATTTTCCTTTAGGGGATGGCAGGGGTCTGTAAGGCAGATTACCTCACTAGTGCTGATCAGGCAATTCCTGATGGACTGGTTTAAGAGTCCTTTTCTAGGAAAGGCAAAGCTGTAATTAAATCTTGGTTTGGTGATGAGCTGACCATAAGTGAATCCATTTTAGGTCTGTTGCCTTTTTCTAATATGTATTTCCTTCGTACTACTGCTACCACCAAAACTACCAATATTGCTGAGCATTGCATATGAGTTTCTTGTGAAACGGATACATTCCTATCTGTGCATTTTTTTGGACCTTTGACTATTTGCCACATAGTGTGTTCCAGCCTCATATCAGCTCTGTACCTGGTCATCCAGACTAATGCTCTGGCAGAGAACCTTTCCAATCATCATCGGGAGGCTCTAATCTTTCTCACACCATTTATTGGTTTCAGGTAGCCACAGTCTTAGTAATTATTAGCTTTCCCTTATTATTTTTAAGATACATATTCCTCCTTTGCAGGCTTCACCCCTCCATCAGCCATTAATAGCTGACAGTGACACACCCAGCCTCTCCACTGCCTGGTCACCTCCTATCAGTGCACCCTGCCTTGCCTATCTCAGCAGCAATATTGGGTGTTCCGCACTGCTTGGTCCTACAGAGAAAATCAGGGCAGAAGAAACCAAATATCATTTCTTGATCCAAGTGTAAGTATATTTCCCTCTTTCCTGATGTGCCTGGGTCCTGGTGCTCCAATTAACTCCATGTACATGGAGTTTGCAAAGCATTTCCTTATGGTCCCAGTTAATCCTCATTAAACACTGTTAGTTTGGCAGACTTGTCATGCCCATCAATAGATGCACAGATAGGAACAAGCTGACTCAGAGACAGGAAGACTATACCAGCATTACTCAGCTCTTTAGGGGAAACCTGGTCAAGAACTCAAAGATTTGGAGGGCTTAGCCCTTCTGCCATACACAGCTATCTGGTCTCTGTGTAGACACAGCTCGCCCTCTGCTGTTTGACAGCAGGAGTCTTGCAAAAATTCTCTAATCTGTAGGTGTGCGACCTCCTGGAACACTTGTTCTCTTTCAACTTGATCTTACTATGACAAGGAAGCTGCTGTTTTATCAACTACAAAGACGCTGGTTCCTTCAGTCTTTCCTGGGTGTCAAAATCCTGGTAGATGTGTCTTTCTCTTTTTGAACTTCTCAACCAGTTCTAGGCATGACATCTTTAACCATATCTGTTTTGAAGATTTATTGTGTTGTTTATTTTTTCAGTTTATTGCTTTTGTTTGATATTTTCTAAAACTATTATTATATTTATTCCCTAAGACTTTCAAAGCTATTTCTAGAGAGTTTTTAAATCTATTTTTCTCCCCTCACATACTGAATCTGTATTTACATATTTTCAGTCTCTGAGTTTCAGCTAACAATTCCATTTTCTGCTATTTTAGCTATTATGTTATGCAATGGATATAGTATTGTCAAAATTGTGGTTCACCAGGTCACTGCTTTTAGGGATTAATTAACTAACTAATTAATTAATTAATAAGAGGGAAAGAGAGAGAGGGAGAATCTTAAGCAGGGTCCACACCCAGCACAGAGCCTGATGCAGGGCTTAATCACACAACCCCGAGGTCATGACCTGAGCAGAAATCAAGAGTCAGATATTTAACTGACTGAGCCACCCAGGTGCCCCAGGGATCTCATTTTAATTTTATTTATTTTTTTAAGATTTTATTTATTTATTTGACAGACAGAGATCATAAGTAGGCAGAGAGGCAGGCAGGGGTGGGGGGGGGGGGAAGCAGGCTCCCTGCTGAGCAGAAAGCCCAATGCGAGGCTTGGTCCCAGGACCCGAGATCATGACCTGAGTCGAAGGCAGAGGCTTTAACCCACTGAGCCACCCAGACTCCCCAACTCTCATTTTAATTTTACACCTTCCCTGTCAGTCCAAGGTTGTGCCCTTAATCTCACCCAAAGTCTAAGTTAAAGGTTAATATATAGAGCAAATGCGTTGAAGCTCCTGTTTGCATTTCTACAGAGATTAGAAGAAATATATTCAGGTAAGCATATATGTAGAGCTTTGCACTTTCACAATGTTGCCACTATTGTTCAGACATATAATAACTGATTATTTAGCCTATGCCCACAACAGCCCTGTGGTTCACAACACCCCATGTGAAGTGGGTGTTACATCCTTCAATTTCTGTATAAGAAAATTAAGCTTAGCTTCACTATGTCTCAGTTACCACCCAGTGCTGCTCAGTTAATAACTGGCAGAGGCAGAGTTCCAAGCCCTGCAGAACTTCTCTCATCATCCTTTAAGCTGGACACATTGGGATTGTTAAAAAACTCATCCAGGGTCACATTACTGCTAAGTATCCCAGCAGGCTCTCTTTAGGAATGGCTAACAGGAAAAAAAAATAGGCCCACTCTCTTTTCTCTAAAGTCCTGTCTCTTCAAACTCTGCCCCCCATCCTCTGCCTGGCACTTCCTACCAAAGGCCATAGCTTGCAAATAAAATAAAAGCAAACCATAGACGAAAATTATAAATAAAACTAAAAGGTAACACTGTTGGTGGGAATGCAGGTTGGTGCAGCCACTTCAGAAAACAGTGTGGAGATTCCTTAAGAAATTAAAAATAGAGCTTCCCTATGACCCTGCAATTGCACTACTGGGTATTTACCCCAAAGATACAGATGTAGTGAAAAGAAGAGCCATCTGTATCCCAATGTTCACAGCAGCAATGTTCACAGTCACCAAACTGTGGAAAGAACCAAAATGCCCTTCAACAGACGAATGGATAAGGAAGATGTAGTCCATATACACTACGGAGTATTATGCCTCCATCAGAAAGGATGAATACCCAACTTTTGTATCAACATGGACAATACTGGGAGAGATTATGCTGAGTGAAATAAGTCAAGCAGAGAGAGTCAACTATCATATGGTTTCACTTATTTGTAGAGCATAAGAAATAACACAGAGGACATGGGGAGATGGAGAGGAGAAGAGAGTTGGGGGAAATTGGAGGGGAGATGAACCATGAGAGACTGTGGACTCTGAAAAACAATCTGAGTGTTTTGGAGGGGTATGAGATGCGAGGTTGGGGGAGCCTGGTGGTGGGTATTATGGAGGGCACGTATTGCATGGAGCACTGGTTGTGGTGCATAAACAATGAATTCTGGAATATTGAAAATAAATTAAAATAATATATATATACATATATGTATGTATATATATAATTATAGTTCTAAAAGAGAACTTAAAAAGATAGAAAACTGAGGTATGACATTGAGATACCACCTTATACCAGTTAGAATGGCCAAATTAGCAAGACAGGAAACAACATGTGTTGGAGAGGATGTGGAGAAAGGGGAACCCTCTTACACTGTTGGTGGGAATGCAAGTTGGTGTAGCCACTTTGGAGAACATTGTGGAGATTCCTCAAGAAATTAAAAATTGAGCTTCCCTATGACCCTGCAATTGCACTACTGGGCATTTACCCCAAAGATACAGATGTAGTGAAAAGAAGGGCCATCTGTACCCCAATGTTTATTGCAGCAATGGCTATGGTCGCCAAACTGTGGGAAGAACCAAGATGCCCTTCAACAGACGAATGGATAAGGAAGATGTGGTCCATATACACGATGGAGTATTATGCCTCCATCAGAAAGAATGAATACCCAACTTTTGTAACAACATGGACAGGACTGGAAGAGATTATGCTGAGTGAAATAAGTCAAACAGAGAGAGTCAACTATCATATGGTTTCACTTACTTGTGGAGCATAACAAAGAACATGGAGGACATGGGGAGATGGAGGGGAGAAGGGAGTTGAGGGAAATTGGAAGGGGAGATGAACCATGAGAGACTATGGGCTCTGAAAAACAACCTGAGTGTTTTGAAGGGGCGGGGATGGGAGGTTGGGGGAACCAGGTAGTGGGTGATAGGGAGGGCACGTATTGCATGGAGCACTGGGTGTGGTGCAAATACAACGAATACTGTTACGTTGAAAAGAAATAAAAAAATTTTTTTTCACTAAAAAAAACTGCAAAAAAAAATCAGTATTTCCCTGTTAAATATGATTTTACCTGTAGTTATTCACAGATTCCCTTTATTAGCTTTAAGAGTACCTTTCCTTTCCAAATTTGTTAAGGTTTTGTTTTTTTTTTTTAAATACGAATGGGTGTTGGATTTTGTCAAAAAAAAAACAAACTACAGTATGAAAAGTAAAAGTGATTAAACCAAAGTCAGAAGTGATTAAAAGGAAAGGATTTTTAAAATATTTTAATAATAATAATAAAAATAGTAAAAGTACAGAAAGAAGGTTAAAAGCAGACACCTAAAATATCAGAAGGTTAATAAAAAATAAACTAAATTAAAGCAGGAAACACATCTCTGAGTGCCCAGATTTGCTGGTTTGTTTGCTGGTTGTTTTAGAAATTAAAGTAAAACCAGGATTTTGAACAAGCTGGAAGCCTTGACGGAGCTGTAACCCAAACCATATTTCTCCTCCTCTCCCTGTCTTCTCAGATTCTTCTCAGTAGGGGTAATATTCATTTACTCTTAGGGAAAACCTCTCACCAGTCCAGGGATTATCAGCTGACCCTTTGTATTATAAAGTCTAGAGTTATTTTAGCCACAAACAAAGCTCATTTCAGAAATTAGAACTTTCAGTCCAAGGTAGAAGTCAAAACTCCCCATTGATTTAATATCAAATTAAGCTGATTTCAAGCTTTCTGGTCCTGGCAGATATTTCAGGAGTTCTTTTTCTTTTCTTTTCTTTTCTTTTCTTTTTTTTTTTAAGATTTTATTTATTCATTTGATAGAGAGAGACACAGTGAGAGAGGGAACTCAAGCAGGGTAATGGGAGAGGGAGAAACAGGTTTCCCGCTGAGCAGGGAGCACAATACCCAGGTCCATCCCAGGACCCTGGGATCATGACCCAAGCCAAATGCAGATGCTCAATAACTGAGCCACCCAGGCGCCCCTCAAGTATTTTTTCCTTTGTGGGAGGATTCTCTTGGGGCTTTGCAGGTTTCCTGCTGGCCCTGTTCCCTCTGAAGTGCCCAAGCTGAAACGGAGGCATTTTTCTTGGCTGGCTGCTTCTGATGCCTTCATGTGTTCCCAGGGTGTTGTCCTCTTGGTCCTGCATGTGGGGGCCAACTGGACTCAGGTGGGAACCCTCCAGATAAGACCTTCAATGCTCCATGCTTGCTCCCTCTCCTGCAGAGCCCTTGGCTGGATCTCAGGAAGCACACACACCCTACCCTTTGCCATAACAATCTCAGATAATGCCCCATGAGGCATCTGGCTCCTGGCCCTTGTCACAAAAGCTATGAGGCATCTAAAACCTGATAGATTTTCCAGACAGACCACTGGTGTCACTAAGTAGCAAGAAACATATTTCAAACTCTCCAGTGGTTCCCTGGGGGAGAGGACACACTGATGGCAGTTGATGGGCAGCCGACCTCTCCAAAGTGGGCCCTTCACCCACACTCCACACATTGATTGCTTTATTTTTTTAAGTTTTTATTTTAAGTAAAGTTTGTTCACAGAGTGTTATATTAATTTCAGGTGTACAATATAGTGATTCAATAGTTCCGTACAACACCTGGTGCTCTGCTGTCCATCGACTGATGAATGGATAAAGAATATGTGAGATATCTATCTATCTATGTATACACACACACACACACACACACACAAAATGGGATGTTATTCAGCCATTAAAAAAGAATGAAATCTTGCCATTTCAATGACATGGTTGGAACTTGAGAGTATAATGCTACGTAAAACAAATACCATATGGTTTTACTCATATATGGAATTTAAGAAACAAAACAAGCAAAGGTGAAAAAAAGAGAGAGAAAGAGAGAGACTCTTAACTATTGAGAACAATCTAACGGTTACTATTTAACTGCCTTTTAATCCTCTCTCCACTGAAGGGTTCCAGAAAGTTCTGTAAGTTTCCTCTGTAACTTCCACTGAATTTTATGTCTGATGGATCCATTTGAATGTGTCAATCAATACAGAGGCAGGAAGAGTCTTTGTTATATATGTCACAAGAACATATACGCAGTTGTGCCAACAGTCTATACACTTGGATCCCCAGATCTGGGGTCTGGCAGAGTCATGACATGTTTGCTTTGGGACCAGAGACAGGCTGTGGAGGATGATATATGCTCAGTGTTCACCCTTTCTTTGAACACTGTGAAGAGAATAGACAACCCAGGAAGAGTGTTTTTCCTTCCAGACCTCTCCTGGGGGATACTTTGCTCTAAAATTCCTTTCTCTTTCAGTTGTGTATTTGTGTATGCAGGTGTACATGTATGTATATATGTGCATTTGAACACACAACAAACCCACTAATTATGTATAGAGATCCCCCACTCTGCCTGAAGGCAATTGGCCTCACATATGACCATTTCTTAGGGAGGAGCAGCACATGCCTTTACACTAAATGCCTACCTCAGCTCCTCCATGACCGTGGGCCCCAGTTCTGAGTAAACTCACTCCCAGATGAACGGAGTATCCTGGGCAACCTCTAGACCCATGCCACTGCCTCTTCATCTCTGATTTATTCTTTACCCCTTGGCATACAATCTGCCCTTGGAGGTGGAGGCTTTGGGTATCATATCCCTACTCCCCCCAAAATAAGTGCTATGACAAGTTTGCTTTTCTACTGACTTATCATTCTTCTAAAGAGGCCAAGAGACAAAGACAGGACAAAAATCACTGCTGCTACTACTGAAACTAAGAAATTTCTATCCAGAGTTTTCCTGGGTTCACCCATTCTTTAAGTGACTCCTGGTAATACAAACAACTAGGCCATCTTGACTTATTTTTTTAATCAACAGCTATGCCCTTAGAGATGAATGTAAATATTTTACTCTATGAATTATTTCCCATCCCTCTACATGTTGGATGCAAGAAATCAATATCCATACCTGATGCTGACCTTTTTGTTCTATAATATTCTACTCAGTAAAGCTGTTATGTCCTTAAAGAACTTTTCAATTTTATATTTCACTTGGTAAAACACAAACCTAATCTCCTGCCCTCAGTTCACATCCATATTTCTTCACCATTCAGCCCTGACCTTAAATACCTTACCAAAAGCCATGTGAAGTATGTATTGTACAAAAATAGCACTTAGCATATGCTTGTGTTCCCAGGGCAAATTATAAGTTTAGTCTCTTTAATTAGAGTTCACATCCTTGTTACTTATTGTGTATATGTTTATGTGTTAAAACACGGCACTACAGTATGTAGATAATTCGACATTTCTGGGCTAAAAGCTTCATGGATTAGAGAGATTTTTCTCTCTAATTATAAAATGATGGTTCTTTATCACCTTTAGAGTAAGACAAGCTGAGGTTGGAATCTCAGTTCCATCCCTTGAATGGAATGAATGACATTCAAGGACACATCATGACTGACTTTGGATGTTAGTTCGGTTCTCTGTGACTGTTTCTTACTCTGCTCACTCTGATGGGAGCCACCTCATCAGTGAATAGTGTGAAGAAACAGCAACCAATAATGACACCTGATCTATATATTGAATGTCACTATTCAGTAGACTCTGTGCTGAGAGCTTCAGAAACCTCTCAGGGAAAGGAGATATGCAGAAATCTTGGAGCATAGGGGGCTCTCCACAGCTTGGCAGTACACAGATATGTCCAGCTTAGGATCCTTTTTCATTCTTAAAAATCTTCAAGGACCTCTAAGAGCTTTGCTTATATAGGTTATATCTGTCAAATTTATCAGATTCACAATTGCATTGAGAAATGTTTTAAAGATATATTGTTCTATCTTAAAATAGTCATACTAACCCATTATGAGATAATATAAATATCATATTTTTTATGAAAAATCACTAAATTTTCAAAAAAAGAAATAAGTAATGATGTTGCTTTGGTTGAAGTCTGTGCACAAAGCCAGCCATTCCAAAGTATGTGGGTGGGAAAAGGAAGATCTTATGGACAGGTGAAAGGGTCCCCAGATTCTCAGACTGCACCGAGAACCTCTTAAATAATGCCACATGCCATATTCAATAAATCATAGCTAATGCCATTACTTCTGTTATTATTTTTAAATTTTCCTACTAAAGATGAATGCCGTGACATAGGACTAGACCCCCTGCATCCCAGACAGAGGGTGTCTGTTGCCGTCCATCCTTCCTTCAGTGACTGGGCCTAGGAAGGGCACACTGCCAACCTGGGTGTGTAGTTATGGTTAATCCATTCTGCTTTGGTGTCCTGCATGCAGCTATTGGATTACCAGAGGCTATACCTACCCCTGGGGCAAAATACTCTGTCAAAATACTCATCAGCCTTGGATGCCAAAGTGGATCCAGCCAGGTAGGTAGCTCACAGGTGTAAGCAGCATAGTCACATTTCAACATTCTGGAGACCATGTCTCATATGACAGTCCAAGTGTCATCCCAGCTGGTAGGAACAGCACAGCCACCAGGACCTCTTGGGCTTCTCTGCCCATAGCCCACAGTGCCCTAGTGGGAAGAATCAAGTACAGTTCCCAGATTATAAGAATAAGCAAGATTTCACTATGAACTGAAAGATGCTGACTTACTGTTAGAGATAGAGAAGGGTTGCCTACTCATATTCTTATGAGTAAGCAGACCCAGGAGAGTCTCAGCTTCTGATTTTTCTACTGTTCTGAAAACACCTTGGATAAAAGTTCATCCAAGGCAAATTCAACTGTATCCCAAATGGAGAATTTGGTGCATCATCTACAGGATGTTTGCTAAGAATTCCTTATCTAGTGGCTGGATCAGGGTGATTACGGACCATCTGTGAAGCCCCCAGGGCTATAGGTTTGCAAACCATAACCACCAAATGTATGGTGTCCACAATACACTAAACAACCCAGCCATCTTGAAAAGCACAAAGAGCACCAATCAGAGATCCTTCCTTTCATCCATTGCACTGGTTAGCAAAACCAGGCACCTCTGGGAGCTTCCTGTAAGGGTGGATTCTGGTCCCATGGTAGTTGATCTCCCATATAAAACCCTGACCAGGGCAAGTTATTGTAGCTGCCCCTACAGTAGACACAGTAACTAGGGCACACAGTCACTTAGATCATACTGTCAGAAGCCAAGAATTTAAAGCAAATGATAGCCTTCATATCAGTTCCTGAGGCTCCCTAAGGACACTGACTGATCAGCTTGTGTACTTAACTAAAATGGGGCTAGAAGCAGAGTTCAGTTCTTCAGCCTGGGAATCCTGGAGATGATCTGGGTCCTTATTTGATCATAAAAGTACCTTAACAGAAGGAAAGAACTATGGTTCTGTAAGCCCAAAATGTAAGACCTACCATCTGGATGCCAACACTAAGGTCTTGCATCTGGGTCCCCCTAAAAAGGAGGGATGCAAGACCAGCCTTGAGTTGGGGCCATGCTGGGGCCAGGTGGGACTCTGGTTCTGAAGCCTGTTGGAAGGTATATGGACAGATCATCCCAGGTGTAGGGTGATGTGTTTGCCTTCTGCTTCATGGGCAATAATGCTCATGGGAAAATTTGCTCAGAATGTGAAGATATCATCTGTGTTGTAGTTTCCCAACACAATGAGGAGAAAACGAGGGCAGTGTACATTTATTTTTGTTTTGTTTTCATGAATCGTATGTTAAAGGATTGTTCTTTCTTCCTGGTATCTTTTTCCTATTCATCTTAAAATATACTTATATGAATTGGTGCAAGTAGATTGTTTACATTGTTTGAGTGTAATTTAGTATTTAATGTCATTAGCATTTAATGTTACTTTTAGCAAAATAAGAGATTGAAAGCCAGCAGTGGTGCAGATTTTGTGGGATCTGAAATTTCCCCAATTTGAGCATCTTCCTTAATAAATAAAAGATCTATTTTGATAAGAGAGGAAACTAACAACAAATCATGTATCTTAAAACCCAACAGGTACCATGAATATCATGAGTTTCAGGAAAACAGCTTAATTTTTCTATTAACTCACTGCCTGGTAACCTTTATATTATAATTTCTTTTGGTGCATGCTGGTTGGTTTCCTCTTCCCCTGACAATGATTTCATAATAGCATTTCTTATAACCAAAATAGGATGACAAGCCAGTTGTTTTCCTAACATGATTGATTAAAATTTGTTTTATTAACTTTAAATATCTTTTAGCTTTATAGCTCATAATTAGTAATATAATGTATATTTTTAGAATTATTGACAAGTCTTAGAAGGCATCTGTCAAGTTCTTTCAGGCATGAGCTGTACAATTCACAGTATTTTAATTTTTTTATTCAGTAACTAATCTTAAATGAATTGATGACACTCATTAGCCAGTTCATCATTGTGAAATGAGCACCCAGAAGGTATGGGTTTTTCTTCTATTTTCTTGTTTTCTTCCTGAAGTCAGTGTTCTGATGGTTGGAGTCCCAGGAGAGCTGAGGGTGTCAATATTCATGGGCCTTTGTCTGGAAAGTGCACTCATTTCTCAAGGGTACTTCTCTGAATGTGCCCAAATTTAGGCTTTTCACAGTTTTTTTTCCTCCTGTCCAATTACCTCAAAGCTAAGGAACATTGTAATCAAAAACATTTAAAGCTGGTGAAGAACTTGCAGACTTGATATATGTTCTTATTTTTGCAGGGAAACATAAAGTGATAAATCCTAACTATAGAACAAAGCCCCCCCCCCAATGCGTGCAATCACTCTGAGAGTTAGAAACACGAAAAAGTTTTGTGCAAGTCATTGGTACTGTGTAGATACTGCTGGAAATCTGGTGTTCAGTAAATTGCTATAATCGCTTAATAAGGATAGTCTGCAATTAGTTGAGAAAATATAGTAAATACATTATTTCAGCAGGTGCAATACTTGCATTAATTATATTTCTGCAGAGACTTCTTAATTGATTTTTCTTTAGAACACAAGTAACTTGAGGCTGATCTGTAACAGGACACAGAAGCCCATTAACATGGCCCAACTTCACTTAGACCAAGCTAAACCTTTCTGAATCACTCATTCCACCATGGTGGTGAAGATAGCTGCCACACCTCTGCAGAACATAACATTCTTTTGGCAAATACTTAAAAATATTTTAACTAATGAAATTCAGAATAAACATTGTGCTTCATATTGGCAGCTGAAAGAGCCATGCCAGGAACCATTATTCTCCATGGACTATAATTTACTATCTTCTCAGTCCAACACCAGCCCCAGCTTTGAGCACATATGGCTCTAAACAGGCTTTCATCTAAAATATCAACCTAGGGGCATGTGTCCAGTTAAGATATGTCCAATGAAATGTTAAAACTGAAATTGTGATAAGTTCATACAAAGAAATACTACTCAGCAATTAAAAAATTAAAAAAAAAGAAATTATTGATGCAGACTAGAACACGGGTGTATCTCAAAATAACTGTGCTGAGTGAAAGAAGCCAGACCAAAAACAAAAGCTTATACACCCTATGATTCATTTATGTAAAACTCTGGGAAACGTGCAATAATGAATAGTGACAGAAAGCAGATAAGTTGTTGCTGTGGAAGGAGAAGGGTAGACAGAAGGGATTACCAAGGGGCATGAGAGTGACAGATAGGTTCATTATCCTGATTGTGGTGATGGTCTCATGGGGTTATACATATGTAAAAATGCATCAACTTGTACACTTTAAGCAACTTATTATATGTCAATTATACTTCATTACGTTGTGTAAAACAGTGTTATTGTTAAACAGGTAGTGTCTTTCCAAATAAGTTCAGAATAAAGAAAATTAAAGGTAAATTTGTTTCCTTTTAGCATAATAACACCTGAGGGCATGAGGAAATGGCAGTCACTTGGCTTATGGAAAGACTGGCTATGTCAAGGCCACCAGGACTATTTAGTTTTACTTATCTGTCAGAGCTGACAGCTGAGGGTGTCCCATAATTTGCATTGCAAATCATTCCAGGCAAGGCTAGAGGAGAGGCTTCCCTTAGAAGAGACCCAGGTATAGGGTCTGTCTCTTGGAAGACAACACACAGGACAAAGGACCAAGGGTGAAATTCAGCCAATGGCAAGAAGAGTAAACAGATTTCACCCTAAAGTGAACTCTAATGCATTAGTAGAACTGCTTGAAATCCTGTGTTGACAAGGACTCTGACCTCTCAGCAATTTAGGAAAAAGTACTGGAATTGATTATTAATGTCTGTCATGGACACATCTGCCAAATAGCTGCCAAGCTTGACTTAGGTGACCTTCAAGATTCCTTCTAACTCTAACCATGTAGATGCACTGACCAAACACAACTAACTGTGCAAAAGACTAAGGAAGATTCAGAAGAAGGAAACTGACTATAGATAACTTTTTAAAGTGATTCCCTTGTGCCAGGTACTATTTTATCTGCTTCTCAGAGGTTAACTTTTTACTTTTCACAGATACCAGTAAGACTGCCGTTTTACATCATCTGTGTGGGACACTCAATACTGCCTCACAGTTTGCAATGCCTCCCTTATAGTTAGGAATAACCGATATGTTTGTTTTCAGTTGGTTAAACTGAGATTCAGAGACATTATATGTGCAAGGTCACAGATGGTGACCATTATGTGGTAGAGTTATATGTACACTAGTGTGTGGGATCCAACTCCATACCTTTCTTACTCCCAGTTGTTTGCCTTTAATTAACAATACTATGGCATACGGTATGTCCCCCAAAAGGACATGTTGAAAGAAGCTCCAATGTTTTGAGCTTGAGTGACTGAGACAATGAGGATGTCACTAATAAAGATGGCTCTGGGAGGAAGTGGTAAGGCAAATGGTATACCACACCCAGTCTCTCCTTCCAAGTATACATATCTATACTGAACCCTGCTGTGCTACACAATAACGAGTGATGCCCTTACCTAAGTAAGCAAGTATCCTAATATTCTTCTTTTTTTAATATTTTATTTATTTGACAGACAGAGATCACAACTAGGCAGAGAGGCAGGCAGAGAGAGAGGAGGAAGCAGGCTCCTTGCAGAGCAGAAAGCCCAATGTGGGGCTCGATCCCAGGATCCTGGGATCATGACCCAAGCCGAAGGCAGAGGCTTTCACCCACTGAGCCACCCAGGTGCCCCCTAATATTCTTTTTTAAAAAAGATTTTATTTATTTATTTGACACAGAGAGATCACAAGTAGGCAGAGAGGCAAGTGGGGGGGGCAGGTGCACAGGCTCCCTGCTGAGCAGGGAGACTGATGTGGGGCTCCATCCCAGGCCCCTGAGATCATGACCTGAGCTGAAGGCAGAGGTTTAACCTACTGAGCCACCCAGGCACCCCAATAAATTCTTTTTGATTCACATGTTACATACATTCAAATACAACCATTTATCAGTATATAAATTATAATAGTATTTTAATACAATTTATTTTTAAATAGGGGAATAAAATATAGAAGAAATATGGAATTATAGCCTTTTATAATTCCTTTTACCAGTGCTCTTTATCTTTTTAAAATATGGATTTAAATTACTGTCATGAGGTTGTCTGTAATCAGCATGAACTTCTATTTCTTGTGAGGTGGATCTATAAATAATGAATTCTTTCACTTTCTTTTTATCTGGGACTATTTTTTTTAAGATTTTATTTATTTATTTGAAAGACAGAAATTACAAGTAGGCAGAGAGGCAGGCAGAGAGAGAGAGAGGAGGAAGCAGGCTCCCTGCCCAGCAGAGAGCCCGATGCGGGGCTCGATCCCAGGACTCTGGGATCATGACCTGAGCTGAAGGCAGAGGATTTAACCCACTGAGCCACCCAGGTGCCCCTATCTAGGACTATTTTTATTTTACCTTCATGTTTTGACAGTTTTGCTGGGTAAAATATTCTTGGTTAATGATTTTTCTTCTAGCACTTTGAATATGTCATCCCACTGCCTTCTGGCCTCAGTTGTTTTTAATAAAAAGTCCGCTGTTAATAGTATTGGGGTCCTCAATGCTTATGAGGTGTCATTTTTCTGGTGTTGTTTTTGAGATTCCTCTTTGTCTTTCAACATTTTCACTCTGATGTGTCTAGGTGGGTATCTTTCTTGCACTTACCCTTCTTGCAGGTTATTAGCTTCTTGAATGTGTACATTAGTGGTTTTTAGTCACTACTTCTTTGAATATTTTTTTTCTTGTTCTATCTCTTTTCTCTTTTTGATACTCTCATTACGTGTATATTGATATATTTAATGGTGTCACGTTTCTCTGAGGTTCTGTTCACTCTCCTTTTTAAAAGTCTGCTCTTTGGATTGCATAATACCTATAGATCCATTTTCAAATTCACTGTTTTTTTTTTTTTTTTTCAGACAATTCAAATCTACTATTAACACCCTCTAGGGAATTTTTCATTTCAGTACTTTTCCACCCCAGAATTTCTGTTTGTTTTTTCTTTTATAATTCCTATATCTTCATTGATATTCTGTATTTGATGAAATGTTAATACACTTTATCTTATTTCTCTAATTATGCTTTCTTTACTTCTGTGAGCATTCTTATAATGAAAAGAAGTATTTTTCTGTTAGATCTGATATCTATTTACTTTCTCAGGCAGTTTGTATTGACTATAGTTTTCTCTGGTACATGAACTGTACTTTCCAAGTCTTATGTTTTGCTGTTGTTGTTGCAAATTGAACACTTTAGATGGTATTTTGCAACAATTCTATATACTGACCCTTTCTTCTCTGAGGTGGGCTTGTTGTTATTTTTCTATTTATTATTTTAATAACTTGGCACAATTATTTTGGTGGAATATATTTCCCCACAGTGTGAAACTTGTGAAGTCACTCTTCAGAAGGCACAGCCTCAGGCATACATGTAATCTTGGATGGCAGTGGAATATTTGCATCATACTTGGCTAATAGAGTCACTGATTTCTGCCATGCTCTATTGTTTTCTAGAATGCCCTTGCTCAAAAGTCAAATACAACTAAATTTGGAGATCTTTGCAGAGGTAGTTTTTGCAGCCAGATTTTGAAGTTCATTCAGACTGGAGGAGGGCTCATCTTAACTTTTTCCCTAGTTCTTTTTGGTAAATTAACTGGTTTACAGTTGATATTGTTATTCTTATGGAGTTACCAGCCTCCTCTAAGTTGTTTACCATGAAAATGCTTTGGAGAATGCCTTTTGGCTTGAACTTTCCCGCACTCTGTTTCAAATAGAGACACTTTCTCTGGGAATAGTAAAGAGTTTTCTTGAGGTCTGACTCTCCTCCTGGGACAACTCTGAGCCATGGGCCTAGAGCTGGAGGAAGGAACAGTATTCCACTTCTCCAGAAATGATACCCCTACTTCCCAAACTTCTATTGACATAGCATATCTGCTCAAAAACTGAACTGAGAAGAAGGAAATTGGGACACAAAACTCTTGGTCTCAAACACCTGAGGTGGAATCTCTGTCTCTGCAATGAGGCTGAGTGTTGGAATGGAATCCTGGACCTTTTGTCTACAGTCATCTGGGATTTAGACTCTGCAACAAGGAGTAGAGAGGGCACAAATGAGAAGTTGCTAGCATGCCCTCTTGGGGAGATAATATATCCCTCAACTGGATCTTGGGGTTGAGAGGGAGAGAAAACCCTATGTTCTTGGCTACACCTTTCCAAATAGGAGTGTCTCTCACTCTAAGTTGGGGAGAGATGCAGTAGGGAACCAGTGTTATATCAAGTGTCACAGACTTGCTGTTCTTACCTACTTTTAATAAGTTTTCTTGAATAAATATTTCTATATTTACTGTATGTTCTTGGGACAATTTCCAGACACTTCCAATGGTTGTTTCTTTAATAATTTTTACCAGTCATGTTTGTTTCAGTGAGGAACCGTTCCATAGAACTCTTCATGCTACCATTTGGAAATGTTTGTATTTATATATATATTCATATATATATATATATATATGTGTGTGTGTGTGTGTGTGTGTATATATATATATATTCTCCAAAAGGTTCCATATATTCGTATCTACACCTGTCATTTATTCTGTTTTACTCATTGTTACATTTTGTAATTTATCTGTATTGTAGCATGACACTGTAGTTCATTCATCTTGCTATTTCGATATGGAAATACACCATGGTCTCTTTGCCCATGTTTGTGATAGTGTGGATTAGCTAGTTTATTAGCTAGGTTTTTGTTTTGTCAAAAATGCTGTCTTATTAAGACATTCTTGTTTTTGTCCTGATGTTCAAGTGTGTTATTTTTGTATTTCCCCATTTAAGATGATAATATTCACTCTATTTTTCTTTTCTAATAGAAGGTCCTTATTGGGTTAAAGTTTTATCTTCTATTCCTACTTTTAAAAGAGTTTTAATTATTTTTTAAAATTTTCTGCACTCATTATTTTCTTTTAATTTGTTAATATGTTAAATTCATTTTTATACATTTTCAAATATTAAATCTTCCATAGATGGGATAAACTCAATTTAATTTCTTTTTTATAGACCATTAAGTTCAATTTGCTCATATTTTGTTTTAAAATTTTACAGCTACAGTTAATAAGAGACAGATTTGTGGTATAAGAAAATTAAATAATAGAAATGAAAAGTTAGATTTTACCAGGGCTAGTAGGTTAAGGTTGCTAATCCCTTTGTTTAAATTCTCTGTACTTGTTAATTAGATTATCTGCTTAACCTATAATAATGCAAAGAGATACACTGATACCTCACAGAATAAGAGTGGATTTATCTTTGATGTTCTATCAATTTTCTTTATACAATTTTAGGTTCTCTTATTAGGCAAATACATATTTAGAATCATTGAGTCTTTTTGATGAATTGAGTCTTTTACCATTTTGTAGGAACCCTCTCTCTTCCTATTAATACTTTTAGAGTATATTCCGTCTGATTTTGATGTAACTGATTCTGTATTTTTTTGTTAGTAATTGCTTGATATGACTTTCTCATTATCTTGCTTTCAATTCTTTTATATAATTGTGTTCTAGGTGTGTCTCTTGCAAACAGGATAGATATGGACTTTATTTTATCATTTAATTTGAAAATGTCTGTCCTATCACTGATGCATTTGGTCTGATTATATTTATTTGTTGATTTATTTGTAATTACAGATTTATTTGTACCTATTTCTCACATCCCAGAAGGGAAGATTTTACTTAGGATAATTGACAAGTATGGAATATAGAGAATCATTCTTAAGATGCTTCAGCTTATCTAGATACAAATGAAAGTTAAAATTATTTTTTGTGTTCTAATTAACATTTTTTTTAAATTTCTAAATGCTTCCAAATACTGATATCTTGTTGCTCATGTTGGAGCTGGGTTCATGGAGAGAAGTCACAGTGAGGGAATTTATAGGTCAACAGTTAAAGGAATGACATTTATTGAGACTCTGAAGGCTTGTAAGACAAGATCTATGGAACAAACACCATTTTAAAAAATATCTGGGATTGCATGGCCCAAAGAAAACTAGTTGGTCATTTTGAGGCTTATGTATGAAGTCAGTTCATAACAGGCTTTAAAAGTGTTTTTCTTTATTTAAGATTAAATTAGAGAGGGAGTTTGAAACAAATTCAATGCTTTCCTACCTGAAGATTCCAGGGGCCCTGAACTGGAGGGAGGATATCTGTGAGCTATTTTAAATATATGAACTACTCACCATCATAAAGTCACATAGGCTAACTAAAATGCCTGTTTCTTTTGCTTATTTTGTTGTAATTATATCAATTCAGGAATAATAATCATAAAGTGGTAATAAAGGTATCATGATTTTTTTAGTACAAAAGCACAATTTAAATAAAAGGGGGCGCCTGAGTGGCTTAGTCCTTAAGTGTCGGCCTTCAGCTCAGGTCATAATCCCAGGTCTTGAGATCGAGCCCCTCATTGGACTCCTTGCGTGGTGAGCCTGATTTTCCCTCTCCCTCTGACTCCTGCTCCCTCTGCTTGTGCTCTCACTCTCTGTGTCAAATAAAAAAATAAATAATAAAATCTTAAATAAATAAATAGGAAACAATATGATGATAAACATGATATTTTCATAGTCTCAAAGAATTTCCTCAGAAGATATTTTATTAATTACAAAGAAGAAAATAATAACTTTATAGTGGAAGAATCTGAAAGATCCATCTTAACTAATTGATGGTCAAAGCTCACATAAGACATTAATATAGTGTTCACATACACCCACACACACAGATATGAGTTACTGAGAAAGTTATATACTTCCGTGGTATCCTTCACAAAAAATTGCATAACCTAATTAGAATACATCACATAAAAATCAATTCATCAATTCTCCTGCTTTCATTTTAAGTTAACATTGTATCAAAAAATAACACACAAAAAGGAAAAAAACATGAACACATTTGGATGAAGTTCCCGTATGATGTAACTCTGACCCCGATCAAGATATGGAACATTTCCAGAACCTCAGTATCCCCACATTCACCTTCTGCTAAGTAACCCCTCTCTCAAAGGGTAAACATTACCCTGGGTTGAATCATCAGAAATTAGTTTTGTATCTTGTTTGCTTTATACAAATGTAATCATAGAATATACATATGTTGTATCTTTTCCTTTATATTAATATTTTGTGAGATTCATTCACATAGTTGCATGTAATAGAAATGTGTTTCATTATTGTTATGTAGTATTCTACTGTAAAAATATACTGAACTGTATTATCAGTTTTAATATTGATGGGTTTTTTAGCTGTTTCCAATTTTTATTATTTCAAAATTGTTACTATAGGTATTCTTGTACATGTCACCAGTATAAATGGCAAAATTCTGGAATAGAAATGCTCAGTCATAGATTATGTGAATGTTCTATTTTAGTAGACACTCCCAAACACATTTTCAAGTGGTTGCACAAATTTATTTCTTATTTATTTTTGCAAATTTAAATTTACATTAGGGATGTGTCAGAATTCAATTTGCTTTGCATCCTTTTCAACAATTGGTTGAAATACTGCCATGTTAATCATCAAGGAAATGCAAATATATATGAAATGATTTTTTACTATATATTATGTGTAAATATATGCATGTGCATTTCCTTGATGATCAGTGTAGAAATTTATCTTTTCATATGCTCAGTAGCCACTCAAATATTCTTTTATGAGCTACATTCTCAAGGCTTTTGTCCATTTTTATATTCCGTTGACTACTTTTTTCTTTAAAAAATTCTACTTGAAATAATTATAGATTTATAGAAGTTGCAAAGACAGTAAAGAGAGGTCCCATGAACCCATGACCCAGTCATCCCTAGTGATTACATCATACATAATTATGGTACAAAATCAAAACCAGAAAACCAACAGTGGTACAAAGTGTATGCTAACTTTTATGCTATTTATTCAATGTGTAGATTTGTGTAACCACCAAAGATATAGAACCGCTCCATCACCACAGAGGTCCCTTTATGTTATTCCTTTATAATCATGCCTACCCATTCCCCCGTACCAGAAATAGATAAATGATCTAATTTCTCTATATCTGCAACAGTACTTAGTATTGGCAGTGCTTTGTTTTTTTGTTTTTGTTTTGTTTTTTGTTTTTGTTTTTTTTAGTTTTCTCATTGGTGTGTAGAGACATATCCTCTGGTTTCAAGTTGCCTTTCCCTAATAGTTGATGACATGAAGCACTTCTTCACAGGCTTATTTGAAATCTGTATGTGATCTCTGGTGAAATGTGTATTTGTGTCTTTTGCTAATCTTCCAAATGGATTGTTTGTTTGTTTTAACCATTGAATTTTAAAAGGGCTACTTTTTAAAATAGATTTTTATTTATTTATTTATTTGACAAAGTGAGAGAGATCGCAAGTAGGCAAAGGGGCAGGCAGAGAGAGAGGGGGAAGCAGGCTCCAGGCAGAACAGAGAGCCCGATGCGGGCCTTGATCCCAGGACCCTGAGATCATGACCTGAGCCAAAGGCAGAAGCTTAACCCACTGAGCCACCCAGGCACCACTGTTTGTTTTAACCATTGTGTTTGAAAAGGGCTACATATAGACCTGAGATCTTTGTCAGATATGTGGTTTTCAAATATATTCTCCCAGTCTTTATCTTGTTTTTTTAATCCCCTCAACAAATTCTTCTGCAGAGAAAAAAGGTTTTAATTTTGTGAAGCCTGTCTTTATCTTAATAACTTCTCGTCCATAATTTGGACATAAGGCATAGATTGACTATATGCATGTGCATGTGTATGTATTTGAATTGGTAATTCTCTGCCCAGCAGCAAAGATATCTATCTTTCTGGGAACCTGAAGACATACTCAGTCTTGTGTTTGTCAGTTCCTCTTAGTGTCTCTTCAGGCGAGTGCCCTGAGCTCAGAGCCCTGTGTGCTGCCAGCTGCCTCACAGGCAGACAGATAAACAGATGAGGCTGAAGTCACATCCCAACTGTGGCGCCATCTGATCCCACATTAGCATTCCAATTCTGAGTCAATCCTAGTGCATGACCTTTCTAAAATTTTTATTATTGTCCTAATTATTTCCTGGAGAGCCCAGGTCTTTACTAGTTGAGTTCTACAAAGAAAAGTTATTCATCCCCAAACCGTAACACTTATAAGTGAATGAATTTTAACTTAGTACAGAAGTTACATTTGGATGTACTTTCTTAAGGAGCCCATGCCAAATATGTGTTTCACAGAAACACTGCATCATGAATAGTTTTCCTGATTTCTCTGCCTTTCTCAGCCTTTTCTAGCACTCTTTCCAGCATCTTCCTCCCCTTCTTTTTCTTTCCATCCTATGACCTCCCTTTCAGGTTTGTAAGCTTTTTCTCTGTTGTGAACCTCTGAGATTTTCATCTGTCTCTTACCTGTGTCCACATCTGTCTCAGTGCCACATACTGTCCACCAATACTCTCTGAGACTTACTTGCTTCCCTCCACATCCCTTCCCACACTCTCCTATCTTTCCTTCACCCAGTTATTCTTGCTCTATTTTCTGCCCCCAAATCACACATTCTCTTTCATTTTCCCCTTATCATCATGACCGGAGTTTAACTTCATAACTTATTAACATTGTGACCTTGGGGAAGATAATTTTATTTTTCCCATGAGCTCCTGTTTCCTCATGCATTCAATGAGGACAAAATACCTATCTTGCATTTTTGTTGCATGGATTAGAGACAATTCATATGAATAATAACAGGTACTAACGTCTATGGAGCAATAATGATATTCTAGCAATACAAAAAGTAGACTTCATCTCATAATGTTCCTATGAAGCCAACACTATTACTATGTCCATTTTACAGTTGCGAAAAACTAAGGCACAGGGAGATTAACTTATAAACAATGAAATTGCCAACCATAACTGGTCACTCTGTGGCACAGTAAAGCAATCTCTCTCCTCTCACAGGATCTGGCACATGAAACCACTGGCCAGATATCTTCAACAAGAAGCCGTCAAACAGAGAGGAAGTCCTGTCAGCAGCACTTTGAAAGATGTAGTATCATTACTCTCAGTTTATACATGATGAAACAGTCTAATGGGAATTGTATAGTTTTCCCCAAGTCCCAAGGGTAAGTGAATGAGCCTGGGATTGAACTCAGACTTCTCTTATTCTAAACTCTAAATTCTGGAACCCTGAAATGGTAGCTTATCTCTAGGGTGGAGCATTAAGCTATCCCTTCCCAATACATATGCCCATCTCAAGGAACGGGACTTCCTCCCTTCCCCTTGAATCTGAGCTGACCCTAGCAGCTTTCTTTATCAATAGAATGGGGAAGGGATGATGTTCTGGGATTTCTGAGGCTAGGTGATAAGAAGCCTGCATATTCACTTGAGCCCCTTGGAATATTAAGTGTTGGAGTGAGAAAGACAACAACCCTGTTGGAAAGCTAATGGGAGAGGTGTATGCTTTGTGGTGGAGAAGTGGATCCAAACAGCATGTCTCCTTGGCCCCTCACCTCCTTGGAACATGAAGGAGGGTGAGAGCACGGCTCCTGAATGCCTCCAGCTGGGGGCTGTATCACTCTCACTCTATTCCTCTCTTGTACCAAATCTCTTGCTTTCTTTCTTGTTTCAGTAAAATTTGGTATTTCACAGGTAATAAAGGTCAGGTCAGAACTAAACTTTTTTGTTTGTGACTGAATTGCTTTAGAGATTACAAAATTTTTTGGCTAGAACAAATTTTGGACGAGTTATTATTTGCATTGTAAAGACTTTCTGGAGATTAGTTGTACCATTCCTGCTTATCAGTAGAGAAAGCTGAGAGCTAAGGGAGTAGATATTAAAAGTTCTCATTACACAAAAAAGATTCTGCAACTATGTATGTTAACTAGAATTATCATGGTGGTCATTTTGCAATATATAAAAATATTGAATAAATTTTACATCTGAAAACAATATAATTTGATATAATATAGTATGTGAATTTGACCTCAATTAAAAAATTCTTTTTAATCTGGGCCGTGGGGTGCAGGAGAGAAACCTCAATTTAGCTGAGAACAAAGACAAGGGCTGACGGTCTTTGACTCCATGTTACATGAGTGGTTTGTTTAGCAGATTTAAATGCAACTATTCTGAATGCAACACATAAGAGAAACTGAATGTTCAACCTCCCTGAAAATACACTGACTCCACTGCACAATCAAAATGACATCCAACAAGCCCAGTCTGGGATTAGAGCTCTCTGAAGTCCTCAAAAGTCTCCAGACGCCCTTCTTATCCATCTGCTTTCCTGCTCCATGGAACACCATCTTGGTTCTGTGGTTTGGTGCCTCTCTTCCCTAGCTACCTATGGGAACTGACGATTTTGGCTTAAACTGCACACCTTACCTTAGACCTTAGCACCTGTCTTTGCTGTGCTTTGTTTCCTACCCCAGACTTATCCCCAACCTCTGTCCCACTTAAATGGGGCTGATACCAGGGGACCAGAAGGTTTTCACCAGGCTGGTGGGTTTCTGATTATCTCCCAACAATAGAAAACAGCAGAAGGAGATTGGAGGTTAAGACTAGTGAGGAACTGGCTATTTTTTCCCCTAATACCTCTTTGTTCTATAACTTGTTCTGGGAAGAACTGTGTTATCTGCAACAACAGCTCCTATGAAAGGACCTTTCTCCACAGCTAACACCTTACTATCTTCACCATTCTGTGCGTGTGGTTCCCAGAACAATATAGCCTCCTGCTGCTGCTGGCTCCAGGTACCTTCACCATGTCCGGTTTTGCCCCATGGTCCTGCTCTTCACCTCTAAATGATTCCTTCCTTAAAGTCTCTTCACTGGATCATCTAGGGTAAACTTTAATATAGTGTAGTTCCCCAAATCCTTCTAGATCTTTGGCTATATACCTCATAACTTTCTGTAGTAGGAACTCCATCCCAGCATCCAACGGTAGTCCTTGAAATCCCCTCAAGTAAATCTTCCTCAGCATTCATCCCAATACCTCCCACCTGCTAGAGAAAGAAACCAGAAAGAAGTGTTCTTTCTTGACCCAAGAAAGGTGAACTCTTAAATTTAGGTAAGGGAGAATATCAATCATCTGTAACCTCCAATGTTTTGGCAGGAACTGTACTTCATTAATCTTGGGGTGCCAATAGGAATGTGCCATGTTTCAAGGGTCATGAGTTACGAATGGCTGAGAAGGATTCAGGGGTGGGGAGAGGTTCTTGGGCATTAATTACCTACTTTTTCAGATTTCCAGTTATAGTTCCTTTCCCCTGGCTTTGTTATCTGTTCCTCGACAGAGAACCAGTTCTGAACTCAGTCTTGGATGTTTGCTGTCTAAAAATCAGCACTCAAAAGACAAGTCATTCTGGGAATCTTTCCTTTCTCTGGGAAAGCCAGCAATCTGGGATGATGGTGGGCTAATGTCTCAAAAACCATCTTCCCCGTCCAGGGTAAAGGGAAAGGCCTGGAAAAGGGGGCAGGGCTATGTGCGGGAGAAGCAGGTGCCCAGGCAGGTATTCCTATGTCTACATGACCCTAAGCAGACTTGCTGACATCAGCAGCAGCTGTTTTCAAATATAGCCAGGCTTTGTCTTCTGTGAAAGTCTGGTCCTTCATCCCTCAAGGCCAGTGGTCTACAAATCTCAAGGATATTAGGTAAGTTATGCTACAGACCAAGGAACTTGGGTCAGCAAGCAAAGAGGGCATAAGTTCAAAACAAGTTAACCTTTAAGACTAGTTGGAGTTTTCTTAAGTGTCCATTCATGTGCATTACCACATGGGGGAGAGGAAACTTCTGTGAGGTTCTCTCATGGTTTTATTTTCCTAGATGTATCTCTCTGAGGTCAGGTTTCCTCTTCCCAGCATGTTATAAAGACTCTGAACTCCTATCTCCTCTCTGTTACTTCCAAAGCATCTTGTTTCCTCCACAAAAGTTCTTTCGCTCCACCTCTTTTACCAGCCTTGAAAAATCCTCAATGACTGGATTGACAAAGGCCAAGAAATCTCTCTGCCTGTACTGACTTCCTCTTCTGAGGCAGAGAAGCAGAGCCTGCTGCATGCTTGTATGGTTGGGTACATTCAGGAGGAGAAAAATCCTTGAAGTAAAGCACCTCAAAAGATTACCGAGCTCCGTAAAATAGAAACCACAACAGCTGAGTAGTACTAGATCTTGGGAAACAAAAAGTGGGTCCTCCCTGCAGGCTCAGAGACCCCATCTTTAGCTGTTTCTAGCTTCTGACTTTCCCTGGAGCTGATTATCTGCTCTACCTAAACCTGAATATTCTGACTATACATCTTGCCAAGACAAGCAACAGGAGAAGAAAGAATCCCACAATACTCTTATGTACCTTCTTTTGAAAACATTTTCATGTACCTACATAAGTAATTTCTTAAAAATAATTGGGCCCATTTCTATTGCTAATCTTACAGCTCTCCATATGGCCCGCCCACTCCATCATCATGGACAGGACCCACTGATTCCTCTGATGAATAAGTCATGCCAGGGCTCTGGGTTCCTGCAACTCCATCTGCTGGGACTGAGACAGCTGCTTCTGTACGCTGAAGAGCCACAGAGGTGGCCCGGATATTGGCATGAGAGCCTGAATGACAGTGGCTATGTGGGACTGAGAAAATTTTATATCTGACAGCATAGCACACAGGTGGGCAGTAATAGATACATGCCGTCTTCTACAGAGTAATTTCTGTTTTCATTCTTGGTTTGGATATGCTCTGATCTGCCATATTTCTGTGTGATTTGCAGACTGAGGGCTTTCTATTATTCTTAAGCAAGATCAATTTGCTATTTTCTTGCAGATGCTGTGGCATTTGGGTGGGGCTGGGGCAAGATGGAGTGTTTATGATAGTCTAGTTAACACACAGAAAAGAAGAATCTGTACTCTGCAAGACGAAACAGAGTGAGAATCACTTATTGTGGGTTTTTGGTAATGGTTCCAGAGCATACTTTGAGCATCTGTGATGGGACTCAATCATGACCTATAATTTGTATGAAAATAGGGTAAATCTGCCTTCCCCAGCCAGCCAGCTGCCAAAAAGTCTGTCATATGGCATTTCATTGAGCCTCATGTACATCTGCTTTGTAGGCTCAGAAATCTGATTTTATCAACAACTAGATTGTTAACCTAGAGTCACATTTGCCAACATCTCAAGTTACAGATGTACATAAATAGGATACTATTGGGGAAAATATAATAAAAGAGAAAAAAAACCTTATTCCTCAGTTTGACCAGATGGCTCGCCTTAACATCTCTAGCCCACTCTATTCCTATAGACAAAAGGGAACAAAATCAATGTGTGAAGCCTGTTTGGGAAATGAAATTAGAAGAAAATGTTATTTAGATCATTAAAACGAAGTCAATAACCCAGAGTCCTCTTATAGGTCTTGTGCTGTTCATAGACAGACACTTTCTACATTTGCTTCTGTGACTCTTGATTCAGTGTTGACAGCATATTTTCTGCTGACCAACCCTTTTCTTTCTTTACTGATTAACACATCTTATTTAAAATTTTATTAATATCTTAAGGTAAATTTTGCACTGATATGGGTTAATCTCGTCATCTCTTTATAGATGTTGTATTTGTCTTTGAACATCATTCATTTTGTGCTGGTTCTATTCATTGACTCAGAGGGAAATCTTCCTTCTCTTATCTAAAAATGTAGAACATTTCATTGCTGACACCCCAGGAGACACTTGCATCTGTAGCAGTATCTGAAGCTGATATTTCTCCCCATCACATCCCCCAAATGCCATCTTTCCCCACTCCTCGGGACTGTATTCTTTTGTTCACCTCTGTCAAAGAGTATTGGCAAGGCATCCCATTTTGGCAAGGTATGTCACACTCAGGTCTATTATATTTGGGGAAACTGAGCGGGGCATTTATGAATGCATCAGTCATATATTTCATATATTCCATCAGTCATATATTTCATCACCCACAACCCTTAATGATTATTAAATGTTACTTCATTCCAGGCACTATGCTACGTAGTTTACATGCATTACTTAATTTAAGCCTTAAAACTATCCCATGAAAGAGAAACTTTCCAATACTACTCTCTACTTTCCACATTTTAAACCTCAGTGGGACCAATCTACTTGCCCAAATTCAAACAGTATATAACAAAACAAAACCCCCACTTGGATCAGTTGGGCTGAAGGTTGGAATCGTTTGCCACTTGGCCGCCACATCTTTGTATGGGACTTTCTTACTGATCTTCAGGCGCTTGCTATTGCCTCAACTAAACTGTTTTAAAGCTGGTTTGGTTTTCCTCACCACTATGGATGAAGCTAGTCCTCTCACATATAAAATGTAGTAATGTGCAATCTCCAAAGCCCCTAGAAAATATAAGAAGAACTCATGTTATAGAGAATATTAGATGCCAGCAAGTCTGCTCAGAGTCATCTAGCCATAGGACTAACTGTCTGGGCAGCTGTTTCTTCTACATGTAGCCCCCATCCATTTTCCCATGCCTTATTTTTCCACTGCTTGGGGAAGATGTTCCTTGATATGTTAGTCTACCATCTTCTCAGGTGCTCAGACTTTTTCCTACAATCTCTTATCTCTTCTTCAGTCACATCCCTAGTAAAATCGTCCCAAAGAGAGTCCATATTTGTTCTTCGTAATGCATCGGTGAAAAGGCTCTCCTGGGTGGCCACTTCCCGGTTCTCCCATCAAAGTATTTACATTTCCAATCAGCCTGCTCAAGAGGTGGGGAATGCCCTCTTGGTCTTTCACATACAAAGATTCTTCAGTAAGGCATCAAGTATATTTCTAACCTATCTTCAGACGGTGACCCGTTCAGTGACCTTCTGTTGGCACACAGTTATTATGAGACAGTTCCACCATGATATTTGAGTTTTCTTTTCTTTTCTTAAAGATTTTGTTTATTTATTTAAGAAAGAGGAAGGAGCTAGGAGGAGAGAGAGTAGGGAGCCTGACATGGGGCTCTATCCCAGGACTCTTAGATCATGACCTGAACCGAAGGCAAACGCTTAACCAACTGAGCCAGTCAGGTGCCCCAATGCTTGAGTTTTCAATAGCAATCCACAGATGCTTTTGGAAATGGAACTGCACAACCTGCCTTTAGACAGAATTTTCCAGATGTTAATTTTAGCCTCTTATCTCAAAATCAAAAAGGGATTCTTGGTTTCAAAGGGAGTCCCCAGCACCAAAGTGGTATTTGTTGGAGCACCACTTCTCAAACCACAAACCACAAAATGTTTGATTTACAAACATTTGACATAACAATATCACTCCTTTGCTAGCTCCTCCACTTGCAGGATTTTCGAAACAACTCTGGTGCAGAAACCACTCTATGTACCTCCTTTCTTATAGGATCCAGGGGAAGTGTTGGGACCCTTTTCAATTCTTCTTATTTCCCAAGCTCTTTGGATTTCATAGCAACAGACACAAGACTGCCCTAGTGGTTCATGATTGGATTTTTGAAATTGCATTCAGTTCAGTTCTAAACAAACATGATTTTTTTGAATAGCTCAGAGGATGTATTCACTTTGGTTTAAGTCCCAAAATGAATCTCATTGTAAGAGCTTTTCAATTTTGGTAACTTTCAGTGAAGAATTTTCTCACAAATATCCTCTAAGCCAGTAGTTTTAAAGTCCAATGTTCAGAAAAAATAAGGAGGGGACTGCTTTTTAGAAATAGAGATTCCTGAGCCCCCTCCAGACTTACTGAGTATGAAGCCAGGATGGGGTTCAGGAATCTGCATGTTTATAACACAAACAAGGCAGGCAGCTCTGATGCATGCCCACACTTTGAGAAATTCACATGTCTTACTGTGAATTGAGAAATTCATACTGCTCTGGGTCATCATAACCTGCACCATTTTTTTTTTTTAATCAAGGACTGATATATGGCAAAGAGGACCAAAGCCAGAGAAATCTGGGTACAAATCTGCTCAGAAATTTATGCTAATTTTAAGCCTTTCTTTTCTTTCCAATTAAATGGGGATAACTTATCTAACTCACAGCATTGTTGTACAAGTGAAATTAAAACATAGATACTACTTTAGCATAGAGCAGGTGATCAGTAAACACTGGTCCCTTCCATTAGGATCCTCTGAGAAGTGTCTTCAGGGAAAAGTTGTGTGAATTTTCAGCAGGGCACCTGAAACCCTCCCTATCCCCACATGATTTTAAACAGATCCAAAGTGCTATGAAACAGTGACGGAACATTCCCACAGTGTGGCGGTTGGAAGAGCAGCTAACACATAAAATGAATAGACTAGAATAGAGAACACATTTTTACTACAAGAAGTTAAAGCTCCTTGAAATAAGCCAATCAGAGAAAGACAATTATATGATCTCCCGTATATGAGGAATTTGAGAGGCAGAGTGGGGGGCTTAAGGGATAGAGAAGGAAAAAAGGAAACAAGATGGGATCCAGAGGGCGACAAACCATGAGACTTAATCTCACAAAACAAGCTGAGAGTTGCTGGGGGGAGGGGGGTGTGGAGAGGGTGGTTGGGTTATGGACATTGGGGAGGGTATGTGCTATGGTGAGTGCTGTGAAGTGTGTAAGCCTGATGATTCACAGACCTGTACCCCCGGGGCAAATAGTGCATTATGTGTTAATAAAAAAATTTTTAAAAAAGACTATCAGGGGCGCCTGAGTGGCTCAGCAGGTTAAAGCCTCTGCCTTCGGCTCAGGTCATGATCCCAGGGTCCTGGGATCCACTTGGCGGGAAGCCTGTTTCCCTTCCTCTCTCTGCCTGCCTCTCTGCATACTTGTGATCTCTGTCTGTCAAATAAAATCTTAAAAAAAAAAAGACTATCAATCTATTAAAAAAGAAAGAGTGAAAGCTCCTTGATTAAAGAATTACAGTATCAGTTGTAACTATCTTAAGCAATTCCCCATTTCTGTCATGTCAAATTTCCAGGAAAATGAATACCACCCTTTATTTTATCTCCAATTCTGACCCCCATAATACCCAAATGATCATTTGTGAAGGTTAGAACTGCATTTCTCTGAGTTGCCTGCAGGTTTAGACTATGCCCAGGTTCTTCTGGTCAGGGTTTGTCCACATTAGGAAGGAACAGAGCTTTGACAATCAGAGACTTACCTGGAGAAGTTGTCTTGCAGCTTGATGATTTAGCTGGAGGCAAAGCATGGGGTGAATTTCAAGTGCAGGGAAGTCAGTGTGAATGAACTTCATTGCTGACAGATGGAAGGCAGGACTGCCCTATATTTTGAAGGCTTCATCAGGTGGCATTTACTCCCAAATTGTGGACAAAGACAGCAAATGCTGGAGGGCACAGGGAGGCCTGGAATGTTGGGGATTAGCATGAGCAGGCAGGAGGTCTCTGCAGGGAACTCCTGAGCTTGTGTCAGTTTCTCTGGGATCTTCTGAGGTCTATATGAAGGCCATGTGAATAAGTGGATAAGAGCTCTGCTACTGCATGCATTCAGCAAATGCAAACAGGGTGCTTTGTGCATCCAACGTGACTCATTTTAAAATAAACTCTTATTGTGATATTTAATTCATTTCTGAAACCCTCAGGGGCACATGGTTCCGGTGTTTATAATTTTATAATCCGACAGGGAAGATGAGACCTGTGTATAACCAGCTACAATGAAAAGGAAGCAGTGGTAACAGAGGTAAAGAAAATTTGCAGTGACATTCACTCTCTACCTTGGGCATAGCTGAGCATCATCTGGAAGTTCTGGAAATATCCAGACTCAAGCCTCTGAGATCAGTTAAATCAGAATCTCTGGGAGTATGCATGGGACTGGAAAGATCTTAAGCTCCCAGAGATGTTAATACACAGTCTAGACTGTTAAATGCAGAGGTTCTCACCATGACTGCATTCTGACACCACTTGGGGAGATTTGTAAAACCCCTGTGCCAGCCAACCCCACAGGAATTAAATCTCTAGGGGTGAGTCTCAGGCAGTGATGTGCTGAAGTTGAGTAAGAGCCAACTATTAAATTTTCATAAATTCTGTAAGCCCATTATTAAACTGCTGGTAGCTTGAAATTGACCATATTGGCAAATACTACAAATTGGCAAATACTACAAATCAGTTGTTCTACCTCCCTTCCATCTGGAGAGCTGATTGCCAGACATTTGCCAACACACCACTCTTCCAGACAATAGAGCTTTCAGTGAATCAGAAGGAAATAAATTCAGCTGGAAAACTAAGGGAATGCTTGTCAACAAGTTGTAAACATGGGAATGGGAAAAGAAACATTCCAGAGAGAAGAGCTAAGTGAAGTAGGGGTTGGAGAATTGAGGCTTGGAGGTGAGAAAATGTACAAGGTGCAGGAAAAGCCACAGTTGGTGTGATTCAGAGTGTCACAGAGCAAAGAGAATGATGGAAAGTCACACTGAGAAGGCGGGTTGGGAGTATACCCCAGAGGGGCTAAAAACCAGTTCAACTCACTTGGGTTTTATTATGGAACAATCAATGCCAATGGGGGGCTTCAGCCAAAATGATCACAGAGACCCAAACAATTCCAGAAAGTTCTAGAAACCGGTAAAATTTTGAAGCCTGATTTCTCAGCATCTAATTCCAGACTCTCACAAGGGGGGAATCCAAAATCTGGCTGTGGTGAGCTGTTTTATGCAGAGTAATTTCCACACTCAGCAAGGCTGTCAGTCCCTGTACTGAAGTCACCCATCCTCGAGCCTTCCCTTGGCATTGTGTTCAATCTTAGCCATGGCTTCCGAAGGCTCAGATGGATTCTTCAACTTGGGACTTTATGTTTTAACCAAAATATTAGCCCATTCTTTTCTTCACTAATATAACCAAGGAGGTAGAATATCAAGGTGATTAAAAGCATTGCTTTGGGATTTTATAATAAATGAGTAGTAATGTTGATTCCATCACTCTTTAGCTGTTTGATTCTGGTATGTTAATTTATCAACTTCAGTTTCCCCATCTTTAAAATGAGGAACATAATACCTACTTCATTTTTTTTTTTCTGGAGATAATGTAAAGAATATTTAAGAAGTTCCTGCTGTTAGTAGGTGTCTCCAATCTTAATGAATGGTGTCACCATCTATCCATGGAGCCAACCAGAAACTTGGAAGTTAACCTACACTCCCCTCCTTACCCTTGCCTTACTTTTGCTGTTGTTTACCATCCATATCTCTCAAGTCCTTTGCTCCAAGGCCAGATCTGTGGTCTTCTGTGCAGAGATCTTCTGTTCAAACCTTTATGTACACTCTACCTTCTCTAGGTCCTCATTCTCAGGGGACCAACCTGTGCCATCTTTTGCATGCTGGCTTCCAGTTGTGTTTGGCCAATGGGATCCTTCCTACTGGGATATGGGATTATCCCATATGGGTATGTCCCATCTTCTCTGTGATTCTACTCTTATCCTCTTCCAGTAGAACCTCTATACTACAGTCAATGGGGTCTTTCAAAACAAATTTAGCATAATTTCCAGCATCCACCTGCTAAAGACCCAAGTCCTTGGGAAGGACTGAGGCTCTGGCTCTCTCTCTTTTCCCAACCTCTTGGTTCCTCTCAGCCTCTACCATTCCATGTTGCTTGGGTGAAATAAAGTGTCTCAAATATTTCTCAATACATATCATTGAATGTATATCTAGAACCCAGGGGAGCACCGAATTAGGTTAAATAAATACATACACTTTACAGATTTGTCATGACTCTTTAAAAATAAAGTATATTAGTTTACAATCAACAATAAAAAAAATTATTGCACAAATGGTATTATTTTTATTATTTTACCAAGGCGTAAATATCCAGTTTAAGATAGATAATTTGAGTCAAAGATGAAATCCCAAATCAAATTGTTACTCATTACTCTTATTGAATTACAAGACATTTATAGGCAATTGAAAATGTCTGGTTCTGCCACAAGTGCTAATCTTTCAGCAAAAATATGGACCAGAAGTTTAGAAAGCTTCTGTGCTAAGTCTCATTTAAGAACTCAGGTAGACTCAAAAGGTAAAAAGCATTTCACATTTAAATGTGGACACATGATGTTTCACTTTGGAAGAGATCAACAAATGCATCCTAATCTATTCTTTGATCATATTTAGCCTGGGGAAGTATTTCCTCATGAACTCTTGAAATGTTTTTATGTATTAACTTATTTCTTCAGTAAAGAAAGAGATTTTCTGATGGTGGAAAAGACGTAAAATCTTGATGTTTAAGCCATGCAGTCTTCTTAAGAAGTCCTTATCTTTTTTTTCCCATTTTATTTATTTTTTCAGCGTAACAGTATTCATTCCTTTTGCACAACACCCAGTGCTCCATGCAAAACGTGCCCTCCCCATTACCCACCACCTGTTCCCCCAACCTCCCACCCCTGACCCTTCAAAACCCTCAGGTTGCCCCAACCTCCCACCCCTGACCCTTCAAAACCCTCAGGTTGTTTTTCAGAGTCCATAGTCTCTTATGGTTCGCCTCCCCTCCCCAATGTCCATAGCCCGCTCCCCCTCTCCCAATCCCACCTCCCCCCAGCAACCCCCTGTTTGTTTTGTGAGATTAAGAGTCATTTATGGTTTGTCTCCCTCCCAATCCCATCTTGTTTCATTTATTCTTCTCCTATCCCCCTACCCCCCCATGTCGCTTCTCCATGTCCTCATATCAGGGAGATCATATGATAGTTGTCTTTCTCCGATTGACTTATTTCACTAAGCATGATACGCTCTAGTTCCATCCACGTCGTCACAAATGGCAAGATTTCATTTCTTTTGATGGCTGCATAGTATTCCATTGTGTATATATACCACTTCTTCTTGATCCATTCATCTGTTGATGGACATCTAGGTTCTTTCCATAGTCTGGCTATTGTAGACATTGCTGCTATAAACATTCGGGTACACGTGCCCCTTCGGATCACTATGTTTGTATCTTTAGGGTAAATACCCAGTAGTGCAATTGCTGGGTCATACGGTAGTTCTATTTTCAACATTTTGAGGAACCTCCATGCTGTTTTCCAGAGTGGTTGCACCAGCTTGCATTCCCACCAACAGTGGAGGAGGGTTCCCCTTTCTCCACATCCTCGCCAGCATCTGTCATTTCCTGACTTGTTAATTTTAGCCATTCTGACTGGTGTGAGGTGATATCTCATTGTGGTTTTGATTTGTATTTCCCTGATGCCGAGTGACATGGAACACTTTTTCATGTGTCTGTTGGCCATCTGGATGTCTTCTTTGCAGAAAGAAGTCCTTATCTTTAATACTAAAATCTGCATAATTTAGCTATAAAACATTAATTTTTCAGCTACTCAAGAAATTGAATATATAACTAGAATGATACCACAGAAGCAAGGCACTTGAAAAAATAAGATCACCCTTACTGGCACTATGTACTGTGAAGGAATGTTTTTCACCTTCATCATCTCAAAAACCCAGGTAAGAATCTTAACTTTGAGGATGACCTACTGTAGAGTAAAAACCGCAGATGTGTCACCATTGCCTATGTCTTTCAGGGCCTGCCAAGAAAAAAGAAACTTCCTTGAATGTTACCATGGAGGAATTTGTTTACATGAATATGGTAGAGATGAGAAGCCAGGTGGTGGGTAGTGAAAAATCCCAGTGACTGGCCACACAAGGAAATCATTATCACCCATGGGATTGAGAGACATAGAAAGCTGGTGATGTGACCAGAGCACAGATATCAGGGATCCTTGTAGGAGCCAGAGCGACAGTGGGTCTGCCTCCTACTGAAGAGGGTGACCCGGAGGACCTAGAGATTCTTGAGGTATGGAGCCACCACCAAGGATCACACAGAAAGCAAAGAGAAAAAAAAATGAGAAATATCCTGGTTTCCCCTTTCCTCTTACCCCTCCATCTCCCACCAACACCTCCCATCATCCAAACTGGCCCAGTAGCTGATTTTCAGAAGAGCATGAGAAATATAGTTTTCTATAGGACAGAGCAGGGGGGAATGAGGATGGATGTGAGGACAAACCAGGAGATGGCTGGCTGCTTACTTCTTCACATGACAGTCTGATAGATGGGTTCTCATGGTCGAGGTAGAATAGTGTACCTATTTTTAGCTATTCCTTTTATCTAGAATCCAGATTAAGTCTTACCCATTGACAACTAGCATTCTTTGTGAGTAAGTAAGTCTGTGGTTGGCTATCTCTACAGAATCTTGTTCTTTTTACTGGCTATGCCCTTGCTTCTCCCCAAGTAGCTGGAACCCCTGAGAATTGATCCTGAGAGGTGCAGCTTCTAGTAGACAACAGAGCTCACCTATAACTTCTTCATTTCAGTGTGTGTGTTGAGTGATAAATGGAGCAAAATGTGACAAGTAATTCTATTCTAAATATGCACGTCCCATAAGCAAAAGCTGATTAGATCTATTCACAACAATAGAGAACATTTGCCGAAATGCATGCGTATTTGTGTTTTCTCTTCCCCATTCTAAACCTCTGTTGCTATGTGATACACAGCAGTGCTATTTGATAATAGAATTTTGTAATTAGCTCTTTTCTTATTAGTCGTGATTTTTGTGGCTGGTTTTAAGGCATTTTCATAATAGTGAGATATGCATTTTTGCTGACTGATTGGCTGGCTGATTGATCACTCTAAAGAGAGGGGTCTGACTGATAAGTGCTTTGCTCCGTTCTCCTCTTCTTTGCTACCTTGCCTTATTTTGAGCTGGACCTGGAGACTCTTGCTTGATTTAGACAAATGCCACTGTGTGTGACACCAAGAGAAAGGACACCTAGGATCAAGATGCCAGACAAGATGGCTTATCTGCAGTTGCCCCTTCTTCCACTAATCATCTCCCTAGAAATGATAAAAAAGGATGGAAAAGAAATGAAGAGGAAACTACAAAAAATCCCTGCAAAACAGTCACAGTGGGATTGATCTGAAAATAAGCTATAGCAAGTTACCAATTATTATATCTAAAGGTAAAGAAGAAGGTCTGGAAGTTAATCCTGAGGAAGATGACAGTATTTGTCTAGTGGGAAGGATGGGGATCAGGTGTGTCCATCCCTAAGGCTAGCTTTCCTTCTATTATTTGAATTCTTTGCAAGACTGCAGTGGTACCTTATAATTATTAATAATCTTTTTAAGAAAAAATTCTGACCCAATAGTCTTGTCAGCTTTGTGTCCCTTTTTGACAAGAAAGCCATGAAAGTAGAAGTAATGCCTGTCCTATAAAATCCTCTCAGGCATCCAAGATTGAGCTCCCCTCAAACAGCTCTTCTTTTTTTTTTTTTTTCCATTTTATTTATTTTTTTCAGCGTAACAGTATTCATTCTTTTTGCACAACACCCAGTGCTCCATGCAAAACGTGCCCTCCCTATTACCCACCACCTGTTCCCCCAACCTCCCACCCCTGACCCTTCAAAACCCTCAGGTTGCCCCAACCTCCCACCCCTGACCCTTCAAAACCCTCAGGTTGTTTTTCAGAGTCCATAGTCTCTTATGGTTCGCCTCCCCTCCCCAATGTCCATAGCCCGCTCCCCCTCTCCCAATCCCACCTCCCCCCAGCAACCCCCTGTTTGTTTTGTGAGATTAAGAGTCATTTATGGTTTGTCTCCCTCCCAATCCCATCTTGTTTCATTTATTCTTCTCCTATCCCCCTACCCCCCCATGTCGCTTCTCCATGTCCTCATATCAGGGAGATCATATGATAGTTGTCTTTCTCCAATTGACTTATTTCACTAAGCATGATACGCTCTAGTTCCATCCACGTCGTCACAAATGGCAAGATTTCATTTCTTTTGATGGCTGCATAGTATTCCATTGTGTATATATACCACTTCTTCTTGATCCATTCATCTGTTGATGGACATCTAGGTTCTTTCCATAGTCTGGCTATTGTAGACATTGCTGCTATAAACATTCGGGTACACGTGCCCCTTCGGATCACTATGTTTGTATCTTTAGGGTAAATATCCAGTAGTGCAATTGCTGGGTCATACGGTAGTTCTATTTTCAACATTTTGAGGAACCTCCATGCTGTTTTCCAGAGTGGTTGCACCAGCTTGCATTCCCACCAACAGTGGAGGAGGGTTCCCCTTTCTCCACATCCTCGCCAGCATCTGTCATTTCCTGACTTGTTAATTTTAGCCATTCTGACTGGTGTGAGGTGATATCTCATTGTGGTTTTGATTTGTATTTCCCTGATGCCGAGTGACGTGGAACACTTTTTCATGTGTCTGTTGGCCATCTGGATGTCTTCTTTGCAGAAATGTCTGTTCATGTCCTCTGCCCATTTCTTTTTTTTTTTCATTAATTTATTTATTTTTATTTGCTTATTTACAGCATAACAGTGTTCATTGTTTTGGCATCACCTCTGCCCATTTCTTGATTGGATTGTTTGTTCTTTGGGTGTTGAGTTTGCTAAGTTCCTTATAGATTTTGGATACTAGCCCTTTATCTGATATGTCGTTTGCAAATATCTTCTCCCATTCTGTCAGTTGTCTTTTGGTTTTGTTAACTGTTTCCTTTGCTGTGCAAAAGCTTTTGATCTTGATGAAATCCCAAGAGTTCATTTTGGCCCTTGCTTCCCTTGCCTTTGCCGTTGTTCCTAGGAAGATGTTGCTACGGCTGAGGTCGAAGAGGTTGCTGCCTGCATTCTCCTCAGGATTTGGATGGATTCCTTTCTCACATTGAGGTCCTTCATCCATTTGGAGTCTATTTTCGTGTGTGGTGTAAGGAAGTGGTCCAATTTCATTTTTCTGCATGTGGCTGTCCAATTTTCCCAGCACCATTTATTGAAGAGGCTGTCTTTTTTCCATTGGACATTCTTTCCTGCTTTGTCGAAGATTAGTTGACCATAGAGTTGAGGGTTGATTTCGGGGCTCTCTATTCTGTTCCACTGATCTATGTGTCTGTTTTTGTGCCAGTACCATGCTGTCTTGATGATGACAGCTTTGTAATAGAGCTTGAAGTCTGGAATTGGGATGCCACCAACTTTGGCTTTGTTCTTCAATATTCCTTTGGCTATTCGAGGTCTTTTCTGGTTCCATATAAATTTAGGATTATTTGTTCCATTTCTTTGAAAAAAATGGATGGTATTTTGATAAGGATTGCATTAAATGTGTAGATTGCTTTAGGTAGCATAGACATTTTCACAATATTTATTCTTCCAATCCAGGAGCATGGAACATTTTTCCATTTTTTTGTGTCTTCCTCAATTTCTTTCATGAGTACTTTATAATTTTCTGTGTATAGATTCTTAGTCTCTTTGGTTAGGTTTATTCCTAGGTATCTTATAGTTTTGGGTACAATTGTAAATGGGATTGACTCCTTAATTTCTCTTTCTTCTGTCTTGTTGTTGGTGTACAGAAATGCAACTGATTTCTGTGCATTGATTTTATATCCTGACACTTTACTGAATTCCTGTACAAGTTCTAGCAGTTTTGGAGTGGAGTCTTTTGGGTTTTCCACATATAGTATCATATCATCTGCGAAGAGTGATAGTTTGACTTCTTCTTTACCAATTTGGATGCCTTTAATTTCCTTTTGTTGTCTGATTGCTGAGGCTAGGACTTCTAATACTATGTTGAATAGCAGTGGTGATAATGGACATCCCTGCCGTGTTCCTGACCTTAACGGAAAAGATTTCAGTTTTTCTCCATTGAGAATGATATTTGCGGTGGGTTTTTCATAGATGGCTTTGATAATATTGAGGTATGTGCCCTCTATCCCTACACTTTGAAGAGTTTTGATCAGGAAGGGATGCTGTACTTTGTCAAATGCTTTTTCAGCATCTATTGAGAGTATCATATGGTTCTTGTTCTTTCTTTTATTAATGTGTTCTATCACATTGATTGATTTGCGGATGTTGAACCAACCCTGCAGCCCTGGAATAAATCCCACTTGATCTCAAACAGCTCTTCTTAGTGTGTTTTTGTACCCCTAGGGAAGCAGCTTAGACTAGGGACAGACTGCTTTGCTTCAAATCCAAGATCTATCACTTCTGAGCTCTGAGAGCTTGTAAAAACTACTTAACCTCTCTGTGCCTTAGTTTCCTCATCTATACAAGAAGGCCAGTAATATACCCACACCATAAAGTTTGGGGGGTAATTAACTTAATATTTGTAAAGCATCTGAAACAATCATGAGCCCTGAGATTATAGTTACTCATTAGATGTATTCCCATTCCCAGTCCCTCTGTTGCTGGTACTGGCCACAGATGCCCATTCAGCAGTCACTCTCTTAACCTCAACTAACTCAGTATTTTCCAACTCAGTGCACAGGTAACAAGTCACTTTGGACCTTGGAAATAATATCACAACACAATTAGAAAAAAAAATAGCACATATAAAAAATGTCAAAGGTCACTGTGTTTACTCCCAGGAGACACCAGAATCCCAGTGTGGTGGGTGAGTCAGAGACATGGGTGTACACATTGTCTCCAAATAGACAGGCTCAAGTGGACATTTGTGGAAGAACCAAACTGCTCAATGGGCATCCCGAACTCAGGGCTAGTCAGAACTCCCAAGACGCTAGGAAAACCCACCAGTACCCATGATGTACCTGGAGAGGACTATAACCCATCCCACTAGTGATCCTGATCCTGACTTTTTGGAGTCAGGGTGGCTCTCATAGTGGGTCCAGCTGGACCGACTCTCTCCCAGTTAGAAACAGCCTGGACGCTGTGCCTCAGCTAATAGGGATAAGCCCTTTAGTAAGGCATGGTGGGGGGTCATGCACTGGATTTGCAGGTCTGCTCCATTCCTCCTGAAAACCCCACTTTAGAGACTGTCCCATTCCAACTGGAGAAACATGGGAAGGAGTGGGGGGTCTCTGGGCCACAGTTCCATGCCTGTTGTTTTTGTTGTTACATTGTTGCCCACTAAGAACTCATCTTGGAAATGTTTTAAGGATGCTCCATTTCATCCTGAAATCTGCTCTGGCATCAGACCATCTTTCATTCACAAGGGCATTTTGTTCTTGCAGCCCTGCTCCTGTGGACTCCTGGGCCACCTCAGTGTCTCAGTCACCTATACACACTCTTGGATCTCAAAAGCCTAACAGCGAATTAGGACTGACTAGGGAACCCTGCTCCATGTGGTCCTACCTCTGGCTCTTACAAGCTGATCCTAACTTTCCTGAACCACCTTGTACTTGGAAAGTAGAAATGACTATCTACCTAACAGAAAAGTTTGCTTTGACATTTATTACCAGGGGTAACAGAACAACCTAGATATTCTCCATTGGTATTGTGTCTATCAGAGCTCCTCCAAAACTGTCCCTGCATTTGTTGGACCTCTCCTAGTTAAAAGATAGCCAACAATTTCTCTTCTGGAAGCCAAATGGGAGAGCTTTGTTAGGAACAAAGCATTAACATAGGGCCTACCAAGAAGAGGAAGGAATCGTTGGCTGTGACAATACTTTGCTCAGAATTGCCTCAGCAGGTGATGTCCAGGCAGAGGACAGTGTAAAGTCGTTTCCACTTCTGTTTCTGACACACAGAACTAGGTCTGTACAGTTAATAATTCTTCCTTCTTTTCCGGTCTTTAAAGGCATTGGAAGTCATGACAGTTTGAGCCACAAAGGCACAACACTGCTTGAGGAATTGTTTGTTTTACTTTGTGTTTCAAGTAGCCCACAGTATGGTTCCCCAGGAACCTGCTGCCTGGAGATCTTTCTCAGGGTGACTCAGCAAGACCTGCAAGCTGCCTGACCATCTGGGTCCTCAAACTTCCTTGTAACGCATGTTACAGTGGCTGGCACATGTCCATCCCCGCTTTGTCTTTAGTAGATGGTCTCCAACAAGACAGAATGTGCTACTGAAGAAAGGGGAAACTGAGGCATTCATCTCCCTTTCACCTCTCCTCTCTTCCTGTGCTTAGCAGTAGCCTCCTGGCCCTGCAGGGCTATACACACCCTCACATCTGGACGGTTAGCTATGTTCCTGGCTGTTGGGCAAGGTACAAATGCCCCTGAAAGGATAGGGCTCTTGGGTGAATCATGGGGAGCCTAGACACAAAGGTAGCCTTTGAATGGAGGCATCTTTTGTCTTTCCAGAAGCTTCACTTTTATCATCCAGACATTTAGATGGCAAATTCCTAGTGAATCATCTGTGCCAGGATGGGGGCCCATGAGGGTCCACAGAGGAGAAAGGGCCAGACTTCCTTGGGGACCCGACATCAGGAATCCTGTAATCCACTGTCCTTCATTGTTCTCTGTTGTCCCAACTCTTTAGTCATCATGGATATGGTGACGCTATGGCCAAGAATCCCTCAAATGCCTCAATTCTGTCCGGAGCATAGCCCCAAGCCATATCTGCCATGAAGTCTGGAGGCTGGACACGTAGGGCTGATGGCATATGGAAACAAAATGTCCCTTTCTTGTCAGGCCTAGCACTTCAAGCTGTTTCAGATGGGGCTAGCAGCATAAGGCTGAAGACCAGTGCTCCAGAAAGATCCAAGTGGGCATGAGGGGATGATGGGGAGGAAGAAGAGGAGAGAAGGGAGAGGGAAAGAGACAATAGGAGGGGAGAAGGAGGAAGAAATGGAGGGGAGACAGCAGAGCAGGAGGGAGAGCAGAGGGAAGTTACCCAGGACAGCTTAAAACAAAACAAAACAAAACAAAACAAAAAAAACTAAAAACAATATAAGGACTGGGGTGCATGGGTAGCTAAGTTGGTCAAGCCAACTGCTTTTGGGTTAGATCATGATCCCAAGGACCTCAGTGGAGGAGACTGTTTCTCCCTCTCCCTCTGCTTGCCGCTCCTCCGGTTTATGCTCTCTGTCAAGTAAAAAAATAAAATCTTAAAAAAATATATATATTTTTTCCAAGTTTTTAAATTCCAGCTAGTTAACATATAGTGCAATATAGAGACTTTTTTTTTCTTTTAAATTTCTTTTTAAAACTTAGTTGTGGGGCTCCTGGGTGGCTCAGTGGGTTAAGCCTCTGCCTTCCGCTCAGGTCATGATCTCAGGGTCCTGGGATAGAGTCCCACATGGGGCTTTCTGCTAGGCAGGGAACCTGCTTCCTCCTCTCTCTCTCTCTCTCTCTGCCTACTAGTTATCTCTCTCTGTCAAATAAATAAAATCTTTAAAAAAAAACTTAATTGTAAAATAGATGACAATAGAGAATTGAATTTAAAATGCACATACTGCATAGTTTAAAGGTTCTAATGAAAGGAGTACCATGTGCCAGCAAATAAGAGACTATTTCATCATGGAGACCTTAGGCAAGAATAACAACCCACTGCACCTTATCAGGGTGCAATGCTTTCTGATGCCCTCTGTCTCCTGTTCCTGTCCCTGGCTGCAGTGTGTTTGGCTGGCTCCAGCCTTGCTCTCTCCCCAGGAAGCCCCTCACCTCATCCTTGCCTTCACAGCTGATGACAACTGGCCACGGCTTAAGTTACCTGACTGTTGCCTCTGTTAGCCCTGCCTCTAGTTGCCAGTGTTCCCTTTCCCTCTCACATAGGTGCCTCACTCTGTAAAGGCTCACAAAGAGAGGCTATCTCATGATGATGTCACCTGGATCCTGGTGGGGAGGGAGGGTGGCTTTATAGTCCCTAAACCATACTGGGGATGAGGACCCTGACCCCGTCTTTCCCTCCCCTCTGAACTCACTTCCAGGCAGTAAGAAGAGAGGCAATGGCTGCCCATAGCCATCAGCTAAAGCCCCTCTTTAAAAGCTCTAGATTAACCAGGTCAGTCCCCAAAATTCTCTTTAGGATGTTGGGTACATGACGGACTCTTCTTTAGGACCTAGTTGCTGATTCCAGAACAGGAAAAAAAAAAATCCCTATTATATTACAATAGTGCAAGAATTTTCTGAAAGTAAATTGAGAAAACGTACATAAAACACTTAGTGTGGAACCTGATGTCCAACAATTTCCTAGTGATTATTTACAGTGATGGCAAAGCAGCAGCAGCAATGATCGTGACAGCCCCAGAAGCACTACTCCGCTCTTCTGACTCCTGTGAACCAAGTGCATTTTTGCTTCTTGTGTTCTGCTTGTGATTTTCCACTATAGCCTATTATCTCTATAAAACGTGAGAGAGCTTGAGCACAGCTTTCCCCCAAGTACAGGGTACACCTTCCCAGTACTAGTATAGGGCAGTTCTTAATGCACAAATGCATACTCCTTTCCTTGGCCACTAGCTTCCTTGTACCCTAGATGGAATCCCGCAGCCATAGAACCCAAGGACCATGACCTCGAGGAAGGGAAAGAAATTGCAACAGAACTGACTTTGGAAAGAAAAATGATTTTTATGATGGAAATTCAGGAGGTCTATGTCATCCCCACCTGCAAAAAGAAAACACAAACTTAGACACCAGTTTTAATGTACTGCTTTCAGGCATAAGTATGAATGTGAGTAGCTACTTAACCAAAATAATCGGAACAAAAATTTCAAGATCTGGCTCTCTCCAGACTTTTGTCAAGCTAAAATATGAGAGAGGGAAATGCACGGATATTATCATTCATTTCTTTTGTTCTTATTGTCATTTTGTCTAACTTGACTTTGCCTGCTACTTAGAAACACACATATTAAAGGAAGTGGAGCTGACAATTAGTCATTCGACAAATATCCACTCTACTCCAGGCATTTGGAGAATAAACAAGAGCAAGATAAAAACATAACAACTGTTTTATTTCAGCTCCCAAAGCAGACTTTGAGACAAGATTTGGGTGCAGATCATTTATTTGGAAGATGATGGCAAGCAGCTGGAGATAGAGAAAGGATACTAGCCAAAATAAAGGATGATTTAAAGAATAGTTGCTGAGTGCTGTGGAGTGTGTAAACCTGGCGATTCACAGACCCATACCCCTGGGGCTAATAATACACTATATGTTTATAAAAAAATTAAAAAAGTAAAAAAAAAAAAACAAAAAAAACAAAGAATAGTTGCTGTAATGGGCCTCAGTGTTCAATTCCACCAGGACCTACTAAGGAGCAGGCAGAATATACCTTAAGATGGTCCTGTCAAGGACAGGGGGAGGGGCACTAACTCTGAGCCCTCATTAGTTGGGGGTCTCCCCCTAGGAGCATTAATCACTACAGTATGCTGAGCAGACTTTTGTAGGGCCAGAAAAAGCAAAGAGCCCCTGGTGCCTGGGGTGGCATCTATTGGGTGCCAGAGATGCCCACATCAGTACTGGGGCACAAAGAGATGGCAGAGGGCCTGTGGCCAGGTCATCACAGCTCTGGTAATGCAGATCTTAGGCCCAGCTGCAGGCAGGGGTGCCATGCTGCCTGGCAACCTCTAGTGTTTATAGCACATGGAAGGCACAGAGGAGTCACACCCAGGCTCATTTCCCCTCTTCTTTATGTTACCAGTGCATCCTCCCAGACATCCAAAAGAAGCAAGTAAGGGACAGTTCCCGTGCAACAAGAGGGGCCCTGGAAGGTAAGGAAGTCACAGGCCAGGGTTTAAGTTCCTGATATGGTGCTCCCAAGGTCTGTGCCTTTGAGCAAATCTCCACAGGTCTGTAAATCATAGTTTCTTCTTCTGAGGCTTTCCACCTCTCAGGGACATTTTCAGTTTCAAAGACAAGGGTGTGTGACAAATGCTTGGTGAATTCTGACGTGCTCTAGGAAGGCAAATGGTTTCTGCCCTTAGTTTGAGACTTTGTACTCCTTTGTTTTTGTTGATGGGAGCTGACTGGAGAGAAAAAACAAGTTTTACACATTGATGAAGCAAATGTCTCATTGGAATCTGGAGGAATGTCTTCTTTCGATTTGGGCCAAAATGCATGGTTATCTTTTTATTTATTAATGTGGTCAGGAGCCTGGGGATGGCTTCATTCCTGACATCTGAGGAGTCGTTTTATTTGCTGTGAGTTTAATAGGTTAAATCACATTTGCTGTTTATATTCTTGTGGGTTTGGGAATAGTAGAAAGAATAACTCTTGTTCGTGGGAAGCTGTTGCCTCTGGTTGAAGTCTATTCCTGCTGGGAACATACCCATTTGTGTATGAGGATAAATGAGGATAAAGTCCTGTGAATCTTTTTTTTTTTTTTTTTTTTTTTGTGCGTTTGATAATGAGGTCAACATTGTAGCAACTTCTCCCACCTGGGGAGGTGACAGTTTTATTTCTCACTCCTAGCAAGCAAATGAAGCACTCACAAGCTCTCAGCCAGCTGGTGTGATGATCATGGGGGCTGCCTCTTGAGAAATTTCTTTAGAATGGCTTCTCACAATACTTCCCTGATGAGGACAGAGTGTGACATCTGCCTGGAAGGGGTGGGGAAACAGAAGCAGGTGGCTGACAGCCGCATCCACTCCTCATACTCAGGAGCTTCAAACAGTAATGATTTTAGGTTTGTGAAATTACAAATGGAAAGACTAGGAACACATTACTGTAACCAATTTGTGGACTTTTTTCCTAGACATTTTTCTAGATATTCACACATATTCTTTTTAGGAATTTTGAGGTTTATTTTATTTTTTCACTGTTCCAAGATTCATTGTTTATGAACCAACCTAGCGCTCCGTGCAACACAGGTCTTCCCTAATATCCACCACAGGGCTCATCCATCCCCCCACCTCCAAAACCCTCAGTTTATTTGCTTTTTTTTTGTTTGGTTGGTTTAGTTCTGTTGATATTATAACCATTGTCTTACTACATTCCATTGGTCTTTTTAATTTAACTATTTATCTTAGAGACATTTGTCCACATCAGTATATAAAGATTTAGCACAGTCTTTAAAACTACGACATGTTGTTTCTTAGAATTACTATACACCAATCCATGCAGACACTCTCAGTTGGTAGATCCATTTGTTTCCCACTTTTTTCTTTGAATTGTCTATAAGTATCTTTATTAAACTTTGTTAAAAGGATAATTAAGAGTTACTTTTTCAAAGGAATTTGTACGATCTGATTCTACAGCCCAACATTAACATTTTGTGGCGCATTCATAAGGATTCTGCCTCTAGGATCTTTTACGCTGATTTAGGTGTAGAGAAAACATTTATTTTGATGCTGTCAAATGATATAAATAGTTTCTTACCTTTGTATTTACTCCTTTTTTGTTTGTTTGTTTAGAGATAAATTTGGATTCATTTTATTTGTTTATACGTGTAACTATTTAGTACACCTTGGATTTGTTTTTATGAATGGTGTTGAGTAGGACTTTAACAAAACAGAAGCTAATTATCCAAGCATTGTTTTTGCAATGGTTAGTAGGTCAAGTCTGCATTCATTATGTATGATTTGAAAATTATTCTGAATATTCTTGTTCACTTCCTTTTCCGTATGAATTCTAGAATTAGCTTGCCAAGGTCATGATAATTACAGATGCGATTTTAATTAGGATTGCAGTAAATCTATAAACTAATTCTGGGAGAAATGACCTTATGAAAAATTGAGTCTTTTTATACAAGAACATGGTAAATAACTTCATTTTGGGGGGCTTTCTTTCATATTCTCCAGCTAAGTTTAGTAGTTCTAGAGATATAATATTTACATATTATTTCTTGCTTTAGTACAAGCATTTTATAATTTTTTTACTTTTATAAATGAAATCCTTTTTGCATTGTCTTTTAATTTTTTCTATTAGATTTTTTTTAATAATAAAGTAATTCACAGTGGAGAAGATAAAAGAGTGTGATTACTGTAATAAGGAGAAGAGGACAAATACAGCACATGCATTTGCCCTCAGGCCTTCTAGACAAACTTCCAAGGCAACCAGTGTGGGTAGAGTGTTTTTATATGAATAGCTCTACTTATATTTGGAGTAATTCTAATAGTTGGAATCCAGTGAACCAATTAACCAACAATTTTATATTCATATATCTACTTGGCCTCTCTGTCAACTCTGGTGTAGGAAGAGTCCTGTTTTAACATCTATTATGAGGGGTGCCTGGGTAACTCAGTGGGTTAAGCCTCTGCCTTCAGCCTAGGTCATGATCTCAGGGTCTTGGGATCCAGCCCATCAGGATCTGTGCTCAGCAGGGAGCCTGCTTCCCCCTCTGTTTCTGCCTGCCTGTCTGCCTACTTTTGATCTCTCTGTCAAATAAATAAATAAAATCTTTAAAAATACATATTATGAAAGTATAAACACAATTGCACCAACAGCCTGCACACTTGGGCCCCAGCACATGGGCCCAGCTGGTTTGTGTTGGGGCCAGAACCACGCCATGAGGGCTCCAGTGCTCACCACCCTCTGACGGGACACTGTGACAGAGAAGGGACACCCCAGGAAGACTGTTGTTCCTTCCATGGATCTTCTGGCACTTACTCGCCTCTAAAATGGGTCCCTCTTTTAATTGTGTGTGTGTGTGTGTGTGTTTGTGTGTGTGTGTGAGCAGAAGCACAGTCCCACTGGCAATGGGTAAGGACAAATAATTCTCAGAACCAACATAAATCCTCATTAATCCCTTCCTTTTTTACCCATCTCATGACACCTCCTTGCTGCTATCATTGTCTGATTACTGTGAAATTGAGGATGCTTCCAATGTGTTTCTCAGCAATTGGGTATTAGTTCTTCTGTGTTTTGACTATGGATATCCTTTGCACATGTTTTCATTGTGCTGACTGTCTTTCTTTTACAATATTTAGATATTTATATTTTACATATTTAATATATGCACTGTAATTACTTTTCTTTGGATAGCATGTTGTCTTTATTTTTTATATTTATTTTTTAATTTCATTGTATTTTATTTTTTAAGTGTTCCAAATTTTTTTGTCTTTATTTTTAGCAGATATATGGAGATATAATTTATGTACCATGAAATTTGCTGTTGATAAAACTACAACTCAGTGATGTTTAGTAAGTTTTCAGAGTTGTGCCTCCATCACCACAATCCAGTTTTAGGACACCTCCATCACCATGAGAAGAATCATCACGATTGTTTTCAGTCCATCCTATCCCCATTCCCAGCCAAGGAGACCACTTATTTGTCTTTTTTGGACATTTCACATGCAGTGGATTCATACATGTAGTCTTTTACAGCTTACTTCTTAGTGTAATGATCTAAGGTTCATCTACATATTGTAGCATGTATCAATATTTCATTTCTTTTTATTGTCAAATAGTATTCCAATGTATGGCTAGCCAAATTTTCATTTATTCACCAACTAATAGATATTTGGATTATTTTCAACTTTTATCTATTGTGAATAATGCTGCTATAAACATTTTCACACACATCTTTGGGCAGGCATATCTTTTTATTTCTCTTGAGTATATTCCTACTAGCTTAGAAAATTATTGATGCATATGGAAAATTAATGTGTAACATCTTACGGATCTTTTTCTAAAGTGGCTGGACAATTTCATATTCCTGCCAACAATGTATGAGGTGTCTAGTTGCTCCATATCCTTGTCAACACTTGTTATTGTCAGCCTCTTATGACAGCCATCTAGTTGTGGCTTTAAAATGCATTTCCTCATGCCTAATGATGTCTAACACATCTTTTCATGTGTTTATTAGCCATCCACACATCTTCTTTAGTAAGAATGTTCAAATATTTTGCTCATTTTTATTCTGTTGTATTTAAAATAAGTTGTAAGAGTTCTTTATGTATACTGGATATAGATCTTTTATAAGACATATGATTTGCCAGAAAGATAATCCAGTCTTGTCTTTTTATCTTCTTCATGGTATCTTTTTTTTTTAAAGATTTTATTTATTTATTTGACAGAGAGAGATCACAAGTAGGCAGAGAGGCAGGCAGAGAGAGAATGAGAGGGAAGCAGGCTCCCCGTGGAGCAGAGAGCCTGATGCGGGACTCAATCCCAGGACCCTGAGATCATGACCTGAGCCGAAGGCAGCGACTTAAACCACTGAGCCACCCAGGCGCCCTTCTTCATGGTATCTTTTGAAGGGAAATAGTTTTTAATTAGGCAGAAAGTCTAATTCATCAGTAATTAATTTATGGATTAGCCTTTAATGTCATAGCTAAGCATTTGTTGCTAAACAGAATGTCATGAAGATCTTCTCCCATATTTTCTTCTGAAAGTTCTATAGTAATTTTATTCTAGTTTAGTTAACGTATATATATATATATATACACACACACACATATATTTGTTTTAGTATACAATATAATGATTCAAAAATTCTATACATCTCTCAGTGCTCATCATGATAAATGTGTTCTTAATCCCCTTCATCTTCTTCACCCATTCCTCACCCACGTCCCTCTGACAACCACCAGTTTGTTTTATGTATTTTAGAATCCATTTTTGTCTCCTTTTTCTTTCGGTCATTTGTTTTGTTTCTTAAATTCCGCATAAGAGTGAAGTCATGGTATTTGCCTTTCTCTGACAAATTTATTTCAACTTAGCATTATACCCTCCAAATCCATGCATGTTATTACAAATGGCAAGATTCCATCATTTTTATGGCTCAGGAATATTCCATTGTGTGTGTGTGTGTGTGTGTGTGTGTGTGTGTACCATACCCTCCTTTATCCATTCATCTATTGGTAGACACTTAGATTGCTTCCATATCTTGGCTATTAAAAATAATGTTGCAATGAACATAGGGCTGCATATATGTTTTCTTTTTCAAATCAGTGTTTTCATTTTCTTTCAATAAATTCCCAGAAATGAGGTTGCTAGATCATATGGCAATTCTATTTTTAATTTTTCAAGGAACCTCCATACTTTTTAATATTAGCTGAACCAATTTACAACCAGTAGTGCACAAGAGTTGTTTTTTCTCCACATCCTTGTCAACATTTGTTATTTCTTGTCTTTCTAATACAAACTATTCTGACAGGTGTAAAGTAATATCTCATTGTGCTTGCCTTCATTTTGAATTGTTCATGACTAGTGTATAGAAATACAATTGAGTTTTCTATATTGATCTTTGTCCTACAAATTTGCTAAATTCACTTATCAGTTCTAGTAAGATTTTAAATGTGTGAAGTTCCTAGGATTTGCTACACAAAGAGTAATGTGCTGATACTGTCTGTGAATAAATAGAGTTTTGTTTCTTTTCCATTTTGTGTGTCTTATTTCTCTTTCTTCTCTGACGCACTGCTGAGAACCCCTATTACAATGATGGAAAGGTGGTGAGGGTGGACGCCTTTGCCTTATTCTTAATCTTAGGGGCTGTAATACAATAATAAGTAAGAGAGAGAGAGAGAGCCCTCCTAAATCCTTTGGAATTTCCTGAATCATAGGAGTAATAGGAACATCTTTTGTTTTAATGAGATAACTTTTAGAAGACCCTCATATAGTTCCAGGACGAGGTCACCAGAAAGACCAAGGCATGATTCCAAGGTTGGAACTACCAGTCCCACCAAACCTCTAGGGAAAGAAAGCCTAAAAGTTGAGTCAAATTGCCAATGCTAATAATCTAATCAATTGTGCCTGTGTAATGACAGCTCCATAAAAACCTTTAAGCCACAGGGTTTGAGAGAGCCTCCAGGTCATAATCTGGTCCATGTATCAGGAGGTTAGGGGGTCGAGCATGTGGACAGCAGCTCCTGTCCTCGGGACTTTTCTGAAATTCACCCTATGTACCTCGTCAGCTGGCTGCTCCATCTAGATCATTTATAATAAACCAGTAATAGTAAGTAAAGGGGCTTCCAAGTTCTGTGAGTTGTTCTAGAAATTATAGAGCTTAACCTGACTGGTGTCTGTAGTGGGGGCTGAGCATTTATCCTGTGGGGTCTGCGCTGATTCTCAGTAGTCAGTGTCTGAACTGAATTCACTTGTAGGATGCCCAGCTCGTGTCCAGAGAGTTGGAGAATTGGTTAGTGTGTGGGAAAGAAAACACATTTTGTGTCGGAAGTCTTGTGGTCAGTCTTTCATCATCAAACATGTTGTTAACCCTAGGTTTTCTGTAAGTGTCCTCTATTAGATTGAGAAAATTTCCTTCTCTGTTTTGCTGGTAGTGTTTAATCACAGAATTATTCTTTGTCTTTCCTTATTTCTATAAGAAATATATGTATAGATAAAAATATAAATTATAATATGTAAATATATATATGAATGCAATTAACTTCAATTGTACCAATAGAAGAGGTTTTTTTTTTAATGTTTCTTGTTACTAAATCTTGTGTCCCATTTTTAAGTGTTGAGTTTAATGTCCTTCTTCCAGAGTACATCCTTCAATAATTTTAAAGAAAGATTCTTTTTTATAAGTTCTTTTAAAGGAGATTTTCTTTAAATGGGTGGTGATTTTTCTGAATTTCTTTCTCTTAAAACAATCTTTATTTAGAACTTCTACTAGAATAATACTTTATCTGGTTTTACAATTTTAGGTTCATATTCTTCTTTCTTTTTTTTTCCAATTTGGGATTATTTGAGCATATTTCTGCATTGTTTTCTTTTGAGAATTTTCCTGATATTGATCAGATTCTCTGTCTCTCTTTCTCATCCCCACCACCCAGAGCCTTTAGAGCATCTCCCCATTCTTAGTTTTCTAAGACCCTCTACACAGTGCTCTATTTCATGTTCCACATACAACGCTTTTGATCTAAGGAGTCTTGACTTGCTCAGCTCTGAAAATATTTGCCTCATTTTTGACCAGCTCACTTACTGAAAAACCCTGTGCACAAGAATGGACAACAGGATGAGATTCTCAGAATTCCTGTCCATTTAATTCAGTAAGTCTCAGCTAAATTTCCAGAGAAGGGTGTCATAAAATGATTAAATTTCCCATTATAAATGGGCTTGTTGAAGATTAAATTTTCAGAAACAGCATGAGATTAATAAATTATGGCTTTTGGGAAACATGATAGTTTGTTTCTTTCAAACTTTTATCAAACAAATCACTCTTTCCTGAAGTTCCTATGCAGATGAGTGTAGGGCAGACATAAGACATGTATGTAGGAATTCTCCAGATTATTGCAAAATTTCTTTGACTGATGCCTCTTCCTTAGTTTAGGTACATTATTCTATTTGTGATGGGTCTGCTTTCTTTTCCTTTTAAGACTTGTCCATTGACTTATGGAAATATATTATGAATATAATTCAATAACCAAGATTCAGTGGTTAAAAAAACATTTATTCATGTTATGGGACATTTCAAGTTTTATGCAAGAGGCAGCTGGAGTTTTAGTAAGCACATCGATTATTAATTCATTACATTTATAAGACTCATTTGATTATTTTCCTTATTATCTCTGTTCAGTAGTTGAACTGAGCTGCTCTCTATTACATTGGTTTTCACTGTGATAATAAAACATAATAATGATGAGAGTTTTCATTCTCCTCTCCTCCCTCTTCTTTCAATTTTGCTGAGGACCAGAGTTTGAGGTGGAAGGAAAGAGAGGGAGAGAAGATAAGAGAAAGACAGACTTTCGCACCACACACAAGTAAGTCAGGAATATGTGATGGGATAAGAGTATCGCACAATCCATTCCTGGACTGAACCATATCCCTGCTGCTCACCTGCATTTCTCACAATCATAAATGAAGGCTCTTCCTGCCTCTCCAGCTTGCTAGACCATGTCTAACCACTGTGTTTTCCCCTGAAATCCCTGCCAGTTGTGTCTGGCTTAATCTCTCTAACTATCTGACTTGACTTCCCTTTTAAGACACACATCAAACACCTCTTAGTCAAGAAGTATTCTCTGAAGTTAATTTGTCTGACATTTTTTTCTAAATGCGTATAACATTTATAGCCCTCTAAATAGCAACAGAAATTATTTCACTATGCAATATACTCTCCTTGCTCAAAGACAGTAGATAAAGATAGCCCTGCAGACAGATATATAATCCATGTGTGGATTATATATAAAACATAAAACACTTGGGACAGTTTCCCACTTCTCAAAGCTGTCATTGATCAAGAGTTTACTCCAGAGTTACATCTGTGTTTAATGGAAAGAGGACTGGAACTTTTTTGAAAAGCATGTGTTTGAAAGTCACTTCCATCCCTTACTAACTGGGGGCTTTTCTGAGCTTCAGTTTTCTCATTAGTTTGGTGAGAAAACAGTAAAATCTTTCCAGGACTATTGTTAAGATCAAAGAAGACAATGTCTATAAAAGATCTTTACGCACTGTAATGGATAACATAAATATGATCATTGATTCATCTGATTACATTGTAGAGAACGGGTCAGTTCAGTCCTGTGACTTTATTAAATGTCTGTATAACATCTAATCTCATTTGAAACAATTATTTGCACAGTGAATTTGCCTCTTTTTACACCCAGTGATAGGGAGCTAAGAGGAGGGGGAAGGCTAGGGTGGGAAGGATATGTACCACACAAAGTGATCAGGTTTCAGGGTCATATAGGAATGGCTCAAATCCTATGCCTTCCACTTCTTGCTCTGTGGTCCTACACAAGTTATTTGACTTATCTGATCTTCACTGTACTCATCCATAAAGTTGGTGTGGCTGTGGGGAAGCTATAATTCACCGAAGTTCCCTTTTCCTTTGAGACTCATGATAAAGCTGCATTTCCTACCCTGCCCCGCTGCAGTTCTCTTGGGGGCGTGGGACTGAGTTCTGTGAATTGATATGTGCTACTTCCAGCCCTGACTATAAATTCCCCTTCAAGATCTCTACATTAGCTCTTCCCCTCCCATAGCAACTGTATCAGTTAGCTTTTACAGAATAACAAATCGCCTCAAACTCAGTGGCATAAAACAAGAGCCATTCATTTTTGCTTATCTATCTGTGTGTCCCCTGGGTAGTTCTGCTGATCTGGCCAGCCTCGGTCTCTGGCTGGGCTTGCCTATGTTTCTGGAGTCTGCTACTGGCTCAGCTTAGGTCCTAATGACCTAGGATGGTCTCCCTCACCTGACTGGTGGTTGTTTTGCTGTCAGCTGGAGGCAACAGAGATGACAGGGCCATGTATCTCTGATTATCCAGCCGGTGAGCCTATGTCTGTTCACATGGAAGTGGCAGGGTTTGAAGAATGATAGGGGGGACACTTAAGTCCCAACTCAGAATCCCAACAACATAGCTTCCACACCACATGCTGGCCAAATCAAGTCCCAAGGCAAGCCCAGGTTCAAGGGGTAGGAAAATAGTTTTCACCTGCTGATAGGACAAGCTACAAAGAATCATGTTCATTTTTACAATCTACTATAACAGCATGCAAGAAAGAGGGCAGGTTTACAAGACAGCAACAACCCAAGCCTCCCTGCTGATTGCGCTCAAGTGTGAAGTGTGCACCCAGTGAACCCCTGTACTATCCCCCTGAAAGTGGGGTTGCTTGTTATAGCAGTCTATTTATTCTGATTAATACAATGTGAGATAAGAACTATTTGCTCTCAGAGCTCTGATAAAGACTGAATAAAGCAAGCTATGGAGAGTGTTTACACAGGATCTCACATTTGCTCAATATGTGGTGGTTATATTGATTATTTATTTATGTTATTATTATTATTATTATTATTATTATTATTAGCACTGCAGGTAAAGACTTGTGACATGATAGTGCCATAATTATTTCTCTTTGGTCATGTTTCCAGGGTCCCACACAGCAGAGTTTAGAGGAAATACTAGATAAATGTTCTGGGACAACCTGTGGGTTCTGTCATTGGAACAACCAAGAGGAAGTCAGCAGAGTCTTCTTCAAACCTGAACAAGGTTTTGCTTCTTTTTGTCCTTACAAGCAATGAATCAAAATCCTCACTAGTGACCCTCTTGATACTGTTCCTGTCCCAAAAGAAAAGATCCCAGATCTAGCTTTCCTTCACCCTTATGATTCCAGATTATGGAGGGAAGAAGTCAGACAACACTTCGTAAGAATCAGGAGGATTTAGAGGCAGTAAACATATTTTCTAAAGCGATAAATACTAAATGTTGAGCAAAAAGAACTTAAATAAAGATAAGTAAATAGGGTAAGATTGCAAAGTACATGCTGTATGATTTCATTTAAATACAAACTAATTTATGCTGCCAAAATCAGAATAGTGGCCCACTTTTGGGAAGCAGGGAAGTGATAGAGGACACAAAGGACTTCTGGGGTATTGCTGGAGTTCTGTTTCTTGATTTGGGTGCTGGTTACACAGTTGTGTGCTGCTTCTGAAGATTAATCAAGCTACATGTTTATGACTTGTGTACATTCCTCATCTATATTTCATATAAAAAAAGTTTAAAGAGAACATGTACTTTGATAATTTTTAGTGAAGACATTGGTATATTATTAGTAGTAATGCATTGAGTATTAGTAAAATACTTGTGAAATTATAACAATTAAATCACATTTAACCATGAGTTTAATAATTAATTTTTCAAGAAGATAAAAGAATTGTCCTAAAAAAAAATCCAGGGGGCATGATTTTTGTTGCAGTTCACAAAACAGGCAGTCTTTTTTTATTTTGCTAGAAGGCAACTTCCTGAGGTCCTCACAACCTCCCTTTTCCTACTATAAACCAGTGCCAACCCTTCACACACATACACATGAACATCACTTCTTTTTTTTTATTTTAAATTTTTATTTATTTATTTTTTCAGCGTAACAGTATTCATTGTTTTTGCACAACACCCAGTGCTCCATGCAATACGTGCCCTCCCTATTACCCACCACGTGGTTCCCCCAACCTCCCACCCCCGCCCCTTCAAAACCCTCAGGTTGTTTTTCAGAGTCCATAGTCTCTTATGGTTCGCCTCTCCTTCCAATTTCCCTCAACTCCCTTCTCCTCTCCATCTCCCCATGTGCTCCATGACATGAACACCACTTCTTATTTTTGGCAAAGCCAGATATGATAGTCAACTATTTTGAAACTTATAAATTATAGTGATTTTCAGAATCACAACTTGTCTTAAATCTCAGCATCTCTTTTCCTTTTTTAATTTGCCAACTTAACTCTTTGGTCCTTACATGAACTTGGGTGATTACTGCTGTTTCCTTTGGCCTTAAGGACATAGTCCTTACTCTCCTTGATTCATTTCATGATACAAGGAACATCATCAAAAAGGTCATATGATGGTGACTTACTTACCACCTATAACAGTGTCTGAGGTGTAATGACTCTCACATTCCATACCCAAATACTGTAAGCGATGATCTGGCCAACTCCTGGGTGGGTAAGAGATTCTCAGACATCCAATACCTTGAGCCAGCAGTCTAGAACATGCATTGGAAGGTTTGAAAATGTCTCTAATAACTACCATCATGTTAAGCCCTCAAACTTCTACTTTTTAACACCAAGCAGGTATCCTTCAGCATTTTTCCTAATATATCATGTGAGATAGCAAATATATTAGAAGGATATTAAACCAGCTTTTTCTTAACCACATTATTTCTATTATTTCGCTTATTGGTCCAGTTTGATTGTCTTTTAAGAAACCTGAGATGACCCTCTTTCTCCTTTAATCCCCAGGAAAAAACAGATCTGACTTCCCTCCTTTTGCTTCTTTGCTAGGGATATATGGAATGTAACCAGCTTTCTCCATTCTCAATAATAAATCAATTGGATTATACATTCTGCTGGATATTTGAGCCTGAGCTTTGCAACTGGTCCTAACACAATAGGTGAACAAAGCTTCTCAATCTTCTCAGTTCCAGATCAAGCTTTTTTTTTTTTTAGTTCAGATTCCCCTCAAAAGCAGACCTTGGGAGAATAATTTAGGTGCAGCTAGTTTATTTGGGAGATGATCCCAAAAAGCTTGATAAGAGAGAAGATTGAGGGAGAAGGAATATTTGAAAGCCAAGAAAGGGAGTTAATGAGTTACCTAGAGAGATGATGAGGCTCCATCCTGTTGGGGACCATCCTTGAAAGCCTCCAAATTTTCTTTCTAAGGTATAAGGAACCTGGGGTGTTTATCCAATGACTCTTGTCCCTCACTGGTTGAGGGCTACCCTTAGGGGTATTAAACCTTTGGTATTTCCAGGATTTCCTGCAAATGTCTGGGCAAACTGCCATAATGCAGCAGAAAGCCTCAGGCAGGAATGCAGATGCATGCAGGTGTATAAGGTGGGGTTCTATCAATACACATGCACTTGACCATCACTGCCATAGATGAGTCTGGACATGAGCCAGTGGGGTACAGGTCAGGCCTCAACACACCTGCCACAGCTTCTCGTCTGAACACAGCTGATGCTAACATCCACACACACATTCACACCTGATTCACGTACACAGCTTGGAGTAGAAAATGCCATTTAAGCTGCTGACGCCATATGGTGAAGAAAAAGCATCCACACTCACACATCCCACTGAATGAACCAAATTACTCAGGAACAAATAAAGAAAGCTGGCACACTGTCTCCCAAGCCTTTACTCATCGTGTATATATTTGTTCAGAAAGCATTTGGACCCCCAGACAGCACCCAAATCTACCCTTCATTTCAGTTGCCAACATTAAACATCACACCCAGAAAAAGTGGGAGCTTTGAAGTCTGTGCCAGGAAGCAGGAACTGTCCTCACGTTTATATATGACAGGTGACAAAAGAGAATTCTGCCCTCAGCTGGACTCTCTGGAGCTGAAAAATAACGTTTAATGCCAAAATAATTAATTTGAGTACCTTTGCTGTGCAGTATGGGATTTTCCTACTAGTCTTAGAACCAGATTATTCATGAATTTTGGCAGCTCTCTTTGGCTGTTTTTGTCATTTTTAAAATTGAAACGTTAACTATCTATTTAGAGGAATAAATGCATGCACAAGGAGCCCAAGCTTTTCCTGTTGAAATCTACTTCTTCAGACATGATTGGCCAAAAGTGACTTTTAAGTTGGAAGTGATAGGCAAACCTAAACCTGTATTAGTGTTAGAGAAGCTAAGAGACACCAAGGCCCCAGCCAAGTCCTCAGCTACGAGGATACCTGTGGAGGAAGAAAGAGTGGTTTTGATGTGAGCTTGGCTTCAGAACTGCTCCAAGGTCAGAACTGTCCCAAGGTCAGAACAGTCTCAAGAGATGCCTCTCTGTCGTAACAGAAGGAAGCCAGGCAGACAGGACAGAGCTGAGCCGCACTGAATACAGCTCAGTGCCCACTGCCCCTATCAGGGAATTGCCCTTGATACATCCAGACCCCAGAGCCTTGCACTGACCCGGTATTCAAGGTCTCAGGACCCTGCCCTAAATGCACTGACCTGTATCTACCTTGGCCTGTGTATGTACTTCTTGCATGATGACCTTCAGTCTCGCATTTACTAACAATGTTACCATATCACCTTCTGGTCTTCTTGCCCAAAGCCTATCTGCCAGTTTAGCTGGGATGGCAACCTCATGCCCTGGCATTGCCTGGCCAAGAATGAAATAAGAAGGCCACCCAGAGTCAGCAGTGGCACCAAAGTGGATGTTCACCTAACACCACGTTGGCATCACTGCACAGAAATGGATTGGAAAGGTAAATTCTCCAGAGCTTGCTGATTTCAACCTTGGGGCCCACAGGAATCACCTGGAGACCTTTTAAAGCTCCCTTTGCTTGGATCTCAACCCGAGAGATTCTGGTTTGATGGGCCTGGGGATTGAAAAGCTCAAGTGATTTTAATGTGGAGTCAAGACTGAGAACCACTGCCCAAGACAAGCATAAGGGTCAAGAATTTGGGGGCCTCCTCTGCCACCCTCCATTTCTCACTTGACATCACACTGTGCTCATATTCTTGGGTGATGGGAAATTACCTCCTGTTACTTCCCAGGACACTTCTTACCAAAAGAGCCACAAGGACGAGGGCTGAACCCTGTTATTGTTTCTTTCACCTCCTTTTTTGAAGGTCTCTCTGGTGCTCTGGGAGGCACATGGGGTTAGGCGTCAGGAAATCTGAGTTCAAGACCAGCTCTACCACTGGTCAGCCTGGAATCTCAGACATGCCTTAATGTCTGTGCTCTCTCTCACTTCATCTTTAAAATACAAATATTGGACAAGATGTTCACAAAATTCCCTTCTGCCTCTACTTCTTACGACAACTTAGGGAGGAACTACTTGTGACTTGCTGGAGATGAGGAAAGTGTGGTCCTATCTGTGGCTGAAATGAGTTCCTGAGTGACTCCAGAGCACAAGACTGAACTCTCCCCTTCTGCTGTTGCCTGTGATGAGCAGTTTTCCAATTGTCTGCTTTTCACCCTAAGTTACAAGTTACTTGGTTGTTTGGGAGGGTTCTGTACAACCTAACTCGGCAGAATAGTAAGTTCACCCTGTGGTTACTGGTGTCAAGATCTACCCACATTCCAGCTCAGAGGACACCCCATCTTTTTTGATTGCTTGACCTCACTCCAGAATATCATGATAGAGGCTCCATTCTGAGGACCCTTCATTCTGTTTCCAGCCAGTGCAAAACTTTGGAATTTCTCCAACCCATTGTGTATTATAGCATAAGAATGGAGGACTGCTACCACCCTTTAAAATGTGCATTTAAAAATATAAGTCATTGACTGTATCTATATCTAAAACAACACGTGTGGAAGATGGCTAAGAGTCTGGGCTCTGGGGTTGTCCCCTAAGTTTGAAGGCTGACCCTGGCATATATCACCTGTACAACCCGGGGCAGGTGACATCCCCTATTCAAGCTGCAGTGTCCTCATTGGCAAATGGAGAGGACAATGGAAATTACTTCATTGAGTGGTTATGAGGATGAAAGGAAAGGTGACCTATAATGTTGGTGGCAGAATACCAGGCATGTCTGGAGTGTAATGATATTAGTCCCCAAGAACACACCAGTCTCAGAACCAGTTCTTATCAGCTTTAGAGCATGGAGCTCCTGCATACACAAGAATCAAGTGGGAGGACAAGGCTTGCTTGATTATGTCTTTAAGCTGAACTCCAGTCCCATCCTGTACAAGGCTGATCTCAGGAGGATGAAGCCAAGTCCACTGTTTTTGTTTTGTTTTGTTTTGTTTTTATTTTTGTTTTTGTAGTGCTAACATCCAATTCCAAAGAAAAGCATCCCAAGACCTCTACCTCTGTGTCCAGCCTGCTGGTGCTGCCCCAGACATGGACTGGATGACAGCTTTCATGTACTCTGGGAAATCTAGGGAAATAAAACCAAGTCCTCCTGGAACCTAAACATCCTACAGAGGTTCTACAGAGGCCTATGGGAAGCAGGAGGGCATAAGAGGCCCAACTGCTTTCATGCGCTCTACATACTCATCTCTCCATCTGTGTATTTAGACGCTATTTAAAGAAAGTGCTATGTGCCCATGTATGTTAATTAATAAATAGATGTTAATAAATAAAATGGAAAATGTGGCACCTGGATGGCTCAGTCGGTTAAGCAATTGCCTTAAGCTCAGGTCATAATCCCAGGTCCTGGGATCAAGCTCCACTTTGGGTTCCTTGCTGAGCAGGGAGCATGTTTCTGCCTTGCCTGCTGTCTCCCCTGTTTGTGCTTGCTCTCTCTCTCCTCTCTCTCTCTCTGTCGAATAAATAAATAAAATAATAAATAAATAAAGGAAGTAAGGAAGGAAGAGCTCCGACAGTGTGCATCACTAATAGGTTTTTTTTTTAAGGTACAGGTTCCGGTTCAAATGCATGTTCAGATGCAGGTCTAGGGTGAAGCTGAGTATGGTTCCATGATAAGGTCCCAGATGTTGCCCATGCTGCTGGTCTGGGGACTGCACTAGCAAGAGCAAGGTTCCAGGGGCTCCAGAAGCCAAGATTAATGAGACCTCATTGTGACTGCAGTTATAAGGAAACTCTGGAAGGAAGGTCCTGGGAGATCCTACAAACTTGAAGACTGATAAGTGTGTGTGTGTGTGTATATATATATATATCATACTGTATGATAAGTATGATATATATGTATATATCATACTTAGGAGAATTTGAAGGTTAGCTCACATAGAAAGACCCGTTGGAACTGAATCTAGCCCTTGGAATGATCTAAAACCCTTAGGGTTTAGTACAGACCTCCACCAAGGCCAGTAAGTTTCAGGAGAACTCTGGGCCCTGGGCACTGCGGAGGTCATAGAAAAGTTTCTAGCTGGTCCTGTATGAGAGCTTTGACCTAGAGGGGAGCTGTGGATTTTTCCACCTTGTCTTTGATGGTGCCTGTGTTATCAGCTGGGGAATCAGGGCCAGGAAAGGTCCTTGGAAAATGCATCAAGGGCTTATTCCAAAATCCAGGCAAGACAGAGTGTCAGAGGTTAAGTAGAGCCATGTACAAAGCTCCACAGAAGCTTAGGAAGGGGATGACTGAATCCAGCCAAAGAGTGGTGAGGCCTTGACAAGTGAGAAGATGAGAACTGGATCTTGAGGGACATGGGAGTTCTTCCCAAGGAAGAAACCAGAAAAGAAGGTGTAGCCCATTATGACTCACTCATATTTCAGATTTGAGTTCCACCATCCCAGCCATCTTTGGGTTCATGTTTCCTAGGGGAAAAAATGGCATACTGTGCTTCTCTTTAATAATAAATGAGGTAAGAAAGTATTTAATAAACTTTAAAATATGATATAAATACAAAGTAGAGCAATTTTATTTACCTGCATATAACCAAGCTATTTGTACTCACTAGCAGGTACATCACATGGAAATGCATTTGAAAAATCTGTACTTGTTCTTGCTAATAAAGTTAACTAAGGACCTGATATTAACTCAGCAGCCTAGGGTGAATAATCGTTGTGTTGCTATTGTTTTCATTCTCAAGCTAGCAGTCACAGAACATTTACTCTGTACCACTGACTGTCAGCAGATGCAGTTGGTGACCTTTTACTAGGTTTAGGCATTCCAGCCCAGCTGCTCTCAGGGACAGAAGCCTCCCTGTGGGACTGCCCTTGGCTCATGCCATCCCCTGTGCCTGGAGAACTGGAAGGTTGCTCTAGGCCCTATCCAGGAGGGGCCCACAACCCCTGACTAGCAATGTGGGGTGTGCAGTTCAGAACCTTGCTTCCAGGTGGATAACTCCTTTGGGGGCAATTCTCAGTCCAAAGAATCCTTCGGAACGAGGCTGGGATTGGACTTTCCCTAAACCACATCTTTGCCCATCTTCTTCCCCGACCCTCCCCCGCTTCCCTCAATTCTCTACAGGTTTCTCTTGCGTGCCCTCTCTCAGTAAATCAGGTGCTTGGGCTCTGCTTCTATAGAACTGACCTCAGATCATCTTAAACAGTTTACTGTAAGACCGCATTTCACCATTACAGTGAAATGCATGCATATAGACAAGGTACACATTATTGCAGATGGAATCATTATCCCCAATTCCTGCAAATAACAGGTGTTGGAGCTGGAATGTGCATTCAGCTCACCACATGACACGGTCCCTCCCAGTTTTCACTGTTAACTCTTTAGGAGGTAGCTGATTGCACATCAAAACTGATCATCCTTTAAAGTATCCATTATTTACGATCTCATTATAAACAGAAATACAAAAATGATACCACTGCATAGTAAATAGTAGAACAATTGAGCCTGCACCAAAATAACTCAAATTCTCTAGGGCTCAGAGAGAAAAGTCGAGATGTCCACCACTCCCTGAGGTCAGATTTACAAAGAAGGCAATCATTCAGTACACAAAATTGCAGATGCAGACATCGAAAGCCTATGTGCAAGCTGTGGGGATTTTCCACCCATAAAGCATTGCCGTCATGGTATACTCTGAGAATTATCAGAAGCCAGAGTTCTAACAGCTTCAGTCTTTAATTTTCTGTCTCAGGCATTGGAGCCCAGCACATTTGTCTTCCAACCCAGGGACAGTGTGTGGAGGGTTTTCTGGAGCAGCACTCGGCGCTGATTTATGTGCCTGGAGACGACAATGGAACAGTGTGTTTGCAGTTTCTATTCATCATAAATACCTCATCTGCATGTGGGCTCCCCCACAGCCGCTTTGTGAGGCTGGGCCCTAGGAAACTGCATCTCTGCCAAGCTGTCCTGGTGGTGCTTGGACACCCTGAACGGGCGCACTACTGCCCTAGTGGAAAGTTTTGATTTTTTAACATCGGATTGAGAAGGTGCCTGTTACAGAGACAGGGATCTTGAATTTTAGATTGAAAACATATCTTGTCTCTTCTTCTCCAGGGTGCAGCATGGGATCTTGGCTGAGAGTGGTCCAACAGATAACAAAACTATGTACAGAGGGCAGGGCCACGGGGTTCCACTCGCTCCTCCTCTGGCTATGTTATTGTAGGAAACTGCTGAACCTCCTTAGCCTTTTTTTGGCCATGAATCACACGAGTGCCATAATGCTCATCTCAAGGAGAGCTGAACTGAATCAAACCCCTTCTTTCAGATCTCTGAAGCCCCATGCTTTAGGCTTTGCAAGTGAGGAAAAAAAAAATGTATCTGTATCTGTCAGGGAAATAGATTTCTGAAGTTTACATGTAAGCAAACGTTAATGAAAGCATTAAAATGCTTTCATTATAAGCATTATAAACATGATAATGCTCTCATTAAAATACTACCATTATATACTACTTGTGTTTCTTTGGGTTCCTAAACTAAGCACCCACACTAAGTGGGGGCACCTGGCTGGCTTAGTTGGTGGAGCATGTGGTTCCTGATCTCAGGGCTGTGAGTTCAAACCCCACATTGGGTGCAGAGATTACTTAATAAATAAAAGTTTAAAAAAATAAAACTCAGACAAAGTGTTCCTCTCTTTTGCTCAGGCCTGGTCTGCAAGCTTTGACCCAATTATCCTGACGTCACTCATCGTGGATTGTGTCCAGATATCCGCAAGTAACTCCAGCCACTAGATGGAGTCCACACTTGGTCACAGTGACTGCAGCAGCAGGAACTGGTTCTGGACCAGGGCCCCAGTGCCCTTAGAGACATCCCACTGTTTCCTCCCCCGGGAGGGACCCCTGGCAAGATGTGTGGAGTCCTTAATCTGCGTGTTCTTTTGAGAGTTTAAGGTTTTAGCATGAAACCTACATCTGGCTTTGAAGTTGGTCTGCGCCCATGACAACTCCATGGGGGGCTATCACAAGTGGCAGTCAGCCCCCATGGTAAGGAGTTTGCCCTGAAAGAAAGTTTTGGGGACTGCAGCACTCACTTTACAGTTAATCTTTAGAATCAGAATAGTACATTTCTTAGTTGTTGTTGTTGTTGTTGTTCCATTTAGTACACATTTATTAAACCTCCTCTATGGGTCACATCTCTGTTAGTTACTAGGATGAAGTGTGAACAAATAAGACCCAGCCTTCATGGAGTTTATAATCTAATAGGGGAAGTAGACACTAATCAGGACGCTAGGAAACACACACATAACTGTGACATGCCATGCCAAGAATCATGCCCCAGGGTCTCCATTGACCTGGTTGGCAACTGGCTTCCCAAACAGGGGAGAAATCCTGGCTTCTTTGGGGACTCAAGAATGTTTATTGAAAATGCTGATGTCAAATGAACAGCCGATGCTCATCATCTGTCTGCAGAGGACTGACCAGCAATATGGTCAGAGTGTCCTTTGAAATGGGTTGGAGCCAAGTACTTCTGCCTCAGTTTCTGCTAGAGCCTGGCCAAGAGAGGAAGCATGGCTGGTATATAAATCAATCTGCTTAGGAAAGAAGCTGTTTTTCTAATCCAAAAATCAAAGCCTGAAATCCCACAGAGCGACCTCTGTCAAATTCTCATTGTTTGCTATGCATTGTGATGTGTATCAGATTATTGGGGAGTGAGAACTCTTCTCAAGCCTCAAAATACGGGAAGTTGGAGGGGGAGCTGAACCATGAGAGACTGTGGACTCAGAAACAAACTGAGCGTTTTGGGGTGGGCAGTGAGGGGGTGGGGTGAGCCTGCTGGCGGGTATTATGGAGGGCATGTATTGCATGGAGCACTGAGTGTGGTGCATAAACAATGAATTTTGAAACACTAAAAAAAATTAAATTGAATTAAAAAAATAAATGTGAGAGAGAGAGAGAAAGAGAGAGATTTTCCAGAGCTGCCCACATCTCTGATTGCAGCTCCCGGCAGGGGCGGGATCTTGGACTCTGATAACAGACTCTGTGAGGCACTGCCTGCTATCTGGGCCTTCATTTTGCTGCTTCGAAATGTGAATTAAATTAATAAAAATTCCATCTCTGACATGAAGTTTTAAAGTAAATGGAGTTCTAAGTACCAGTAACAGTGACTGAAAGCATGATATAAATTGAAAGTGTATTTCCCTCTTTACAGAGAGTTGTTTTTTCTTTCCTTCCCACCCCTCCCTCCTTTCCTTTCTTTTTTTCTTGTTGCAAAACAAAATTTAAGAATTTTGGCCCTCCTTGGGGCGCCTGGGTGGCTCGGTGGGTTAAGGTCTCTGTCTTCGGCTCAGGTCAGGATCCCGGGGTCTGGGATCAAGCCCCGTGTGGGGCTCTCTGCCCAGCAGGGAGCCTGCTTCCATTCCTCTCTCTCTGCCTGCCTCTCTGCCTTCTTGTTATCTCTGTCTGTCAAATAGATAAATAAAATCTTTAAGAAAAAAAAAAAAAGAATTTGAGCCCTCCTTAATACAGTGCCAAATGCATGCATTTCAAGTGTCCTGCTGCGCTGTGCTCTCCTTATGGTTTTAGGGCCTGGAGTCACATCAGGTACATAGACTCACAAGTCCTGGCCCTGTAGTGCTGCTGAGGTCACAGGCACAGGAGAACAACCAGGATTAGAAATCAGGCACAGGATATGATTGCCATTGGTATTCCCCTCAAGGGAGATAATTCTCCTGCTAGAATTAGTCTCTACTGTCATTTTCAGTACACATCTTACCTATGGGCAAGTTTCTCCCTCTACTTGGGATGGTGAAAGCGTGGGAGAGAGGCTACAGGAAAGAGGAAGAGGGAGAAGGTGCCAAGTGTATACAAGTCTGAATACGCTCTCATAAATAATCTTCTCAGATTTGGAAAAGGTAGGATTTCCAAAATCAAGCAAACTCTTTTTCACAATAAAGACATATACAGAGCTGCAGAATCTCAGACATCTTCTCACAAGGCCATTCTCCTTGGAACCTAAACTGGTCGGCGTGTGGAGGCAGGGAGGCTTCCCGCAGACCCAAAGGCTGGTGACCAGCTCTCTACCTCTTCACTGAAGTTTTCTCCAACAGTAAAATTGTAAAATCACCATCCTGCCCTTGGGGATACCTCCCTCCACCTCCACCCTTTGGTGGGCAACTAATTAGTAATTAGTGAGTAATTAACTGTGAATGCTTTCTAGGAAATGTACCCCTCATTGGAGGGCCCAAAGCTCTCTCCAAGGCAGAACCAACATCACCTGGTCTGTGACAGGGATCCTGCCATGACATTGCCCAGTACTTAGACTCCAACAGTGTGAATGTATTAGAACTGCACCTTCTTTCCCCTCTCCTTAGATTCCTTTTTCCCACCCCCTCATTTTCATGTTGTTACAGTATTGTGTGGTCATATGTTGCACAAATTTTAATTATGCTGCCCTGGATTAATATGATAAATATTAATGAAGTCATTCATTTTGTGTCCAAATTTTGAAATAATGTAAATGACTAACATTAACAATTCATTAAGGATTCCAACATTTCAAGGCAGGTGGTCCATGCCAAGTATAGGCTGTGTTTACACTGGGGATCCAGGGCAGAGTCTTTTATCTTTAATAGACCTGCTCTCCTTTGTCAAGATCCACCTTAAGTCAGGTGAGGTTAGAATTTGCAAGGTCTCCCACTGGGATAGCTCTTGCATGAAATGTAAATCAAGTTCTGGATTCATTGTGTTCTCAATGAAAAATACCCCATGTGCCAACACTTATATGTTGTGATAGGTTAGTTTTTTCAAAGCAGAATGCCTTCCAAATGAATATAAATTAATATAAATATACTGATTTAACAACTTCGTCTTTTAATAATATTGGGTAGTTTCCAAATAGCATTCTTTTCATTCTCAGAACAACTTGATGGATAGTTCTATTAGGCAGGATAGGCAAGCCTTTTTTTTCTGTAACAAATGAACCCCAGTATTTCAATGGTTTAGCCATTGTCATGGTCTAATGTAGTTTAGGGAATCTCTCCATCTTGTAGCTACATGATCTGGAACACATGACCTCTCAGGACACCACAGAAGGTAAGGGCTAGAGGATTACTCTAGATAAATGTTTATGGGCTTGTTCTGGAAGGGTTCACATTACATCAGCTCATGTTCTCTAGCCAGAAGTCAGTAGCATCACCCAAGCCAACTTAGGAATAGGGAAGCAGAGCCTCCTCTGTGTCCAGAGAGAGGAAATGTGTGGAGTCTACACAGTACTATGTCCTAACCAATATTTATTTCAGTGGACTTTTATTGAGCATCTCCTATGTCCCAGGCAGTTGGGTTGTAAGGATAGTTTTCCTTTTAGACAGGTAGAAAAATGAGGCTCAGAACTGGTATGTGACTTTCTCAAAGCTGCAATATGAGTAAATTGGAGACTTGGATCTCAATTTTTTTTTTTCCATTTTGTCCATCCTCTTTTAGTTTTAATTGGTTTCTTGGCACAGGTGAAGAGATTTCCTTAGAAGTTTTTCTGACCTGACAGTCTTTAATCCTATGATGAGAATGTTTGTAATGAATACCTGTCCTTGTTTTTATGCTGACTTCTATGTATGACAACAAAGGGACTACTAAATGCAGTGTTGGCCTCTCTAGAAATCAGATGGTGGAGAGAGTGTGAAGGTAATTTCTTTATTTGTAATATGGTTATATTATATACATATCTATGCCACTGAATAACTATATTCTGTGGTCACATTCTGGAAGAGTGATTCATTTGCAGTCTATGATATTTCCAGTCAGCAAGGCTCCCTTTAATGTGAGGTAGAGAGTACTACTGTGTTAGATATCACTCCTTCTGGCACATTGGTGACATTTGCAAATGCCATTTTCTGCTGTCTGTGTTGCTTCACCTTTTATTGTTACTGTTCCCAGACATGACAGTAGGTATAAACAAATATACCATAGGTATCACTCTTTGCCTGAGCTACTTTTTGCTTATATGACTTATAGGACTTCTTGGTCTTATGTTTTATAGAGAAAGCTTCCAATCACTCCTGCCCTTAATTCTTAATTTATTTATTTTTTCAGCCTAACAGTATTTATTGTTTGCACAACACCCAGTGCTCCATGCAAAACGTGCCCTCCCTATTACCCACCACCTGTTCCCCCAACCTCCCACCCCTGACCCTTCAAAACCCTTAGGTTGTTTTTCAGAGTCCATAGTCTCTTATGGTTCGCCTCCCCTTCCAAATTTTTTTTTTTGATAAACATATAATGTATTTTTATCTCCAGGGGTACAGGTCTGTGAATCGCCAGGTTTACACACTTCACAGCACTCATGATAGCACATACCCTCCCCAATGTCCATAACCCCTCCGCCTCTCCCAATCCCACCTCCCCCCAGCAACCCCCAGTTTGTTTTGTGAGATTAAGAGTCATTTATGGTTTGTCTCCCTCCCAATCCCATCTTGTTTCATTTATTCTTCTCCTATCCCCCTAACCTCCCATGTTGCTTCTTCATGTCCTCATATCAGGGAGATCATATGATAGTTGTCTTTCTCTGATTGACTTATTTCACTAAGCATGATACCCTCTAGTTCCATCCACGTCGTCGCAAATGGCAAGATTTCATTTCTTTTGATGGCTGCATAGTATTCCATTGTGTATCTATACCACATCTTCTTTATCCATTCATCTGTTGAGGGACACCTAGGTTCTTTCCATAGTTTGGCTATTGTAGACATTGCTGCTATAAACATTCGGGTACACGTGCCCCTTCGGATCACTATGTTTGTATCTTTAGGGTAAATACCCAGTAGTGCAATTGCTGGGTCATAGGGTAGTTCTATTTTCAACATTTTGAGGAACCTCCATGCTGTTTTCCAGAGTGGTTGCACCAGCTTGCACCCCCAACAACACTGTAGGAGGGTTCCCCTTTCTCCACATCCTCGCCAGCATCTGTCATTTCCTGACTTGTTAATTTTAGCCATTCTGACTGGTGTGAGGTGATATCGCATTGTGGTTTTGATTTGTATTTCCCTGATGCCGAGTGACGTGGAGCACTTTTTCATGTGTCTGTTGGCCATCTGGATGTCTTCTTTGCAGAAATGTCTGTTCATGTCCTCTGCCCATTTCTTGATTGGATTGTTTGTTCTTTGGGTGTTGAGTTTGCTAAGTTCCTTATAGATTTTGGATACTAGCCCTTTATCTGATGTGTCGTTTGCAAATATCTTCTCCCATTCTGTCAGTTGTCTTTGGTTTTGTTAACTGTTTCCTTTGCTGCGCAAAAGCTTTTGATCTTGATGAAATCCAAATAGTTCATTTTGGCCCTTGCTTCCCTTGCCTTTGCTGTTGTTCCTAGGAAGATGTTGCTACGGCTGAGGTCGAAGAGGTTGCTGCCTGCATTCTCCTCAAGGATTTGGATGGATTCCTTTCTCACATTGAGGTCCTTCATCCATTTGGAGTCTATTTTCGTGTGTGGTGTAAGGAAGTGGTCCAATTTCATTTTTCTGCATGTGGCTGTCCAATTTTCCCAGCACTATTTATTGAAGAGGCTGTCTTTTTTCCATTGGACATTCTTTCCTGCTTTGTCGAAGATTAGTTGACCATAGAGTTGAGGGTCTATTTCTGGGCTCTCTATTCTGTTCCACTGATCTATGTGTCTGTTTTTGTGCCAGTACCATGCTGTCTTGATGATGACAGCTTTGTAATAGAGCTTGAAGTCCGGAATTGTGATGCCACCAACTTTGGGTTTGTTCTTCAATATTCCTTTGGCTATTCGAGGTCTTTTCTGGTTCCATATAAATTTTAGGATTATTTGTTCCATTTCTTTGAAAAAAAATGGATGGTATTTTGATAGGGATTGCATTAAATGTGTAGATTGCTTTAGGTAGCATAGACATTTTGACAATATTTATTCTTCCAATCCAGGAGCATGGAACATTTTCCCATTTCTTTGTGTCTTCCTCAATTTCTTTCATGAGTACTTTATAATTTTCTGCATATAGATTCTTAGTCTCTTTGCTTAGGTTTATTCCTAGGTATCTTCGAGTTTTGGGTACAATTGTAAATGGGATTGACTCCTTAATTTCTCTTTCTTCTGTCTTGTTGTTGGTGTACAGAAATGCAACTGATTTCTGTGCATTGATTTTATATCCTGACACTTTACTGAATTCCTGTACAAGTTCTAGCAGTTTTGGAGTGGAGTCTTTTGGGTTTTCCACATATAGTATCATATCATCTGCGAAGAGTGATAGTTTGACTTCTTCTTTGCCAATTTGGATGTCTTTAATTTAATTTGTTGTCTGATTGCTGAGGCTAGGACTTCTAAGACTATGTTGAATAGCAGTGGTGATAATGGACATCCCTGCCGTGTTCCTGACCTTAACGGAAAAGCTTTCAGTTTTTCTCCATTGAGAATGATATTTGCGGTGGGTTTTTCATAGATGGCTTTGATAATATTGAGGTATGTGCCCTCTATCCCTACACTTTGGAGAGTTTTGATCAGGAAGGGATGCTGTACTTTGTCAATGCTTTTTCAGCATCTATTGAGAGTATCATATGGTTCTTGTTCTTTCTTTTATTAATGTGTTGTATCACATTGATTGATTTGCGGATGTTGAACCAACCCTGCAGCCCTGGAATAAATCCCACTTGATCGTGGTGAATAATCCTTTTAATGTACTGTTGAATCCTATTGGCTAGTATTTTGACGAGAATTTTTGCGTCTGTGTTCATCAAGGATATTGGTCTGTAGTTCTCTTTTTTGGTGGGATCCTTGTCTGGTTTGGGGATCAAGGTGATGCTGGCCTCATAAAATGAGTTTGGAAGTTTTCCTTCCATTTCTATTTTTTGGAACAGTTTCAGGAGAATAGGAATGAGTTCTTCTTTAAATGTTTGGTAGAATTCCCCTGGGAAGCCGTCTGGCCCTGGGCTTTTGTTTGTTTGGAGATTTTTGATGACTGTTTCAATCTCCTTACTGGTTATGGGCCTGTTCAGGTTTTCTATTTCTTCCTGGTTCAGTTGTGGTAGCTTATATGTCTCTAGGAATGCATCCATTTCTTCCAGATTGTCCAATTTGTTGGCGTAGAGTTGCTCATAATATGTTCTTATAATTGTCTGTATTTCTTTGGTGTTAGTTGTGATCTCTCCTCTTTCATTCATGATTTTATTGATTTGGGTCCTTTCTCTTTTCTTTTTGATGAGTCTGGCCAGGGGTTTATCAATCTTATTGATTCTTTCAAAGAACCAGCTCCTAGTTTCATTGATTTTTTCTATTGTTTTTTTGGTTTCTATTTCATTGATTTCTGCTCTGATCTTTATGATTTCTCTTCTCCTGCTGGGTTTAGGGTTTCTTTCTTGTTCTTTCTCCAGCTCCTTTACGTGTAGGGTTAGGTTGTGTACTTGAGATCTTTCTTGTTTCTTGAGAAAGGCTTGTACCGCTATATATTTTCCTCTCAGGACTGCCTTTGCTGTGTCCCACAGATTTTAAACTGTTGTGTTTTCATTATCATTTGTTTCTATGAATTTTTTCAATTCTTCTTTAATTTCCTGGTTGACCCATTCATTCTTTAGAAGGATGCTGTTTAGTCTCCATGTATTTGGGTTCTTTCCAGCTTTCCTCTTGTGATTGAGTTCTAGCTTCAGAGCATTGTGGTCTGAAAATATGCAGGGAATGATCCTAAACTTTTGATACCGGTTGAGACCTGATTTGTGACCCAGGATGTGATCTATTCTGGAGAAGGTTCCATGTGCACTAGAGAAGGATGTGTATTCTGTTGCTTTGGGATGAAATGTTCTGAATATATCTGTGATGTCCATCTGGACCAGTGTGTCATTTAAGGCCTTTATTTCCTTGTTGATCTTTGGCTTGGATGATCTGTCCATTTCAGTGAGGGGAGTGTTCAAGTCCCCTACTATTATTGTATTATTATTGATGTGTTTCTTTGATTTTGTTATTAATTGGTTGATATAGTTGGCTGCTCCCACGTTAGGGGCATAGATATTTAAAATTGTTAGATCTTCTTGTTGGACAGACCCTTTGAGTAGGATATAGTGTCCTTCCTCATCTCTTTTTATAGTCTTTGGCTTGAAATCTAATTGATCTGATATAAGGATTGCCACCCCAGCTTTCTTCTGATGCCCATTAGCATGGTAAATTGTTTTCCACCCCCTCACTTTAAATCTGGAGGTGTCTTCACGTCTAAAATGAGTTTCTTGTAGGCAACATACTGATGGGTTTTGTTTTTTTATCCATTCTGATACCCTGTGTCTTTTGATTGGGACTGCCCTTCATTCTTACTTTAGAGAATGCTTTGCTATCTTTATTCACAGGTATAATAGTTTCATGGACTTCAAAGAACAGAAAACAGTGTCAACAGTGAAACAAGTCATCTTAATTTTCAAGGTCATATGTTTCCCTTTTGGTGTATTTGATTATATGTATGCTAGGTGTGGAGATGTTGTTCCTTTTTATGTACTAGAGTTCAATTAATAAGCATGCAAAATAACCAGGTCTTCTGAGCTTGTCTAAGTTCTGTATTATGAAATGTGAACGTTTTTATGCATAAAAAGTATTCAAGAAATTTTACACTTTTTTAAAAGATTTTATTTATTTATTTGAAACAAAGATAGAGACAATGAGAGAGGACACAGAAGCAGAGGTAGTGGGAAAGGGAGAAGCAGGCTTCCTGCTGAGCAGGGAGCCCGATTCGGAGCTCAATCTCAGGACCCTGGGATCATGACCTGAGCCGAAGGTGGATGTTTAATGACTGAGCCACCCAGGTGCCCCAAATTGTACAGTCTTGAAGAAAACCTCTTCTTGTATTTTGTACTGGTACTTATTACTGCAATGTGGGGTACATATAGCAGTAAGTGTGGGGATTTCACAAGAGCCCCAACCAGGACAACACTATAAATGAAGGAGATGGTTTTTGTAATTTGCCAACAGCAGATGTGAATTCAGACTGTCTCAGGCAAACCAGAACATAGGTCACTCTGAACATAAAGCATATGGTAGTCCACTGAGAAGATTTGGTTGCTTAAATCCTCATAGTGTCTTTTTTTTTTTTTTTTTAGATTTATTTGTCAGAGAGAGAAAGCACAAACAGGAGGAGAGGCAGGCAGAGGGAGAAGCAAGCTCTCCGCTAAGCAAGAAGCCTGATGCGGGACTTAATCCCAGGACAGTGAGATCGTGACCAGAGCCCAAAGCAGATGCTTAATGAACTGAGCCAACCAGGTGTCCCAGGAATCTTCATAGTGTCTTATCTGAAGTGTTCTTGTTGAAGGGATAATTCTGAGGTATAAGTTAGTAAATTACATTTAATCAATTTTGAAGTTTCAAACACTTTCCTATATTTGCTATCATATTTAATCTTACATTTGATTACATAAACAAACACACGCATGCACACACACACTGGAAGCCAAGTCAACAGGCATCTTCTCTATCTGCTGCAGCAGAACCAGGCCAGGAAACACGTTTCTGCCCCTTAAGCTCTAGTGTTATCCAATCACACCAGATTTCCAGATGAAAGGCCTTCTAGGCCCCCAGAAAATCATCGTATACAGGGATTGCTTCAAGACAATGTTTTATAGAATAAATATTTTTTAAAGGTAGATATCGAGGTGTCTATCTTATTTCAAATACAGATTTTCCATGTTCATAAACAAAGTATAAAACAAATATGTATGACACTTTATTTGAAGACTTTAAGGCAAGCATATTGACACTTTTTTTCCAAATCTTAATTAATTTCTTATGGCTTGTCAGGCACTGAGCTCCTCAGGATTTTGTTAAATAACCTAAAAACCAATATTTCTTGATATTTTAAAGAAAGCTATTTTCTCTGGAAAGCCATAAAGAGTTTATACAATGCATATAGCATGTTAAGAAAATGACATGTTAAATAGTTAATCTTTTTTTCTTTTTTAATTATTAATTATTTTGTTAATATATAACATATTATTTGCCCCAGGGGTATAGGTCTGTGAATCATCAGGCTTACACACTTCATAGTACTCACTATATCACATACCCTCCCCAATGTCCATAACCCAACCACCCTCTCCTTCCCCACCTCCCCCTGGACACCCTCAGTTTGTTTTGTGAAATTAAGAGTCTCTTATGGTTTGTCTCCCTCTTCATCCCATCCTGTTTCATTTTTTCCTTCCCTACTAAATGGTTCAATATTTAAATAAAATTAGCTATGACATTTTCTTGTGCTTTTTTTTATAAAATTATATATTAACATGGTTAAAACATACAGACATGTAATAAATTAAAAGTCACCTCCTAGAGCCAGCTAGAACCATTCCAGATTTTTGCATTTGGTTAAAGAGGCATTCAAATGAAAACCTAGAAAGACATATGTATAACAGAACTATATCTGCTCCATGCTCTAAAACTGAAGAAAACACTGAAACAAGTCAAGTATAACATTTCAGTAACTGGAATGCCAGAAACAGAGGATAATGAGCAGAGGTAGAAACATATTTGAAAAAATCATGAACAAAAACTTCATCAACCTGTGGATGAAAGAATCCCAGCAAACCCAATCAGAAGGAATACAAGAAAATCGTCAGCCATAAATACATCTTAGCAGCGTATATATACAATGGAGTATTATGCCTCCATCAGAAAGGATGAATACCCAACTTTTGTATCAAAATGGACGGGACTGGAAGAGATTATGCTGAGTGAAACAAGTCAAGCAGAGAGAATCAATTATCATATGGTTTCCCTTACTTGTGGAGTGTAACAAATAACATGGAGGACATGGGGAGACGGAGAGGAGAAGTTGGGGGAATTTGGAGGAGGAGACAAATCATGAGAGACTGTGGACTCTGAGAAACAAACTGAGGGTTTGGGATGGGAGAGGGGTGGGGGGGTTGGGTGATTCCAGTGGTGGGTATTATAGAGGACACGTACTTCATGGAGCTCTGGGTGTTGTGCATAAACAATGAATTTTGGAATACTGAAAAGAAATAAAATAAAATAAAATAAAATAAAATAGAAAAAAAAGTATCCAGAAGGAAGAGATTCATTATCCATGGGGAACCAGTGAAAGAAATGATGAGGACTTCCTTTCTTAAGCAATGGATCAAAGACAATGAGAAAACAGCTTTAAGGTGATTAAAAAAAAAAAAGTACATGCAAATCCATAGTCTATACACAGCAAAACATCCTTAAATATGAAGGTGAAATATGCAGATAAACAAAGTTGTCACCAGCAGACCTCAGCAATAGTAAATGGTAATGACATTCTTTAGGCCAAAGGGAATGATATCAGATTGATAAATGAATACAAAGAAAGGCATGGAAGCATTGGAAATATTAAATAAATGATTAAGTAAAAAAGATTACATATTTTTCTTCTTATAACTTTCTTAAAAGATACTTGAATGTTTAAGGAATATATAATAACATGATGGTGAGGGCTATAACATATTTACAAGAAAATATATGATACTAAGCCTGAATTATGTGGGGTAAATATAATTATTCTGTTGAAATATTTGAACATTGTCTATGAAGTGATACATTGTTAATTATATGTAAACAGTGGCTAATGAAAATGCATTCTAAATTTCCTAGAACAACCACTAAAAAATAGAATTACAGAGGACAACTAAAATGAAATGCTAACAGTTTGATTACCTCAAAAGACGCTGCCCAGAAAGAAGAGAGAAATAAAAAGCTTAAAAGCAAAGAGTAAAATGAACCAATTAGTAAAATTGGATGTAATAGATAAGTATAATAACTTATATATCTGTAGTTGTTATTAGAAGTTATATATCCACATAAATACAATAGCATATGTCATATAGTTATATGTATATATGTACTTATATATAAATATATATTATGCACAGGAGAGTATATGAGACATAACACCTTATTTCTCAGAGTGGAATCAAGCCTAATCAAATGAACCCACTGAAACAATATTAAATGTAAGGAGAAAATCAAACTAAAAAATCTCATTGGTGATCAGTAGTCAAAACAATAAAGACATCACACCCATAAAACAAGAACAAGCTGAAATTTTAAAAAAAAGCAATCAGAGAACAAGAAAGAGGCTGACAAAATTTAAAACATTATTGCTAATAATTTATATACATGTACATACATAAGTACGGATGTATGTGTGTAAGAGCAGAATGGACAATAAGTAACAAAGTCATATAAACACAACCAGGAAGCATTCTTCCAAAAAGAAGGGCAAAAAGGAAAAGAAATTGTATATTTTCCACAGTCAGTAGAGGTGCTAACTAGAATCATAATTTAGAAGGTGCTGAGACACAGGGAGGCTACCAGGTGTACAAACACCAAGGAACCCAGAATACATGGATTCTTGCCACTGCATGTCAGCATATAGTATGGTAATATCATACATGTGTCTTCTAACTATATCCAGGACAAGTGAGGAGAGAACTATGATGTATAGAGAGGATTAAAAAAAGGAGGACTCTCCTGAGTGAGTCTGAGTCCTAAACTGGGTTCTAACAAGAGCACTGGGAAATCAGAAGGGATAACCACCAGGAGCAGACCACCCACCTTGGGGGTCTCTAAGGAGCAGGAATGTCTGCCCTGCTCTAACTTAAAACGTTATTTTCCTTATTTCCAGTCTTTTGTTTTCCTGAATAAATTGGGGATGAGGAGAAGCACATTCTTTAAAGAAATTATTCAACTCTGCCTTTTCCCCTGACTCTGAAAAAGCCCTAAGGCAAAACTGTTTAGAAGAAAGGAAATGATTAACAACCTTAATTTTTGTTTCTGAAATTCGAACTCCAGTAGAATCAACTGACCAAGTGGTGGAACTAATAAGGAGATTGAACGAGGCTGCTTGACAACAGCTCTGCATATAAAAACCAACTGCTCTGTTTGCTGGAAATGATCAGGGAGAAAGAAGAGAGAGATTGCATTCAAAAGAGTGAAAACATGATGAAGTGCCTAAGAATAAACAAATTAAGAAATGCATAGACTGTTGGTTACAAAAATCCATATCCACACGTATCTACAAATATTTTGCAGAGCAGCATAAAAAGGGGAATAGATGTAGAATCTGCCATGTCCCTAAAAGGGAAATCTCAGTACTATAAAAATGCAAATACTCTTAAATTAATCAGTAAACTGATAATCTTTATCAAAATCCTGTGATAGACCACAATGCTCTGAAGCTAGAACTCAATCACAAGAGGAAAGCTGGAAAGAACCCAAATACATGGAGACTAAACAGCATCCTTCTAAAGAATGAATGGGTCAACCAGGAAATTAAAGAAGAATTGAAAAAATTCATGGAAACAAATGGTAATGAAAACACAACAGTTCAAAATCTGTGGGACACAGCAAAGGCAGTCCTGAGAGGAAAATATATAGCGGTACAAGCCTTTCTCAAGAAACAAGAAAGGTCTCAAGTACACAACCTAACCCTACACGTAAAGGAGCTGGAGAAAGAACAAGAAAGAAACCCTAAACCCAGCAGGAGAAGAGAAATCATAAAGATCAGAGCAGAAATCAATGAAATAGAAACCAAAAAAACAATAGAAAAAATCAATGAAACTAGGAGCTGGTTCTTTGAAAGAATCAATAAGATTGATAAACCCCTGGCCAGACTCATCAAAAAGAAAAGAGAAAGGACCCAAATCAATAAAATCATGAATGAAAGAGGAGAGATCACAACTAACACCAAAGAAATACAGACAATTATAAGAACATACTATGAGCAACTCTATGCCAACAAATTGGACAATCTGGAAGAAATGGATGCATTCCTAGAGACATATAAGCTACCACAACTGAACCAGGAAGAAATAGAAAACCTGAACAGGCCCATAACCAGTAAGGAGATTGAAACAGTCATCAAAAATCTCCAAACAAACAAAAGCCCAGGGCCAGACGGCTTCCCAGGGGAATTCTACCAAACATTTAAAGAAGAACTCATTCCTATTCTCCTGAAACTGTTCCAAAAAATAGAAATGGAAGGAAAACTTCCAAACTCATTTTATGAGGCCAGCATCACCTTGATCCCCAAACCAGACAAGGATCCCACCAAAAAAGAGAACTACAGACCAATATCCTTGATGAACACAGACGCAAAAATTCTCGCCAAAATACTAGCCAATAGGATTCAACAGTACATTAAAAGGATTATTCACCACGATCAAGTGGGATTTATTCCAGGGCTGCAGGGTTGGTTCAACATCCGCAAATCAATCAATGTGATACAACACATTAATAAAAGAAAGAACAAGAACCATATGATACTCTCAATAGATGCTGAAAAAGCATTGACAAAGTACAGCATCCCTTCCTGATCAAAACTCTCCAAAGTGTAGGGATAGAGGGCACATACCTCAATATTATCAAAGCCATCTATGAAAAACCCACCGCAAATATCATTCTCAATGGAGAAAAACTGAAAGCTTTTCCGTTAAGGTCAGGAACACGGCAGGGATGTCCATTATCACCACTGCTATTCAACATAGTCCTAGAAGTCCTAGCCTCAGCAAGCAGACAACAAATTAAATTAAAGACATCCAAATTGGCAAAGAAGAAGTCAAACTATCACTCTTCGCAGATGATATGATACTATATGTGGAAAACCCAAAAGACTCCACTCCAAAACTGCTAGAACTTGTACAGGAATTCAGTAAAGTGTCAGGATATAAAATCAATGCACAGAAATCAGTTGCATTTCTGTACACCAACAACAAGACTGAAGAAAGAGAAATTAAGGAGTCAATCCCATTTACAATTGTACCCAAAACTCGAAGATACCTAGGAATAAACCTAAGCAAAGAGACTAAGAATCTATATGCAGAAAATTATAAAGTACTCATGAAAGAAATTGAGGAAGACACAAAAAAATGGAAAAATGTTCCATGCTCCTGGATTGGAAGAATAAATATTGTGAAAATGTCTATGCTACCTAAAGCAATCTACACATTTAATGCAATCCCTATCAAAATACCATCCATTTTTTTCAAAGAAATGGAACAAATAATCCTAAAATTTATATGGAACCAGAAAAGACCTCGAATAGCCAAAGGAATATTGAAGAACAAACCCAAAGTTGGTGGCATCACAATTCCGGACTTCAAGCTCTATTACAAAACTGTCATCATCAAGACAGCATGGTACTGGCACAAAAACAGACACATAGATCAGTGGAACAGAATAGAGAGCCCAGAAATCGACCCTCAACTCTATGGTCAACTCATCTTCGACAAAGCAGGAAAGAATGTCCAATGGAAAAAAGACAGCCTCTTCAATACATGGTGCTGGGAAAATTGGACAGCCACATGCAGAAAAATGAAATTGGACCACTTCCTTACACCACACACGAAAATAGACTCCAAATGGATGAAGGACCTCAATGTGAGAAAGGAATCCATCCAAATCCTTGAGGAGAATGCAGGCAGCAACCTCTTCGACCTCAGCCGTAGCAACATCTTCCTAGGAACAATGGCAAAGGCAAGGGAAGCAAGGGCAAAAATGAACTATTGGGATTTCATCAAGATCAAAAGCTTTTGCACAGCAAAGGAAACAGTTAACAAAACCAAAAGACAACTGACAGAATGGGAGAAGATATTTGCAAACGACATATCAGATAAAGGGCTAGTATCCAAAATCTATAAGGAACTTAGCAAACTCAACACCCAAAGAACAAACAATCCAATCAAGAAATGGGCAGAGGACATGAACAGACATTTCTGCAAAGAAGACATCCAGATGGCCAACAGACACATGAAAAAGTGCTCCACGTCACTCGGCATCAGGGAAATACAAATCAAAACCACAATGCGATATCACCTCACACCAGTCAGTATGGCTAAAATTAACAAGTCAGGAAATGACAGATGCTGGCGAGGATGTGGAGAAAGGGGAACCCTCCTCCACTGTTGGTGGGAATGCAAGCTGGTGCAACCACTCTGGAAAACAGCATGGAGGTTCCTCAAAATGTTGAAAATAGAACTACCCTATGACCCAGCAATTGCACTACTGGGTATTTACCCTAAAGATACAAACATAGTGATCCGAAGGGGCACGTGTACCCGAAGGTTTATAGCAGCAATGTCTACAATAGCCAGACTATGGAAAGAACCTAGATGTCCATCAACAGATGAATGGATCAAGAAGAAGTGGTATATATACACAATGGAATACTATGCAGCCATCAAAAGAAATGAAATCTTGCCATTTGTGACGACGTGGATGGAACTAGAGGGTATCATGCTTAGTGAAATAAGTCAATCGGAGAAAGACAACTATCATATGATCTCCCTGATATGAGGACATGGAGAAGCAACATGGGGGGGGGGGTAGGGGGATAGGAGAAGAATAAATGAAACAAGATGGGATTGGGAGGGAGACAAACCATAAATGACTCTTAATCTCACAAAACAAACTGGGGGTTGCTGGGGGGAGGTGGGATTGGGAGAGGGGGAGCGGGCTATGGACATTGGGGAGGGGAGGCGAACCATAAGAGACTATGGACTCTGAAAAACCACCTGAGGGTTTTGAAGGGTCAGGGGTGGGAGGTTGGGGCAACCTGAGGGTTTTGAAGGGTCAGGGGTGGGAGGTTGGGGGAACAGGTGGTGGGTAATGGGGAGGGCACGTTTTGCATGGAGCACTGGGTGTTGTGCAAAAAGAATGAATACTGTTACGCTGAAAAAATAAATAAAATGGAAAAAAAAAATCCTGTGATAATTTTCATGAACATTGATTCGGTGTCTATAAATTAATACAAAAATATAATATTAAAGAGCAACAAGGGGCCTCTGGATGGCTCAGTGGGTTGAGTCTCTGCCTTTGGCTCTGGTCATGAACTCAGGGTTTTGGGATTGAACCCGCATCAGGCTCTCTGCTCTGCGGGGAGCCTGCTTCCCTCTCTATCTCTGCCTGCTGCTTTGCCTACTTGTGATCTCTCTCTCTCTGTCTAATAAATAAATAAAATATTTTAAAAGGAGGAATAATAAGATTTTTTCATATTAATATTAATGAGATAATTGCACTACCAGATATAAAGCAGGGTATAAAGTTACAGTAGTTAAAACTGTGTAGTACTGACACAGAGTCAAACAAATAGATGAATGAGAATAGATAGCACAGGAACAGACCCATCTATGATATACCCATGGTATCTGGAACAGTGGGGGAAAGATGGATTGTTCCACACATTATATTTGGAAAACCCACTCCAATATGTGGTAAGCAGAATAATAGACCCTCAAATGCCCCCATCCGACTCCCTAAACTCTATAAACTTCCATGGCAGAAGAAACTTCACAGTGAGTAAGTTTATAGACCTTGAAATAGGGAAATTAACCTGGACTATCCTGATGGGCCCAACTGAATTTCATGAGCCCTTTAAACCTGAGCTTTCCTGGCTATAGTCAGTGACCCTCGAAGAAGGTCGGGGAAATGAGATGCCACTGGCTCTGATGATGAGGGAAGGGGTCAGGAGATGAAAGAAATACAGGTTGCCTCTACAGGTTGAGAAAGGCAAAGAAATACATCCCTCCTAGAGCCTCCAGGAAAGGATGCTGCCCTGCCAGCATCTTGATTTTGGTCCATTGAGGCCTCTGTTGGACTTCCGGTTTACAGAATCGTAATATAAAAACTTAGTACTAATTTAAACCGCAAATCTTTAGTAATTTCTTATACAGCAATCAGAAATTGATAAACAACTTTGAAAAGTAAGATTTCTGTCTCATTTTGCATAAAAAATAAATTAATTAACAGGCCAAATACAACAAAATATTTGGTTAGTTACACACACGCATGTGCACGCACACACACACACACACACTTTTAAGATGTTGGGGGAGAGAGGAATAAGAGAAGCTTTGGTAGAATGTGTGCATGCATTTGAGGTAGAGGAAAGCTCTCTAAGCAACACATAAAATCTACAAGCAAGAAAATGAAATGATAGATAAATTTGATTTCAAAAAATAAAAATGTTCTGAAGGACAAAAAAAACCCTCAAAAAACAAAATTAAAAGCAAAAATAGTCTGGGGAAGAATATACCTAACATATGTTAGCAAAGGAATAGTATCTTTATTATAGAAAACAAATACTACAACACTTAAGAAAAGTAATATAAATGGATAAAAAAACAATTATACAGTATGAGACCCAGTAATTCCCAGAATAAGCAATGCAAATGGCCAGTAAATGAAAAAAAAAAAAAATGAGATCTGGGGAATGGCTGTGAAACTAATAATACTTCACCCATCAGATTTGCAAAATGTTCAGTTATTAACAATAGACATTGATTGAATAGTATATAAAATCTTACTCTTCTATAGTGTATAAATGTATGAATATACAAAAATGAAATAAAATAAAGTAAAATGGTTTTGTATCTAGCTCATGCCATGATTGAGTCAATCCTAAACCTTTTCCTTTTATTCTATACACAAGATAAACATATGTGGCACACACATGCACACACACACTCACACACAAGGGTCAGAGCAGCTGAGCTGATGCTGGAGGAACTAAAATCTCAGGGACAATAAATCGGTTGCTTAATTCTGCCATTGCTGTAAGGCTGTGCAACCCCAGCCTACCTGGGCAGATGCAAGAGAGCCTCTGAGGGGCAGAACTACTGCAATTTCTTGCAAGGCCTTCCTGTCCTTGATCCTATGGCTGGCAAGCTCTCCCTGCTCCTGGTTGTAACGCATTGCTTTTGCCTTTTTCCCTTCTCTAGGGAGCTCTGAATGGATTTGTGGGTGGGAGAAAATAAAACTCAAAGTTTATTAATTTGAGATATTGCTTGTGAGATTCTCTGTCCAGGAGCACGAAATCTGAGTCTAATAAAAGCACTCAAAGTAAAACACGAGAACCTGGCCTCTACTCACCTCACAACCAAAAGAGAAACAAATTGGAATCCTCTTTGGCAAGATAAATCCATGCAGCACTTTGAAGAGTGATAGGTCCCTAGCAACTCCTGCAGGTGAGGAAAGATAAATGCAACAGGGATGTCACTGCAGTTTGGTTTATAATAACTTGGAAATTGGAGATAAATCAAGTGTTCACTGATCTGGTTGTGGCTGAGCAACAGATTACTTGATCCACCTACCATAGACTCTGGTAGGATCTGGTAGGATCCACCTACCATAGGAAACGTGCAGCTTTCCTTTGACTGCCATGCAGGGACTTATGGAGACTGCCTCCAAGGCAACATTTTAAACCATACTAAGTGCAAAACTGCAGGTGCTTAAGGCAGATGCCAGACCTGTAGTTTGCTACACCCGCCTGCAACTGTTCCCTCCTTCTCAAGCAAAGCAATTGTTTTAGCAGGTATGTGGGAGAAGTGCAAACCCAGAGTCCATTTTAAGAGAAATCATGAAACGTAAACTTTTTTTAGGTACCAGCTCTAAATATGTCATTGGTCATATTATATCATTTCTGGAGGTGGGAAACATAAATTCTCCAAAATGAGCAGAAAACATGGTAGGATGCCTGGATATTTGGGTTTGGAGCTTTGAATTACAGCTCTGTCATTTGCTAAGCATGTAATGCTGGACACTTTAGTTGATTCTCTAAATCTTGGCTATCTACTTTGTGGAGTTGCTATGAAGATGAAGGCAGGTCAATATACATAAAACTGCCGAGGGGGCCTAAAATTTGACAAATGTCACCTGCTCTTGCTTTTCTAGAATCTCATCTCTGGAGCCAGCCCAATGAGAGCTTGACCACCAAACTCAACCTGCTACTTGTTCTTGCAAATAAAATTTCACTGGGACACAGCCGGTTTCATTTGTTTAGGTATTATCTACAGTCACTTTGACTATAGCAGCAGAGCTGAGTATCCAGATCAGAGACAGTCTAGCCCACAGAGCCTGAGATACTTACTTTTGGCCATTTGAGGACGAATTCCCTGGACTAGCTCGTGTGTTTGCATCTCTACTCTTTCTGCCTAAGTGTCATGAAACGATTGCCCATGTAAGGAAATATTATTGCAATTGTAAGTGTAATTTATTAAGAAAAACCTTCTTTATGCTATTATTGGTAAGTGGACTTTTATGCTATCTAAATCCTTTCCTATAAAAATTTGATCACAAAAGGTAATAAGCTGAATTCCCATATGTTTTAAATTTCATACCTCTTTTGTTAAAAGAAGGATCCGGACTCTTTCAGTATTTTCTCAAAAAGACAGTATTAGTTAAGGTGTATCACATCGAATAGTATGTATGTTCCTGGAAGGGCCAGAATTCACAATTAAAAATAGTTTATTTATTTATTTATTTATTTGTGTGTGTGTGAGAGAGAGAGAGTGAGAGAGTGTGTGCCCCGAGTGCAACCAAGCAGTGGAAGGAGGGGTAGAAGGAGAAAGAACCCTAAATAGGTTCCATGGCCAATGCAGAACAGATGCAGGGCTTGATCTCAGAATGCTGAGATCAGGACCTGAGCCAAAATCAAGAATCTGATGCTTCACTAACAGAACTGGAAGTAGTTTAAATGATACCAAGCTCATTCATTTCACTTTATAAGAAGTAAGGGGTTGCCTGGTTGTCCAGGGCTCATCAGCTATCCCAGTTCTTTTTATTCTTCTACTATGCCATCATCAGGGTTCAGAATTCTCATCCAAACATAGTCAACTCCAGACAACCATACCCAAACATGCTGGTAGAGTTGAGGTGAGGGGAGAGGGAGGAGCATCAGAAAAAGGAAAGGATTTCCTGCTCCCTCTTTCTCCTTTAATTAAGGAGGATTTTTACCCCTAGAAATTCTGCAGCCAATCTTCATCTGACCTCTCATTGGCCAGAACTGAGTTATAAGATCCCTCCTAGCTGCCAAGGAGGGAAATTAATTTCTGGCTTCAGATAGGTGTTTATCTCTTTAGATAGGACTTTACCTGAGTTTAGATGGGTATCTGGGTTTAGAGAGGTAAAGAGGCCTGTTTGTGATTGAGAAAACCGGAAGGGGTTTTGTCTTTTGGGAGACGAACTGGCACCAGCTGCCACACACATATGTCACGATACCACCATTCACGTGGAAGCAGGCTCTGGCTTTGGTATCTGCTATTCTTCTGGGTGGGTCTTTGTGTCTCCTCCTGCTGTGTCATCCACATTGAAAACTATTCAGGAGGGTGTGGGAAGCTAGCTTCAGCAGCCTCTTCATTGAGCTTGGCTCCCCAGCCCAGTGTTTCTCTCCTCTGTCCATTCCCCAGGAATGACAGAACTCATCACCAGAGGATAGGCTCCCAAGCAAAAGCCCATGTGTCCTGTTTGCCATTGAGGAAGCTGCCATGCTATGTCCTATCCTCAACCCCAGCCTCAAGTGTCCCCTTTAACCACACCCCTACCCGTGATTACCTTAGAGCCTATGTTTCCCCCTTTCATTTGGGCAGTGGTCCCTTCTGTAAATGAGACTTTCATTGCTTCTGGCCAAAGGCCTGTTGCAAGATTGATATGGGAACTAGTTAGTGGCTCTGTGCCATCTTCAGAGTTGGAATTCTAGAGCCCAGAATTGACTGTCACCACAGAGGTGAAGTCACTCCGTAGGAAGAATCTATGAGGTCACAAGACAAAGCCTTTGCAGTGGCAGTCTGGTGTGATAATTTCCCACTCCTCCTTGAGGCCTGATGTCTGATGCAGTCACTGTCAGATTGAAAGTATAGTTCCTTTCCAACAATGCAGACATGCCTGTGGCACATCTAGACCCACAGAGCTAAGAGTTTGCACTCACAGTGCAAACTTAAATGTGTGGGGAGCCTGATGGAATGTGAGAGAAGACTAACTTCTTCCCACCTTAGGACAACAAAACAAAATAACAAACAAACAACTTAGAAAACAGATTTAAAAAAAAATTCACCAGGGGCGCCTGGGTGGCTCAGTGGGTTAAGCCTCTGCCTTCAGCTCAGGTCATGATCTCAGGGTCCTGGGATCGAGCCCCACATCAGGTTCTCTGCTCAGTGGGGAGCCTGCTTCACCCTCTCTCTCTCTGCCTCTCTGACTACTTGTGATCTCTGTCTGTCAAATAAATAAATAAAAATATTAAAAAAAAATTCACCAGAGTCTTCACACCGCCAAATAACCACTATTAAATATGAGCCCCTTCTGATCTTTTTCTTCTCTTCCAAGCTAGTTGCTTTGTTTTGTTTTGTTTTTATTAACATATAATGTATTATTTGTTTCGGGGGTAGAGGTCTGTGAATCATCAGTCTTACACAATTCACAGCACTCACCGTTGCATCCAATGTCCATCACCCAGCCACCCCATTTGTTTTTTAAAGACATTATATGCACATATCTTGTGTATGTGTTTTGTACCCCTACTTTTTTATTCAACATCTGAACAAGATCATTTTTCCCATTGTATAACAAGAAGGGTTTGGCATAAACTACAAGAGAGGTCATTTGCTTTTGAAGAGAGTGAGGTGACAATTTCCAAATCTCTCCTCTTGGAGTTGAGGTCACTGACTTGGAACAATCATAGGAGAAGGTCATTCCTTCTACCTGAACACTCAGTTCCTCTATTTTGTCCTGGGGATCAGTTGAGGTTTTCAATAACCTGAGATAGGATATCCAAGGCACACCTTGGAAAATCACCATCTGAGATTATTCATTTGCCCATTTTTCCTGTTTTGTTTTGTTTTATTTTGTTTTAGTCTTGAAGTTTTCCTTGATTTTGAGTAATCAATATTAAATGGTTCATGGATAAAGTGATGCCAGCCAACACAAGATGCTCTCTGGCATTCCAGGTAGGACAGGAAGCAAGTAGGACACATTGTATAAATTGGTATTACCAACATTCAGGAGAAAAAGAAAATACTGTGTGGAAGAGAAAAATTCTGAGCTACACTACATCTGGAATGAAATTAAAATAAAAACTATAAAGTCTTGGTTCACTCCATGGTCCAAAGGAAATCACTTCTTCCCAAGACCAAAAGGTCTCTGGTTTTCCTTGTACAACAGTTATCATGTCAGAGCAGCTGAAGCTAAATGCCATCTCTACCTATATTAACATCAAGAAGTCTGAGCCATGGTCAGTTTTTATTGCAACCACCTACAGTTCAAAAAATATATATATATATATCATTTGCTGAGAACAGACCTTATGCCTGGGGATACTTAACCCTCCAACCACATTCCTCTGCATTTTATGAAGGAGGGAATTGGGGGTCTGAGGTGACGTAACTGACCACCAGCTTTTGGATGATTCAGTCCAAATTTTTATGCTTCTTCTAGAGGAGTGACTACCACATCCCCCATTCTCTCCCCAACCTGCAAAGTGGGTCTTAAGAAAACAGCACAATAGCATCTTTTAACAATTTTGGCTAAATGACAATGTGTTTGGTAATAGTCAGGGGGAATTCTTTGCTCTATAAGCCAACGTACTTGAAGTGGATACTACCTCCATCCCATCCATACTACAGATGTTGTTCTGTGATAGGGAGGTTGGAAGACAGGGTGTAACATCCATCTGCTTAGTTGTGACTCTGAAGGATAGCAGTTATGAATAGTTAGTTCATTCATGCATTCAACAAACTAACTAAGCATCTCTTCTAAGACTGACACAGTCTTTCAAAAACTTGAGAAGGTTAATGCCTCTGTGGCTCATAGTTTGCTCTAACGTGTCGAGGGCAGGTGTTCCAGCCACCTGTTGCTGAAGAATATACTTCCTCAAAATTAAGCAGTTTAACAAAATGACTCTATTCAGGTTGTTCACAAATCTGTAATTTGTGCAGGGTGCAGCGGGTCAGTTTGTTTCCATAGCACATCAGCGGGGACAGCTGCAAGGCTGGGAGATGGAATCACCTGCCAGCTTGTCCCTTACCTGTCTGGTGGCAGAGTGAGGCTGTGGCTGGGGCACAGAGCCTCTCCGTGGGGCTGCTTGGCTTCCTCGTGCATAGTGGCTGCTTCAAGAGGGAATATCCAAGTGCTCAGAAACAGGTTGTGCCGCCTCTGATACTTTTGTCTATTAAGTTCTGCAACATTCCTTGCCCATAGTCAAAGTCCTGCCCAGACCCACAGTGAGTACTATGAGCATCACATAGTAAGCCATAAGCTTCATCTTTGGAAAACACAATCTGCCGCAGAAACTCAGACAGTGTTCCTCAAAGCCCCACTGCACAAAGTTGTGTCTGCTCATCAGCCGTGCTGTGGAGGTATGCCAGAGGGCTTGAGCCAGAGAAGAGCTAACGCGTGGTTGTGGAGTTTACCAGGGAGACAATGCTGGTGCTGTCTCTAACAGCAGTAACAGCTTGTTCTGTGTGCCATGTACACAGGATCCTGAGGAGCAGGAAGGTTCCCTGGTCATTTACACCATCCAGGTGGGAGACTGGAACCCAAACTCCAGAGGAAGGCCAGACCACTTGTACGTCCAAAAGACATCTGCAGAGGCAGAACCTCTCTACACATAGCCCTCAAATGCAATGTTGTTTGTAATTCAGACTGATTCATATTTATTTTACTCTCCTCACCTAGCCAAGAGGAAGAGTGTAGTGTGACCATAAAGGCAGGATGCAGAGATATAAATATTTTATCATGTACTATGATCATCGATAATCTATTATATAATCAATAAGCCATGTGTTGTGTGCTCGTATGTGTTTGCTGGCTTGGTGACTGCCTTGATTATTCTCGTAACAACCTTGAAGTAGTGTCCCTGCTATGTGGGTGTAGGGACTGAGACTGAGAAAGATTGGCCATGCATTACTGATGCAGAGAGCACCAGAACTCAACTCATTTCAGCTGGGAGTTAAACACGTAGTCTTTCCAATGAGCTAGGCTGAAGAGCATAAGGAACAACCCAAGAAAGAAAATGCCATGTCTCCCTTATCAGGAAAGGCTCCCCTGTTGCTAATCTGGGTAGACCATCTGGCCAGCTCAGTGCTCTTCACTGAGAGTTTCAACATCTCTCTCTTCGCACTTCCCCAGCAAGGGGCTCGACAAGGCTTCCCCAAGGGATGAACACTCGACAGTGTCTCCCACATCCACCCTGGTTCACCAGCTCTATGATGATCTTAGCCCAGGATGGTGGAGTGCCCCTGACCTCAAACACACATCTTCTCACCTAAAAGAGGAGCCACTGTTCTATCGACCTCTTCCCACTTAGCACAATGAAAACAGGGCCCGAGGTGTCACCCTGCAAATTTACAAGTGTTAATAGCTTGAGGTTATTAAAAGTTGCTCTCTGTGACAGCTTAGAGATATATGCTAAACAGCATTCATTTAGTAGGTAAGGACCAAATAGTTGAGAATTCCCCTCTGGATAGCAGAGGCACCTGAGTGTGAGTAAAGGAATAACTAGAAGTATGTCTATGAGAAAGTAAGTTCTGAAATGCTTCGATGTTCCTGTTGTTGAAGCATCCCAGTCCTGGCCTGAGCCCCTCCCACCTAGCCATGGAGTTTAGGTCAGAATTGGTACCTGTGAATCAGAACAGTGCCTTCCTAATCACTTCTTTCCCTGTTGCTAGTCCTAGGCTGGTCACAGAGCAGCTCCTGTAAGGGCAGCTGACAGGTGCTCCCCACCATAGGCTCTGAGAGAGGGCTGCCATCTGGCACTCACTGCAGGGAAAGCCTCAGTGGCAGGTAAACATACAGTGGCTTCTTCCCCTTAATCAGGGCACACATTAAAGTGCATCTGGGTGGCTGTCTCTGCTCCATGTGGGAAGGCCGTGGACCCTTTCCATCTGTTAAGAAGCTTAGCAATGACTGCTTCCTCTCTGCCCACATGCTGTGTGCCGTGTCAGGTTAGTGAAGAGATAGTCTGTCCTGTCTGGGCACAGGGCATGGACAACAGCAAAGGGAAGCTCCCAGCTTCTAAATTGCTGGAGAAGTGGTATTACTCAGGAGGAGCTGACTGGAGAGAAGAGAGCGCCAGAGTGTGATAGGGGGGTCACTAGAATGGGGCTTATTTTTCCACCACAGCAGCTGTGCAAGTGTGGGTGAGCAGTGACCTCTCTGAACCTCAGTTCCTCAATGACAAATGTGGTTTCAATAATAACTCCCTTAGGGGGCATCTGGAGGTGTGAATACGATCGTATGTGTGAGGGGTGCTTTGGGAAACTGGTTGTGATTGTAAGTGTGATATAAACCTGGCATAGCTAAAGGCTGATTTCAGCTTTATCATCCAGGCACATTTGGTAAACCCTCTTAAGTGCTGCGTGGTCAGCAAGCGGCCTCTTTCCTTAGAGGACCAGAGCTGTACTTGCTCAATACAAAGTAGTTTTCCTAGAGAGCCAGGCCTGGATATGAAAGACCTTCCTGGAAAGTCCCATCTGCTTCTTTCATTAAACACTGAAAGTTACAGCATGAGAGAGCACGTCCAGGGACCTGCCCTCCCAAAAGCCCCTCCCAGCCACAACCATACCAAACAGGATGCCTGGATGCTGTACTAATCTCTCACAAAGCTTATCAGTCACCTGGAAAGTTTGCATGACCTCCTCCTGACTTTGTTTCCTAAGTGCTTTAACGGGCCTCTCATGCACTTGGCCTCGTTGTTACAGCAGCTTCCAACATGGTGGGGTCGAGTGTTACTCCCCTAGATCTTCCAACTCTCCATGCAGGATGCATTGCTCATTTGTCTTTGCAGCTCTGGGTGGAACATTGTGAGCAGTACATGTACCAGGTCTCTCTTGCTGTGTGATAAATTGCCAGGCACTGAGTGCTGAGGCACTAAAGCAGCACCCATGTATTGCAGCCCAGTTCTGTGGGTTGGAGCCTAAGCACAGTGTGGTGTGTGGGGTTCTCTACTCAGAGTCTCACAGGGCTGACGCCAAGGTGGCATCCAGGCCTCCTGAGTTCTCACCTGAGGCTATGGCTGGAGAAAACTGCTTCTAGGCACATTCAGGTTGCTTGAGCTACAGGCCTGGGTTGTTTTTAAGTGGTCCCAGAGACCGTGCTCAGCTTCTAAAGGCCATGCTCGGGTGCCACCACCTGGCCACTGAGTCCTCAGTGGAGAAACTCTCTTGCTTATTTCCTGACTCTAGATGGGATTGCCAGGGATCCTGCAGTCATCAGATCAGGCCTGTTGAGTATCTCCCCGTCTTAAAGTGGACAGCTGTGAAACCCTAATTACATCTGTGAGATTGCTTCTCAGCATTCCCTGGAGTCATGTTTTGCTGAGTGGGACACAGTGATCACCCGGGAGCAGGATCCTTGGGACCATCCTAGAATTCTGCCTGCCATATCACACAAAAACCAGTTCAACAAATATTTATAACATGACCAAACAGGATGAAGTCATATTTTCTCCCAAGTGAAATGAATTGTCATGTTGTGTCTTTGCCATAAATCAGGCTTTGCAGATGCATTCTAACACAGGTCTGGCTCCACTGATACCAGCTGGCCCCTTTCAGATAAAGGTCCCAGGCCCCAGGGTTTCTGATGTGGGTGTTCGAGGATGGAGTGTGGTCCATCTACCTTCTAAAGGTTCCTCCTCAGGAGATTCTGGTGGGTGGTCCTTGGAGTACTTTTATCCTCTAGGCCACGTGTGAAAATGACCTGAGTCAGCCATTACAACTAGGAAACTTGCCAGGTGGGCAATTAAAAAAGCATTCACCAAGGAGGTCCCCCTGGGAGAAATCCAGGGACCACACAGCAGAGCAACCTGGGCCCATGGCTTGCCATGGACTGAGGATGATGCCAAAGGAATAAAAAACAAAACAAAACAAAACACAAGTCCTGGGGTCCAGGACAAGAAATGTGGAAATTAAAAAGCCAACCAGAAGAGGAAGTAACAACAGCCAATTTTTACATCTCGTTAACAAGTGCAGACAATGATTTGTAAAAAATGGTAGTATGATAGTGCACATCATGGCAATCCACAGGTCAGTTGAAGGAGGAAATCGGAGTCATCAGCTGGAACTGCATTTATTCATTTAGCTAACACTGACTGAGCTAGGTTCTTGTGGTAGAGACAGACAGGTACCCAAAGGCCATGGAGAGTCAGTAAACACTAGCAGTTGTGCAGGCTGAGGGCTAAGGCAGGGCATGGTCTTGCTGTAGCCAGAGAGAACCTGGAAGGCTGTACATGGAAGGTTGTGCTTAAGGCCCAGTTTCCCGTTTCTCCAGCCATGTCAGCCCAGACAAGACACATACTTACTGGCAGCTAACATTTTGGCCCCCAGTGGGAAACCTGTGGCCCATATCTAGGAACTCCCATGGGGAAAACCATACGTAGCTATTTAACAGTGGCAGAAGTGGAGTTTCCTGAGGCTGAGTGAAGTAAGGTCACCACTAAGAATTCTGTCCACTTATAAGACTTGACAAAACCTCAAAGCAACCACAAGTTTTACGAAATAGTATTTTGTTCTCATTGCTAATGACCCCTGCTCTCTCCCTAGCCTCTCCCTAGTAGGTGGCCAAACTTTGTGTTCTTTGTCTGGTGATAAGTACAAAAGGGGAGGGATTGCCATTACTGAGCTGAAACAGTAGTCACCAGGCACCCGAAAGACAACCATCATTTCCTTTTGTTGCTGAGGTTAGTGGTCTGTGTAGAAGAGATCAGATCAGAGGGATGTTTGGAGCTGAAAAGATTATCATTGTTGGTGAGGCTCAGACTGGGCACTCAGTAACCAGGCCTGCTTCCAACACTGACAGAATGCAGATAGTTGTTACTGATCACTTCTGTGTTGACCCTGACGCCATGGTCTCCACACTCCAGCACAATCCTACCCATGAAAAGTTCAGGGTAACCTTCAAAGTCAAGGACAAGGATCCTGCCAACATGTAGTGGGTGAGGGAAGCACTGTGGAGTCTACGTGTACCATCAACTCCTTAGAGGATGTGGGACTCACCCAAATGGTGAAGCCAAAGTTTCATCATCTCAACCCTTTCTGTAGATGCCCTTGCTTGTGATAGAGGTCCACAAATATGTGCACAACTCCCTCCAGACTCAGCAATGCTTCCTGCAACATGAACCCTTGCCCTTCCTTACCCCAGGCAACTTCAGCATCATGGAGACACCCAATACTGGGGTTGACATCATCCTGCCACCCAAAAGACTGGATAACTGTGACAAGGTGGACATGAAGCTGCTCAAGCACCTTCTCAGCACCCACTGGCATGCCAATGCCACCCCTGAGCTGAAATGGGCACTCACTGAACAGTCTTCCCTGCCTCTATACCCGGTAGGTCTGTCATTGAACTGATTTGCTTATTTATAGAAATATGCTAAATACAATGACATTGACAAGTGAAGAGTCAGAGGGACCCCAACAGGCCATTTTGGCTTCAATAAGGACCAAGTTATCTTCTGAGACTTGAACAGTGACAATCCATTCCTTCAACTTTGGTGCTGAGGCTAACATTACTTGGATGACCTTTGGGTCAGTTTCATGTCCTGTTATGGTAACAAGTTTGGCTATAGCAACCACTGTGTGGCCCCATGGTCCTCATATCCTCCAAGAAGTAAAACCTCTGGACCATCAGCACCAACAACAGCATGAGAAGAAGGGGAGGCCCTCAGCTGTCAGGGAGCCTTTGCCCCAACTCTACCTCCCATCACATTTCCCATTCTTTACTCTGTTCCCATCTCAAGCCCCTTGAAGCAAGGGTGGGACTTGGAGAGCCGTACCTTGCCATGCACACTCACATACCATTAACAACCTCTGACACAAACACCAAAGAAACACACGTGCACTAGTAAGGAGAAAGCCAAAACACTTGTTGAGATTAAATATGAACTGCCCTTGGAGTCATACCAGATTGTCAAGTTATTGTTCTCAGTTGCAATGAAAAAGAAAGAAATTCCAGTAGGGAAGTCAGCAAAATTGTCTTAAAATGAGTAAAGCCTAGGAAAGATGATTGCTGTTCAGCCATGCGTTTTCCATGTGGATTTCCATAGACCGTGAATCTCAAAAGTGAATTTCTATTATATTTAATGATTATCTTTTTTATTCTTTATTTTATTCTATCTGGAAGGATTAAAAAGAAAGCATGTTAAATCATGCAATTAATCTCTTTTCCAATAGAACTGTATTCCTGTGATAGGATTGACCTTGTAGAAGGTCAACACAGACTTTGAAAAAATGAATATCCAATATAAGAGGGCAAACCTAGGTTTCTGGCAGGATTCCCACAGGACAAGGTGACCTTTGCCAAGCTGATGTGGAGGTGGGTTGTCCTTAGGCTGTCTCCTCTGCCATCCTGTGACACCCCTGTCCTTGTCTCAGCAGCCCCACACTAGCCTCTTATCTCCCTCACTCAACTTGTTGCCTATAGCACCAGCCCTTTCTCATTTCTTATCCCAAATCCACTAGTTCAGCTCCTTCTATTCAAGTCAAATGTTAACTTCTGTACATCTCTTTCTCCCAGGAACTGTGGCTCCCCTGGAAGTTGTGGCTTAGAGACCCACTACATGAGACTGCATCCTCACACCCCTGCCCCACAGCTTCCTGACCTGTGTCTCTGTTGTACCACTAACATAGAACATTACACCACCCACCCCATATGAAGTTTTTATTGTAGTAAAATATACATAAACACAAAATTTAACATTCTACCTATTTTATTTATTTTCTTTTTTAAAAAATTTTATTTTTTATTTTTAATAAACATATAATGTATTTTTATCCCCAGGGGTACAGGTCTGTGAATCGCCAGATTTACACACTTCACAGCACTCACCATAGCACATGCCCTCCCCAATGTCCATAACCCCACTCCTCCCCTCTCCCAACCCCCCCTTCCCCCAGGAACCCTCAGTTTGTTTTGTGAGATTAAGGGTCACTTATGGTTTGTCTTCCTCTCAATCCCATCTTGTTTCATTTATTCTTCTCCTACCCCCAGCCCCCCATGTTGCATCTCCACTTCCTCATATCAGGGAGATCATATGATAGTTGTCTTTCTCCCACTGACTTATTTCAATAAGCATGATACCCTCTAGAGGGTATCATTCTACCTATTTTAATGTGGACAGTTCAATGGCATTAAGTACATTCACATTTTTGTACAACTAACACCACCATCCAATTCCAGAACATTTTCAACATCTCAGATTGGGACTCTGTCCCCATTAAATGACGACTCTTGGTTCCCACTCCTCCTAGACCCTGGAACCAGCATTCTAATGTTCTGTCTCTGTGAGTATGACTTCCCTGGGTATCTCATATAAGAGAAATCACACAGTGTTTGTATCTTTGTGACAGGCTTATTTCACTCAGTGTAATGTCTTCAAGGTCCATCCATGTTATAGTATGCACCAAAATTTCCTTCCTTTTATGGCTGAACAATATTCCTTCATATGCATTACCACATTTTGTTGATCCATTCTTCTATCAATAGACACTTAGGATTCTGTCTTTTGGCTATTGTGAATAACGATGCTATCACTATGGACATAAAAAAAAACTGATCAAGTTTCAACTTTTAATTCTTTCAAGTATATACAAGAGAAATAGAACTACTATATCATATAGTAATTTTTTTCATTTTTGAGGAAATTTTGTACTGTTCCATAGTAGCTCCATTGTTTTAGATTCCCCACAACATTGTATAAGGCTTTCAATTTCGATTTCCTCACAACCTTGCCTAGACTTATTATTTTCTGGATTTGAGATTTGCTTTGTTTTAATAGCCATCCTGATGCGTGACAAGTGGTTTTGATTTGTATTTCCCTAATCATTAGTGCTGTCAAAGACATATGCTTATTGGCCACTTACCTTTTTTGGAGAAATGTTTTGGTTTGCCCATTTTTAAATTGGGTTGCTTTGTTGTTGATTTGTAAGAGCCATTATGTATTCCAAATATCAACCTCTTATCAGATCTATGATTTGCAAATATTCTCTCTCCTTCATTTGGTTGGTTGCATTTTCATTATTTGGTAATGTCATTGGATGAAGAAAGTATTTAATTTTGATGAGGCCTAGTTTATCTGTTTGTTCTTTTGTTGTCTGTGCTTTTGGCGTCATAGTTTCCATGCATTTTAGAAACTTGAATTCTAGTGCCTTTCTATGCCTGCCAGAGGGATTTATAAAGCCCTCCCCCACCTCTGTGTTTGTAGCACACATACTTAGGCCTTTGGATTTTCTTAACCATCTAGTTTAGTTACAATTTTTAGTATTTCTTTTTAATTTTTTATGAGTTTATTTATTTATTTGATAGACAGAAATCACAAGTAGGCAGAGAGGCAGACAGAGAGGAGGGGGGAAGCAGGCTTCCCACCGAGCAGAGAGGCTGACACGTGGCTCAATCCCAGAGCCCTGGGATCATGACCTGAGCTGAAGGCAGAAGCTTTAACCCACCGAGCCACCCAGGTGCCCCCAATTTTTAGCATTTCTTAGCCATGTAACTTTCTTCTTATTATATGTCCTATTTGCCCTTCTAGCAGTGGCATGTCCCTGGGGAGTACAAACAAATTTTCAAGTTTCTCTCTGTCACTTCCTGGGAGGCATCCTAGATCTCAGTATGTTTTGTTGAGCTGTTTCTAATTGTAAAATTGATACTTTTATTTATTTTTATTGTGCTTTGTGATGCTTTTAATGGGAATCACATAGAAAAAAAAATATTAGTTGAAGTTCCATGAGGCTTACATTCCTTACAGTAAAGTGGGGCAGTCCAGCTAAAAATGTCATCCTGGAGCTCCAGATGACGTACCCAGGACAGGTAGCTCTGCTGCAGCAAATGTGATGATATCTTTAAATAATGTGCTTGAAAGTTCCTAGAGCATTTTTTATAAGCATTACACACTGTATAAGACAGAAGTGTCCATAAAGAAGGGGGGAGTGGTAGGTAAAGCATATGGTAAGATCAGATAACACAATACGATACAGTCGAAGAAGAAAGTAAACAAGGAATAATAATGTGGTCGGGGGCCTGGGTGGCTCAGTTGGTTAAGCATCTGCCTTCAGCTCAGGTCACGATCCTGGAGTCCCCAGATCGAGTCCCACATGGGGCTTCCTGTTCAGCAGGTGGTCTGTGTCACTCTCTGACCCCTCCCCTCTCATGCTCTCTCTCTCTCTCAAATAAATAAATAAAATAAAAAAAATAATAATGTGATCAAATTGTGATAATACAATGTTTTGAGGAAAAACAAAACTATGGGGTATGAATCCAGTTTCATTAAAGAAGAAATACAAAGACAAAAAATTATAAATGTGTTAAATGTGGCCCTATCTGGTCATTTGGGGTGAATTTTTTTTTGTAATTTTCTATATTTCTAGAGAAAATTTAAAAATATGCATTGATTTTTATATCAAAAACATGGCTCATAAATGTTTAAGCACACAGCCCTCTCCTGCCCTTCGTCCTGTCCTCTCCCTCCCATACCCTATAGGCTATGACATTCATGTAGGACCTATGGAGTCTTGGTGGCCACTGTGTAAGGTAGAGAATGAAGACCCTTCATACAGCCCTACAGGCAGGTACTTTCAAGTTGGCAGAGACACATGCAATGCAAGGATCTTGCTTGATTTCATCAATAAGTTATTTTTAAATGTTTGTATAATTCCCATAAAATATATGTGTGTATATGTGTGGATGTGCAAGCATGTAACCACAGCTAGAAAATCTAGGTTGTGAGGATAACATACTAAATGCATTTCTTTCTTCTGGGACCACTGTTGTTTTCTTATGGGTCTAGTGGAAAACATCCAATTTATATTTCTGCCAGTCATGAAAAAAATATGCCATCCAAGGTCTATAACTACTAGAGATGGAATAAATGCTTAGAGGTGTGGGGGCTTAAGACTGAAGATATGTTTCCTAGGCTCCATATCATCCTCACCCCTATCCGAGGTGATACTATGGGGACTCATGTCCACACTACCCGTGGTGTGAGGAACCCCATTGACTTTGTGCTTATGCATAGACCAAGCACCGTACTACTTCACCTCCTCCTGCCCCATTATCCTCACCTCACGAAAGGTGGGACCCCTTGTCCTCCAAGCAAATACAAAGAGTTCTGGCCTCTTACTGCTTTTCCCAGGAACTGGTTTTTAATCTGGTGTTCACCCCATCCTGGGCTTTTGTTTCCACACCATGTATGTTTGTGCCCAATAATTTATATGCTAGGAGCTCACCACAACTTACTCTCTTTCACTCCTCCTTCATATTACAATTAGGGCATTAGAGGAACCTCAATTTTGAAACATTCGAAATGTAAGTTATGTTACCTATACTTCATTAGGAAGAGCAGATGGGTGTTAGATCTTATAAAAACGACCTGAAGACAAGGGCTCCAGCTAGTTTTCCCCGCTTGGGTGTAAATTCCTTTTAGTAGGCAAGATGTATGAAACCTTGCTTTGACCTCTACTTTGAAAGAATCAATAGGATTGATAAACCCCTGGCCAGACTCATCAAAAAGAAAAGAGAAAGGACCCAAATCAATAAAATCATGAATGAAAGAGGAGAGATCACAACTAACACCAAAGAAATACAGACAATTATAAGAACATACTATGAGCAACTCTACGCCAACAAATTGGCCAATCTGGAAGAAATGGATGCATTCCTAGAGACATATAAACTACCACAACTGAACCAGGAAGAAATAGAAAACCTGAACAGGCCCATAACCAGTAAGGAGATTGAAACAGTCATCAAAAACCTCCAAACAAACAAAAGCCCAGGGCCAGACGGCTTCCCAGAGGAATTCTACCAAACATTTAAAGAAGAACTCGTTCCTATTCTCCTGAAACTGTTCCAAAAAATAGAAATGGAAGGAAAACTTCCAAACTCATTCTATGAGGCCAGCATCACCTTGATCCCAAAACCAGACAAGGATCCCACCAAAAAAGAGAACTACAGACCAATATCCTTGATGAACACAGACGCAAAAATTCTCACCAAAATACTAGCCAATAGGATTCAACAGTACATTAAAAGGATTATTCACCACGATCAAGTGGGATTTATTCCAGGGCTGCAGGGTTGGTTCAACATCCGCAAATCAATCAATGTGATAGAACACATTAATAAAAGAAAGAACAAGAACCATATGATACTCTCAATAGATGCTGAAAAAGCATTTGACAAAGTACAGCATCCCTTCCTGATCAAAACTCTTCAAAGTGTAGGGATAGAGGGCACATACCTCAATATTATCAAAGCCATCTATGAAAAACCCACTGCAAATATCATTCTCAATGGAGAAAAACTGAAAGCTTTTCCATTAAGGTCAGGAACACGGCAGGGATGTCCATTACTTCAACGCATGTTCTCTGGGTCAGCTTTTACCAACAAAAACCTGAAATGTTGCTGTCTACCTGGCCCCTGTTTGGCGTCTGTCTGATGGTCCAGAAGAAAGAAGACTGAGTCCTCTTCATCAACGTTGATCTTACAACCACCAGTATGAAACAGGGTTAGGACAAGTTGGACGGCCCCATCAGGGAAACTTTAATTACCAAAAGAAGAGACATAACACAGGCTCTGTTCACCACCTTTCACTTGCTCACTATACTGTGCTTGGTGAGCAACTAAGCCCACACTGTGCAGCAACCAAGGTTTTGTTTCTCTTCTTGCACGGGTCTCCTGCCCTTCACCCTTCCCCTGAAAGAGTCCCCCGAGGTGCTGGAAATCACCAGAATCTTCAGAATCATACCACGGATGAGGAAATGGAGTGGAAAAGCAGTTGAGTGGCTTGTCCAGATGCACACAGCCTTGGATCTGAACATGACCTTCTACTACCTCCAGTATAAGGGCGTTGTCACATGGCCCGTTTACGAAATTCTGGTTTTCTCACTATATTTGTGCAACAATAAAATCTTTGAGTTGAAAGGGCCTGAGGACGCTCAGCCCCTCAGCACAGGGACCACCTCTGTGGCTTGCTCAGAATCCAGTGTGCTGGTGTGGCTTTTCCCTCGGGAGCTGCTGACGCCGCTGTCACTAGCACTTCTAACTCTGCTGGAGGCAGAGCAGGTCCAGCACCCAAGCCCAGCACACATGAGGACACTGCTTCCTTGCTCTCTTTACCATGTCTCTTTTGTGGACTAAATGCCCAAGGTCATGTCCCTGCTCCCCAGAGCACACATTTATGTATCGTTTCCATGTGCCACTAGCAGGGTCTGATTTATCTGTGTCCCTGTCTACACAGAGCACCCAGGGTTATCCCCTTAAATTTGTTCTTTTCAATTTAGATCCAACTTCTGGCTTTTCAAGTCCACTTTGGATCACAGGTTGGTAGAGAAAAATCAGCAATGCATTTCTATCCTTCTATTCCCAGAATTTGTGTTTGTGTCTAAATATGCCAAGTTGTCTCATGCCAGTTGCTTATGAAGATGGTAGACTGGACAGACCAAGGACTGAGTCAAAGATCTCTTTCCTAATGCTGTGGCAATTATCCATGGCCACCCACATTCTCACAAACACTCATACACACTTCCAACGCTTCTCCCTCAGCAATGTCTCCCCACACACTCTGTGCCCCTCCTGAAGACATTCACTCCTTGATTCTTTCTGCCACCTCTGCTCTGTCTGCTGCTCCAGATCCTCTGCCAGCCTTACTCCAGATTTGTCTTGAAAAGAGTCCAACATATAACCCACTTTCCAAGGGCAGATCTAGGTGGAAATAATTGCTTTTATAGAGGACATGGCTCTGGCTGCACTCAGGAGATGACCTCGTTTTAGATAGAGGCCACTGTCTGACACCCCACTGCACTGGTGTTCCGGCCCCATCCCTGCACTGACCCCACTGTCATCCAGGCCACAGTGACCTCCGTGAGATTCAGCTCAGAGCTGCTCATGTCTGGGGAGCATCTCACGCGCTGCACTCTGGGGTGTGACTAAACAGTGTATTGGTGCCCCCATGGAGTTGGGCAACACTGGAATTGGCAGGCTGCATCCTACTTTGTCCAAGAGTCTCCTTTCTGCTTAGATTAATCAACTCTTCCTGCATTCAGAAACCCTCTGTCCTTTTGGTTGTGACAACAGCTGACCCCTGCCTCCCCAACATCCCCGTGGTCACTTGCCCTCCACCTCTTTTGTGGATCTCTCCTTCATTGTCCCTCCATTGATGAGACTGTATGTTCTAGCTTTTGGTCCCAGGCCCGTCTGGTCCCCCATCTTCGTTCTTAAACAAGGTGATGTTATCAAGCGATATGGGTGTCGATGCATTGAGATGCTGAGGACGACTCCTATACCTCCCAAATTCCAGTCTCCAGCTCCGAATGCCACCACAAACCGAGGAATCACTCCTGATTGCTCTCCTTCCATCATGCCCTGGTCTCACCACAAGCATGCTTCATGGCTCTACCTGCTTGTCCCTGTCGGACAGGTCCAGGCTCCCTACGACCTCCACTGCCCTGTTTTGCTCAATTTCCCCATCATTCCACTCTGAGCCTTTATAGTAGCCTCATGGCTATTTTCCCAGTACCCTCCCCTGATCCCTCCCATCCATCCTCTGAGCAGCAACTTGTGTGGCTGTGTTAGAGAAGTCAGATCAGGGCACGGTCCTGTTGAGAACCCTCCCTAACCCCGCATCTCTGCAGAGGCTCTTACTGAACTTGCCGTAACATCCAGGCTTCTTACGATGGCCTGTGAGGCTCTCATGAACCTCTCTCCTCCTGGTCCACTGCCGTCTAGCTGCAATGACCTGTTCTCCTGTTCTTTAAACAATCCGGGCCCACACCTGATTTAGGGTTTGTGCATGCGTCCTTCCTGCTCCTGCTTCTTCTCCCCAGATGATGACATGGCTATCGCTTTCTTTTTTTTTTTTTTAACTTTTTAAAAGTTAGCATATAACATATTATATGCCTTGGAAATACAGGTCTGTGAACCATCAGGCTTACACATTTCACAGCACTCACCATAGCACATACCCTCCCCAAAGTTAATCACCCATCCACCCTATCCCTCCCTCCCCATCCCCCAGCAACTCTGTTTGTTTAATGAGATTAAGAGTCTCTTCAAACCATAAATGACTCTTAATCTCACAAAACAAACTGGGGTTTGCTGGGGGGAGGTGGGATTGGGAGAGGGGGAGGGGACTATGGACATTGGGGAGGGGAGGCGAACCATAAGAGACTATGGACTCTGAAAAACAACCTGAGGGTTTTGAAGGATCAGGGGTGGGAGGTTGGGGGAACAGGTGGTGGGTAATAGGAAGGGCACGTTTTGCATGGAGCACTGGGTGTTGTGCAAAAACAATGAATACTGTTATGCTGAAAAAATAAATAAAATGAAAAAAAAAAAAAGATTCTCTTATGGTTTGTCTCCCTCCTGGACCCATCTTGTTTCATCTTTTCCTTCCCTACCCCCCACAACCCCCTGCCCTGACTCTCAAATTCCTCATATCAGAGAGATCATATGATAATTGTCTTTCTCTGATTGACTTATATCGCTCAGCGTAATACCCTCTAGTTCCATCCACATTGTCACAAGTGTCAAGATTCCATTTCTTTTGATGGCTGCATAGTATCCCATTATATATATATGTATACGCACACACACACACACACACACACACACACACACACACACACACATATCTCACATCTTCTTTATCCATTCACCTGTTTGTTGATGGACATCTAGGCTCTTTCCATAGTTTGGTTATTGTGGATATTGCTGCTATAAACATTCGGGTACACGTGCCCCTTTGGATCACTACGTTTGTATCTTTAGGGTAAATACCCCGTAGTGTGATTGCTGGGTTGTAGAGTAACTCTATTTTCAACTTTTTGAGGAAACTCCATGCTGTTTTCCAGAGTGGTTGCACCAGCTTGCATTCCCACCAATACTGTAGGAGATTTCCCCTTTCTCCGCATCTTCACCAGCATCTGTCATTTCCTGACTTGTTAATTTTAGCCATTCTGACTGGTATCAGGTGGTATCTCATTGTGGTTTTGACTTATATTTCCCTAGTGCCAAATGATGTGGAGCACTTTTTCACGTGTCTGTTAGCCATCTGGATGTATTCTTTGCAGAAATGTCTGTTCATCTCTTCTGCCCATTTCTTGATTGGATTATTTGTTCTTTGGGTATTGATAAGTTCTTTATAGATTTTGGATACTAGTCCTTTATCTGATATGTCATTTGTGAGTATCTTCTCCCACTCAGTCAGTTATCTTTTGGTTTTGTTGACTGTTTCCTTTGCTGTGCAAAAGCTTTTGATTTTGATGAAGTCCTGATAGTTCATTTTTGCCCTTGCTTCCCTTGTACATGGCTGTGGCTTTTTTTTTTTTAAGATTTTATTTATTTATTTGACAGAGAGAGATACAAGTAGGCAGAGAGGCAGAGAGAGTGAGAGGGAAGCAGGCTCCCTGCCGAGCAGAGAGCCCGATGCGGGACTTGATCCCAGGACCCCGAGATCATGACCTGAGCCGAAGGCAGCGGCTTAAACCACTGAGCCACCCAGGCGCCCCATGGCTGTGGCTTCTAATGAGAGGGCTCAGCTCCCAGGGTGTCTCCTCATAGAGGTTTCTGATCATTCATCAGCCTGGTTACCCCTCACTCATCACCCTGTTTATAATCATCTATGTAGGCACTTACCTTTTTTTTTTAAGATTTTATTTGTTTGTGAGAAAGAGGGCATGCACAATCAGGGGTAAGAGGGGGTTGTAGAGGGTAAGGGAGAAGCAGACAGGGACTCAGAGCCAGACAGGGACCTAATCTCAGGACCCCGAGATCATGACCTGAGCTGAAGGCAGATGCTCAACCAACTGAACCATCCAGGCACCCCAACATGTACATTAATCATGGGATTGTGTACTTTCTTCCCTCAATGGAATATAAGTTCCTTGAATGCAGAGACCAAGTTGATTTTTTTGCATATTTTATTTCCAGTGCCCAGAAAGGGACCAGGCACATATAAGGCAGCCAATATTTTTGTTAATGTATAGTTAAATAATCGAGTGACAAATGTTAACCTTCTGTATCCGTGTTTATCAACACTGGAGGCACAAAACAATCAAATGGAAGCTTTAAAAAATATAAACACCAGGGTCCCAAACCCAGAATTGTTGATTTAATTAATTAGGGAAAGGGCTCAGGCATTAGTAGCTATTAAAACTGCAAATGTGAATCAATTGTTCATCCAAGGCTGATAATCACCTTGAACGGAGGTTTCACCCCTGGGTCCCCAATACTGTCCATTCCAGGTTCTCAAAAGGACTCTAAGAGAGGACCTACCACAGAAAGGAAGGCCCATCTGCATGGTATTGGCAGTGCTCAGAAAGGCAAAGCTGGGACAGTAGGTATCGGTGAGAGGGCCTGAGCTCAGTGATTCTTAGGCAGGTCTTGAAAAGTGAGTCATTGACTGGAATTGGGCAGAGTTGACCCAAGAGCTTTGGATTGTGGACACAGCAAATGGAGAGTGTTAGAGTAGAATCTGTGTGGGGTCTTACATTCCAGAAGGAGGGGTTTCCTGGAGCATGCAGCCTTGTTGTCACTGTGTCTGCACATTTGCTTGGGTGCCCCCAGCGCTCTAACACAGGGACTAGAAATCATTCTGCTTTCACTTCTTAACATTAATCACAGGAAGGCAAGTTTGAATGGGTGGGAAAAGAAGTCTATTCAGAAAAGTGTAAATGGAAAGAAAGTTTTGGAGATTCAGCAGATGCTGAATCCACAGTCCTCAGGGGAGCAGATCTGAAAGATTCCTGCTTCTCTTGATTAGCTGCTAATTTTTATTTTAATGTAAAACATTGCATGATTAATGATATTACTCAAACTATTAAGCCTAGTTTAATGAATCAATCTAATGTTTTTGCAATGAAACATATTAAGAATATGAATGTATTAATGAATCAAATGATTTTTTCTAAAGAATGCAACATAATGATGCTGTATCCAATTAGAAATTGAAATCAGGAAACTGATTAGAAAAAAAATCATAAAAATATATTGATTTGTTAAATATGTGGGAGGAAGTTGGTGGCTGGAAGAACATACAGTTACTTGCCTAGTGGGTCTGCCCACGGAGAACACGCTCGGAGGTGAACCTGAGGAAAGGGAGATTGCCAGCCACCTGTGTTATGTCCAGAAAGACCAGCATGTGACACTGTAGTTCAGAGGGTTATGGGAAAATGTTGATAAATGCTTTCTCCAAATCAAGCTACAACAACAGCTAACTAACCACCCTCATTGGTCGGAGCTCAAAATCAAGTCATCTTGGTTCAGACCATTGCTTTCCATATTCATGAAGCAATAAAATGGAATCTTCTTTCTGGGAAGAACATTTATATCATGAAAATATTTAAATTGATCACAAAGCTACATGAAAATAAAATAAAACGCTATCTCTGCAAGTATGCATGCCTTTAAAGTTTTCAGGCCATATGTTTAATTAAAAAGTTCTGTAGGGAGATAAGCAGTATGACTTCAGGGGCTCCTTCCAGCCCCTTGGAAACCATCTGGTTGGGGGCTGGTGGTGAGGGGATGGTGAGGCAGGGGTCATTATAGCCCCAGCCTTCAAGTCAGAAACAATTTTTTTTTCTTTGACCCCAGTTCTCCCACTTTGCAATTCCTTCACAGAAGTTTTTTCTCTTTGCTTTGGATGTTTTTGGTTTTCTCTCTTCCCTACTCCCAGATTATAAGCCCTTACAGACAGAGGCTCTATTACAACCATCTTCATATGCTCTGTAACATCTAAGACATCTTGCCCTCATTACATGTTCAAGTGAAATGAATCTCTTGCCTACCTGCTGATCTGAAGACAGGAAGCTTTCTGTAGATTCAGAACCCACCTTCTCAAGGCATGGTTTTATGACAACTTGGGAGCTCCTGCTGATCAAGAGCCAAGGATCCAGCCATCCCTTCAAAAGTGCGGCCTGACTGGGGCAGAGAAAAGAGACAAGAAATTATAGTAGGAAAAGTAGCAGTGTTTCTCCACCAATTAAAATTCAACAGATACCCTAGGGATTTATTTTCTAAATGGTTTCTAATTTTCCTGAGTGTTTTGTCCTTTTCCTCTTATGTGCGAGCATCCAATGAGCAGGCACTGCTGTCATAAATTTCTGACATTCCTTCCCTGGCAAAATCCTCTAATTATAAAGCAGTGCTCGCTGCATGAGCCAAAGGCAAGGGGTAAATTGTTTCACTTTTTTTTAAACTGTTGTCCCAGAGATGAATATCTTCTTGTCCCTCACAGAGCTGAAGCCATCCTTCTTCTGACTCTTTGCAAAGGCCAGTGCCAGATGCTTGTGCCCACCCCACAACCCATGAGTGGTGGTGTCTGCTTCCTTCACCTTGGAAACTGGCTATGCATCTCCCAGCTCCCTGTGTACTTTTGCATAATACCAAGGAGAGCATCCTCTTGACATAAAAGTCTTTCCACTTTTTCCAATGCCAGGGAACAGGAGAGGGCCTCTGAGATCCATGATTGGGAGAGAATTCCCCTAGAAATGTTCCCAGATGCCTTCAGGGCTATGGCTTCCATGGGAAAAGTGTAAAAGACAGACTGTTTTATGCATCTTGAATGCAAGCATGAGGATCCATGCCACACACATATTACAAGGGTGATGCCATGCTCTCCTCCCAAATGATGAAGATGCTATTATTATCCCCATTGTGCAGTTTAGACCACAGGCCTGAAGAGATTAAGATCTCTCTCTCACTTTCACAAACACACACATGCATGTACACATATGTGCGTGCATGCACACACAGCATTAATAAGTGGCAAAGCAACATTTGTCCTGGAGATCTAGCTCCATGATGTCATGATACCTCCTTAAAGCAGCTTCCCTTTACGGACTTTAGGTGTGAAGTCTCTGAAAGTTAGAACTGGCAGACCCTATTTCGAGTGAGAATTCTGAACACAGGACCATTGAACAACATGCCCAGGGTCACACAGATGAGGTCATCCAGACAGTCTTCTGGACCTCTAGCCAGTCTTGGAACTCAAGTGTCTTACACAGGTTCTCCTAGAATCAGACCCCAAGGTGAGGACGCATGGGCCAGTGACTGATTATAGAAGATTTACCATCCCCATCCCGGGCTGTGGTGGCAGAAAGGGAGCAGGAAGGGAGGACAGGAAGGGAGAAATGCAAACCTGGTGGGACATCAGGGAAATCCCAGAGGGGAGCTTCAGCCTGACTCCAAAGAAGTCTCTAAAGGGTAAGCAATGCCTTTGAGTTTGCCCTGACTTGAAGCAAGGAAGCTGGACTTTTACAAAAACTCTTACCAGTCCATCACTGGTTACAGGCTACCAGGGACGACACCAATCCACAGGTGTCGCCAGCTCTCTGAGCCTGTGATCCAGGTCCTCTGAAGACAGTGCACATGCTGGAGTTAGGAGAAAAGCATACAGGAACTGCAGGGTGGGTGCACAAGTCGGATAAAGGAGTCAGGGTATATCCAGGTGGAGACTGCCAAGCTCCATGACACTGGCTCCTGGTGGATAGCACAGTGCTTCCACACAGAGCTGGAAGCAGGGCCTATTACCACACAACTCCACAGCCTCATGAGGGAGTGGGGAGGACCTGGAAGGATATCTGAAAGCAAAGAGATAAACTGGCTGAGAAGATTTGAAGTACAAGAGTGCCTGGGTGGCTCAGTCGGTGAAGCGTCTGCCTTCAGCTCAGGTCATGGTGCCAGGGTCCTGGGATCGAGCCCCATGCCAGGCTCCCTACTTAGGCTCTCTTATTCTCTCTGTCAAATAAATAAATAACATCTTAGAAAAAAAAAACTTAATAAAAAGAAGATTGGAAATAGATTCTGAAAGAAAGTTCACAGAATTTGAATATTTAATAGCCTCAAGAGCAGAGTAATAGTGACATGTGGATAAACAGGCTTACTACAAGGAGAACAGCTAATTCGACAACCAGGATGCATAGCTGGATATGACAAGAAAATGTATGACAGGGAGCACCTGAGTGGCTCAGTGGGTTCAACCTCTGCCTTCGGCTCAGGTCCTGGTCTCAGGGTCTTGGGATCAAGCTCTGCATCTGGCTCTCTGCTCGGTGGGGATCCTGGTTCCCCCTTTCTCTCTGCGTGCTGCTCTGCCTCCTTGTGATCTCTCTCTAAATCCAGAAAGAAAGAAAGGAAGAAAGGAAGAAAGGAAGAAAGGAAGAAAGAAAGAAAGAAAGAAAGTAAGAAAGAAAGAAAGAAAGAAAGGAAATGTGTGGCAGAACAACTAGCCTCAGAGAGGGGCATTCATCACGCCTGCTGGGCAAGGTTGCACGGGGTCCCTCTTGAAGTGATTGGCTCCAAACATGGGAAGCATGACAGCAAAGAACATTTCTGAGATTCTTGGAAAAGATGCATATTTGGGAGCAGGGGTACATGAAGACAGGGATGCAACAAAGCCAGGAAGAGTCGACCTTTCACACCCCATCAGCCCTGAATGAGGGGAGCAGAAGAAATTTCATCCTTCCAAGCATGGCCCAGCATCAAGATGCTACAGCTCATGGTGCCCGTTGTCAGCTGAGTGACTTCAGGACATTACTTAACCTCTGTGGTCCTCAACGCCCTCTCCCATGCAAAGGATAGCAGTGGCTCTGGTCCCCGCCTCATCAGGCTCCTGCCAGGTGCCACCAGTGGGCACAGACACACTCAGAGCTGCGAACAAATAACAAAATAACAAGGAGGGTTCTTTAACCGTGAGTCCAGGCCCATGCCTGGTTGAAACGGGACTTTCACTGCTTAAAACACTCATTCGTTGGAGCAGAATTTATTTTGATTCATCATCAAGGGACTCCCCAGCGTCCTGAATACCTGGTTCGTACTATTGATACTTCTTCCAGCTATTGACATAGCCCCTTCTATCACATCAGTACCACGTGGAAATGAAAGCTCATTCATCCTCCCAGAGCTCTGGGGTGTGAGCTAACACCAGTAAATTAGCATCTCCATTTTGCAGATACAGAAACTGAGCAAGGGAGGCTTTGCTGCCGCTTTCCTTCCTTAAATCTCTAGTTTCCACTCCGTGAGCCAAGCCTGCAAAGCACTTTGTTTCTCAGCCTGCTCTGAAGTGTATTTTTCTTTCTTCATGTCTTCATAACAATGAACGGGTGTTTCTTGGAAAGGGGTGACAAATGAGCACGGAAGAGAGGTACGGAAATCTCAGAACTCGGGCCGGAGTCCTGGCATACGGAATCTGACATTGTGCCCTGATCTACAACTCAGGCACTACCCCATGAGCAGGAAACAAATGGCATAAAGTAGGTAGGGCACATTTTCCCCCTCCCTGGGTGCAAGTCTAGGTATCAACTGAAGGGACTTCCCAGTCTTGAGTACATGGGTACAGGGTGAGGATGGGAGAAAACCAGTTAGGAGGCCTTGATGCAAATACCATCCCTGCCACTTTCCAAATGCAACCTTTGGTGTCCCCAGCTCCCGGTCCCTGGGCCATGGCTAGGGCAAGGTCTGAGTGCTGCCCCCTCCCCTGCTCACAGGGACTGGGGGAATAGAGTTCCGGCTCTTACATGAGAGGGGTTAGCCAAAGCAGGACAGCTAGTGTCCAGCGTCAGAACTGTGGCTGGGAGAAGCTGAGGTCTGCAGAGGAAAACTGGCGTTAAGTTCTGAGACTTCCCAATAAGGGGAATGGAAGTAAGGGCTAGATCAGTAGCTAGGGAAATAAACGCAGACGGGTGTCAGGGTCAAAAACAGATTTTGAAGTGTGTTCAGAGTGAAGCTCCTCACAGAACAGGGCAGCTCCCAGGACCCAGGCCTCTTCCGCAAAACAGAGCTAATGACAGCTGTGATTAAAGGGCCCGTCCCAGAGGAGTGGAGAGAACAGGTATGAGGAACCCCTCCTAAGTGCCAGGGGACAGGGAAGTTCTCGGTGCCTTGGAGAAGGCAGAAACACCCCAGTCTCCTCCCAGTTTCTCTAATAAACTACAGATGTTCTCAACCACTTGCTGTGGGCTCTCCTACTTTTCTTATTATCTGTGGACTCACTCACTCTTCACAACAATGCAGAATGAGGGAAGGGAAGGAGCCGGCTGGCCCAAGACATCTCTGCTGCAGGCAGCCCTGCTCTGGCCACCAGGTAGCTCTTCCCTTCATGGCCCTTTCTGCCCCCTGCAAGGAGGAAGATGTGGCCAAGCTGCAAGGGGACCCACATTAAAGCCTGCCATTTAAATTACAGTGGAAGTTTTTGTGGGCATTTGAGTCTGAAGACACTGGCTGACTCTCCTGTTACTATTTTAGTTCTGGGGTAGCAGCTATTTCTGTGACAGTGAGAGGTCAGGGGTCTGAAGACTGTGTCAAGGAAAAATGCAAACATCCTTTCCTTCTCAGGCAAACAAGCCCTGTCGGTTTTGCCTATGGTGACCCCAGATTGTGTGCTGGGGGCATCAAGGTCTCTTGATATATCAGGACTTTTATTTTCTTTTTCCCCTGGAACGGATCAGAAGAGCAGTGAGAGGAGGGGAGGTGACACTGAGGGGCCGGAGGGAGAGAGCACCAGAGCTGAAATAATCAGGCTAGATTCCGGAGGGAGACAGACAGGAGAACGCCCTGTCTAAGCACAGACTGCTGCTAGTTTTGGAAGTAGTGGGGAGGTTGGCCAGCCTGAGGAGTGGCACAGCTGCTTTCTGTCTGCATGATCACCCAGGCCACTGGCCACCACATGCTGTGGTGCGGTTTCTGTGCCATGAGACCATCGCGGGTGCCAGCCTGCAACCTGCACCCTGCATGCCCCCCATCCACACACAGTCCTGAGAAGAGGCCCAAAGGAGAGGGCAGCCAAGGGATGCAGGCTTACAGGTGCCACCACCTTGCAGCCTTGGCATCTCTGCTGCTCCAGAGTTTGCTTTTGCCTTGATAATTAGGGAGACCTGGACTGGCAGGAAAAAGTCATATTTCTATTGAAAAGTGTATTTTCAGTGTCTTTAGTGAAGCAATAAAACTTGTTTTTCTACACGTTGATATTTTTGGTGCCTAAATAGGATTTCTTTTTTTTTTTCTTTTTTTAAATTTAATTTTATTTTTTCAGTGTTCCAAGAGTCATTGTCTATGCACCACACCCAGTGCTCCATGCAATCTGTGCCCTCCTTAATACCCACCACCAGGCTCACTCCTCCCCTCATCCTCCTCCCTTCCAAAACCCTCAGTTTGTTTCTTGGAGTCCATAGTCTCTCATGGTTTGTCTCCCCCTGATTTACCCCAATTCACTTTTCCTTTCCTTTTCCTAATGTCCTCTATGTTATTCCTTATGCTCCACAAGTAAGTGAAACCATATAATTGACGATCTCTGCTTGACTTATTTCACTCAACAAAATCTCCTCCAGTCCCATCCATGTTGATAAAAAGTTGGGTATTCATCCTTCCTGATGGCTGAGTAGTATTCCTTTGTATATATGGACCATATCTTCTTTATCCATTCCTCTGTTGAAGGGCATCTAAGCTCTTTCTACAGTCTGGCTATTGTGGACATGGCTGCTATGAACATTGGGGTACATATGGCTGGCCCTTCTTTTCACTGCATCTGTATCTTTGGGGCAAATTCCCAGTAGTGCAATTGCAGGGTCATAGTGTAGCTCTATTTTTATTATTATTATTATTTTTTTTAATGAATCTCCACACTGTTTTCCAAAGTGGTTGCACCAACTTGCAGTCCCACCAACAGCATAAGAGACTTCCCCATTTCTCTACATCCTCTCCAATACTTGCTGTTTCCTGTCCTGATAATTTTGGCCATTCTAACTGGTGTAAGGTGGTATCTCAATGAGGTTTTTTGTTTTTTTGTTTTTCTTTTTTTTTCTTTTTTTTTAATTTCTTTTCAGTGTAACAGTATTCATTGTTTTTGCACCAAACCCAGTGCTCCATGCTATACGTTACCCACCACCTCGTTCCCCAACCTCCCACCCCCCCACCCCTTCAAAACCCTCAGGTTGTTTTTCAGAGTCCATAAACTCTCATGGTTCATCTCCCCTTCCAATTTCCCTCAACTCCCTTCTCCTCTCCATCTCCCCATGTCCTCCATGTTATTTGTTACGCTCCCTGATGGCTAATGATGATGAACATTTTTCATGGTCTGTTAGCCATTTATATGTCTTCTTTGGAGAAGTGTCTGTTCATGTCTTCTGTCCATTTTTTGACATGGTTATCTGCTTTTTGGGTGTTGATTTTGAGTTCTTTATAGATCTTGGATATCAGCCCTTTGTCTATAGCGTCTTTTTTTCTTTTTTTTTTTTTTGTTTCATTTAATTTCTTTTCAGTGTAACAGAATTCATTGTTTATGCACCACACCCACTGCTCCATGCAATACATGCCCTCCATAATACCCGCCAACAGCCTCCCCCAACCTCCCAACCCCTGCCCCTTCAAAACCCTCAGATTGTCATTTGCGAATATCTTCTCCCATTCTGTGGGTTGCCTCTTTGTTTTGTTGACTATTGTCTTGGTTAGATAGGATTTCTTGACAAGACAGTATGCACCGCTGTGGACACAGCTAGTCTGTGGGTGTGAGTGGAACGGGTAGGCCTGACCTCAGCAGATACTGCTGACTATCCCAGTGCTGTGTCTCCATCCATAAGCTACTTGCTGCCTGCTTAGTGGGAGACTGAAAGCCCACAGCAGTGAAAAACTTGACAAAAAAAAAAGCTACATTATTGTTACAGGTAAGGCAATTATTTAATTATCAAATATACTTGTAAAGGAAAGGAAAAATCACATAATCTATATAGGTTCTAGGAAATAAGTGAATTTGTTTGTTTGTAGCCAGAATGTCCCACGGTTTTCAAATGGTCTGCACTCAGTCTCTAATGCACTTTAGCTCTTACCATAAACAGCGTTCAGGGAAGCTACTGCTAGGAATGTGCAGAAGCATAGCACAGTGTCCAAAACAACTCCCCCTACCCGTGCCCACCTTCACACAAGCATGTACACATGTATGCCCACACACATGCCGTCCTCACCTGCGAAGTTTCCTGTCTAGTAAGTATAATAAGGCAAATAAAGTACAGGACTCCAGGCAGGAAGTGGTCCAGCCAATGGAGACAGAAAGAGGTAATTCCCTTCTTAAAAGAAGGCCATGGCCCCAATTTGTGTTCTGGGAGTGGGAATGTTGAAGACAAGCTTGCTTTTGGGTGGGATGGCCATGCAGCCAGTGGTGAGGCGGTTGAGGAAGCAAGTGGAGATGCATGCCTGGCCAAAAGTACAAAGTTACGGGAATTCCTGCTATGACATTGAACAAGGACTTCATGACATTTGCCTTAAGATATTTTTCTAAAAGAAACACATCACATAAAGTATGAGAAAATCCTATGTGATGATTTCAAAGCCATCTGAAGATTCTTCAAAGCTTACTGCCCTCCTATTCTAGTGGAATGTTGCTTGTGGCCCCAGGATGAGGCCTAACCTCCTTAAACCTAGTATGAGGCCTTTAGTGATCAGGCCATTGCCTCCCTCCCCAGCCTGATCACCTGACCTCACCAGCTTACACTGGTTCTCCATACTTCTTCTGACCTGAAAACCTATAAAGGCAACTCAGTCCCCAGAGGACCCCTTCCCTAGTACCTAGTGTGCACAAGCACCCATACAGAGGCCTTTAATTCTTGCTCATCACTCAGGACTCAGCTGTCCTGATTATTTCCACTTTCCTTGGGCTGTCCTTCCTCTTGGCTCCACTGATCCCCTGTTGTTTCCCAAAAAGAGCAACTCTGGATCTATAGAGCCATTGCCCATTGTTCTTAAGGGAAGGACCCACCTATCATGTCTCCCCACCATCACTGCTCATACCTTCCCAGTAGTAGATACCAGCAAACATATCTGAACCATGACAAGCACACAGGCCAGGAAAGACCCACCCATTCACTTGGCTGCTCAAAGCAGTCTACTATTTCAGATACTCCTGTTTTCCATTATTTGTCAAACATTTTATTATTCTTTCCATCTCTGTGGGGACATAATTTAAGTTCATTTGACAAGTTATACCTTAGCTGACAAAATCCTTTTGGGTATATTTGGGATTGTCAGGTGGTCCTTGGACCAAGGGAACTCTTTCCTTCCTGTTGCCACCCAGGGCTTATTAGTCCTGCACCCCCAAATGAAATAGATTCTGTGTGGCCATGTTCACCCCCTGTTATGGGAGGAGATCCTCATGGTATCCTGGTCCCTAACCACAAGCCAACCATGTTTAACTGGGAAGGATTGGCTGATGGGACATTCATGGCACTGCCAAACCCCTCTTCTCTGTGCCCCTACTTGTGCTTATGACAATCACCCAGAGAACACGTCTAGAGTACAGAGGAGAATGCTGGGCGGTTTGGTTCTGGCATGTGCCTGACTGAGGTTCTTTGTTTAAGAGACATTCTTTTCCTGAAATATGAGTGATAAACGAGGAATCACAAAAGTGAAATTGCTTACCTTTGTGCTTTTTCCCTCTACTTCCACATCCTGCAAAATTACAGAAGTGGTTATTTTTACAATAGAATCTTTTTTCTTTCTTTTTGCAGAAAAAAAAAGAGCACATGCAGCAAATATATATATATTTTTCTTGTGCCAAAAACAAGTTGTTAGGCCTTTTAGAAAATGCCAGAAATTATTCTAATAATTAATGACATGTTTAAGTGCTTAATTCTGCAACAGCAATATTTTCAATGATCCCAGCCTCTTAGTCTGTCATTATGTTAGAGCTACACTAGTACATATAGTTCTTTTCACAGCAATGAAAACATGCTTTCCTTCCATTTCACTGAAGAAAGTACACTGCCCTGTCCACTTCAGCACGGAGATTGAAGTGGACATCTGAATCTATTTTTTGAGGCCAGTGTTCTGAGCACATGCTGCAAATTCTTGCCTCACAGTCAATCCTGATAGCAATGTTTTGTAAAGCTAGGCTTTTGCTAATTTTCCTTCTCTTTAACAGTCCTGGAAACGGCCATATTTTCCAATGTTTGGCAACTGCATTTTCTCAAAGATACTGATTATTCTGATACTGCACTCTGTCGTAATAATAGATTTGTGTCATGGATCATTAGGTAGATCACAGAAATTAGTAACTAGATAAAATTCAAGTAGGAGCCATCTGCTAAGGCAGGACGGGGGTGAGGTGGTATTGGGGGATATGAGGACCAGCCACATTGGGGACACAGGGAGCAGGGGCCGGAGGCTCTGGTGTGAACAGGCTGTGTTATGACCTGACATCTCCAGAAATGCCAAGACAATGTGTGACAGTCTAGGAAGAAGAAGTGAATTGTGGAAGTCAGGAGAGGGAATAAATTCAGGCTGGGAGACAAGCAGATAATAGTGGGAAGGAGCCACAATTTTTGCATTGAGCATAGAGGGGGCACTTGAACTTGACCTCTCTTTACTGACTGATCTCTGGCTGCATGGTGTATATGGCCAATTTGCTGGGAGAGGTATGGGATCTACCTCAACTGGATAGCATAGCCAAACCTACTTCTGTGTTTATCTGATGTAACCCACAAAAATGAGCAGCCTGTAGCTGAGTCTTAACACAGGGCCACATTCAAAGAAAGAGCAATTTGACATCTAACATCTTGAAGTGAAAGGCGGATCCTTAAAGTAGACACGAAGGATACAGGAATTTCGCACAGTAAATTATGCAGCAAAATTTTCCAGGATCTACTTAGATGACTCTCTTGTACCAGAGGAAGCTTGTTTGACACACATTCAGACACTGCCCAGAAATGTGGGGTGCCAGTCCCTCCTGGTCCAGTGGAGGATGATGACTCCCAGACATGAATATCCTCTTCATCCTTCCCCTGGGTGATTCTGAGAAACACTCTTCATTCTTCAAGTGTTCTCAGGGGATGGAGAGCTGGTTGTCACACATTGTGACCGCCTCAGGAGTTTCTCCTTGGACTGGCTCCACCTGCCTCACCATGGACCATGCAGGTGGTCTTTCATGTCCTGTCCCTGGGATTAGTTCCCCCAATAAAAGCCTGACTGCGCCTTCAGGCTCTGGTCTCAGAAAAGGAGACCCAGGCCAAACTATCATTCTGAATATTGAAGCCTCTGTTTATTGAGGTGTGACGGCTTTTCTAATCAAGTATGCACAATCATGAGCTCCACTGAGCAAAAGCCTACCAACAGAGGATGAGCATCAGGACATCAAGAGAATAGGTAGCAAAACCTGCTATTTGGTTTCAGTGGGTCTTGAGGGAATAAGGGAGAACTCTGGAGCAAAACTTACCAGCACATCTCACCCAACCCCTAACAACCACAAATCTTCCTTGCCATCTCTACTCCTATAAATGTCCCAGACTAACAGTCCATGTCAAATATTGCTATACCAATGCTGCAGATGGAGAAACTGATATTTTGAGAAGCTGAGGAGGTGGGGAAATGTCCACTGTACCATGGTATATCCTGTGGTCTTATGTGTCATATGAGACTTGCTCGTATGTCTCTCAGTCTCTGGCTTTAAAGGCCTGGGGCAGGGTGGAGCAGAAAACTCATGTTTTCATGCTCTTACAAGAGAAATTAAGGCTGTCCCAGGAATTTTCATAATGTCTAAGAATTATGTAGGTATGAGTCATAAGCAGCAAGTTCTACAGAAGCTGGAGAGTGGGCAGATGGAATCAGCCCAAGGGATCTAGGGGGAGCTGAAGGGACACAATGGTGTTGGCCACACCCAGCCTCTGCCCCCTCAAAACAAGCACTTAAATGAGAGAGATAACATTAATCACCACTCTTATGCAGCATTCTGGGGTCCTTCCAAGCACCAGCACCAGTTTTGTGCCCCAAATCCAGAATTTACCATTCCTCTCAACTACCTGGAAAAAGTACCTTGTAACCTTGTCTTGCGAACTGTCTTTAAGAACAATAACCAGCCCACTCTGGTCAGGAAAGCAGGCTGAGTGCATTGAACACATTCAAGCCTCATACAATGCCAGGTAGCAGATATTATTATACTCATTTTATATAGGCAGAAATCCAGGTTCTGTAAGTGAAGACAAAGAGTGATAGGAAGTGACAGATGTTTTCTTGGAGTCCAGGTAAATATCTGAGTTCCTAACTTCAATGGTAAGCCTTCTGCCAACTCTGAACGGACTCCCTCTGTTAATGTGAGCTAATAGGGAAATAGGAGACAGGCAGGATCTGCACCTCACTCCTCCTCTCACTAGCTATACGATGACAGGTGAGCTGTTCAGTTCCCAACCTTCAGCCTCTTCAGCGTTGGGGATCACTTCTACCAGCCCCACTGAGTTCAGATCAGAATCCAATGATGTTATGTGTATAAAGAACCTATTTCATTTCTAGATGCAGTCAATAGCAAAATGACCCCCAATTCCTCCCACATTTTATCACATACATACCCATTTACCATGTAACTTTATGGCACCATCCATCAAAAAGAGAAAGCTATTTCCCCCATCTCCTGAGTTGAAGCTGGGCACCCTGACCTGCTTTGGTCAACAAGACCTTAGTTAATGTGAAGTCAGCTTGAAATCTGTGCATTGAAGCCATTGCCACTGGGCAGCCTGCTGTCACAGTTTTGTAAGGAATGCTGGACCAGTCTTCTAGATGGCAGACTTATGGCCCTGTCAGCTCATCACTAAGTCCACAACCAACCAACCCCCAGACAGGTGAGTAAGGCTTTGACTGCCAGCTGACCACAGATGTCTGAGTGAGCCTAGCAACATCACGTGAAACAGAGGCAATCCATTCCAGTGGGTTTAGCCCTTTTTGCCAACCCTCAGAATTTGAGCAAATAAGGGATTATCATTTTAAGGCACTGAGTTTGGGGGAAGCTTGTTAGGTAGTAATAGATAAGGGATACTCTGGCACTATTGAAGTTGCTTATAACTTGTTAACTTTCTCTCTTCATTGATTCTTTCCAAAGTAATGTAATGATACAGAGGCAGGACCACTAATCTGGAAGTCAGGAACCCAGAATTGACTTTACTGTCCCTCCACACAGCCCTTCTGGAATTGTCTCCTTATGGGGAGAATCAGAGGCTGGGCCTAGGTGGTCACCAAGAATTCTTCCACTCCAACGTTATGACATTCTATTGCATCTTTTTTCATGGACAAAGTTCTCATGTCAACATGGCCTCAGAAACTTCCCTCAGTTTTGGCTTTTTCTCCCTGTATTTCTGATACAATGCATGTTTTTTCTTAGAAACTTGCCTATCATCTCAACATTGAACATCTGAATACTCACCTGTCTTTCTAAATAAAAAGGATTCTACTGTCATAAGACATTGCAGCTTTTCAATTCCTGAATGTCATCAACTTAAGATAATTAATTTAGTAATAAATTTGGGGTAGAGAAAAGCAAACACTGTATTATTTTAATTGGGTTGCCTTAAAACTGCATATACCATTCATCATCTTCAATACTACCGTCAACATTTGGAGCAGAGGATTTTATACATTTGATCTAAAGATGGTTTCTGAATGAGCACTGTCGACCTCCAGACACTGCACAGAACCACAGCCCCTGGGCTAAAGCCTTTCAGTTCAAGACATTTAAAAGAATATTTCTTACTTGAAAAACTCAATATTTCTTATTTGAAGAAACTCTGTATTTCTTCTCATCAAGTCCACCTACTTCTGGGCAGGTAACAGCCTCTCCTGAAAGTTGCTGAGAACCTTGACAGCTGGCTTGTTGCTTTAGTGACAGTTCTCCACAACACATGAATTGGTCCTCAGGGCCTCTCCTAGCTCTGAATAGTTCTATAATCTCCCCTAAGAGATAAGCATTGTTGAGAAGGTTACCCAGTGTCTACTGTGTCCCACTGCCCAACATGCAGCAACCCCTCATTTACTTTTTCATTTCAATGTTATAATAATGTGTAATAGTTATGATAGCACTCCCATCAACAAACAGGGAACCACACTTAAGACAAACTGCCCTTGCTATCATTTCAGGCTCTAGGAACCCTGGATCCCTTCCTGAGTTGCCACATTTGCTGGGAGCAGTGACATTCTTCTCTTCAAGTTTTAGATTTCTGGTCCTGGTAAGTTTATTTTGCAGTGAAGTGTAAGGTCCATTAGGATTGTAGAAACACTAAAAGGGGTACATGGCGGTGAGATTGTGTAAAAAAAAAAAAAAAAAAAAAAAAAGACAATATATATCCGGGGATCTTGAAGCTATGTGAGTGACATGGGAGAAATCAATAGGAAAGAGAGGAGGAGGAGGAGGAGGAGGAGGAGGAAGAGGAGAGTTCACACCACATTGTGAACTGTTTCATTTCTTTCAAATTACCCTCTTTTTTTTTTTTTTTTTGTCAGAGACATCTGTTTTTTGACCTCACAATCCAATGTGGTCTTTTCAATAACTATCAATCACTGAGTATTTCTTCTGTATCTGCAAAGGGTCGGCTTTACAAATATAGCACACAGTGCCTTAAGAGAATCTACCCATATAACTGTCAGAGAGAAGTTACATATGCATTCTACAACAAAAGAAAATGTGAATATTTAGGTGTGAAACTGAATGAGGCATGTTATGAAAACCAACTCTTAGAAAATATAAGGAAATGCAATCCCACCGCCATCCCCCACCAATACATCCTTTCTCAACATATCATCCAGATGAACCAGCGTATACAGTTCCAACGTATCACCCTGAAAAATTTCAAAGTACCTAGGACATAAAGACAGTCCACAAAACTCAGTCAAAAAGTGTTTTCTTCCCGTAACTTCTACAGTCCTCACTTCTGGAGGGTACACTCCACAGGCAACCAGTGGTAACCAGTGATCACCTCTCATACAGCAAAAAAGAAGGTGCCTGCCTACTCTATTAGGAAAAACCTAATTCAAAATTCAAACAATACCTAGAGTCAAAGTGTTCTCTTAGCAAAACATCACTGCCCTCCAAAATCCAACCCAAAGCCCAGATAAGAAAAAGTGTGCCAGCCGAAAGGCAGGAACCTGAGTTCCGCCTACTTTTGTATATTGGGTAGCTATAAAAATCTTAGTTAACTTTTGCAAAGAAAGACTTCAGCTTCTTTATCTGATAAATGGGAATGATTCTGCACATCAAATGAGTCTAACTACGTCTTCTCAACCCAGTGGTTCAGAAGAGAGAATTTTTTTGTTCTGGAAAGGACTCTAGGAACAAGGAGCAACTTTACTAATGTAAGGTGGGGAAAGCAGGTTCTTCCCATTTGAGAAGTTCTCCTAGACGGAAGAGATGTACCAAATCATGACTTTATAGCTCTGTGTATCTAGAGGAAGAACCTGCAGTTGCCTTCGCCAGGCTGAAGAGATAGAGATGGGATGCAGTTCAGGTGGGTGAAGGCAAACCACAGATGGTGCTGATTCTGATGACCTGTTCCTCCACCCAAATGCCTTTTACAGTCGCACTCGGACTTCAGCATTCTCTTTAGGCTGCTGATATTCCACGGGTGACAAGCCCCCCACAAAGGGGGCACAAGGAGGCACCTGTGGTTCTTGTACCACCTTCAACTCCTGCCCTTTGGAAACTACTAGAGGCAGCCTGCCAGGTGAAGCAGTGCCTTCTCAGGGGCAAAGGGTTGGTTTGCAGGTGGGAGGGCTCTGTGCTAGGGAGGGTTTCAGAGGGTGTAACCAGCTTTGTCCAGGAGGGCCTCAGTTAGAAAGACTGTGCCTGAGGCAGGTCTGTGCCTGACGTAGAAATGGGCTCAACAGAATGTTTTCCTAAATAACCTGTGACCCCCTTTCTGATAGATGTTTCATTCAGGTTCTTTCTCTATAGAATTCAAACTAAAGACTCCATTCTCCCCTTCCCCCAACACTTCAAATGCAGGGTATCTTGGGAGGTGGCCCTCACTCGGCTCTGCTACCCTACACCCACTTTTCTCACCAGGATTATGCCCCCCAGCCTGCCCACCCCCACAGCCTTGGTTTTCTTTTAATTCCAACTGCCAAAGTGCAAACATTGGAAGAAAACAGACTGGTTTGGGGCCCGAGCAAGGTGTCTCAGAATCTGGGCCAGCACCTGTTTCGCCTGGATAGCTGGCTGCTCAGGGCTTGAACAGATGCCAGACCCTGAAGGTGGGTCCTTTTGAACCTCAAAACCACACAGGAGCTTTGGGGAGGCCTTTAGGACCAAGAGGAACCGTCACTTCTCAGAGCCAAGCTGCAAATCCCTGTCCTCTGAGTGCCCAGCGGCTGACCCCCTCCCCCAGTCTCTGTCGCTTGCACATTCTCAGACACCGGACCCGGGCCACCCGCCAGACTTGATCACCCCCGGGGGCTCGGTCAGGTCAGCTTGGTGCAAAGTTGGCGACCGCCTTCCACGGGGCCGTTCCCTTTTCCTCGCTGCCATCCTCCCCCAGAGCCTGTTGGCCACCACCTTCAGCACGCGTGTCGCCAGGCTTGGCGAGCCCAGTGGCGTGTCCCGGGACGCCCCTCGCCCAACCCGCGGGGTAGGCGCGCGCCGGGGGCGTCTCCCCGCACCCTTTCCTTTCCCAGGGGCTGGAGGGCCGGGCTCCGCCCGGTTGTGCCGCCACGCGCGAGCTCCTGGCCGCCCTGGGCTGCTTCCGCTGCCCCTAGCCCGGCGCTCCAGCACGCGCGGGGCAGCTGGGGGCGCGGGAGGCTAGCGCAGGGCGGGGAGCGGCGCGGAGGGGAGGCGGGGAGGGGGGAGGGCAGAGGAGGAGAGACTGGGGAGCTGGGGAGCAGAGGCGGGCGCCGCACCGCTCGGCGCCCCGCACGCTCGCCGGCTCCGGAGACGCGCGGGCGGCCGCCTGGGCGCACCGGCCGGGTCACCTTGTCCGGGAGGTAAGTCCCGACCGCCCCGGCAGCGCGAGCAGGCAGAGGGGCCCGCAGGAGCTGGGCGGGGGCCGCGGGCGGGAGCAGGAGGCGGCCCTCGCGCGGGAGGGCGCCCTGGCTCCGCCTGGGAGCGCGCAGACCCAGTGGCGGCGCGTTGCCCGCGGTGAGTCCCGGTGGTCGCGGCGGCGGGACCTGGGAGGCGCGGGGTCGCCAAGAGCGAGGGGAGAGCAGAGCGGGCGAGGAAGATGCGGAGGAAGGGGCCGGGTGCCGTCAGCCCCGGCTGCAGCTTGGCGCCTCGCCACCCCAAGCGCCCCAGCGACACGGAGGGGCTGTTGTGCAAAGTCGCTGGGAGCTAGTAAGACCCAGACCTGGGAGCGCAGAGGAGCGGACTGCCCAAGGCCCTGACGGCGCGCGGCAGGCATTGACTGCGGTTTCGGGCGACCCCCTGAAGCGACCCAAAGGAGACCGGCTGGGGCTGGTGAGCGGGGCAGCCGCGGAGCTGGGGACCGAGGTCCAAATGGGACCGGGAAGGGAAACCGGCTTGGATTGTCTTCGCCAAGCAAAGGGAAAAAGGAAGGCGAGGGCGCGAGCGCGCTGGGATGGGGACTCCCAGCCTCGAACCAGGACGAAGGCGGGGACTCCTGGAGCCCCCTGCTTCCGAGAGCTGTCTGGTCCTTGGCAGCCAGGACAGCCCACAGCCCTGGGAGCTCCCAGCCCCTGGTCAGAGAGGGGACCGAGTGGACACGCTTTTAGGGATCAAGTTCTAGTCTCGATTTCCTTCGGCATGATTTCTGCCTCTTTCTGCGTGTGCACTCCGCTCTGCGGACAGAGAGGAATTGATTACCGGCAGAGTTAGGCACTTTTCTAAGGGAAGGGGCTTTGATAGCGTGTGCGTTTTCTGCAAGACTCCCAATAGAGTGGGCGCTTCCAGTCTTGCTTTGGGGAGGATGCCAGTGGGGTCTCTTGGCTTTTCTGAAAGACCAGAGGAAAGCTTCATCTGGTTGCCTTCATTTCCGTAGTGGGGGGGGGGGGGGCTTGCATGCAGAGGCTTGGGCTTCTGGCACCCAGACTTCAGGTGAGTGCAGTCCTTCTGCGGCGTCAGATGCGCGGGCGCCCCGGGCTAGTAGCCCGGACTCCTGTCTGCGCCTTCCCTGGCCCTGTCCCGGTTCTCAGTACAGCAGACACCAGCTGAGGGCTTAGCTGATTTGAGGGATAGAGGGTGGGTCGGTGGCTCCGTTTTCTAGTTAGAATTGGGCTCAGGCGGTGGTGCGTGCGCGCGTGTCTGTGTATCTGTCCGTCTCCCTCCTACTGACCAGCGTGTTTAGTCAGAGCCCAAAGGGAGAGGCGTGCTGCGCAGACCGGCAGCCTGTGGGGTGAGCAGCCTGGTAACAAACCCCAGAGCAAGCCAACTTTTCCTTGCTGAGGTGTGATTGCCAGGACAGTCTGCGTTGGTGCAGGATGTGGTACTCCTAGAGGGGTCCGGCTCCAAAATCCTCACAGAACTGAAGATGAGCCTCCAAGGCGGCCCCGCGGCAGTCAGATGTCCCTTCTGGCTAGGACAGGAAGTAATGGGAGCCAAATTTTCGGATGAATTATTGCATACTGTGTGCCTGGTTGTTGTGTGGAGTGTCTTTTTGGAAATCAGACCACAGGTGCCAAGCCTGTGAGAGGATGTGAGAAAGAGCCCTCCACCTCCTTCCTTCCCTCCCTCTCTCCAACATCCTTGGTTCCTTTACAAGAAGCAAATGTTGGTTTGTAGCTGGTCTGGTGCTCTCTCCCACTCTGCCCCATCTACTGCGTGAAAATGGAATCTCCATAGCCAAGAGGGTCTTGTTAAATAAAGGGGGGGTATGGGAAAATCTGTGTTTAAAGTTTGTTTGTTTTGTTTTGTTTTATAAAAGAAAGTCTCAGCGGTACACCAAAGTTGAAAGAATAATGCACTGAACCCCCAGTGTACCCTTCATCCAGCACCACATTCACTGACCCTTTGTCCTGACCTCTTTTTCATCACCCCTCCTCAGAGTTTTGGAGGCCATGTTTGATGAAGGATTTAAAAACCCTTTCCAAGCCCACCTCATCTCTAAATGTATCCCTGTGTATCTCCAGCTAATGGCATTTTGTTCCATTTTCACCTATCATCAAAACAAAACAAAAAGAAACAAAAAACAAAAAACCCCACAAAACCTACTTTAAATGATTCTATTAGAACCTAGGTGACGTTAAAATAGAAATGAAGGCACCTCCATTTTTGTTTTGGGGTAGTAGAAGAAAATCTGCTGATGTTCCTTGTGACAATGGGATTGAAGAAGGAAAGATAAATCCAGATCCTTAGAAAAAGAGACATTCGAAACCATTAGATTTGACTTCTACTAGTTGATGTGCAAGGAATAAATAGGATTCCAGCTGAACCATGAGAGGCAAGATTTTTTTTTTGTAAAAACTTTAAACTCAATCCATAAATCGGAAGCAATTAATTTATTCCACATTTAGCGTGACATAAATTAAAAGTGCTACACACTGGACTTGACTCATCTTTCTCATTAACTCTGACCCGTATTTTTCTAGGGAGTTATTTCTATTATAAGAGAATAAAAAGGTATTTTCTTATGTAAGTTTTCTATCCAAGACACTAGTCGGTGCTATTCTGGGGTTCATGAGCAGTACTGAATACTTCATCTCTCAATTAGAAAATGTTTGGTCATCATACCAGTCACATCTGATGCACCCTGTAAGGAGATACTCTGTTTGCAAAGATGTGAGTCCAAATGTTGTTTCTGTTGGCTGGAGAGGAATAGCATGGTGAGGCCTCCATAGACAATGGGAGGGTGATCCCCCCACCCCCCACATTCTTACATGTCTCCCTCCCACCCTGCCACCTCTGTGCCTTCTTTTATATAAAAGCTGCTCCTAAAAATTGTCAATGTTCTTGGAGGATTCAGGCAGACTTTTGAATACCTTTATAAAGTGCAATATTTAAAGGCATCCTTAGTTAACCTTTTGCAATATGAATAACCATCCTGTAAGTGAGCAGTTTTAAGTAAAATCTTGTCTTTCCATGACACCAGCATGGCCTTGAGCCCCTCATTTTGGCCTTTGCAGCCCCCACCCCCGTGCACATTGGAGAGTCTCATGACCAACACAGACTAATTGCAATACTGTGACCTGTAGCTTGAGCAGACTTCATCTTACCAGTAAGATTCTTTGAGTGAGTGGGTGGAGGTGGCAAGGATTGAAGGGTGGAGTGTTCATTTGTCAGCATCAGCAAAGCAGTGAGGTTAAATCAGTAGCAAAACAACCTGTTCATTCATTGGGAAGTCCTGAGGTTATTTTGCTGAAACAGGCTGATGTGAGGTGATATGGAGCCAGAGCTTTTGACCCTGCATCACTACGCTGGAGATGTGGCACCAACATGTCAAAAGAGCAGCACATTGAAGATATGCATACATTAAAAATTCCAAACATTAAAGATAGGCTGACCGGGTTCCTGCCAATGTCACCAGAATTGAAATAATGAAGGCAGTAGCAAGATGCTGTAACAAATGTGATTTTTCAACATTCTCCTTGCAAGATGCGTAGACATTTCCAGGTTTCCTGAGTTCATAAATGTGTCTTTAGAAGGGGTAGGTAACTCTTTCAGACACTGGGCTACAATCAGTGCCTCCATGGTGGTTTTATTTGCCAACCAGTGTACTGGATTTCAGCTGAGTGTGCAGGGGGAGGGAGAGGGGGATACACTTTGGGATTTTCCCCAGTCTGTGGCTGCCCACCCCACTGCCTCTATGGAGAGCCTGTGAGGAGACAGGTTTCAAACGTTGGGTTCTGCCACTTGCTTTTTGTTGATCTTAGACTGCTCACTTAGCTTTTCCGAGCTTCTGTTTCTTTTCATCTCTGTTCTTTCCAGGATTATGAAAATAAAATGGTTATGGTTGGCACAGTTTTTTAAACAGGGAAGACTTGGTATTGAGAACATTTTAGTGCCTTAACTGCAAGTCTCTTCTGGGGTAGTTGCATCCCCATGGCCCTCTGAGAGCTCAGAAAAGACCCTGCTCTGCCCTTGGTTCTTCAGCAAGTGTCAGTGATGACAGTGTGCACTCATTCCTCTGGGCATGTGTTCTCATGTAGGAACATGCCTGAGTGGTGCAGACATTCATGTCAGGTGAGGTTTCCAGGGAATATACAGGAAAAAACATGTGAGCAGAAATATATCCTTAGCACAAATCAATTTTGACTCATATCACATTATAAAAATTGCATGATACATGTTCTCTAGGAGAAAACATCTTAACAAGAGATTATCAGCAAGCCACAAAGCACCAAAGCACATGGTGATTTAAATTACAAACTTTGCTTAGATCAGAAATCCAAGTCATCTTAAATCATTTTATGATAAATAACCTGTTAAATTGTATTACATTAAATACTGAAGACCAACAGCAACAAATAAGCATTGGGATCCGAGGTAATGGTCAGAACCAAGCATAACATGAACAGGAAATAGCATAGATGTGTAGAAAATACAGGAGATAGAAGCTGCTTCTGGAAGCATTACTTCAGACCCACCCAGGGGACAGTTTTGCATATTTACTCATGTGAGAAGAATTTATCTAGGAGTTCAATTAACTTTATTCCAGAGAGATGGGGAGTTTTGCCCTGGAGGTTCAAATCAATGTTTCGTCGGTGTGAAATGTTTTGAGTTCTTAGTTCTCAATCAATTCTTGTGTTGTTCACAGTCATTTGGAACTTAGATCTTGATAATGCTATCATGTGGTGGCATTTCGGGGGTGTGATTCTGTGGAAAAGGAAATGGAGGTATTTCCTGATTGCACTGTGAGTCTTTCAGAAAGGGCCTGCTTAGTTTAGATTCATATTTGGAAAAATCATTGGTTCTCAAACCTTCAGCCTCACTGGGTAGCCACTTTCAAACATGCCTCCCATCTGTTCCCTCTTTAATCTTCTTCTTGATTGGGGAATGTTGTTATCTAAAACAAAACAAAGAAGCAAATAAACATTTCAGACAATTAGAACTAAAAATATTTTATTCCATTGTCTCAACTTTAAAGATACTCTGAAAGAGAAAAAATATTTTACCTCAAATGTTCTGGAACTTCACCTCTGCTCAGGGAAGCAAAGAAAAAATATATTACATAAATTCACCTTTCTGCCCTGTGTGTGGTTTTGTTTGTGGTTTTTTTGTTTGTTTGTTTTGTTTTGTTTTGTTTTTTGAGAGTGTGCACAATTGTGAACGGGAGGTGGGGGGGGAACAGAAGGAGACAGAGAGAGAGACTCTCCAGCAGGTTTCACACTCAGCATGGAGCCCAACGCAGGACTGGATCTCACAACCCTGAGATCGTGACCTGAGCTGAAATCAAGAGTCAGATGCTAAACAAACTGAGCCACCCAGGCATCCATACAGTATGCAGTTTTTAACTTATTCTTATACACTTATCCTTAGACCTTGGTGGCATGGCCTCTCAGTTGGTGTAGGTGTTTGAAATAAGAGGATTTGCTTTTGGGGTCCTAATGGGTTTAAGTCCTGGGACAGGGTTAGGAAACCAGTAGCATTGCTGAGGGGTGGGCTCAGGCTATATTTAGCATTAGAGAGGACCCTGAAGGTGCCCAACTCCACCTGCTAGAGATTGCTACCAATTATTTTGTTATTTGCCATGCCTAAACTTGCCTTTATCTGTAGAGAATGTGTTCCAGCATTCCCAGTGGATGCCTGAAACAGTGGATAGTACCAAACCCTATATAAATTGTATTTTCTCCTACACATGCATATCTATGCTAAAGTTTAATTAATCAGTCACAATAAGAGATTAACAACAATAGCTAATAATAAAATAAAATAATTAAAACAATACACTTTATTAATAGTTATGTGGTTATGGTCTCCCCCTCTCTCTCTTGAAATATCTTACTGAACTCCCCCTTTCAGTGATGATGTGAGATGATTAAATGCCCACGTGATGGCTTAAGTGAGGTGAATGGGTAGGCATTGTGATGTAAGCTGTTGTTGACCTTCCTATTGCCTGTCAGAAGGAGGAGCATCTGCTCCTGGACCTCAGCTGACTGTGTGTAACTTAAACTGTGGAAATCAAAACCACAGATAAGGGAGAACATTTCTGTAGGCAACCTTAATAACTGAAATCTCAGCCTTGACCCTTTTCCCTGTGTGTTTCCTTTAGAAGGGACCTTGTACTTACCAGTTGGTGTACAGGGACCGTGTCCTGTAGGGCAGTCAGGAAAGTTGAGATGTGACAGATAAACAGTGCACACTGGGTCTGGACACCTACTAAGCACAGGGTCTGTCCTGTGCTAGTAGCTCAGACATTCAGAGATGTATTTTAAGAGCCACCCAGCTGCTCCAGATCTCCTGGAGCCTCCGCGTGCACATAGCCGGTGGACAGGACCCTGCACTCGCCAGTCCCACCACTTCCCAGCCCAGTCCTGAAATGCATGCCAGTGTCTCTTGCCTGCATGCAATCCTTTTTCCACTTTTCTCCCCCAGTCTCTTTCCTTTCCCATAGTGCCCTTGGGCACAAACAGTTCCTCCACAAAGAGCTGTGAGCAGATTAATTAATATGCATACTATTTCACAGCTTTTCTTTCTACACTAAACCCAGAGTCACAGCACATTCCTTATCAGCACTCCAGTGTAGTACAGTGCATTAAACTCCCTCACAAACGTGGATTTCTGGTAGAAGCTGATTTTAAGTAAAGGGGAATCATCTGTTTTGTTGTTTCCAAGTTCATTCTCTGCCTTTTATTCTTATATTGATTGTTGTTGTTGCTGGGTTTTTTGTTGTTGTTGTTGTTTTTGTTTTTTTAAAGCGTGGACATGGGGCAACCACATTGTTGTTCTTTTTTTTCAGAATTAGATCACCAAGGCTCTTGTTGGAATCCTCTTCTAACTGCCTCTGGGAGGGAACGGCCATGCAACCTGCAACAGCGTCCCATTCAGTGACTCAGAATGAGGGGGGCCACTGATTTGATGGCCATTGATCCTTCTGTCATTCCCTTTGACCCTACTTGTTGGGGTCCTCTTGCATAATATCCATTGGCACAATGGCTCATCTGAGTATTTCTTGGTGTAGATATATTAACTATGAATAGGAGCATTTTGGAACATCACAGTCTATTCTAAAGCAAGAGGAAAAATGTATTTGTTGACTCAAAGTCTGCGGAATAATGCAGTTTCCTTTCCTGATACTAGACCTTGAGTAGCTGATTTGGCAAGTATCTTTCCAGGAATAACATATCTTTCAGACTTTTGGGTCCCAAACATATACTTTCACTCCAGATTCCAGGAATTGCTCTGAGGTTGCGCACCACAGGCCAGCAGGGCCACACAGCACATGTCACCTCTTGTGTGGCTCTTGTGTAAGGTGTGGCCCTTGTATAAGGTGTGGCCAGCATGGTGGCACCCTCTCTCTATTAGTGTTTGACCATGGCCCGGCCTCAAGCACCCTCTTTCTTTGCCAGAGCAGAGATATTTTTCCATGTTCAAGAACTTTATGACACTGGCAATCTATTTTGGAAAGTTCATGCTTTGGAATGTCACACCTGCCTAACACCTCCCTTCTCCCTTCCTATTTACCTTTTTGCATTCCTCCAGTTGGAGTCTCCTCTGCAGGCAAAGGCTACCTCCCATTGATGGTCTACTGCCATTCCATCCCATTCAGAGTTTAGCACTGCCTGTCTCCAGCTGCTCTGTGCACCCAGAACTATAGCAAGCAAACTCACAGATGGTGTGAACAAAGGGCTTCCTGGGGACCCCTTGATAAGGGATGAGTTAGCTGAACTGTAATCCAACTGGAATGGCCCTACCTCCCCATATCTTGTGTTCTAACTATTCTAATGTCCCTTGGTACCTGCAAAGGTTTCTGGTGACCTTTGAAAATTTCTACTCTAATTTTGAATTGCAAGTTATGTCCAACTTTAGGTTTACTTTTGGGGGAGAAACTTTGCCTGGTGGGAGGGACCCCAGGTCCTCAGGCCCCACATGAACTAGTAGATCCTCCTGGTAGCTTCTGAGGGCCTTCCCATAGCCCAATTCCTGATGCTAGCCCCAGGCCCCACAGCCTTGAAATTCTCTGCTTCTGCAGAATGGGAACTCAACTTCCACAGCGGACAGACTTCCCCAAACTCAGGATTTATGCTCCTGGGCTTATCTTTTGCATTCCTGGAAGAAAGCCATGTGATCTCTCTGGAACACCATCCTCAGACCTAGAAAGGGTCTCTCCATCTTTCAGGTGAGGGCCCAGAGGCCTCTGCATGCATGTGAGCTGGCTGCATACCAAGGACTAAGTAGTGGCAGTGTCAAGGTTGAAACTGGCATACTTTAGGAGCAAAAGAAGTGTTTAGTGATGACCATGAGTTTCCAGACCCTCTCACTTTCACTTCAGTGGAAATCGAAGTGTTTGGGGTAGGGGTGAGAGGTGAACGATGCAGGGGCTCATGGAGAGGCAAGCCTGAGCCCATAACCAGGCTGAGGAATGACCTCGCTTCTGCAAAGTTACAGATATTCTAGATGCCAGGGGCTGGCCCATCTGGACCTATGGCACCAATGCAGTCTTGGTGCCATAGGTCCAGATCTGATCTCAAGATTTGGCTCTCAGGGCTGGATATGGCACCACTCCATGAGCTGTAGACCTCCACTTTCCACTCTCTTTGAGGGAAGGTGTTGCACCCACTGGCACCTCACAGCAAAGCTGGGCTGGCTGCATTGAAAGGGGCAGCCTCACCGGTGATTCTGGTGTCTGGATGAAACAGAGGGGAGTAAAAGAATTTGGAGAAGCAGAGTGAGCTGAAGTCTGGAGGCCACATTCAAGATTGCAGAGCTTGTTTGTAGCTTGTCATGAGTGTTACCAGGATAACAAATGGATGCCTTCTACTGCTTGTGTCTTATTATATGATCCATATCTCTCTCCCAGGAAAGAAGAGGAAGGGAAGAGAAAGGAAGGGGAGGGATGAAAATTTGAAATGTGTGTATTACTCGATTTTAATTCCTGGGCAGCCTCCTGGGGTGTCCCCATAATATACTTGGTGGGCTGAGACCCAGAAGGTTTATTCAACCTGCTTTGTGACATTTTACTGCTAGTTGTAGGGCCTCTGTGCATGGACTCAAATCTTTAGGGTTTTTTTCTGTATTTGTCTCTAAAGTCCGTGCTTTCTCACCCTTGACACTCAGTTTTCCTGACATTGCTAGTATCTGGCTTAATGCTTAAGACAATAAATAATCCTGTGTAGAGATTGGACAGACAAACAGATGCAGACACTTCTACTTTGCAACAAAGCCCAAGGAGTACAAAATGTAATTAGATCATTTCTCCATCTTGCTTTTTGGTGGCTTCCTTAGAGGATAGTGCCCACAGCAAGTCAGCAAACTGTGACCATTAGTGTGGGGGAAGGGAAAGCTGGGTTAGGCCAGGCCAGGGAGTTGTGTACGTAGAAAAGCCCAGAACAGAAATCTCCTCCAGAACATACAGCAGTGGAAAGCCTGTTTCCTCTAAATGCCACGAGCCCCAGACATTTATAGAGAGCATCAAAATAAACTAAATAGGACAGCGGGTCACCCAACGAGACTTTGTGGACACTCTGCTCTCTTGTTGCTCTCAGCATGAGGCTTTTCCCAGAAGATCCAAATATCCTGGACATTTTCAACACTATCAAAAAATGCTGGTCTTCCTGGAATTTGTATTCAGAACTTTATATATTTCAAAAGTATATTTTAGGGAATTGGACTCTGCCCATTGCTTGTGTCTCTCTTCTTAAGACTAAGTTGATGCCTTTTTAGAGAGTAAAACACAGATGAACTTCTTTGTTTCTTGGGGCACAAATCAAAGGCTCTCTGTATCCACTGCAGTGTGGCTTAGCCGCAGAGGATGTCTTGGGAGCACCATCCTGACCATGCCCTTCTCTCTTCTCTGACTCTTCCTTCCCCTCCTTGATTCTCCTTGATTTCACTGACCAGGACTTTTCTGACAGAATGGCCTGAGCCCTGGCAGGAGGCCACTGTTTTTAATATCACCTATATTCCTACCAACCAAACTATCCTGTGGTCAAACTTTTGGCTGTGGTTTATTGGCAGCTGGCTCCCAGATTTCTTTATCCTTAAGCCCTCCCAAGACTCGGCTTTGTCTATCCACATGCCTGCTAGCATCTCCCTTGGGGGCAACTGTTTCAGAGAACACCGCCTTGGCCTTCCCCAGGACCTCTCACTCCCTGTCCATGCCATTTCTGGTGATGACACACAGTGACCAAGATATCTACACCAGAAAACGGCTTACTTCTTAGCCTCCTTCCTCTTTTTCATAAGCAGATTTCTCTTCTTCTCATATTTTTTTTAACCTCTCTTTTGTATCTCTTCTACCTTAGCTCCATCTAGACACTCAAATCCTTCCAGGTTCTCTCAGCAGCTTCCTGCAAGGTCTCTTTACCAACTTCCATGTGCTTCTCACGTCCAGCCTCCAGGACTATTGGAAGAGTAACCATTTATTTTATTTTTTTTATTTTTTTTAATTTAAATATTTAATTAATTTATTTTTTTCAGCGTAACAGTATTCATTGTTTTTGCACAACACCCAGTGCTCCATGCAGTACATGCCCTCCCTATTACCCACCACCTGGTTCCCCCAAGCTCCCACTCCTGCCCCTTCAAAACCCTCAGGTTGTTTTTCAGAGTCCATAGTCTCTTAAGGTTCGCCTCCCCTTCCAATTTCCCTCAATGGAAGAGTAACCATTTAAAACACATCTCTGCCTTCATGGTCCTCATCTTGAAGCCCATCATCTGCTTCTCATCTTCAGTGAAATAGGACAGTCTGCCTGGGAGGATAGCAAGCTGTCCCTGACACCCTATCCACCCTCCAGCGTCATCTCTACCTGTCTAGGTTCCCAGAACACTAGGTCATTCCTGCTCCCAACACACAATCACACACACACACACATGCTACATGCTTGCATGCTTCTCCCCGTCTTCGTTGACACCTCTTGCTAATCTCCTTCAAGGCTCAGCTTGACCATTACTGGTGCCCTTCTGCCAAAGTTCAGTGTCCCTGCCCCTGGGCTTCCTTGTTACCTGGGCCCACCTCATTCTGGTGTGGTATTAGCAAAACAACTGAAGTAAGAGGTACCTAGAAATACTTTTGGGAAGAAATTTTTATCAGTCAATACAAAACAAACTGTAGAATTTTACTCATGGAATAAGAAAAAAACTTGAATAAGTGGAAAGAAATGCCATACTCTTGGATAAGAACACTCAATAATAATAAGGTGACATCATTTTCACCAAGTTAATTTATAAATTTAATGTCATTTAAGTCAGAATCCTGATGTTATAATTTATTTTGGACTTGATACAATTATTAAAAACTTAATGAAAGAATAATCAGGCTGTGATGTTAAGGGTTTTTGTTTGTTTGTTTTATTTTGTTTTAAGTGAAGAGGAATGAAGGAGGGCTTGCCTCTCAGATAATTAAACAGAACATCAAAACTATACCCATTAGGATGGCTACTATAAAATTAAAAACAACAACAACAAATAGTATTGGAGAGCAGGTGAAAAAATTGGAACTCTTGTACACTTTTGGTGGGACTATAAATAGTGCGATTGTTAGGAAAACAGTAGGGAGTTTCCTCAAAAAAATAAACATAGAATTACTATATGACCCAGCAACCCCATTTTTAAATATATATCTAAAAGAATTGTAATTGGAATCTTGAAGAGATATTTGCACACTCATGTTAATAGCAGCATTATTCATGAGGGTCAAGAGGTGGAATCCAAGGATGAAGCCCAAATGTCCATTGAAAGATGAATTGATTTAAAAGGATGTGGTATCTACATACAATGGAATATTATTCAGCCTTAAGAAGGAAGAAAAGTCTGATCCATGCTGCGACATGGATAAACCTTGAAAAATTTTAATAAGTGAAATAAACCAGTCATAAGAAAACAAATACTGTATGATTCTACTTGTACGGCGTTCCTAGAGGAGTCAAATGCATAGATACAAAATATAGATGAGTGGTTACTAATAGATGGTAGAGGAAAGGGGGGAGATTTTTAATAGGTATGGGGTTTTAGACTTGCAAAATGAAAAGATTTTAGAACCCAGCAAGCAGAAGTCTAGGACCAGATAACTTCACTGATAATTCTACCAAACATTTAAGGAAGAAATAATGCCTGTCCTTCCCAAACTCTCCCCCCCCCAAAAAAAAAGAAGAGGAGGGAACATTTCCAAACAAATTGTACAATACCGGCACTACCCTGATGCCAAAACTAGACACAAGAATGACACAAGAGAAGAAAATCACAATATCCCTGGTGAACTTACAGGCAAATATAAAAAATATTAGCAAACCAAAATCAACAGTACAGTAAAAGGATCACACACCATGACTAAGTGGGATTTAGCCATGGATGCAAGGGTGGTTCAGCATCTTCAAATCAGTGTGATACATCACATTAATGAAATGAAGGAGAAAAAAAATTATGTGATAATCTCAATAGATGCAGAAAAAGACAGAAGCATTTGGCAAAATTCAACTTCCACTTATGATTAAAAACTCAACAAATTAGGTATAAGGGGAATGCATTTCAACATATTAAAGGCCAACATATGATGAGTCCACTTCTGACATCATATTCAACAGTGAAAAGCTGAAAGCTTTTCCTCTAAGATCAGGAACAAGACAGGGATTCCCATTCTCACTACTTTTATTCAACATAGTGGTGGATGTCTTAACAAGAGCAATTAGGTAAGAAAAAGAAATAAAAGTCATCTAAGTTGAAAAGAAGTAAAATCGTCCCTACTTGCCGATGTCATGATATCATATATAGAAAACACTAAAGACTCCACATACACACACTCAAAATCAGTAAAGTTGTAGGATACACAGATCAATATACAAAAATCTGTTGCTTCTCTATACACTAATGATGAATTATCAGAAAGAGAAATTAAGAAAAAAATTGATTTACAATTGCACTAAAAAGCATATAATACCTAGGAATAAATTTAACCAAGTGAAAGGCCTGTATACTAAATACTATAAGACACTGATGATAAAAATTGGAGAAGACACAAATAAATGGAAGGTTACTCTGTGCAAATGGATTTAAAGAATTAGTATTGTTAAGATATCCATACTGCCCCAAGCGATTTACAGATTCAATGAAATCCCCATCAAATTCCAATGGCATTTTTCACATAGAGAACAAACAGCCCCAAAATTCGTGTGGAATTACAAAAGACGCTGAATAGCCAAAGCAATCTTGAGAAAGGAACAAAGCTGGAAGCATCATGCTTCCTGATTTCAAATGGTTATAAAGCTATGATAATTAAAACAGTATGATTTTGACACAAAAAGATGCATAGATCAATGGAACAGATTAGAGAACCCAGAAATGGACCCATGCATATTTGGTCCAGTAACTTATGACAAAGGACCCAAGAATATATAATGGCAAAAGAACTGTTTCTTTAATAAATGGACCACTATTTATTAAAGTTTTTTTATTATTAATGAAACTGGACCACCATCTTATATCATACGTAGGAATTAACTCAAATGGGCCACTGATTTGAACATAGGACCTATAACAATAAAATTCCTAGAAGAAAAAATAAGTAGTAACCTCCTTGACACTGGTTTTGGCAATGATTTTTGTATTTGACACCAAAAGCAAAGTCAACAAAAATAAAACCAAAACAAAAGCAAACAATAAGTGGAACTATATCAAACTTAAAAGTTTCTGCACAGTAAAGGAAATCACGAAATGGAAAGAAAAGAAACCTAACAAATGAGACAAAATATTTGCAAATCATATATTTGATGGGGATTATATCTAAAATATGTAAAGGACTCATAGAACTCAATAATAAAAGAAGTCTGATTAAAAATGAGCAGAAGATCTGAACAGACATTTTTCCAAAGAAGACATATGCATGGTACATGAAAAGGTGCTCAACTTCACTGATCATCAGGGAAATAGAAATCAAATCCATAATGAGATACCACCTCACCCCTGTTAGAATGGCTGTTATCAGAAAGACAAGAAATAGCATGTAGAAAAAGAGAACCCCTGTGCACTATTGGTGGGCATGTAAATTGGGCAACTACTATAGGAAGCAGTATAGAGATCCCTCAAACAAACAAACAAACAAACAAAAAAATAGAACTACCATTGTAATTTAGAAGTTCTACTTCTGGGTATTTTCCCAAAGAAAATGAGTTAGGTTATAGCTCAAAAAGATATCTGCATTCCCATGTTCACTGAAGCATTATTTACAGAACAGGAAAAGAACATTTCCAGAACATGGAAAGCAACCTAAGTGTCCGTCAATGCATGAATGGATAAAGATATTGTATAGACACACACACACACACACACAATAGGAATATTATTCTACTATAAAAAGATAAGGGAATCCTGACATTTGTCACTACGTGGGTGAAACTTGAGGGAATTATGCTAGGTGAAATAAGGCATAGAAAAACAAATACTGTATGATCTCACTTATTTTTGAAATCTAAAACACACACACCCAAAAATCTAAACTCACTAAACAAACACTGAACTCAATAGGTACTGAAAACACATTGGTGATTGTTGGGGGGGTGGGTAGGTGGGGTAAATGGGTGAAGATGTTCAAAAAGTATAAAGTTCCAGTTATAAAATTAATAAGTCCTAGGGAATGTAATATGCAACATGGTGACTATAGTCAATAATATTATGTTGAATATTTGAAAGTTGCTAAGAAAGTGTATCTTAAAAGGTCTCATAACAAGAAAAAAGAGGTGTTACTATGCATGGCGATGGATGTTAACCTTATTGTGGTAATTATTTTGCAATATATTCAAATTTTGAATAGTTGTACACTTGAAACTAATATAATGTTATATATCAGTTATATCCTAATTAAAAGAAACAAAATGGTGAGACCAGTTGCTTGGTTGCTTTTCATGTTCACAATTACCCCATTTCTGGACAAGAACTGTGGGATGGGTCCAGATGATCCAGATGCCCTCTGCTTAAGATCCAGGAGACAAGATGATGCCACTGACTCTGGTGATTTCTCATCTATAAAATGGAAAAGATGCCTACCTACCTCCTTCATGGAGTTATTGTGAAATGCAAATAAAGGATCCATCATTTATTACTATTTATCAGGGCTAAAAAATAAATTCTAGAAATCTTATTTACAATGTGAATATTACTTAACACTACTGAACTATGCACATGAAAATGGTTAAGATGGCAAATTTTATGTTGTGTCTTTTTATCACAATAAAGACAAACCTCACATTCATTGGCATTCTAAAGTTCTAATTACTAGTAAATAATTGACAGATTGTCCTGGCTATCTATTGTTCATAATAAATTGCCCCCAGAACTTAGTGCTCATGGATATGTGGGTCATAAATTCCAAGAAGGCACAGCAGAGATGCCTTGTCTCTGCTCCATAATGTTTGGGGCTTCAGCCTTGAAGACACCGATGGCTGGGTCTGTGGTCACTGGGGGCTTCTTCACTCCATAGCTTAGGTGCCTGGGCTGGGCTCGCTTGAATACTGGACCTAGCTGGGAATGTCAATTGCAGTGCTTACACCTTGCCTCTTCCTGAAGCTTTCTCACAGCATGTTGGACTCAAGGTAGGCAGACTTCATGTGCCCTGGCTAGTACTCCAAGAATGAGCATGAATGAGGCACAGTGTACAAGCTTATTCAGCCCAACCCCATTTTGTTGGTTAGAGGCAAGTCTCTAAGCCAGCCCATATTAAAGGAGAGGCAAAGTAGAGCCAACTTCCTGAAGAGAGACATGTCAAAGAATTTGTGATCACATTCAGTCTGCCATGATAGGTAAGATAGAGAACTCTGGAATAGATTCCAAGCCACCAGAGGTTATTGTTGGTATAAAGTTGAATTATATCTCTCCACATCATAAAAAACAATTCTGAATGAATATAAAAAGAGAAGTATTGATAAATAAATACAAAAAGCATAAATAAATTCAGCCTGCAGTTGACTGTCTTAGCAAACATTTCTAAATGAGGAGAATATTGATAAAGATTAATCAAATATATGTTATTCATTCTGTGCAACAAACACTGTGAGCAAAATTAAAAAGCATAAAATAACCTGGAACCAAACATTTGTGACAAATGTAACAAATGCTTCATCCTTGTAGAGCAAGTAATAAGAGCCCAAACGACCTCATCAAAAACTGAGCACGTGCCATAGAGAAGAAGTTGAGAAGAAATGGAAATGACTAATATATAAATATATATATATGTGTGTGTGTTTATCCTCACTTGTGAAAATAAAAAACTTAGTTTGGGAAAATACATCTTCCTTCCAAAACAATCGCATAGGCTCCAAAATGGTGCTGCTCATGTCAGTAAGGACACCTGAGGCAGACATGAGCTCTCTAGTTCTCTGTGCAGCAGAGTTGAGTCAGCTCTTGCCTCAGAAGCTATTGCAAAATGTTCATCCAGGTCCTTTGTTACCTCCTGGATCCCATACATGAACCCATTAGGTAGCAATTCTAAGACACCTGCAAAATATCTATATCTAGATTTGAAATAATGAAATATCAGGGAAAAAACCCTAAATGCCTATCATGAAGAGATTAAATATGTAAAATAATGAAGTTCTTCCAATAAATAATAAGACAGATTCAATACTTGGTCCATTGACCAGGACAATGCCTGGTATGTATTTTAACAGATGCATATCCATGACAAGATAATAAAGATAGAAATCTAGAGAGAAATATGTTAAAAATTGTGTGAATGCATTATTCTGTGTGTGGGGGTTGTGATTCATATATTCATTCAAAACATGTTGGAAGGCTGTTTCCCAAATTATCAATAGTAGCTATGAGGATTAGGGCAAGAGTAGGAACTTTCATGTTTTTTTTTTGTTTGTTTTTTACTTTATACACACTACTATGGTTTAAATTCATATTTTTGGTGGCCACTATTTTCTGTATGATTATACATAAAGGACTGCAAAGAAAGAAAAAAATGGGATATAGAAATCTCTTTGGTTATGAGAATAAACAAACCTCTTACCTTCAAAAAGATAAATATTTAAAGAGAAAAAATGTCAGGAACAAGAAGAACAGCTGCAAAAAAATGACACATCAGAAGAACCCCCTGGAGGGAGAGCCCAAAGAGCGCCCATGGATCTAAACAGTCCCTGTCCCTTCTTCTCTGTGCAAACAGTGGGGCACAAACATCCAAAAGTTTAAAACTCTAGAACTGTGAGTCCCATGACATCTGACTAACTCTGAAATAAGGCAAATAAATGAGCTGGAAAAAATAAATTTATAAAAATAAATATGTGCTGCTTTTGCAATAAAAAATAAAAATCTACCCTATGGAAATAATCAGAGTTCTGGATAAAGTTTTTTTGTTACATGTTCACACATGCTTTGGGGGAAGTGGGAAACTTCCCCCAAAGTGGGAAACTTTGGGGTGAAGGGACTTCAAAAGGGGAGTAAAGGGTGTTCATGCAAAATGAGTAATGCACGCTCAGGTTGCAGTGATGAAGCAGAACTCAAAACCCCATGTACTTACATGCAGGGGGAGAAAAATTCATGTGTGCTTGGAAAAGACCTTATATACAGATTTTATTTCTTTCCTTATGTACTTTTCTTATGTTCTAATTGATCATTTATTTCCATTTGGGTTAAAGCAAGCAAAAAATTTTAGAAAAGATGTTATTTTGTTCTTTCTCTATTTTGTATTCTTATGCCCGTGCCTAGAGCCTTGCACACGATAGGAGGTGCTCGGTCAATGTTTGCCCTCTCTTGACTTCTCCTCTGGAAAAAGTCTTTCTGTGCTCCTTCCCAGCATCCCCAGCTTGAGTGAGTCCTCACCCTCTTGTCGGCACATACTCATGCAAGCCCTCTTCAGTGACTCTAAAACCCACAACAGTGGAGACTACTTAGAAGTAATTCATTCAGCATATCTCAGGTACATACCATGTGCTCTTTTGTTAGATGTCAAAAATAAGAACAAAAATCTTTTTATTAATATTTTATTTATTTATTTGACAGAGAGAGATAGTGAGTGCAAGAATAGGAGCAGGGGGAGAGGGAGAGGAAGAGGGAAAGCAGGCCCCCAGCCAAGCAAGGAGTCTGATGTGGGGCTTGATCCCAGGACCCTGGGATCACGACATGAGCTGAATGCAGACACTTAACTGATTGAGCCACTGAGGCATCCCCCCCCCTTTTTTTTTGAAAACAGCCTTTATTGCAGATGACGTTTATATGGTCCTGTGATGCTAGACGGAGTGCTGGTTCCTTTGTCTTCCCTCACATCATTGGCATCCTGTCTGCTATTCTCCCCAGGGATCTGTCTTCTCCTTCTTCCAAGAGAACCTTCACTGGGACATGCACTGTACTCTCAGGGGCTTGTTTGATGGGAAGGGGCTTCACTTGCTCTGCACACATGCCAGCAAGATGGTACAGGTGGGTACAGGGGCTGAGGGACTTGGAGAGACCTCAGTGCCTACCATGTGCTCTATTTGTGTTAGATGTCAGAGATAAGAGGAAAACCTGGGGATCTTCACTGTACCCTCAAGGGCTTATCTGATGTTAAGAGGCTTCACTTGCTCCGCATGCATGCAAGCAGGATGATACAGTGGGTACAGGAGCTGTGGGACTTGGAGAGACCTCAGTCACAGCAAGTGGTGGGGGTGCTGTGTCAAGGTTCAGCCAGGACTCAAAAGATGGAAGGGTTAGATCAGAGAAGAAGTAGAAAGAAGGACTCTTCTAGGCAGAGTTCAGGATAAGGATCAAAGGTCAGATATGACATTTCTGCAGGACCTCAGAACCTGATCTGCAGCAATGGTGTTTACTGGAATCTAGAAGACTGCATGGGAAACTTTAGACAGTAAGATTAAGTCACAGACAGCTGTGGCTTCCTATTGCTACTTACAGATTGCCCCAAAACTTACTAGCATAAAATACTCACATACTGAGAGTTGGCAATTTGGAAGAAAACGTCTGGGTATGTCCAACTCTGGTCTGTTGTTAGGGTGCAGTCAGAGGGTGTCTATAGCTGGAAGATTAGGAATTTGGGCAGCTGGACATCAGCTAGGAAGCTCTATTAAACCTCAGGAACTCTCCATGTGGCCTTCTCATGTGAGTTGCCTTGGGCTTCCTTGAAGCATGGCAGTATTGAGGTATTGGGCTTCCCCAATGACTGCTCATGGGTCCAGAGAGATTTCAGGCAGAAGACACAAGCCACAAACACTTTTCTGACACAGCCTTGGGAGACACATAATGGCTCTCCTGCCACACTCATCAATCACATGTGAGTTACAAGCCTGCCTAGGTTCAGGGAAGGGGACAGGGCCCCCACCTCCCAATGACAGAAGCACTGAGGACACATTGTGAAGTAATTGTGGGATGTCAAGTACTGTTATGTCCACTTTTGGAAAATATGATCTGACACAAATACTGAAAAGTAAAATACTCAAATGATGTGCTTTCTGCATGGTAGGTCTTTAGATCACAGATAAATGAAAATTGGAACCCTTTCTCAACAGCAAATGATCTAAAACCATCTTTTTACTGTGTAGATTCTTCCATAGCTTCTCACTTATTTTCCAATATCAATAGAAATTCTTAACATGTTAAATTATTTCTCAAAAGTATATTCTAGAGTGTGATGCTCTGTTAGGTTCATAGTCAGAAACTGGGGCACAGGTTAATAGCACCAATATTGTACATTCTGTGGGTTAGTTATTACAAAGTGAATTATAGGTCTTAGGAATTTGGTTCAATTCTGTCTTTCCCCAGTAATTTTACTGAAGACATAGAAGGGAAAGACGATGCTTCCCCTCCTCTCTCTCTGCCTGCCTCTCTGCCTACTTGTGATCTTTGTCAAATAAATAAAATCTTAAAAAAAAAAAGAAGGGAAAGGCGAGAAAAAAAACTGGAAGTTTCATGTCTTTGTATGTCTAATAACTTCTCCAGATTTACACAGAAATCAGTGGCAAAGCTGATTTGGATCTAGCCTTTTTTTTTTTTTCCTTTTAAACATTTTTTTGGTCTCTTTTATTGACATGCAAAATACAAAGATCTCTTTATGCAATTGTGTGAGCACATAGGTTAGAAATTGTCCAGCTTGAAACTAAAACAGCTGGTTATTTTACCAGAAAAATAGATTTATTTGAGAATGACAGAGGAATTGCAATTTGGGACATGCAGGCTATGGCCAAACTAAAGGCAAAGGACAAAGGAAAGAAACCATTACTTTATACAGAAAAAATGAAGAAGTTGGGAGGGGCTGCTTTTATGAAAATCCACTGAGGGAGGATGAGCCTTTATAGTGGTGATGATTTCTTATTGGCCGAGTTGTGGCAGTTTCTCATTGGCTGGACTGTTGTTGGGCAAGGAGAAAATATTTTCTACTCCTTATGGATCTAGTAAAGTGGAGTTCTTACTGATGGAATATGTAAGGTACCTTCCTTCTGGAATCTGAAGTTTAGGAGTGTGAGGCATGAATGCTCCCCTTTCTGGCTCTTGACTCTATTTTATTTTTATTTTATTTTTTATGATGATGTACATTCTGATAATTGTTCTGTAGGTTGTCAGTTAGCATGCAAGTAGTATTCTACCTCATTAGAATTATAAAGTAGTTCTATAAACTTTCATACAACAAACAAGCATTTATTTATGTGGAATCTGGCTAAGAACCATTAGAAAACAATTAAATACAGCTAAACTAAAATGATTCCTAATATAGCGGCAGTTCAGAAAGATCTGACCATCTCACACTATGTTTGGTTATAATGATAGACATTATCACTTAAAGTATTGAAGCTCTAGAAGGGGTAGAAGACCCGTGGGTCAGTTTTTTTTCCCCAATTGTGTGGCTTTTTCATTAAAAAAATGAAAATATTATACAAATGGCCATTTATTTACAGTTCAGGTTGAATTATGATTATGTTACTTTTTATCAAAATAATGTGGCCTGTCTCCTTTTTTTTTACTTTTTAAATTTAATTTCATTTTATTTTTCATCATGATAAGTGTACTATTTAATCTGCATCACATTTTTCACCCATCTCCCCACCCTCTTGACTCTAATAACCATCAGTTTTTTCTCTACATTTAAGAGTCTGTTTCTTGGTTTGTCTCTTTCTCTTTTTCTTCTTGTGTTCATTTGTTTTTCTTAAATTCCATACATGAGTGAAACCATATGGTATTTGTCTTTCTCTGACCAACTTATTTCACTTAGCATAATACACTCTAGCTCCATCCACATTGTTGCAAATAGCAAATATTCCTTCTTTTTTATGGTTGAGTAATATTCTATTTTATGTATGTACACACCACATCTTCTTTATCCATTTTTCTGTCAATGGACATTGAGACTGCTTCCATAGTTTGACTATCGTAGGTATGCTGCAATAAGCATAGAGGTACACATATTCCTTTGAATTAGTGTTTTTGTATTTTGGAGGTATATACCTAATAATGTAATAATTGATTGTAGGGTGGTTTTACTTTTAACTTTTTGAGGAACTTCCATACTGTTTTCCACAGTAGCTACACCAGTTTGCATTCTCACCAACCATGCAAAAGAGTTCCTTTTTCTCCACACACTTGCCAGGACTTGTTATTTCTTGTGTTTTTTATTTTAGCCATTCTAACAGGTGTGAGGTGGCATCTCATTGTGATTTTGATTTGTTTTTCCCAGATGATGAGTTATGTTGAGCATCTTTTCATGTATCTGTCGGCCATTTGGATGTCTTCCTTAGAGAAACATCTTCTTCCCATTTTTAAATTGGATTATGTGTTTTGGGGGTGCTGCATTGTATCAGTTGTTTATATATTTTGGATACTAACCCTTTATTGGATATGTCATTTGCAAATATCTTCTCTTCCATAGGTTGCTTTTCTCTCAGCTCTATTTTATTTATTTATTTAAAGATTTTTTTTTTATTTATTTGACAGACAGAGATCACAGGTAGGCAGAGAGGCAGACAGAGAGAGAGGAAGGGAAGCAGGCTCCCTGCTGAGCAGAGAGCCCGATGGAGGGCTCAATCTCAGGACCCTGGGATCATGACCTGAGCCGAAGGCAGAGGCTTTAACCCAGGCACCCCTCTCAGCTCTATTTTAAATGAGTTGTTTTTTTTTTTTAATTCAGTTTCACAAACTGAAACTGCAACAATAACAGAAAACCAGGGACACACGGGAGCTGAACTATAGGGTTTATTATTCTGACATGATACTAGCCTACAAGAGGAAGACTGCATCAGTATTCCCTGACCAAGCCAAAGGGAGGGTAGCAGCAGATGAAGATGTTGGAGGTGGGAGGTATAGACTCAACAGCTCAGTGTAGTCGGGGCTGCAGTACTTCCATCCTCCTGAGCCCCAGATGGCTGCTGCAACTCAAGGCATCAGATTTGAAGTCAAGGCAAGAAGTGGGAGACATAGACAGAGCCCCCAAAAAACATTTGCCCAAAATTTTCTTTGGCTAGAGCTGTGTCTTCAGCCACTCCTGGTTATAAGAGTGCCTGGGTTTAAGGATGAGGATATCCTAGTGGGTACTCTACTCAGCCTGTGACTGTCACCGACCCCAAAGGGACATCATGTGATAGATGTGGGATGGAAAGTCCAGAACACATGTGAACCCAAAGAACAATCAGTGGTTTGCTAATGACACTGAAATTGTGTATAGTGTGTGGGGGAGGGATGGCATCCAGATGGGTAAAAGAAGGGTTACAAAGCTTGAGCTTGGGCTGGGGAAACCAAGTAGAGGACCCGGACTGAGGACAAGCAGAACTGCTCAGCTTAAGTTAGCACATCTGGGGCATTGGTAGAGTGCAGATTCTGAAGAAAGGGTTGGGATGGGGATTCCTGAACCTGCACCATACTCTGAGCTTGTGCTCTTGACTCACTCTGAGTATCCTAGGTCCAGGTGGTGCTCAGACTTGACTGCACAATAGATTCATCTGGGGATATTGAAAAATTGACTTGCACACAAATAATGTAAAAAATATAAATTGAGTTTGGTCAATAATATTGAAGTTGAATCACTTTTGCTTACTGAAATATCTGTTAAAGCTGTGTTCCAGGGGTGATTGGGTGGCTCAGTCAGTTAAATATCTGCCTTCAGCTCAGGTCATGATCCTGGGGTCCTGAGATATAGCCCTGTGCCAGGCTTCCTACTCAGGACGGAGTCTGCTTTTCCCTCTCCCTCTAACCATTCCTCCTGCTAGTGCTCTTGCTGGCAAGAGCGCTCTCTCTCTCTCAAATGAATTAAATAAAAAATCTTTTTGAAAAAGGCTGTGTTCCCCAAACTCTAACGCATGCACAAAACACCTGGGGATTTGCAGACAAAGAGATTCTGGCTCAGCAGGTCTGGGCTGGAGCCTGAGAGCCTACATTTCTAGCTAATGGCAGGTGATGACGACTCCACTTCTTCCTGGGGTGCACTTTAAGCATCCAGGTAGTAAAGGCTCAGATTATGGTACTGGATAAGGGGAGGAGATGGATGACATTTGGGGCACAGAAGAGATGGACTCCCTCTGTTGTCACTGGTCTGAGTCAAGAGAGCGTAGCAGCTGTTCAGCTGAAGATGCCAACAGTGTAGGCTTGCTGAGGGCTTTTACATATGGTTTTACTTATCTTAAGTAAACTTACATAACCTGGATTTGGGGTCAAGAAATATAATATGCTTAGTTTGTCTTATGTAATACATAATAAAAACAAATTCCCACTGCCATATTTATTTAAATCTTCAGAGGTAGGAAAAGAGATCCAAGATTTGGTGACTACTGTGTCTTTGGATTTATTGGTATGTGTTGCAAGTGCACATGATCAGAGCCCAGGCTCAGAAGAGACTAGTCCATGACTCTCTGAGCTCCTAATCTCTATGCTCTGGTTTCTCCACTTCTAAACTGGAGACAAATCCAGTTATCTCAAAGAATGTGAAGTTTACAGAGAGTCTAGCACATTTCCTGGTATGCATGAGGCTAAATGAATAAATGGATATGTATATGCCTACATAAGTATCTTTATGCATGTGTCTGCATGCGCACACATGTGCATGTATAAATGTGTGAGTACATGTGTGCATATACATGCATGCCAACCTCCCCTCCCCAGCTCCTTCCCTCCATAGTATTTTGTCAGTATGAATTAGATACAGATAAAAAACATGGACTGTTTGCACACATCTCTCCTCCCTCTTATCTCTCCACATACCCTGCTTTGCACTGGAATGTGCTCACCACCCCCTTCAAGAAGAGACCATTTTCTTGAATCCGGACCATTGAATCCGGACTGGATGTATGTCTGACTTTGATCAGCACAATGAGACGGGAGTGGCAGTGCAAATCAGTTCTGAGTCAGGATTCACGAAGCCTCCCTATCTGGAACTCACTTGTTTGGACTTGGCACATGGTCTCAGCTTGTGAAAGAGTCCAAGCTGGGACCATGCAAACTGCTGTCTTCCCACTAAACCAGACCCTAGAAAGCCAGACATTTCTCATCCTTCCGACATACAAAGTGCTTAAAGCAGTGCCTTATGGAGTAATTGTTTCCCTCATCCACACTTGATGTCACTGTCACCTAATTGTGGTGACACTACCTGATGGTGTGTTGAGAATAAGGTAGACCAGATGGACAAGCACTTGAGTAGAGTGATGATTAATCACCTGTCTTGGCCTCTTCCTTCTCCAGGCTCCAAACCATTCCCAGATTCTAGCAACAAGCTAAAGAGAGGCAGGGTTCTTCTGTCCTGGGACCTGTAGACATGGGGACAATAAGACCTTTCTTGTGCACTGCTTAGGTTCCTACTTAGGAAAGATGAATCCCCACTTATTGAGCCTTTGTTGAGAACTCTCTTATTCCTCAGGCAGACCAAATGTGCCATATCAATGAGCTAAGTGAGACCAAGGTGTGAGTGTTTTGCAAAATAAGAGGTAAATGTGGAAAAAGACTCTCCGCCAGGATTCTCAGCTAAAGACATCACCCCTGGACTTGCCACTGCCCTTAACGCCAGGCCTGTGTCAGGGCATTACTGGACTCTGGGATGAAAGGGTTAACATCAATCTGCTGTTCTAGAATAGGGCATTGATTCTTGAGTCAGGACGTCCCCCCTATAGTACATAAAAAGCCTTTTTTGTGTTAATCCTCTTTTCCCCTGCAGTGACTCAGTCCTGTTCATGGTCTTGGCAAGTCTAAGCTGCCTGTGGAGGCTGAGATTCCTGTAGGGGACCTGACCTAGAACTGGATGTACAGCTTCTTTTATGAGCCAATATCCTCAACATTCCTATCCCCATTCCTTCACACAGACACACATAGGCACACACATATTTACATGGGCACTCACACTGACATGCAACACACATACACAGGTACATCTATTCACACACACACATGCATGAACACACATATGCACATTGACACTCACATGGATACATATAGACATGCACACAAACACCCTGGGCACTAAACCCAGCCACCATGATCATCTCTGCTGCACTGAGTTGCTCTTGGGAAACCTGGCAGGCAGCCAGCCAGTGAATAGCACTTGGGGGCACAGATAGCTGTATGTACTTAGCTGAGCTTTAGACTTTCTGGCCACAGTTCCTAGACTGTGTTAAAAAAGCTTCATGGCATGTTTCATGTCTTCACCAAGAGGCACCCCCTGCCCTGGGTGCATCTGAGCCCCTGGTTCATCTAGCTGGCAGGATCCAAACAAAGCCCCCAGAGATGGGTCCATTGCATCCCTGCCCATAAATAACAGCAAAGGGGTGGCAGGCAGGGAGGGAGGGCAACCAGGAGCCTGAGAACTTGAACCGTCAGGTGAGCACCGTGAGGTAAATTTGGAACTCTAGGCTTTTGTATATAAGTGGACTATTTCCATTTTGTTCCTAGTAATGACTGGGATAAGGGCCACAGGGAACTCTTCTTTTGTTCTTGGTTCTTTTGGGGTAATCAGTTTGTTTCCATGCCTAACAAAAAGCACACAGATTACAGTTCCTGGAATACTTTATGAAAAGCTTGTCTTGTGGTTTCTTGATTTTTATTTATAGAGAGTTAGTTCACCTTTGCCTATGAGCCTGCAAGGATGGGTTTTGCTTGTGCCATCTGGGAAATAGAGAGAGGCAGAGAAGAAGGGAACCAAGCACAGTGGCTTGGGGCGGGTCAGTCGATTGCTGGTGCAGAGAGAGGAAAGCTGTGGGGGAGTAAATGAGTCTGTGCCTGGAGCCTTTGCAGTCAGTCTGCTAAGGGGCGACTCTGGCCTATCCCTTACTTTCTGGGAAGTCATTCAACCTCTCTGTGCCTCAGTTTCCCTGTGAATGAAGAGGAGGCTCCAGTTGCCCATGCATGTGTTGTCATGGAGATTACGCAGGGTGAGAGATAAGTAGCCCTCAGCATGATCTGACAACTTGGGGCTAGCATGCCATAGCTGTCACTAATGTTTGCTCATGTGGGGCCTTAGCAGAGGCCAGCTCTGGAGGATGGGCTGGTCAGAAGCCTTGGTATGGTGGATGAGGCAATGCTGGGGCCTGGAATGCCAGGTTCTGGGTGGATACAGAGGGTGAGGAGGTAGATGCCACACCGACATGTAAACTCAAACCATCTGAGTGGGAGCAGAGCCAGGGAGGAAGCAAATCCCAGAGGAACTGGCCCAGATCAACCTTCCTGAGCCCAGCAGAGAGGGTTGGGACCTCTAGTCCCATACTCATGGCCTTGTGGGTCTGACTGCTGCAGCAGGTGAGGGCAGGTGGAGCCATTCAGCGGGCCAAGACCACAAAACTTACAGAAAATAAGCTTTCAATAGGCCAAATGTGCTTCTTTTAACAGGCCCTGTGGATTGGGCCCTTAGGTACCAACCAATTGGCTGGAGTGAATGGGAGGTCAGTTACAATGATTGGGGAGTTTTCGAATGTGTAAGTGGTGGGAGTGGAATACTAAATAAAACAAAGCAAAGGATGCCCCTGGAGATTCGAGATCTCTATAGGCTGGGAGAATACAGTTTGCAAACAGCCTGGAGAAGGAAGGACACTCGTGGGGTCTTTGTACAGAAAAAGTCATGTTAGAACAATGCATACTCTTTCTCAGCAGGCTGACAGGTTGCCAGGTATGGTGGATTAGAGGGGGAAAGTCTCAGATTCTACCTCCTGAACATTACCAGCGGCTGATTTTGACAAAGACAGTCATCACAGAGGTGGGCCCTACAGCAAAGGGCATGCAGGGGTAGTCATGGGGACCACTGTATGTGGAGGTGCTTTTATCATTGTTCCCATGGTGGACCCAGGCCAAGTCCATCAAGGACTTCTGAAGCCTGGGGATATAGACACACTTGGGGCACATCCCAGGAGTGGCTCCCAGATGGGCACCCAATGTGAACATTTATGTTAAGATCAAATGATAACACAGGAAAGTTAATCAAATGTTGACAAAAGACAACAACTTGACAGCATTTGAGAATATTTGAAGAAGTCAGAAGTATGGTTATGAGTAAAGATGGTTCATTTCATTTGCTCAGAGTCCCAACTCATTTGGCACCCACTACATACAATGTGCTTTCTGGGAGCACAAGAAATAGAAGATGTGGTACCTTCCCTTGGGAAGCTGATAGTTTTCTTTGATGCAAATACATCAAAAGAAGCCAAAACACAAAAAAAAAAGCAAAAAAAAAGTATAAAAAATAATAAGAAATGCAAAGGATGGGTAAAGGGAACAAAAACAGGGCTAAAATAGATACTCCATTATGGGCATGATAGGAGATGCTGCTACTTCTGTTTAACACTCAGCAAGGCACAGGTCTGCTCAGGAGACCCAGGTAACAGGGGGCCTAGTGAGAGCTAAGGCTATTGACCACTGTGCTCTTCTGCCTTTTTGCTGACAGTGAACTTCCAGGCACCCCCATGGGCACTGAGTAACACCTTCTCCGTCCATGCCCCTCAGAATGTGCCCACTCCTTTGCTGGTTCCTGGTAGGCATTGTGGTTTTCTGTCAGTGTTAGGCCCTGCAAGAGCAACACTGAACCCTGGAAGCAGCCCCCCAGCTATGCCTTGAGTGAGAGGTCAAAGATGGGCAATCACTAGACAGGAGAGGCAGGGCAGTTGAGCAAGAGGAAGGGCAGGCTCAGCTAAGCTAAGTTGTAGCTTGGGCCCAGATGCCTGTCTGAGATCTGCTTCTGGCCACTCCAGAGGACATGTGTATTTTCATCCTGGCTTGGGAGACTTTGGTAACCCTCCAAGTCCCAAAGAAAAAACAAACAACAAAATGTCACCCATCACCCCCTTGCAGGATAAATGACAGGAATGCCTTCTGTTTTCTTCACGGAATGGGCTGAGTCAGATTTGCACAGTCCCTTTTTTTCAGTACCACAGAGTACAGAGAATACAAAGACAGTGTCAAGTTGGACCTGTGAGATAGTGGCCTCGCCACCTCCCCACTCCCACCATCCCACCTCCTCCCACACGGAGATCCTCCCTGGTCACAGAGATGCATGGGGAAGGGCTTGTTGACCAGCTCACCTCCTGTGAGCACCCTCAGGCAGCCCTTCCCTTCCCATACTAGTGCCTCTCCTTGCCATGGGGCAGGGGCTTCCTGCTGCCCACCAGATCCTCCAAGCAAAGAGAAACCACATAACTTGCACAGTGGCAGGAGTTCACGGTGTCAGTGTGGGTGACTCTGGGCACTGGCTTCATGCAAAACAGTGATTATGATAGTCTCACTGTGCTAACCCATTGACGGAAGAGACAATCTAGGAGATCCTGACAGGTAAGGCGCTTTGTAATACAGAGCTATCCAAGTATTGAGAGATCCTTACAGTAGTTAGAGAAGCCTTGAATACTTTCCCAAAAATCATTCTCTTTCCAATTATCATCAAAGTCACTTTCACTGAAAGAATTAATTACACCAGCAAACCTAAACAACACTCTATCATTCTTTGCTCTGAGAATTAGCACACATTTGTAATTATAATCTAAATCTTGTTAAAGATTGAATGAACTCACTTACATAGCTTTGGGTTTCCTTTTCTGGCATATACCCCACATGTGCACATGCATACTATTGTGGAGTTTGGTTCCTGTGTTAAGTGGATTTATTTTAACTGGATTTTCTCCCAATATCAAATATTCTTTGGAAATAATAACCTCTCATTTTAACATAGGTTCCTGGAGATTTCCAGACCATCTTTCATAAAAGTCTCACATATGGGGCTACTTTGGTCTGTGATTTCCTCACCTCCTCTGCTGGAGAAGGGGCTGTGAGCTCCCACTCCATCCTGATCACATGAGGAGCCCAGGAGAATCGTGAGCAAGTAAAGCCAGTGCTGCTGCCATCAAATTCATGATGAACACTCACACTTGTAACTAGACTGGTTGAGAGGAGACCCAAACGGGTGACCTCACAGCCTCATATGACTGGTGTCCCTCTGGTCGCTGACCTTTCCAAGCCCAGAAGTGACCAGTCTGGATGATAAGTCATGAACATGCCAGAGTCAAATGTTCAGGGTCTAAAGTAAAAGTTGAAGTGAAAGAGGCATCTAGAAAAGTGTGGTCTGGTATCTCCCAGAAAGACTTAGTTTTTTCATCTGACCAACAGTTAAATATTTTTATGTGCCAAGCTGTTCTGAGTGCATAGGACCCAATGGTTCTATCTGACAGTGGGTCAGAAAATGTCTCAGCTATCATGGAGTGCACACTCCTTGGGGGCGGGTAGAGAAACAGGTACAGAGAAGAGACAGGCACAGAAAACAAACAAGTTGTAGACCGTGGTAAGTACTATGAAGACAAGAGTTTCAAGTGGCAGGTTGACTGGGGGAGAGTAGAACAATGTATGTGGCAGTCAGGGACAGTGTCTTTAAGAAAATGATTTTGAGAGGCCCCTGGATGGCTCAGTGGGTTAAAGCCTCTGCCTTCAGCTCAGGTTATGATCTCAGCATCCTGGGGTGGAGCCCCATGTTGGGCTGTCTGCTCCATGGGGAGCCTGCTTCCCCTTCTCTCTCTGCCTGCCTCTCTGATTACTTGTGATCTCTCTCTCTCTGTCAAACAAATAAATAAAATCTTAAACAAATGATTTTGGAGCTAAGATCCTGAAACAAGACTGATCCAGCCATGCCAAGACATGTACAAAGGGCTGTGGGGTGGGACCCAACCAGAAGCAAACCAGTATGTTGGGAGCAGGCACCAAGAGGCCAGTGGTATGGGTGCTGGTGTTGAAGAATCTCCAAGTGCTTGGGAGTACAGAAGTAAGAGATGGGCCTGGCACACCTGGCAGAGGCCGGACTGTGCAGGATGCAGGCCAGGCTAACTGGTTTGGACTTTATTCTAAATATAGACAGAGGCCCTTGCAGGCTATAAGCAGAGGGAAGAGAGAGTCAGGTTAGCATTTCTAGGGCCATCTTGCTGTGAGAACTGGATGTGAAGGCTCAAGGGGGAGTGGGTGGAAGATGACTGCCCTGGTCCAGGTAGGGCACGGCTGTGAGTGAAGTGGGGTGCTGGGGATGCTGGGGAAGAGCAGGGTAGGCTTGGGCTGCTGGGAATCCGCACAGAAAGAGAATAACAGAGGATGGCTCTGGGGATTGGGGTTGACAGAGTTACTTGTAAGCTCCACGGGGAAGGGGTTCTGTCTGGTTTGTTCACGTCCTACGCCAGTCCTGGGATTGTGCCAGGCATGCGGCAGGTGCTCCAATGCTTATGTGGAGTTGGTGAGTGGTGGAGAGAGAGCGAGGTTGTGTCTTGTGGCAGAGTGCCAGGCAGCCGCATGCTCAGAGAGAAGCATGGCAGTGTCCCTGTGGACATCTGTATCTGGAAGACCCTGTGGAAGCTTGGCTGGTGTGGCTCCACCACACTGCCTGTTCATTAGGATGTAGGTCTTGGGGGGAACCGGGAAGGTGGGGGGATGCTGGGGAGCTGGCACAGGTAGAGGAATGCCCTGTGCCCGGATGGCTGAGTAGTGATGAAGGCAAGGCAGGGCCCTTGAGAAGTCAGTGGGGGTGGGGGAGCAGTGAGCAGTGACTTCACAAAACAGTGGCCTAAGTGTTGGAAGGTGAAGAGGAAGTGGCCAGGTGCTGGCATTGTCCATTTGTGAGTGATTCCTGTTGAAGGTCTCCTTGAGGTTGAGCCCTGAAGGATCAGTAGGCCGTGATGGAAGAAGAAGACCCAACTCTGAGAGGTTCCAAGTGGTAGGAAAAGGACTGTCACAAGGGTGGGTCTGGGACCCTGAAGGTCCAATCTAGTTGCCCCTGCTCTTCTGCCTAGGGAAGGCCAGAGTGGCTGCCCCAATAAGGCCCCTACTGTGCTGGTTGAGCAGAGCATGGGCATGGCAGACACCATGTAGTCCTTGCTTTCATACCATGCCTGAGGGCGGCACGTGGCAGGCCTGATGTGACCCACAAATGCCCTTTATCCTGCTGCAGGTCTTGCTGGTCACCCCGTGGAGGTCCTGCTCAGTACTCGTCCTGTGTCTGTTTAGGGGCTCCTCCCCAACAAGAATGGTTTATACGCTTTAATTCAAGGTCCCAGAAATGTTGATTCTCATTTGTTATATAGCACTTAAACTGATTGGTTAAAAAGAGTTTTGGGGAATGTTCCAGGATATGGCCTGGGACATAAGAGATACAGATTTATCTCCTCTGCTAGGATGGGATTGGCCAGTTAAATTTTGGGTCCCGGGCTTTAACAACATGGAGAGGTAGGGTAGGTTCCTTGTCAGATGTTTCAGGTGATAGGTACAGTACACAGTAAACCAACTTCAGACCGACCCTCCATTACTGCTGAAGGTCAGTCACGTGATGGCCATGAGCAAACCCCCTCCCATCTCTGCCTTTTGTGAGGGAACAGCCATCTCTTATTGCTACTCCTGCCCCTATTCCTGCTTATGTCTCAGATATAACCCTGGTTTATAATCTGAGGTCATGTCTTTCCTTTCCCCAAACTGACTGATTCCCTGTAGAGTGATGACAGTGAGGCTGCGAGTGTCACGTGGGCAGGACAAGAGGGGCAACCTTGATACACGGCCTTCCTCTGAGACATACCAAATTGACAATCCAAACGTTAGACGGTGCTGGTCACAGTTGGAATAGACACTAGAGAAGGTCCCTCTGTAACAATGCCAATGAGAATTTATTTCGACAGAACTAGGATCAAATCCAGGGACTTGAACCAAACTTTCTTTAAACATAAAATGAATAATATAGTCCTAAGGTTCGGAACGGAATTTGAACAAGAACACACTGGTAATGTGTGCTAACCCCCTAGGCTAATAGTAACTGCCTGACAAGTGGGGATTGTTACTATTTTTATATTCAAAAGCTGTTAGGTTAACTGCATGTTGCAGGAGCAGCAAGAAAGGAATCCTGTCTCTTGCATTTCTCTGAATTTTAAGGGAAGCTTTTCAATTTCTGCCAAAATGTCAGCTGGAATATTGATGGGGTTGCATCCAATCTGTAGATCAATTTGAGCATTATTGTCATTTTAGCAATGTTGTTTTCCAATTCGTGAACACAGAACACCTTTCCGTTTATTTAACTCTTTGGTGTTTTCCTTCAGTGACATCTTATATCTTTGGTATACAAGTTTTACACATCTTTTGTTACATGGATCCCTGAGTTTTTATTCTTCTGGATTCCATAAGTGTGACATTTTGAATAATGGAATGATCACCAGCAGCCAGCAGACTTGGGTGCAAATTCTGGCTCTGTTAACTAACTAGTTTTGCACCTTGGGCAAGACACTAATGTTCTCTGAACATCTGTTTCCTCATCTACAAAGTAGGCCTTCCAGTTCATTCTTGCTGGGGCAGGCAAGCTGATCATGTTGGGGGATGCGCAGGAAAGCACACAGCACAGTGCTGGTGAAGATTAGTTGGGCTCCTTCCTTCACTAAATCTGCAGTAAGATTCGTTACCGTTCCACACACAATACTGGGTTTGTGTGAGCTGTATCAAAATACTGCAACGCGGTATAGGCACACATCTCCCTATTTTTGTACTTCAGGTATTTAAAAATATTTTTCACCCTTCTTTTCTCTTTAGTGATACAATTTTTATCTATTTATAATTCTCAATTTCTCCCCCTCCAAAAAAAAAAAAATCCCCTTGGGGTGCCTGGGTGGTTCAGTGGGTAAAGCCTCTGCCTTCCGCTCAGGTCATGATCTCAGGGTCCTGGGATCGAGCCCCGCATCCGGCTCTCTGCTCAGCAGGGAGCCTGTTTCCTCCTCTCTCTCTGCCTGCCTCTCTACCTACTTGTGATTTCTGTCTGTCAAATAAATAAATAAAATCTTTAAAAAAAAATCCCCTTGAGAGTCTTTGACCTATATCTTGCTTTTGTGGGCTTATTAAAGAATTTTCTCCCCCACAAAGTTGTACTAATGCAATTCACGTCATTCATTATCTCATTACCAGCTTATGTGTTCTTAGAAGCATGGAATTTTATCAGAATTCTTCTATTCTTCTATCTTTAAATAGACTTTACCATGTTTAATACCTGAGGTGATTGGTGCCCAGCCCCTGTAAATCAAGCAAGCTTGGTCTCCCTTCTTTTAATTCAGTGCTTTCTGTTGTACGGAGGTTTTCAAAACCTAGTGAAGGCCTGATCACCTGGGGACATGCTGCCGTCTCCCTGTGTATGCCACACTGCACACAGCATGGTGGGGTGTGTGCTCCCCCAGCACTCAGGGGGATGGAATTGTCAAAGCAAATCCTCTTCAGGAACTCAGGGTCTCTTTCCCAAAGTTAAATAGGAACAGGGGTTTTTAATCAATACTGGGGACTATTGCTGCTAGACAGAAAACCCATGAGCTACGGAAGATATCAGCAACAGCAGCCGGCAGGCAGAATCTGGCTAATTTTATTGAGAATCTTAGGATCGTATGCCATGCTGATCTTAAATGTGACACATATGTTCACTTCCGTGACAGGTTAGATGACAGCTAAGTAGGATCAGAAATGGATTTCCCAACCTGCACTGTCACAATCTGTGTTTTTCCTTTGGAAAGAGTGCAGGCTTTCCTGTGGGGCGGAGGTTGTGTTCAGTCTCCTGCACCTAATGCTCTGACAGCCTCTTTGTGGTGTCCCCACAGGGTGACATCAGAGCCTAGACCCTGAAGGAGCATGCTGATGAGCACTGAGCCCTACCCTGTTAGGGAGAGAAGGAAGGCTTTCCTGATACAGTTCACAGGCATGAGTGGTCAGAAGAGGAACAGAAAAATGCAGTGTCTCAAGCCTAGTGACTCAGGTTTAACTTCAGGTAGGGAGGAAGGGTAATGGGTTCCCCTTCTCCAGCACTCACCTCTGCGGCCCCAGGCCAAGGATGAAGTAAGTGGCCATATGAGCACACAAGAAGCACCAATGTAAAGCGACCTGCCGTGACATAAGCCTTTCTGTCACTTAGTGTTAATAATTAGAAATCACATGTAAAGGATGGGTCAGTACCAGTCTAGATTCATGAGCTTCCAGAGAATCTTACCCATGCAAACAGCAGTTCTCCCTGCCTTCTGCAGGCGGGGACTGCTCGCCGGTGGGAGAGAAACAAGGGAAATAAGCACTCCTGATAAAGCAAAGAGTGACCCCTTTCCTGTCATTTGAAAACATCTCTAGAATGAGATGTAATTCCTTACGAATGGTTGGAAACCATATAAACAGCTGATTTCCCATTATCAGCCGAGGGAACAGGGATAATAGATGCCGTGTGAATCGTGCCATTAATTTTAATGATTCTGAGCAAAGCATGTTCCCAGTACAAATATCTGCCGTTGTGAATGCCACAGTCACTCCCACTGTATGCCCAGCCCTCCTCCGAGGTCAGGCAGGAAGTCGGATGGCCCGCAAGTATCAGGAGAGGAAGACAACGTGGACCAGCTAGCCCTCCATCGCCCAGACTGAGGACCCAGTGTCTGTAGCTCTGCGCAGACGGAAGCTAAACGGCAGTGTGTCAGCCCTGCCCTCCAGGGAATGTGTCAGTTTGCCCATCTGCAGCTCACAAATGGCATTTTATGTGTTTTTTTTTTAAAGATTTTATTTATTTATTTGAGAGAGTAAGTGAAAAGGAGAGAGAGAATACAAACGGAGAACAGCAGGCCAAGGGAGAAGCAGATTCCCTGCTGAGCAGACAGTCTGACATAGGGCTTGACCCCAAGACCCTGAAATCATGACCTCAGCCAAAGACAGTTGCTTAACCCACTGAGTCACCCAGGCAGCCCACAAATGGCATTTTTAAAAATGCCAAATCATGACTGTAATGTTTCCTTAGATATAAACAAATATTACTTGAATATTTTAATGCAGCTGGAATAAATATAATTGGAAGAAGATGCCAGAAAAACTAGAAACACCTCATAAGTTTTAAAAAAAAGGATTCAGCACCTTCCTTTCCTCCAAGTTCTCTTTTTAATCCCTTGTCTGTGAATTTTCACAAGATATTTGGCTATTTGGGCATTTCTGTATCAACTTAGAGAATCTGATGTTTCTTAGTTGGCAAACAAAAGCAAATACTCTTTTCTCCCCCCTCTGTTTTGATTGAAGCAATGTGCCCCTCCCTATTATTTATAATGCTGTAGATGTGGCTTTGCCATCCCACTCTACCACATGCTTAGTTAAAGCACAGCTTTTAAAATGCTGATCATATCAGTCCTGTCTATCAGAGCATGAACACTGCCCCAGAGGAGCATGAGACAAAGGATATGGGGTCTCTACTCAGAAGTCTGTGCTGTGGGAGATTCATTTCCCATAAAGCAAAATGAATTGTACTCATCATTTGATGCTGACAGTAGGACCTGTGCTCCAGAACCCAAGGGGGTGGCCCAAGGGAGGATTTTCTAATTAGTGAAGATAAATTGAAAATGGAAGCAGGTGACTTACCAACTCTACTATATAAACACTTTTAAAAATGAGAAAAAATGAGATTTCCTCAAGCTAGCAGGAATGTGAAATAACTTGAAGTTTTTAGGAAAAGAAATATATCTCTTTTTATCTACTAATCTAGGTAAATAGCATATTTGCGTATTTCATATATTTTATTATATTGTAAATTCTATTTTGTACTTTATAGAGTAGTATGTGTTTTGATTTGAAAACTGTTCTTCTATAGATGCTATACTAAGACTCTTGAAAGTCCTTACCTCATTGCACTATGGACTAAATGTTTTTTGTCCTCCCAGAATCCCTATGTTGAAGCCCTCGCCCTCAATACAATGGTATTTTGAGGTGGAGCCTTTGGCAGGTGAAAAGGATTATTTGAAGTCATGAGTGTGGGGTCCTTGTGATAGGATTGGTGCCTTATAGCAAGAGGAAGGGAGAGAACTGCTGTTGTCTCCACATGGGTACACACCTAGGAAAGGCTACATGAGGACAGAGGGAGGAAAGGGACTTCTGCTAGCCAGGAAGAAGGCCTCCACCAAAAATCAAGTCATCCAGCACCTTGACCTTGGACTTCCCAGCTTCCAGAATTGTGAGAAAATAAATGTCTGCTATTTAAGCTGTCCACTCTGTGGTGTTTTGGTGGAAGCCCAAGAGGATTTTCCATTATCCACAGTCACTGGCCCTGGGTAGTGGCTAAGGTGTCATATATGTGACATTGCTGAGAAGTAGCAGCTAATGAAGAATTTTCCCACCCATTTGTTGGATTCCGTTTATTTCAGCCCTAAGCTAGGCTGTTCACAGCTAGACTGTGGCATGGCCTACTGTGTTTCTGATGAGAGACAGTATGGAGGAGAGGCTGGGGCAGGGGTTCTGAGGCCAGACTGGCTGGATTCAAATCCCGGCTTTACCACTTGTTACCTGTCTGACTGTCAGACCTGACTTTACTTCTCTGTATCTCAGTTCCCTCTTCTGAATATGACAGTGGTAATAATAAGGACCATTTTACAAGATGATTGTGACATTCTGAACTGTGAGGTGCTTGGTCCATGTTGCCTCTGACATTATCCGTCTTTAGGGATCTAAAGAAGAATTCCACTCATCATGTCTCATCCAAGAGTTTTATGTACAGGTGTATCTTCTGCACACTACCTCTGCAAGCCAAAAGCTTCTTACAGGCTCACACCTCCAGCTTTCCACCACTTCCCTAGCAGTAGAGACCACCCAGCCTATATTAGGACAAGTTTGAAGAGCCAGAGAGTGAATGCCCTGGGATCAGGTTTTGACTAATGATGGGCAGGAAGTTGGTGTACAAATGCTCCAGTTCCCTTGATCCTCAGGTCAAATTACACTGAGTACATGTTTGATATGTTCTCTCAGACTTCCCTTAAAAGACTGAGCCCTAGCTGCCTACAGCAGAAACTGGCTTTTTAATAGGACATCCTTTCTTATCTTCTCTCTGCCCCCTGCCCTACTCACCCTTACCTGTACAGTACTTCCTGGAACCACCCCCCAAATAAACTATTTATATTCCAATTCTTGTTTCAGAGCTGCTAATGCCAAGTCTTGGATATCGCCATGGACCTAGGAATCATAGCCTTTTTGAAATGATAGGCCTGTTCTGTATATGTGCTTCTTGTAAGTGAGTTCTGTCCCAGGACCAGTGGGAAGCAGGGACTAATGCGTCACACTGGGAGACAGTGTCATGTGGCTTTGCTCGTGCATTGGTGCTGCTTCGATTCACAGCCTCTTCAGGGGGAATCACATCCGAGGCACATCAAGAGTGAATCTCAGGGAGACAGAATTTCTCTAGATCCTCACAAATCAATGTTCCCCCGTAGATCTAATAGGAAATAATCTGACTTTGAAACAATCATTCATTTGATCTCCACAGCTATCTTAATGACTTTTAAGAGTATCATTCTATGGATGTACCATCTAAAATCTCTTAAGAACATGCTAATTGGGTTTTCCAGATCAAATGCATATCCACCACAGTGCACTGCCCTCTGGTTTCTGATCAGAACAGTGTGAAGGCCTGCAGGGCTCTCTTCTGCCAGTAAAGATAATAATATACAAAGGTCATTGAAGTAAGATAGTGGGCCAACAAGCATGATATAAAGTGTCATCAGATCTGTTTCTGATGTATCTGGAAAACACCTTCAAGAGAGTTTTATCTGCATTTATATTTATTCTACGTCAAATTCTGACTAGTTAGGAACTTCAGTGGATAGGGACTTTTACAAAATTACACTCAATGCTCATTTGGAAGTCATAGCATTAAGCATATCACATTTGCTCTCCACATTTCAAACGTCCTTCATCGCAGGTATGTGAATGATCCTTTGTCCCAGATTCATGGTCAGGTCTCAGAAGCTCTGTGTTCAGGTGAGACTGGTGAGCAAACCAGGGCCTCTTCCCTTCTTCTCAGTACCTCCTTTCTGAAGATGATGGAAGGAGTTGTTTCTTCTGCCAGAAAAAGGGTTGATGATATATGGAAATCTACCTCAGGAGTGGGTTGGTAACACATGGTATTTATCACCCAGGGCATGACAAAGCCATGTGGGAATATAACAAGATGGGTTAACCAGCCAATTAAATACGTAGGTGATGCTAACAAAATGAAGGGGAAAAAAATTAGAGGGAAAACGAGATAAAACCAGGAGAGAAGTCAGTACTCCAAATATATATTTTGATGTCCAGAACTGGCTGTAAGCTCACCAGCAGCAATGCAAAGAGGGAGACACAATCAGCAACATGACTCACAGTGTCCAAGTGGTAAAAATAGACCAAGGACTCATGAGGAGCTCATCTATTTCTGTTCCTGAGATGAGATGCAAAGTTCTCATTGAAGCAACACTGCACTGCAATAAGCAGCGTCCCCAAAAATACCCACTGGGAATACCTCCCCCAAATCTCCAGTCTCCCTTGCCCTGCTCTAACTTTTCCCTGACCCTTATCTGCATAACTCACTAATTAAATTCATGGTCTGAAGGGAAAGAGGACCCAGGAGAGACTGTGGATTCTGAGAAACAAACTGAGGGTTTTAGAGGGGAGAGGAGTGGGGGGATGGGTTGGCTCGGTGATGGGTATTGAGGAAGGCACATATCACAGGGAGCCGTGGGTGTTATACATAGTCAATGAATCTTGGAACACTGCATCAAAAACTGATGACATACTGTATGGTGACTAACATAACATAATAAAAAATAATAAAAAAGAAAAATAATAAATTCATGGTATGTACCCCATCCTTAAGTAGAGCATAAGCTTGGCAAGGACAGAGGCTCCTGGCTGGCTCCCTGATGTGTCCCCAGTATGGAGAGCAGTGTCTGGTACAGGGCAGGTGGTCAGTTTGTATTTGTTGAATAATTTGATTGGAGAAATTTCATTTCATCAGTTTTCCTTACAAAGTGGATCCATGGGATTCAGCAAGGGAAGTTTTATGCTCTGCAGACATCCATGGTGCCTGGGTCTCTGATGGCTGTGTACTGTAGATTGTGGTATATCTCATCCAAGGATCAAATAGATGCACATATATAAAGGGCATGCATAAATACTAAATGTTTTTTAAAAGCCTATTGAAAGAAAAATGGGGGACATTGGAGATTAAAACAAAAGGAAGAGTCCCATATAAGCTGGGCTGGTCCACCATCAGCCACCTGAGTGCTGACCAGCCATAACCTTGACATGTGTCTCCATCTGTGGCTGTGAGGTTACAGGTGAGCTGGGTCCTGGGGTTTATTTGCCCTGTTGTGAAGCATGTAAAGTTTTAATTTTTGATTTTCTTCAGTGTAGATCAAGCTTTAAATTTGAAATCTATATTCATAAAGATTATATTTCACTTTAAATAAGTAAAAGATGGTCAGTGGGGGTTAACAGAAAGTTGCGGATGGATTAGAGCCATGGGGGTGGGAGGGAGGTAGAAAGACAAGGGTTTGTTTATGCTGGGCCTCCTAAGGTACACTGAGATCTTTGGGCTGCAACCCAGGAGCAGTGTCACTGAAGGAATATACAAGGGGGGCCACAAGATGAATTACATGTCTGAAAGACCCTGCTGCACAGTGATAGCTGTCAGGGAGGACCTATGAGATATTGAGATGGTCTGGATGAGGGATGGTGACAACTTGGTCTAGGATGACATGGGAAACAACTGGAAGAATCAGCAGGACTTGTCAGTGGCATGATTTTGAGGAGACAGTGGTAACAAAGATAGCAAGGTTTGGGAATTGGATAGGTAGTGGTCCACGGACACAGGGTGGACTGATGAATCAGCTGAGGGCTTGGTGCTCCTTGAGTCTGATGCTTTCGAGATTTCCTGGAGGGGGGGTGGATTCTAGTGGGTCTGGTGGTCATTGGTACCATGAGTTACAGGAAGACTGATGAGTAAGAAAGGATTTAAACCCAACATTTAAAGGCCGGACAGAGAAGGATGACCTGGCAGAGAGTGGGTAGGAGGACCTCAGGAGGAAGCAAAGAACATAGGAAAAGGTGTAACCAGACAAGCCACGGGCAAAATTATCTGGAGAAGGAAGTTGCCAGGGTGTCATGTTTCTGAGAAGTCAAGCATTGTGAGGTGTAAAAATGTCCTTCTGGCTCATTGACATTTAGGCCTTGGGTTCTCTCAGGAATGGTGGGGAGGGGACCAGATTGGCTCCTGCACACCCTTGCCCCAGATCTTCTCTCTTCACTTGACCTTGCAGCTAAGTTTGGTTAGATTTGAGGTATCCACATTGGTTTCTTATACCATGGGATTCAATTTTCAGTGGCACTATAACACTTTTTATTAAATTTAATAGTATTTATTAATTAAATACTATAATTAATATATAATTAATAACTGTTAATTACATATAATTATCATATTTAATATATATTATATTTATATATGAATATTATATTATTTATATATAAATATTATATTTAATATATAATAATTATATTGTATATAATTATTATAATTAATAACTATATTATAACTATTAATTAATATACTAATTAAATTAGTGTAAATTTAATTTAGTAGAATCCCAGGAGTTCTTCATTTGTATCTGTTGTTTCATACAGTACTCCATCCACCAGGTTAAGGTGTGTCTGCTGATGGCAGAACAAAGTATCTTTTTGAGGAGACCAGACCTTAGACCACAGCATAGTGAGGCCAGGGCTTATTGAGGGGATCAGAAATCCCAACACAGGAAGTAAGAGGTTAAACCATACCCTTTAGCACTTGAAGCAACTTTTTAAGAGTCTAGATAGTGACACATCATTAAAAGTTTCACTGTTTCATAATGACCTCAGTCTCCATATCCTACTGAATGCCATAGCCCAGGGGTAACTAGCCAGAAGCCAGCTTCAGAACAACAGGGGAGATAATTTTTTTAACACATCCAGAATAAGTGTCCCAGCATGGAAGAAATAAAAGAGAGCTATGACATTATCTCAATGCTAATTGTGAGTCTTGGGCTATGACTTAGACCCCCATTCCCGCAATTTATCCCAAGTGTTTCAATTTGGCACCATCTGGCTCCATTCATCAATAACCCCCAGGAGGAATTTTCCATCTAGATTGATACATCTGTGGCTGGAAGCACACCCAGCTAGGGGTCTGTCATCTAGGCACCCCTATTTTTAGCAGGTTTTGAGAGCAAGGACACATGGAATAAGGTAAAGTGGAACCTTTATCCAATCGGTCACCTCTGGTGGCTCCCTCCCCCTTTTGTTTATCTTCCAATATCAGTCCGACACTCCCAGTCTGCTTTACCTGCCACTGGCGTCTTCTGCTCCTGTAGAGATCCAGACGTGTATAATTCTGATCTCAGGCTGATTTCATGGGTGGTCGGAGTTCTTTGGTAGGTAATCAGCTCACTTTAAGGTACAGGTTGAAATGGTGCCTCCTCCTACTTCCCCGCCATCTTGACTCCCCCCGGAACCTTTATCCAAAATATGCCCTGTGTCCAAATGGCAGCAAACCCATGTCCCCAGGAAGAAAAAAAAAATTCAAGTGGGGTAACACATTCAAGTCATCAAGAAACCAAGTCACCTTTGAAAGAAAGAAATCCTCTGGAAGATATGGAAAATGTGACCTAATCCTCCTGATGCCACCAGGGTGGCTAATGTCCGTGTATAATGAATGCCTCCTTTTTTGCCCTTGAAAGCTGGAGAAATGAGATCTCAAGCTATAAACTTCCTAAAATTCAAGTCTCTGGGAGTCATATACCACTAACAACCACCAGACAAGGCCCTTGTTTGGCAGCTCCAGTCTGGCCTTCTTGCTGGAGAGGATCTGGGGCCAGCAATCTGGAAATTGTCCTCTCCTAAACTAAAACTCCTGTTGGTTTCACTCTGGCTTGTTTAAAGTCTACTATACTGTGATTTTCATGGCAGTGGCTCTGCCTCAAACTACCATGTCCAATTAGCATGGCCCACAGCAGACCACACAGTTCCCCAAATTGAGAAATTGCACCTCGTCACCCAGATCATGTGGTGGGGGCACATGCAAGTCTGCCATACAAGGAGAGCAGCTGGGCAGAGGGCGAGGCAACCTATGATCTGGCCCTCATCTAGTCCAGAGGAGAGACTGGGGTAAAGGACTCTAGGAAAAGGGTTTGTGTGTGTGTGTGTCTGTGTGTATGTGTGTGTAGTTTTCTTAGGAAATGATTCAGGGGGACAGTGGAAAATTGAGTAGGAAAGGGAGGGACAGTTAATGGCTATATATCCAGAGTCATCACCAGCATGGGTAGCTGAGGTCAGTCCTGCTGGGTGAGTTCTGGGAGATGGAGTAGAATCTCTGAGTTTTCACATCTGAAGTCCAGGGCTGGTGGATTCATTCTCCACTTCTCAGTGCACAGTGGTCAAGGCTGCTACTGGGGTACTGACTCCCTCCAAGCTCACCAAGCATGTGGATCAAGACAGTGCCTTCAATTGTTTGAGGTAGGAAGCATCAGTTCATGTTGTGGGGATGAGTGTTGAGGGTGTACATGGAGGGACCATCAGCATCTGCAACACCAGAGATGCCTCAACTTTCTCTGATTCACCATTTTTATTCCCAAGTGGTTCTGGAGGGAAGAGGGAATAATAGTATCACTTTACCCCTGCCTGGCGAGAGCCTGGGCTTTTCAGAAGATGCTATTGGAGCTCACTACTTAGGCCCTTCTTTTGTATGAAAGCCTACTCTTAGTTCATCCCTGGGCACCACGAGTAACCCAAACTTCACCATGGTTAGACTGCTGTGACCATGGGAGCCCAGAGGGAAGGGAGTTGCAGGGCCCACAAGGGCCTCAACACAGAGAAGTGTCAGTGAGGCTATAGTTTCCTCCTAGCTTTTAAGGACTTCTGTGATAGGGAAAAGAAAGGGAACCAGTAGCAGGTGTGAGAAGGACACCTGCAGCCTGGCCAAGCCTTCTCCACCATCCTATAAGAGAGAAACACCTGTACCGGCCTCCTTTAGCCATTTGTGTCCTCCTAGTCCAGGACAGGCTGTGGATAGTTTGCCTAAAATTTGTGGATCCCAAACAAGGAACTCATTACCAAAACGGGCCAGGGGGTTAGTGGGAGGTGCACTGTTCCCACAAATCTAAGAACCACTAAGCAAGAAATAGGTCAGCAGGCCACCATCCTCCCTCTTAAGAGCCTCAACACAAAGGGGCCACTCAGGCACAAATAGAAGGATCTCAATCTCCTCGAGGCACTTAATGCGTGCTTAGAATAAATAAATAAAATAAAGTGCCCTAGCAAAAAAGGAGGAAAAAGAAACTGTCAGAGAGAAGGAAACGATAAAGAAAGGTAGAAGAAAGTTAAGATTAACACAATGGTAACAATGAGTGAATAGAAAGTTAAAACTCAGGGGAATAATATTTAAATATCAGATAATTTAAAAGCTCTAATGAAAAAAAGGTACATGAAATAAAATAGATTTAAAATAATTTTCAAAAGATTTTATTTATTTATTTGACAGACAGAGATTACAAGTAAGCAGAGAGGCAGGCAGAGAGAGAGAGAGAGAGAGAGAGAAGCTGGTTCTCTGCTAAGCAGCAAGCCCAATGCTGGGCTCAATCCCAGGGTCTTGAGATCATGACCTGAGCCAAAGGCAGAGGCTTAAGCCACTGAGCCACTCATGTGCCCTAAAATAAATATTTTATTTATTTTCTATTTTTTAAATAAATGTTTAAAAAAACAGAAACAATAAATGGGAGAGCCAGAAGTTAAAGATTGTATTTTAAAGTAAAAACAAAAAACAAATGAGGAAGTAAATGTTAAAACAAGACTAGGAATTGGAAGCTAAGTACATACAATTATTCTAAAATGATAAAAAAAAAAAAAAGGAAAAAGTATGATTGCTCCAGCTTCCAGCCCACCTGCCCTACAGGCACACAGTGGAATAATTGTGAGAACTGAAGGAGAAAGGAAATAAACAGATGTAGAAGTAAGGAGCCTAAAAATTAAATTAAGAGTATTTCTATCAAGTCAATAAGAAATAAAAACACTGTTGCCTAGATGCCAAGTCCTGCAACAGAATAAATTCATAGTGATTTAAGAAAGTAACAGGGTGTAAAAAGACCATAAATAAAATATATAAAGGGTTTCACTGGCTTGATGTGTAAATCTCTCTGGAGTATGTTTTCTGTGTGATGTCCTTGAGTCCCTGTAATTTTTGCAGAAACCGCTGGCACAAACACCTGTCACTTAGAGTTTACAACCTGAAGTGCTCTAAGTATATTTTATTTTGTACCTGGAGGAATTCAAGGGCCATGTGTGCACACATGTGCCCACACACACAAACACTCATGGGCTCGTATACACATTTCAAATGTCATTTTAAAGAAAGTCTAGATCATAGTTTCTTTTGAACTCACTATTCTTTACTTGTCCCTCAACTTATTAAAGATTTATTTATTTGTATGTTTATTCATTTATTTATTTATTTATTTTACTTTTTCTTTTTCCCATTTTATTTATTTTTTCAGCGTAACAGTATTCATTCTTTTTGCACAACACCCAGTGCTCCATGCAAAACGTGCCCTCCCCATTACGCACCACCTGTTCCCCCAACCTCCCACCCCTGACCCTTCAAAACCCTCAGGTTGCCCCAACCTCCCACCCCTGACCCTTCAAAACCCTCAGGTTGTTTTTCAGAGTCCATAGTCTCTTATGGTTCGCCTCCCCTCCCCAATGTCCATAGCCCGCTCCCCCTCTCAAATCCCACCTCCCCCCAGCAACCCCCAGTTTGTTTTGTGAGATTAAGAGTCATTTATGGTTTGTCTCCCTCCCAATCCCATCTTGTTTCATTTATTCTTCTCCTATCCCCCTACCCCCCCATGTTGCTTCTCCATGTCCTCATATCAGGGAGATCATATGATAGTTGTCTTTCTCCGATTGACTTATTTCACTAAGCATGATACGCTCTAGTTCCATCCACGTTGTCGCAAATGGCAAGATTTCATTTCTTTTGATGGCTGCATAGTATTCCATTGTGTATATATACCACATCTTCTTTATCCATTCATCTGTTGATGGACATCTAGGTTCTTTCCATAGTCTGGCTATTGTAGACGTTGCTGCTATAAACCTTCGGGTACACGTGCCCCTTCGGATCACTATGTTTGTATCTTTAGGGTAAATACCCAGTAGTGCAATTGCTGGGTCATAGGGTAGTTCTATTTTCAACATTTTGAGGAACTTCCATGCTGTTTTCCAGAGTGGTTGCACCAGCTTGCATTCCCACCAACAGTGGAGGAGGGTTCCCCTTTCTCCACATCCTCGCCAGCATCTGTCATTTCCTGACTTGTTAATTTTAGCCATTCTGACTGGTGTGAGGTGATATCTCATTGTGGTTTTGATTTGTATTTCCCTGATGCCGAGTGACGTGGAGCACTTTTTCATGTGTCTGTTGGCCATCTGGATGTCTTCTTTGCAGAAATGTCTGTTCATGTCCTCTGCCCATTTCTTGATTGGATTGTTTGTTCTTTGGGTGTTGAGTTTGCTAAGTTCCTTATAGATTTTGGATACTAGCCCTTTATCTGATATGTCGTTTGCAAATATCTTCTCCCATTCTGTCAGTTGTCTTTTGGTTTTGTTAACTGTTTCCTTTGCTGTGCAAAAGCTTTTGATCTTGATGAAATCCCAATAGTTCATTTTTGCCCTTGCTTCCCTTGCCTTTGCCGTTGTTCCTAGGAAGATGTTGCTACAGCTGAGGTCGAAGAGGTTGCTGCCTGCATTCTCTTCAAGGATTTTGATGGATTCCTTTCTCACATTGAGGTCCTTCATCCATTTGGAGTCTATTTTCATGTGTGGTGTAAGGAAGTGGTCCCATTTCATTTTTCTGCATGTGGCTGTCCAATTTTCCCAGCACCATTTATTGAAGAGGCTGTCTTTTTTCCATTGGACATTCTTTCCTGCTTTGTCGAAGATTAGTTGACCATAGAGTTGAGGGTTGATTTCGGGGCTCTCTATTCTGTTCCACTGATCTATGTGTCTGTTTTTGTGCCAGTACCATGCTGTCTTGATGATGACAGCTTTGTAATAGAGCTTGAAGTCCGGAATTGTGATGCCACCAACTTTGGGTTTGTTCTTCAATATTCCTTTGGCTATTCGAGGTCTTTTCTGGTTCCATATAAATTTTAAGATTATTTCTTCCATTTCTTTGAAAAAAATGGATGGTATTTTGATAGGGATTGCATTAAATGTGTAGATTGCTTTAGGTAGCATAGACATTTTCACAATATTTATTCTTCCAATCCAGGAGCATGGAACATTTTTCCATTTTATTGTGTCTTCCTCAATTTCTTTCATGAGTACTTTATAATTTTCTGTGTATAGATTCTTAGTCTCTTTGGTTAGGTTTATTCCTAGGTATCTTATAGTTTTGGGTACAATTGTAAATGGGATTGACTCCTTAATTTCTCTTTCTTCAGTCTTGTTGTTGGTGTACAGAAATGCAACTGATTTCTGTGCATTGATTTTATATCCTGACACTTTACTGAATTCCTGTACAAGTTCTAGCAGTTTTGGAGTGGAGTCTTTTGGGTTTTCCACATATAGTGTCATATCATCTGCGAAGAGTGATAGTTTGACTTCTTCTTTACCAATTTGGATGCCTTTAATTTCTTTTTGTTGTCTGATTGCTGAGGCTAGGACTTCTAGTACTATGTTGAATAGCAGTGGTGATAATGGACATCCCTGCCGTGTTCCTGACCTTAACGGAAAAGCTTTCAGTTTTTCTCCATTGAGAATGAGATTTGCGGTGGGTTTTTCATAGATGGCTTTGATAATATTGAGGTATGTGCCCTCTATCCCCACACTTTGAAGAGTTTTGATCAGGAAGGGATGCTGTACTTTGTCAAATGCTTTTTCAGCATCTATTGAGAGTATCATATGGTTCTTGTTCTTTCTTTTATTAATGTGTTCTATCACATTGATTGATTTGCGGATGTTGAACCAACCCTGCAGCCCTGGAATAAATCCCACTTGATCGTGGTGAATAATCCTTTTAATGTACTGTTGAATCCTATTGGCTAGTATTTTGGCGAGAATTTTTGTGTCTGTGTTCATCAAGGATATTGGTCTGTAGTTCTCTTTTTTGGTGGGATCCTTGTCTGGTTTTGGGATCAAGGTGATGCTGGCCTCATAAAATGAGTTTGGAAGTTTTCCTTCCATTTCTATTTTTTGGAACAGTTTCAGGAGAATAGGAATGAGTTCTTCTTTAAATGTTCGGTAGAATTCCCCTGGGAAGCCGTCTGGCCCTTGGCTTTTGTTTGTTTGGAGATTTTTGATGACTGTTTCAATCTCCTTACTGGTTATGGGCCTGTTCAGGTTTTCTATTTCTTCCTGGTTCAGTTGTGGTAGTTTATATGTCTCTAGGAATGCATCCATTTCTTCCAGATTGTCCAGTTTGTTGGCATAGAGTTGCTCATAGTATGTTCTTATAATTGTCTGTATTTCTTTGGTGTTAGTTGTGATCTCTCCTCTTTCATTCATGATTTTATTGATTTGGGTCCTTTCTCTTTTCTTTTTGATGAGTCTGGCCAGGGGTTTATCAATCTTATTGATTCTTTCAAAGAACCAGCTCCTAGTTTCATTGATTTTTTTCTATTGTTTTTTTGGTTTCTATTTCATTGATTTCTGCTCTGATCTTTATGATTTCTCTTCTCCTGCTGGGTTTAGGATTTCTTCCTTGTTCTTTCTCCAGCTCCTTTACGCGTAGGGTAAGGTTGTGTACTTGAGACCTTTCTTGTTTCTTGAGAAAGGCTTGTACCGCTATATATTTTCCTCTCAGGACTGCCTTTGCTGTGTCCCACAGATTTTGAAGCATTGTGTTTTCATTATCATTTGTTTCCATGAATTTTTTCAATTCTTCTTTAATTTCCTGGTTAACCCATTCATTCTTTAGAAGGATGCTGTTTAGTCTCCATGTATTTGGGTTCTTTCCAGCTTTCCTCTTGTGATTGAGTTCTAGCTTCAGAGCATTGTGGTCTGAAAATATGCAGGGAATGATCCTAATCTTCTGATACCGGTTGAGACCTGATTTGTGACCCAGGATGTGATCTATTCTGGAGAAGGTTCCATGTGCACTAGAGAAGAATGTGTATTCTGTTGCTTTGGGATGAAATGTTCTGAATACATCTGTGATGTCCATCTGGTCCAGTGTGTCATTTAAGGCCTTTATTTCCTTGTTGATCTTTGGCTTGGATGATCTGTCCATTTCAGTGAGGGGAGTGTTCAAGTCCCCTACTATTATTGTATTATTATTGATGTGTTTCTTTGATTTTGTTATTAATTGGTTGATATAGTTGGCTGCTCCCACGTTAGGGGCATAGATATTTAAAATTGTTAGATCTTCTTGTTGGACAGACCCTTTGAGTAGGATATAGTGTCCTTCCTCATCTCTTATTATAGTCTTTGGCTTAAAACCTAATTGATCTGATATAAGGATTGCCACCCCAGCTTTCTTCTGATGCCCATTAGCATGGTAAATTGTTTTCCACCCCCTCACTTTAAATCTGGAGGTGTCTTCGCGTCTAAAATGAGTTTCTTGTAGGCAACATACTGATGGGTTTTGTTTTTTTATCCATTCTGATACCCTGTGTCTTTTGATTGGGGCATTTAGCCCATTAACATTCAGGGTAACTATTGAGACATATGAATTTAGTGCCATTATTAGCCTGTAAGGTGACTGTTACTGTATATTGTCTCTGTACCTTTCTGATCTACTACCTTTAGGCTCTCTCTTTGCTTAGAGGACCCCTTTCAATATATCCTGTAGAGCTGGTTTGGTGTTTGCAAATTCTTTCAGTTTTTGTTTGTCCTGGAAGCTTTTGATCTCTCCTTCTATTTTCAATGATAGCCTAGCTGGATAGAGTATTCTTGGCTGCATGTTTTTCTCGTTGAGTGCTCTGAATATATCATGCCAGCTCTTTCTGGCCTGCCAGGTCTCTGTGGATAAGTCTGCCGCCAATCTAATATTTTTACCATTGTATGTTACAGACTTCTTTTCTCGGGCTGCTTTCAGGATTTTCTCTTTGTCACTAAGACTTGTAAATTTTACTATTAGGTGACGGGGTGTGGACCTATTCTTGTTGACTTTGAGGGGGGTTCTCTGCATCTCCTGGATTTTAATGCTTGTTCCCTTTGCCATATTAGGGAAATTCTCTCCAATGATTCTCTCCAATAGACCTTCTGTTCCCCTCTCTGTTTCTTCTTCTTCTGGAATCCCAATTATTCTAATGTTGTTTCGTCTTATGGTGTCACTTATCTCTCGAATTCTCCCCTCATGGTCCAGTAGCTGTTTGTCCCTCTTTTGCTCGGCTTCCTTATTCTCTGTCATTTGGTCTTCTATATCACTAATTCTTTCTTCTGCCTCATTGATCCTAGCAGTGAGAGCCTCCATTTTTGATTGCACCTCATTAATAGCTTTTTTGATTTCAACTTGGTTAGATTTTAGTTCTTTAATTTCTCCAGAAAGGGCTTTAATATCTCCAGAGAGGGTTTCTCTAATATCTTCCATGCCTTTTTCGAGCCCGGCTAGAATGTTCAGAATCGTCATTCTGAACTCTTGATCTGACATATTACCCATGTCTGTGTTGATTAGGTCCCTAGCCTTCGGTACTGTCTCTTGTTCTTTTGTTTGTGGTGATTTTTTCCGCCTTGTCATTTTGTCCAGATAAGAGGATATGAAGGAGCAAATAAACTACTAAAAGGGTGGCAAAGACCCCGGAAAAATGCTCTGTAACCAAATCAGAAGAGACCCCAAATTGTGGGGGGGAGAAAGGGGATAAAAACAGGTTCTGAAAAAAAAAGAAAAAAAAATTTAAAAATAAAGAAATAAAAAAATATAAAAAAGAAAGAAAAAATATATATATTTAGATGAACTAGTCAAAAAACATTAAAAAAAGGGTAAAAGTTATAAAAAATTTAGCAGAAGAAGAAAAAAGAAAAAAGAAAAAAAATTGAAAAAAAAGAAAAAATAATTGAAAAAAGAAAAAAAAAATTGAAGTAACCGCAAGACTAAAGAATCATGGGGAGAAAGCCATGAGTTCCGTGCTTTGCTTTCTCCTCCTCTGGAATTGCTCTGCTGTCTTAGGAATTGAATCTGCTTTCTCCTTGATAGATGAACTTCGTCCTGGCTGGATATTTTGTTGATCTTCTGGGGGAGGGGCCTGTTGTAGTGACTCTCAAGTGTCTTTGCCCGAGGCGGGATTGCACCGCCCTTACCGGCGGCCGGACTAAGTAATCGGCTCGGGTTCGCTTTTGGGAGCTTCTGTTCCCTGAACGCTTTCCGTAGAGTTCCGGAGGACGGGAATGAAAATGGCGGCCTCCCAGTCTCCGGCCCGGAGGAGACGAGAGCCTGGGTCCCCACTCCTCAGTGCGCCCCCAGAGGACAGCACCCAATCACTCCCGTATGCCCAGCCTCTAGCCGCGCTCCGAGCTCACCCAGCCCGCGACCAGTTCAAGGTAACCCCGAGCTGAGAGTTCAGTCCTCGGCTCTGTCTCTGCAGCTGGCTTCTCCGTTCTAATACCTGCGAGCTCTCCGACACTCTGACACCCCCGATCCTTCTGTGACCCTGCGGGGCCTGGGGCCACGCTGGCCCCGCGTGGCTTCACCCCAATTTAGCCCCTGGAGCAATGTCCCTCAGTGGAACAGACTTTTAAAAGTCCTGATTTTGTGCTCCGTTGCTCCGCCGCTTGCCAGGAGCCGGCCCCTCCCCCCGCGGTCTATCTTCCCGTCGTTTTAGATTCACTTCTCCGCCAGTCCTACCTTTCAGAAAGTGGTTGATTTTCTGTTTCTAGAGTTGCTGTTCTTCTTCTCTTCGCTCTCCCGTTGGATTTGTAGGTGTTTGCAATGTTTAGATAAGCTATCGAGCTGATCTCCTGCTACCTGATGTAGTCTCAGGCTGCTACTTCTCCGCCATCTTGACTCCTCCTATTTTACTTTTTTTTTTATGTTCGGTTAGCCACGAAATAGCACATCCTTAGTTTTTGATGTAGTGTTCAATGATTCATTACTTACGTATAACACCCAGTGCTCATCAAAGCACGGGTGATGGGTATTAAGGAGGGCACATGTTTGTTTATTTTAGAGATAGAGGAAGAGAGAGAGAGAGAGAGAGCAGAGAGAGGGGCAGAGAGAGAGGGAGAGATTGAATCCAGAAGCAGCCTTCCTGGGTAAGCATGGAGCCTGATTCAGGGCTTGATCCCAGGTCACTGAGATCATTACCTAAGTGGAAACCAAGAGTCAGCTACTACAAACTGAGCCCCTCAAGCTCCTCTCCTGTCCCTCAACTTATTTAAAATGTATAATGTTTAGGGGCTTCTGGTGGCTCAGTGATTAAGTATCTGCCTTCAGCTAGGTTCACGGCTCCCGGGTCATGGGATCAAGCCCCACATCAGGCTCCCTGCTCAGGTGGGAGCCTGCTTCTCCCTTTCTCACTCCCCCTGCTTGTGTTCCCCCTCTCGCTGTCTCTCTCTCTGTCAAATAAATAAATAAAATCTTTTAAAAATAAAATGTATGTGTTTTATTTTTATCATTAGATATTACCCTTAAAATTTAATATGCACTCCTTAATGTACAAATTCCAGATTAAATGCCGTTACTGCCCTTCACCCTAAGAATATAAGGATCTTAGAATCCTCTTTCCATGTTACATTATTGTTCAGAATTTTAGTTCTTTCTCACTTTTGACATACCAAAATTCATCATTATTATTGTCAGTCTTGTTGCTATTATTTTCTATAGTCAATGCTTATTAACGAATACTCATATTCCTCAATTACCTTATATTTGCATTTATTTCTGCTTTCTATGATGGATCTCCTCTGGTCTGGAAGTTATACTTTCCTCGTTCTTTTAGTGAAGATCTCATAGTTCATTCTCTCAGTCTTTAACCAAGACATTATTCTTATTGGTGAATTAATAGTTAACTGGGTATAGAATCCTAGGCTGAAAGTGTTTTTTTCTTTTTCTCTCTCTAGAACTTTACTAATTTTTTAATTTTTTTGTTTTATATTTTGTTATGTTATTCACCATAAAATACATCATTAGTTTTTGATGCAGTGTTCCGGGATTCATCGTTTATGTAGAACACCCAGTGTTCCATGCAATACATGCCCTCCTTAATACCCAGCACCAGGATCACCCCTCCCCTCTAAAATCCTCAGTTTGTTCATCTCCCCCTCCGATTTACCCCAATTCACTTTTCTTTTCCTTCCCCTAATGTCCTCCATGTTATTCCTGTGTTCCACAAGTAAGTGAAACTATATGATAATTGACTTCATCTGCCTGACTTATTTCACTCAGCATAATCTCCTTCAGTCCCATCCATGTTGATGCAAAAGTTGGGTATTCATCTTTTCTGATGGCTGCATAATATTCCATTGTATACATGGACCATATCTTCTTTAGCCCTTTGTCTGTGGAAGGGCATCTTGGCTCATTCCACAGTTTGGCAATTGTGGACATTGTCACTATGAACATCGGGGTACATATGGCGCTTCTTTTCACTATATCTGTATCTTTGGAGTAAATACCCAGTATTGCAATCGCCAGGTCATGGGGTAGCTCTATTTTTAACTTTTAGAGAAATCTCCACACCGTTCTCCAAAGTGGCTGCACCAACTTGTTTTCCTACCAACAGTGTAAGAGGGTTCCCCTTTTTCCACATCCTCTCCAACACTTGCTGTTTCCTGTCCTAATAAGTTTGGCCATTCTAATTGGTGTAAGGTGATATCTCAGTGAGGTTTTGATTTGAATCTGCCTGATAGCTAATGATGATGAACATTTTTTCATGTGTCTGCTAGCCATTTGTACATCTTCATTGGAGAATGCCTGTTCATATCTTCTGCCCATTTTTGGACATGATTATCTGTTCTTTGGGTGTTGAGTTTGAGGAGTTCTTTATAGATCTTGGATATCAGCCCTTTGTCTGTAGTGTCATTTGCGAATACCTTCTCCCATTTCATGAGTTGCCTCTTTGTGTTTTTTTTTTTTTTTGACTGTTTTCTTTGCTGTGCAGAAGATTTTGATCTTCATGAAGTCCCAAAAGTTCATTTTCACTTTTGTTTCCTTTGCCTTTGGAGAAGTGTCTTGAAAGACGTTGCTGTGGCTGCTGTTGAAGAGGTCATTGTCTATGTTCTCCTCCAGAATTTTGATGGATTCCCATCTCACATTGAGGTCTTTCATCCTCAATTTTTTTGAGTTTATTTTTGTGTATGGTGTAAGAGAATGGTTGAATTTCATTCTTCCATACATAGCTGTCCAATTTTCCCAGCACCACTTATTGAAAGACTGTCTCTTTTCCATTGGATATTTTTTCCTGGTTTGTCAAAGATTATTTGACCATAGAGTTGAGGGTCCATATCTGGGCTCTCTACACTGTTCCACTGTTCTATGTGTCTGTTTTTGTGCCAGTACCATGCTGGCTTGATGATCACAGCTTTGTAGTAAAGTTTGAAATCAGGCAATGTGATGCCCCCAGCTTTGTTTTTCTTTTTCAACATTTCCTTAGCAATTTGGAGTCTCTTCTGATTCCATACAAATTTCAGGATTGTTTGTTTCAGCACTTTGAAAAGTGACACTGGTATTTTGATCAGTATGGCATTGAAAGTACAGATCACTCTGGGCAGCACAGACTTTTAACAATGTTTATTCTTCCAATCCATGAGCATGGAATGTTTTTCCATCTTTTTGTGTTTACTTCAATTTCTTTCATGAGTGTTCTGTACTTCCTCAAGTATAGATCCTTTACCTCTTTGGTTAGATTTATTCCAAGGTATCTTATGTTTTCTGGTGCCATTGCAAATGGAATCAATCCTCTAATTGTCCTTTCTGCAGTTTCATTGTTAATGTATAAGAAAGCAACTGATTGCTGTGCATTGATTTTTATATCCTGCCACATTACTGAATTGTTATATGAGTTCTAGTAATTTGGGGGTGGAGTTTTTTTGGGTTTTCCTCATAAAGTATCATGCCATATTTTTTTATTTTTTTATGATTCATATAGCTGTTGTTGAGAAATATACTTGTGGTTTGCTTTTTTCTTATAGAGAATATATATATTTTTGTATGGATTTACTACAAGACCTATAGGTGTGGAATCCATTTCATTTAATTTGCATTATATGTTTCTGGGTCTGCAAACTCACATCTTTCATTAGTTCTAATAAATTCTCAGATCTCTTTAGACATTGCCTCTCTCCTAATCTTAGTGTTCTCTCATTCTGGAATGGGGCCCCTTTCCATTCTTCCTGATTTCTACTGGTTGACTGAAGGACATTGTCATTTTTATCTTTCTACCTTTAAATCTGTGTTTTGTGTTTTCTATCTTGTGCTCGATTCCAGGTATCATTAGTTCCACATTCCAGTTCTTTATTTCCTGTTTGTTCATTCACTTGTCCACTTAAAATCATATTTTATTAATATATAATGTATTATTTGCCCTAGGGGTATAGGTATGTGAATCATCAGGCTTACAGATTTCACAGCACTCACCATAGCACATAACCACCCCAATGTCCATAACCCCGGGACCCTATCCCTATCCCCCACCCCCAAGCAACCTTAAAAAAAAGTGTATTCAGTACCAGAAACATCAACTTGCATTTCAGATTCTATATTTCAGTCTCTCTTCAATTTTTGCCTCTGAATATTTCCCTTCTTGTGAGCTCATCTATGCTTTTAAAGGAATCTTTGCTGTATTATATAACATGCTTAGATACTGTGTTGCAGGAGGGTTTCACATTGTGTAGTCAGCCTCCATGATTAAAGCTGATTTCTCCTGAGAAATCTTAAGATCTGGCAACACCAGGTCTGTTTCAGCAGCACTGAAATAGGCTAGAACCTTAGGCGGGGGAGTGTGCTCTGTGTTCAGTCTCTAAGTTGTCACTTGCAATATTATTCTCATCCCTGTGTTGGTATTTATGATCCAGCATTGAATGGTGCCTAATATTTCTAGCTTTGAGGCTCACTTCTGTCAAAGCCCACCAGCTAAAGACCAACAGGATTACCTGTAATCAAATGAAATTGCTTATATTTAGCTGTTGAAGCAAGTCAAATGGACAACACAGAATCTTGGGAGCACCCTCAGTAGGGAGGAGAAGGTTCTTAGAGTTTGGGGCAGTGCTAAATGATTCTCAGGAGCAATTGGGGAAGAAACAACCACAATGATGTCACTCCATAGTGACATTGTGGAGAAGTATACATAGTTCAGTAATTGGAAATCTCAGTAACTTGTGTTCAGGAGGTAGAAGAACCAAGCAGAGCTGAGACCACCACTGGTAAGACCTGCATTTGTTCAGAAGCAAAGATTGAAGGTAGTTTTCTAGCTGTAGTAGGTTTCCTATGCAGAAACATGGTTTGTAGGGGTTCTCCATGTCCCATCATGGGGGTTTTCCATGGTCTGTCCTGAACATTTTAGCACGAGCAATCAGTAAAGCTGATTTTCAGTTTTCTCACCTCTTAGGGTGAATGGTTTCTGTCAAAAAGAAGTCCCTGTTCCAAATGAGGGTACATTTCTTCTGAAGCTCCTACAGCAGGAGTAACTAGCTTCTTGGCCCTGTCCATGTTCCGGTCTCTGGTTTCCTGCCAAGTTCTGATTCATAAGGGCCATAAAGCTGTCATATATGTGACTCATCATATTCGCTGAGTATATCTCTTAATGCTATGTTTTAATTCTTTAAAGCCCAGTCCACAGAACACTGAGGAATTAACCTAAGAAAATGGCAGCTCCCTTCTGTTGTCAATGCAATGAAATTGATGAAGCAGTCAGGTGACCTGTGGTGAGGGCCATCCTCACCCCATTCTCCTAAAAACTTTATTTACCCTTTGTTGGTCCAAACACCCCAGTGTGAAAGTAGGCTGGCTCGGCAGGTTCCCTGGAGCATGTGCCTCATTCCAACTTGTGCTCCTTGACCTTCACTAGGTTCATGAAACCCATCACTGACAGGCAGATAATAACTGAAGAATAAATGGCCATGGGAATAAACTTGAGATAATAGCATAGAGACACTTGGTTGAAATGTGATTCATTTTCCATGTCAGAATTCTGAAGAATTAATTTCAGCTACTGATTTTTCTTATGTGTTTCTCTGCCTTAGCTGGCCTTCTGTTTTTTGCATGAAAGTTCAGGAAGCAGCCTGAGTTTATTATGCTAATTAATTGGAAAGTAGACCATGGATGCCACCCATTAGGATGCGCATTCGTTTCTGAATCTTTGTAAGAAATAAATTGTGTTTCTAAGCTCTTAGTTATTGGAAAACTGTGCGGAGATATCATTTTTAGTTTTTATGTTTTTAGTTTATTTTAGTAAATCTGAGGTTTAGTAAAACCAGTATCCTGGAAATAGCAAATCACTCTACCATTTTGTTTCTGTGGGTTTTGGGGATTAATTAGGTTGCATCCTAAGTATCTTTTAGTAGGTGATTTCTGATGTGGATGTTGAGCTAGACATGTTTTCACTTTGGGGTTCACTGTTTCTTGCAGTTTCCTTTTTTACTTTTTTACCCTTTTCAATGGAATGGATCCTAGCAACAACCAATCCCTATCCCAGCTCTGTTCTGTGTCTTTACTATTGATACAGAGAGAAGGCCAAGTGGTTACTTTGATCCTTTGATAGTTTATATTCCTTGTGAAACTCTGATCTATGAGAAACCCTTGGTACAGAGTGGATTCCTCTCTCCTTCTCCCCTGTAGCTCTTCCCCTCTGTCTCTCTTTCCTGCATGTGGACACACACACACAGAGACACATGCACACAAACACATACTCACTCCTACCACCACACAAAACACAGAATATAATTGCTAAGATTACGCCTGTTTAGCGACAACTCATTTTCTGAGTAAATGTTACAGTCTGAGGCTCTCTCTCTTTTAGCTTATTTTCTTTTTAATATAATATTTCTCCAATTGTAACATGCACATTTCTTTCACATTTTAACATTCCTGAAATTCTGAAATAAGGATGCACCTTACAATCAAAGGCTACTGAGACTGTATGAAATATAACAAGGTTTTCCTTGAGCATATCTTTGTGAATATTGGCTGTATAAATAACAATAAATTGTTATAGGGCTTAGCTATATGTATTTAATATAATTATATATCTGCTTTATAATATATTATATATTATATATAATTTAAAATAAGAACAATGATAGTGCTAAATTGAAAGACTATCATAAGAATTAACATTAAAATTAATATTAAAAGAAAATAAATTTCTTTAATTTTTCAGGAAATGGTAAAAGAACCAATTTATATTAAACTCAAATAAGTTCAAAAGTACCATATCTTATTGGCATGGAGGCCAAAATTATTGCTTCCTCTTTTGAGGAAAGTGATTTTTTTATTGTGATAAAATATATGTAACATAAAATTGACCGCTTTAGCCACTTTAAAGTGTACAGCTCAGTGACATTAAGTATATGCATATAATTCTACAACCATCACCACTGACCATCTCTAGAACTTTTTCATCATTTCAGACTGAAACTGTGTCTTTATTAAATAATAACTCCTCTTTCCTCCCTTGCTCCAGTCCCTGGCAACCATTCTATTTTCTGTCTTATACATCTGATTATTCTGGATACCTCATGTAAGTGGAATCATACAGTATTTGTTTTGTATCTGGCTTATTTCACTTAACATAATGTTTTCAATTTTCATCCATATGGTAACATGTGTCATAAGTTCCTTCCTTTTTAAGGCTGAATAATATTCCCTTGTATGGCTATCTCACATTGTGTTAATCCATTCATCTGTTGAAGGAGGTTAGGCTGCTTCCATTTTGTGGCTATTGTGAATAATCCTGCTATGAATAAGGGTCTACAAGTATCTCTTTGAGACCCTGGTTTCCATTATGTGGATATATATCCAGAAATGTAGTTACTGGATCATAGGGAAATTCTGTGTCTCATTTTTGAGGAACTGCCAGGCTATTTTCCCCAGGGGCTGTGCCATTTTCCATTTACATTTACATACCAGCAACGGATGAAGCTTCCAATTTATCCAAGATGAAGTGATTTTAAAAACTGTGTGTGTGTGTGCACGCGCGCATGTGTGTGTGTGTGGTTATTTTGATTAGGATAATAAAGGCATGTACAATATTAAATAGTACACAAAAATAGTACTGAAAATTCCATATCTCTTACCTCAACTCTAACATACTCTTCCATAACTCCAACCTGCTACCCAGAGGCAGCTCCTGTTCATTTCTCTCTCTCTTTTTTTTTAAAGATTTTATTTATTTATTTGACAGACAGAGATCACAAGTAGGCAGAGAGGCAGGCAGAGAGAGAGAGAGGGGCAAGCAGGCTCCCTGCTGAGCAGAAAGCCCCACGTGGGGCTCGATCCCAGGACCCCGGGATCATGACCTGAGCTGAAGACAGAGGATTTAACCCACTGAGCCACCCAGGCGCCCCTCATTTTTCTCTTTTGACAGTTACTGTCATAAGCCATACCTGGACTCTTGTGTTCATCCAGTTATTTCTTGATCTGTTGACATTAGATTCTGTCCAGTGGGTTTCCTATTTTGAAATGGTAGAATTTAGCTTACTCAAAGTTAGCATGTATTTCATGCTGATACTACTGCCCACATCCTACCTCCTCTAAGTTTTCAGGGTTGTATAATTTTGAGTTCTCCCATAGGTTCCTATTATATCTTTAAGTGAACATCATTAAACTTCCATCTCCTGTCTTCCTACCAGGCAGGATGAGACTGTAAGTGGCAGGCTTGTTCATCTCCGCTTTCTTTGGTCCTATTTGCATTCCCATCAAGGTTGGGAACCTTTTACCTTAGGATGAGTGAGTCTAGCTTAATGGCTATGAGTCAGACCCTAAGATCAGACTTCCTGGAAATTAATCTGGCTCTGCTGCCTACAGGAGGAAGATACTGAGTAAGTTACTTAGCTTCCTGATACCTCAGTCTGCATATCAGTGAAACGAAGGTAGTAGCAATAGCTACCTCACGGAGTTATTTTGAAAATTAAGGCAATCCTTATAAAGATGCCACAGTGCTTGTCATGCATTTAAGTGTCTGGTCAAAATGATGATGATGATGATGGTGACTTTGTCAGGACTCTTAACCTTTAAAATCTGTTTTTTAATTATGTTGATTCCAAATGTTAAATTATTAAACAGTTATCATCATGATTCTATAAACACTAGGGCTGTAAACCCAAGTTACAGTGAGGAAATATTTCTTTAGTTCTGGTTTTCAGTATCATGACCCCCTATACCAGAAGTAAGAAAGTATTTTTAGTGTCCAGGTGAAGTGGATTCTGTCTTTTACATTTCATAGTTGCTCAAAATAATGGGAAATTTTTGTTTGGCTTTCTATTTAATTCTACAGAATTCATATACAATTTTTCTGCCTGTGTGTGTATGTGTTTTTTGGAGTTTCTAAATGACTTTCTTTTAACATTGAGGGAACTCACATTTTCTTCCAAGTATACCTGTATCTTCCAGCTTCACATTTGTTCAGCCTTTCCTACTCAGGAAGATGGCTTTTGTGAAGCTCACAGGTATTTGTTTTAAATTGGACACACTGTTGGTAGACATCTGCCATACACGGGTTTCTTTTTAGTCATTTCTGGAATTATTCACTGTTTATTTCATCCCTGATTTTCCACTTCCTTGGTGTCTGCTATCAGGTTTGTTTGTTTTTTTTCATTGTTGTTTTTTTGTTTGTTTGTTTGTTTTCTGGAGTAAATTTGTAAGTTACTTATTTAAGGAGAGTATGTGTGAGATAAATTTTCTGAGTGCTGAAAATATTTGTCATTGTTGTTGTTTTGTTTCCTTTTTTGTTTTGCTCAAACTTGGGTGATTTCTTGGTCGAGTGCATAACTTAACAGATTTTCTGCCAGCTCTCAAGGCATTACCCGGTTGTCTTTCCAGCATGGGTTATTATAACGGGAAGTCCTATGTCAGCCTGTATGCCCCATGCTCTTAGCCGCCATCCACCTCCCTCACCAAGTCTGGGCTGCAGCTGCCTTGTTGGGCTTCCACTGACTTGCCTTTTCTAGCAGTCTGTGCAACTCGACATCTACTCTGGTTGTTGTTGTTGTTGTTGTTGTTGTTGTTGTTGTTGTTTAATCCAGTTACCCAAGATATAGTACATAATTGATTTCTGATATAATGTTCAATGACTCATCAGTTCAATATAACACCAAGTGCTCATCACACCATATGCCCTCCTTATTGCCTATCACGCGGTTACCCCATCCCCCTACCCCCTCCTTTTCCACAACCTTCAATTTGTTTCCCAAAGCCAAGAGTCTTAAATGGTGTGTCTCCCTAATTTCTTCCCATTCAATTCCTCCCCACCCCTATTGTCCTCTGCACTATTCCTTATGTTGCACATATGAGTGAAACTATATGATAATTATGTTTCTCTGATTGATTTATTTCACTTAGCATAATGACCTCCAGTTCCATCCATGTGGATACAATTAGTAGATATTCATCTTTTTCTGATGGTTGAATAATATCCCATTGTATATACGAACCACATCTTCTTTATCCATTCATCTGTTAAAGGGCATCTTGAGTCCTTCCACAGTTTGGCTATGGTGGACATTGTTGCTAATGAACATTGGGGTGTATGTGCTCCTTCTTTTCATTACATCTACTGTGGCTTTTTAAAATTTGTTATTTTGTTAAGTATTTGTTACTATTTTCCCTTCTTTTTAATTTTTTTATTATTTTATGAACATTTTAATGAGGTCTTTAACAGAGTGAGGAGAAGTAATGTGTGCTCAATGCTCCCTCTTGCATGAGAAGGACAGCTTCTTTATGGATATGGTTCTCTGTCCCTCTGGTTAGTTTCATCATAGGCTTGCTTTTAGAGAATGAACTTCTGGTTTTGTTGATTCTCCATGTTGTAGCTTTGCTTTGTATTTCACTAGTTTCTACTTTTATCTTTATTACCACCTGTCACATGTATTCTCTCCCTTTAGCTAATTTATTTGTTTGGAAGTCCACCCCTTACTTTTTAGCCTTTATTTCCCTAATATATGCATTTAAGCCTCTATGTTTCTCTCTTGTATTGTTTCAGCTGCATCTGTTGGTTTTGATATGTATTTTGTTTTGATATGTAGTCTTTTGATTCAAAAGGTTTAAGTCGTCTCCATAACATAACAGTGCAAGGTGAGGCAGCAAGCGCTGCTATAGAAGCTTCAGCAAGTTCTTCGGAAGATCTAGTGAAGGCAATTAATAAAGATGGTTACACTAATAATAGATTTTAACATAGATGAAAGCAGACTTTTAATGGAAGAAGATGCCATCTAGAACTTTCGTAGCTCGAGAAGAGAAGTCAATGCCTGGCTTCAAAGATTCAGTGGACAGGCTGACTCTTGTTAGGCACTAATGCAGCTGGAGACTTAAGTTGAAGCTAATGCTCATTGACCATTCCAAAACTCCCGGGGCCCTTAAGAAATGTGCTAAATCAACTCTGCCTTACTATCTGAATGGAACAACAAAGCCCAATGACAGGGCATCTGTTTACAACATGGTTTATTTTAAGCACACTGTTGCGACCTACTCTTAAAAAAAATATTCTTCTCAAAATATTATTGCTCATTGACAATGCAGCTAACCACCCAAGACCTCTGATGGAGATGTGCAACAAAATTAATGTTTTCATGCCTGCTAACACAACATCCATGGATCAAGGAGTAATTTCAACTTTTAAGTTTTATAATTTAAGAAATAGTTCTTACATAGATATTGATTTCTCTGATGGTCTGGGCAAAGTAAATAGAACACTTTCTGGAAAGCCTTAAACACTCTAGACACCACTAAGAATATTTGTGATTTATGGGAAAAGGTCAGAATATCAACATTATCACAAGTTGGAAGAAGTTGATTCCAGCCCTCCTGGATGAGTTTGAGGAGTCTGAGACTTCAGATGTGATAGAAACAGCAAGAGAACTAGAATCAGAAGTGGAGCCTGAAGATGGGACAGGGTTGCCGCAAGCTCATGATGAACCTTGAACAGATGAGGAGTTAACTTCTTTTGGATGACTAAAGAAAGTTCTGCCTTGATGTGGAATCTGCTCCTGGTGAAGAGTCTGTGAAGATTGTTGAAATGACAACAAAGAATTTAAAATATTAATAAGCTTAGTTGATAAAGCAGGAGTCAGGCTCAAGAGGATTGGCTCTGCTTGTGAAAGAAATTCTCCTGTGAGTAAAATGTTATCAAACAGCATCACCTGTATCAAAGAAATGATTCATGAAAGAAACAATCAATCGATTTAACAAATTTCACTATCATTTCATTTTAAGAAATTGCCACAGCCACCCCAGCCTTGAACAACCATCAGGCTGATCAGTCAGCAGCTATCAGAATCAAGGCAAGACCCTCCATAAGCAGAAAGACTGCGACCTGCTGAGAGCTCAGATATGGTTAGCATTGTTTAGAAATGAAGTATTTTAGAGTATATACATTTTTTTTTTGCTTAGACACAATGCTATCAAATACTTAGTAGACTACAGTATAATGCAAATATAACTTTTGTATGCACTGGGAAACTAAACAATTTTTTTTTTGCAATGGTCTAGAGCCAAGCCCACAATATCTCTGAGGTCTGCCTATATTTTTCATAAATTTACCTTAGCTTATATTTTTGCTCTTTAAATTTTAATTGTTCTTATACATTTTTATTTCAGCTGAAAATTTTTGTTTTTTTAAAATGATCCACTTCCATTTTTTCTATTTTTGATAGTCTTGTTACTTGCTCATCTTTAACTCTCTATTTACCTATTTCTGTAAATATATTATAAATGATTTTTATATTTCTATTTTTTATATTACTACAAATATTTCCATAAATGTTTTATGAATAAGTGTTGTATAATCTTACTATTCCAATATCTGAAATCTTCAATTGCTCAAAGCTATGCTTTTCCTACTGATTCTCACTCACAGTGACATGCACTCTTTTGTACCTGGTGATCTTTAATTGTCAGCTCATTACTTGATTTTATTATGTGGTTAAATCTGGGGAGATTTTACCACAGAGATTTGATTCTATTTCTGCTTGTAGCAAGGAGTCATTGCTTATTTGACAGTATGTCAGATCTTCAGAATTATGGTTCTGAAAGTGTGGTCCTCAGATCAGCAGCATCAACACTGCCCATGAACTTCTTAGTAGTGAAAATTTTTGGATGCCATTCCACAGTGAATAAGAAACTCTGAGGTGAAACCCAGCAATCTACAGTTAACAAGCCCTCCAGGTGATTCTAAGCCATGCTAAAATTTGAGAACTTCCATAAAGAATCTTAGCTGAGCATGAGGATTCAGTCTCGACTTCTTCATCTTGTGTCTCTAATTAGACCATATAATTTACTATCCTTGTTACTGTTGGCATTTTAAATCAATACAATTCTCCCACTTCTAGTGAACTTTTATGGGATTGTGGTAATCTTGGTGTTTTCCTTTTCAACCAGCAATATCTCAAAGTGTGGTCTCATTTTGTAGTAAGAGAAGCCCTCAGAGCATCGAGTCAGCTACAAAATGCTGCAAGTGACACTTTGCCCACCGAGGTCTTGATTGGACAAATGTATTTTTTATCCTTAAAGTTCTAAGTTCTTCATTTCTAAACATATTAAGCAGATTTATTTTATAACCTTTATCTGATAATATCAATAGCTACAGTCATTGAGTTCTAATTTGGTGATATTTTTGCTTACCCTTGCTAATTGTGGCTCATTTCCTTATATGTTTAATTTCAAACTGAGGTTTCTTTCAACAGTATCTATGGGCATTTTCTGAGGACTGTCTTTAACACATTCTTCCAGAAGGGATCTGCATTTGCCTCTGCCAAGAATCAGGGTGCAAGATTTCCAGCCCCAAACATACCAATCTAAGTGTTCGACTGCATTTTTCAAGGCACATTGAGGGTGTGAAATCTGAGTGTGAGTGTAGGCTTGTGGTTAGTAATTTTCAGAGCCGAATTCGCCCTGGCACTCTCCAGAAACACAGGCTATCCACAAGAATTTTAGACAAAAATAACTTCAAGGCTTTCCTGTCTCTCTCACTCACTGATGGAGAGGAAGACTTCTTGTTTGAGCCTGTGTCCACCTTCATAGTCTTATCACTAATTTTTCAACACCATATGGGCAGTATCTATATCTCTAAACCATAGAATGGTGTGTGGACTTATGGTGAGGATTCCACTGCTGTTGATAGTGATGGTAGAGGAGGTGGTGTTGATGGTGGCGACGGTAGAGATTGTGGGTGGTGGTAGCAATGATGGTGGTATGGAAAGGGTTATGGAATTAGTCACCTTTTTCTGTGAAATACTAGACAATAAGTATCTCAAGCTTTGCAAACCATATGACCTCTACACAACTACTCAACTCTGCCTTTGTAGTACAGAATAGCCATAGACATACATGAATGAATGGATGTGGGTGTGGTTCAATAAAACTTTATTTGTGGACACTGACATTTGAAGCTCCTATGGTTTTCATGTGTCATAGAATATACTTCTTTTCTTCAACCACTTCAACTGAGACTTAAAAATGCAAAAATCAGGACACTTGGGTGGCTCAGTCAGTTAAGCGTCTGTCTTCTGCTCATATCATGATCCTGGAATCCTGGGATCAGGCCCTACATTGGATGGGGAGCCTGCTTCTCCCTCTACCTCTGCCCCTTCCTCTGTTTGTGCTCTCTCTCTCTCTCTCATGAATAAAATCTTTAAAAAAATTATTAGCTTGCGGACTATACAAATTTGTGTGCTGGATGTGTCCTGTGGGCTACAGTTTGCCAGTTCCTGGTAGTAATATTAGTGTTGGGGATGATGATGATGGTGGTACTGGTGGTGGTAATGGCAGTTATGATGATGGTGGTAATAAAGATGGTGAAGTAGTGGTGAAGAAGGTATGAGAAGGTAGAGGTGATCATGGTGGTGATAAAGATGATGGTGATCAAAATGATGGTGGTGGTGATAAAGATAAAGATGGTGATGGTGGTAGTAATAGAGATAATGGTAGTGGTGATGGAGGTGAAGGTGATGGGTGGTGATGGAGATGATGGTGGTGATGATGATGATGCTGATAGTGATGATGATGATGGTGATGTGGTGGCAGTGATAGTGGTGGTGCTAATAGTGGTGGAAATGATGGCATTCGTGGTGATAGTAGTGGTGGTTATGGTGGTGGTGGTGATGGCCATGGTCATAATAGTGGTGGTGGTGACAGATGGAGATGATGCTGGTGGTGATGATGATGATGGTGGTGATGAAGATGATGAGGTGGTAGTGGTGATGGTGGTGATGGAGATGGTGATGGTGATGATTCCCCTACTAATGGTGGTGGTGCTGATACGGTGGTGGAGGTGATTGTGGTGGTGAAGGCAGGCAGCGGTAGTGTTTGTAAGATGATGATGTTACTAAAGGTGATAAATGTGGAACTGGTGGGGGGGGGCGTGTAGGTGCTATTGGTGAAGAAGCCACCTTCCTTTAACATCCTCCTTAAAACTGAGATGGAGAACCACAAAGCTAAAGCAAGTTAGCATAACTTTAATGGCAGCAATGATCTTAATACACAGGTTTCTCATTTCCAGTATCACAGCACTTCCTCTGCAGTTCTCTGATCATTAGTGAATCAGACTTAGAATTCCTTCAGACTCTTCCCTGAGGTACTGTGACACAGCCTTGTTCACTAGCAGATGTTTGGATTGGCCTTGTGCACAGGAAGTCCCAGGTCACCAAAAGTGATAAGTTCGATGATGCAACATTTTGCAATTGTAATGTGCCATTTAAATGTTAAATAACAATAACTGATCTGGTTCTGAATGCTTCATTAACTATCTCCACTGCCAAATCACAGGCTTTTCTATGTGTTTCTGCTAAAAGCAAATTTTAATTGTTTTAATGAGGATTTGCAGGCAGCTCTTTTCTCTCAACACTTGGGCACTGGCGGAAACACATACATCATTTGCTTGGCAGGAGGCAAGTATTTCTGTTTGCACAAAATGCATCTAATGGTGCTGGAATTTGGAGAAGACCTAGCACCTGGTGCCCTAATGGTTTCCTTAATTGAGCTGTACGAGAAGGGATTAAAAGTGTTAGGAGCAATCCATGCCTGTCACACATCTCAAGCGTCCTGGCTAAACTAAACTGCTAATTAGTTAATTTTCCACATCAGTTGCATACTTTTCTCTGATCTGTTTCTACTTGGAGATGCTGCTCTAAAGGTTATTTTATGTGTTAAATGTAACTGTTACTACACAAAATCTGTGGTGTATAAGGTTGTTAATCAGCCATGGAGGTGCAGATATTAGATACTATTTTGTAAAATTCCTTCTACTCCACACTAAATGAATTCTAAGCCCAACAGTGCAAATCTTTAAATCTTCCTGTGGGAGGGGTGTGGGGGGAGAGGTGGGGCAGGAGACAGAATTATTAAAAATCCATAATTGTTCACAGACTCAGAAATAAAGAAAAATATGAGACAGTGTACTTCCATTTGTCTATGTTCATGTCTGTTTGGAAATCATGGTACTTACGACACTGGTTCCCGAAACTTACACTTGATTTTTTCTAGTTATTCCTCAGAGTAAAGCACCTATTAAACATTAGAGACAAGTTTGAGAAAAATGCATTCTGTAATGTATAATCCCAATTTCTCCATGGATAGGTCCATGTATAATTCTACCATAATCATAATACATAATTCCTGGTGGAGCATGCTAAGGATTCTTTAAGAAGGGTGTATGTTGTAGGGGCTAGAAGCAGATAGAACACAAAATTGCTCATATCCTGTTCTTAGTGAGGAAGGTGGATGCTTTAGCTGCAGCATGGGCTGCCTATTCTGACTTGAAACTCCGCTATACCAAACCATCTGCTACATTTGGGTGTCTGAGAGCTCTGTTTCACAGGGAGGCGGCAGGTTTAGCCTGTAGTATTTTGTCCATCAGCAGGTCACATGGCCTGTCTGCCAGTGAGGCTTCTCTGGTCCAGCTAATGTTTGAGCGACCCCACCTCTGCTTACTAAACATCTATACTGTGTGTCATCCAAATTTCCCAGCCATATGTGAAATGCTTTTTCCTCACTCCAGAGGTGAAGACAGGGACTTTGTTTTGTGCTGTTTTTTTTTTTCTTTTTTTAAGACAATTTTATTTTCACAATATATTTGCCAGAAAAAGAGTATACTATTTTATCAACCATTCAACAAGAGAAATCAATCATAATTATCCCAGTATAATATAGGAATGCAGTGGTAACAACCATCCCCCAGTGAAAGCAGTAAACAATGCAATATATTCCTAAAATGGATTATTATTCAGCCGTAAAAAGGAGGGAATTTCTGATACATACAAAAACATCAAATGTATAGTGCAAAGTGGAAGAAGGCAGGTACAAATACCACATACTGTACGATTCCATTTATGTAAAATGTCCAGAATAATCAAATCCATAGAGGAAGAAGGTAGATCAGTGGCTGGCAGGGACTAGGGAAGGGAGGAATGGGGAGTGGCAGCTTACAGGCTATGAAATGATGAAAATGTTCGGGAGTTAGATAACAGTGAGGGCTGCACAACTCGGAATAGACTATAACCCTCAGAATTGTGCACTTCAAAAGGTAGGTGAATTTTATATTGTGCAATATATCTGAATAATGATGTTATTTTAAAAATTGAATACATCTACTAATGAAAAAGAAAAAAAGAGAGAGAAAGAGAGCAACAGAATCAGGATCTTCCTGAAACAGTTCGTGCCTTTCAGATGTGAGAGCTGACGGTGCAGGCCCACAGTCTGGTGTGCTTCCCAGCTTCTCAAATGCGTCACCATGATTACAACGGAATGAGGAGACCCTAAGCTTTGGAGTCCAATACACCTCGGTTCAAATCACACCCATTCCTCTCCCTCACTGAAGTATCCTCTCTGTTTGTCTTTAGATCATTCACAGGGAGGATTTAGGTCCTTGTAGAATTTGAAAGACACCAAAAGAGAGGTGACCCCTGAATCCCTGAGGCTCCTGGGGGCATTCATCTTCTTGGTGAAGAAAGCTGGTAAATCAGTCAGTGTGTGAGAGGCCAGGAAACCTAATTGATTCCCAACTCATGAGCAAATCCATCTTTTAGAGAGAAGACTTACATTATCCTACCTGAGACTGCTCTCTGGACCCAGATTGCAAATTTATCAATTAGCAGTGAAGAATTGCTCTGTTGGGGACTGGGGGCATGAAGCCTGTATGATCTCACACACCCTGTCCCTGTAATAAGTCCACTTAGGAATTTGCAAAGAGAATTAACTGCCCCATAGGCCTGTTTTTAATTTTTGTTCTAAAACACATTCATCCAAACCAACATGCTGCCCTTTGCTCTGGCTGGCCTAGGAGGGCTTCTGTCTCCTTTGGTGGCTTCTGTGTGGGTATTTAAGGACAGATAGATATCTCTTCTGCAAGTTCTGACAAGAGAAATGAGTTCAGTCAATCAATGATCTCATAGTCTTCTGAACGTGTAGACATGCAAGGTGGCTGGCTCACGTGGTTCTCTTTTCTCTATAGAAGTGGTAGTAGTACTCCCAGGCTTGTTGGACAATGGTCTGATGTCTTGGGTTCCTTCACAAGAGGCAGGCCTCAGAACAAGAGTTCAAGAGTATCAGTAGAGGAGAAGGGAAGTGAGACAGGAAGGGAAGGTGCCAACAAATGGTACATTTACAGCAAGATAACTTCTGGGGAACTCAGGGGACAGGCTGCTGGGGCCTTGAAATATTGTGCAGGACAATTGCCTTGGACTGTCTCAAAGGGACAAAGATGCTGGGCATTCCTCTATCCACTTCCCATCTCTCATTAGCTGAAGTTGCACCAGGGTCCTTTACCCCTCTGACTTAGGCCATGATAGCCAAAATGGTGCCATCAGTCTCAGAATGGTGGGAACCAGGACAGGGACACCCATGGATTTAACTCATCTTGTATATTTGAACTCATCGTCATCCCCCCTACTTTCCCAAATCTAGCCTTCATCCATTGTTTCCTACTTTGACAATAGCATCTCAGTTCACCAGGGGCCTGGGCCAGAAGGAGGGGTGCTTCATCCCCATATTCTCCACTCCCCTGCCTCATTGTACATATTTAAGGAAGCACTCAGGTCTGTTGTCTCTGCTTTGTACATGCTCCAGGACTGAACACATTTCTCCATTCATGGACCTTCCTGAGGTCCAGCCACCAGGACCTCAGCTAAGATGCCTGCTTCCAGCCTTTTCAGATATACTGGAGGGCCTCCCTCTCCACCCTTTCCCTCACTGGCTTCCTGGAGTTGTTAGGACAGGTTCCAGTGCTCCGGCCACCATCCCCACCCTCTTGTCTCTCCCAACACTCTGTACCATCCAGCTGCACTGCCCCCTGTCCTGCTGGTTCCCTGCCTTGAACCCTAAAGCATTTGACATCCAGGAACACTCTCCTCTCCCCTGTCTTGAACCCTAATTCCTCCTCACTATTCAGACCTTATCTTTAGTGATAGCTCCCCTGGAGGCTCTTTGCCAATCCTTAGCCCAGGTAATTGTTCTGAGTTTTTTGTGTATTCTCTAAAGGCAGGCTTCTCCTTGTCTAGATCACTGGGTACACTTTAGTGTTTATTCAGTCTTTCTCCTGTCAGGTGAATATATGGAAGTGCCTGGGATGTGCTCACCACATGCCAGGTGCTAGATATATGCGGACTTCCTTCCTTCCCTGGTTTTGGGGGAGGCAGTTCAAATTCCATTTTGAAACTTCCCTGGGGATGTTGCATTAAAGGTTGAGGCCACCTATGCTCCGGCCACAGTCTGCTCTGAAGAACTGGCTTTCATCCCCTCGGAGCCTGATTCTCCAACCTCAGACACAGAGATCATTGTCGCTTGGTGTGGGGAATGTTTGCTGGTCCAACTTAAAAAGGCTTCAGCATCCAGACTCCTAGGAAAACAGTGTTTCTATTACCTGTGGACATAATTATCTTTGATTAAAATAGGAATGAGATGGGAATCATTACCTGTTTGGGAGAAGGATCATAGCAGTTTGCTGGCTTACTGCTGGCTTATGTGCAGAAACTTTCAAAATGAGAACAGAATGCTTGTTCTTTGTGCCAAAGGAAGTTCTAGGAAATGGCTTGATGAAAATCCAACCCTCACCACCAAATGTATGGAAATATGTTTTCTTCCAATATAATATAGAATCTCTGCCTGGAGTAGCTTCTTCCTAAGTGAAAAGATTATTTATAAATCAAGAAAACCCATAGCATTCAATAACTCAGCTGATGATAAATGAGCTCTTAAAATACCTACCTCTCTAGGTTAGTGACTATGCAGTGATAAAGAAAGTTTTGTTTTCATCAGTGAAGTTCTTGTCACACACATTTTAGGATCCAGTTGTAGCCTATATTGACAAGACATCATGAGTTATCTGTCAAGCCCTGGTGGACCCCGTGGATGACCCAGGACCCATTTTGAGAATTGCAAGGATAGTGGAACTGCTGATCCCTGCCCTGGAAGAGCTCACAGACCAGTTGAGGCAAAATCCTGTCCAAGGTGAATCACAGAGAGAACATTGTGGGTGATGTCGCAGAGACCTGACCTGGCCGCTGCTCCGTGGGGGAGGTGATACATAGCATAGAGTTAACATGGAGTTAACAGGCAGGCAGGGTGGAGACAGCAGGGACAGGAGAGTATGACACACTCGGTGGGCTCATTACATGCACAGGCCAGTTCAAAGCGCAAATTTCCCTTTAGGAAAGTGAGACATGGGGCATCAGGCCTCATAGTCTAACCTCAAGCGTGGAGTCTGGATGGTAGGCTCACATGAGCCTCTCAGGAGAGACATAATCACAAGTCCCAGTGTAATCCTGTCCCTAACATCAACAGTGCTGAGGAAGGACTTGGCGAGCAATAGTATTTGTCAACACAGAGAGCACCATTCGTAGTTTTTGTACAAAAGTGAGTCAACCTAAATAAATTTGGGAGATTTTTCACAAACATCTCTACTTGAAGTGTCTTTTGAAAAATTAGAAGTGATAACATAAAAACACATTTCATCAGGGACAGAGGCAGCAGGTATCAGGAGCCAGAGACTGCCCCAAGATATCCGTGTGCCCTGCCTGGCTTGGAGGTCATGGGGGGCACTGCCTTGGAGACCTTTGGTCTGACCATCAACTGAGGAGGGCTTTCTGGGTGGCCTGAATCTGAGGAGCATCTCTGAGGCACCATAGCAGAATTGGTGACTGTAGGGCACAGTGAAGAGGAGTAAAAATTTGAGAATGGAATATTACTCAGTCATCAGAAAGGATGAATACTCAACTTTTGCATCAACATGGATGGAACTGGAGGAGATTATGCTGAGTGAAATAAGTCATGCAGAGAGAGTCAAGTATCATATGGTCTCACTTATTTGTGGAGCATAACAAAAAACATGGAGGACATGGGGAGATGGAGAGGAGAGGGAGTTGAGGGAAACTGGAAGGGGAGATGAACCATGAGAGACTATGGACTCTGAAAAACAACCAGAGGGTTTTGAAGGGGCGGGGGGGGTGGGAGGTAGGGAGGACACGTATTGCATGGAGCACTGGGTGTGATGCCAAAACAATGAACACTGTTATGCTGTAAATAAACAAATTAAAAAAAAAAGAATTAAAATGAATTAAAAATAAATAAAAATAAAAAAAAAGAAATAAGTCGTGCAGACAGAGTTAATTATCATATGGTTTCACTTATTTGAGGAACATAAGGAATAACATGGAAAGCATTAGGAGAAGGAAGGGAAAAATGAAGGGGGAAATTAGAGGGGGTGATGAACCATGAGAAACTCTGGACTCTGGGAAACAAACTGAGGGTTTAGAGGGGAGAGGGATGGGGAATATGTTTGCCTGGTGATGGGTGTTAAGGAGGGCACATATTGCATGGAGCACGGTGTTATACGCAAACAACGAATCATGGAACACTACATCAAAAACTAATGATGTACCACTATATGGTGACTAGCATAACATATTAAAAAAAATGTTGAGACTGGCTTCTAAACTGGAATTGGAAGGATGAGCCATGTGGAGAGTGACTTTGAAACTCAGTTTATTGGCAAAAGAAGCACCAAGAATCAAACACCAAGTAAACAAGCAAAGAAACAAATGAAAACAACAACAAAATGGGTGGGGGGACCAAGAGCTTTACCCTGAGCTGTGCTCCCTATTTTTGTGCCCCACCTCCCTTTCCTCATGATCGTCGATTTTGGCTGTCTTCTCTTCCTGGGTGGGTCCTCTGCCTGACAGGCTATTCACAAATATTTTCCCATGGATTATTCCATGGAAATCCTTGTCTCTGACCAGAGTAGTGAACGATAGGAGTTGGGGCCAGCTTTGCTGCCTTCACCTCCTCCTGGGCAAGCCCCACTCTGCCTTCAAACTAATGAATGAGCTGCGCTGAGTACTTATCTTGTGATCCTCAGAGACACCCCTGAGTAAGTGAGGATGCCTGCTTCCCTGGGTCTTGGGGGAGGGAGGGACAGTCCAGGGACCCAGGTCAGTGCTCCTGGGTCATGGGGGCTGTGCGGTGAGCACTGTGCCCCTCCAGAACTCTTGCAGGGCTTCTGGGAGATGACCCCAGGACACAGCCATCTCAGTGTTTGAAACCTTGTATTTGTAAACCTAGCTGAACACCATCTTCTGAAAAGTGGAAAACCACCCATAGCTGGGAGAACGGTCGTACTTGTACCTGGGACGGATGAGTAAGAGCACACCTGTGGTCAGCAGACATCCTCACACAGAAGCCCCTCAGTTAAAGAGGAAGGACTCGTGAGGCACCTGGGTGGCTCAGTTGGTTAGACATCTGCCTTCGGCTCAGTTGGTTAGACATCTGCCTTCGGCTCAGGTCATGATCCCGAAGTCCTGGGTTAGGATAGAACCCTGCTTTGGTCTCTCTGCTCAGGGGGGAGTGTGTTTCTCTCTCTCCCTCTGTGCTCTCTCTCTCTCTCTCTCAAATAACTAACTACAATTTAAAAAAAAAATCAGAAGGACCCACAAAGAGAAGTGACTGCTTTTCCACAGGGCCTTTGGGACCCTCATGGATGTCTCGTCATCTGCTGTGACAGCAGCAGACCAAGATTTGGTGGCTGGGCCTCTTCTGAACACTAATGTCACTACTCACACTGCCTCTTTATGATCAGTTTGCCAAAAAGATGAAATATGCAAACCCCAGGAATCCTAATCAGTGCTCTCTTGACTCATGGCACCCTAAAGTCTCCTGCAGGGCATTGGTCCCTCCCCACGGCGCTGAGGCCAACTGAATATGCACAGAGTTCTCTCTGCATCAGAGCCAGACCCCCAGTGCTGGTGACACCTTCTCAGGTACCCATTTCCCATGCTGTCCACAGCCCAACTGCCTCCATATTCCTCATATTCCACTCGAGGACCTTTCTTCCACAATGCCCTATTGCCAAAGTAGAGTTTATCTATGCATTGATGTTCAAGATCCTCCTAATGAAGCCTCTCCCCTCTCCCCTCCACCTTCAACTTCTCTGCTAGCTCCCCTCTGCCACAATTGTCCCAACACTACCTGCATGCCTCCCTGCCCCTTTGCCTGGTCTCATGCTCTTCCCTCTGCCTATAGCATCTGTCCTATACATCACCACCTGATATTTTACAAACTCGTTATTATGGAAAGTTTCAAACCCACATGAAAGTAGGAAAAGTGGACAATGGATGGAGCCCATGGACCCATCAACCAACTTCACTGATGATCAGCCCGTGGCCAATCTTGTTTTCTCTGTAGCTACCCACTCCTCCTCCTAAAACAGATGGTTTTCAAACAAATCCCAGACATCACATCATTTATTAAATCTGTGAATATTTCAGTATGAATCTCTAAAAGTCGGAAGTTCTTCCTTTTTTAGGTAGCTCTTCCTCATATACCTTCAAAAATCAACAATGCCTAAAAAAAAAAAAATTATAAGAACACTTTAGTGTCATCAACTAGCTAGCCTGTGTTCTCATTTCTCCAAGGTCTAATATAGAAATGTATGTGAATGCATGTATAAATGTAGAGAACTTATGTATGAATGTTTGTATAAGTACATGGATGTGTTTGTGTGTATACAGAGACATGTACACACACATGTACGTATAAAAACATGTCAATTCATTTGTTTGATTAGATTGAAATAAGATTAACATGTACAGTTAGGAGGTGCCTGGGTGGCTTGGGTCATGATCTCAGGATCCTGGGATCCAGCCCCGTGTCAGGCTCTCTGCTCAGCGGGAAGCCTGCTTCTCCCTCTCCCTCTGCCTGCTGCCCTGCCTACTTGTGCTCTCTGTCTCTCTGTCAAATAAACAAATAAAATCTTTAACACACACACACACACACACACAATTAGTTGCTATGTCTTCTAAGTCTCTTTAAAATACAGAATCTTTATTGTGTTTTCTCTCTCTCTCTCTCTCTCTCTCATTCTTCCTGTAGAGCTGTCCACATTCTGTATTTTACTGATTGCATACATGATGTCATTTGATATGTTCTCCTGTCCTCTGAATTTCCTATAATAGGTAGCCAGATATAGAGATTTGATTAAAATAAGACTGTGTTTTGCTTCATTTTGCTTTGTTTGGCATGAAGACTTTTGTGGGTGTTGACACAAAATGAACAATCATTTTTAAAAATTTTAAAGAGACAGTTAAGGAATTTTATTGAAACCCAAGTGAGAACAGCTGCCCGGAATAGACAATCTTCACAAAGAAGAAAGTGCTCCAGGGAAGGAACATTTGGTGCATGGCTACCTATGATTCTTTTTTTGTTTTAATATATATATATAAAGAGCTACAAATTATCATTACAAAGGATATTCCAGAAAATTATTGACTTTATCTTGTGTCTTTATTATGTGCAAGGCCATGGGACTCTAATCTTAGAGGAACCAGGAAAAGTTTTTTTGTTTTTCTTATCTTTGTGTTTGGAATACTCCTTTTTAGTTATTTTTCTAATGAAGCAGATGTACAACGTATGCTGAGGGCAGAAGCAGAGCTTTCAGGATTTGCCAAGTCTTTTTAACCTTGGTAAATGTTAAAGTACGGCTTCCCTGGGAGCCCAAGAGCAGGGCCCACAGGCATTAAAAGCTGAGAATTTCTTTTATCATGGGTGCTGCCATACGTTGTCATCAGAAAGCCTGTGATGTCTATTGTCTTTATTTTTGCCCTGCTAGCAGCCATCAGCAACTACCAGCGCTTATATAACACCTGTCTAGTTATCTGAGTGTAGCTTATATTCATTTAGATTCCATAGGAATATCTGTGAATGGCATTTCTCTAGTTCTTTGTGTTGGCTTCCCTATACTTGGAGATCAGTGTGACTGGGTATAAAACCCTGAACTCATGCTTTAGTGAGCATTCATTGCCTCGCTCTACTGGCTTCTGTGATTAAGCATTTTTATTCACAAGTTTAGTGATAATCTGGTTTTCTTACTCTTTTTAGTGACTCAGGTTATTCCATTTGTTTTCTTTAATTCCCAGAAAACCAAAGGTGTTTTTGTGTTTGTTTTCCTTTAAAGTTCAGTAGACTTACTATAATTTATATTGGATTTAGTCATTCTGGGTTAGTTTTCCCCGGTACTCAGTGTACCCCTTCAACATTAATTACAGGAAAATTTTCTTTAATCATAGTTTTAACATTTGCTCTTTTCCATTGTTTGTTTGCTTTTCTAAAGTCTCCTTTTGTTTTGTCTCTTTTCTATATGCCTTACTTTCCTTCAGAATGTTTTCAGCACCCCAAATGCACAAAGGGAAATGTACATCTTTGGTGTCACAGTTGAATTTGCTTTGGAACCTCTGCTCCCCCAAGATGCATACTATGTTCATTACCTGAGGACCTTTTCCTTGCCCTGTCCGTGATGCAGCCGTCCCCACCCTGAGCCAAACAACCTTCCCTTTGCTTCTACAATACAATTTGTCTGTTCTAGAATTTCACATAAATTGAAACATTCATGCTTTTCAAATTTAATACGTGTGAAAACATAACATTACATGTTATGTTTCTTTTACGGTGTGACCTACTGTGCTTTTCCACTCCTGTGTCCCTTCTGGTTTAGCCTTGACTTCTGAAATTACTTTCTTTCAAATTCTTTCCCAGGTTCTGTTCACATCTCTTTCTATTCTCAAATTACATTGCTTTTGATTTTTCCCAGTTCTGATAAATATTGTTTGCTCATAATATCTATCATTTTCTTAATTGCTTTTAGCTTAGTTTGAAGTACCAGATCACAGTTTCACGTTGGCACGACTTTCTGTTGTGTTTATTATCTGACTACTAATACAGTTTATGTCATTACGGTTATGTTATTATGGTTTATGTCATTGCTTATCTTTTCATTAATTTGACCTTTACTATTAGAAACTCATCTTTCTAGGGGTGCCTGGGTGGCTCAGTGGGTTAAGCCTCTGCCTTCGGCTCAGGTCATGATCTCAGGGTCCTGGGATCGAGCACCGCATCGGGCTCTCTGCTCAGTGGGGAGCCTGCTTCCTCCTCTCTCTCTGCCTGCCTCTCTGCCTACTTGTGATCTCTCTCTGTCAAATGAATAAATAAATAAAAATCTTTAAAAAAAAGAAACTCATCTTTCTATCTCCTATAAGAATCTAACATGGTGTCTTACAATAAAAAATTTTACTACTGTGTATTTACCCTAAAGATACAAACATAGTGATCCGAAGGGGCACGTGTACCCGAATGTTTATAGCAGCAATGTCTACAATAGCCAGACTATGGAAAGAACCTAGATGTCCATCAACAGATGAATGGATAAAGAAGATGTGGTATATATACACAATGGAATACTATGCAGCCATCAAAAGAAATGAAATCTTGCCATTTGCGACGACGTGGATGGAACTAGAGCGTATCATGCTTAGTGAAATAAGTCAATCGGAGAAAGACAACTATCATATGATCTCCCTGATATGAGGACATGGAGAAGCAACATGGCGGGGGTAGGGGGATAGGAGAAGAATAAATGAAACAAGATGGGATTGGGAGGGAGACAAACCATAAATGACTCTTAATCTCACAAAACAAACTGGGGGTTGCTGGGGGGAGGTGGGATTGGGAGAGGGGGAGCGGGCTATGGACATTGGGGAGGGGAGGCGTACCATAAGAGACTATGGACTCTGAAAAACAACCTGAGGGTTTTGAAGGGTCAGGGGTGGGAGGTTGGGGGAACAGGTGGTGGGTAATGGGGAGGGCACGTTTTGCATGGAGCACTGGGTGTTGTGCAAAAAGAATGAATACTGTTACGCTGAAAAAATAAATAAAATGGAAAAAAAAATTTTATACACACACACACACTTTTTTTCTATTAAACTGAAACCTAACTTACTATGATCGGTGTGAGATTTTTTTCACTACCTTGTGGAAAGTTCTGTCTAATTTCATAAAATCCAAGACTCGTGGGTGGAGAGGTACAAATCATGGAGCTGAAAGGAACCTTAAAGTTTCTCTTGCTTAACTACCTTATTAACAATTCCACTTTCATAAGCAAATTGCCCAAGATTACGCAGACATTTAGTATCAAAGCTGTGACTAAATCCCTGGTTTCCTGGCTCTTGGAATAGTTTTCTTTATATCATGACAGTCCCAAAGTAAGGAAAACTTGTTTCCATATGATACAAAATTTGTATAGATGTTGTATACTTACTTTTTGTTTTATTTTTTTTCTTTTTCACAATACCTATCAGTTCTCTCTCTTTCTTTTTCAATTCACTGAAAGTATTTATTTGAGCCATAAAATTTATCTCTTGGAAGCCCATGTACTTTGAAATATCAGATGTGATAGTCTGATCCTAAGTAGAAAGGATCATAATGGCTTGAATTACTTAGACTCATCATTTTCTTTTTTTTAATTTTACTTATTTGTTTGTTTGTTTCAGAGATAGAATTGAGTGATTCATCAGTTACATTTAACACCCAGTGCTCATTACATCAAGTGCCCTCCTCAATGCCATAACTCAGTTATCCCTCCCCCCAACTCATTCTCTCCAATGCCTATCAGTTTGTTTCCTAGAGTTCAGCATCTCTTATAGTTTGCCTCCCTCTCAGTGTTTGTCTTACTTTATTTTTCTTTCACTTACCCTATGCTCATCTGTTTTGTTTCTTAAATTCCACATATGAGTGAAGTCATATGGTATTTCTATTTCTCTGACCAATTTATTTCAATTAGCATAATACCCTCTAGTTTCACCCACACCATTGCAAATAGCAAGCTTTCATTATTTCTGATTGCTGAGTAATATCCCATTGTGTATATACCACAAATTCTTTATCCATTCATCTGTCAGTGGACACCTGGACTTTTTCCATACTTTGGCTATTTTGTACAATGCTGCTATAAACATTGGGATGCATGTGTCCCCTTGAATCACTGTTTATATCTTTTGGATAAATACCCAGTAGTGCAATTACTTTTATTTATTTTATAATATAAAATATATTATATATATATATAAATATATAATATAATTTATCGTATCATTTTCTTATCTGTCTGGTATGCATCTAAACTTGTGAACTCTGGTACAGATAACAAGAACCAGGGAAGGAAGAGTAACTGGGGATCACAGGCAGACACATGGAGCTGCCCCCTCACCCCACTCTCCCACCCCGACCTGCCAGCAGCTGTAAGAGATGAAGATGCAGCATAACTGACTGGTGTGATGCCTTCCAACTGGCTTCCAGTGCTGGTCATAGAAACAGCCTCCAAGACTTCACACAGAGAATGAAGTTGGGAGATTGGCCATTGATCACTCCAGAAAGAGTTTTGTCAACAGGAGGCAGCTTGCAAGATGTAGTGGAGGCTATTTAAGCAGATGAAGGGTCAAATAAGAGACAGCCACTGGTTCTGAATATCATGGACTGAGAAAAATATATATAAAATAAGCAAAGTATTATTTGTTATACAATATAAAAAGTGATATTATATAAACCTATATGTGCTGTAAGGAGCCTGGGAAGAACAGCACAGTCACTGGATTAGGACTCCAAAAAGCAGTGGGGAGGAGGTTGGTGGGTTACCCCAACGAGTAGCAACATTTTCTCTCCCTGTTATCTCCGAGCTGCTAAACTCCCGCTGGTGGAAACCTGCTATCAGGAAGGATGGGGTAGAAGTGAACACAGAGGAAATGAGCTAATAGGGATTACAAAGTGAAATACAATGTACATATAATAAGCTGGTCTGTGTTTAAAGACATAGTGAAGGATGTTGCAAGTGATAAAGATAAGATTTCACTGATTTCAGCCTCTTTCATCCCAATAACTTATGATGCTCATAGTTGGAAAAATTCACTTCAAGAAGAAGTGAATTTAAGTATGTTTAATATATTTATTTGAAGACTTTTTTAAAAAGAGTAGATTATCCTATGTACAATGGAGCCAACTAGAGCAACAGGCCAAAACTTGCACTATATACATTGGAACAAAACCCCTCAACCTTATGTTCAGAATCATCATTTTCTGTGGTGCAGAGTCTGATTCAGTGCTCCCAGGTGTATTGGCGAGTCCACCTTTCTAACAAACTTCCAGGTGGTGCTGGTGCTGCCAGGTCTCGGCTGGTACTTTAGGTGTCAAACTGTGGACAGCACCTCAGAGACCTAAGTTGTGCCTACCTCAAGATGCTGTAATATCAGATTCACATTTGCACCTTGTGCAGCTCAAGGAGATCACTAAGTGGGGATTATTCTAATTACATAACACTTGAGACTTTATTTCAACTGTTCATTAAGTACTTACTGCATACCAGGTGCTAGAGAGGGAAAAGGTAATATTGGTTCTTCAGTCTCAAGGAGTTCTGGGAGAAGAGTAGGGCCAAAGGCTGGAGGAGGATGTTGACATTAGCAGCTGTCATGTTTGCTGAGGAGGAGGCAATAGGAGCCATAACAGAAACTGTAATACAGTGGCTGAGAACACACCAGAAATGGAAGAGGTCCCTCTGGCTGGGCAAGAACATGCAACTCCATTGAAGATGTAGAGTTGGAACAGATGCAACCACATCTCTTTTGTAAGATACTTAAAACAGATTTGAGGAGAAGGAGCTCAGTCTGAGAAAGCAAATTACACTTCAAGAAGATTATTCTAAGCTTTGTAGTACATCTGGCAATCACAAACCCTACAAGGGGCCCAATTTTGAGTGGCTTCTCTGTAGAAGGACAAGATTAAAGAGGTTGAGGGTTTGGATCAGAAGCACCTCAATGAGCATATTGTGCTAGCTTGGAAGAGGATCAGTCCCAGAGAGGATGCTGACACATGTGCCTTGCATGTTGCCGATGCTCAAAAGATCTTGTCTAAATAGTTTAATTAATGTTTTTAGCTCTCAGACTGTAAATTTGTCTCCAGAGCTAAGTATTTCTCAGTAGCACATCAGCAGATGTGGCAGTGTGTTTTTTGACCTCCCTTAAATCTGACACAGTATCACATAAATAATACCCACCATCTCTCCGTGCATATGCTGTAGCTTGACTAGTCATTTGTCAAGTCTACTAAAATGTTATTTTCCAGTTAGTCACAAAGGTAACCTTTCTATCTCTTGGCCAGTCTGACATTTTAAATTCTTGTAGCTACCACCAATAAAGCAATTATGGTACCAGAAAATTCCGAAATCTAACAAAAAGCTGGAGTACTCAAAGTCCCTAAGATGGAAACGTTTTCATAATAATAGCTACTAACTCGCAAAGAGGAAATTCTTGAGGAAATTCATTCTTTTTGTTGTTAGGAAAAGCCTAAGCATTTATAAATCTTAAGAAAATGTTGTCTTTACATCATCATTATTTTTTTCTCCTTATAGGAAAATTACTCAGGTGCTTTTGAATTATTTTATTTAAAATTTTTAAAGTATTTTTTATTTCTTATTCAACTGTAGTTGACATACCATCTTAGTTTTATGTGTACAACATAGTAATTCAACAAATCTATGCATTACTCAGTGCTTGCCGTGATGAGTGTAGTTGCCATCTGTCACCATACAACATTATTACTGTACTTTTCATCCCCATGACTTATGTATTTTATAACTGGAGAATTATACCTTGTAATCTCCAGGTCCATCCATGTTGTTGTAAATGGAAAGATCTCATTCTCTTTCATGACTGAGAAATATTCCATTATATATGTGTGTATGTATATACGTGTGTATACACACACACACACACACACACACACACACACACATACACATACTACATCTTTATCCACTCATCTATTGATGAACCCTTGGGTTGCTTCTATTCTTGGTTATTGTAAACAATGTTGCAATAAACATAAGGGTGCATATATATTTTCAAATTAGTGTTTTCATTTTCTTTGGGTAAATGCCCAGTAGTATTTGGTATTTTGATCATATGGTATTTTTGTCTTTAATTTTTTTGTTTGTTTTTTTTGTCTTTAATTTTTTGAGGAAGCACCATACTGTTTTCTATAGTGGCTGCACCAATTTACATTCCCACCAAAAGTGCATGAAGGTTCCTTTTTTCCACATCTTCACCAATACTTATTATTACTTGTCTTTTTGACACTAGCTATTCTGACTGGTATGAGGTCACCACGGTTCTGATTTGCATTTCGCTGATGATGAGTGATGTTGATCATCTTTCATATGACTGTTTGCCATTGGTATGTCTTCTTTGGAAAAATGTCTATTTAGGTCCTCTGCCCCTTTTTAATAAGATTTCTTTTTTATTTTGTTTGGTTTGGTTTGGTTTGGTGTTGAGTTGTGTAAGTTCTTCATATATTTTGGATATTAACCTCTTATCAGTTATATATTTTTATCAGATACATCACTTGCAAATATCTTTTGTCTTTTTATTTGTTGAGGGTTTTCTTTGCTGTGCAAGGAAATGCATTATCTCCAAAATCTTAATCTTTCGTATCTTTTTCTTTCTCCTCCTCCTTTTCTTTCTTTCTTTTTTTTCTTCTTCTTCTTTTTTTTTTTTTTTTTGAACATTCAATATGCTAGAAAAGAATCATCTACGGAGAAACAATTTAGAGGGGTTTTTAATTGTATCCCATATATGTAGATGTTTCTCTAAGTTGAGTACCATTAAGGCAGGGGAACTTCTAGTTCAATTCCTGGAACTGTGTTCAAAGTCCAGTAGGCATGTGTGAGCATTGAGTTAGTGCTAATAACATACATTAGAATGCACACGTGAGTGTTCCCTTAGTTGGGGAATTTTGTCTATACAGAACTAATCGTGTGGGTTTTCTTGTCATTTATCTTCTAAATCTGTGTGGGACATTTATTTAAACCTTTTCTTCCTTGGGTGTATGTTTTCTGCTTAAATGAATAGCCATGGACCTGGGAAGATTTGGTCCCCATTACAGATTTACAGTCTTATTTTCCCTGTGGACTGGCCCGGTGTTAATGTGATTGTATTTACCCGTGTGTTTCAAGATGTTTGCTGGCAATCATAGATTTCTCTATAGCTGCAGTGGTTCCGATTTCTGCAGAGTCTCCTGTATTTGGAAGCAAAGACTTTATAGGGATGTGAGTAGTCAATTTCTGGCTTTCTCTGACTGGTTGCCCTGATAGAGCCTTTTAAAAATTGGTAGCAGAGGTAGGACTAGACTACAGTCCGACCGGATCCTACCCACCCCCTGCACCCCCCCCCCCAGCTTCTGTGCGTATCAGCTGACTAGTGCAAGCTGAAACTGAAAGGTTCCAAGTGATTAGCTTGTTTTCAGATGTGATTTTCTTATCTCATCTCTGTTTCCTCTTCTTCCAGGAGAAATGGGACCCATGCGGCAAGTGTGACCCTGGAGTGCAGACTGCCAGCCTGACACCCAGTCAGGGAGGGAGAGAGCATCATGGATGGTATAATTGAACAGAAGAGCATGCTAGTGCACAGTAAAATCAGCGATGCTGGCAAGAGGAATGGCTTAATTAACACAAGAAACTTCATGGCCGAGAGCAGAGATGGCCTGGTGTCCGTTTACCCAGCACCACAGTACCAGAGCTGTCGGGTAGTGGGTAGTGCAGCACCAGCCAGCCTGGATAGCAGCAGGAATGAGCCGGTCCAGCAACTGCTGGACCCCAACACACTTCAACAGTCTGTGGAGTCCCATTTCCGACCCAACATTATCCTCTACTCAGAGGGTGTGCTGCGTTCTTGGGGGGATGGCGTGGCTGCCGACTGTTGCGAGACTACCTTCATTGAGGACCGGTCACCCACCAAAGAGAGTCTGGAGTACCCTGATGGGAAGTTCATTGACCTCTCGGCTGATGACATCAAGATCCACACCCTCTCATACGATGTGGAGGAGGAGGAGGAATTCCAGGAGCTGGAGGTCAGATGATGTGTTTATCATGAGCCTTTGGGAACGGGACATGGAGATTGGGTGGGGACTTATGAGTGCCTGGCAAAAGTTAGGGATTGCAATTAATGTGCAGAAATGCGGAGAAACTGAAGCACTATTAAATATTAATTGAAGATAAAGTGGAGAAAGACTAGTAGGAGCTTCAGCAGGGATGCTGGCAGAGATGACCCAAGGGAATAGCTATGAGGAAGGAGCTACTAGTGGACTAAAGTGTTGCCAGCCCCAGAAGTCAGCTGGGGATTCCTCCTAATGGCTCCCACTTGGGAGAGAGGGCTCATTGGCAAAAGTGATCAAGGTTAGAGGACCTAGCACATGGTCCTAGTGCCACATGAAGCTGGAAAGTCATGCGTGGGGACCATTTGAGAAGAGTTTTTGCTGTCACAAGAAGTTTCCTTAATTTGGCATTCCAGAGCTCCTACTAAGGGAGTCTTGGTGTAGCTAAACCTGCTGGGAAGAAACAGTAGGAATGCTGGCCTAAAGCATAGATGAGTTGAGTTGTTACAAGAGTCACTGCTTCAGTAGACTGAAGGGTAGGTAAGGGCGTTTGGGTTACCTGCTTTATAACACAGCACAGCAGCCAAGTAAACCAGAAGCATCAGGCCTGGAGGTGGAATGAAAACCAGAATGAACTGGAAGGAGATGGTTTTAATCAGAAAGGAAATTCAGAAATGGGAAATGTTTTGTAGTGATTCTTGTGAATGGAGCCTATGAAAACCAGCTGGGAGGGAGTCCAGAGAAGTCAAGTTGTAGGAGAGGCTATCAGAATAGACCTTTATACCCTCTGGTGACACTTGTTAAGGGGAACAGGATGGGGTTGGCTCTGGCAATGCTGAAGTTTTTAGAAAGCTGCAAGAAGTACTTTGGCTTCCATTCATAGCCTTTTTCACATGTCCATTCGTTTTCAAGGCCTGAGGGCATTGCTAAATGCAAAAGTATGAATGTCGCTTGACCTGCATGAAGTTCAGGAAACAAATATACAAAAAAGCAATTTGCACAAAATACAGGAGTGATGATGGTAGAGTACCAATCCTGCTCTGAGAGCATCAAGAGAGGGAGGAGATGAGACTCCAAGTATAATGTTGGGGGGGGGGGGGTCAGGAGTCATTACAGAAGAAGCACTCCCTGCATTACATCTTGAGAAGAACCAGAGCAAAATGGCTTATGGGGAGTGGTGGTGGGAGAACTCTGGTCCAAGGGGATATCATGAGCAGAAAAAACACGGAGGCATCCAACCTAGGTCTGCCTGGGACTGTAACTGATTGCAACAGTTAAGACCTGTGGATCATGGTGAAGCTGGGGAGACAGGACCATACCAGCCTTCTGAGAGAGGCTAGAATTTAGGCAAGGTCACAAACCTAGATGCCTACAAAAGTAAAGACAGGTAACAACATCAAGAAGGAGCCCTATATTGAGGACAGTGGCCTGAGACTTGAGAGTCCAGGCCCACCGTCAGCTATAGGAGTCCTGCTTGCTACACCTCATAGACCACACTGCTAGGCACCCCAATGGACATCATGGGTGGGGTAATCCCTGAGGGTTTTCAGACAGGAGGGCTGGGGTCAAATTCAAGTTTTCAGAAGCTGCTATAGCTGCAGAGTGGAACAGAGTGGGGAGATAGAGGGGAGAGGGGAGGGATATGGGGCTAGGACTAGACTGGATTTACAGAGCCTATGGGGACCCATCCTAAAAGATGGTGAGAGAATCAGGACAGTAGTAGAAGTGAAGAAGAAGGGAAATTTGCCATTGTTCAGCCACGATGGGAAAGAAGGTGTCAGGTCTGTCCTGTGCAGAGATGTCCCTAAGCTTTAAAACGGTCAAGCTGGCCATCGGAAGATTTTCAGCTTTTTAGGAATATTTGGAAAATAATAAATAATACTAAAAATGTAAAAGAAATCTGTGAATGTTTCCATCATCACTTTATCACTTGTGTGAGCTTTATTCCTCCCTCCCTCTCCTTATATCCATCAACTTAAAGTCCATATCCTTAAATAACTACATTCCACCAGGGTAGGTGTGGATGAACAGGTGAGTAACTCATCTTCTTAGTCCTTAGTTTACTTCTGTTCTGAGACTTCATAATGAACAACACTAAAAGGAATTGTAGTCCTTTTTCTTTAAGATTAGCATGGGCTTCAGATTGAGCTTACACATAAACACAGCCATTATTTTTTTTATTTTTATTTATTTATTTTTTCAGCGTAACAGTATTCATTGTTTTTGCACAACACCCAGTGCTCCATGCAATACGTGCCCTCCCTATTACCCACCACCTGGTTCCCCCAACCTCCTACCCCCGCCCCTTCAAAACCCTCAGGTTGTTTTTCAGAGTCCATAGTCTCTCATGGTTCATCTCCCCTTCCAATTTCCCTCAACTTCCTTCTCCTCTCCATCTCCCAATGTCCTCCATGTCATTTGTTATGCTCCACAAATAAGTGAAACCATATGATACTTGACTCTCTCTACTTGACTTATTTCACTCAGCATAATCACTTCCAGTCCCGTCCATGTTGCTACAAAAGTTGGGTATTCATCCTTTCTTTTTTTTTTATAAACATATAATGTACTTTTATCCCCAGGGGTACAGGTCTGTGAATCACCAGGTTTACACACTTCACAGCACTCACCATAGCACATACCCTCCCCAATGTCTATAACCCCATCCCCCTCTCCCAACCCCACCTCCCCCCAGCAACCCCCAGTTTGTTTTGTGAGATTAAGAGTCATTTATGGTTTGTCTCCCTCCCAATCCCATCTTGTTTCATTTATTCTTCGCCTATCCCCCTAACCCCCCATGTTGCATCTCCACATCCTCATATCAGGGAGATCATATGATAGTTGTCTTTCTCTGATTGACTTATTTCACTAGGCATGATACCCTCTAGTTCCATCCACGTCGTCGCAAATGGCAAGATTTCATTTCTTTTGATGGCTGCATAGTATTCCATTAACACAGCCATTATTTAAGTACAAATATTCATTTCATGATATGTCTCAAATCACATTTTTGGCAATCAATTACTAAGTCCATTTTTTTGCAACAATTTTCAGACAATGACCTCGGCCCATAGATGTGGCCTTTGGAACTCTGCAGAGGACCAGGACACACTTAGAGACAATCTTTTAAATTAAATGCTAGGAGGTTGGTGATTGGCGCAACAGCCTTTCCTACCTGGTCAGTCCAAGGCTTTGACACGTAATACAGGTTTCTGGGGAAATGAGATCTCCCACCCAGTCTGTTTCCCTGTCCTGTCAACAGTAGTGATAGCCCATCAGAAACAGTTAACTTTAATGACACAGAAGCTGGACTCTTTACTCATGATGTAGTACTCATGAGTAAGTGATGTAGTACTTACTGTGTATTAACATGTTTATAATCACCTCTGATACAATAAGGTGGAACATGCTCTCATTTATATCTTAGCCAGAAAGGGCACACCCAATGACATTGATGGAATAAGTTGTTTAAAAGTTGGGCTGCCTCATAGGAGACTTTCTGGTTGGCAAACCCAGACCAAGAAAAGGCTCTGCACAGGCTCTGAGGGGAAAGAATCAAGACACAGTATGTCTCCTGTCACTACTTCAGTGCTATTTAGTATAGCTATGGAAGTCCAAAGTGGTTGACTTGGTCCATGAGGAATTCTGTAAAAACAAGATATTTTCTCAGCAACGTTCTTATGGTGTAGCCATGGCAATCTTTATTTATGAAAGAAAAACTAATGAGTGGCTAGAAGAGTCAGCATGCGTGCAACCACTGTTGTAAAGTTTACTGTTTTTCCATTCCATGAAATAATAAAGGGGCTTGTATCAGTTAGCATTTGCTGCATAACAAATACCACAAAGTCTGATGGCTTAATACATTTATTTAGGTCATGATTCTTGGGGTCAACAGCTGGAATGGGTGTCAGCCGGATGGTTCTTGCTCTGCTCATCTCACTCAGTTTCCCTCACTAGTCTGTGCGTAGCTGCAGCTCAGCTATGCAGCTGTACTAGAGACTGCTGTCTGGCCATTGGCTGAGATGACGGAGGTGGCTGGACCACATGTCTCTAATCATGCAACAGGTCATGCCACCACATGGCAGTCATGCTAGAGATTACAGGAGCAGCAAGAGAGGGTGAGTCCCCACATCTGAGGCCTTTCCAAATCTTTGCTCGTGTTATGCATGCCATTGTTTTACTGCCCAAAGGAAGGTGTATGGCTAAGCCCAAAGCCAGTGTGGGAGGGACTTTTTAGGATAACAATATGCGAACAAATTTGGTACCAATTATTATAGTCTGTAGTCTACCACAGAGCAAAAGCATTTGACCTATTTGAGGTCTATTTTTTTTCAAGATCATCTGATTGAACAGAGAGACAACAGCCATAGTTATTTTGTGACTTAAACAGAAAACACAGTAGATATTGATCTGAAGCCCTTCCCAGAAGACAGTACTACTTCAGAGAAAACAATAACAAAAAATAAGAATTCAACTTCTTCACTCAGTCTAGAGCAAACCGATACTATTTCCTAAAAGTTGCAATTTTCAGGAGGGAGGAGTCAAGATGGCGGAGAAGTAGCAGCCTGAGACTACATCAGGTAGCAGGAGATCAGCTCGATAGCTTATCTAAACATTGCAAACACCTACAAATCCAACGGGAGAGTGAAGAGAAGAAGAACAGCAACTCTAGAAACAGAAAATCAACCACTTTCTGAAAGGTAGGACTGGCGGAGAAGTGAATCTAAAACAACGGGAAGATAGACCGCGGGGGGAGGGGCCGGCTCCCGGCAAGCGGCGGAGGAACGGAGCACAAAATCAGGACTTTTAAAAGTCTGTTCCACTGAGGGACATTGCTCCAGAGGCTAAACCAGGGTGAAGCCCACACGGGGCCAGCGTGGCCCCAGGCCCCGCAGGGTCACAGAAGGATCGGGGGTGTCGGAGTGTCGGAGAGCTTGCAGGTATTAGAACGGAGAAGCCGGCTGCAGAGACAGAGCCGAGGACTGAACTCTCAGCTCGGGGTTACCTTGAACTGGTCACAGGCTGGGTGAGCTCGGAGCGCGGCTAGAGGCTGGGGATACGGGAGTGATTGGGTGCTGTCCTCTGGGGGCGCACTGAGGAGTGGGGCCCCAGGCTCTCGGCTCCTCCGGGCCGGAGACTGGGAGGCCGCCATTTTCATTCCCGTCCTCCGGAACTCTACGGAAAGCGTTCAGGGAACAGAAGCTCCCAAAAGCGAACCCGAGCCGATTACTTAGTCCGGCCGCCGGTAAGGGCGGTGCAATCCCGCCTCGGGCAAAGACACTTGAGAGTCACTACAACAGGCCCCTCCCCCAGAAGATCAACAAAATATCCAGCCAGGACGAAGTTCATCTATCAAGGAGAAAGCAGATTCAATTCCTAAGACAGCAGAGCAATTCCAGAGGAGGAGAAAGCAAAGCACGGAACTCATGGCTTTCTCCCCATGATTCTTTAGTCTTGCGGCTACTTCAATTTTTTTTTCTTTTTTCAATTTTTTTTTCTTTTTTCATTTTTTTTCTTTTTTCTTTCTTGTTCTTCTGCTAAATTTTTAAAAACTTTTACCCTTTTCTTTTTTAACGTTTTTTGACTAGTTCATCTAAATATATATATATTTTCTTTCTTTTTTATATTTTTTTATTTGTTTTATTTTTTAAATTTTTTTCTTTTTTTTTTCTTTTTTTTTTTCAGAAGCTGTTTTTATCCCCTTTCTCCCCCCCACAATTTGGGGTCTCTTCTGATTTGGTTACAGCGCATTTTTCCGGGGTCTTTGCCACCCTTTTAGTAGTTTATTTGCTCCTTCATACCCTCTTATCTGGACAAAATGACAAGGCGGAAAAAATCACCACAAACAAAAGAACAAGAGACAGTACCGAAGACTAGGGACCTAATCAACACAGACATGGGTAATATGTCAGATCAAGAGTTCAGAATGACGATTCTGAACATTCTAGCCGGGCTCGAAAAAGGCATGGAAGATATTAGAGAAACCCTCTCTGGAGATATTAAAGCCCTTTCTGGAGAAATTAAAGAACTAAAATCTAACCAAGTTGAAATCAAAAAAGCTATTAATGAGGTGCAATCAAAAATGGAGGCTCTCACTGCTAGGATAAATGAGGCAGAAGAAAGAATTAGTGATATTGAAGACCAAATGACAGAGAATAAAGAAGCCGAGCAAAAGAGGGACAAACAGCTACTGGACCATGAGGGGAGAATTCGAGAGATAAGTGACACCATAAGACGAAACAACATTAGAATAATTGGGATTCCAGAAGAAGAAGAAACAGAGAGGGGAGCAGAAGGTCTATTGGAGAGAATCATTGGAGAGAATTTCCCTAATATGGCAAAGGGAACAAGCATCAAAATCCAGGAGATGCAGAGAACCCCCCTCAAAGTCAACAAGAATAGGTCCACACCCCGTCACCTAATAGTAAAATTTACAAGTCTTAGTGACAAAGAGAAAATCCTGAAAGCAGCCCGAGAAAAGAAGTCTGTAACATACAATGGTAAAAATATTAGATTGGCGGCAGAATTATCCACAGAGACCTGGCAGGCCAGAAAGAGCTGGCATGATATATTCAGAGCACTCAACGAGAAAAACATGCAGCCAAGAATACTCTATCCAGCTAGGCTATCATTGAAAATAGAAGGAGAGATCAAAAGCTTCCAGGACAAACAAAAACTGAAAGAATTTGCAAACACCAAACCAGCTCTACAGGAAATATTGAAAGGGGTCCTCTAAGCAAAGAGAGAGCCTAAAAGTAGTAGATCAGAAAGGTACAGAGACAATATACAGTAACAGTCACCTTACAGGCTAATAATGGCACTAAATTCATATGTCTCAATAGTTACCCTGAATGTTAATGGGCTAAATGCCCCAATCAAAAGACACAGGGTATCAGAATGGATAAAAAAACAAAACCCATCAGTATGTTGCCTACAAGAAACTCATTTTAGACGCGAAGACACCTCCAGATTTAAAGTGAGGGGGTGGAAAACAATTTACCATGCTAATGGGCATCAGAAGAAAGCTGGGGTGGCAATCCTTATATCAGATCAATTAGGTTTTAAGCCAAAGACTATAATAAGAGATGAGGAAGGACACTATATCCTACTCAAAGGGTCTGTCCAACAAGAAGATCTAACCATTTTAAATATCTATGCCCCTAACGTGGGAGCAGCCAACTATATCAACCAATTAATAACAAAATCAAAGAAACACATCAATAATAATACAATAATAGTAGGGGACTTGAACACTCCCCTCACTGAAATGGACAGATCATCCAAGCAAAAGATCAACAAGGAAATAAAGGCCTTAAATGACACACTGGACCAGATGGACATCACAGATATATTCAGAACATTTCATCCCAAAGCAACAGAATACACATTCTTCTCTAGTGCACATGGAACCTTCTCCAGAATAGATCACATCCTGGGTCACAAATCAGGTCTCAACCGGTATCAAAAGATTAGGATCATTCCCTGCATATTTTCAGACCACAATGCTCTGAAGCTAGAACTCAATCACAAGAGGAAAGCTGGAAAGAACCCAAATACATGGAGACTAAACAGCATCCTTCTAAAGAATGAATGGGTTAACCAGGAAATTAAAGAAGAATTGAAAAAATTCATGGAAACAAATGATAATGAAAACACAACAGTTCAAAATCTGTGGGACACAGCAAAGGCAGTCCTGAGAGGAAAATATATAGCGGTACAAGCCTTTCTCAAGAAACAAGAAAGGTCTCAAGTACACAACCTAACCCTACGCATAAAGGAGCTGGAGAAAGAACAAGAAAGAAACCCTAAACCCAGCAGGAGAAGAGAAATCATAAAGATCAGAGCAGAAATCAATGAAATAGAAACCAAAAAAAAAAAAACAATAGAAAAAATCAATGAAACTAGGAGCTGGTTCTTTGAAAGAATCAATAGGATTGATAAACCCCTGGCCAGACTCATCCAAAAGAAAAGAGAAAGGACCCAAATCAATAAAATCATGAATGAAAGAGGAGAGATCACAACTAACACCAAAGAAATACAGACAATTATAAGAACATACTATGAGCAACTCTACGCCAACAAATTGGACAATCTGGAAGAAATGGATGCATTCCTAGAGACATATAAACTACCACAACTGAACCAGGAAGAAATAGAAAACCTGAACAGGCCCATAACCAGTAAGGAGATTGAAACAGTCATCAAAAATCTCCAAACAAACAAAAGCCCAGGGCCAGACGGCTTCCCAGGGGAATTCTACCAAACATTTAAAGAAGAACTCATTCCTATTCTCCTGAAACTGTTCCAAAAAATAGAAATGGAAGGAAAACTTCCAAACTCATTTTATGAGGCCAGCATCACCTTGATCCCAAAACCAGACAAGGATCCCACCAAAAAAGAGAACTACAGACCAATATCCTTGATGAACACAGACGCAAAAATTCTCGCCAAAATACTAGCCAATAGGATTCAACAGTACATTAAAAGGATTATTCACCATGATCAAGTGGGATTTATTCCAGGGCTGCAGGGTTGGTTCAACATCCGCAAATCAATCAATGTGATAGAACACATTAATAAAAGAAAGAACAAGAACCATATGATACTCTCAATAGATGCTGAAAAAGCATTTGACAAAGTACAGCATCCCTTCCTGATCAAAACTCTTCAAAGTGTAGGGATAGAGGACACATACGTCAATATTATCAAAGCCATCTATGAAAAACCCACCGCAAATATCATTCTCAATGGAGAAAAACTGAAAGCTTTTCCATTAAAGTCAGGAACACGGCAGGGATGTCCATTATCACCACTGCTATTCAACATAGTATTAGAAGTCCTAGCCTCAGCAATCAGACAACAAAAGGAAATTAAAGGCATCCAAATTGGTAAAGAAGAAGTCAAACTATCACTCTTCGCAGATGATATGATACTATATGTGGAAAACCCAAAAGACTCCACTCCAAAACTGCTAGAACTTGTACAGGAATTCAGTAAAGTGTCAGGATATAAAATCAATGCACAGAAATCAGTTGCATTTCTGTACACCAACAACAAGACTGAAGAAAGAGAAATTAAGGAGTCAATCCCATTTACAATTGCACCCAAAACTATAAGATACCTAGGAATAAACCTAACCAAAGAGGCTAAGAATTTATACACAGAAAATTATAAAGTACTCATGAAAGAAATTGAGGAAGACACAAAGAAATGGAAAAATGTTCCATGCTCCTGGATTGGAAGAATAAATATTGTGAAAATGTCTATGCTACCTAAAGCAATCTACACATTTAATGCAATCCCTATCAAAATACCATCCATTTTTTTCAAAGAAATGGAACAAATAATCCTAAAATTTATATGGAACCAAAAAAGACCTCGAATAGCCAAAGGAATATTGAAAAAGAAAGCCAAAGTTGGTGGCATCCCAATTCCGGACTTCAAGCTCTATTACAAAGCTGTCATCATCAAGACAGCATGGTACTGGCACAAAAACAGACACATAGATCAGTGGAACAGAATAGAGAGCCCCGAAATCAACCCTCAACTCTATGGTCAACTAATCTTCGACAAAGCAGGAAAGAATGTCCAATGGAAAAAAGACAGCCTCTTCAATAAATGGTGCTGGGAAAATTGGACAGCCACATGCAGAAAAATGAAATTGGACCACTTCCTTACACCACACACGAAAATAGACTCCAAATGGATGAAGGACCCCAATGTGAGAAAGGAATCCATCCAAATCCTTGAGGAGAATGCAGGCAGCAACCTCTTCGACCTCAGCCGTAGCAACATCTTCCTAGGAACAACAGCAAAGGCAAGGGAAGCAAGGGCAAAAATGAACTATTGGGATTTCATCAAGATCAAAAGCTTTTGCACAGCAAAGGAAACAGTTAACAAAACCAAAAGACAACTGACAGAATGGGAGAAGATATTTGCAAACGACATATCAGATAAAGGGCTAGTGTCCCAAATCTATAAGGAACTTAGCAAACTCAACACCCAAAGAACAAACAGTCCAATCAAGAAATGGGCAGAGGACATGAACAGACATTTCTGCAAAGAAGACATCCAGATGGCCAACAGACACATGAAAAAGTGCTCCACGTCACTCGGCATCAGGGAAATACAAATCAAAACCACAATGAGATATCACCTCACACCAGTCAGAATGGCTAAAATTAACAAGTCAGGAAATGACAGATGCTGGCGAGGATGTGGAGAAAGGGGAACCCTCCTCCACTGTTGGTGGGAATGCAAGCTGGTGCAACCACTCTGGAAAACAGCATGGAGGTTCCTCAAAATGTTGAAAATAGAACTACCCTATGACCCAGCAATTGCACTATTGGGTATTTACCCTAAAGATACAAACATAGTGATCCGAAGGGGCACGTGTACCCGAATGTTTATAGCAGCAATGTCTACAATAGCCAGACTATGGAAAGAACCTAGATGTCCATCAACAGATGAATGGATCAAGAAGATGTGGTATATATACACAATGGAATACTATGCAGCCATCAAAAGAAATGAAATCTTGCCATTTGCGACGACGTGGATGGAACTAGAGGGTATCATGCTTAGTGAAATAAGTCAATCGGAGAAAGACAACTATCATATGATCTCCCTGATATGAGGACATGGAGAAGCAACATGGGGGGTTAGGGGGATAGGAGAAGAATAAGTGAAACCAGATGGGATTGGGAGGGAGATAAACCATAAATGACTCTTAATCTCACAAAACAAACTGGGGGTTGCTGGGGGGAGGTGGGATTGGGAGAGGGGGAGCGGGCTATGGACATTGGGGAGGGGAGGCGAACCATAAGAGACTATGGACTCTGAAAAACAACTTGAGGGTTTTGAAGGGTCAGGGGTGGGAGGTTGGGGCAACCTGAGGGTTTTGAAGGGTCAGGGGTGGGAGGTTGGGGGAACAGGTGGTGGGTAATGGGGAGGGCACGTTTTGCATGGAGCACTGGGTGTTGTGCAAAAAGAATGAATACTGTTACGCTGAAAAAATAAATAAAATGGGGAAAAAAAGTTGCAATTTTCAGAAAGCCATTGTGCTGATGAAGAGCAGGGGTCCTTGTCACGAGAGTTCCTGTGTACCAGACAACATGCCTCTTACCTTATCACGCTACCTAGAGAGGTTCATCCTGGACATTTTTAATGAAGATATCCCTGATCCAGAGGGTTGCTCACTCGATGCACATTTCTGCAAGAACATGAGGAGTTTTCAGTTAACCCTCAAGGTTTTATTAGTGTGAGTAGGCTGGGTAACTAATGTCAAGAATCATTATGGAAAGGCCTCAGAAACAGAAATTTGTCCTGCTCTATCCAAGAGACGGTGAATTGCTGGGGCTCTGAATCAGATCAGAAGAACTCAGGGCGTCTCTGAGGGATCGTGGGAGTGCAGAGGTGGGTGCTCTGCATAGGGTGCCCATTACACTCAGTGTGACCAGACAGGCCTCCCCAGGAGGGACCCTCTAGCCACTGTGGGTGCATGATTTGGGGCCTGGTGCGCCATAACCCCAGGCCCGCCTCACTGGTGTTTGTCTACTGCTTCATCCAGTGTCCAGACCACTGCTAAAACTGCAGCTTTCAAGAACACCAACAGCAGGAAACCACTTCTCCTTTTCACACAGAGAAACTCAAACAGAGATTTCAGGCTCGGGTAATGAAGCAGTTCTATGAAATGGAAAATTTGAGTTTAAAGCTATGAAATGAAGTAGGTGGAGTTCATAGCTAGAGAGGCCTAAGCTCCCCCCTGCGGTTAGAGATACTTATCCAATGTTTAAAGCCAATTATTACCCTTACATTTGTAATAGTGCAACTCCTTCAGGATCCTAGAGCACATGGAATGTCATCACTTAGAAACAATGTCCAAGGTGGTGGGGGAGCGGTTTCTTCACCACGGGAAGGAAAGGGAAGGTAGGACCTACCGAAGGAGTATCAGTCTGTGCCAGGCCCTTCATGAACCCGCTGTCAGGTAACCCCCTGGCAGCACTGGGCTACAGGTGCTGGTCCTGTCTCACCTTGTGCACAAGGACACTGAAACTTGGGAGGTGTCCAAGGTCACACAGTTGGCTCTTCTGACAGCTCTTGGAACTGAGACATGCTGACTTCAGCCCCTTGCGGCCTAATGATGATGCTGTCCTCCTATGTTAGTGGGGGAAAATACTTGTTACTGTAAACTGCTGTTTCAGAGGCCACAGGTTAAAGAAGAAGAAGGCAGGGCTGGGATGGTCACAGACCACTTTCTTGTTGCCATGAGCCTGCAGCTGGGTCTTCCAAGACCAGAAGTCTGCCCTCCTATTACAAATTTGAAGCCTGTCGGGAAAGACAGAATTTCACAACTGTGATATAACCCTGACATGTGCCCCTTTCATAAATGTGAGTAAAGAGGAGGGATTCAACAAACACTTGAAGAAAATTCAAAACCATGAATGAAACAAACAACAACAATAGAAATGTTGACCCAGAGGAATCTGGGTCACATTCCTCTGGGAATTTTTTATTTATTTTGTTTTATTTAAAATGTTTTTTATAATATTGTCAGAAAATAATTAACAATATTATAAAAAATATTTTTAGTCTCCCTTGAGAGATTTGGGGCAGGGGGGGTTTGGGGTTTGATTTTCTTTGTTTGCTTCATTGCACTGGCTAGAAACAGACAGGATGTTGAAGGAAAATGGTGAGCAGAAGGCATCCTTACCTTGCCCCTGATCTTAGGTAAGCACTCAGACTTTCCTGATGAAGGATAATGTTGTCCATGCTCTTATTCAGGAGTAGGAAATTTCCTTCCATCACAACTTCTTTGAACAATTTGGTCTTTCTTAAATAAAAAATAGTTGTTTAATTTTGACAAATGCTTTTTCTCTATTTAGATTATCATGTGTGAGTTTTTTCTTTTGACCGTTATTCTATTAATATGATCTCTTACATTAACTGATTTTCATTATTAAAGTCTCCTTACTTTGGGGGATAAATCCCCCTTGGTCATGATATATACTCCACTTTAAATATTGCCAGATTTGATTTACTAATAATTTGTTAAGAATTTTTATGTTTGTGTCCATGAGTGATATTAGTCTGTGGTTCTTTTCTTGTAATATCTCTTCCTGGCCTTGGTATCAGGGCCTTACAGAAAGAGTTAGTATCAGCCTTATAGAAAGAGTTAGAAAGGGTTCCCTTTTCTGTTGTCTGAAATATTCTGCATAGAATGGTTTTTGGTTTTGTTTTTAACATTTATTAGACGTCATCAATGAAGACATCTGGTCTTGGCTGTTCTTTGTAGGAAGAGTTTTGATTACAGATCTGATCTGATTTTTTATTGTTTTAAATCTATTGTATTAAAGAAAATCTTAAGATTTTCCTTTCTTCTTGACTCAAATTTATTAATTTGTGTCATTCTAGGGATTTTTCCATTTTATCCAAAATGTTTCCTTTGGGTTAAAATTGTCCTTTTTTAGTTTCTTTACATGAGGCTTAGTTACTAATTTGAGTTTTTTTCCCTTCATAATATATATTTTTAAGCTATAACTTTCTCTCAAACACTGTCTTGATTACAAATTTTAATATGTTGTTTTCGTTTTTAAATATTTTTATATCTTATATTTTAAATATTTTTAAATATTTTCTAATATCCATTGTGATTTCTTATTTTACTAATGAGTTATTTATAAAAGTATTGTTTGATTTTTCAAATATTCATAAGTGTCCCAATGTTTTTTATTATTTATTCACTTTATTTCATGTGGTTGAAGAACACAGTTTGTATAATTTCTCTCTTAAATTTATTGAGATTTGATATGGGACCTAGCAAATAATATGTTCTGGGAAATGTTCCATGCACACTTGTAAGGGAATGTGTATTTTGTCATTGTGTAAAGTATTCTATAAATGTTTGTTAGGTCAGGTTAGCTGATGGTGCTGTTCATGTGTTTTGTCCTTGCTGTTTATCTGCCTAATTAATCCATTGATTTTGTCAGTGTGTGCTTTATGTATTCTGGGGCTCCATTGGTAGGTTCATGCACATTTATTATTTTTTAAAGAGTTATTAATTTATTTTAGAAAGGTAAAGAGAGAGACAGCAAGGAGAAAGGCAGAGGGAGAGAATCTTCAAGCAGATTCCCTGCTGAGTGCAGAGCCCAACATGGGACTGAATCTCATTGTCCATGAGGTCATGACCTCAGCTGAAACCAAGAGTCAGGTGCTTAACTGACTGATTCACCCAGGTGTCCCTCTTGTTATTATTATATCTTGCTTAAATATTGACCATTTTAGTATCATAAAATGTTCCTCTTTATGTCTAATAATATTTCTTGTCTTCAGGTCTATTTTGTGTGATATTAATATAGCCACTCCCACTTCCTTATTATTACTGCTTGCATGATACATCTTTTTCCATCTCTTTGCTTAGAATTTCTTTTTGTCTCAGAATTTAAAGTATATCTCTTATAGGAAGCATGTAGTTTATCTTGTTTTCTTTCTTTTTTTCTTTTTTTCTTTTTTGTTGTCTTACAGCCTGTCATTTGATTGGACTATTTAGTCCATTTGCACAAAATGTAATTTTTATATGATTGGGTTTCTGTCTGCCATTTTGATTGTTGTTTTCTACTTTTTCCTTGGTTTTGTTGTTGTTTTCTTTTCACCTCTTCCTGACTTTTTAGTGTTAGCCACCATGTCAGCCAGGGATGTGAAGAGAGCTCTGTGGTTCTCTCACTTCCAGGAGTTCCCTGTTAAATTTCTGAGTTGTCCTCCACTCTGCCATTTGACCCAAACAGGACTATAGCCATAGGTTGGGAGCACTTTAGGGGTTTCTCATTCACAGATGGGAATGGATTTTCCACTCTCTTTCCAATCAGGTAAGCCCCTCCAACAATGAAGTGATTAGTTCCCATGGCTAGCCCCACCCCCAGAGAAATACTGCATGGGCCAAGCAAGGGGGCCAGGCATAGACTTCCATTGCATTTACTCGATGTCAATGTTAAGAGCCTTTATAAGGCTGTATTGACAATTTTTTTCTAGTTGTTGCTGGAAGATAAGATATGCCTACCTCCTGACACTGTCATCATATAAGAAGCCTTGCCAGGATATTGCCTGAAGTGTTAGACATGCATTTTCTTTTATATATATATATATTTATTTATTTATTTGACAGAGAGAGAGAGATCACAAGTAGTCAGAGAGGCAGACAGAGAGAGAGGAGGAAGCAGGCTCCCTGCCGAGCAGAAAGCCCGATGCGGGGCCCGATCCCAGGACCCTGAGATCATGACCTGGGCCGAAGGCAGAGGCTTTAACCCACTGAGCCATCCAGGTGCCCCCAGACATGCATTTTCTAACATCACTAGATTCAGACAAAGAATATGTTCAGATGTCCACAGATGGCTTGCAGTTAGGTTAAGAATTTTAATCAAATTAATTATCTTTAAATAATATGACATATATTTGCTTATAGCATTAGAAAATTAAATTATTGTTTTCCTCCCTTGGGACAGTCTGCAATTAAATATATTTAGATATTCCAGTTTATTTTGGATCCACCTGTGGATCCAAAATGAAAGAATATTTTTATCTTCTTAGGGTCATAACTCATTTTGTGTTGCCCAAACTGCAGCGACCACTTTATTTTTTCAAAGGGCACTGTATGAGTATGTTTGACTCATCTAGAAATTAAATATACTTTTATGAAATATTTTTGACTAATGAGGGCATTCTAAAAACCACTTCCAAAGAAAAAATGTTCAAAATTATTTTGTGAAATATAAACTATTATTAGCATAATAGTATGCCATTTATTGTTTTAATCTTTTGTATCAAGGGTAACTCATTTGAATGTGGAATTCAAGGCACGTTTCTTAAAAAATAGAAATCAATCTCTTATGTTCTCGTCTAACATAGTCCCATCTTATATATCAATAAAAGGCAGTGGAGTGTGTAATTATAGCCATTAGATGGGAAGAGAATCTCCCAAGATAATAAATCCATCTGTCGTAATAATAGAAGCTGATCATTTTTATATTCCTCTGAAATACTTTTAATATATAAAAGGGTGGGGCATCAAATCAAATTTATATGCCAAATAAATAAAAACCTTTTTGTTTTAAATTTTTCAAATTTGTGCTGACCAGATTTCTTAACTGGGACTTCTGAGCCACTAGTCACAATTGTGGGTAAGGAGGGGCTTGTCATATCTACAGCTGCCTTAACGAAGGGAACCAGTGCCAGAGAACTGGAATCGTCTGTCATTGCAAGACTGTATTTCTTGTAATGAAATCAGCTTTGATATATTTACATGTAGCTGTGAGCTAAATGCTTTCTAACATGGGTAAATGTAGCCTGAATACCAGCAAAGAGGAGACTCAGGCTTCTGATGAATTTCTGTCATACTCCATTTTGAGCAAATACCAGCAAAATGTTTATTCTAAACCCAATTGTATTTTAATAAAGTTTCCCCAAGCTTAGCTGAAGGGCCACTTATCTCTGGTAACATTCATTGGAATGAAATCCAGTACAGACAGGATCTTTAGAGATCCATGTAATGTAAATTTGCACAATCGTTTATGAAAACATTTCATGTCCAGGCCACCACTATCCTCAACATTCTGGTGACTCTTTAGTAAGTGTGTAAGGCAGACTTCCTTGGTGATTAGACTTGAGACGTTGGTGGTATCATGTAACCCTGACCAATGCTGATAAAAACATCATCTCCTTCTTACCATATCATAATACCATAATAAAAAGAAAGTAACGACAGGTATTGAAGTTTGTTAGAGAGATGTATCCTTTGTATTCAAAGTGTTGGTGATGAGAATGTGCTGGGAAGCAGGGTCCTTACATCCAGCACAGCTCAGCATCCATGAATCATGCTACCGGGAAGCAGTGACAGATACAGCACTAAAATCTGATATGAGCCCAGCTTTTATTTGAACCAATATTTTTCACTTTTCTTCGCCAGCAAATCATTTCAGTGCTTCTTAAAAATAGAAGGAAAAAAGTCACACAAGTGAAACAGGTGGTCTGGAATACATCACCAACTAACATGGTAGGTCTCCTGCCACACAGCGTGCTGGGATTTTTTTCAGTGAGATTTCCATGACAAGAGGCATTTTGTGGGATCAAGGAGCTGTTCCTTTTCAGTCATCACAAGGGTGAGACAGGCTCTGTCCTCATGGAGGAAGAATAAGCACAGCCATCTTCAGTGGAACCAATTACCATGGTGCACGTGGCCTGTGTTTTATGCACGTGGAGGAGCCGGAGAGGGAAGGAAGTAAGAAGGAGGCCTTCAGTGTGGAAAGTATGCCGAGTGATTCTTGGCAGGCTCATCGTTCTCATCTGTGAGTGGACGGAAGCAGACTGGTGCCACCGTGGCTGTCCTGAAATTTGGAGCTGGCTGAAGATCTCAGAAGAAAAGATGTTTTTCCTAGGTGATAAAAATCACACGGTTGACCCAGAACCTGTCACCAGAGAAATGCTAGATTATATGAGGATAAATAGCTTCTGTCCAGTTAATAGGAAATGCATGTACAAAATAAGATATATATATATATATATATATATATATATATATATATATACTGTTGTACGGTGATGTTAATTGAAAATGTCCCCTCCATAAGGTTAATCCAAGTCTTCAGTAAGTTTTTACATGGAGCCTCAAAAGTACCCGTGAGCAAAATGTAAGCCAACCTACAGTGGACAGTGGTGTCATATGTCCAAGGACAAGTCGCTAGAATCTCATGCTTGGGAAGTTGAGAACTACCATGGGAAATGGTAGAAGTCTGTGCCATCATAAGACAAATCGAATGTGTGGAGTCAGGGAACAGTCCTCACAGTTAGAAGAAATATATTTAGAAACAGAATACATTGCTTGGAATCTTATAACCTTAAATAAGATATTACTCATTGAGTCTAGACTGTAAGATAGAGATTCGAGAATGAGTTCGCAGAAATGGAGGTGTTTCCGGGAGGCTTGCTGGTGGAGGGGACAGGGCAGGAGGGGGTGGACCATCTGTAAACTGAAGTTGGATCCCAGAGAACAGCCTTCTTTCTAGCAACCCCTCCATGTTGTGTTGGTTGGGTGCAGTCTGGGTGTGTTTCAATACGGTAGATTGCAGGGAGTTTTACTCTGATGCTTCTGCTAGAAAATAGAGGAAAAATCAAGCCTTTGGATAGGTTAATCAGTCACTGAGGCTCCCCTTCTAGGACTTTTGCTTATCTCTTCTAAACTATAGCTAGGTAGCAGATCACCCAGAGTTCAATAAAACACAGACTCCCTGTGAGCCTTTGGGAAGGTCATGAGTTGTGCTCCTCTCCCAAGGCCTCCAAACCCCTGCTTCTGCCCCACCACCTGCAGCCTCAGAAGCCTCCTTCAGTCCTTCGACCATGACCACAGGGTTTCTGCAGCCATTCCTGATGCCTGGAATGTGCCTTCCCTTGCCCTTCACTGGCATGCCTTCTTCTCATCACCATGTTGCAGTTTCAGTTGTTTATCTGTTTGCTTACTGTTTTATTTTCTGTCTTCTTTGCCACAGCTGTCTGAGGTTGAGTTGGCCAGAAGCAGACAGTGATGTGAGGATTCATGAGCAGATGATTGACCAAGGAACTGCTCTCAGGGAAGACAAGCCAGCCCACTGGGAGAGGCAGTCTAGGAGGGGAGTTTCAGGCTATGTGTCACTGAGGGAGTCCCAGCCTGGCCCTGGGAGTCCTCCGTATGGTCAGGTACTGGTGGTCTAAGGACCACTTCTCCCATGGGGCTGTCAGTGAGTGGTTTGCAACCTCCAGAGTGAGGAGCAGAAGCATAAACTCCTGCTTATGTCTCCAGTGCTTATCTCCCCCCCCACCAGCTCCACAGGGTAGGCACATAATTAGGATTTGTGCTCATTACTTTATTAATAAAAAAAAATGAATCTACAAGACAGAGGGGGAATTCCAACATCAATTTCCTAAGATTGTTTTTAATAGTGATGAAGCCAAACTATGTGAACACCCAAGCTCCTTGAAGAGTTTTCTTGGCAAGAATTTTATATAACCTTGACTTTGTTGGATACACTCTTTATAAAGGCACTTGTATCAAGCACAAGGAACAGAAATAGGATGGGGTCTTCCTGGCACATGGTGAGCTACGCTGCAGTAGCTTCAGCTTATCTCCCGTCTTGGGACTGCTGGTTAGCGGCACCAGTCAAACGGCTCCTGAGGAACGTTCGGTCCTGTGTTGCAACACAAAAGCAGATTGTGTTTTTCAGAAACCACAGAAACAAAGACAGGCTCCAAATAAGGAATAAGGGGGAAACATGACATGAAGAATATTATAAATGACACACCATTGGTGTCTCATTAAAAAAAAAAAAATCCCACAGTGGTTTTGCCCGGATGGCTCTCACTCTGTGGGCTGTAGAGTAGGGAGAAGCCACAGAAAAGCTGGAGCAACCAAAAGGCATTGGGGGTCCAGTCAACACCCACCTTCTTCCCACGCCTGCCCTCAGTCCAGAGCCCTACTCTCCACTGGCATGCATGTCTTCCCTAGCTTTTAATCCCAGTGATTCAGAGGTCACACCCCAAACCAATTAAATCACAATCTCTGTGGTCAATATTCTTCATAAAGGCTACAAGGTCCCAGAAGTGTGACACTGTGTTCATATGTTTGTATATGCCACGATCTTAACCAGAACAGCTGTTCTTGGACATCTTATCCCATGAACTGTGGGCCTGTTCCACGTAGATTTGGAGGCAGGCAGCAACCCTGGCACAGATTCCTTAAAACAGGTTCCACGGAACACTCACCTGGAAAAACAGAAAGGGTTTGACAACCCTTGGAAACTCCTGATATTCCTGCAAAGCTACAGCCCTTCAAGTCCTATCATCAGTTTGGGCTGTGTCAAAATTCACATGGCTGCCTTTAATTTAGTGATTCCTGGGTTAATTTGACTCTGAGCTGTTTGGTTTTCAAAACACCATTGATTCTGGCCTCCTGACCAGTGTGCCACAGCACACACTGGCCTAGCTGTTCCTCAGCCAATTGGCACCATGCCAGGTGAGCTATGTGACAGCAAAGTGCCTGTCACAGTCATTCCAGGCCCTGTCATGAGGACCTGCATCACGGTGCAGGATTAAGTCAGTGCAGACAAGCTCCAGAAGGCCACTGTCACCTGGAGACACTCCATCTTGAAACAAAATGAAGAAGCTCACGGTACCTGCGGGTCCTGAGGGAAGGATGGACAGAGAACAAGGGGAGAGGCTATTAGTTTATTGTACTGTTGCTGCTGCTTGTTTGTCAAAGTGAGGCTGGACAAAAAGCCAAGTAGCTCAGGGCAGAAAGCTGGGAGTGTCTCAGCTAAGAGACTCCTTGGTGCTCCACTCTGGAGAGAAGCTCCCAGGGAAGGAGCTATCCCTGATGACTAATCATCTGCATGCTTCTTCTAAATCTCATCCAGCGTGAGTGCGCGAAAGAATCACTTCCTAAAGGTGAAGGTGGGGACTGAGAGTCTGGATTTCTAACATTTCCAAGTTTGTGATGCTGCTGCTGCCCCTGGACCACTCAGCAGCAAGGACAGAGAGCTTCCCTGACCAGTGGTCCAGACGGCTTCTAATCCACTTATGGTCAGGGAACGTTCAAGATCAAACTTTACTGGAAATATTTTCCCTCTTCAGAGGTAGACCCCTTACAGATCCTTCTGGAAGCCCAGGGATCCGTTTCTGTCTTCTTCTAAGATGGCCCCTCACACCCTTTGCTGTCACCACCAAGACTGCCGGGCCCTGGACAGAACAACCCACCCCACACACCCAGTATCTCCACTCTTCATGTTAGGACACTCTTGTACTCTTCTGCTCATCTAGATCACTCTGGATCCCTCTTGAAGTGAACCAAGAAATAGATAATCCAGAAGTGATCTGACCTGCATGAAGCTGACAGGAGCCTCCTGCCTCTCCTTCTGGTTACTTCCCTCCTTGGAACTCTTACCCACTCTGTGGCTTGTGAGCCCTGCCAGGGCCTTGTACTCATCTGGGCAAGATCTACTTCCCTCACTGCTGACCTCTGCCTCCCACTGCTGCTCTTTCCACAACAAGGATGGGCCCTTCACATGGTCTGACACTCAACCTCCATGTTGAGGTATTGGCTATAACTAAGGCTCGGATCCATATCTCTTCCACATGCTTCTTAAAGTGCCAGCCACTGGTCCAGTTCTATAGAAGAAGTACAGGTGGCTCCTGGAGGTCCAAGTTTTATCTTTGCTTTAGGCAGTGACCTGGAGGAGATAAATGTGCTCATAAAAGGAACTTACAGAGCTCTCGGCTTTGCTAGCAGATTGGGCCATATTATTCCAGGAATTGTCCCTTGTAACAGCCCCATCTGTTGTTAGTGTGCACTGGGGAGGAGGTATGAATATCAACCTCCTAGAACTCGATACCCTTGGGGATCTGTCTCTTTACCAGGCCAACCTCCAATCTGTCTATTTGGATGTCATTCTCATAGCACCTGGAATCACCCTGGCTGGCAGGACTTCAGTATTCAGAAGTCCCACAATAAAGTGACAGGAGAGGGAAGAGAGTTTTGAAAGATCCACCTGCCAAACAAATGAGAGGCCCATATCATCCCAGTTACCCCTATGGATCTGGAAGCAGCAGAGAGGATTTTCAAAAGGATAAAATTAAGAATTCCTGTATTAGGGAGCCTGGGTGACTCATCCAGTTAAGAAACTGGCTCTTGGTTTTGGCTCAGGTCCTCATCTCAGACTCTGCACTCAGCAGGGAGTCTGCTTAAGACTCTCTCTCCCTTTCTCTCTGCCCCTCCCTCCCCTTCCTGTTCTGTCTCTAAAATAAATAAATCTTTTTTTTAATTGCTATATTTCCATAAACACTCAAACTGTGCTATCAGGAGGGGAAGGGTAGTCATAGTATTTGTTGTATCAGTAAGGGCTAGTCTCCAGGCTGGGGATGAAACAAGATGGTACCAATTTTTTTATTATCCTCTTTCAGAAGATTCACTGCAGCTTAAACCGATTCATATGAACAAATGGTGTGATCCTGGGCCCACCGGTCACACTTCTTAGAAAAGTCAGGATTCGGGTTCCTGGGTGGCTCAGTCAGATAAGCATCTGCTTTTGGCCCAGGTCATGATCTCAGGATCCTGGGATCGGGTCCCCATTTAGGCACCCTGCTCAGCAGGGAGCCTGCTTCTACCTCTGCCTATGCACTCTGTCTCTCTCTCTGTCAAATAAATAAATAAAATATTTAATAGAAAAAAGAAGTGTCAGGAATCACCAAGTCCACTACTTGATAAAATGGAGTTCTCTAAGACAGTATAAGTACATAACTCATTGTAAAGGCCCATGAAGTTGTGGCAGAGGCAAGGGGTTCTGCATAGCTGGGTTAATGCCTCCTAGTTCATCGCAAAATCTACTTATAGAAACTGTCTCACTCCAGTCAGGAGACAGAAACTGTGCATGCCCTGCAATAGCTAACCTGTTGAAAGGGAAATGGGCCCTTCTTAGTATCAGAAATATAAATTCTGGAATGTCTGCAAACTGACAGTTATCCTCGTTCCTTACCTTTAACTTGTTAAGAATATTTATGTTTGAACCATATGAGGAGAGTTTCTATACGGAGCAAATAAAAGGCAAGAAGAAATGATTCAATACTCAGGTAGTATATGGAAGGAAGAGTGACTCATGTCCTGCATTCTTCCATCCCTAGTGTTTTCACTAGCTTGATCAGGAAGATGTGGTACCCCTTATTTTACAGATCATGAACTTGAGATTCCAGACAGTGGTTTTCCATCTTGGCTGCGTATTAGAATCACATATAAAATTTACAATCACATATAAAATACTTACAAATTCCTGATGCTTAAAGCATCAGAAGACCCAAGCATCAGGAATCTTGAAGCACCCAAGTGAGCCCCCAAGGACAACCAGACCTCAGGACATTGGTGACTGGCCCAAGGTCACACAGCTAGGAGAGACAGAACAAACTTGAGCTATAAATCCTATACTTTTTTCCTGTTCTACAATAATAACTAACTGGTATCTTTGAGTCATATTGTTTAAATTACCTAAATCAGAAGTTTTCTAGAAAATCAATTTTTGTCAATTTTACTTTGGAAAACAAATACCGAACCTCTGTTGGTGACATGCATGCTGCCTGTGTTTAGGGGGAGTGTGCTGATGTCTTCAGCTTACTTTGAAATGCATCCAAACAAAGGTTAGATGAAGTGATGGATGGATAGAAGAATGAACAAATTGGTAACTGTATCATAAAGTCAGTAGAATAATGATAACAATAGTAGAATCTGAGTGAAGGATGTGTGGATTCTCTATATACTTATTTCCACTGCCATGCACATTTTATCCGTTGGAGTGCATGTTGATGCAAGGAATAAGAAAGCTGTTGTCTCTGTCCCATTTATTCATTAATCCACTCTTAACGTTCTGTTTCACAATTATCATATATGAAACCCAGGGTCATATTTTATTTCTGGGGTTTGTGTTGACAGGCCAATGTGTTTTTGTGGTTGAGTTAATTTACTGCACAAATGGTGGCAACTTTTCTCTGAAAAAGAAATGGACTGTCACATTCACATTTAAATGTGAAATGTGTAAGTCTAGAGGAAAACATAGGAAATCTCTGTAACCTAGAGTTAGGTGAAGAGTTTTTAGATGTGAAATTAGAAGCACAATCCCTAAGGGAAAGGATAGATAAATTTGACTTCATCAAAATTAGAAATTTACTCTGAAAAAAGATGCTTTATGTAATGAACAGACAAGCTGAGGACTGCAAGAAAAATATTTGCAAATCACATGTCTGACATAGAATGTGTATCCAGAGTATATTTAAAAACTCTCTAAGCTCAAAAGTAGGAAATAAAGCAATCTAACTTCTAAAAGGGTAAAAGAGGGCGTCTGGGTGGTTCAGTCGGTTAAGCAGCTGCCTTTGGCTCCTGTCATGATCCCAAGACCTGGGATCAAGTCCCACATCGGGCTCCCTGCTCAGCAGAGAGCCTGAGAGCCTGCTTCTCCATCTCCAGCTTTGCCTGCCACCCTGCCTACTTGTGTTCTCTATCTCTCTGTCATAAAATCTTTTAATAATCTGTCAATAAAATCTTTTAAAAAAAATAAAAGGGCAAAAGATTTGAACAAGCACTTCCTCAAATAGGGGTATGCAGATAGCAGGTAAGCAGAAAAAAACATTCAACATCATTAGCCATTGGGGACACACAGACTCAAACCATGATGAGACACAGGGCACCCCTGTTAGAATGGCTGACATGCAAGCCACAGACACTTCAAGAGCTGGGAAGGATGAAGCCACGAACTCTCATTCATCGCTGTAGGAATGCAGAAGACTACAGCCATGCTGGCAAAGTTTGGTGCAGCGATCCCACTCCTGGGTATTTGCTTTAAAGAAATGAAAACTTATGTCTGCACAGAAACCTGTTTGTGTACATCATAGCATTTATTTGTAATAACCAAAACCTAGAAACTAACATCCTCCAGTGGATGAATGGATAGGCTTCATTCATGGATTGTGGCACTTCCTTATCATGCCGTATTACTCAGAAATAAAAGGAATACGTTGCTGATTCACACAGGTATTGTGCTGAGCAGAGAAGGCCAGTTTCTAATGGGGGCATACTGTCTGATTCCATTGCTCTGACATTCTCCAAAGGACAAAAGTGTAGCAGCAGGCGCAGCTCTGTGGTTTACAGGGGTTCAGGTTGAGGGAAGAAAGGTAACTATAAAAAGGCAGCAATAACAAGGAGTTTTTTGGAGTGATGGGACCTTCTTTATATCCTGATTGTTGTAGTAGTTACATAATCTACACATGCAGCAAACCCATAGGCCTATAGATCAGAAACAAACAAACAAAAAAGGGCCTGGCCAAGCTTTGAGATCCAATTAGGTCTCTGATTTAGCTTTGTTCCCGTGTCAATGTCCTGGTTTTGGTCATGTGCTGCGGTTATGTAAGAGGCACTGTAGGGTATGTGGGAACTCTCTGTTCTATCTTTGCAATTTCTACAGGAACTCTATTCTATTTCTGAAACTTTTATGTGAGTCTAAAATTGTTTCAATTGCACACACACTGAAATAGTTTATACGTGCTTATACACATATATACATACACACGTATACATATTGTATGAGGTCATTGCTAATGAATTTTAACATTCTCTCTATAGGTTTCAAAAACTAACTAAAAATACAACTTAGATACAACTTAGATTCCTTTCAGTAAAGCAGAATATTTAGGAACAATAAGAATATGGGGAAATTAATGATTTTTTTAAATGGCTGACATCTGATTATCTAATACACCCCTGTCAGTCCCTTGATATGTAGTCAGAGGTTTACTATAATTGGATTTTGCACAGAAGCAACCTTTGGTTTAGAAAATATTCTTTTTTTTAAGATTTTATTTATTGGGGCACCTGGGTGGCTCAGTGGGTTAAAGCCCCTGCCTTCAGCTCAGGTCGTGATCCCAGGGTCCTGGGATGGAGCCCCACAACCGGCTCTCCGCTCAGCGGGGAGCCTGCTTCCCCTCTCTGCCTACCTCTCTGCCTACGTGTGATCTCTGTCTGTCAAATAAGTAAGTAAAATCTTTTTTTTTCTGAGAGGATAGAAGAGACATTGAACAAGTCAGGTGGGGGATCCCCATTCTACACATTCTGGAACAAGACAGGCATGCCTCTCTCTCAAGCAAAAGAGGTTTCTGGTACGCTGGGGTGGAGAACAAGGCTGGACAAGTTAGGGGGAGCAGAGATGATGACCCGTGATCTCTTAAAAGAAGGAGTGCTGTGGTGTTCACCTGCACCCCTCCCATAGCATCTAGAATAATCTCTTACTAGAGACATGTAGACTGTTTGCTAGGTAGATGGATAGTTTGGATGGATGATGTCTCATTACCCCAAGCTTTCCCATAAGCTTAGGAGGACTCACATTCTGCCAGGCTCTTCTTGTTCCTAGCTGGTCCTTCCTCACCCTCCATGGCCTGAAATTTCATTAACTGTTTTTCTCTGAGCTCCTGAGTTTGGGATTCCCCTGTAAATAGCCTCACTGTGGGCACTAATGAGCCATCCTTTGCCAGATTCCTCAGGAGTCTTTTGCTCCCTTGGCCCCTAGCAGTGGCACAGTTGCCCTGTCCTGTGAGATGATACCTCTGACTTTGCATGATGTCTGTGCTTTATTTTGGAAGCCCCATTGGCCTTGTTTAGTTCGGCGACATCTCTGAGGTGTTTGACGCGCTATGCTCCTGTGGGCAGGTGTGTGATACCAAAACACCATAAGTAGCTTCTCTGAGGAAGCATGAAAAGGACAAGTTTGATAGAATACCAAATTTCAATGGAAAAACTCATGTTTCATGAAAAAAGTGAATTCAACATTTTTCCATCTTTTTCCCATAATGCTCGCAGTGTTTCCATTAAAGCACAACTGAAAAAAGAAAACAATGTATGCAATGCATAATCCTCAAAGGAAAAAAAAAATCAATTTAAAGTACAGTTTTCTCCTTCTAAAATGGCATAGATAGGAAATATATTTTTTTCACTTTTTATTTTTGAAATAATTTTAGGAATACAGGAAAGTTTCAAGACCAGTATATGTATGTTTGTCATCCTGTTTTCTTCAGTCTCAATAGTTCCCCATACTTCCTTCATCATTGTCTCTATCCATATACAGGTGACTTTTGAACAACACGAAGGGTAGGGTACTGACCCCGCATTGTCACAAATTTACATACAGCTTTTGACTCCCCCAAAATGAAACAACAAATAGCTTGCTGTTGACCAGAAGCCTCAAGATAACATAAACTTAAAAAAAAAAAGAGATAACAGCAACTATTAACACATTTTGTGTGTTGTATGCATTATATACTGTATTCTTATAATAAATTAAGCTAGAGAAAACCTTATTAAGAAAATCATAAGAGAAAATACATTTACAGTACTGTATTTATTGAGAAAAATCCATGTATTTGACCCACTCAGGTTTTAGGGGGGGTTTGTGTGTGTGTGTGTGTGTGTGTGTGTGTTTTAAGTTTAAATTCAATTAGCCAACATATAGCACACCATTTGTTTCTGATTTTGTGTTGAATAATTCATCAGTTACATATAATACCCAGTGCTCATCACATCACATGCCCTCCTTAATGCCCACCACCCAGTTACCCCATCCCCCCACCCACATCCCCTCCAGCAGCCCTCAGTTTGTTTCCTATGGTTAATAGTCTCTCATGGTTTTTCTCCCTCTCTGATGACTCTCCCTTCAGTTTTCCCTCCCTTCCCCTACGATCCTCTGGGCTGTTTCTAATATTCCATGTATAAGTGAAACCATATGATAATTGTCTTTCTCTGATTGACCTGCTTCACTCAGTATAATACCCTCCAGTTCCATTCATGTTGATGTAAATGGTTAAGTATCCATCCTTTCTGATGGCTGAATAATATTGCATTGCATATATTATCTTCTTTACCCATTTACATCTTCTTTACCCATTCATCTGTCAATGGACATCTCAGCTGTTTCCACAATTTGGCTCTTTGGATCACACAGTTTTTGACTCCTGCATTTTGGGCAAGACTACCTCAGAAGCAAGCCCATGCCCTTCCTTGCACAGGGCATCAGGAGGCACATGGTGTCATTGTGACCCATAATTTTGTCACCTGTTGACGAGATGGTGCTAGCCAATGTTCTCACTGGCCAAGAGATAGTGTTTCTTTGCAGTCAATCAGTATCTTGTAGGGTAGTACTAGGAGACTATGGTGACATCCTGTATCTCACTAGTTATTCTACTAGTTTTAGCATTCTCCCGTAACTGGTAATCCCATAATTCCTTCTGTATTTATTAGTTGGCATTCCACCATGAAACAGTTTTCCCTTACCCCATATTTATTGTTTCCCTCATTTAGAATTTTATTTCAGGCTGAGTCATTGATTCTTATTTTATTCAATGGGTTACTCTTCCATTTATTACAGTATTTATTTTGTGTTTATTATGATGCTTACTTTTTTATATTCTTGACAGTCCTTTCAATTCGGCTTCTGTGTCCTTTTGATGTAACTCATCATTCCTTAATCAACTTTATCATCATTTCCTAGTACAACAAGCTCTTTTAGATGTATCTTTTATTTTGGCAACCCTAGCTATGAAATCAACCATTCCCCCAAAGAACCCTGGCTGCTTTTATTGGAGAATGGTATTTAGAAACCAACATCTGGGTGTTCAGTCTGCTCACTGCCCCTGGGAGGAGGATTGCTGTTTCCAGGCACTCTTAGCAGACTGAGCTGGGAAATACTTATGTGCATATATTACATAAACTTATCTATATAACTGTGTGTTATAGGTTGATGGAAATAGATACTCTCAGTTTCAGTCCAGTCAGCTCACAGTGGTGCCCTTCATGCTGTTTTAAGCTTCACTGCATTCCATGGTGTGGATGTATCACAGTTTATGTGAGCATTCTCCTTTGAATGAGCATTTCATTCATCTCCAGTACTTTATAATTGCATGTAATGCTGTAGCAAATAACTTCAAGTGTATGTATTTTCATACTACTGGAGGTGAACCTTCAGGATACATTCCTAGAAGTGAGATTACAGATCCAAAATAAACACAAGTTTAATTGTGTTACATTGACAAACATGCTTCATAAGGTCGTACCAATTTGCATCCTAATCAGCCTGTTTCCCCACAGCCTAACTAATAGTAAACTTGATGGTACTTTTTAATTTCTGACAACTCAATAGGTGGAAAATGGTTTCTTAGTGTAGTTTTCCTCATCCTTTCTGTGAGTGAGGTTGAGCATAATTCCACTTGGACTAGGGGGAGGCAGGGTGAATGCCCAGGTCATGAAGTTCAGGTGGTACGCCATCTCAGATGCCGGCCGTACGCATGAGGGCCTCTGAGAGTGAGGAGGACCATAGCGGCAAAGACGCTGGGCTAAGAGATCAGTCCTAGTTCCCCCCTTTACCTTTAAACCAATTCAAATCCACCTTGTTTCAACTACTTGGACTTTCCTTCTGAAACCAGTGAGGACTCGGTGGATGATGTTTTGCATTCCTCAGACAAATGTAATGTAGACTAGAAGCAAGATGGTCTAAAAAGGATAATCATCACCTTATGCAATGATGTACACAGCTTTTCTGTGGAGAAAAATCACACATGCAAAGAGCACAGATTAGAAGCAGGGATGCCCCTTTAGAAACGGGGTCAGCAGTTAATGCTAACTAGACATGCTAGGGCTGGGTAAACCAAACCTCTGGGTTAGCCATAAAACATTAGCTTCCTGTTTATTTCCTGATACTGAATAAGCCCTAGTTTTCTCAAGCTGTGGAAAAAGGCCAGTACTCTGCATGGTCTGGCTGTGAGCACCTCTTTGCTCCCACTTCACACCATTTTCTATCTCACTCTCTAGAGCCTTGTCTGTGTACAGTGCTCCTGACCCAGGGCCTTTGCACGTGTTGCCCCCAGGTCCTTCACAAGCAAGGGGCCTTCAGATGGAAATCTAAATTTCTTCACAAAATCTGAAGTCTAGTGTACAATTCAGTTTATATCCACACTGTGGATAAAACACAAAAACGTGACGGTGAAAAAGTAACCTAATTACCAACACACAGTGATTGCTTGCTGTGTCCAGATCAGTTTTACCTCATTCGTGGGGTGTTATTTTACACCAAGTCTTACACACATGATGCATATTGTGCTTTGTGCTTATTTATTTAGCAGGAATGAGATTTATCATCCCGGATACCCACATTCCTTGTGGGCCCAATTTGCATCCTAATCAGCTTGTTTCCCCACAGCCTAACTAATAATAAACTTGATGGTACTTTTTAATTTCCTCACTATCTCCTCACCCCTCCTAGGTGTTGGTTGGGTGTGGTAGTCTTGCTCCATCTAGCATTGCCCTGATTCAAACTGTTAGGGTGTCTACAAACATCCTAAGTTTCTCCACAGGCTCTGTAGCAGGTGTTCTCCATAGCCCCTCAGGAGAAGAGGACCAAGAAGCTCCCTGGCTTCTTAATGAATGCCGGTTGAAGCCTGGCCAAGACTCTTCCTGGAGTCACCCTCTGGACACCAGATGCCTGCCCTTAAACGCTGAAACTTTTTAAAGGGAATTAAATTATCAGATAAATCAAATCTATTGACCATGGGAATATAGCCTTCATGGGACTATAGTAGGATCTAAGACTTGAAGCCCCCACCAGAAAGGAGAAAACAAACTTAGAAGAAATAGAACAAAGAACATGGCTCTTAGAGGTGACCCAGCAATGGGTGTCCATTTAGTTTCCACCATTTGCCATCACATTTGCAGACAGTGATGGTCTGTTCCTCAGTCTCCTTGCAAATAGTCTCTTTACATTACTTATGATCAATCCTCTATAACGCTGGAATCAAAGTTGGAGCTTCCCGAAGAGACAGGCAAGGTGGGAAGTGAGTGCTGAGCGGTGGCTGATTCTGCATTGTGTGTGCCTGTTTACACAGAGGTATCCCGGACTGTGGGTTATGGGAACTGGGTCTCATTCGTCCTGGACCACGGATGACGCTGGGATGGTATTGGATATCCCTTCTGAGTTAACTGAGAATTTAACTGAGAAGTTAACTTCTGAGCTAACTGAATTAATTTTTTCCCCCATCTTCAGAAAAATTTCATATTTCTACACTCTTAATCGGATTATCATCTTCTAAAAATACCTCCCTCCTCAAGGAATATAAAATCATTAGGTGAATATTGTTCCAGAAACTACCCGGGGGGGGGGGGGAGTTTACTTCTGAGTGATGCATTAATTCCCTCATTTTCAGTCTTTTCCTTCCTTCCTTCCTTCCTTCCTTCCTCCCTCCCTCCCTCCTTCAGCTGAGAGCTATTTGTTTTATAAACAATTACTTGGGAACCCAACATGAATATAAGAAGAGGTGGAGTTGTTTAGGTGCAGGTAATTTGGGGTCTGAGGACTGACTTTCAGGAGGCCCCCAGCCCGCTGCATGAAACGTAGCATGGAAGCACCTCCCTAATAAGTGGAAAACAATGCAACATGTGCAATGGCATGGACAATGTGATGTTCCACCCTGAAAAGAAAAGCATTGATTGTCATTACTGAAGAGATCAACTCCCCCTAATCATTGGGAAGTTGATTAACAAAAAAATAATTGAATTCCCAGATTTTAGGAATTAGAATAGAGTGTGAAGTACACATGATACTTTACTGAGACTGCACATAGTTTCATCTTCCAAAGAGGAACCAGGGCATGAGCTTTAGAGCAATGTCTGTTGAATGTTGCTGGGGAAAATCTGGTCACACCTGCGTTGGGCTGTCACCATGCAGGGCAGTAAGGAGCTGCTCTGTGAAGCATGTGCTCTGAATATTTCATACTTGAAAGAGACTGGGGCAAGGCCAAGGTTCTGCCTTCATAATCTGCCCTGCTCCTTGTCTGGGCTGTTTCCCAAATACTGAACTCACAAATTCCTTGGCCCTTGCTGAGCGCCAGGATGGGATGACAGACATGAACTTGGGATCCTTTCTGGATTGCTCTCTACCCTGCTGCTCTCCCTCAGCAGTGCCCCAGGACTGTGCCCACCCCCACCTACCATCTCATCTCCTCCCTTCCACTCCCTCTCCCACACAGGCTTCCTTAGGGAGCCCAGAAGCAGTGGGGCTCTTTCTGTCCCTTTGCTCCATTCTCCACTGAGCTATCCAAATAAAACAACACACACAGCAAACAAGTGCTTCATTGGAGAAGTGTCTGTTCATGTCTTCTGCCCATTTTTTGACATGATTATCTGTTTTTTGGGTGTTGAGTTTGAGAAGTTCTTTATAGATCCTGGATATTAGAATTGAAAAGATTAAAATGGCAGGAAACAGCAAGCATTGGAGAGGATGTGGGGAAAGGGGAACCCTCTTACATAGTTGGTGGGAATGCAAGTTGGTGCAGCCACTTCAGAAAACAGTGTGGAGATTCCTCAAAATTTAAAAATAGAGCTACCCTATGGCCCAGCAATTGCACTCCTGGATAATTACCCAAAAGATAAATATGTAGTGAAAAGAAGGGCCATATGTACCCCAATGTTCATAGCAGCAATGTCCACAATAGCCAAACTATTGAAAGAGCTGAGATGCCCTTCAACAGACAAATGAATAAAGAAGATGTGGTCTATATACACAATGGAATAATACTCAGCCATCAGAAAGGATGAATACCCAACTTTTGTATCAACATGGATGGGACTGGAAGAGATGATGCTGAGTGAAATAATTCAAGCAGAGAAAGTAAATTATCACATGGTTTCACTTACTTGTGGAACATAAGGAGTAGTATGTAGGACATTAGGAGAAGGGAAAGAAAAGTGAGTTGGGGGAAATCAGAGGGCGGGGTGAACCATGAGAGTCTGTGGACTCTGGGAAACAAACTGAAGGTTTTAGAAAGGAGGGAGGTGGGGGCATGTGCTGGCTTGGTGATGGGTATTAAGGAGGGCAAGTATTGCATGGAGCGCTGGGTGCTGTATATAAACAATGAATCTTGGAACACTGCATCGAAAACTCATGATGTATTTTATGGTAACTAACATCACACACACACACACACACACACACACACACACACACACACACACACAAAGGAAAACAAACAGACAAGCACTTCCCAGAAGTGCCTGAAGAGGCCGTCTTACGTGTTAAAGCAGAAAACTTTGTTGGTTTATTCTTGCCCCTACTTCACCGATGCAGCAAGTAACCTCTATTTATAAGACAATTACTGCCTAGTAGGAGAAATTAAATTATGTGCCCCAAAGAATTAGTGAATAATTTGATGTGGATGGGGGATCTCACACTCCATGCCAGCTGTAAGACCACAGAACGCTGGGTCTGACTCTGGCAGGCACACAGAGGGTGGGGGAATGGCATCCCCCTGCCTGCATACTTGTGCTGCCTTCTTCGTTCTGCTAGTCCGCTTCCCTAAGTAGGACAGCCCTGAACCTGACCAAGTCATCATTCTCCCCCACCCTCCCTGTGGTCTCCCCTAAATGAATGGTTAGGATGTGGACCCTGGATGGCATAGGGAAGGCACTTCAAGGGGGAAAGGAGAGGAGCCAAGGTGGGAAGCAGGGCTGGAGGCAGTATATTCATGGGCACCAAGAGCCCAAATGGAGCGAATCCCCTGGTTATTCCAGTGCTCTCTAAGCAAATCCTGGGAGATTTTTTTGCTTCAGTTGGTACTGTCAGTGCTGGCTACGTGCACATGTGAATTCTTTCACTCAGCACATGCTTTGTGGGCACACAATGTGCCTGGCACTGCTCTGAGCACTCAGGATACAGCTGTGAGCAAAAGATGCAAAACTTTCTGCCCTCCTCATGCTTCAAGGAAGAGAGTCCAACAGTAAAGAAGTCAATGCCACCTGTGGTGCAAAGGCAACACACCAGGCAGGAAAAGGGAGAGTCGTGGGGGAGAGCATGGCAGTCTTATAGGGTATCTGGGGAAGTTATAATGAGAAATAGCATTTAAGTAAAGCCCCAGATGAAGTGAGGAAGTTGGTCATGTGTGTCTCTGTGTCTCTGGGGTAGAGAGTTCCAGGCTGAGGGAGCATCAAGTGCAAAAGCCCTGAGTCAGGTACTCACTGAGCGTATTGCAGGAATGGCACAGAGTTCCTGTGGGTGAAAGACAGTGAGGTCAGAGTCAATAGGAGTCAGATCTTGCAAGATAGTGCTGTCCAATAGAACTTTCTGAACTGTTGCAAATAGTCTACACTGCGCTGTCAGCTATAGGTATTAGCCACCCGTGGCAGCTGAGCACGTGGCTTGTGGTTTGGCTGAGGAACTAATCATTAGGAGTATTTGATTTTAGGTAATCTCAGTTTCAGTAGATCCGTGTGACTATGGCTGCCAGGCTAGTCAGCCCATGTGCGCTGCTGGCTGCTTGGAGGCCTCTGGTCTTGACCTCAGTGAGACAAGCCCAAGGAGCCAGGGATGAGCGCAGGTCAGACCCATCTCTGACTGACCCGTCTCAGTCAGCAAGCTTGGGTGTTGTGTTCCGTTCTGACCCTGCTCTGCCAGCTGCTCTCTGGGCACCGGGCCCCCCACGTTATGCGATTTCTCTACACCAAATCTCAGAGAAACCATATTCCACAGGATTCCATGTGAAAAGGAAGGAGTGGCAGAAGGCGCTGCACCTATTAGCAGGTCTGCACCTTTACCATTGTCATTATCAAATGACCTTGCTTGTAGGAAAATGCTAAAGCCCAGACATGCAGAAAGAAAGAAATCACCAATGCCCTCACCATCCAGAATCATCTAATTTCTAACGTTCTACTCTAATTTTTCATTTGCGTTTTTATAAACATCTTTCTAGGGCAACAAGTAAACATTTATATCATCATTTTCCATGAATCTATAGAATTCTATGTAGAATTCTTCTGGGATTTTGCTGTTTTTAAACAGTGCTGTTAAGAACACTCTTGTACAAACACCCCTACATCCCTGGAAAGTGACCCTCCGTGGGGAGCCCTGCATTCGAACCACCCATCTTCTGTCCCATCCTGCTCTGTGTGCCCCACACAGAACAGCGTGCCAGATGAGCAAGCAGAATTTGGGGGGGGGATTGGAGGGCAATTTAAGGCCCAGAGTGGGTGGACAGGAGAACTTATGTGAGGTCTAGAGTGACTCCAAATGACACACCAGAGCCCAGCTTTGCACCCCGAAAATGGCATCCTCACAGTCCAGGCTCACATAGCCATGTGAATTGGGATGTGTGAAACACAGGGCATCATGCCTGGCATTATGACGATTTTATTAAAATATCCTAAGGAAGAAAACCCCAAGGGGACAAGAGCTGTCGCTCTGAGTAGAGGTGTTAGAACTGGGCAGGGAATGGGCCCATTGTGTGGGGTGCCGGTGGACAACAGGCAGAACCAAGGGACTCAACAGCCCCTTCCTCTGCCTGTGCCCGCTCATGCCGGCTGCCACAGAGGAGGCTCCCGCAGGAACGGTAAGCCCCCTCAGAATGCTGTCAGTCTTCCTTGCAGTTCTCTAATCTGATGACCCATGAAGGATTTTTAGGAACAGCTGCTGTGCGTGATGAATTTCTTGGTGCTGGTGGTTGTGTGTGTTTCCCTATTTGGTTTATTGGTATCTACGCAGCCTCACCCAGGCTGGCCTCTTCTAATCTCCTCTCCTCCTTGTTGGTGGCAAGATGCCCACGGCCACTTATACCCACAGAACAGCCGCCGATGGAAGACAGAACATAAACTGAACCGGGCTGTTTCTGTCTGCCCTGTAATTTGCCTGAAGTTTTAAAATCTATTTTAATCAAAATTGACTAATTATTTTGGTACCATGTAGCCACAACTTTACAATTTACAGAGTGTCGTTCTCTTATGCTTCTAAATAAAAATCTGTGAAGATTTGGGGGGAGTGCCCTGGAATCTAATTCTTTGCTTCAGGGGCTTGCGGTGAGATTCTAAGCAGATTCCAAAAATGGAAGTTGGATCTCAGTATACCTATGTGGTCTGTGGCAACAGTTCACATGGCACGTGCCTGGGGAAGCTCTCACTGCCCTCTACTCTCCCTGGCCACCCTATTGCTGCCATGAAACAGACCAGTCCAGACAAGTCATTGGGATCCCTGGGGTGGGCAGGGCAGAGAAGACACCTCACCTTTGGGCAAGATGCACCTGAGCCAAAACGGGGTTTGCTTTCAGCAGGGGTTGCTGTCCAGCACAGCTTACACTACAGAGTTCTGGAAGGAGTGGCCACCGATTGGGCAGTTCTGGGATTTGGCAAGACATTTAGCTCTCAGAGCCCAGCCTTGTCCTTCATAAAATAGAAATAGCAATAAAAATAGTAACTACACCTATTTCCAGAGTTGCTGTGAGATTCCAGCCAGTGCAAGCATATAAAACTCTTAGTAAACCGAAACAAACAAAAAGCCCTACAAAAGCTAAGAAACGAAAATACCCATAGACAGAGTTGTTGGCCACGTGCAAGCACTTCCACCTGTAGCATCCTGATGGGTTGGTGTAAAAGCTCATTAGCTCTGTGTCTGTGTCCAGTTCTGGGAGAAGTGGCTGCTCTTTTATACCTGATCCTCCACCTCTCCCAGGAGCTCTCTGGTCACGGTCACCCCTGCCCTGGGACTGTCACTGCAGGTGCCTCCCTTCCCAGACCTTGCCAGCTCCTCGTGCGGAGGACCCTTTACATTGTGGCTAAGCCACCCAATGGTGCTGACACTCTCCTGTTTCCAGAGTGAGAGTCTGGAGGCCAAGGTAGCCTTGGCATGCGGCTGCTTGTCTGGAGACGCACAGCCATGAAGACACCCAGGCTCAGCCTGGAACACTGCACGCCTCCATTCAGATCAAAGATGTTGGCTTCCCAGCAGACTGACACATGCACACCTCTCCCTGGCCAGCCCTCCAGCCCCAGGTCTCACCTGTGAATTGTCCATTCCAGGGGTGGCTCAGTGCCATTTCCAGACAGTCATAAGGACCATGATTCTCATTTCCTTTCATTGTTTGAGAGACCTTATGGAAAGCAGTGCTACAGAGTGAAAAGCATAGCAATTTCACAGACTGGGCTCTGTCTGGGGGAAGCCCCGTGGTCCAGACTCGTGGAGTGGCTGGCATCCCATGGGCCAGTGTCTTCCTAGGGTAGAGAACTTACTTGGCAGGAAGGAGCCAGCTCCTGTGACAAGGGATACCTCCCAGTCTCTGACCCATGGTGGAGGGGAGCGGTGTGCATGTGTGCAAACGTGTGATGGGTGGACGGGGGCAGTGTAGACAGTGCATAGCACACTTCAAGCACAGGGCCTCTGGAGAGGGTCCTTGTTTGTGATTTGAATGAGACCAAGAGAATGTGCCTGTTCTCCCTCAATGACACAGAAATAGAATACTAACGGGAAGTTCCCATTAATTCCCTGCAGCCCCATGGCTGTCTGCACACTGACAGGAGGCTCTGAATGGCAGTGATACGTGCATTTAGTTAACCCAAATAGGGAGGGACCCATGGCCCCCTGGGGACTTCATCTGTGTCTGTGCACTGGAATGTCAGGGGCGGCACACAGCGGCACCGCTGGGGTGGTCGTGGCAGAGATGGCGTCCACATAGCACAAGCCTTACTCACACTCAGTGTCCACCTGGGTGTTTGGGGCCTCAGGTCAGTGCCTGCCCTGAAGCCACCTGAGGCAGAGACCAGCCTGTCTGCAGTGTGCGCCGAGTGCCTCTGCCCACCCTACAGCCAGAGGCTGTGTGTTTAACCACCTCTGGCGCTGGCAAAGGGAGTGAGGAAGCTAATGACCCTCTCAGGAAGAGATGCTCTGGTTCTTTTTTAGGAAACAAAATCTGGAGTAAAATGTGATTCTGTCGTTGTATAAAATAAGCACGGAGATACACTGGCCCTAGTTTTTGGATGATCCAGCATAAGTGTGCCATGTTTTAATGAGGAGAAAAGATTCATGATGGGGACCCAACGAATGGAACAACCCATGAGGCGAAAACTATCCTGTAGGCACAACATCTAGAGGTGGGGGTGGTGGAGGGACACCAGCTGTCTAGCATCCTGGAGCTAGGGAGCCTTCTGCAGGGAGGTTTGATCCATGGTTCCCATACTTGGTGAGTGCTGGAGTCTTCTGAGCTGCTTCTACTAATCCCTGTGCCAGTCCCTGAGCCCTGCACCAGACTCCCTAGGAGGTTCTGCCAGGCCTGGGATGAGCCCATGGGCTTGCCAAGTGACCTCATCACAGAGCTGCTTTCTCATGAAGCAGCCAGCAGCTCCTCTGGAAGGAACATGGACACCCAGGGTTGACTCTAGGCCCAGAAATGTCCTAACTCAGATCAGAGTCTGAGGAAATGAAGGGGGTTCAGGGAGTGTCCCCTTGCCCCATGCGGCCCCTGCCTAGCCCTGTAAACCAGTTTGAAGTCTTGGAAAAAAGAAAGGAGTCCACATGCTGGTGAGTGTGCCTTCTGAATGTGCCCATCCCATCCTCGTGTAGATTAAACTTCTGTCCCCACCCTGTTTCCCTGGATACCAAAGATCTGTGAAATAATGGATTTCTTTTGGATTTGATCTTCTATGGAATCCAAGAGCCGAGTACTTGGGATTTTTCTCCTCCTGTTCTTGATAAAGATCTCCTTAACTGGGGCCTTCCTTTCTTCCTTTCTCGGGGAAGGAATCTTCCTTCCTATCACCGCACAGTAACATCAGTGACCATCCCAGTTTCGACACCCACATTTGGGGCATTGTAGAGTGACTCAGTTGTTAATGATCTCTTCTTCTGTCCCATCCCTGCCCATTTCTCTCTTGCAGAGCGACTACTCAAGTGACACAGAGAGCGAGGACAACTTCCTCATGATGCCCCCAAGGGACCACTTGGGCCTCAGCGTCTTCTCCATGCTCTGCTGCTTCTGGCCTTTAGGCATCGCGGCCTTCTACTTGTCCCATGAGGTAAGCCTCTCTCCATCAGCCCCACATGCAGCACAGTGAGGCCACTGAGGAGGAGAGCCTGAGAAGACTGTGCAACTCAGGTTTTCCCACGTGGCCTGCACTGTATGGAGGACAGGCCCACCAGAGGGATCAGGAGGCCTCATTTCAGCCTGTTGGGACTGCCTCATGGCCCCCAGGGTAAGGCAGGCTGTCCTCAGGAAGGGGGCTTCCTGACAAAAGCAGGTTGGGAGTTCTGCCCTCCTGCCAGCATGTGGGATGGACTCAGCCCTGGGAGGCGCCCTAGACTTGCTGGGAAAGTAGGTGGGGCATGGGGGTCGATCTCTCTGCAGACAGTCTCATACATATAAAACAGGTTCTAGTTTCCAGCAGTCCGTGTGTGCCCCTCCCTAGCTGACGTTTTGCTGGAGGACATAGCCCATCTGATGGTGAATCTTGCGCTCCTTCCTTCAGCATGAGGGCTTCTGGGGGTTGATACCAGGCCTTTTTCATGCAAAGCATCCTTCTTGTTGTGCCTTCATGGAAGCCAGGCTTTGAAAGATGTTCTTTAGCAAATGACGAGTGTTCACGCAGAAACAGTCTCTGTCCCGGCTTTTGTTAGTCTGCCAGCCACAGAGTGTTTCAGCATCCCCACACCCACACCATCATCCCAGCTGATCATAGGGAGGCGGCTCCTTGGATCAGCAGGGTGAGCTCAGAGCCCACAATCATATGTGTCCTTGGGTCATGCCGAGCATCCCTCAGCAGCCAGTGCTCCCTTTCCTGCTTCTAGGGTTCTGGGGCTCTGGCAGGTCTTGGGTTGGAAACATTTATTTCTCCTGGCTTGAAAACAGGTCTCCTGGCTGAGTCCAGCAGTGACCTCTCACTGCTTTTTTGCAGGGTTCTTTGCTGACCTCGTTTTGTTTGGTGAGAGGAGAGTCCCTTGATACATTTTCCCTTCTCTCCTCCTTCCTTTTGTGACATCACAGAGGAGCAGGGAAGAGCTGTGAACACCCCTGAGAACTGATGATTCTTAGCAGGGACTTTGGAGAGACCCTTCCGGGAAGTAATGAAGCAGGCCCACCTTCCAGCCCTGCTCTGTGGTCCAGATTCTAGAATCCAATATGTGGGGCGAGATGGAGGATGGGGCAGTCCTGCCCTGCTGGAGTTGTATTGAGCGGTTGCTCCTTATCCAGCTTGGCCTGGGAGGTCTGTCTGACCTTCACTTTTGTGAGTTTATCCTACAAATGCCAAAAACACCCTTCTCTGGGGAAATAGGCATGGGCCAGGGAACAAGACTCCAGGTCTGGCAGAGGCCTGGGAAGCTGTGCAGTGGGAGTCAGACCTGGGTTTACCTCGACCCCAAGAAGGGGACATGGGCACTACTACATGGGCGAGGGTTGGGACACACAGTGGGACTCGGAGACGGACGTGTACACAGATGCCCTCAGTGTGCAGAACATGCTCTGAAGAAGATCCCCCAGGCCCAGAGCCTGTCCTCTCCTGTGTAAACTGCACCCAGAACGTGTGTGAACATGATGCAAACAGGCCAGGGTAGTCTCACTATTAGAAAAGGAAGGACAGGAGTGTGGGGCATAGAGAACCAGCTTCTCCCACATCACAGGGAACTCAGGCTTTTCCCATGAGAGGTATGTGTGACTTCAGCCTTCTCCCATGAATCCCAGTCCCGCCAACTATAGTGGTCAGGCGGGGCAGGTCACTCTTAGCCTCCTGGGTCAACCCAGCTGAGAAAGTCCTTTACCTACCTTGTCTGGGGTTGTTGGGAAGTACCATGGACATCAGAGCTCTATTTTGATTGCCAAATTTTACAGTGGGATATTTTTCCCTTGGATTCCATGGGGGCAGATGTTACCTGCTCAAAGGTGTGGCAGCCGACATCAGCGTGAATGTGCAGACAGGGCACTGGGCAGAAATGAGCTCTGGTAAATGACTGGCCACAGGGAAAGGCTGGAGAGGCTGCCCTGTCTTGGCTACTCCACATCCTAGGTGAGGCCCCATCTCTGGAGCAGGACAAACTGTGCACAGGGTCTCTGTCTGAAAGATTGTCACTATAATAAATATCAGGAACACAACTGTCAAGGCTGGCATTTAGGTTCTTTCTCAGAAAGTAATTTTATTCTTCACACCTTAAGAACCTCTTACTTGGGCCTGATGCGTCATGATGGTTAACACCTTTGGTGGTAAAGACCATTCTGATTATTCATTTCACGACAAATGTGAAATGCAGTGTCTGTGGAGCCCTCTGGTCACACTGCTCTGAAGTGAAAAGCAAATACTTTTGAGGAGTTGAGGGGTTGCCTGCAGCACTGAAATTAGAGGACAGGCTCCGGGGTCCCTCCAACTCCCAGGCTCTCAGTCCTTCTTTTCCTAGTACTGTGAGCATGGATTTCCTTCACTGGAACCCCAGCAAAGAAAGGGTACTACATCTTTTGGAGAACTCTCTGCAGGTTAGTGCCTTTCACAGGACCTGTGTCCCGAACCTTCTCCCCACAGCGCTTGCTGCTTGACAGCCTAGAGCTTTGGCAGCTCAGGGCTTTCCTGCAGGTCTGGGGGACACCCAGCCCCGGGCACTTGGTGCTCCAGCCCAGCCATCAGGCTGCTGGGCATTCTGTGTGTCTCTTCAGCCCAACTGCAGACACAAAATCTGCAGCAGGCATTGGAGGGGAGAGGATGGGGCACGCCATAGAACAGACACTCTGAGAGTCATTACACTTGATTAAATCAGTGCTTTCCTGAGCAAAGCCAGCTGGGAGCTCTCCCTGCATGCACTGGAGAGAGGAGAGCCCAGAGCCAAGCCCATTTCTCCAGGGTCCTTTGTGGGCTGCTCCCAGGGCCTCCTGCTGCCCTCAGGTGTGGGGGTACTGAGGCAGGGAGGTCACCGCCATCTGGGAAGATAGGACCCTTACATTGCAAATGCTGTTCACAAGAAAATCTTTGACACATAAGTGTGATTTGGGGTAATTTCTTTTCCTTTTTTCATAGATCAGATCTCAGTGTAGTCACTGACAATTACATCATGTCTGTGCGTTGTCAAAATAATCACTCAGTAAGCCATTCAGAAATGTGTGAGTCCATTCCAGGCAAACAAAACAAAGCAAATCTCAATGAATAGATGACACAGGGCAGTGGGGAGGAGAATTAATAGGACTTATAAAAGGACTTATAAAATAGGACTTATAAAACCTGGCTTATTTTTTATTCTGCCTTATTCCAGCTGGGTCCAGGTCAGCAGGCAACTTTACCACACCTCAGTTTCCTGATCCAGAAAATGGTATCCGAATAGCCTACAGTGTGTAGCCAGCTAGGCCAGAGAAGTGAACATGGAGAGATGGTCCCTGCAAGGTTCCTGCAAAGTATCAGGGGCTGACCATGCTCTACTGGAAATCCCAGTTGTCTATACACATGTGGGTCCCTCGTGAAGGGAGACCTGGAAGGAGACAGAGGATATTTTCTCCGACAGATTTTATAATTCAAACAAGGTTAGTTAAGTAATAGGAACAATAGTACTGAAGGTGTTAGCCAGTGTTAGGTGACAGCTGCTGAGCACGTCATAGGTGCTGGTCCCACGTTCAATACTGTGCACACGCTTTCTCGGGGCCTGGTCCCGACCAGCAGCATCAACACACCAGCACAATTTGCAATGCATATTGCCTGACCTCACCGAAGACCTGCTGGGTCAGAGCATCGGGGGAAGGGCCTGGTAATCTGCATTTGAGCAGAGGGCATCTGTGACGCAGCACTGCCATCATACCATTCTGTGGGCCATGAAATCGGGGTTCAGTGAAGTCGGATGTTGTCCTAAGGCCAGGGGTGTCTGGTCGTGAGCTGAAATTACTGGTATGGCCTGGTGCAGGGCACCTCTGGAGGAGGCAGCTGCCTGGGCCCACGGGGATGGAGAACTCAAGAGTCCACGTGGAGGCCAGTGGGGAGAGGGGCATGGCGTTCGTCCACAGCCTTGTTTCACTCCAGCTGCATCAGTTGTCCGACCCAGCTTTCAATGCACGCAGGTTTTATAAACCAGATCATAGGGCGGGAAGTCGTGTGCAGTGTCTCTGTAGCTCCACCTAGGAACCAGGGCTTCTGAATAATGTGGAGGATAGAAATGAAGCCCTAATTTGCTGAGTGCCTACTGGGAGCTGGTTACTGAGTGCATCTTTTCTCATTTAATCTTTGTAATGAGTTTGAAAGGTGGGCAGTTGTTATCATTTTATGGATGAGAAAACTGAAGTTTCAAAGGGTTAAATGATGTATAGAAATTGGAGAGATAGCAAGTATGGGTACATGAGGTAAATAGCAATATTTCTAACCCTTAACACCTAATCTTCTGCAATATAGTTTTGACTTTTATCTCTTTGCAAACAAAAATAGTATTACAGTACTTGTTTCTAAATCCACCATGCCTTACCGCGCTTAAAGCATGTTGTAGTAAGAAAGAAAGGTCCATTCTAGACAGGATCATGGTGCTTGCCCTCAGTACCTTTACCTTTACTCATTCCCACAGGGCAGGTGCTAGCAAGACAGAGGCTGAGAATGCTCCCACAGGAGGCCTTGGGTCTGGACCTGAGCCCCAGGCAGGCTGGGGGGTGCATGGGCTGCCTCTGAGGCAAACATCTCCCGCATTCCAGTAGTTATGATGTCTTGATTTCATTCCATTTTATAAAATGTTTCTTTCTTTTACTAACTGCAACATTGTAACAGAAATTAAATGAGAAAGGGGTATTAAAACCCTTTGATTATGAATTTTATGGATAGCACCAGCAAAGGGAATTAGACAAATTAGGGAGAAAAAAGAGGAATCTCTCTATATGAAAAAATAGAAGAATGAGAGTACAACCCAGCCTCTAAGAGTGTCCTTAAATACAGTCATTCATCTGCTATTTATTGAGCACCTACTATGCGCCAGGCCCTGCCCCGCGTGCAGGGATGCTGCGGTGAACAAAACAGAACTCCACCTTCACAGAGCCAGCATTCTCATGAAGAAAAGTGGAGAACACGCAAACGTAAGCTTACGGAGTGTCCAATAGAGATACATTATACGAGAGAAAAATTAAGTAGGAAATGGATATGGAGCATACATTTTTAAATAGGTGGCCATGGAAGGGCTTGCTGAGGCAGTGCTGTTTCATGAAGAAATTGCAGACTGACCATGTGGACCTCTTGAGGAAGAATATCTCAGGCAGAGGGACAGCCAGCGCAAAGGCCAAGAGTGGGGAACATGCCTGGTGCACACAGGGAATGATGTGGAAGCCAGTGTGGTTACAGCAGGTGCCCTCTGGGTGTGGAAGAGAAAATGAGCCAAGAGAGGGGCACATGGGGGCAGACTTCACAGATTGCCTTTTAGGTTGTAACAGTGACTCAGGCTTTTTATTTGGGCCGTGAAGCCACTGGGGTATTGGAGCAGAGGAAAGACACCACCTGTGTATATTCTATCAAGCGAGCCTGTAGAGGACGAAGGTAGAAGCTGGGACACCTTGCTGGAGACTGGTATAATCATCCAGGAATAGATCATCCAGCAGTGGTCTGGACCATAGAATCCTCCCCTCTTGTTTTCTCATTGAAATAGCAACCCTGATAATAGCTCTTAGGGATGTGTCTGTCCTTTCCCCATCTGACTCCAGTAGGACTGGATAATATTAAATTATGGGAGAGAACCAGGCAATCCTTAGTAGTAATATATACTAAAGGCACTTACTATTTTTCCTGAATTTGACTTTCTCTAGCAGAGTAGAAACACAAGTCGAGTACATTGTAAACTGTCTTTTTCCCTCTGAATAAGTGACTGTGTAAATTTTATAAAGGTGGAGGAAAACAATTATGGCATTTGGGGCATAAAAACCTGTTGCTCAGATCAGCCCTGGTAAAAGACATGAGGGACAGCATCACTGTCCAACAGGAATGAAATGCTTCTCTCCTCAATCTCCAACTTGGATAGCAATACTAATTGATTACAGCTGATTCATAGGATTCTTGTCCATGTTTCACCCCGTTTCCCAGAAAGACCCTAAACTTTTCTGTAGTCACTCTCGAGACATGCCTCTCAAAGAGGGTGAGGACACAGTTCTTTTGCAGACTGCCAAATAATGCCATTTGTTGGATTCACTTTCGTAGCTGGTTCTTGAGCCACCATTCTACTGGAGCTAAAAGGACCAACCCATGGGGCCATCAGGACTTGGATGACTTGTCCCATCTTCCACTTTATTGACATCAAAAGAACAAACTGATTGCTCTTAGAAAAATGTGAGATTGGTCAGATGACAAAATATGAAGCAGGAAACTGTTAGGGACTTCTGCTCATTGCCTAGACTTTTGACCTCTTGCATCTGGAATGATTCCCATGTTGTGTATCTGTGTGTGTGTGTGTGTGTGTGTGTGTGTGTGTGTGTGTGTGTGTTTATTTGCCACCTGGAGAGATGATTAAATGTGAAGACACCTTTTTCTTTGCTACATTATTTCTTCACAGTGCCCACGCATGTGTTTACCTCCATGTGATTTCTGGGTCCTTGCTCTTCCCCCCACACACACCCAGACGTCAATATGACCATCAACTGGTCACCTTCATGTTTACATGATTAGTCTCTGTGCCAACGACGGGGCACCCCAGTGTCACTCCCTGTCCACATGTGTGGCTCATGCAGGAGGCAAAGGAGTAGTAGCCCTTGTTGCTGGGGTGCAGGGAGCTTCACAACACCATAGAGAGGTCCATGTGGTGTCTGGGGCATGCTGAAGGAGATGGTATTGTTTCCTCCATGGATCAGGAAGGGATTGGCCCTGAATTTGCTCCTCCTTCCTTCCTTACCCCCAGCCTATCACCCAAAGTCTCTCAAGGTCTTCCAGGATGCACTTGGAGGAGCTACCTTGGCAGCATTGCTCAGAAGACAGATGATGGATGTCCACTGTGCATTTGTCTGCAGCTAAAAATGCAAGCTGAAGGGAAGAAATAGTGTGTGCAGAAGAGATTCTGGCTTTATGTTGTAGAAAAGGCTGTGTGTGTTTTTTTCCTTGTTTCTGTTCTAATATTTCAGGACATGCTTCAACCTCTCCAGGGACTGCCCCGTTCCTCATTATGGCTGATTCTGAAAGAACTACAGTTATTATGTAGACAGTGTATCAGTTTTGGCCTTATTCTCCAGGAGATGCTGGGCTGAGAGAGAGTGAGCCTTTGCTGCAGTGGATGACCGAGGCCCTGGCCCAGGCCTGGGAGCTGGAATGCCTCATGCTACTGCTTCCCCTGTGCGGCCCTGGGAGATGCCTAACACCACTGCAGCAGGCTGATGGGCACCAAGCAGAAAATCTGTCACCCTCCTGGACTTGCCCCAGGCTCCCTAGACGTGGAACCTACAGCAAGGTCAGGGTGTTAATGCTTTATTTAGAAGTACAATCCCAAGACAGTGAAAGGGAGGAATGGAAAAGATGCATAGAAGGAAGGAAAGAAATAGAAGTGTCTTACCATGCTGGTTACCACCTCCCAGCTCATAGGACCATTCTGGCAGTGGCCACTGGAGAGGGAGTGTTGTCCCACTCCCATAGCCTGCACAGGTGGAGTGTCATGCCTGCCTGGGCTGTGGTGGGGGAAAGGCCTGGGCCAGAGCAGACAGTGACCAGCCTGAGGCAGGAGGCTGAGGGACTCTGAGCTGCAGGAGATGTGTCTCATGCCCCTCCTCCTGTCCCTTCTCCAGGAAGCACAGGTGCTGAGCTAGTCACCTGGGCATCAGCAACCTGAGGTTCTATCCCCTGTTATTGCCCGAGGGCTGCCCCTCCTCCACAGACACAGGAGCACTGACAATGTAGCAGGAAGATTCTCTGTGGTCTGCACTGACCTGACACCAAAAGGAAAGTGGGTGGTATAATAAGCTGACGTCCAGCCTTTATCCTGTACTGGGCAAGAGTACTTCCATGGAGTGAGAACTTCAGTAAAAGCATTGCCTTAAATTCAAGCTGGGCAGGGTGTAAAGTGCTTTATGGGCGCCTAATTCTCACAAAGGCCCTATAAAATGAGGTGGCAGTATTATCACCACTGCACAGCTGGCAAAGGTGGATAGACCCTGTTCACATCAGGGTCTGTGCTAGCTATGAATCTTTCAGATACACTCAGAGCCACTTCTGCAGAGGCATGGATAACATTTCACCCTCATGAGAACCACTGGCCAAGACACAGGTTCTCTTGGGCCCAGCAAGGAAGGAAGGAAGCAGAAGCTTAGCAAGTTTGTTTATTCAGGATCACAATAGCAGGTTCATTGGCACCAAAATGTTCCTGGGGGTGAGGCTGTAAGGAATCACTGCAACACAAAGAGAGTTCCTCTGTACTGGCATTTGGTACTGAGAAGTACTAATTCAGTCTCATCCCTGACCATTTTTTTTTTAATTTAATGTTGATTGATTTGAGTTCCCATGTAAAAATTATCTTTTATTAGTTTTCTTATCAGTCCCCATTTATCCTTCCAGCAAGAACCAGTTTGTGGCTTGAAAAATTATCCCATTGTTGTTTGTTGGAAGAATCAGTCAACTGATTCCTTTTTTAAGTCTTCCTTTATTACAATGTTTAGCTCTCCATGTGTGGGATATATTGTTATACATTTTTGAAAGTCAGAAAAACCAAAAGGGACTGGAAAGAAAATAACTCCAAATACAGGCAATGACTGGCTTTTCTCTCCTTTGCACAAGTGTGTTTGTGTTTATTTTTCATGTTTTTTGTATGTGTGTGTGTGTGTTCTTTGGGGTTTTATAAGATTTTATTTTTAAGTAATATTTACCCCCAACATGGGGCTCAAACTCACAACCCCGAGATGAAGAGTTGCATGCTCCACCAACTGAGCCAGCCAGGTGCCCCTATTTGTGTGTTTGTTTTAACACCATTAATGTGAACGTGATTTTCAAACCATTCTTAGTTTGAAGACACCACTCAGAACAGTACACATATATAACAGCATAGCTTAACTAACTAGTCTAAAGCAGGTGGCCAAGTAACCATCAGCTAGGTCAAGAAATACAATACCTCCATGTCCCCCTGCCGCATTCCCTTCTGACCTTGGCCCCTGACCCCACCAGTGAGTATGGTCATGACTTCCATAGGGCTCCTTTCTTTGCATATCTTTATTATTTATTCCCTGTGTTTACTTTCCCAAGCTCTCATTACTTTATCTTTCCTGACTGCACTTGCAAAAGTTGTGATCAGTATAAGTGACATCCTTATAGTGTCTCAGGTGTCTAAAGGAAAATTTCCAACCTTAATAGTGACATAAGAGCTTTCAGATATCTTATTTTTTAATCATGAGAGGATGTTGAACTTGTCAAACGCTTTTTGCGCAAATGAAAAAATTATATGAGTGTTTTCCTTCAACCTACAATGAGGCGAATTGCATTGGCTGATTGAAAAATGTTAAACCGAGCTTGCATTCATTGCTTTGTTTTTCTGTTCCCTGAAAGTTTATATAAAACTGAAATTATTTATTTGCTGTCCCTTTCATGACATTCACTGGTGGATCCATCTGGGCCTGGAGCTTTCTTTGGAGGAAGGTTTTAAATTACTGATTTAATGTATTTAACATGGATAAGTTAGGTTGCATTCTGGAAAGTTGTATTTTTCTAGAATTTTGTCAGTTTCATCTACATGATAAATTTATTAATGTTTTCAAAGTATGAATTTGGGCCTTATTTCCTTTTTGTATATACATAGAAGGGTGGGTCAACAGATGTGCCTTCAAGAAGATATTATTGTTACTGTCTTATATTGTCAATATTTATTTGCTTGTATCCGCGTCCTCCACTTCATTCTTTGTTTCTTCCTGAATCCTTGACCTTCTGGCTTGCATGGTTTTCCTTTTATCTAGAGAACATCCTTTAGAATTTCCTTGAATATGGGTCACTGGTGAAATTCTATCTGTTTTGTGTCATTGGAAATACCATTTTATTAATTTCGTTCTTGTAGGTGTTTTCACTAGATATGGAATTCTGGGTGGCAGTTCCATCTTTAGTTGTAGTGAAGCTTCTGATAAACCATTCACCAAGTTAGAATATTCTTTTTCTTTTTAATGCAGCTTTAGAATTTGTTTCCTCTTTTTCAGATCTGCTATAACACTTTTTTTATAGTGATTAGCTGCCAGAATTTTAAACCTCTTATTTTCTTGAACATAGTAAGCAGAGGTCTTTTATAGTTTATGGCTAATGATTATAACATCAGGGAATCCTGTGAGTCTATTTTTTAACTTCTCTTTGTTCTTACTCATGACATATGTTCTTAGACTTTTGTTGTTGTATGCTGGTCATTATTGTGGGGGGAGGTATTCATGGAGAAATGCCTGGGTGGTTCATTCAGTTGGGCATCTGCCTTCAGCTCAGGTTGTGGTCCCAGGACCCTGGGATTGAGCCCTGCTTAGGGTTCCCTATTCAGTGGGGAGCCTGCTTCTCTCTCTGCCTGCAGGTCCCTCTTCTTGTGCGCTCGCTCGTGCTCTCTCTCTCTGTCAAATAAATAAATAAAATGTTTTTAAAAGGTATTAATGGCATATTTTGAGGATTAGAAGGATGCCACTTTGTTTCAGATAGGTATTTCTTTGCTTTTGTTAGGACTTGGGGCACAAAGAATTCAGGGTCACCTTAGTCCAAACTCAACATTTTTTTTTTGGTTTTGGTTTTGTTTTAATATTTATTTTATTTTAAGAAACCGTGTGCTCATGGGCAGGGTAGGGGCCGAGGGAGAGGAAGAGAGAATCTTAAGCAGACCCCACACTCAGCTCAGCGCTGAGCCCAGCACTGAACCAGCCATTGGGCTCGATTTCACCACCCTGAGATCATGACCTGAGCTGAAACCAAGAGTCAGACAGTTAACTGATTGAGCCACCCAGACACCCCAGCTCAAGCTTTGGGTAGACGCAAAGCCAGGCTGTAATTCAGGAGAGAACAGATATCCTTTCACTTCACTGTTTCTTCAATGACAGCTCTTTGGTGCCCTATCTTGTGGCAGGGGCTGGTTTGCCAGGATCTCTGTCTTTAGTGGGCTCTGAGCCCCAAAAGTAACCAAAACATTCCCTCTCAGGCTCCTCTTGTGGGTCAGCAAATATCACCAGGGCAGAAGTGCCTGGTCTACCTCTCCAGATTCTTGCCTTCTCTCTGGCTAATAACCTCTCATTTTTTTTTCAATATTTTGATACTTATAAAAATGTTCTTTAATGTTTGCTCTGGGGCTTTTAGCTGTTTACTGCAGAAAAGTTACTAGAGGCATTACCAGAAGTAGAAGTCTGCATGTCTCTCTCTCCTTAATTGTTTATATGTGGAATATATTTATTTCATAAAAGGAATATTTTTTAATTAGAAAATTGAAGTCTTGGTTGAAGAACTTAGATTATCTGTTGCTTGAATTCCCATTCCTTCTGGTGCTAACAGGAAGTTCAACTGGCTCTTTGTTCTGCATGAGTGACCAAGTACAAAATTACTGAAGTCAACAGGTATGTGAGAAAATGGGACAAAGCCCATCTGTGCCTTACGCACACTCAGAGGACATCACATCCTTGTGTAAATGGTAACAAGTACAGGGTCTGGCACTTCTTAGAGGCTCACTGAATCCTGGTTACATTTGTGTCTGATGCAGAGATGTTCACACCCATGTTCTGCTTGGTCTTTTCCTAAAGAGGAGCCATGTGGCTTATAAATGTAGTATCACGTAAGGGTATTCAGACACAGCTGGGGGAAGTTGGCCGTGACAGAGACTAAATCAGGCCTCCAAACAATCCTCTGGGGACATGTCTCACGAAGGGCAGTGGACAACAGCAGTAAGCCCATGGGGAACCTCTAGGAGACAGAGCCCATCTTGCTCCTCCAAGACACTCCACTGACAGGAGGAGGTGCCGTCAGTCATGGGTTGGGAGCAGCTATCAGGAAGAGTTAATTCTCTGCCCCATCTGGCTTGTTCCTGCATCATACCTGGAAAAAATAAAGACAGAGGTGGCTGAGGGTGGGGGGAGGAGTAAATCACACTGACATCAGCTTTATGCTGCAGAAGGAAGTCGACTGACATAGGACTGAGAAGGCAGGGAAGGGCTAGAGAGCCTTGACTGCAGAGCAGAGAGTCTGTCTGTTAACAGAGCATTTTAAGCCAGAGAGTAACAGGTTGGAATTACAACCTGAAGAATAGTCAGGAAGCACAGAATGGAAACAGTATGTTCTAAAATACATGCATCTCTAGATTAAAAAATCATTTCGCAAGGAAGTGAGCAGATACATTTGTCAGGCACTGTGGGGGTCTCTGTGGATATCTCTTGTATACCCTTGGGGTCACTGGAAATAGATGGAGGAAGACCCTGGGCCATTCATCTCCCTCCACCTTCCCATCAGCCAGACGCATAGTCACAGCGAACCTTTGACTGGTGTGAAAATGGACTGGGATCATTTCAAATGTTTGAATAAAAATGCTCTGGGTGTTTTCAGAAGCTGTCACCTATCCATCTTTCTAGCCACTTCTCTTACCAAAACAAACCAGCATTTTCCTGTTCTCCTGTCTAAACCTTGTCACGAGGACAGACTTCTGAAATGGTCATTATTCTTTTTGCTTCAAAGTTGTGTGTTTAGAACAGGTGCATTTACATAAAACTGGACCCTTGCCTATTCCACACATGCTAAATGGTGCTATTCATAATCATCGACTTATTTTGGAGTCCGTGTTTCACTCACTTCATCATGCCTTTCTTTTGTCCTCAAGTTCATCATCTCAAATGTCCCCTGACTCATAGTAAACTGAATATATCACCTAATGAAGGCATCTGTGGGCACTAGCAGATTCTGCGTTAGCATAGGATCCAAATTTCCACTTGAGAATCACTAGTCATCCAAGGTAATAGGCAGAGAGGTAGAGATTCTCGGGCTCAGCTGGGTAACCACTAATGCCACAAAACCTGTGCTGGAGTCCAGGAAAAAGACCTGGCAAAAGAGGTCTGTCCCAGTGGGTGCAGAGGAACAGGAGTGAAGGGATCACAAGGGGAGGAAAATGCTACCAAAGGACAGACGGATGGGAAGGACTTGGAACAAGTCCACCTCAGTCTCCTAAGCTGAGTGCCATGTCAGTTGAGCTTATGAGGAGGGAGACCCATGGCTGCAAAAGCCTAGGCTGGCCCAGAAATACAGTGGACTTTGCAGACAAATGATTTAAAAACACACAAAAAAAATAGTGGGCTCACTATATCAGATGGATATATCTTACTTTCTATCAGGAAAATGTGCAATGGAAGTTTGATGACCATCAAAAGATTTCTCCCCTTCTCTCCCTCTCTCCTCCTCCATTCTTTCCTCCCTCCCTCTCCCCTGCTCAATGGATATCTCTACCTTCATATGCACATTTAATATGCTGTTTGTAGCTTCTGAAAGTTGTTTTGCAACCTTAAACAATTCCATATAAATATTAATGATCTGGGGCAGCCAAGACAAATCAGATTTCTGATTTTTGCTGTTCCCCCCACGCCCCAAAATCTAATGTTGGATAAAAGTTACTGATTTTTAACAAGTTTCGGTGTATAAATGAACAAATACATCATGTCTGTTTTGTTCCCTGGAGTGCATTACAGGGATTTTTTTTTAGATATAGAAGATGCATTATCTCAGTAATTAGTATCTTGATTTTGTGATTATTTGTCTGTAGCAGAGAAACCCACATGTTGATTGTCCAAGGACAGAGCCAGACAATGCCAGCAGATTCTCAATCTAGGTTTAAAATCTCAATGTATTAAATTTCACATTCTTCCATCTGGCCATATGGGTTGCCTCAAACTACATTTCCAAATGTGTAAACTTTTTCTTTTTAGAGGATGTATATAAAGCTTTGAAGATGTAGTGTGCCTCTAAAAGAAGGGCTGTTCATGTTTCTTTTGCATCTCTTTTAAGATTAAGGTGCCTACACCAGTCCTGTGACATCCTGAGAGCTAACACAGACCTGCAGCACCACGGGCTCCTGGTTTTGTGCGGTGGCCCTTGGCCATGCTGTTGAGTGCTGAGTCCAGCCTAGCTAGGCATGCCCTGGTCCATGACAGAGGCAAAAAAGGGTCACCACATGTGTCTCCAAATGCAGCTACATGGACAACCCCTATTAGCCTCAGATGGCCTCAAGTCAGTGTGTGTCAAGGTGGTCAGTGGGATACCCCTGCCTCTCGTCTGAACTGGGAACAGGCCTAGGCTACTGATCCAGCTTGCTATTCATACCAGTAATTTCCAGCTTGCACAGAGGGCAGCAATTTCCTTTGTTTCAGCTCACATGTGTATTGATGCAAGCTGAACATACCAATTCAAGAAGGGTTGTGGTGAGTCATTGGTTGATGAGCACGTTTTATATCCTCCTGGGACTCTAGGGCCATTTTTTGTATATCTCTGATATTCCCATTTTGACATCAGTGAAATTCAGTCTCTAACGCTGTCAGAGAGTCTGTCACCTGACTACCTCACCCATCAGGCCAATCTTGTATTTTAAAGGTACTTATAACATTACCATCTTCACCTCTGCATAAAAAATGGTACAGAACTGGGGGGAGGTGGGGTTGGGAGAGGGGGAGGGCGTTATGGACATTGGGGAGGGTATGTGCTATCGTGAGTGCTGTGAAGTGTGTAAACCTGGTGATTCACAGACCTGTACACCTGGGGATAAAAATACATTATATGTTTATTAAAAAAAAAAATTGGAAGGGGAGGCGAACCATAAGAGACTATGGACTCTGAAAAACAACCTGAGGGTTTTGAAGGGTCAGGGGTGGGAGGTTGGGGGAACAGGTGGTGGGTAATAGGGAGGGCACGTTTTGCATGGAGCACTGGGTGTTGTGCAGAAACAATGAATACTGTTATGCTGAAAAGATAAATAAATTTAAAAAAATGAAAAAAAATTACCCTGAGCCCAGCATGTACCATGACCTGCAGAGCATGCACATTACACTGCTTGTCTTAATTTTTCCTATCTCTTCTTATATGAGGCCCTCTAAATTTTTAACTTGTCTAGGTTGTATATACAAGAGTAAGGAGTCTTTGGAGCACAACTGCAGAATGTGTTTACGTCACTCTGTATCTCCGTCCACCTGAGCTTTGCATTGCCACGATGTGCAAGCCCATGCAAGAACTGAGAGCCCCACAGGGGTAGCTCCTGAGCTGGTAGGGAAGAGCTGTGGGGCTGGTTATCCCAGAAATAATTCAAAGATAAATGATGAAGCAATGAGTTCTTGAATGACATGCTTGCATTTTGCTCGGGGGACTAGGCAGCAGCAAGATACACAGACAGAGTTGTCTTCTAGAACTGGCTGTGCACTGGGGCATAGTAAAATATATGTGGTGAATTTATGAGTATGAGTCAGCTGCTGTTGGGGCCAGTCACCTCCTTTGGCCATGTCTTGGACACTTGCCATCCTGCATCTCAGCACAGCTGTGGCTCTCCAGAAAGCTTTTCCACTTTAGCTTTCCTATCTGAGCTCCCCTTACAAGATCCAACCTCCAAAAGGACGATATCACCCGACAGGAGCCTCCTTGCTACTATACTTTCCATTCAATCTCACTGGGCATTTTTAAAACAAGCATGAGCCCCACGGCTTCTCCATTACCCATATTCTGCCATTATCCCCCAGCCTTACTAAGCTGCTACCCTTGAAGGCCATCTGCCCCCTCCCAGGACCGCAGGGCCTACCACCACCACATGGGGTCTCTGGTGGTCTCTTCTTTATCATCAAGGGAGTCACAGGAGCTTCCAGGTTGTCCTGCCATGGTTTGCAGGCACAGAAAGCCCCCAAAACAGACTGGCAATGCTTTATGATCATCCCAGAAATCCTAAAATGCAGTGGAGACATGATAGTTTGGTAAAGAGGTGAACATCTTAAGACTGTTCATAGAGCTCAATTTAATAAATTCTCGAGGTTCCTTGGAGACCCAGTCAGTTAAGCGTCTGCCTTCAGCTCAGGTTATGATCCGAGGGTCCTGGGATCAAGCCCCACATCAGGCTCCCTGCTTAATAGGGATTCTGCTTCTCCTTCTCCCTCTGCCCTTCCCCCTCAGTCATGTTCTCTCATTCATTCTCTCTCTCTAAAATCAATAAAAATCTGTAATAAAAATAAAAATTAAATTTAAATTATCTGCATTCCTGAGATGATTTTGAATATTTTGCTTGATTGTTATAGTGCCTCACATTCCTTTGGAAATGACACGCAGAGTTTGAAAACCAAATGAATTTTCTAAGAGACAAATCTTCCTTCCAGAGCCATCTGTGTCCACACAACAATTTGGAATCACCCTGTCAAGGGCACCTGGGAGCAGGTCTATGCAGATAGCATCACACAAGAGGGAGCCAAGTGCTAATCAGCTAGACCTCTGATAATGGCGCCATCTCTGATTCCACAGCAGGGTGCCTGAGTCACACGCACCGCCCACAAAAACAGCTCAGATTTATGCAGTGCCTGATTGCTCCTGCCCTTAAGCTGGTTTTAGGTAATTGGCAAGGTGTTTCGCAAGGAACACTGACAGCATGGCATGATTTATTATGCATGAATGTTGAATCATGAGAAATGGAGTTGCCCAAAGTTCAGCTGACATGCTCAGGGCTAAAGGAAGCCAGAGCCCTGAGTGCAGCCGCTGGTCTGTCCCACTAAGGCAACTGTGGGTGTTCTTTGCTGGACTTATCACCTCCCAGGGAGGGGGCCTTGTGCCACGGATGAAAGGGAGTTGTTCCATGCAGTTTGGTCTTCTAGAGAAAGTTTCTCTCTTCCCTGCAGGACCTTCTGTCCAATTACAGCAGGAGGAGGAGCTAGCATCTCAGTTGTTGGGTCAGAGGAACATTTTCTGACCAGGGTGTGTTCTCAGGCACAAATCACGGAGGATTGTCTAGAATCTGCTCTTATGTGTGAATCTTGAGATGCTTAGGATAGTCTGGGTGCTACGTGAGAGTTCTCTTGATTTCTCTTCATAGAAGTAGTGTTTGCCCACATACAAGTCTCCCTCCACTCTGCCCACCACATCCTCTGGGAATCCTCAAAGTCTCTCTATACAAAGCTCTTGTCCTCATTGTGCCTCCCTCAGTCCCTTTGTCTGACTCTAGGGCCTCATGACTTGTTTTCTGAGACATGAAACATGTTTCAGCCTATAACCCTGTTCTGGAGCCTCCATTACTAATAAATCTGCCAAGACAGATAAGCCCATGCAGGGCCCCAGCTCACAGACTGCAGGGGCTCTCGCTGGTCTGTAGAACAGACTGGAGACCTTCTGCCTGGACTTGGGTCTCTACCTTCAACAACCTGTCCTACTCTCAGCCCTAAGACCTATTTGGGTTCACCTGCCACCTCCCCCCCAGGAGGATTTATCCTTCCAGCCTTGTGGTCTACTCATTTGGTCTGCAGAAATCCATGCTGGGTGCTCTCTCAGGCCCTTCTTGTGCTACCCAGGCCTTCACATAGTACACTCCCTCCAGGGAAACATCCTAGTACTTCCTGGCTGTTTCCATTCCCTGGTGCCCATCTCAGATGGGAGAGGAGACCAACTTGGCTCAAGACTCATAGGGAATTGGGCCAGACCCATCTTCCTGTGGGTGTCAGGCATGATCCCCAGGATGGATAAACCTGTAATTCAGGAGTTCTAACACAACATGCAGGGAGTACATGGAGCCCTCCCTGCTGTCCTATAATTTCACATCTTCACAGGAGTCTTCCTGCTTTATCCAAGTCACTTGCATTACTGTGCTGCATTATATAACCTCTTCCTGCCAGTGGCAAGAAAATATCGTCCCGGTGAATATTGAATTAATTTATATATCGAGTTCTCTAAGCACATGATTGGTTAAGTGCAGGTGAGTTCTGCTTGCTTCCATTCTTGGTATAACAGCTTTTCATGAGAAAGAACAATTTCTTTTTTTTTTTTTTTATGTTATGTTAGTCACTACAGTGCATGATTAGTTTTTGATGTAGAGTTCCAAGATCCATTGTTTGCATATAACACCCAGTGCTCCATGCAATGCGTGCCTTCCTTAATACCCACCACCAGGCTCCCCCTTCCCCCAATCCCCTCCCCTCTAAAACCTTCAGTTTGTTTCCCAGAGTCCACAGACTCTCATGGTTCATCTTCCCTTCTGATTCCCCTCCTTCATTATTCCCTTCCTTCTCCTAATGTCCTCCATGCTATTCCTTATGCTCCATAACTAAGTAAAGCCATATGATAATTGACTTTCTCAGAGAAAGACCAGTTCTTTCCAAAAATTCTTTATCATTCCTCATTACTTCATGAACAAGGAGGCCCCAAAATGAGTTGGTATATCTCACAAGTAAGTGAGCTCTTCCCTAGATAAATTCTGCTTTTTCCCTTAAATAGGGACAGTCTGACTGAAGGTGAAAGTGATGGAGAAGTGGTGGCTTAGAGTTAGGATTTTAACTCTTTGTGACCAGGACAGAAATCAGGTGTGCCCCAAGCATCAGCCCCGCTCTGACTGGGAAGATGGTGACTAGCTTCTGGCATAGACTTCCTGGAGTTCCTGCCTTACAGCAGGGGAGGAAAGAAGTGCTCATCCATCCTGTGTGACATGGTGTGTCGCAAGCCAAGAAACCAAAGACGGACTCTGGGAGCTGGGCTTGCAAGTGATTTTAGCTAATTTTATGGCCCAAGAACTTAACAGAACTCAAAAGCTATGGGGAAAGGCTTAAAGCAGAATCAACCTTAGCTGTGGCTCTAAATATATATTAACTCAGAATGAGTCCCCCTTGGCTCCCAACATAGAATTATAATAGTAGTCTGTCACCATCAAGAAGTGTGAATTAAGGGTTTAAGCACATCGGGGTCGAGAAGCAAATGATTTTAAGTTAGGCACTTGGGGAATGGTGAGTATCCCTCATCTAAAACACCACTGTTGGCCACTCAGAGCCAGGGCAGTCACCCAGCATCTACCGCAGGGACAGAAATAGTGACAGTGGCCATTGTCTCCCAAGCGTTTGCATATGCCAGGCATAGGTTAGGCATTTCATGAGTGTTATCACACATGCCCCCTTCCGATGCTTAGTTGACAGGAGAATTGCTTTATAGATAAGGAAACCAACTCTCAGCGAGATTAGATAACTTGTCTGAGGCCCCACACCATAACGGCCAGTGATCAGGACACAGACCTGGGCTGGAGACCTGCCTCAGAGCATACACTTTTTTTTTTTATTAACATAAAATGTATTATTTGTTTCAGGGGTAGAGGTCTGTGAATTATCATTCTTACACAATTCACAGCACTCATCATAGTACATACCCTCCCCAATATCCAACACCAAGTCACCCCATCTCTCCCACCACCCTCCACTCAGCAAACTCTGTTTCCTGAAATTAAGAGTCCCTTATGATATGTATTACTCTCTGGTTTCATCTTGTTTCATTTCTCCCTCCCTTCCCTTATGATTCTCTGTCTTGTTTCCCTATTTCCTCATATCAGTGAGATCATATAATTGCCTTTCTCTAATTGACTTATTTCGCTTAGCTTAATAACCTCTAGTTCCATCCATGTCACTGCAAATGGCAAGATTTCATTTTTTAAAGATTTTATTTATTTATTTGACAGAGATCACAAGTAGGCAGAGAGGCAGGCAGAGAGATAGGAAAGCAGGCTCCCTGCTGAGCAGAAAGCCTGATGCGGGGCTCAATCCCAAGACCCTGGGATCATGACCTGAGCCAAAAGCAGAGGCTTTAACCCACTGAGCCACCCAGGCACCCCAAGATTTTATTTTATTATTATTTATTATTGCAGCCATCAAAAAATAAAATCTTGGGGTGCCTGGGTGGCTCAGTGTGTATATATATATATATATATCTCACATTTTCTTTATCCATTCATCTGTTGATGGACATCTAGGCTCTTTCCATAGTTTGGCTACTATGGACATTGCTGGTATGAGCACTGGGGTACACATGCTCCTTTGGACCACTACATTTGTATCTTTGGGATAAATACCCAGTAGTACAATTGTTGGGTCATAGGGTAGCTCTATTTTCAATTTTTTGGGGAACCTCCATGCTGTTTTCCAGAGTGGCTGCACCAGCTTGCATTCCCACCAACAGTGTAAGAGGGTTCCCCTTTCTCCACATCCTCACCAACACCTCACTTCATGACTTGTTAATTTTAGTCATTCTGACTGGTGTGAGGTGATATCTCATTGTGGTTTTGATTTGTATTTCCCTGATGCCAAGTGATGTGGAGCACTTTTTCTTGTGTCTTTTGGCCATTTGGATGTCTTTGCAGAAATATCTGTTCATGTCTTCTGCCCATTTCTGGATTGGATTATTTATTCTTTGGGTGTTGAATTTGATAATTTATTTATAAATTTTGGATATTAGCCCTTAACCTGATGTATCATTTGCAAATATCTTCTCCCATTTTGTCGGATGTCATTGGTTTTGTTGATTATCTACTTCGCTGTGTAAAACTTTTTATCTCATGAAGTCCCAAATAGTTGTTTCCTTTGCTTTTAGCAATGTTTCTAGGAAGAAGTTGCTGTAGCAAAGATTGAAGAGCTTGCGCCCTTGTTCTCCTCAAGGATTTTGATGGATTCCTGTCTCACACTGAGGTCTTTCATCCATTTTGAGTCTTATTGTATGGGTGGTATAAGGAAATGGTTCAGTTTCACTATTCTGTTTGTGGCTGTACAATTTTCCCAACGCCATTTGTTGAAGAGGCTGTCTTTTTTCCATTGGACATTCTTTCCTGCTTTGTTGAAGATTAGTTGACCATACTGTTGAGGGTCTATTTCTGGGCTCTCTATTCTGTTCCATTGATCTATGTGTCTGTTTTTTTGCCAGCACCATACTGTCTTGATGATTGCAGCTTTGTAATATTGCTTGAAGTCTGGAATTGTGATGCTGCTAGCTTTGGTTTCTTTTTCAACATTCCTCCAGCTATTCAGGGTCTTTTCTGTTTCCATACAAATTTTAACATTATTTGTTCCATTTATTTGAAAAAATTTGAGGGTATTTTGAGAGAGATTGCATGAAATGTGTAGATTGCTCTAGATAGCATAGACCTTGTCACAATTTTTGTTCTTCTAATCCATGAGCATGGGACTTTTTTACACTTTTTTGGTGTCTTCCTCTAATTCTTTCATGAATATTCTACAGTTTTCTGAGTACATATTCTTTACCCTTTAGTTAGATTTATTCCTAGGTATCTTATGGTTTGGGGTGCAATTGTAAATGGGATTAACTCCTTAATTTCTCTTTCTTCTGTCTCGTTGATAGTGTTAGAAATGCAACTGATTTCTGTGCATTGATTTTGTATCCTCACAATTTACTGAATTCCTGTGTGAGTTCTAGTAGCTTTGAGATGGAGTCTTTTGGGTTTTCCACATAAAGTATCATATCATCTGCAAAGAGTGTAGATTCACTTCTTCTTAGCTGATTTAGATGCCTTCAATTTCTTTTTGTTGTCTGATTGCTAAGGCTAGGACTCCTAGTACTATGTTGAATAGCAGTGGTGATAACGGACATCCCTGCTGTGTTCCTGACCTTTGCAGAAAAGCTCTCAGTTTTTCCCCATTGAGAATGATATTCGCTATGGGTTTTTTGTAGATGGCTTTGATGATATTGAAGTATGTACCCTCTATCCCTACACTTTGAAGAGTTTTGGTCAAGAAAAGATGCTATACATTGCCAAATAACACTTTCAGCATCTATTGAGAGTATCATATGGTTCTTATTCTTTCTATAATTAATGTATTGTATCATATTGATTGATTTATGGATGTTGAACCAACCTTGCAGCCCAAAAATAAATCCCACTTGGCCATAATGAATAATCCTTTTAATGTACTGTTGGATCCTATTGGCTAGTATTTTGGTGAGAATTTTTGCATCTGTGTTTGGTGAGAATTTTTGCATCTGTGTTCATCAAAGGTATTGGTCTGTAATTCTCCTTTTTGATGGGGTCTCTGGTTTGGGGACCAAGATAATGCTGGGCTTATCATATGAGTTTGGAAGTTTTCCTTCCATTTCTATTTTTTTGGAACAGTTTCAGGAGAATAGGTATTAATTCTTCTTTAAATGTTTTGTAGAATTCCCCTGGGAAGCCATCTGCCCCTGGGCCCTTGTTTGTTGGGAGATTTTTGATGACTTCTTCAATTTCCTTACTGGTAATGGTCTGTTCAGGTTTACTATTTCTTCCTGGTTCAGTTGTGGTAGTTTATGTGTCTCTAGGAATGCACCCATTTCTCCCTGATTGTCTAATTTGTTGGCATATAGTTGCTCATAATATGTTCTTATAATTTTATTTTTTTGGTGTTTTTTCTGATCTCTCCTCTTTCATTCATGATTTTATTTATTTGGTTCCTTTCTCTTTTCTTTTTGTTAAGTCTGGCCAGGGATTTATCAATCTTATTAGTTCTTTCAAGGAACCAGCTCCTAGTTTCACTGATTCCTTCTATTGTTTTTTTTTTTTTTTTGGTTTCTATTTCATCGATTTCTGCTCTGATCTTTATTATTTCTCTTCTTCTGCTGTATTTAAGCTTTATTTGCTTTTCTTTTTCCAACTCATTTAGGCGAAGGGTTTGGTTGTGTATTTGAGAACTTTCTTGTTTCTTGAGAAAGGCTCATAGTGCTATATACTTTCCTCTTAGCACCACTTTGCTGCATCCCAAAGATTTTGAACAGTTGTGTTTTCCTTTTCATTTGTTTCCAGGAAACAATTCCATTAAATTTTTCTTTAATTTATTGGCTGACCTATTCATTCTTTAATTGGATGCTCTTTAGCCTCCGTATATTTGAGTTCTTTCCAACTTTCCTCTTGTGACTGAGTTTTAGTTGTGATCTGAAAATATGCAGGGAATGATCTCAATCTTTTGGTACGAGTTGAGACATAATTTGTGATCCAGGATGTAATCTTTTTTTTTTTTTTTTTACATGTTGAGGCTATTTTTTTTTCCCCATTTCATTTTATTTATTTTTTTCAGCATAAGAGTATTCATTGTTTTTGCACAACACCCAGTGCTCCATGCAAAACGTGCCCTCCCTATTACCCACCACCTGTTCCCCCAACCTCCCACCCCTGACCCTTCAAAACCCTCAGGTTGTTTTTCAGAGTCCACAGTCTCTTATGGTTCACCTCCCCTCCCCAATGTCCATAGCCCCCTCCCCCTCTCCCAATCCCACCTCCCCCCAGCAACCCCCAGTTTGTTTTGTGAGATTAAGAGTCATTTATGGTTTGTCTCCCTCCCAATCCCATCTTGTTTCATTTATTCTTCTCCTATCCCCCTACCCCCCCATGTTGCTTCTCCATGTCCTCATATCAGGGAGATCATATGATAGTTGTCTTTCTCCGATTGACTTATTTCACTAAGCATGATACGCTCTAGTTCCATCCACATCGTCGCAAATGGCAAGATTTCTTTTATTTTGATGGCTGCATAGTATTCCATTGTGTATATATACCACATCTTCTTTATCCATTCATCTGTTGATGGACATCTAGGTTCTTTCCATAGTTTGGCTATTGTAGACATTGCTGCTATAAACATTCGGGTACACGTGCCCCTTCGGATCACTACGTCTGTATCTTTACGATAAATACCCAGTAGTGCAATTGCTGGGTCATAGGGTAGTTCTATTTTCAACATTTTGAGGAACCTCCATGCTGTTTTCCAGAGTGGTTGCACCAGCTTGCATTCCCACCAACAGTGGAGGAGGGTTCCCCTTTCTCCACATCCTCTCCAGCATCTGTCATTTCCTGACTTGTTAATTTTAGCCATTCTGAGTGGTGTGAGGTGATATCTCATTGTGGTTTTGATTTGTATTTCCCTGATGCCGAGTGACGTGGAGCACTTTTTCATGTGTCTGTTGGCCATCTGGATGTCTTCTTTGCAGAAATGTCTGTTCATGTCCTCTGCCCATTTCTTGATTGGATTGTTTGTTCTTTGGGTGTTGAGTTTGCTAAGTTCCTTATAGATTTTGGATACTAGCCCTTTATCTGATGTGTCGTTTGCAAATATCTTCTCCCATTCTGTCAGTTGTCTTTTGGTTTTGTGAACTGTTTCCTTTGCTGTGCAAAAGCTTTTGATCTTGATGAAATCCCAATAGTTCATTTTTGCCCTTGCTTCCCTTGCCTTTGCCATTGTTCCTAGGAAGATGTTGCTACGGCTGAGGTCGAAGAGGTTGCTGCCTGCATTCTCTTCAAGGATTTGGATGGATTCCTTTCTCACATTGAGGTCCTTCATCCATTTGGAATCTATTTTCGTGTGTGGTGTAAGGAAGTGGTCCAATTTCATTTTTCTGCATGTGGCTGTCCAATTTTCCCAGCACCATGTATTGAAGAGGCTGTCTTTTTTCCATTGGACATTCTTTCCTGCTTTGTCGAAGATTAGTTGACCATAGAGTTGAGGGTCGATTTCTGGGCTCTCTATTCTGTTCCACTGATCTATGTGTCTGTTTTTGTGCCAGTACCATGCTGTCTTTTTTTTTTTTCCATTTTATTTATTTTTTCAGCGTAACAGTATTCATTCTTTTTGCACAACACCCAGTGCTCCATGCAAAACGTGCCCTCCCCATCACCCACCACCTGTTCCCCCAACCTCCCACCCCTGACCCTTCAAAACCCTCAGGTTGTTTTTCAGAGTCCATAGTCTCTTATAGTACCATGCTGTCTTGATGATGACAGCTTTGTAATAGAGCTTGAAGTCCGGAATTGTGATGCCACCCACTTTGGCTTTCTTTTTCAATATTCCTTTGGCTATTCGAGGTCTTTTCTGGTTCCATATAAATTTTAGGATTATTTGTTCCATTTCTTTGAAAAAAATGGATGGTATTTTGATAGGGATTGCATTAAATGTGTAGATTGCTTTAGGTAGCATGGACATTTTCACAATATTTATTCTTCCAATCCAGGAGCATGGAACATTTTTCCATTTCTTTGTGTCTTCCTCAATTTCTTTCATGAGTACTTTATAATTTTCTGTATCTAGATTCTTAGCCTCTTTGGTTAGGTTTATTCCTAGGTATCTTATAGTTTTGGGTGCAATTGTAAATGGGATTGACTCCTTAATTTCTCTTTCTTCTGTCTTGTTGTTGGTGTACAGAAATGCAACTGATTTCTGTGCATTGATTTTATATCCTGACACTTTACTGAATTCCTGGACAAGTTCTAGCAGTTTTGGAGTGGAGTCTTTTGGGTTTTCCACATATAGTATCATATCATCTGCGAAGAGTGATAGTTTGACTTCTTCTTTGCCGATTTGGATGCCTTTAATTTCTTTTTGTTGTCTGATTGCTGAGGCTAGGACTTCTAGTACTATGTTGAATAGCAGTGGTGATAATGGACATCCCTGCCGTGTTCCTGACCTTAGCGGAAAAGCTTTCAGTTTTTCTCCATTGAGAATGATATTTGCGGTGTGTTTTTCATAGATGGCTTTGATAATATTGAGGTATGTGCCCTCTATCCCTACACTTTGAAGAGTTTTGATCAGGAAGTGATGCTGTACTTTGTCAAATGCTTTTTTCCAGGATGTAATCTATTCTGGTGAATGTTCTATGTGCATTAGAGAAGAATGTGTATTCTGTGACTTTGGGATGAAATGTTCTGAATATATCTGTGAAGTCTGTCTCTTCCAGTATGTCATTTAAAGCCTTTATTTCCTTGTTGATCTTTTGCTTTAGATGGTCTGTCCATTTCAGTGAGAGGAGTGTTAAGGTCCCCTACTATATTTGTATTATTGTTGATGTGTTTCTTTTATTTTGTTATTAATTGGCTTATATAATTGGTTATTCCCATGTTAGGGGCATAGATATTTAAAATTGTTAGATCTTCTTGTCGGATAGACCCTTTAGTATTATATAGTGTCCTTCTTCATCTCTCATTATAGTCTTTGGCTTAAAGTCTAATTTATCTGATATAAGGATTGCCACCCCAGCTTTCTTTTGATGTCCATTAGCATGGTAAATTATTTTCCACCCCCTCACTTTAAATCTGGAGGTGTCTTTGGATCTAAAATGAGTTTCTTGTAGATAGCATATCAATGGATTTTGTTTTTTGCTTGTTTGGTGCTTAATCCATTCTGATATGCTGTGTCCTTTGATTGGGGCATTTAGCCCACTTACATTCAGAGTAACTATTGAGAGATATGAATTTAGTGTCACTGCATTGCCTGTAAGGTGACTGTTATAGTATATTGTCTCTGTCCCTTTTTGGTCTGTTACTTTTAGGCTCTCTCTTTGCTTAGAGGATCCCTTTCAATATTTCTTGTAGAGTTGGTTTGGTGTTTGTAAATTCTTTTAGTTTTTGTTTGTCCTGGAAGCTTTTTTTTTTAATTTTTTATTTTATTTATTTGACAGAGAGAGAGATCACAAGTAGGCAGAGAGGTAGGCAGAGAGAGGAGGACCTCTCTGCAGAGCAGAGAGCCCGACGCGGGGCTTGATCCCAGGACCCTGAGATCATGACCTGAGCCGAAGGCAGCAGCTTAATCCACTGAGCCACCCAGGCACCCCGTGTCCTGGAAGGTTTTTATCTCTCCTTGTATTTTCAAAGAAAGCCTAGCTAGATATAATTTTCTTGGTTGCATATTTTTCTCATTTAGTGTTCTGAATATATCAGGCCAGTCCTTTCTGGCCTGCCAGGTGTCTATGGATAGGCCTAATGTTTCCACAATTGTAGGTTACAGACCTCTTATCCTGAACTGCTTTCAGGATTTTCTCTTTGTCTCTGAGACTTGTAAGTTTTACTATTAGATGGTGGGGTATTGACCTATTTTTATTGATTTTGAGGTTGGATCTCTGTGCCTCCTGGATTTTGATGCCTGTTTCCCACCCCAAATTAAGGAAGTTCTCCACTATAATTTGCTCCAGTATACATCCTGCCCCTCTCTCTCTCTTTCTTCATCTTCTGGGATCCCAATTATTTTAATATTGTTTCATCTTATAGTATCACTTATTCCTCAAATTCTCCCCTCATGATCTAGTAGTTGTTGATCTTTCTTCTTCTCAACTTCTTTATTATCCATTATATGGTCTTCTATATCACAAATTTCCTCATCTGCCTCATTTATTCTAGCAGTTAGAGCCACCATTTTTTTTATTACTCCTCATTAATAGTCTTTTTTTATTTTGAATTGTTTGGATTTTAGTTCTTTTATTTCCCCAGAAAGGGATTCTCTATATCTTCTGTTTTTTTTTTTTCAAGCCCAGCTAGTATCTTTATAATTGTCATTCTGAACTTTAGTTCAACATCATATTAATGTCCATACTGATTAGGTCCCTGGCAGTTAGTACTAACTCTTGTTATTTTTTAATATTTTTTTATATATTTTTTATTTTTTTTATTTTTTTATATTTTTTAAAAATATATATTTTTATATATTTTTATATTTTTTCATTTTGTCATTTTGTCCAGAGAAGAGTAAATGAATAAGAGAACAAGATGCTAAAAAGATAACAACAACCCCAGAAAAATACAAACTAAACAAATCAGAAGAGACTTGAAATTGGGGGAAGAAGAGGAAAAAAAGAAAGAAAGAAAAGAATATGATCAGACTGGTGAAAGGAACATAACCATACCCTAGATTTTTAGTGTATTTTGGTCTGTTAGAAGAAACTGTCTCCCAAAATTTTAAAGAAAGAAAAATTTATTTATAGACAAAAATAAGGGTAAATATGATTAAGGGATGGACTATAACTGTAAAGATGAAAATTTTAAAAATAATTGAAAAAGGGAATTGAGAAGATAAGAAATTGGTTGAAAAAAGAAAGAAAAAAATTTTTAAAACATACCAAAAAAAAAGAGGGAGAGAGAGAATGTGATCAGGCGAGAGACTAGAACAAAGCCATACACTAGATTTAGGATATATTTTGGTCTGTTAGAAGGAATTGTATCCCAATATTTTAAAGAAAGAGAAAAAAAATATATATATATAATGTATGTGTATATACAAAAAATAAGGTTAAATACAATGAGGGATAGAAATTGACTATAAAATGAAAATTTAAAAAGATTTTATTTTTTCTTTTACCCCAAATACATGTAATTTTTTTAACTTTATTTTATTTTTTCAGTATTCCAAAATTCATTCTTTATGCATCACACCCAGTACTCCATGCAATACATGTCCTCCTGAATTTTAAAAAAAGTAATTGATAAGATGTTACTTGAAAAAGGATAGAAGAAAAATTCAAAAAAATAGAAAAAAGAAAAAAGTAAAAAAAAATGTAAAAAATTCGCTTTGAAAGACTGAAGAATCATGGGGGGAAAAGCTGTGACTTCTATGTTCAGTATTCCCCCTCGCACTGGAGTTTTGCAGTTCTCATTGATAGGTAAACTTGGTCTTGGCTGGATGTTCTTACTGATCTTCTGGGGAAGGGGCCTGTTGCAGTGATTCTCAACTGTCTTTGCTGGAGGCGTAACTGCACCACCCTTACCAGGGACCAGGCTAAGTAATCCATTCTGGTTTGTTATCAGTAACTTTTGTTCCCCGAAAGCTTTCTGTACAGCTTTGGAGGACAAGAATGAAAACAGTGGCCTCTTAATCTCTGGCCCCAGGGGAATGAAGAACTCAGGGCCCCACTCTTCACTGCACCCTCAGAGAAAATCAGTCAATCGGGACTCTTGTATCCCTGGTCTCTGGCCATACTCAGTTCAGAGCCAACACTTTCAACATGTCTCTAACCCACCTCTCTGCAGAGCAAGCCAGAAGACATCTGAGCTCCATGCTGTTCAGAAAAAGGGTCTGGGTGCCTAGGATTAGAATTTTCAAAACCATCTCAATGACACTCGTTCCCAGCTCTGTGACCCAGAGCAAGTTTCTCAGTTTTCCCGGGGGCTTTACCATAAGACAAGACCAGATCAGTTATGGCCACAGTACCATCCTGGCACTGCAGAGCTATTGCATGCCCTGGGTGAAAGTAGGTGAGCATTCTCTGCATATTCAGTGGAATGGCACCATCTCATACCTGGACAGCCTCCCCATATCCATATCTGCCTCCCTGAACAAAGGAGCATCTCCCAAACCCCATGCAATCTGCTTGCTGGCCCCATGATCCACTTCCTAAGACACACATGGGACCCCTGTTGAGAAACATTGAGGCCTTGCAGGGCCCCCAGAATAGAATACAAGCACTTCAGCCCACCACGGTGAGGGCAGCCTGACCATGATGTCTTGCCTGCATCCAGATTGCCTGCTCCCACTCGTTGCAATTGCCAAAGCCTCCTGCCCCACCCGCCTCTGAGCCCCCGTCCAGAGGCTCTCTCTTTTTGCCTGCCCTCTAGTCATCATGCAGGAATACATGCTTATGTGAGAGTGAGTCACCTCTTTGCTGACATCTTTTTAAGACAGAGTGCTGAGTTCTGCTGCCTGCCTTGCCTTCTATAGCCCCTGGGACAGGAAGATCTTCTCCAGTTATGTGAAAGGAATGTGACTCTCAGGTGACAAGGATGTAAATAAGATTTGAAGTCTTAATTCTTAGCATTTGGAGGCAGGAAAGAATGGGCTTATGGTAAGGCTTTGGGGTGGCTCTATGGAAAGGACACAGTCTTTCCCAAGTGGGGTGAGGACTACTCACAGTGCTGATTAAAGTTGACAAAGGAGAACACGTGGGAGATCAAGAGAGCTATGCATCCCTTTACAACCCCAACATGTATCATAGTGTTTGGTATTCATGGGATCTGTGGCCTGACAAAGGAGTGTAATAAATATTCGTCCCTCTGCTTGATTGGTTGGTGTAAACACCAAGACATGGAGGCAACACTTCAAGAGTAAAGGGACCTGGCAAGCAAGAGTGATTTCCCCAAAGCTTTCCACTCTCATTGGCTGAAAAAGGCAATCTGGGAGAACTAATTTAAAGTCCCTAATTTAAGATTCTGGAGTGATCAAGGCAATATATTCGATTAGAGCTTAGAAATTGGGGCTAGGGATATGCAATGAGAAGGATCACTTACACGCAGGAAATGAGCTAACCCTCCACTGGGATCTTTTTTGGAGGTTGTCAAGGTATAAACAAGACATAAATATGATTAAAGTGCTAATTGACAAATTGTCGTCAAGGAGAAGTCCTGTTTTGCCTACTTAAATACTCAGAATATATTTAGAATATTTACCATGTGGAAATTAATGTAACTCAGATACATGAGGCTTTCTTTTCAACACATACATGTTGGGGAAAGGAAATGAACAGAATGTAACAATAGCTTAGAGTTTGGACTATGTATCAGGAAAAGTCCTAAAAGACATGAATGGTCAGGTATTTTTTTTTATTTTTTTCCCATTTTATTTATTTTTTCAGTGTAACAGTATTCATTCTTTTTGCACAACACCCAGTGCTCCATGCAAAACATGCCCTCCCCATTACCCACCACCTGTTGAATGGTGAGGTATTTTTAATGGAGCATTATTACTTTCAAGGACTTCTACCACCTGGCAATTAACTAGTTTATGTTTCAAAGGAGTTTTTTCAATGGCCTACTTTAATAAATGAAAGCTAATCATTGAAATTAACAAATAATTTGTACATGTTTATCAAATTCTTATAGACATTAGTGTAAAGTAGTTACGACAGCTTCTTTGCTAATATTTTAACATCCATCTAATTGGTCCTCAGAGCTTTTTTTATCTTAATACCCTACCCCTCCCACATGATGCTCTTACAAAGCTGTGGGTACCCTGATACCCATCTGAAATCAGCCCTAGAATAGGAGTTACTCTAGTGCGGCAGGAGACACAACTCTGAGAATCAGAGACACCACATAACCCACCTAAGATCCCTGGTTGGTAACTCAGGCCTGGTCTTCTTAACCCAGACCCTGCCTTCTTGACGGTCTTCTCTGGAGCCCCTTCCTCTTCCTGAATTGGGCTCCTACCCCACCATGAGAGGCTACTTCTGAATTTCCTAACACCTTGCAGGGGACCTGGGAGCACCCAGACAGTGCTGTACACTCCCCATCCTCCCCAAGGTCCAGGGCTCAGCAGGCTTCCTCCCTGTCCAGAATGCACCCAACTCCTCTCCAGGTGATCTCTTCTCACAGGCACCTTTACAGGTCCTCAGTTTACCCCCACACTGCTATCCCTGAGACAAAGGGTTAGTGGGGTCTTTTATGTTCTACCTGGTCCATCCAACATGCTGCTCCCCAGAGCCCTGAGTGTCCTCCTGTCAACCCTGAGAACATAAGCTTGTCCTCCTTCTCCTCTCTCATCTAGAGGTGAGGTCCCTGGACCTTAAAAGAGTTTGGTGGGGATCATTTGTAGCATCCATGAGCTTGAATGGGAAATGAAGTACATCATGATGTGGCCCTCTCTTCGATTTTGAATGTACGCAACAACCCACATGGTGGTGGCTACATCACCAGCAGAAACCACAGCTCTCCACATCCCAAGATGTTATTTATGTTCATCACTACCTTGAAAATCCAAGTAGTAGTTACTATTTAGTGCCTTAATAAAGTAGCACATTTGTTAACACAATCACAATTATGACTTTTTCACAGGTTTATTTCAGTGTATTTGGTTCCTACTGTAAGCTTCTGCATTTCATTTTGTGAATTTAAAGCCCCAGGGAAGGCCCATTTACTATAAGGGAACCAGAGGGGATCTGAGTCCCAGGGCTTAACCCAGGGAAGCTATTTGGTTTCTCCTGTCTGAGGGCAGAAGGGAGCCCAAGAGGGGGGTCCTGCAGCCTCTCTACAAATCAGAGCCCCTGGCCTCCCCAGCACTGAGGGCCCTGCCTGCCTCTCCTCTGCTTGCCAGTGTTATTTCTGACCAGGCAAATTATGCTCGTGCTAGCCTGTTACTCTGCCCACCTACAAAGCCCCCGAGGAGAAAAAGACATCATCCTAACAGCAGTTTCATTACCTTTATATTTTACTCTTGTCTTTTGAAGCTAGGAAAAGATGTTCTGTATTAAAATGTTCCTTCCCGCCGTGCATAATGCTAATGTCCTCTACGTAATAAAGCTAATGGAATATTTTACACACTGAAAATAGATGCAGTGACCTTTTCTTCTTTCTGGAAGAGTCTCTCTCTCTCTCTCTCTTTTTCCCTCTCTCACTCCTTTCCCTCCACCTTGCCTTCCCACCCCCCCCTCCGTTTCAGATGTCAGTCCCCTATAACCAAACTACCAGGGCATCTTTTGGAATTAGTATTTCCTCAATTGAAGCAATAATAACAAAAGGAACCATCAGATAATACAGAGGGAAACAAAAGCACTCATTTCCTCCAGTTATGACCTCTGCAAAATATCAGGTTTTTGTATGAGAAGATTCAGATCTTGGGGAACAGATAAGAGCACGTTTCACAACCCAGATGGGGGGGCTTTTGTTTCAATTAGACTCCTGTAATTTAGATCTGTCAAAAGGGTCTAGAGAGAGGTTATGATCTTGGGTTTATCATTTTTTCCAAGCTTTATTGAAGTGTAATTGACAAATAAAATTGACATATTTAAAGTATATAATGTATCACCTTTATGAATGCTGGAAAATTGTAAAAGTCTGTGTAAAGCGTGAAAGTATGACTTACCGGAGCCCCCAGCTGAGCCTGACCGTTACTGGGTCCCAAGGATCCTTAGCCAAGGTGCGTACTGAGGACCTGGACAGGACAGAGTTGCATGTCCTTGCATGCTCCTCACGGGGCAGCAGGTTGGATTGTGCCTCCTCTGAGAAGCAGGCACCCCCAGGCCGTTCTGTCCTTAACCGTCACTTGTCATAGTTAAGTCTGTTCTTTTAATGCTGCCATTATTAAGGGAACTGGAGGCAACAAGTCACTTGTACAGCATTAATCATGCTTCTTTCATTCTTCAGCATTCAGGAGGTGATAAGAGAAACAAGACAGAGGTCAGCCTGCTTATACCTGGACCCAACATGGGACTTACCAAAAGGAATTGTCTGGAAGGGAGTGGGAAGTAAGAAGGAGCAAAGTTTAAAGTATTCTCTCTGTAGTAATTTTCTAGGCAGGAGAGGCCTTTTATTCTGGAGATTTTTCTTGTTTCTTGCAATAGGAAAGAGGGTGGCAAGGATGTTGAGTCTTCCAAAAGGCACAGCTATACAACAAAGGAAGAGCAGGAAGGAAGTTGTGGGCCAGAGACACCTCTCATATTCCCCTTTCCAATGTTTTCCTCCTCCAGCTGCCATCCAGGTGTTCCTGTTCCTAGATGAGTCTCATGGAAGCTGGTATCTATAAACAGGAAACTGCATTTTCATGTGAGCCCACATGCACCCACAATTTAAGAATTTTATGATACGTTGTATTTATTTTTAATGTTTGTAAGTCAAATAAATGTAGCATTGTGATTATATAATAGTATAACCTTTACTGACTACAATATTTTCATTAGCTAACAGACAACAGATCTCTAGGGGTAAAAGGATGGTCATCTCCTAGATAGTGACCAGAACATACCATATCCCTGACTCCATGTGGTACAGCCCAACCCGGACTTCTTTTTTTTTTTTTAAGATTTTGTTTATTTATTTATTTGACAGGCAGAGATCACAAGTAGGCAGAGAGGCAGGCAGAGAAGAGAGAGGGAAGCCGGCTCCCCACTGAGCAGAGAACCCGATGTGGGACTCGATCCCAGGACCCCGAGATCATGACCTGATCCGAAAGCAGCTGCTTAACTCATTGAGCTACCCAGGCGCCCCAAACCTGGACTTCTTGTTTAAACTCACACAGTTCAGTGTTCTCTGGTTCAGAGCATCATTGGGATGGAGGAGAAGGGGTGAAAGTAAGTCTTCTGTGTTCATGAAGCCTACATGAGCTTGGTATGTTGTCAAGTTCTGCATGTGGAGCAGCTGAGGGTCAGGCCATTTAAATATGGACTCAAAATCCTAGCAGCTAGTAAGAGAATTACCCTACAACTCCTCCGGGAAGACCTGAATTCTTCTACCTCAGGGACCTTGTATCGTTTCCTGCAAACTCCCACAATCTATGTTATTCTTCCCGGTTTTACAGTGAAAACTGAGTTTTACCTCTACATATTACTTAGGATGCTGATCCAGTTATTTCTGGAAAATAAACCCCCTTATACCTATTGGCAGAAAATGACCATTTCATTATGCTCATAGTTTCTGTGTGCTGGCAGTTCCAAAGGCACCATTTGGATGGTTTGTCTTTGCTCTCAAAATGTCTGGAGGCTCAAGTCTGAGATGCCTTCACAGCTTGGACTGGCAACAAATGTGCTGTCTTCACACCCATGTCTGCTAACTGAGGCTGGCTGTCGGCTGGAACTTTAACCAGATCATCCACAGGAGCATCCACTGTGTGTCCTTTCCAAGCGGTCTCTCCACATGGACTAATTTGAGCTCCCTCACAACATGGAAGCTACATTCTTAGAGAAAGTGTCTCAAGTTATCAAGGTGGAGCATGAGACCTTGCATGAGCTAGCCTTCAAAACCAGGTAGCATCACTTCTGCCAGGCTGTACTGGTACAGCTTGTAAAAGTCCATCCAGACTCATGGAAGAAAACGTAGATGTCAAGGCTCTAGAAGAATATGAGGGACGGTAAATATTGTAGCAGCCATTTTGAGGAAAATATAGTCTGTCAGACCTGCTTTTGTAGGGATGAAGAAAATTAGACACACAATATATTTGCATTGTCAAGTTTATAGGAAAATGAATAATGACAGAACAACTTTCTTTCCTAAATATTATATTGAAAAAGAATATGTCAAATTAACAACACTTTTGAGACCCAAAATCTCTTCTGGTTTCTGAGGTCATGGCATTATTACAGGCATCTTTACTCAGAAGCTATTATACTTACCAGTACATGTTGGCATGATAAAAATGATGATAAACACATTGCCTAATGAAGATAGAAGGGCTGAGAATCTTGTGAATCTTTGATCAGCAAAGCAAACAGCATTATGATAGCAAGATAAATAATGGCATTAAATATTTTAAATTATTTTAAAAATAAGCCAATTTGGCACATTTCTATAAATATATACCACCTGATGCTATGTGTATGTAGAGAAAAGAAATAGAAACTGTGTCAACAAAAGAGCCACCTTAAAGCATTTATTCATCTTCAACATGAACCTCATTTGTTATTCTAAAATCAAAGTGCCAGGAAAACCTATCCTATTTGCTTTTGCTACTTAAGTAAATAATTTATCACATCATAAGTGTATTTTTCTTCAAAGGTTTGAGCTTGGCTTAGCACAAGGTTAACACCAATTGGGCACACTGTCTTTTTTTAAATGGCCATTTACAAAATGTATCATCTAAGATTTGCCGAAATACTACATTTCTAAGTCAACACCCTGCTTATTCATATTTTTAAATAATTCTTTTGCTATTACCACACCCCTTTGATGATAGGTCTGTGAGGATCTCATTACTTCCTCTGTATTCTTATCTGCTACAAGGTGGTCTCTGTTTGTTGTTGTTGTTGTTGTTGTTTGTTTGGTTGGTTGGTTGGTTTTTTGGATAGGGGGGATATCTCTACCCTGGAAGTATTGCAGAAAATGTTTATCATTCTTTATGTACTGTACCTCAGGCCCACTGTGCACTCCAAAAAATGATACTTAATCAGAAGATCAGAGAACATCCCCTCCTCTCACATCCTGTCACTGCTGCATAAGCCTCCAGTACAATGACCATGAATTTGAGCAGGGAGAGATGAAAGACATAAACTCTGTTTGAAGAGCAGTATATACAGAAGCCCCAAAGCCAGAAGGGAAGAAGAAAATAAGGACATTAGAGGATTTTGAGACTTTTCATGCCTAAAGCTACAACAAACATCAAAAACGTTCCACTGCTGGTCAAATTAATAAAAACTACCGCACTAAATGCTTATTTACCTCAATATCTACTGCCCTATATGACAAAATATTGCAAGGCATTCTGGAAGTCAAGAAAAGACTGAAAAGACAAGCAATCATAAGAACCAAACTCAAATGATGACTCAGATGTCAGCTGATATTATCAGATAATTTAAAACTGTGACCAGTATGTTAAAGCTGTAATGAAAAAGCTTTAATGAAAAAGGTAGAAGACATGCAAGAACATACAGGTAATGAGCACACAAAGATGAACACTTTAAAAAGGAAGAAGTTAAAAACAGTAACAGAAATGAAGAACATTTTTGTTGGTAGACTTAACACAGATGAGAAAAGAATCAGTGAACTTGAAGACAGGTCAAAAGAAGTCACCCAAACTAAAACACAAAGAGAAAAAAAAAATGGGGGAAAAGAAGGAACAGAACATCCAAGAACTATGGGAACAGATACAATGATGTAACATGTAATGTAATTGAAATACCGAAAGAAGAAGAAACAGAAGAAATGTTTAAAGAACTGATGGCCAGAAGTTTTCCAGTATCAGGGACACTGTTCCAAGAAGTACAGAGACCACCAAACAGGACTGAAACAAACAAACAAACAGTAGATATGACATATTTAAACTGTAGACATTTGAAAACAAAGAGAAAAATCTTAAACATTCCTGAAGGTGCATAAAAACACCTGACCTATAGAGAAACAAGGATAAAAATTACAGCAGACTTCTCATCAGCAACCATGCAGCTAAGAATGCAACTGAGTGTAATCTGTTAAAGTGTTTTAGGACTAAAACCAATAAACATAACCCTCAAACCTAGAATTGTATGTCCTTCAATAAGAAAAAATATGTGTGATACTATCTTTCAGAAGTCAAGGATAAATAAAAACTGCTTCAGACAAAAAAACTGAAGGATTTCATTGACAATAGACCTGGAGTCTAAAAGAAATATTAATTTTCTTCAGACAGCAGGAAGATGATACAGTTAGAAAATTAGATCTGCATTTTTAAAAAGGAATAAATAAAAAGGAATAAAAAATAAAGAAAGTTAAATGTAGTCTTTTATTTTTCTTAATTTATCTCAAGATTTACTGTTTATTTAAAACAAAAATAGTAACAGTGTATCAGATAATTATACACATGTGAAGGTTAGAATTAAAACATGTCACAAGGGAGGAGAAGAATGATTAGGGAAGATTATGTCATAAGATACCTGCATTACACATGGAACAATATGTTATTTGAAAGTAAAGTTGGATTGGTTTAAACTGTTACTGTAACCCTTGAGACAACCACTGACATATATTTTTAAAAAGAAGTATAAATGATAAATCAATAGAGTATATCAAGTGGAATCATATAAAATGGTCACTAAAAGCCAGGAAATCTAAAAATAAAGAGGAAAATAGAAATAATAGATACAATAAGTATGCAAAGATAGCAGATATTAATGCAGTTATATTATTAATCACTTAGATATAAGGGGTTTAAACACACTAGTTGCAAAACAGAGATAATCAGACTGGTTAAAAGAAAAAGAAAAAAGAAAAATGAGACCCAACGATATGCTGTCTACAGTATAAACTATGTTCTGTCTACATTTAAAGAATCCTACTTAACATGTAAAGACCCACATACACTAAAAGTAAATATTAAAAGTAAAGATACAGAGAAAGCTGGAATGTCTATATGAATTTCAGACGAGACTGACTTCAGCACAAGGACGATTATCAGAGATAAATAAATGCATTGCTCAATGTAAAAGGGTCAATACTCCAGGAAAATATAGTCACCCTAAATAGGTATGCACCTAAGAACAGAGTCAAAATCTAAGCCAAAAACTAGTAGAGAACTGGATGCAGTTACAGTAGGAGACTTCAACACCCCCATCTGTACTTGATAGACCAACCAGAGAGATCAGTAAAGACACACAAGAATGAACTTTATCAACCAGCCTCACCCAACAGACATTAAAAGAACACTCCATCCAACAACAGCAGAGCACACTTCTTCTCAAGTGCACATAGAGCATTCAACAAGATAGACCACATTTTGGGCCACAGAGAAACTCCTAAAAATTTTTTGGAGAATACAAAAAAATTCAAAGTACATTCTAGACCACCTAGAAATCAAAGTAGAAACCAAGAAAAAAAAGATAGATGGGGATTTCCCAAATGTTTGGAACTTAAAAATACACACTTCTCCAGAACCCATGGGTCAAAGAAGAAGTTTCAAGAGAACACTTAAATATTCTGACTAAATAAAAATGAAAATAAAACTTACTAAAATTTGTAGGATATAGTTAAAGCAGTGCTGAGAGGGGATATCTATACCATTAAATGCATATATAAGAAAAGAAAATGAATGTAAAATTCACAACCTAAACTTTAGCTTTAGAAAATTAGAAAGTAAGAGTAAATTAAGGCAAAAAGAATGAATAAAATAATTAAAAATAGAGAAGAGAAAAGTAACATCAAAAACAGGCAAACAGTAGAGAAAATTATAAGTCAGTTCTATGTAAGGATTTGAAAAGAAAAATCAATAAAATTTTAAAAGAGCAATGAAATTAATATAGCTCTATCCCAGCTAACCAAGAAAAGAGAGAAAGAGAGGGAATACAAATTATCTGTATCAAGAGTGAGAAAGGGTTGTCACTCCTGATACCTTGGAGAGAAAACAACTGAATTTATCTAGAGTGGACTACTTTATGCCCATAAATTCAATAACTTAGATGAAAGGGACAAATTCTTTGAAAGCAAACTCTCAAAACTAACTTAAAATTGATGGAGAACTTGAATTGCCCTACAACCATGAAAGCCTTGGTTCTCAGACTTGTCTGCATGTTGGAGCCACCAGAAAACTAGAAAACCTATGGATGCCGGTGTCCTACTCCTGGTTAACTTTATGTGGCTGGAGTGGGGCTGGAGTGGAGCTGGTTCACCCCAGTGTTAGGACCACCTGTGTAATTGAGTTGCCCACCTGCTTCTGCCCTGTGTCTCCACGTACTGACATTCTTGGAGTAAAATGATGTTTCCCTACTCCTCAGAAGCTTTTCTCTTAGTGAATATTTTAATAGTTAAAAACATTAAGTCTCCCCAATTCCAGTGACTGGTGTTGACTTTTATTCCCAGCCTTAGAAATGGGAAATAACGTATTCTTAGCAACAAAATGCTTTGCTGACAAATGAAAAAGGAAGACCTTTGTGAGCCTATGTTTGACTCTATAGTTTTGCCACCACACTGAGCACAGAGGAAAAAACCATGAAGAGGGAAACACCTCCTCAGGACTCCCTGTGAGCAAGACCTCCTCACCCAGATGGGTGTAAACATAGCATTATGGAATAAAGTGTTCACAGTTGCTTGGCACAGGGATCCCTGGGACCTGGAGAGCAAAGTTGGTGATAAAAAATTGAAGAGTACAAGCTCTTGGCTATGGAAGTATCTTCAGATATTTTATTCATGTCATGTGTGTACAATGTGGATGTGAAATCATTTTAGATCATCTGTACTTAGGTCACTTAGATGAGAGAGGGGTAGTCACCAGCCAGGAACAAGGAACCTGCATATAGAGGACAACGGGCAAGCTGTCAGCACAAATCTCCACTGGGCTGTCCTTGGCATGCTCACCTGCTTCCTTATGTAAAAATCTTTGGATAAAAAGGAAAAAGCAGAAGAATTAGCACTGTGATGTTTGTGTATTGACGTATGAGCCATCATTGGAGGCTGCTTCTCTCAAGGGTTAATTGCTTTACAACAGAAAGTTTGAAAGATTTCCAAGTGAAGATGATGCTCTATGGCTCATGGATATTTCTATGAAGCTGAATCCCCAGCCTTCCCTTGGTCAGCCCAGAACCAAAAGCGAAAGCCAGCCTCAGCTGTCAGATCTCGGGCAGGAAGGAAGTCAAGTTCATGCTGTACACTCTTAAAAGTCCCCACGTGGACTGTAAGATCTAGACCCAAAAAGGCAGAGGAAGGTGATCTTCTGAGAAGAGTAGTCATCATGAGCAAGAGAGCACTGCTCTGTGGCTTGAGATCAACTCTCCCCAGACCACATGCTTGCTGGAGGAGCCACTGGGTGGGGTGGAGCAGGGCCCACAGGCACCATATGGAAGCTCCCAGCAGGTGACCTCAGTGACTGCCCCAGGCCACAGGGCCAGAGGTGCTCTGAAATAGCCTCTCTCTGCCATTCCTCCTCAGAGAGCTTCAGACTCTGGCAGGGGCCTGCTGGACTGACATCACACACAAAGGCTGACTTCCTGGCTGAAATAGAGACAACATACATTCTGAAGGGAGACTGAAATACTCTTTAGAAACACAGCTCCAATCAGGTTGATAAGGAAACCTCTGCCACCCCTCAGAAAACAACTGTGGGATTTAGCAGGACCCTGGAGGGGGCCAGAGCTGTGCCCACCACCACTCTCTCTATCTGTCCTCATCAAATGTCATGTAAAGGGCCCAGTGGAGGCAGAATGAAAGCGGTGTTTGAGCTGTGGTAGCAGTGGACTTTTGGATGAGAAGCTGCACACACACAACACTTGGGTGAGAAACAGGGGTTCCACGTGAGCCACTTTGAAGGCAGGGTAGGTGAGGACTTACTCTGTTACACACCTATGTGTTCCCATCTCCCCACAAAAGCCAAAAAGACCAACCCCCCCCCCAGGGCAAGGGAAGGATTCCCCTGAAATTCCATGGATGGCCCTACTACTTGCCTTGGTCAGACTTCCTGAGCCATGTCCTGGGATGAAGACAGGTCCCATGTCCAACTTCTTTTTTTTTTTAACTTCTTAGTCAAGAGAGTCAAAAAATGATGTCTTTGATGTCAGGACCTTTCAAAGAGTGATGTCAGTTTTAAAATAACAGTGTACCAAAGAGAAAGACAAAGATAGGAAGAAGAGGGAGGGAGGAAGAAATCAGGCAGGAAGAAAAATGAGGACCACAGGGAAAAGGCACTGACATGCACCCTAGCTCTTCCAGTGTTCCAGAACTTTCTAGAGTCCACAGTATACAAACATGTCACAGAAAAGAAGCTCACCACTGCCTATGCCGTACTGTACCATGGGAACCCATGAAATCTGGGGGCTGTCCGTACATTTGTAAAGCACTGAGGCATCAAAATTGAGTGATTTACAAAGCCCGCAATAATGCCAGTAAAGATAAATTCACAAGTTGGAGATTTTGCGAAATCATGTTAAAAACACCATTTCCATGGAGGTGGGTGACTGTGAGGAGCCCAGGTTGCTTCCAGGAGCAGACAGCATCAACACCCAAGGTAGATAAGGCAGCTGCTCAGGGACATCTTTCCTCCTGCCTGGCTCCACCCTGGACATGCTGCTGCGCCATCAGGACGGCCGCACCCTGGGCCGTGCACAATCACACAGTCAGACGCTGAATGGTGGCCCCAGTGCCGCACGGGCCAGCTGCGCGGATGTTTCACTTCTCCACACTTTGTTTTGCTCATCCAGGAAATGGGAAATGCTGCTGGCGGTGATGATGCCTATCTAGAAACAGAACAATGGAGACTATACAAAGAATGCTGACAACTGAATAAAAAATAGACAGAGATTTTTTTTTATTTTTTTTTTATTTTTTCAGTGTTCCAAGATTCATTGTTTATGTGCCATGCCCAACGTTCCATGCAATAGGTGCCCTCTTTAATACCCACCACCAGGCTCACCTAACACCCCACTCCCTCCGCTCCAAAACCCTCAGTTTGTTTCTCAGAGTCCATAGTCTCTCATGGTTCATCTCTCCCTCGGATTCCCCCGCCTTCATTTTTCCCTTCCTTCTCTAATGTCCTCCATGTTATTCCTTACGTTCCACAAGTAAGTGAAACCATATGATAATCGACTCTCTCTGCTTCACTTATTTCACTCAGCATGATCTCTTTCAAAGCATAATTTCATGACATAAGATCTGCTGACATGTCTCAACCTCTAAGTGTCTCACCTGGAAACAAATAAGTAAAAATTACAAAAATGAGCCTAATGATTCCCCTTGTCTCTAGCACCTCTTTTGGTAAATAACATGCAAAACCATGTGCTATGAAGTCAGTCTTATTTGCAATGACCATTTAAAAATTGGTAATAACACAAGTCTCCTTGGCTATTTCTATACCCCACCATCGCTGACCTTTGTTTTAATAGTGGGCTTGCAGTGTGGATAGTTTCTGGAACCAGAGGCCCAACATTTGGATGACAGCTTAGATTTTTGATAGTTACACCAACCAGGAATCTGGGAAATTGTGGACAAAAGGTCACCACAGTCTACCTCACATATTCCTGTGGTCCTGTTCTCTGCCCTCAGAGGAGACCAGAATGGTTCTTCATTCTCCAAATGTACTGCTGGGGTGCAGGCTATTAGCCGTGACATGAGGGAAGTGTAGGCAGGGAGGAGCTAGGAAATTAGTTCATTTTAAACCTTTCCAGATGTATGGAATTCTTGCACCCTGGACTTACTGTCTAATTTAATTACAGCATTACAGCCCCAGTTGAAATATGCAAGAGATGCTAACTGTACCATTTCAATGAGATTTTAATCAAAATTTTCCAGGGACTCTGGCCCCTTTTCTCCTTCATAGGGAATCCAGGTACCAAGAAGGCAATTTGGCCAGGGGTAGGGTGAGCCAGGAAAAGGAGCAGGAAATGGCCTTTTTTGTCAGGTATCTCATGAGTGTTTGGGGGAAGAGGACAGTGAACAGTTGTGCCTGTGAGGAATCGGTTCTGCTGCAGCTGAGCACTGAGAAAGGAGGCAGGCGTGGGAGAAGCTCACAAACAGGGGCTCAGAGACTGTTTCCTCACTTCTGGAATACATCTATGAGAAGCTAAAACAACGTGAAAGAAACCGTAGCATTTCAAAGGCCCTGGAGGGTACTACCGTGGTTGATGTGATGTTTCTTATTTTCTTCTTGGCCAATAAACTTACTGTCACCTTCCGTAGCACAGAGTAATCTTTCCATCATTTCCAGTGGCTCTTCATGTTCCGTTCTGGTCCTTGTCTCCCCGGGATAATCAGAAGCGATGAATGGGTTGTGTTTAATGTGGATATGATGTGGTTTGGTAGCCTGTGGCAAGTATACTGCTGCTATAAATATTTGTTGAGTAGGCAGGCCTGGATATTGCCTCCCGCTGATCAAAGATTATCTCTAGACCAAGGACACCCTTACCCTGCTGATTTGGGCAGATGTTACAACCCTAAATGCAAATATGTGATCACTGGCATTTGCCTTCCTCCCCAACATTGCCCAACTCTGAAGTTTCTCAGCTGGAGTTTCAGGCCAGTCAAACCTTCCCTCACCTCCAGACTTTCTCACTGGGCTATCTTCTGAAATGCCTTCAAGAATGCATTCATCACCTTCATCACCAGGCTGGTCCTATGAGAAAGGTGGGACTCAGCTCAAACAGCCCCTCCTACAGACAGCCTTCTGACCTTCCAAACATTGTCTGAGTCAGGTGTCCCCATCACTTACTTCTGGTGGTCTGTGTGGACTCCTGTCAAAGCCCGACCATGCAGGGTGTGCTTCTCTGCTCTCACCCGTGGGCTACCTGAGATGGGGGAGGGTGGGCACCTGTTCAGGTGTCCTGCCATCTGCTCCCATGCCTGGTACATGGTTGGAACTTCATTCAAAATTGAGTTGGAGAGATGAGTTCTAACAGGCAGTTTTATTAGTTGTATGTTGGGGGAAGCAGTGTTATTTTTTTCCTTTCTAGCAGAAGAGATGGCCCAAAAGTATAAAAAAGAAACCAGTGCATTATGACAAAAGTAAAATCTAAGGTTCAAGTTGTCAATGAGCCTTTGAGTGGGAGAGTTTTATTCTGCTTTCCACATTTCACTAGGAGGAAATGGGAAGAGGGAGCCAAGCACTTTACCCTGCACCAGATGCCCTGTTCTGAGTCATGATTGAGGGCTCACATCAGCACACTGTCACCTAGTACTTTCCAGACCTGGTCCCTTTAAGTTTGCCAGCATCCACCATTCTCTGTCCCATATTCCTTTAATTATCAGGAAACCCACGGACATATGGCACTATTCAGTCATCACACCTGACACATCACACTCTTACGGTAAACAGAAGGAAGAGGAGAACAGAGAAACAAGGATAAAATTGAATCTCGCTCTCCATGCCTATTCCTCAAAGCCAGACCCAAGGGGATATCCTCATACTGCGCATTTATAAATCCATGCACAGCGCAGTTTGGGTTTACAAATAAAAGAGGAGAGGACCAACATGCACTGCAACTCGCTTTTCCACACAATGTAAATACTTTGGGTATCAATACATAGAGATTAGCATCAATGGTTTTAGTGATTCTCTGGTGTTCTTGTATGATGAATATGCACTGTCTAATCATTTCCCTAAAAAATGAGCATACAACTCATTTCGATTTCTCCTTTTGCAAGCACACCCACAAGTGAAACCCCATTGAATCAAAGATCACACACATGTACACTCTGTAGATATTATAAATTGACCTCCAGGAGTCGGTGCCCCTAAGAAGATTTCACTGCTATCTTCCCCACCAGAGCTCAGGGTTCAGTTTTCACTCATCTGACAGATAAAAATAGAGACCTTACCACTTTTCAATATGCATTTCATCAGTTACTACCATGTTAAACATCTTTGCTGTTTTTACTATTTCTTCTATAACATGCTGGTTCATACCCTTAGCTACGTTTTATTGGGCTTTTACATTTTATCGACTGGCAGACACTCTTTTCATATTGTAACTATTAGCCTGTTGGCCATTAGCTTTATCATCCCATTTTCTCCCAGCAGACTTGTCAGTAGTGGTGTTTGCCATACAGAGAAATCCTGGGATCTCTCTGTGGTTGTTGAAAGGAAACTCAGAGAGCACCGAGTCCAGTGTGTACAGCTGACATGGGCAGGTTGTTGAGCACCACACCATGACCTAGCAGAAAGCAGTGCCAGTGTCTCAGAGACCCCATCTGAATCAGCCTCTTCCATGGAGCAGCCCCAAGAGCAGCCTGGCTGCATGACTCTGTAGCCTCCTGTGTTTCCCAGAGGGGAGAAAAATTGGGCTTCCACCTGCCCCCTCCTGCCAGGAGGAGGCCCTCCAGCACATGGGAAGAAAAGTAGTAAAGCCCACGACTTGTTCCATGCTGGGCTCTCTTAACGTTGGTGAATTGTGAACTCATGTGGAATTGGGTATTCTTTCTTCCCGCCATGACATGTGGGCAGAAGAGGAGAAAACTGAGGGCAGAAGAGCCCTGTTGTCCTGCTGTAGAACCCTTTGCTCAGCTCCCATTTTCTTTCTACATGCACCTCCTACACATGCTTCACAGAACCTCCTACTAAGGCAGTTTCTTATTTCGACTTTTATTTGTTCGACTATCTCTTATCATTCACAGGTTTTGCGATTTTCCACTTTTCTGACCTTTCATGCCCTCGTAGTCTTATGTCATTTCCCAGCAGCGATGCTGAAGAAAGGAAGGGATGGGCATGGTAAAGACCAGTTGGGTGCCAGTGGACATTGCCCATTTTCCTAAATGAACAGTGTGGTATCTTCTGGGAGCTACACAGTCTTTCCCCAAGTTCTCCTGCCTCATGTTAAATACTTCTAAATTGGAAAAAAAAAAAAAGTCTTGGTGAGGACCCTAAAGGAATACTTTTTACAGCCTTTATTTTCTTTTTTTATGCAATTAAAAAACATACATAATTTTGCATGATTGCAACAATGTAATTATTCACACACACTCCATATTTCTTCCATGCAATCTTTTATCCACACTAGTTCCCTCACTGGGCATCTATGTTAACAACCTCAAATGCCCACAATGACCCCTCTATCCTCAGCCATTTTTATGCGCACATCTGTGCACTTCTGCATCAAGTACACCCACCTGTGTGGGGGTCCTATCATTTATTTCAGATTAGGTAAGATTTGACACACTTACTGCATCTCAGTGTTTTCTCTGACAATACTTCCAAAACACTCTTGAAGTTTCTTACTAAACCCATATTACTCTTTTTTTTAAGATTTTATTTATTTATTTGACAGACTGAGATCACAAGCAGGCAAAGAGGCAGGCAGAGAGAGAGAGAAAGGGAGAAGCAGGCTCCTTGCTGAGCAGAGAGCCCGATATGGGGCTTGATCCCAGGACCCTGGGATCATGACCTGAGCTGAAGGCAGAGGCTTTAACCCACTGAGCAACCCAGGCGCCCCACCCATATTACTCTTTTTAACATCCATGCAGAAATCTACAGGAGGATAATTGCAATTCATTCAACTATCTTCCATCACTGTGCATTTACTCCTTCTGGGTTGGTGGAGGAGGGTTACTATGAACAAAGTTCCAGTCAGATGTAGCCTTTGGTGAAAGTTTATATCCCTATTTACTGGTATTTAAGACTAAACTGGATGTAAGATCCTTCCTTTATTGAAGAAAACAATTAACTCTTTTTCATCATACATATTTTGAAAGCAATTTGAGTGTAGCATTATAACGGAACCTTGTCTAGGTTAATCCTATAGAGAATTCTCTTGAGAATGCTCCCCTCTACATCTGCCAGGCATTGGTCAACCTTCCCCTGAAGGGGAACCTTGAGGAAGGCAGTCCCCTGCAGCTTCAGACAGTTTCCTGGGAGTCATCGGCAGCCCATTCTTCCTGCAGTCAAACAGGAGGCATTGGCCTTGAAGAGGGTTCGAGGAGTCAAGGTACAGCACCCATAGATCCACCACATAGAGGAGAGGTGTCAGGTATATTGTGAACATGCTAGTGAATGAAGAAAGAGCAACAAAACACACTGTGCATGTGTATATATGATAACTTAAAATTCCTTCCACCCAGAGCAACATTTTCCTCAAGACCCCCCTTCTGTCCCTTGCCTCTTTCCCTGACTTGAATAATCTCTCCCCAGCAAAAAGAAGGATGCTGGAGAGATGAGAGGGAAAGTGGAGCTGCAATGATATTCCCTCAATTCAGAGACATGTTTCTCCAGGTCCCACCTGGCCATCAGATCTGTTTCAGAAGCCTCTTTATAACATGGAAACCACCCCCCCAAATGAAGAAAGAAGAAAGGCCACCAGCATAACCCAACATTGCTGGGATTGATGCTGAGGCCCTCAGGGACAGTACAGGCTGAAAGGGACTGAGGAGACAGAGAATCCAGACACAGTCAGGACAAGCAATCCATCTCCCATAGAAGGCAGGATGGATCGGCCATGTTGGCCAACTTGGTGGAAATGGTGCAACAGTTCACCCAGTGGAAGACTGGGTGAAGCCTGGACTCATGGAAGCCTGAACTGGCCCCTGGCATACCACACATGCCAGGAGGAGTGGGGTTTCCAGAGATGGAGACTCTCTGAACCTCGGAAGCTAACCGCACCTGACCTCACAGGACACAGGAGTGAGAGGCAATTGCCAAGGGTTTGTCAAAGGCTCTTTGGCCTTGAGTTGCCATGACAACACCCTATTTGAGACACATCCTTCCTTCCCACTTGGGGAGGAGCGGGATCTGTGAGGAAAGGAATAGATACCCAGTGTGGTGAAAAAGACCCAGGAGGCTGCAGAGCATCCCCCCACCCTGGCACACAAGGTGAGGTCATCCCCCGGAACACAGGGGCCTCTTGCCAGCTCTCATCTTTCTGCTCCAGATGCAAAATGGGATTTTTTGCAAGAAGAGACAATAACTGAGGAATGCACACATTTTACTGAGAACAGCAATATGGTGGAAGGTAAAAATAGAATTGGCGTGTTTTTTAAATGTGGCCCTGAATGAATATCTATAGTTGTGATCGCTATTGAAAACCAACCAACGTAGCCCTGGATGAATATCTATAGTTGTGATCGCTACTGAAAACCAACCAACGTAGCCCTGGATGAATATCTATAGTTGTGATCGCTACTGAAAACCAACCAACGTAGCCCTGGATGAATATCTATAGTTGTGATCGCTACTGAAAACCAACCAACGTAGCCCTGGATGAATATCTATAGTTGTGATCACTACTGAAAACCAACCAACGTGGCCCTGGATGAATATCTATAGTTGTGATTACTACTGAAAACCAACGAACGTGGCCCTGGATGAATATCTATAGTTGTGATTATTACTGAAAACCAACCAACCAAGCCACAGAAAAGCGCAGGGCTGTTGGTGTAGTAAATGTGAAACCGGAGCACTGGGCTCCCCATGACTCTCAGCTTGGGGTGTGATCCTTTCCTTTTCCAAGTGTGCAGAGTGAACGCCTTGTGTTATTGATGAAATATCCCCCCAACAGCCCACAAATGCCCAGGCTCAAAGACCAGGCTCTCAGGCCTTGCTCTGAATCCGCAGGCCACCTGAGTCTAGAAAGCCACCTGCTCTCCTCACACTCCTCCTCTCTCCAGGGGTGGTGTATGAAGATGAACGTGGGGCCCAGGAATTAGAGGTGAGGGAGGTGTGGTCCTCACAGGAAAAGAGACAGAGATGCTCACGTGATGATAACAGAGCCACCTGCCACCCTCTGAAATGTGGCGACAGGAGAGGCTGGTACAGAACAGCACAAAAAGCTTGTCTTTGTGAGGCGAGTGGTGTCTAAGGAGAGTGTGACCAGGTTTAGGAAAGGGCTGTCAGATGGCCAGCAGGGCACCTGCATCCCCAGGGGAGGCCTGTTCCAGGTCCAGGCAGGTGGTGTACATCAGCGTCAGAGAGTGCTGTCAGATCAGACACACTGACAGCAGGGTGCTGGGTTCTGTGTGGCATCTCAGCATCCTCAGGGCTGGAGGAATGTTTGTGGTCTCTGCACTTGAACTTCCCCCACCCCGAGGACTCACACGAACACCTCTCAGCCACACACATTCACAGATGGATTGAGTGGTCGGCCCGAGGTTGTCTAGAGAAAATGACCCTTGCATATCAATTTGGCTTTCTGTTTACCACCATTGAAATTTTGGGTGGTGCATTAACTATGAAAACAATGGGGAAAACTGAGAAACAACTACATTTAAGAATTTAGTCTGTTCCTTCCAGCCCGTTTTTCTATCCATTATTCTATATATAAGTAAGATTAAGTCTTAAAATCTACTGGTTTGTAACTGATATTGTGAGCATTTTTTCATATAATTAGCAATGTTCAGTGACCATAATTGTTACCTAATGCCCTATCATAGAGTGATAACATGATCATTGAATTACTCACCTTTTAAAGCCCTTAGATTTCCCGAAAATTTCCAGTGTAATAAATAACACTTGGTAGGTTGTTGTTTGTTTGTTTGTTTTCACATTTTACCTAAATCTTTGCTAGTCTTTACTGTCAATTCTTAAGAAAAAAGCTTTTCATTTTTTTTAAAGTAAGCTTTTCTTAACGTGATTAAAGCAATTTAATTCCTGATTATCTAGCCCCCTGCTGTGGGGGGTACTTTTTAAAACAAGTGTGTTTTGTTTATTATGTGATTGGTTTTCTGTGAAATGGACTGGAAGGAGGCTATTTAAGAGAAGAACAAGAGAATTGACATGTCACCCATATTATAGCATTACAAGAAAATTCGTTGTGCACTTCAATTCAAGTTCTGAGGCTCTCTTTTCTGGACATCACAGCATGGACATCACAAGTTCTCCACAGAACTGCCTAGTTCTGTGGAGACATGTAACTGACACCCTGACCAAATTCCACAGGCAAACCAGTTGCCACACATATGACAGGGAAGCACCCTGGACACCACAGGAGACCCCAGGTACACCTGGACTCAGCTGATCAATCTAAAGTGCCCAAACTTTTTGCTCCTGAGAATTTGTGTATGTCCTGGGACTATGAGGGTTTAAGATAAAGATTTGTGCTTCATCTTCTAGCTTTTAAAAATGTTTCATCTCCGTACCTACACCCTCCCCCCACCGTTTATCTCCAGGAAAGAAGAGGGACTTTTGCCTGGAGATTGAAAATGATGGCAGTGGTTTCCACTGATGGGCACCTGTTGAAAGCTGTCACTCACTGACTGTAATCTTGGATAAAAGTTCACCTCACTGAGCCTTAATGCCACATTTCCAGGAGCACATTGATGGATTCACATGCAGACATGTTTAGCAGGAAGTATCTGCAACTTCTACTGAAATGAGCCCCAGAAAGGACAGATTGATGCATGGGCAGAGTTGTGCAGGTGAACAGACATCTAATAACATAAATGGAGCAAAATGCTACTAGCCAGCTGATGTGGTGGATACATAGGTGTTTGCTGTAGGTTCTTTCAACTTCTCTGTATGCTTGACAATTTTCACAATACCTTGTTAGAGAAAACAGTATTAATAATGACACATACTTCACGGTGCTGTGGAAAGAAGGAATGAAATGAGACAAGTCAAGTGTCAGTGTGGTGTCTCACATAAAGCAGTAAGTCTGTATGTTATCGTTGCTAATATCCGTCACAACATCCAGCTAGATAGGGATCATAATTCTGTTTCAGTGAGAAAAATAAAATTGGGTACTCAAAAAATAATGAGTAGTTCAAGGGCTGAGCCAGGTTGGGTCAGCCCTGGTTTTGAGCTAGGAGTGCTTCTCCCAAACCCTGCCCTGCCTTCCAGGTCCCCAAGAATGGAGCACAGGAAAGAGGACCTCCATCTGTGGTCACCGCTCCTTCTTCTCACCTGCTCCTATCTCATAGCCTGGCTTTGATTTTAGATAAACCTTTTACTTTAGAACCATTTTAGATTTATAAAAATTTACGAAGGCAGTACAGAAAGTTTCCATCTACTCCTCGTCCAGTCTCTCCTCTTGCTGGCATCTTAGGGTGTGTCCATTTGTCACAACTAATAAATACATTGCACTAAAGTTTTGTAGCACAAAGAATCCATGGTCCTTCCCAACGTCCGAGGCCCTTTCACAGACACATTTGGAACATTTTAGTGGATCTGTCTGGTATTTACTGATTTCTTAAGAAGTTATGAAAGGTCTTTATTTCTTAATTGGTCAGCGTATTATTAATTTATCACTGGCCAACCGCTGTGGTGGATAAAGACTTGTTTTCCTACAGAAGTCCTCCGTCCCTACAGCACATGCTTCCCACACCTCTGCCCATTCCCATCCTCCCAATATGGTCATCACAGCATCTTATTAACTCATTATCTCCTGAGGATGTCCAGTTACTGCTCTCCCAGCCTCAATTACTGTAGTCACGGACTTACTCTTTCTCTTTACCACACTCACCAATAGCCTCTACATACATTTTTTCAAATATCAGACAAACTATGGATTCCTTCTGTCTTCCTGCTCCAATTTAAGTTGACTGTTCTTTGATGCCCTGCCTTTAACCTCATCTGAGGGGTTCCTTTTGATCCTTTGTGTTTTGTTTCTTGGATCTCAGTTCTGCTCTCAGGAATACTTATCCCTGCAATACAAGCTACTGTCATCGGTATTCATCTATGCAAGGAAATATGTCTTGCCTTCCAACCAGATGGCAAGTTGGCCAACCTGGCAAGGCACAGAACCATGCAGAACCAGGGTAACTTATTTCTGGAATATAGGTCTGGGGACTGTCTGGGTTTCTAATTCTTTTGAGGAGAGAGAGAACATGGTGTTTGGCCAGGAAGGACTATGCACAAATCCATAGCCTCAGAGTGTGCCATCTATAAAAGGACCTAGAAACTTTCCCCTAGGCTTCAGAAACAAGAAGGCAAGCTTTTTATCTGTCCTGGACCACCAGGGCACAGTCAGAAACTCAGGGCCAGGCTAATCCGAGGTGTGGGCCCCAAATTTATACATAAACATGTACAAGAACCCTGCTGCAAAATTAAAATACACATAGATTCAGGATTTATGCTACAGACAATAGAAAGATGCTTTCTAAGTACTGACAGTTTTGCAAACCAGCAAGGGAGAAAATAATGTATCCTAGCTCTTGATAAAACCACACTAAGAACATTATAATCTGTACAAGGGGGGAAATCATACAGCAGATTTACCTCCCAAAACAGAACTATTACATCCAGAATTCAATGATCTCAAAACAACTCATCTTTAATCTGAGATTATTATAGTACTTTATAACAAACTCAAAGAGATTAAAATAATTGAAATCATTTAAGTGATTAAGAAGGAATAGAAACCCATATGGATAAGAGATCATATTTTTAAAAAATTTTAAAAACCCAGATTTGGAAAATGGACATACAGCTTGGATTTTTGGAATCGGAAAGTATAGCAGGCCTGTAATAAAAAGCAGATTGACTGGATGCAACTGAAGAAGAATTTGTACGCCAGGAGGTAGATACATGGGAATCATCCAGGTAAGAGAGGTGGAAAACAGGAAGGAGGCATGGCACACGGACAGAAGGGTTCCAACATGAAACCAGCAGGAATTCCAGAAAGAGAGAAACAAGGACAAAATGAGGCAGCAGTAATATTTAAAATGGTAATGCCCAGAAATTGTCCGAAGTGAAGACAGGTATAGTCGTCAGGCTGAAGTAGCTCACTGAGTCCTGAGCAGAAAAACGTAAGCTGAATATACACAGGAACATGGCTGTAGAGCATGGATTAGAAGAATCAACAAAGGGCAACAAAAACCCTTCATCTCCCTATTTTACTGTTTTACCCTGACGACCTCTTTGTTGCCCACAGCTTTGACTGACACTTACATATAGTCGACTTCTGGTTTCATAACTGTAGCCCAGAGGCAAATATTTGTCATTACTTGAATATCTCAAAGGTAACCTCAAATCTGGGGCCCAAAGGGCAACTTGCCATCACCCTGCTGGCCCCTGACCCCCCAAATCTACACACTTCCCTCTGTTTCACTGGTGTTGCCTCTGACTAGCCTCAGTCTCCTATCCCTATTCCTCCCTTGGGCTGGTCTGGAAGAGGCATGGGGAACATCTGAAGATGCACATCTCCTGCTCTCCCACCCACACTCCCTTCCCTCCTCTTCAGGCAGACCTTCAGTACCTTCCATCCTTAAGGGGCTCACCAGACCTACACGGGCTGGGCCTCCCTGCCTCTCTATTCTGTTCTCTCCTCACAGGCCCTTTCTCCTGTGCATCATCCTCAGCCAGCAGCACCCCTTTCCCCTGTCTATTCAAACAATAGGACATCTCCAAGGTCAACCCCTGAGTCCCCAGGAAGGCGTCCCTGGCCCCCAGCGCAGGTCATGTTCTTCTGTACCATGCTTTCGTGGAACCATTTCGACATTAATGTTCAGCTCCCCATCCTTCTATCTTCAACACACAGCACAACATGCAACAGCACCTCGCAGGAGGATGATGCTAAAAAAATATTCCTTTAATGAATGAAGGATTTTAAGGAATGATTTTGCAGTTAAATCCCAAACGCTTGAGTGAATCAGTACCTTTTCCATCATGAATTCAAACACCATGCTGACTTGTGAATGCAGCAATGATGTGTCCTGCGGGATGCCCCCACCCCCACTCTAAGCTGTGAGTATCACAGTGTTTGCTGCTGAGATTATGTCTGGCTCTGGCGGCTGGGCCTTCGTGTTGCTGCACTTGGCTGGCTCCCTGGTTTCTAACATTCAGTCAGTCTTCTCTTATGATGGCTTGCTTAGCAAGGAGCTCGATTTGAACTTGCTAAAACAGTTTCACATCTCCTGCCAGTGAGTAGCTCATGCTGGTCCCTGTTTGGGGCTCACTTCTGGCTGGCTTGGCCTCTTTCCGGGGAACCTCGCTGCCTTCTGCTTGGCTGCAAGTCTTGCCAGCTGGGGTTGTGCATGTTCCAATATTATTTCCTAAGGGATCTGCAATTTGTTTTATTTTTCTGCTGTAAGAATTCCTCACCTAAAGCAACCCCAAATGTGTGATGACAGTGGGAATGGGGGAGTCAAGTCTCAGAACTTATTTTTGAGCCAAGTGGAGTGAAGGTGAGGTGGTCATGGGAGGCATCCCTGGGACGTGACAGAAGGGCATTCCCCAAGGGACATAATTGTAAATCATACAGAAACCTCTATAAACCACCTCTGCTGTAAGGAAAAGTGTCCACTTCAAAACAAAGACTTCAGTTCAGTTGAATTTGTACCTTTGTCCCCCAGAACATGCCTGTGAACTGGACAGCTGAAGACTGTTTGTGTCCCCAAATCCACATGTGGAAGCCCTGACCCCCAGTGCAATGGCATTTGGAGGTGGAGCCTTCCAGAGGTGTTGGATTAGGATGAGGCCATGGGGTTGGAGCCCATGATGGGATTAGTACCCTCCTAAGGGAATGAAAGGACCAGAGTGCTCTCCCTCCTCCATGTAAGGACCCAGCAAGAAGGCAGCCATTTACAAACCAGGAAGAGAGTCCTCACCAGGACCCTGATCTCAGACTTTCAGCCTCCAGAACTGTGAGAAAGAGTTGCCCTGGGGCTATGGCAATGTGTTACAGAAACGCAAGCTAAGATACAAACTTTCTAGTCCCTCCCCAACCTCCCACAGTCCTCCCTTGCATGTACCTAATTATGAGTACAAAACACTCATTTCCCAAGTTTAGTTTTGTTTTGCTTTTTAAATCCCAAATGAAAAGGGGAATTTCCATTTGGAAACCAGTTTCCAGCTGGACAAGCTGTCATAACTGGGATTACTTTCTGAAAGGTGTCCATACGTCTCCTGCTCTCTGAGTCCTTGAGAGCTGTCATTTAAGAAATATCCTGATTTTTCAACCTGAAGGAAAAAGTGCCTGTTCTTTCCCACAAATGCCTGTTGGGTCACATCCCCTGTGCCACATTTTAGGAAACATTTGGTTCAAAGAGGATGCTGCTATAATGCAGCTTTTCCTTTCCCTATTTTGAGAACGTTTGCCTCTGAGGCATGATTTGATGTGATATGAATGCACAACAGACAGAGTCCCCTTTATTCCACTGCATCGCCCTGTTTCAGCTCAGAAGCATGGATTTCAAGCTATGGAAAAAACACTGTAATTCGCTCTGCCCACGTGTGCACAAACTCCTCACTCTCGTTCTCCAGGCTCCCTGATTGGGAGCAGAGTGCAAAATCACAAATATGCCTATGTTGACTTCTTTATTGGACCTTCTAATGAAGTGCTGGATGTCAGATGTGAGTTAATGAGAATCTGCTTGGTTGGAATGAATTCAAAAGCAAAGACAGGAAATATGCTTTTATTGGATTTAAAAGAAGAGGGGAAGTTTTTAAAATCTCCTAATGCCAGTAATTTAAAAGCACCCTTGTATGCAGGCAAGTGCAGCTCAGTGGGGAACTGGGGTGTATACACGTTCCCTTGTCTGTCCACAGGACCTCCCAGCAACAGAGGGGACATATGGGTTCCTCAGAATGGTATTTGGACATAAATTTGGGAGCTTAAAAATGAGATGCTGGGTTTCAACGGGCAAATCTCTACTCTGATAGCGAATTTGCCTGGAAAAGAGCCCACATGTGGACAGGAACTTCCTGAAGGCTAAGGCAGATGGAAACAGCTCTGTATACAACAAGGTTATATGCTAAGATCCGTCCTGAGGTAAGCTTCAAGTTTGTCCTGGTGAGAGAGGGTGCCTTGACTCCTGCCAGCCACTGTTGGAGAAAGAACCCTGTCCTCTGCAGCTGACCAGCACCAGGTGTCCTCACTACAGCCCACTGAATTAGGGAGGAGGGACCCAGGGTATGAATATTTTGGTTCCTAAGACCGTTGAGATGGTATCACCTGAGGATTTGCTGAGAATTTTCAGCCTAGTAAATACAAGATAAATTTAGTGGTAGCAATATATACTGGAGGCATGAGGTTCTCTCTCCCCCGGCCCCACCTTTCCCAGCCCAGGTATAGACCTGCAGCTCATAGGTCAAAGGGGCAGCAGGACCATCTGCTAGTGCAGACATTTGATTTGCCAGAGAGCCTGCTCAAGACTGAGGCTCACCTCACATAATGGGGAGGTCTTTCTCCCTCCTACTTCCTTTCCAGCCTGTTCCCTCACCCTCTCCCCCTCCTTTCTCTGGAGCCCTGTGCTGGTTTTCCTTGCCGGGCTGCTTCAGTGGGAGCTACAACCACAGGAACAGACGGTGCCTATTCAGCCATCAACATCCCGACTGGCAGTGAGGGAAAGCTGGCTCGTGGTTGAAAAGCCGGCTATGTGGTCTGCTCATCTGTGTTTTGGGTAAATGGGCTGACATTCCTATTCAGATGATCCACATCCAACAGAGTGCAGATCTTTTCAACTGAAACAATAATGATAACTATGATGAGCAAGGGTGCTCAGAGATGGTTTTGCTTCCTTGTTCTAACAGGAGGTTTAGTCCACCAACCAGGAGAGAACCACGCTGACACAGCATCATCCATCTGACTACAGTGATCCCAGGTGGTGTGGCTGAGGACTTTAATTTCTCTTTCATTTCCTTTTCAAAACATTTTTGAGCCTTTGGGGGAGGCAGCACAGCTTAACGCAAGAGCATTCCTCTAGAGTCAGAACTGCAGGTTTCAAATCCATCACTTTAAGAGTAGTGTGACTTTGAACATGTTTCTCTCCTTCCCTGAGCTTCAGTTTCCTCATCTGTAACTGAGGATAATCAGAGTCATTATGTCATGACATCTTGGTACTGAGACTGAGTACCTAGGACAGAGTAGTGAATGTTCTGGTGATCTCTTGCTCTGTAGCTAAGTACTGAGTGGCTTGAGACAATAAGTACTGGATGCGTGTGTGTGTGTGTGTGTGTGTGTGTGTGTACACACAATTACAATATACATATTATAATATATATACATTCCTAGGTCTGTTGCTGAGAAAGCCCAGAATCAATGAGAACTCTTGAGTGACAAACAGCACCCAGATTTTGTTTTCTAACACAATCTTCCAATAAAAGAGATCAGAACTCCATGGGAAAATGGCTGATTGTAGGATTTAGGCAGAAAATATACAAGATGAACCTGTAAGAGCATCTTATAGTACCAAAAGGAGAAAGTGCCCTAAAGCAAAAGGTTAGGAGCATGTCAAGGGTACACATGAATCAGCCTAAAGGAGCCTTCAGTGGTCAGTGACAAAACAAATAATGTAGCATTGAATTATAAACCAAAGTATGATGTAAATATCCAAGGGTCCATACTATATAAATAAATGACTGGATGAATCAATTCCTGGGGGAGAACACAACCATCTCCCATACACATGAATTACAAATAATTTATGTAGGGACTCTACCTGAAGGAAGTAAAACACATGCCCCATATCGTAAGTGTGGGCAGGAAAGAGCATGACTATGCAGTGGAGAAACCTGACAAATATTATGTCTGCTGGGCAATTAAGGTCAGCAACCTCAGTGATAAACCCTGTTGATAGGATGTAACCTTGACATGAAGTTATTAGAAGGGCACTTTACCTCTGTGGTCTTCATCCCCAAAATCCTCTAGATAGCTTCCAGTAGAGGGGCATCCTACAATATATTTAACCAGTGTTCCTCAACACTGTCAAGGTCATCCGAAACAAGGAAAGTCCTGAAAGCTGTCACAGCCAAAAAGAGCCTAAGGAGACCTGACATCTGAATGCAATGTGGTATATTGGTTGGGGCACTGGACAGAAGGTGGACAGTAGGTTTTAAAAAATGGACTTTAGTTTATTTCATCTCTAATCCTGACAAATAATAGAATTTCCTATGATCTTGCGATCACTGTCATTCCCTAAAAACCTACATTCTGAGCACCTGTGACCCCAGAAGAAGCAGGAGGGGCTAGGGTACTGAGTAGGAATATAGAGGGGTGGCCTGGGCAGGAAGGTGGTGCTGAGAGACACCAGGAAGCAGGGAAGAGTAGAAGACCTCCCTTTGCCCTCCACAGAAGTTCCCATTTTGCCTGGCTTTCACTCAGGTTCTCTGGGCTCTCGCTGGAGGAGTCCCAGTCTTCCAGCCCTCCTCTTACAGAACAAGTATGTGGGGACCATGGCCAACTTCTCTCAGGATGGGACCAGAGGCCAGCCCGTCGGGGAGAAAGTGTCAACTGACCAGAGGCCACAGGGTGGAAGGCCCTGGGGAAGGCCTCTCAGGAGCTGGGAGGGTTTGGCAGCTTCTCTAATCCGCATGGAGCATGCAAGATGACAGTAGTTCATGCACCCCGCATGAGTGTGGCACAGCAGCCGTTATTCCTGTTGCTGTGTGTGATTGCAGTTTTGTTCTCTATGAAATGAGATCCACAAAAGAAACCACTTTGATGATAGGGTCCCTGGGATGTCCTTGGAGGAAGTCTGGCCCCCGAGGCAGAGGCCCAGACCAAGCCCAGGAGGAGTCGCTCTGTGAAGGCCCATGCTTAGTGCCCGCACCCAGGTGACCGAGGTTCGAGTCAGATTTTACCCTTACACAGTTATACATTTGTTTCATATCCATTGTCCTTTCTGGTGTTTGGACCCGACTAGCAACAGAAGATCCATTGTCTTAAATGGCTTAAAAAAGAACAGTTGCTTACAAGGGGGAAATCATAAAATGCATGTGGAGCTAAAAACATGAGAGGAAAGAAATAAGCATGTTGAGGATTGATGCGAGACGTCTGCCTCTGGGAGGCTCTCCATCCTTGTGGCTTAGGTCCAAATTATCCTGCTGCTCTCATTCAGAACATTACACGGAGTCTGTCTTTTCTTCAAGTACAGCTCTGAGTACCCTGTCAGTGCAGAGCGAATGGTAAGAGTAATAAATAATGGAAATAACCTTTGCAATAATGCAAAGAAATGTAATCCAGAAAGACAGATATTGGTAGTAGAGGAAAAATGAGCCATAAAGTATCCAAAGTGCTATAAATTCCCAGAGAGATGGTTCTGGAGACAGCAGGTGTCTTTGGGAGCCCGTCACAAATCTTAGAGACTGGTGTCAGGTGCTGGCATTTTCTGCTCAGGCTCTTCCAGCCATGCCTGGACCTTGCTCCTCAACAGGAACGGAGTGAACGTGTCCATGGGTAACATGGAATGTGGAAACATCTGACCCTACTCAACCTTACCCTCAAAATCAGTGTAAGAGAAACAAAGCAGCAGGTGTTTCTTAGAGAAAATTGTGATTTTACTAGAACCTCAAATACTTCCAGCCAAAGGAAGTGAAGATATTGACAAAGCTTATAAGAAACTCAGCCCAGAGCTAAGAGAAAAGCTGGCCCAAGCTTCCTGGCCCATTTGTGAAGGACCATAGCCTAGATCCTTTGGGACATTCCAGATCATCTCAAGAAGGGGAGATGGTAGCCTAGTAGGGGCCAGTGCATGTCCCTGTGAGAGATCCCACAGTCACATGAGGCAGGTGTTCTCATGGCCACCATGCTGGACAGCACAGACATAAAACACTTCCACCCTCACAGAAAGCTCTCCTGAAAGGCACACACCTAGACAGTCCCTCTCCAACCCAGCCTCTGACCCTCTTCTCTTCCCACTCCTCTCCTGGATCGCCTGAGGGGCAGCATACCCCTCTCCCTCTGTCCTGCAGAGCATTGCATCAAGCCCAAACACCAAGAGCCACATCCTTCCTGGTGCTCAGCAGCAGAGTCAAGTGGATTTTACCTCGTGATATAAATATTTCCTTTGTAGATATCCCTGATTTATATCTTCCTTATCAGCTTGTAGACTCTGTATAGGATCAGTGATTGTCAGCCATGGGGATGTCTCCAGGGGGTTCCTGTACAAGGCGGAAATGTTTCTGACCAAAGCATGTTTGCACTCAGAAACAGCGGGAGAAAATGCTATGCTGCCCTTTGTTCTTTTCTCATTGAGCACATGTGTGCTGAGCCTGGCCAGGCTCTTGAAACGTGAAGCTGTAGGGCCCCAGGGTGGTAAGGAGTCCCTCTCTCAGCAGGGACATGTAGGGCTCTCTCAGACCCCCAGGAGCCTCTCTCTCAGCAGGGACATGTAGGGCTCCCATGAGGATATAGTAGGTGACTTAGGGGTTTAAAAGGCCACTGCAAATACAGAGGCCAGTGAGTAGTGTGCAGAGGTAAGCTAGAGCACACCTCCACTTGATTTGCATCTGTGTTTATAGAGAAATTAGCATCTCCTTTCCTTCTTCCTTACTTCCCTTCTTTGGTTTTGATATCAAGATTTTACTAGTTTTATAAAATGAGTTTCTCTATTCTTTATGAATAGTTCTTACCTTGTCATTTAATTTTTCGTAGAATCATTTCTTAAAGTATCTGGGGGTGAAAGAGTAGATTTTTTAAAAACCATGCTTTCTTCCAGTGGCTGACCCTCCCCTGAAGATATCCAGTAGCCTGACTTCTATGCTAACAGCACAGAATATTTTGCGCTTTATGTAAAGAGAATCCTTTGTCTAGTTTCTTCTGTTCCCCATTAATTTTCTGAGATTTATTTCTTTCACTACTGGGTACCATTATTATTTATTCATTTTTATTGCTGTTGGACATTTAGCTGGCTTCCAGTTTGGAGCTATTATGATGGTTATTGTTACAAACATTTTTGTAGATGTCCTTCGGTGAACATACAAACAATCTCTCTTAAGTATTTACCAAGAGGAGATTTGTTGTTGGATCATATGCCCATATATTCAGCTGTAAGAAGTACTGATCCTTTTCCCAAGTAGTGTTAAGAATTTACACTCCTTCCAGGACTATATGAGAATTTGTTTTTTCCACATTCTCACCAAAACTTGCTACTGGGTCTCTTTTCCATTTAAGCCTGTGTGTTGGTGCACAGCACTGTTCTTTCAAGCTGTGCTCACTGGGACATGCCTGCATGCTCAGGAAGGAGAGGTGCAATTTCCACCCCCCCCCCCTTCCTCTAGCTTGCCAGCCATGGTGTCTGCGCCTTCGGAGTGAGGTGTGGTGAGCATGGCCAGGTAGCATGCCAGGCCTCACCCCCTCTGGGCCTAGTGGATATATACGGCTTTCTTTCCCATCTGTGCATATTGGTAGGTTCTTAGCAGACCCCAAACACATTCTGCATCCTCAAACTACAGTTGGCTTGAGACAAGCCATACGTTTTCCATCAGCATTCTCTGTGGAGATCTGCTCGCCCCTCAGCTGGTCTCTGTTGGACAGGATCTAAGACAGGCCCTGTGGCAGCCCACCATATCTTCTCCTTGATGGGAGGGCCTGTCCTGTCCCCCCAGAGCAGCACTTCTTTCAGCTCTGACCTTGAAGCCCTGGCCAGCCCACCTCTGCCTTTGAGATTTTCCAGGCAAGAATTGGCCGCATGCCCCCCATGCAGGGGATACACACAAGACCCTGCAGAGCCCCCATTTAAGCTGCTCTCCTAAAGTGAAAGGCAAACACCTACCCTCCTACTGGAGTGAACCTGGATCTCACAGCATGCTTTAATATCCCTTCAGATTCCCTCTGCTGCCTCCAAACACCCAACCCCTTTGTCCTCTTCATGGGAGCACAGACATCTGATCTGGTTCTGCTCTCCTATTTGGAAAATTGGCAATGGCTGATGAGCAGCTGTATCCTTGGGCCATGTCTCTTGTGATGTTGAGCCTCAGACAGAACTTCTAGCTGTTGTGAGTGAGCAGAAGAAGGAAGGCAGGTCAAAGTGAACAAAGAAGGTCATGGGCTTCAGCATGCCAATGAATGCCAAGATAAATCTCAGGTAAACCCAGAGCTGAGTGGGCAGCAAGAAGGGGAGCCATATTAGGAAGTAGGGGAGAACTGGATAGCTCGGGTGATAGCTGTAGCCCTGGCTACAGCAGGACCTGGACACACAGGAAGTATCAGAGGAAATCAGGGTCCCCAGTCTGGTAGGAGACCGCTAGGAGAAGCCAGTTCCTGCAGATAAAGCCCCTAAAAGTCACCACTCAGCCGGTTCTGTCACCACCAATGGAGAAAGGTGTGGGGAGATAAATAAGCATAAGCATTAAAAAGTGTCCCCCAGAAAATATAAATTTGTCTACAGTCCTCTGCAAGCTGGCCATTCTCATGAAAACCTGAGCAAAATGAGCTTTAACTGAGTATAAGAGGTTTCCTGCCTTGTGATACATGGCGTGTTCCCCTGACACGGTGTCTTGACTCTGCGCCTGTCCCAGCCTCAGGGCTGACTGACCTCACGCTTAGCCCAAACATGTTTGTCCTGGTTATGGATACTTTGTTGTTATTTTTATTTCCTCAGTTCACTCAAGAGAGAGGAAAGGAAGCCAGTGTTTTTCATGACTTTTAGCACTAACATTTTCCTTTTGCTCTTTCAAAGTCAGTTTTTCTATATATCGTCACAACCAGATAAGTGAGGGTAATCATGTAACTAAAGAAACAGAGCACACATTTAATGTCTCAGTGTGAAATGTTCCAGCAGCAGGGTGTTAAAGGGCTAAATGCCTCCAGGTATGGGTTTGGAGGACATTTCTCTAGTTGGGGCTGTGGCTGAGCCCTGCCCCCAGAGTGCACAATGGGGCCCGAAGGCTTCTTGCCTTCTGATGCTCCTCCCTCCCCTGTGACTTATCCTCTCAGCCTCCTTCCAAAGGGTGCAAGTCTGGGTCCCACAGAAGGCACAGCTGGGTGCTGCAAGGACCTTGCTGTTTTCTAAGCAAAAGGTCCCAAAAAGAAAGTAACAAACTTCACTCATGACTTGTTGGAGAAAGGGCAGGGAAGGAAAACCCAGTCCCAAGAGGTAAGGTTCCCAGCCCAAAGTGGGAACAGGTGGATTTCCTTTCCTCTTCAGGGGCCTGAATGGGAAGGGCTCTTTGCAGACTAGACCAGAGGGGTCAGCTCACAATGTCGCACATCCTTCTGCCCAGTGTGGTGACCCTCACAGTTTGGCCTTCAGGGGTGACGGAGGTGGCACTGAGAGAGAGCTGCCTGTAGGCAACTGCCCTTGAAACATGACTTCCATGGGGAGGAACACCTCTTAGCCTAATCCTGGGAGCCAAAGTGGTCACTGCCTGGACGATTTGGCACCGATTTAATCCTACTCTGGCTGGAGGATACCTGGACTATGACATCATGTGTGCATCCTATGGCTTCATGGGAGGTTACATTCACCTGTGCAAGAAGAAGCCAGCCTGAGCCATGAGAGCGCTTCTGTGAAGGGGCCCCCAGAGCAGATCCTGAGATGCCCCAAGAATAGGCCTCTGTCTTAGGAGGGGACTCCAGATGGACTAGAGGTGAACAGGGCCATGAGGAAGGAGCCCAGAAGGTTCCAGCAGGAGGACACTGTGAGCAAGTGAAACCTACCTCACCTCAAGCCCAGTGGCCCACCTCAGCCCAAAACACAGTAAGGACATTGAGAAGACACAGCCCAGACCCCCCTGAGGTCAGGTCAGAACTGGCCTCCTGAGCAGTTCTCAAATTCCTGACGCTCAGAAACTGATACAGAGGTCAGTGCTTCCTCTTGTCTGAAGCCACCAAGCTGGGGATGATGTGTTTCTCGGCAATGGTTGAGCCCAGCCGTCAGGAGAGAGCAGGCTGGGTTGTGTGTCTGGACAGCGGCAAGAGTCTCACTGGTGACAAAGCGCCTGCAGGTCAGGTCCTCACAGAGGCTGCTCCAGGCCCACAGCCAGGTCCTGGCAGATGCAAATGTTCTACCACCCCCATACCATAGCTGGTTCATTCGGGAAGTAGATGGCTCACCCCAGCTAGATCATCTGAGAAGGATCAATTTGCAGAGGTGACTGGCATGGGGCCATGAGGGACAGTGCAGTGACTGGGGCAGGTGCATCAGAGCCACCACCATGTGGAGGCCTGGAGAGAGCAGGATGGAGGGTTAGAACCTACAGGAGCTGTCCTTGCTGGGACCCTCACAAATGTTGGGCCCTTCCCTACCTCCAGTCTGATGAGGCTGCTGGGCAGCTCTCAGGGAGAAGCTGGGGGACCAGAGAAGGAACCAAGTCAGTCTCCTGGCCTCTGTGGGAAGAGCATGGATCTGGAGGGTGAAGGGCAGGAGGCGGTATCAGAGCCCCAGCTGACCACTCCTGCCTCATTCCCATGGGACCACTGCACAGATGGGAACTCTGAGTCTCAGACTCCCTCTTTCCCCATTAATGTCAGTGGAACATTTGGTTTGAAGTAGTCACACACACTCCCTCGGTGGGCAGGGCTTTGGTGGCAGGCCACCCTGCTGTGGGGGGAGATGAGGCTGGGCAGGAACAGGTTTCAGGGTCAGAAGGCCACCACGCCATGCTGCAGGGTGCAGGGACCACAGCAGGTATGCCGTGGAAGGGTCTGTCATGGACAGCATTTAGAGAGAGTGGGGGAGGTGCAGGCAAATCAGGAGGCAGGGGCCCCAAACAAGCCCAAGACCACTCAAGTAAGCCATGTGGATGTCCGAGAAAAAGTAGGATGGGCACAAGCCTTCCGTTTCCTTCAGCACATGTTGCTTTCCACAGAGGAAGGCATTTCCCCAGGGCAGACTCAGATTAAGGATGGAGGCCTCACCTCCAAGGCACACCGGCCCTGCCAACATAGGGCTGAGCCAGAAGTTACCGCTAGAAAGCTGGCAATCAGGAGGTGAAATGCCAGCAAATTATAAACTCCTGGGACCATAAACCAGTCAAGAGGGAATGGGGTTTGGAAATGACACCCCACAAACTAAAAACAGAGCTAAGCTATGTGGACAGCTTCCCTTCCTGCAAGTGTCCACATGCAGGAATCAGTACAGTGCCTCGCACACCAATTGGACAGGCCACGAGGGCACATAGCTGTCACAACCAAACGTGTGGGTGGACCTCAGGCTGGAGATACCCTCCAGGAGGCTGAGTTCTCCCCCTGAGCTCCAACTCACCCAGCTTCGTTTGCTCTATCACGGGGAGGCTGACATGAAAAGATGCTTCTGTCAGAAAATGTGGGTCACCAGGATACTCTCCATGACAGATCCAGGGCTGCCTTCCTGTGACGCAGGAAGTCTCATCCCAGTTCGCCTGGACTGTCCCTATTCCAGCACTGAAGCTCCCAAGTCCTGCAAATCCCCTCAGTCTTGAGCAAGCCAGGACAGGTGGCAACCTTGGTCTTGACCTTGCCTGCATGTGGGAATCACTTGAGAGGATGAAAAGCACAGAAGCCAGGTCCCAGCCTGGAGCTTCTGACTTCCCTGCCCGGGGTGCTACCAGGAAATCAGGAGTTCTCAAAGCTCCCTGGCAGCTGGAATGTGCACCAGGTTGAGAACTCCTGCTCTAGATACATCTGATGGGGTGCAGTTTGTGCCAACGAGACCCGCAGGCCGTTCTGAGTATGGGCTCTCAGCGTGCCTGCAGCATAATCACTTACAAACCATGGGCTTCAGGCACAGACCAGGTTGTAAACAGTCTAGATTCGCAATTAGGACAAGCAAACAACATCTGCTCATTCCAGCCAAGAGGCACCTGTGACGTCCTCCTGCCCTATCAGGAGACACCATGTTGGCTCTGTTCCTTGGTACCTCCTCTTGGTACTGCCCCCCACTCAACCCCAGTGAAGCAGTCAGAGCAGCTGGGAAAGGGGCTGCTTCGAGAATTCAGGGAGCATGGCTGACCCTCATCTCATTAAAACGCACACGCACAAGTCTTGCTTTCAGCATCAGGGCTTTAAAACCCCCGGACCGAGGACAAGAATCTCTGCCCTCATGCCTAGGAAGAAGATCCTGGAGACGTAGCCCAGAAGTTTTCAGAATAGAAATATTTCTCTGTGGTTGCACCCTCTCAGATAGATATGCAACCGGCTTTATAGCCACAGGATCTACTGTCCGAAACGAAGGATGCATCAGACACTACTTTGTTAGACCGGGATGCCCACTCTGTGGAGTGCAAATGACATAGCTACCTTGCAGGAGCTTCTGCAAAAAGCAGACACTGAGAGGCATTGTTGAAAAGCAGCCTGCTTGTCAATGAGGCTCTCTTTGTTTACTGCTTTTGATGCATCTCAGCTGATAACATCTTCAACACAACACTCTTTCCGTTGGAACAGTTGCCCTATAACCAAACAGATCGCAAATGGAGTTCTCCCAGCTTGGGCTATGAGAGTCGACTGTGGAGCCTAATTCCCCAGCAGACACTCCTTGCTCCTGGGGATGAGAGCGCTGGCACTGTGAACTCAGAACCCAGCAGAGGGGAGCTCTGTGGAGTTGTGCCAGAGCTTGGGTCAAGCCTGCCCCATGCCACTACTCTCCTTGTAGAGGCCACCAGGATGCACCTGCGCCCGAACCACCTGGAAGAGTTTGAAGGGAGCTGATCTCGCACAGCCCACTCACCTGGTCATTCCTCAAGTGTTCAGCGAGTTCTGACCATTCCTGCAGGCTCCAGGCAGACCTCATGGACACGGCAGACATGGACCTGCCTCTGGAGCTTATGGATGAGCCGGGAAGGCAACTACTAATATAGTTACTGAAACATGTGAGCTCTGATGAGATAGGCAGTTGGGACCAAGGCGCTCCAGGTGGGGCCCGTGTTGAGGGTGAGGGAGTGCCCAGCGTGCCCTGCCTTTCTCTCTAAACATCTGTGTCCTCTCCTGGGGACTCGGGGTGATGCTCATGAGAGAGAGCAGCAAAGCCCCATTCTAATGCAGGGTGGCCGCCTGCCGAAGGAAGGGCAGTTCCAGTGTGATGTTATGGGATGCCGGAGTGTTTGAGAGTACTGCTTTAGATAAAATGAAATGCAGCTAAGGCTTAATTAATTAATTAGTGTTGTCCTAGGAGGTTTCCCATTCTGCATTCCCTTAGCTCTGCTTCATCAAGAACTGTCAGCAGTGAGCTCCCAAGCTCCCTTCCAAGCCAGAAAATGAGGGGAGGAGGGCAAAAACTGAGCTCCACGATCCAGCAGGGAGGGGAAGAGAGGCCACCAAGCAGACCAGGGTCCCTCCTCAGCCCAACACAGAGCTCCATATCTCATCAATCAGGGTCAGGACTGTGGAGGGTGGAAATTCATTTCACAAGTTACCTCTGAGTCTCACCCATTGTGGTCCGTGGCAGATGCAGCAGCATATTTTAGTTTGAGTAAATGACACACCGACTCCCCTACCAGCCTACACAATGCAGAAATACCCCTGATGACACGCAGAGATGGGAGCCAGTGAAAATCTGGCTTTCTGGAGGTGAGCCAGAGAATGAGCTAGGCCCTCTACTTGGGGAATAGGCTCTGCCTGTACCCTGACCACAAAGAATCCACAGCCAGACACTCCTCAGCATTACTTGCCCCTCCCAAGGGTCATGGTGCCATGGTAGCCTCCACCCCCATCAGCCAAATTCACCATTTTCCTCAGTAGGTCCCTGAGGATAGTTCCAGCTGAAGCACATGATGGTCCCCACACTCTTGTGTCATCCTTCTAGTCTCACGTGTAGAGGGGGACAGCAAAGGAAGGAATTGAGGATGGGTACATAGGGTCTGCTACTAAATACCCAACCAGATACAACATCCAAAATCTCCATGTTCCCACCCACCCATGACCCCAAGAAACATGAATATCATCAAAGCAACACCTCGCTAGGCAACTGAGTGAACAGAAATACGGGTATTGTCTTATATCAAATATTTTATCGATGGATGAATTCGACCAACACCAGCTATGGTGAGGAAGGATAATAGTCAGAAACGCATGATTCCATGGCTACCAGCTGAAGACCAAAGTGTTAAGTATCCAGCAATCAGTTTAATGATCTTATGTCATAGTTTCCTCTCTGAGAAATGAGAACCATCATTTCTTTCCCCACACCCTACTAGTTTTTAAAGATTAAATCAGGTAAATGTGAACATATTTTTTAATATTCAGGGTTATTCAAATGAAAGAAAAGTCAGCCCTCTATAGAAATGAGGGTGCTGGGGGTGTCATATATCTTCTCTCCCTCACATCCTGGTGCCGAAGGCCCCAGGCCCCACACTGGTGGTGGAGTGCTGCCAGCCATGGACATTCCTGGGGGTTCTTTTCTTTCTTTTTTTTTTTAAGCTTTGACTGCCTTGCAGTCTGGGAGAGCGATACCTCCCCCATTTCTTCCTTACCAGTTATGGAATGCCTCCACCATGCTGGAGCATGCCCAGTTACCTGTTAGTGAGTTCTCCCTGTCTGCTGTCACTAAGTTCAAGGTTGGAAGGGCGCCAAAGGTGAGCACTACACTCACATCGTTTGCTCCGACTTGCTCATCCTGATTTCCTTTTCTCCTCCCTCCTTTCTCTCCAACAGACGAACAAAGCCGTGGCCAAGGGGGACTTCCACCAGGCCAGCACCAGCTCCCGACGGGCCCTGTTCCTGGCTGTGCTGTCCATCACGATCGGAACTGGCATCTACGTGGGCGTGGCTGTGGCCCTCATCGCCTACCTCTCCAAGAACAACCACCTATGAGCTTCATCCAGGCGCACAGGGGAAGAACCAGGGCCAGTCGTATGCAGATGCAAAGAAGACAGGGCTGGCAAGGGGTGGACGTTCAGGTAGACACACCTGTGCGATGCTGTACACTCTAAGTTATTGCCAAATGGCTCCATAAAGCCCTGGGATTTTTCTACCCATGGATTTCTTTTGTTTTACCCTTGAATTTCATTTTCACAGCACTGTGTAGAGCACGAGGCAGATGGGCACGGCTGACCCTTCCAAAGGGAAGTTCCAGAGATCCTGACCCGCAAGGCCGTCTTGGATGGATTCTGGTGGATTCATGACAGTGTAGTTCTCTCTGCAGCCTGCCAGTGCCTGGAATGCCATAGCATTAGCAATACACAAACAGTACAAATGTGTTTATTTTTTATGGAATATGGTGCAATAGGCAGAGGACAGGGGACACGCCACTTCTGTCTGTGACCCTGCTTCACTCCACCGGCATCCCCCATCCACGAACCTCCCTTGCAGGAAGAGAATGGGGCTGGCAGGAAGAGAAGCAAAACTTCCGGCAGGACTCCCAGCTATCACTGGACTTCAGATGGGTCCAGCCCTGAGAATGCAAAGCCAGAATAGCATGGGGTCTGTCCCCAGGCCCACTGGACACTCCCTCCATGCTGCCCCAGCCTAGGAACATCCAGCCTCTTTTGGAACGTGTCCAAACTCAGCAGCCACCACGCAGCAATATTCAGTCTTGGGGCCTCATTGATCTAGGGTGGGGGGCAGGCCGCCGACCCTCCAGAGACCCTTCCTTGAAGGACCAAGGTTTGATCCGGGAACTGTAGGCAAAGGAGCTGTGGACACCGTCTCAGCGCAAAGATGCCTGTGTTGACACTCGCCCTGGTGATAAGCAGTGACACCAGTGAGCTTTAAAAAGAAATGAACCTTCCCTGTCGACTAAATGAGTAGCTATTTTCTTGTCATTTTTTTAAGTGCAACTACTGCTTCATGCTGCTTAAGTTATCAGACGAATGCTGAGAAATAAGTAATCAGACATTTTAATACCATTTCACTGCTGTTTTACGAGTGTTCATTATTTAACAAAAAAATTATCTTTTAGCTTTCTTGCTTAAGACTTTTTTTTTTCCTGATGAATTTCCAGTCTTGGGTTTCACTTCTACTTTTCACTTGTCTTAAATAACCACAGAGCAACCTGAAACTCAGCTGGTGGAAGAGTAGGAGGGTCTCCTAAGACACGGGTCACAATACCCCTGGCTGCTTACATTAATATCCTTATCATAATGATAATATTAGGGGACACAGAAGCCATCTCTCTAGGACAGTGATTCCATCCACGGCACTTAAACACTCCCTGCTACCTGGATCCCAGCTCCAGAAATCCTGATGTCCCTGACGAGGGCCACTGCCTGGTCATTCCCATATACAGCACAAGTCAGGAGCCACTGTCCTAGAAAAAAAGAGTTTCATCGTGTTTCATCTCCCTCACCTGCCCCCTTGCCCTTGACCTTAAATGCTTAATATTCTAAAAGTGTTTAGCACTGCCTTTCTGGGATAAATCCAAGCTCCATCTAGCAGTTCTCCCTAGTGGATGCTCCAGAAATATGATCTAAGGCCCTAACCCGAAGAAGAATATATGGAGGAAATCCAAAGCTCCCTGTAAGAGTCAGGGTAACTTGGTGATGGAGTGCATGGATTGGGGTCAAGCCAGCTGTGTCATCCATATAGGTGCACATCTCTGAACCTCATCTCTAGGACAGGATAACAAATGTCCACTTCTGAGGACTACTGGTGACTTCATGTGCTGGTAATGGGGTGCCTGTGGTTGCTCTCAGTCTTCTGGATAACCCATCCCACAACTTGTGTCCTCCCATCTTCTCAGCCCAATATCTCAGGGTGTGTTCATCATGACCAAACTTGTGTAAAATGACCCATTTGTATTTGTCTTAAATTGGTCCATTTTAAGTTCAAGAGGTGCCCAAAGTTCCATATCTTTGGGTTTGGTTAAGAAGTAGAATCCACTCCTTATGTCCTCCCTACCATCTCTACCACCATCGTCATGCCAGCCCCTTGGTGCCCACATACTCTGTCTCCTGCTAGACCACCTTCCCATCTTCTCGCAGCCCCCTGTCTTTCCACATGGAAATGCTTCATGCTAAAAAGGACTTGGGCCTCCTTGTACTTCCTCAAGTTCTGCCACGTCTTTCTTTCTCAAGAACCAGCACAAGACCGTATGGTGCAGGTGGCCCTATGTGTTTTAGGGTGTTAGGGTGAAGGCCAAGCCAGTCAGAGGACAACTTAAAGAAGCATATGTGCCCTTGCAGCTTACAAGACAGGTGGACCCCGTGTGGCCCATTTCTACAACTGGCGTGGCCTTGGTGTTGGAGGAAGTGGTCGAATGCCATCCTCAGCGGAGCTATTACTGACCGATGCTTAGCACGGCAATCTTAAATGCTTAATATTCTAAAAGTGTGTCGTGTGTCGGGCACATCTGCCTTTCTAGACTCACATTTCTCAAGTCGGTGCAGCCACCAGAGATGGGGCACTGACCTCTGCAGGCCCTGCACCCGGCACTAGACCCACATCAGCTCACGTCATTCCAAGAACCCTGGCAGGCAGGCAACAGAACTGAGGTTCAGAGAAGGTAGCTCAGCCAGCACATGGCAGCTGTAGAGCAAGGATGAGATTCCCCAACCTGGTGCCACCCTGCCCACACAACAGGTAGAACCTGCCGCCTCACCCCTGACCACAGACAAAGCTCCCCATTCCACAGCCACTCATTTCAATCTTGCAAGAACTCCTGAATACAAGCATTTTATATGTAATTTCCCCCAAGAATCACATGCCCGGGAAACAGCAAAGTCAAGATGTAACCCCAACCATCACATCCTAAGCCCACTCAGTTCTCTCTTAAAAACCATGCAGCCTTGACCGTGGCTCTACAAAGTAAGAAAAATCTGGGCACAGATCACATTGTTTGTGGGTCAAGACTCTTGGGAACATAAAAGCAGCTTTGGTTTGTGTTTCAGAACATATCTCTGCCGGAGGGTGGTGGGAACGAGGAGGGGGGTTGGGGTGACTTCCCTGGAAAAGGTCACTTTGGCACACATGGTTAGCATGGGTTTTCTTCCTCCACATATCTCCCTCACTCATCCTTAGAGATGTGCCCCTCAAGCTCCTCTCTGCCCCTGCTTCACTAGGCACCCCTGGATTCATCAGGTGTCCCTGCTTCACCTGGTGTCCCTGCCTGAGCCAAGAATCCAGCTTTCCCCAGGGAACTACAGTGACTCCCATGGAGGACACAGTGAGAGAGGCTGCATCCATCTGTCACTGAGCCTTCAGCGGCTGCCCAAAATGTCACAGTCAGTCCTCACAGCTAGAGCTAGGAAACAGGACTGGTCTCTCCAAAAGCTGGGACAGGGCATTCCTAACACGCAGCCAGTCACCATGTACCTCTCGAGATGTTAGAGGAACTCTCATTCAGAGCAGCTCCTGGGTTTACAACGCACCAGCCTGACTGTTTGCCAACAGCTGCTATCGCTCTAGGAAATGATGCCAAATGTTACAGCAGCTGAGTCACGGCCAGCACTGCCTTTCAGAGCCCATGGCCTGACTGTCAGGGCCTTGCCTTTGAAGTTGTACAGTGTCTCTTAGAAGCCCTGGTGAACTGGCTTGAGCAATAGCTCTTATGAGGACAATTTTATGCACCTCGAAGCTCACCTGTATTTGTTGCCATAGGTGCTAACATCTGGTGACCCAATTTGGCAATAAAGTGTTAGAATTCATGCCCTGAGCTGGGGCCACCCTCTCAGAAAGTACAGCTGTACCATCTCTTATCTAGAGGCCACGTTCTCACCTATTCCTGCCTTTGAGGTTGGGAGCCTCAGATAAAGTCCTAAGTGGAAAGACATTTCTGATGTCTTTGTGATGTCCCCACTGCTATGACCTCTTGAAAGCCCTTCCCTGGTCTTCAGGATGAGCTGCACTGCCCAAAGGGTGGTGGCCTCACTCCCCTGAGGTTCTCATCCAAAGATTCTGTTCAACCTAGCAAAGCAACAGTGGACGCCAAACCCACAGATGCTTGGGGCCTACAGACGGCTGGCTTCCTGCCAGACAAGCATGTAAAACGAGTAAGGAATTTGTCGTCTTGCTGAGCCCCATTCACCAGCTCTTGTTGGTCTTGCTGAGCCCCTTGCAGAGCAAGGGGTCAGAGCTCCACATGGATGAGGAGGGAAGGGACGGGCGTTGCCGGCCCTGCACTTAGGGTGCAGCAGGCTTCCGCTGGCCAGTGGCTGCCCCTTGCTGCAGGAATGACAGATGGACAACGGCCTGCTGCAGCCTCTAAACAAGCTCCAGGGGAATGAGAAGAGCAAGTGAAGCAGCCCGACACAGCAGGGCATGGTGACCACGGGGAGTGGAACGCCATACAGGTCTCTGTCCTAGAGAGTGCATCTTAGGGCAGGCCCTTGGGGCTCAAAAGATGTGCGAAAATCCACCAGGCGGAAAAGGCAGTTTGGTTGGCTCGGGAAGCATCACTGAGGTGACAGAAGAGAATGCCGGCACCTCCAGGGAGAGCACCAGGCTGGAGACATTCCCAGGGCTTTCCAAACCCAGACAGTGCTGAGGCACAAGGCGTTGTCGGACACACTGTCTCAGCTTTTCTGCCTCCATTGAGCTTGGAAACAGCGTTGTGACTGCTCTGGCCTGTGCGCTGTGGTGCTCACTGCTGCTTCACCCGGCCCTGCCAGGCAGCCGTCACTATGGCAGATCCAGGCTCCGGAGAGCGAGATGATGGCCGTCACTGCCCTCTGTCACCCAGATGCCCTTTCCTCCAGCACACAGTGAGCGCAGGGCTGTGCCACCCAGGCCAATGAGGCAGGTTCACCTGTCTCGGTTCACCACCCGGCCATGTGTCTGACTGACCAGCAGAAACTGATGGAAAGCAAGTCATTCTGCAAGGGGCTGGTCAAGGTCCAGGGCATATGTCCACTGCATCCCGATGGCTTTAGGGGGCAGTACCTGGTTTTTCACTGAAATCGGGTCATTTGGGGCCAATTTAAAAGGTGGGTAGGTAGGTAAGTAGCTAGTAGATAGATGATTGATTGATAGATGACAGTTAAATGTCACTACATCTTCGAGAGTGGGAGGACTCAGGACATCACAGGGCCACACCACATATAGTTGTCCATTCTCTGGGGCCTTTTGACTATGACACCTCATGTCATCTAATCCAGCTCATGACTCAGCTGGAAAGCAAACAGGGTTTTGGGTCTGTTGTCTGTCTACACCAGAGAATCCATATTTAGATTCAAGCTGTTTTATTAAGCTAATCCAGATGTATAGCTGAGACAACAGAGGGAACAATTAGCATTCTTCTCAGTCAACTAATGTCTCCATTCCCTGCATATGGACCCAGCACATTTTCTTAAGTAGGCATTTTCCTATTGACTTGGTACATAATGTATTCCCAGTAAACAGGAAGAGAGCCTAGATTAGACGAGAGCTGGTAAAGAGCTGCACAGCCTCCCAATGGGGCACCTTGACGTAGGACTTTCCTTTACTCCCTCAAGAGGTCCTTGTACTACTGGAAGAAAGAGATGATCATTGTCAAGCAACAGTGCCTGATTTAGAAACAAAAATCAGGTCCCTCCAGTATCCCTCACCCTTCGTTTCTGTCCTTGATGGAATGAAGTGTAGAGGCCCCAGATGACTCTCCCCTCATTATCATCCCCACAGAGATCTAGCTGTTCAAGTAACCCAAACCAATCTCCATCCCGCGTCTTGTGCATTCTCAGGTAATAGGTCTTTTTAAAATAACAAGGACCTTAAATTAGAAGAGGGCGTAGTCATCACTGCACATCTGTTCACGCTGGGCACAGCCGAAGGCTAAGGCCTAGATTTCCAAAGAATAAGAATGCCACCTACCTACAGAATAATAATCTGGTGACTGAAGAACTGATCTGGGTGTCCTCTTTAGTTAAGAGTCCAAGGATAAAGGAACAGTGACCAGAGGATAACAGGGAGTTACAGAGAGCAGGATATCTGTCAGTCACCAGGCTCTAGGGTTGTAATTTCTGTCCATGCCAGGGTCTAGGTGCTACACACTACTGTGACCCCCGTATCCTGGCAGGAAGACCAAGGCTTAGAAAGGGAAAGAATTTGTCCCAGGTCATACAAATAACAAGAATCTGAATTACTCTACTGTTCTACCTGAATCCAAGGTTCACAATCTTAATGCCCCAACACATGCCTTACGATTGAATCCAGTATGTTTGCCACTGGTGCTCGGGAGAAACAGAGGGTGGCCTTTCTAGTTTTCCAACACTATCAAGGGTCAGATGTGAAGTCCCAGGACCAAGGAAGTCCAGCATGTTCTCTGCACTGCGCCGGACTGTTTCTGGTCCCTTACCCTTCCTTGGACAGAATCGATATTATTTTATTTTGAGCCTAGGAAAATCAAGTCCATGTTCCCACATCTCTGGAAGATGGTGGTGGCCCTAGGGAAGGAGGAAGGCTGTGCCCTTAGGGCCAGCACATGGTCAGTGGGGAGTAGACATCATCATGTCCCCCTTCCCTCTTGAATCTCACCTCAACCCTTCCAGGTGGTCGCAGTTTCTTCATTCCCACTTTACAGATGAGAAAACTGAGGGTCTGAGGACCAGGACCTTGCCTGTATGACAGAGCAGGTCCATAGTTGGCCAGAGTTCAGACGAGAGGCCCTGTCTCCTAGACGGCGACACCTCTGCTTATGCATCAGTCAGAGAAGAAAGCCTGCGCACCTCCCAGGGGTCCTTCCCAGGCCTGGAGGGGAGATAAGGATGCACAGAAGCATGGATGTGCTAGAGGGACAAGACATCACTGGGGACGCACATGCCAGGCTGCAATCCTACATCTGGGAGAGTGAGAGCATTCCCTGAAGAGTCACATCTGCATCGCTGTCTTCAGGCCACAGAGACAAAGCACTGGACAGAAACAACAGACACATTCCTCACAGATCTGGAGGCCAGAGTCCAAAATCAAGGAGCCAGCAGGGCTGCTTCTCCTGGGCCCTCTCTTCTTGCCTTACAGACGTCCACCTTCCCTGTGTCTCCTCATGCTCCTCCTTCAGGGAAGCAGGCTCCCATCTGAACAGAGACCCTGAGAATCCAGGACCCTGAGATCATGACCTGAGCCGAAGGCAGAGGCTTTAACCCACTGAGCCACCCAGGTGCCCCCTTATCTCCCCTTATTATAAGGACACCAGTCCTGTTGGATCAAGGCACACCCCAAAGACCTCATTTTATCTTATTAACCTCTCTGAAGTCCTTATCTCCACATTTAGTCACACTCTGCAGTACTGGGGGCCAGGCCTTCAACACAAGGACTTGGTGGGGGGGAGTGGAAAGTTAAGCCCTACAGCACCCAAGCCCAGGCATCTTCCATCCCTGTGACTGCTGCCCCTCGGGCACAGACACGGCCCATAGTCATCCCGAACTCTTTGCCACTCCTCCCCTCCACCCTACCTCAGCCCCAGCCACGTCGTCTTTGCTGTCCATCTGTGCCTGCAGGTCTCAACCAATCTGTGTGTGGTGGGCTCAAGCCACCCACATGTTCAGGATCCCAATCCCACTGTTCCCACAACAAGAAAACTAGCTTGTACTTGTGCGGGTTCCTGATGTGGCTATGTCACTGAGCCAGGTCCCCGGAATCCTTCAGACAGAGGGTACACCTGAAGAAGGCAGGGTTGACTAGTGACACAATGACGAAGCTCCCCAGGCTGGGGCTGTACGGTCTCACTTGGCCTGCCTTCCATCCAGCCGCAGCTGAGCCCTCTCAGACTGGGGCTCCCAGGCAAACTCAGACAGCCCAGCCTGGAGCTCTTCTCCACTCAGTTTGGAGCCCCTTGGGAGCCACATTCCTTGGGTCAGGGGGAAATGGTGGGGCCCACCAGGACACCGATGAGAGAAGCCTGGACACAGGGCCACCCCCAGGTGAGGCAGAGAAGGGAACTGGAAAGGACAGCCACCTGCAGGTCCCTGAGAAATGCCCCAAAATCCTTGGCAGGTCAAACTTCAGTTTGGCTCCTAAGGATAGGAGCTAAGACCCCCCCAGCTGCTCTTACATAGCCCTGTGTCTGACACAGATGTTCTGCTGCTGAAACCCTGACTACCCTCTCTAAGGAATGGGGCCAGCTGGCAGCCTGTGGCATTAACTGTGGTCACACAATTCCCAGGACAGCCCTGGCCAAGGGCTGAGCCAGGTGGTGGCACAGAGCCTGGCTGTTTCCGCCCAGCACTCGTGTCCCTGTGGGGCACTTAACTTGGCCACAGGTGCACGATGGCTGCCCGGTCCAGCCTCCTTCATTATTCACAAACACTCACTCTCCAGGAAACGTCTTTACCCCCCAAACTTAGAACTGCTTCCTGGAGAACCCAGCCAACAATGGTCTCTGCTGGTGAGTTCTGGGAAAAAAGAACACAGATTTTAGGAAGCTGAAGACCAAAGAAATGAAAAGTTAGGCCCAGAATTCATGAGCCATTAGAGACTAACCACAGGTGCCTCTGTCTTCCCACCATCAGGCCCACGATACACAAGGCCATCTGTGAAGTGCCTTCATGTCCCTCACTTTGCCCACACACAGGCCAGCCTCCCCTCTTCTGATGGATGAGACTCGGCCCCCATGGAGACGGCTCCAGGACTCATGGCTGCGGGGTGCACTTCCTTCCCCTGGGCTCCTGCCCCCAGCTGCTGGCAGTGTCCAGCTCTCAGACTCACTCTGATTGAGACCGGTTGGACAGGTTTGGAAAATGCACTCGGACTGCACAGCACAGTGCGAGCTTCTGTCTCTCTAGTGCAAAAGACAGTGGGCCTGTGTTTGCAGAAGGTCACAGTTAGCAGGGCCAAAGAGAAGGGGTAGCTAATGTTCAGCATAAACGTTACCTGAACCACAGTTGACAGAGCCATGGCACTTTATACAGTTTTTCATTCTGTGGTTCCTTTGCAGTTAAACTTCCTCAATTTTCATGTGCTTATCAGTGCAAAAGAAATCCCCTTCTGAACTAAAACCCAGCTCCGTTTTTCTGAGAGCAGAGCTGCATTAGAGTGGTGGATCCGGGAAAACTCCCCTCACTTCTAAGTTGTGTGTCAAAGAGAAAATAAATATGCTTTGCAACTTAAAAGTTAGAAAAGCAAATTTGATTCCATGAAAAATGAGCCAGACCAGATCCTCCAGCCACAGTGGAGCCACAGAGCCTGAAGGATGGATCTGGAGGAATGTGCCACAACAAAGAAGCCGTGAGCAGGTGGACTGCCTTGGGCTCTGCTTCCTACGCCTCCTCAGCAGCTCCAGCATCCCGACAGCATCCTCAGCATCCTCCTCAAGCAACTTCAGGCATAAGGAGCCCACCTCTTTGTCCTGGACCCTGCCCACCCCACACCTGCAAGTTGGGGCTCTCCCTTAGCAACCAATAGGGGCCCTCCAGACCCAAACTTCCAGTAGAGCTCTCGTGTTGCAGCTCAGACTTGGAAAGACAAGGTTTTTGCACCAGCCTGAATAGCACTCTGGGTACCACTGCCCTGGATTGTTCAAGGTGGCCTCAGAGCATCTCAGTGTCACCCTATAGCTCCCTCCCCCGGAAGTAAACAGCAGCTGGGAGGTGGCTGATGGTGGTCCAGGCACACCGGCCTCTGCAACAGCTGAAGCATCTTCCTGTCCCATCCAGTGCTCATGAACAACTCTGCCCATCATTTAGGGCCAGCCAAGGCCCGCCTTCTCCAGAAAGCCTTCTCTGACCACAACCCCAGCACACAGGGGCTGCTGCTTGATGTGAACTCTGGAACATATAACATTAGCCCCTAGAACTCATTCCCAGATGATCGATACGCATGACTAACGATGTATACATTCATCCAAAATACTTATTTCAGGGCTCGGTGCTGATCTGAGCACACAGGATTTGGTGATCAGCAAGAGAAAGAGCCACCGTTTGCAGGAGACAGACAGTGGACCTATAAACGAACAGCTGGTAAAGTAACTGCAGAGCTTGGGAAAGTCATGAAGAAACAGAGGCAGGTGATAGAATGGGCATGGAGGGGGCAAGGCAGAGGTGGTCAGGGATGTCAGGGATGGTGAATCTAAGGGGGTGACACTGAGATGCCCCAAGTCAAGCTCAGGTGTCACCGCACACACAAAGTCCTGGGATAGCGAGAGGCTTAGAGCCTCATGAATGGCTGGCATGCTCCAACCTCATGTGTCATCAGTGATGGGTGTCACACAAATGTGCCTGAAGCCAGCTCAGGTTCACTCAAAGCCTCTGCCCCAGGCTGGTGTCCTTCCCTTCCTAACAAAGGCATGGACATAACTCGTTGTCCGCGCCCCTCTTTCTGTAACCATCAGCAAAGGATGTGGGAGGCTTGTGGAGAAGAGCTAGGATGGCCGGAATGAGAGGTGAATTCAGGTTGTCATGTCACAGGGCACTGTTATCTGGAGATAACCACTGTTGTAGATGACAAAGATGTTATATTTGGTTATTACAGAATGCCTCTTGAAATAGTTTCTCAAAGAACATAAAGGGAAAACCTCATGTAGTTAAAGTTACCCTGGACATTTTGTAATGTAAAACGTAGAGATCCAGTAAACTAAGAGTGTAATGTAAAAGGTTTACATTGTTTTAGCAGGTATCACAAGTTGGGGCTCATAGCCCTGCATAGCAACCCTCTGGCACCCCGTGCACAACATGGCCCACCTCATCTCACCGTAGGGAGGGGTCCCCGTTCATCAAGGGGGTCATCTCAGTGTCTCACTGTGGGTAACAGTGCAGCACGTGCAGGAATGTTACAACGCGCCAGCCCTTCCTGGCGGCCATTACCCTTGACATGGAGACAGTACATGGGGTTTTCTGAGGGTCCTTAGTCAGTCTTCTGTCAGGCTACCTGTTGTTTCTTTGATTCTTCCTTCAGAATATTGAAGGAATCATCACCTCACACACTGACCATCCCCTCAGAAACCTCTTTCTCCCCCTCGTCAGTGGCTGGAAAACCTTAAAACCACTTGTATTCTTTGCCTGGGTTGGCTTTAAATGCATTGATTTTTTTTTTTTCAGGCTTGATTGCATTTGTGGCCTCTGGATAAATGCTCATTGATTGAGACAACTATTTAAGGAGTGTCCCTCACTCTGCCCTGCCTCCGGAGCTCTCTTTTCCTTTGCATCCGTGGAGTGCAGGTCAATTAAATACCTTGATGATGGAGCTCTGCTGTAATGTCTGGAATGATGTGGAAAGAAGGCTTCCCTTAAATGTTTGTTGAATTCAATTAAACTGAATTTGTGATTTTATGCATAGCCCATCCTCTCCAGGTGAGTAATGTCCAAACCAAAATGAGAGGCCCATCTTGAAGTGAGTAAGATATGGAAGCTGGAGAATGAAGATTGTATGTCTCAGTAATGAAAGATCAAAGGAAATGTCCCTGGATCATCAATTACAGGGACTTTCTCAATGGTCCTTTCCGTTATCCAAGTCCTGACAGTTAGCCTCCAGGGCCAGCATCCTCTCGTCAGAATCCTGGAGGATGAGTTGGGATCACCCCATGCTCTGGCATTACTTTAGGGTCCTGTCTTCAGCCCTGGTTTCTCAGAGTTTGAATTCTGGTCTTCGTTGATTACAAATAAAATTAATTCATTCTAAGATCACTAGGAAGGGACTTCCATTTCAGGCTCCCCAAGCCAGCCCTTCAGCAACCTGAGTGGCTCACTGGCAGAAGCAGGACATGTGAAAGGGATCCTGACCAGCTGAGAAACTCAGAGAACAAGGGTTATCATGAGGGCGAGTGCAGAGGCATTTCTCTTTCTTTTCTGCACACATTGGAGAGAGGGCATTTACTATAATTATGGAGAAAGGTGGGCGAGATAGGACTATAACACAGTGTGGGCCACGGTGTGTGGACTCTGCCTGTCACCACGACCCTATCCCATACATAAGCTCGCAGAAACAGGTGATGAGGTTGCCCGATGCCTGGATACCCCTCCTTAGTGTGCAGGGCACATCTTTCCCCGCCCTGCTCATATCCTCCACGGGCTAATTTTGCAGGGTCCTCTCCAAGTGTTGATTGAGCTTGAACAATGAGAACAAAGGGTTAGTGGCTTTGACCTCCTCTGGATTTTCTGTTGACAAACCCCTGCAGCCAGCTCACTGAGCCACCAATTTGCTCCTTAACTTTTCTCAAGTTTGAGGTTAATAATTTTTTGCTCAGTAAGTGACTTAAAAGTGAATATTTCCCAATGGCCCAGAAGTAAACAGCCTCTAATTCCCTCCCTCACGGGCACACTCGCAAGATAACAGATTATGCAAGTGGCATATCATAGTTCTACTTAAAAGCCTTCTACACTTCCTGCAGAATGGCATCCATCTCCTCAGCCTGAGGGGCAAGTCCATCCCACCTGAGGTTTAGCCACCATGTGGCCTGTCCTCTCCAGGACATACCCTGACCTCAGAAACACCAAGCAGAAATGGGGCCTGAAACAGAAGCCATCCCACAGGAAAAACAAAAAGATCCACAGAGGCTGGGGACACATGGCCCCAGAGGTTGTCCTCCAAAGGACCTCAGTTGCTAGCACTAACCAGAACCATCCTGAACTTTCGTCAGTCTGTGTTCATGGATAGATATCCTGAGGAAAGCCATAGGTGAGCAAAAAGCTGGGGATATCACTGTGCACAGGAAGCAAACATAGAAAACATGTAGGATGGTCTCTCTAGACCTTGTGAATGGCTGCATCTATGGTCCCACCTACAAATACTGGCAATCTGGTAACTCAGAGCTCATCAGTGATCCTTAGGTATGTACCTCAGCCCTTCTGTTCTGAGATGTGCGAGAAAGTAGAATTAAGAGGTGCGTAGAGCCTGACTTTCCTCCCCATACAGCATGCATCTGGGAGCCTCCTCTGGGGTGAGAGTGGGAATAAGGAATTGAAATCCTAACTTTGGCCCCTAGGAGGCTCCTCTCATTGTACTTTCCCCTGTCCCTGCCCTTGGACATGCTGATCCCTGGGTGTGGCATGCCCAGTCCTACCCAGGTCCCCCACCATCCTTTGACCTCACCCCCAGCCCACACAGGGACATGTCACAGATGGGCACACCCCTAGAGGTCCAGGTAAGTGTGGACACTTACCATGCCTTGCCTTCAGGCTGCCTGCAGACTCAGAACTTCTCTCTCCTTCCTCCATGCTTGGACACATGCAGACCTTCATCCATTCATTTATTCAACAGCATTTACTGCAGACTCTTGGCCATTAACCCTGGAGAGACTCTGGGGCCCTGAAAACAAGGGAACATCAACTGAGCAAATCTCAGCATGGCAGTAAGGAAAAAAATGCAAGTCACAGAAGATACACATTGTGATCCATTTAGATCTGGTTCAAAGAGGAAAAAACTGAACCATAATGAAGGATGCCTCGGGGATAAAACTATAATGAAAAGCTGGGGCATGGAAATCACACAATTCATGGTAGTGATTATTCCCTGGTGGGGGGAGGGGTGGTCAGCAGAGGGAGACAGTGCCAGTCCTCTTCTCAGGCTGGCTGGGGCTCCATGGGCGAGGGTTCTTCAGCTTCCACATTATACATATTGCTTGGACATATGATATGGTTCATGGTTTAAAAAAAGAAAGAAAACAAAAGGTCAAAGATCTAGTTTGTGCCAGACACACTGCTGGGTTTGAGGCATAAAGAGTTAAGAAGACAACGCCCCTCTGCTCAAGGGCTCCCTGGCTCCACGCCTATGAACTTCAGGGAGACAGAGCTATTCTGCTTACAGGCTTCAGGTTGGCAGGACGTGCTGGGGTCCTAGTGGGCATGTTCTCGAACACCTCTGAGCCTTGACTGCATCATGAAGGTGGGGGGCCCATCGTCTCCCACGGAACCGCCATGAGGAGTAGATGAGTTGAGGCAGGTAACAGGCCCAGTGTGGCACAGCCTGGGAGGAGAGAAGCCGGCACCAGGCTTGGGCTGTTGTCATTAAGATTACTAACTCCGCCCAGCATCATGGTTGTTGACATGACTATAACTTTCTCGCTCTTTTTTTTTTCTTTTTTTAACATTGTAATTTTTATTTTTTTACTAACATATAATGTATTATTTGTTTCAGGGGTACTTTTTTGAGAACAGAGGTCTTATTTCATGCACTAGTTTCTTTCCCTTTTCATTGATCATTTGAGAAAGTGATGTATATATTTGAATCTGACTGAACTGAATCCTCTCGCAAAATGCCCTTGTGAAGGAAGCAGGTGGGAGCATTTGTTTGTAAGTGGGGAAACTGAGACTCAGAGAGGTCAAATGGAAGCCCCTCTCAGCAGACAAGGCAGTTCCTCTTATGATAAAGGAACATGCAGAAACAGAAAGGCTACTATTCAAAGAGAGTGGATTTTCTCTGCCTCTGAGAATTCAACCACAAACTTAAAAAGAAAATGGTTCAAAGCGTTGAGGGAAAGAAGTACAGCGTTGCTGGACATCATGAAAGCCCACCTGCCAGCATCATCAGAAGCCTCAGTTTCCTAAAAGGAGAACTGGAGACTCTAGCTTCACTTCAAAAATACTTTGCTTAAAAATTAAGAAGAAAAGTCTCCTTGGAGGTGATTTGCTTTGTGACATTGCTATAACAAACTTCTTCTTTCAGTCTTTGAGAAATAGAAAAATATACTCACTGCAACTAAAGCAAAAATGAGCAAACTTCAAGATACCTGTTCCCAAAGGCAGGTATCTGTTTGACTTTCTAGGGCAGGGAGGGCACAGGGAAGGAGCCAGATAGATGGAGGTCCTTGAGTCCAGGTCCCAGGGGGCATTCATCTGATGTGCGGCTGTCATCAAAGGGTTGACCTCTCTGTGCCTGGGACATTTCGACTGCAAAAATAATGTTCATCATGAGGATGATGGTATGGGGGCGATGTGGGCAATGAGAAATGGCATCTTTCTCTTACACATGAATGTTGATGAGATAAAACAGGAAAACCAAGCCATATCTAAAGCACTTTTCATTTCCTGATAACAAGACTTCTCAAGGCCTGACTTTCTTACCTCTGTTTCTACTCTTCGATTTCCATAAAAGTCCCTTGCATGCTGGACTTGCTTCAGTTCCCTGACCAGCACTGGGATCACTGCAGGCCTCGGAGCTGATGGTTGAGGCCATCAGACACGGCGCTCTGCTGGCTGTAGTGTAATTTAATTCAGACGCCACCTCAATGGCCAGACTCATATTTTCTTCTGAAGCTGAGTACAGGAAAATAAATGTACTATATGTATAGCAAATAATGGATTAAATATACCCTTGATTACTGAGTTGCAGTTGGATATTAAAATTGAGTTAAGAGGGGCGCCTGCATGGCTCAGGGGGTTAAAGCCTCTGCCTTCAGCTCAGGTCATGGTCCCAGGGTCCTGGGATCAAGCCCCGCATCAGGCTCTCTGCTCAACAGGGAGCCTGCTTCTCCCTCTCTCTCTGCCTGCCTCTCTGCCTACTTGTGATCTTTCTCTCTGTCAAATAAATAAATAAAATCTTTATTTTCTTTTTATCGAGTTAAGAACACATTGATTCTTGGCAAGTGCTTTCATTCATTCATTCACTCTTGTATCATCTCATTCAACAGACACTTCATTGAGCCCCTGCCATGTCCCAGGCACTGTGCTAGGTGCATTCTTCCAGAGAGGAAAGAGGAGAAACGGTCAGTCTTATGTGTATGAGTGAGTGTGTGTGGCATGATCACATACGAATTATATAATACATATTAAATGAAGCAAACATGAATGACTAGGCAAACAAGATTGTTGCCCTAAGAAACGGGCTTGGATGTTCTGTGGAAAACAGAAGCATTCCAGCCTTCCAGAGCAGTCCCCAAGACAAACATGGGTCAACCGACTGCAGTGGGGCTCCATGGGTGCCCAAAGGAGGGTGATGGGACGAGCTGGGAGTGGTCATAGACCAGAAGAAGGGAACAGTCCATCAGTAACCACCAGCAGTCCTTCAAATTCAGCCTTAACCATTAACCCCTTATCCTCCCCCAAATTTCCTAGAGCTGGAAACAGGGTCCTACGGAACCCACATTAATTTGATTCTGCACATCAGAGGCAGTGGCTCCTGTGTGTGCTAAACATGTGGTGTGGACCATTGTGGTGGGGCTGGGGCATACATGTAGTGAACGGGTGGTTCTGACCCAGTCTCGGCTGAGAGAAGTGATAGGGGCCATGGGAGGAGAACAGGTGAGTACTCAGGTGAGTACTCAAGGCCGAGGGGCATTCTGGGGGGAAGCATGGGACATAGCTTCACAGAGGAGAGGAGAACAGAATCAGAAATGACTACTGGGGATAGATGGGAGTGATAAAGTTGCCAGAAAGGGAGAAACATGGGGGAAATGCAGGGATGAAGTGGGAGACATGGTGTGGTGGGGGAGGAGAGATAGAAGGCCTGGAGCCCCAATAACGACTGTGAGCTGGACCCCAAGAAAGTGAGGGCCGAGTGTGGTACAATGGCAAGGACTGGCAAGGGCAGGGTGGTTCCCGGGAACAGGAAGGATTCTGGAAGGGGAGAGCCATCTGACAAGCAGGTAGCTGCTCCCTGTCTGCCCAGGGTCTGAATTGGGAAAATGCTGTATGGGCTTCACCTTTGCAGACTCGCCTTCATGGCCTCACAGGGACATTTCATGGAAGCCCTGAAGGGTTCAGGGAAGGAGGTGCATTGGTCCAGCCTCTGGAGCAATCAGCTTCATCACCTACCTCCAACATCCTGCTCTCAGGTGCTTTCTACCTATTCCAGATGGGCCACCCAGGGAGATCCATTTGCCAATCTTGAATTATTTAGGCACCAGAAAGTAACCAAATGGACTTATATTAACAATGGTGATTCAGACTTTTGGTCATACAAGGGATAGAGGCTGAACAGGTGGGCTGTCCTGTCTCCCTAAGTGGACAGGTGCCCTGAGGCTATAGGTTGTCATAATCCAGAAACAGGACACCCAAATCCTACTCTACTACTTCTCGCTGTATAATCTGGGGCAGCTCTCTGAGTTTTGTGTCCCCCCATGGATGGAGAGGTGTCCCGAGTTCCCTCCTAGCAGGCTGTGAAGAAAGGAGGAGGCTGAAGGAAAAGAGCTGAGAGCAGCGGGTCTGCATCGGGCTTCTGAGAGCTGCCTTCCGTCCTCCTACTCCTCTTCTTCTTCTTTTTTTTAAATTGTGTTATGTTAGTCCCCATACAGTACATCATTAGTTTTTGATGGAGTGTTCCATGATTCATTGTTTTGTGTATGACACCCAGTGCTCCATGCAATACGCTCCTTCCTTAATACTCGTCACTGAGCTGACACATCCCCCAATCACTCTCCCCTCTAAAACCCTCAGTTTGTTTCCCAGAGTCCACAGTCTCTCCTGGTTCATCTCCCCCTCCTGATCCAACCCCCCTCATCTTTCCCTTCCTTCTCCTAATGTCCTCCGTGCTACATCCTCCCACTCCTCTTCCTCCTCTTCACTCACAACTATGCCGAGAAGTGCTCCTCAGATGTCCTCCCTCCTCCTCCTCAGTGCCCAGCAGACTGAATGGAGCCTTCCTTGTGGACAGGTGCAGCCAGGTGACCCCAGATTTCCTGACAAAGGGATGTGGGCGAGGGAGGTGAGCCTTTCTCCAGTCCAGGATTTAAGAAGTGGCTGTGCCTTCTCCATGCTCCTTCCCCTTTTGCAGCTGAATCCAGAGAGGGATGATGAGGCCGTAGAGAATGGAGGACATGGAGGACAGATCCCTGGGAGGAACCTCCAGAAACATGTGAGCCATTTGCCAAACAGGAAGTCACCACTGTGAACTTTTCGATGAATAAGCAATAAACTTCTGTCTTTGAGACGTTGGATATTTGTGGGTCTTTTTGCTATGCGAGCCAGCATATCCTGAGACAGACTCAAATTATCTGCAGAACTTCTTACAAGGAGAGTGGCATCAGGGAGATCTGTGTGTGTGAACAAAGCAAGGGGATTCAGAAGAGTAGACAGGGCTGTGGTCCTATTATCTGGTCAAGTCTAAGACAGCACATGCCTCAGGCAAGAGAAGAAGCCCCATCCCAGCTTGGCCCAGCCCAGGGTTCACAGCCCTTCCTGAAAACTGGCAGGTTCAGCCCAGATCATAGAGGGAGGCCAGTAAGCCAAAGTTCCCTGCTCTGAAGACCTAACTTCCCAGAATAAATGTCTGACCATGTGGAGTCCATAATCGTGTAATGTGAATGTAATGTGAATGTGAATGTAATGTAAAGGGTCTAACAGCCCTACTTAGCCTGGTGAAGAAAAAAATCTGAAAAAGCGGCAGGAGAAAGCTCTAATTAGGAGGCCGGAACAGCAGGGCCAGCGGCATTCATTACCGGGGCCCCAGGCCCCCCTGCTGGGGCCGCTCCTGACAGCTGCAGGCTGCTCGCTGGTCCCCCCACGTGCTCCCCACCACACCCACAGCTGGCACAGGACTGGCCACACATCTGGCCTGGCTCCTCCCTGGGTACTGGCCCAGACCAGAAAGACTCACTGTCTTTGGAAGGAGACACGACAACCTTCTGGACAGAATGCACTTCTAAATCGGGGGGTTCTGGTTGGGGTGTTTCACCAATTGGAACATGTTCCAGGTTGTGCTTGAACTCAGACGTATCTAAGCATGGACTGTGGTAAAATCTTCTCCCTCCTTTCGCTGCCTTCCTGCGTCAGTGTCAAGGCCCTCGGTGACACACTGTGGGTAAGAGGTGGGGGACGTGGGTGGCTAAGCATCCCTGCTATGGACACTTCTTAATACTGGGCCACAGACAGGAAACAGCACCCCCTGGCTCCACCTTTACTCTCAAGCATGGGCACTGGCAGCCTTGGAATCCCAGCTCAGCCACTCAGTTGCCCTGTGACCTGGGGCAAGTTACTCCCCTTTCTGGGCCTCTCTCGTCACCGGAAAAGCAACCATGATACCTGCACTTGATTTCCCATGTTGCGGGATACTGGCTGGGACAATGTCAGCTCCAGCTCTGCACCTGAGGCCACAGAACTGCCCATAGCATCAGCATCCTCACAAGGCATGAGGCCTTGACAAATCATGACTGAGCTGGTGGGAGTCGCTGATCTTCCATGAACCTCCGTCTTCCCTTTTGCTGGGCGATGGAAGAGCCTCTGCCCTGCTGTCCCCAGTGGTGGCTCTGCCAGAAGCCGGCACCAATGCTGTACAGCCACCTGCTGCCACAGGTCCCTGCCATGGGGCAGCAGGGGGTTCTCCGGATGCCAGAAGGAACAGGTACTCGAGGGAACTATTGTAGGCAGCCCCTGCTCAGAGCGTGAGCTGCCTGAACTCCGTGTGGGTGTGGAGTGATGGCGTGAAAGCATGATGGGCTCTTCACTCACCAGAGCCCAGTGGCCATGGCAACCCCATCAGCAGCTCCATTTGATGATGAGTAAAGCACATTTAAATTAATTAAGAGTCCAACATTTCCACGTCCAGGCAGGGAACGTGTCGTTCACGGGCTTCTCTCCAACCATTCGGCTCAGTTCTAGGCAAGGCTGTTGGTTCCTGGAGGCCGGGCCTGCAGGCAGAGCGCTGGCTCTCCTCCCCAGGCTCCTGCCTGCTGGAGGCATGGTGGGTGGGGGGGGGGGCTCTCCGAAACTTGTGTTGACATGCTCCTGCCTCCCTGCTTCCAGACTTCTAAGTGAGCCAGCAGCCTCCTTGACCCACACCATCGATCCGTCTCACTCACGAAGCGGTCACTGATAGGCTCGGGCCAGTGCCACCTTCCCTTTCCTACATCATAAGCAAGGCCTGCTGCTTTGCTGGGATCGAAAGTGCAAAGCTTCCAAGTCCTTTCTAGTCATAAGAGCACATGTGACATCTTAGAATTTGGAATAAAAGCCAAACGCCAAGAGGAAGCCACAGACAACTGCAGTGAGCATGAGCATGCGGGGACCCGAGGGTGGAAGTCTGCAGAGACTCAAGCCAGGGAGCTGCCCCCGGGGCTCCAGAAGGATGGGCCGTCCTCTGTGGAGAGACTTACTGCAACAATATGTGTGTCTCCAAGGACAGCTTTTCTTGGGCCTGGGACCTGGGCCCTAGGGGTGGGAAGCACTGGGTGGAGAGCCAGGATGGGGTTACAGTCCATTCTAACAGGGACTGGGGGGAGACAGCAGTTCCTCTCTCAGACAGCTCTGTTGGTCCTTATTTCACATCTCTGAATCTTTTTCTTCGGGTCACTGAGGCCTTGATGGTCAGTAACAGCAAAATGACAACTGTGCAAAACTGAACGAACAAAGCATGATGGTATGTTCCTGGCTTATAGCAGATAATGGGAGCAAGCTTGCTCACATGCCTGGCCCCTCAGAATCTCCTCATGGTGAGGTTTGCCCCAGGGGAAACATAGATGCCAGCCTGGCCTGGGAGACACCAAGGAGCCTGCCTGGGGTCCTGGGATCTCCGACTGATCCCTATAAGGACTTCTGGATTTGGGATGTGCTTGCTTGGGAAGCAGTAGAGTATGTGCTGGTGGGAAGTAAGATGCAAGATGCCTCCCTACAGTAGGGACTGGTGAAACACACTGGAAATAAATCCCAGGCATTCATTCAAGGGTGCACGCACCATCGGGCCTTGAAGGCTTTGAAGAGCATGTGCTCAAATGCCTCTGGAAACGCTCTGTGACTAGAAGTTAAGGAAATCTGAGGCTGCAAAAGTCATACCACTTTATATTAGATAGGCGTACATAAATTATTGAGACAAGAAGAGCTGTAGCTGTACATGCTAAACCACCTATGGGATCCTCTGTGGACAAAATTATAGTGAACATTTTTCTTATAACTTAGGAACTTTCTTCCTTAGCAGGGAGGTCTTTCTTCCTAAAAGGCTTTTAGTATCTTCTTAAAATCCCAGCTTCCCAAATACATTATTATTTATGTATATTTTGGGGACATTTGGGAAGCTGGGACTACATAATATGTTATATATTATATATTACTATGTTATTAAATATTATATATTATTATATATAATGATATACATGTATATATTAAATATGTTTGAATAGTTGAGACTTTGAAACATTACTAAAAGGTTTTTAGGAAGAAATATTTTTTTTTGCCTCATCAGTTTCCTAACCCTGGGACTTTCAGGAGTGGGAAGACTATTACTCTCCCAGCTCCTGATGTTCAGTCCTGACCGAGGTGAGGTCTGGCTGCTGGACCAGGGGTTCCTGGCCAGAGTGGGGACACCAACTCTGTGAAGTCCCTACAGCATTACCAGGGAGAAGGGAGCCTGAGAGCCCAGCAGGTACAAGTCATACTCCTAATAAAACCACCCTGATTTAGAATTGGGTCTTAATTTCAGTCCCCTGTAAAGCAGAGCCTGAAATAAGGGTGTCCTTGCTAATACTTCCCTGAGAATTACAACCTGAGGGAGGCAGGCGTGAGCAGGCAGGGCAGTGAGGCAGGGAAGGTCAGAACCAAAGAGCTGCATTACTGGGCTGGTCACTACTCATAGTTCTCACAGCTTCTTCAGGGAGGCTTGTGTTCTGCTGTCTTGAAAGAATTTGTACAAGTGGGACAGGCACAGAGAAAAAGAGAAATCATCCTCTGGCTTCTATCTCCCATTGATCAAAAGTCATACCATGAGACAGCCATCTCTCACCTGGGTAGGCTGCACCATCTGGTGGGCCCCAGGCAGCTACCAGGGAGACCAGATCCCAAGAAATACCCTTGCCCTTTGCTGAGCACTTGGGCACTACAGCCCAGACACCAGGTGGCGATGGAGCTGCAGACAGGGTCCTCCACTTGGCGGTCTACAAAGGTGGGGTAGGAGCCCGGTGATCTTCCTGGAGGGTCAGCAGTGCCATAGAGAGGAAAGCCAAGGCCATCACTTAGCAGGGGACCAGTCCTGGGTGCATGAGTTAAGCCTGGACTTTCTTCATCCTCCCTGCCCTGTGAAGGCTGTTGTCAAGGACAGGGGACAGGAGGGGAGGTCTGTAAGCTGCCCAGCCCACACTGAACAGGCAGAATTAAGGTTACTATCAGTATTAATATTGCAACAAGAAAAACCACTCTTACACGTGGTTCACTTGGGTAAGTCTGAGAGCCAACTGTTAAATAGTCAGCAATTTGGGGAGCCCATTTTTAAACCGTTGGTAGGAATGTTTATACCACAGAGATCGGAAGACAGTGCAGATCAGTCTCCTTGTGGGTTATTTTCCTTCTGAATTGCCAGTTTACTAGCACACCGCTGCCTGTCAAATTTCTTTACTTCTGAAATTAAATTACAAAGGATGGTCCTGGAGTCACCTGCATTGACTTTTAGTCATTATGTGTCTACTAATGTGCAAATTCTCAGTCCCATCCCTCACCTCCACTGGCTCAGAGCCCCATTGTCTTTCCCACTCTCCTCAAGACCCCGCTCAGGTGGGGTCACTTTTGCCTTCACCTCCCTTTCTTGCTCAGCACAGTGTCTTTCCTTGTACAGTTAATAAAGAGCCCCATTCTGACTTTGTCTAAGGACGGCCATAGTAGCCTGGTTAGTTACAAGTTTGAAATGTAAAAGACTGATTGTTTGATGTGTAGCTGGCAGTGAGACCTCCGCTCCCTTTCAGAGCCCTCCAGAGGAGACAGATATGTCAAATATGTGTCTGTGCATGCACAAGGAGTCACAGCCCTCCACCTGCCTGCTGCTCAGAGCAAGACATCCCTGGGGGCTCACAGACAAGGATCCAGACCCACACTGCTGCTCTTTTATCCAGACTGGCGTGTCTCAGACTTGAACATGTACATGAAACACCTGGATATCCTGTGAAGAAGCAAGTTCTGACTTGGCAGGTCCAGGGTAGGGCCTGAACTACTCATTCACTCATTCGTTCATTTAGTCACTGAAATTAACAAGCCCCCAGGGTCTGTTGAGGTTGCTGGTGTGGGGATCGTATGTTCATCTAAAGGATCTGTCACCCTTGGAGTCTTCATGAGGTAGGTAGTTGGTGCTCTGACCCTATTACTGATAAAAATATTATCACTCTTAGTACATTTCTGGTACCCACTACCTTTTTCTCAAGATGTCCCAGCTCAGACTTCTAGTCCTCTGTTTCATTTATCTATTGCTGCCCAACAAGATACCTCAAAACTTCTCAGCTTAAGTAACAATAAAGAATTTCATCTGGCCTGGCCTGGGTGGTTCCTCTATGCCAGTAGGATACGGCTGTGGCTGTGACTGTGGCACACAGCAGTCACCTATCTGGTACTCCAGCTGGGTGAGCAAGAACAGCTCAGAGCTGATCAGATACAGCTCTCGCTCCAGCTGACCTTAGCTCACACTAGCTTTGGCTCCTTAACAACATGGTGGCCTCGGGCCACTTGGACTTCTTATGTGAAAGATGGCTTCCATGAAGGAGCATTCCAAGAAGACAAATCCCACATGCAAATATTTATCAAGCCTCTGCTAGCATCACACTTGCTGATAACCCATCCTGAACAAGTCACATGCCCAAGCCCAGGGGCAAGGGGGAGTGGGCCACTCAAGGGCAAGTTCACCAGGCAGGGTGGCTCATGGGCCAAGAATACAACAGTCTGCCATCACTTCTAACCTCTGATTCCCGTCTTCATTTGTACTTACTCATCAGTCCTTATCTCAAAATTAATTCGCTTGGAAATTATCTCACCAAATAACACATATAGGGGAGTCTTGGATCTTAGCACTTATTATGAGAGAGCTGCTTTTTGAATTCAGCTTCATTTGAACATTTTAAACAGTTCATTAGAAGTTCAGAAACTCTCATTGTCATGCAAGATTTGCTTGCTTAAGTTATTACATTGAAAATTAATTAATTCTTTCAGTCATATTTTAATAAAGGATGAATTTAATTCTTTCGATAATATGACAAATTTTTGCTAAAGACTGACAGCTGTGGGTATTAATCACTGTTCTCATTTCAGAAACTATACTGTGAACTCAATTTTATTATTTCATGGTGAAAGAATGGGTTAGAATTTGCCATTTGCCACTGGCAATAAAAGAATCAGGGCCTCACATCAGGCATTATTATTACCAACAGGGGATGTAACTGGTTGGACACTCAGAGGTCATCATAGGAGACCAACGGCCACAGAGCCAGTGACTGTCTCTCAGCATCTTCAGCTCACATTTCAAAGTTCTCCTGTGATTGCTTCTAGGATTGTTTATAAGTAATATAAATGGGGAGATTCCTCTGGCATTTTCTATAAAACTCTTTTTGTCCACATTTTTTTCATTACAAAATAATAAGAGCACGGTAAAAATGACCCAGATGGATGTAAAGGAATTGCAGTGAAAAATCGACTTCTTTCCATCCTACATACCTGTGTGCCAGACCCCAGTATTCCTGAGTGCAGGCTCTGGGGTGCTCAGAAGATGCACATGCACGCACAATATGTTTGTGTGCATGTCTTCATGATTTACGCCAATGGCAGCCCACCGTAAATGTGGGTGTGTACCTACCTATGTGCCCTTGAAGGCTCAACTTGGCAGAGCATCTAGGAGCCCTTTCCATTCTGACACATACAACTCCCTCTTCCTGGTCATAATTTCCTTTCTCCTGGGTGATGCTTCTTGAAGATAATCTGGGCAATTTCTTAGCTGAAGACTCAGCCACTGGCCATTGATCTGCTTAGGTTTCTTGGGTGTTCTGGAATCAATCATCCAGTCAATATGAATTTTCAAATTTATTTACACAGAGTTAAGCAAAGTATTTTTTTGAATTTGAATTTGAAACATTGTTTCTGTGTCTGTGGTTCCCTCCACTTTTTCCTTGTGAATTACCCTCATTTTAAGCTGCTGAATTGATTGTGTGTGTGTGCACGTGCTTACCTGCCCATGTATAGCGTACGTGTATGTGGGAGCTTGTGAATGTGCATGCAGATGTATATCTTCAAATAGACTCTTGAGATTCTGTTCTACTGCTCATTTTCTTTTTTTTTTTTCCCCCTTTTATTAATTTTTTCAGCGTAACAGTATTCATTCTTTTTGCACAACACCCAGTGCTCCATGCAAAACGTGCCCTCCCCATCACCCACCACCTGTTCCCCCAACCTCCCACCCCTGACCCTTCAAAACCCTCAGGTTGTTTTTCAGAGTCCATAGTCTCTTATGGTTCGCCTCCCCTCCCCAATGTCCATAGCCCGCTCCCCCTCTCCCAATCCCACCTCCCCCCAGCAACCCCCAGTTTGTTTTGTGAGATTAAGAGTCATTTATGGTTTGTCTCCCTCCCAATCCCATCTTGTTTCATTTATTCTTCTCCTATCCCCCTCCCCCGCCATGTTGCTTCTCCATGTCCTCATATCAGGGAGATCATATGATAGTTGTCTTTCTCCGATTGACTTATTTCACTAAGCATGATACGCTCTAGTTCCATCCACGTCGTCGCAAATGGCAAGATTTCATTTCTTTTGATGGCTGCATAGTATTCCATTGTGTATATATACCACATCTTCTTGATCCATTCATCTGTTGATGGACATCTAGGTTCTTTCCATAGTCTGGCTATTGTAGACATTGCTGCTATAAACATTCGGGTACACGTGCCCCTTCGGATCACTATGTTTGTATCTTTAGGGTAAATACCCAGTAGTGCAATTGCTGGGTCATAGGGTAGTTCTATTTTCAACACGTCACTCGGCATCAGGGAAATACAAATCAAAACCACAATGAGATATCACCTCACACCAGTCAGAATGGCTAAAATTAACAAGTCAGGAAATGACAGATGCTGGAGAGGATGTGGAGAAAGGGGAACCCTCCTCCACTGTTGGTGGGAATGCAAGCTGGTCCAACCACTCTGGAAAACAGCATGGAGGTTCCTCAAAATGTTGAAAATAGTACTGCTCATTTTCTGTTTTCAAACTCATCAAACTCTGCTTTTATTTTACTAAATTCCCTGCCTTGTCTTTTCAAAGGCTAACTTTGTTTTTTTTTCTTTATTCTTGTGACCAAGATAGATATTAAAGTCTTAAAAAAAATTCATTTGAGCACATCTTCAGCTACATGACATTATTTTTACTATTTTCTAGTCATCAAAGTCAAATTAATTGCATTATGATGAAAGAATATGGTGTTCTTTTTTTAAAGAAAAGAAAGGTAAAAAAGAAAATAGAACTTTTGCTACATAGAGTGTTTTTCCTGAGAGTTTAACAGATAGATAATTTTTATATTTGCACAAATAATTGAAAATAATTGTCTTCTCTGTTTTCAGTATATAAAGTTTCTAAAACCTATAGTTTCATTCACTGCTATTCCTGCTATTGGTTTACTTTTTGATCAGTCTAACTGGTATTTATAAATTTTATTGATCTTTCAAGAAAGTAACTTTAATTTTGTTGATTATTTCTATTATATGTATGTTTTCTATTTTAGTAGTTGCTGCTTTCTTAATTATTTTGATCCTTTTACTTATTTTGAGTTTAATTTGCTATTTCTTTTATAATTTCTTTAAGCAGATACTTATATACTTATATATTCCTAATATATGTAATTAAAGCTATAAACTTCACTCTAATCATATTTTTAGCTTTACTCTGCAAGTTTTAATATGTTATAAATTTTAAGATATTTCAAAATATATCCAAATTTTTATTGTGATTTCTTCTTGTTCCTGTGGATTATTTTAGATATTTATTAGCTTCCATATATACAGGGATTCTCTAATCATCTTGATTATTGTTTTCTATCTTAATACTGCTGTTGTCATAAAACATACTTGAATTATCTCAATCCTTCAAACGTAAGAGACATGTTTATGTCGCAGTAGCAAACCATGTTTATGCTGTCTGTGAACTTGAATATATCAGTCTGACTAGGTTTCTCATTGTTGTTGAAACCTTTGATTTATTCACTGCTTTTATTTTGTCTGATTAATCTATCAATAATTGAGAGATGCATATTGAATTCGCCCATTAGATTGTGGGTTTATATTTTTTCCTTTTAGTTCTACCAATTTTGCCCTGTATTTTGACATTATATTATTAGATACATGTAAAAATTAAAATAATTACATATTTCTTTATTATTATCTCCATTATTATGCAATGACTTTCTTTAATAAATGTTTTGTACTTTAAAGTGCACATTGACTGATACTAATATTAACTATATATAAGATTTCTTCTGGTTATTGTTTAATTTATATACTTTCTATCCTTCTGTTTTCAATCATTTTCTTTATATTTAAGGACAGTATATTATAAACAACTATGTTTTATTTTCCTTATGCAAACTAAAATTATTCATCTTTCCATTAGATAACTTTTTCTATTTATATTTAATGAAATAATTGATATGTTTGGATGTGATCTACCACATTTCTAGTCTCTGTATCTCCTATTTGCTCTGTGTTCATTTCATGTCTCTTTCAGATTGTTTATTATTCCACTATCCTATTTTTATTATTTTGGTAGTCATACATTCTTTTACTATGTTTGTTAAATGATTGCCATAGAAATTACATTATATATCATTATCAAAGTCTCATATTTTTATTGTTTTTACTTCTTCACAGACAATTCTAGGAACTTGGACATTTTAATTCTATTTACTCCAACCTCTATTTATATTCACTATGTATGTTATCAATTCACCATATACTTTAAACCCCACAAGACATTCTTATGCATTCAATACATACTTAAATTTCCATAAATTTACCTATTTTGTGTTCATTCCTCACCAAATATACAAATCTTCACCAGGGATTATTTTTCTCTTCCTTCAGTATTTATCTTATTGTACTTGCATTGGATTTATTCTCTCATTTGTGTGTGTGTGTGTGTTTCTGTACGTATCTTTATTTCATATTAACTTCTTTTTTAAGATTTTATTTATTTATTTGACAGGTAGACAGAGAGGCAGGCAGAGAGAGAGAGAGAGGAGGAGGAAGCAGGCTCCCTGCTGAGCAGAGAGCCAGGTGTGGGATTTCATCCTGGGATCATGACCCGAGCAGAAGGCAGAGGCTTTCACCCACCGAGCCGCCCCTCACATTAACTTCTAAATGATATTTTCACTAAACATAGATTCTAGATTGGAAGTTATTTTTTTCAGTACCTTATATTTTATAATTTGCATTGTATTCTGATTTCCATTATGTCTATTGGGAAGTTAGAGTGAAATGTATCTCTTTTCTCAGAATACTTCAAAGATTTTGTCCTAGCTTTTGTTTTTCAATAGTCTTAATATTATGTGCCTAGATGTGGTTTTCTTTATATATATTTTACCCAAAGTTTATACTTCTTGGGTCTGTCTAATGCTGCAAAGTTTTCATCAGTTATCCCTTTGATATTATTTCTACCCTATTTTTCCTCCATTCCAGGCTCCAATTAGACATATGTTAGATCTTTTCCATATATTCTATGTCTTCTAAAATCTTTTCTCTATTTTTAATTCCTTTCTCTCTGTGCATTAATCTTTATATGTTCCTCAATTTTATCTTTCACTAATTCTGTTTTTAACAATGTCTAGTCTGACATTAAACTCATTCATTGAATTTTTAATTTTAGTTACTTTAATTTTATAATGCTAAAATTTGCATTTGATTCTTTTTATACATTCTGATTTATGGCTAAAAGTCTCATGCTGTTCTCTTATCTTCTTTAATATAAGAAACAATCTTATTTTAAAGTCTGGTAACTCCAATATCTGAATCCTCTATGGATCTCTTCCTATTGCCTTTTGTGAATATTATTATTATTATTATATTTTATTCACATCATCTCATCTCTTTGTGTATTTAATTATTTTTATAAAAGCTTCCACTTTTTAGCTGAAAGACAATTTTTCAGGAATGGTTGATGTACAGATGGTGTGCCTTAAGTTCTGGTATATTTGCAAATATCTACTATTGCATTTATATCAGAATAATTTTCCAAAAATTTAATTTTTGTGGGTTTTTTTTCTCTAAGAAATCCAAACATATTTCATTGCCATCTACTTGCATTAACTATTCCTGTAGGTAAGACTGGGACCAAATTTATTTTCTCTTTTTCCTATTATTTGTATATATTGTGTGAGACAATATAGAATTATTTATCTTCAAATTCTGAAGTGTTCACCAAGATATTTCTTGGAAGATATTCTTTCCATATCAATTTTTCCTAAATCATGACATTCCTTCTCATTCTGTTTACTCAGATTGCTTCATTCCAGTGTTTTCTTTCTTCTTCTTCTTTTTTTTAAGATTTTGTTTATTTATTTGAGAGAAATAGTGAGAGAGAGCATGAGCAGGGAGGAGAGGGAGAAGGGAACCCCATGTGGGGTTCAATCCCAGGATGCTGAGATCATGACCCAAGCCAAAGGCAGCCACTTAACAGACTGAACCACCCAGGCACACATATTTTCTTTTATTATATTTTTAACATATTTTTTCTCTTCCACTTCTTAAATTTTCATGTTCTTGACCACCATATATATGCATATATGGTTGGATCTCTTTAATTTTTTTCTCTAATTATTTATATCTCTCTGTTATTTTCAAAGTATGTGATCCATACCTCTGTCCATACTTTCAATGTTGGCCTTTTTTTTAACACTTTGTGCTAATGAGAAGTTATTTTTACCATATTTTTTTACTTTTTTTTCTTTCCTTAACTCACCCAGACCAATGTTATCCCTCTGTTGTCTTACCTCTTCTCTTATATCTAGTATATTTTTGTGCTATTTTTCCTTACAACTTATTTCATCAGTCAGTGTTCAATAAGGAAAAATAAGCCACTGCAGCATCTTAACAGAAATAATTTAATATAAAACATTGTCAACCAAGTATTGGAGAACTGAAGGAAAAAGGGAAACATTGAGATATCAATTACTGTTGATAGTCACTACCATCCCTAAGCCAGAGAATCAAAGTAAAATGTTGGAATGTTAAAGTATATAATTTTGGCAAAGGGACATCTTTCAGCTAGAAATCAGACTTTTGAGTGGAGATTGCTGTTTGGTTATGCTGGTGTCTCTATGTGTTGTGGAAGGTTCCTAAGGACGTATGGCCCATATATCTCTGGGTGGGACTGGTTGGCCAGTGCTGGTAAATCAGGAACTGAGAGGAGGGTACTGGGGTCAAGACTGCTGATGAGGGAGTGTTGCCTGTCTGGGGCTGATGTTTCTAACCTCAGAGTGAGAGGCCCAATGAGTTGAGACCAAGGACCAGAGAAAGAGCAATGTTTGGCTGGTTCTGGTACGCCAGACTCTCAAGGAGGGGTCGTCTAGTACTATGACCCGAAGGAGTGGGAAGGAGTGGTGCCAGCTGAGTGCTGCCTCTGTCTCTATGGCAAGAGGTGACTGGTTCTATGAATGTGAGAAAACTAAATAGGATTCAGCTGATCTGCTGCTATGGGAAGAAATTGCCACTGCTGGAGTGAAAAAGGATTGTTGGAGTAATGCTGACAAGAACAGGAAGTGCTCAGGAGGGAAGGAGTAGGTCCTTGTCCCTCTACCGCCATAAAGATTCCCTCTAATACTCCCTTCTTGGCAAAGCCCAGTGGGGAGCCACTGATGGATCAGGAATGTAGCTGTAGCGTCCCACCCCTAAAAAACAAAGAGTAGAAGGAGGGGGCACACAGCCAAAAGGAGACAGCTTGGTAGCCAACAGACTTTCCAAGTCTTTGCCCAAAATGCCTTTTTACTATATATCTCAAGTCTTCAAACATGTATCCTTCATTAGCCTTGTTTGTTAAGTTCTCTTTTGGAGATAGCATCATGCATTAGTTGCTGGTCCATTCTGAGTGTTACCCACTGAAGGAAAGTATAGAGGTCAGGGAAGGAAAGGACATGAACTGAGCTGGTAAAACTTCTAACACAGGTGCATAGCTTCATGTTGTGGTCACTTAACTTTTACTTAAGCTAATCTGATCCATTGATGGCGGTGTGGGCTCGCACTTTACCCCATCTGGATAGTCGTATTACTTTGTGCTTTCTATTTTTTGCTAGGTCCCAATTTTATCTATTTTCTAGCTATTATTCATGGTATGTGGTTTGAGTTGGTGGCTTTTTTTTCCTAGTTAGTTGAACATAGAGATTTCTTTTTAATTTTTTTTTTTCATTTCTTTGGGCTCTTTCTGTTCATAAGTAATAGAATATAAATAACTTTACAATGGTATTTTCAGTTACAAAGCATTAAATTGGTATTGAAGCCATTATCCATCACAGCTGTCCAGAGTCCATTGTAATTAAGTACTTTCAATTTGAGTGCAAGAAAAGGCTTCTGTGCTTCTATAACTCATTATGTTTCCTTTATACTTCCTTAACTCTTAAGACGTTCAAAACAATATATAAAGGTCAATTTTAGTAACTCTATTTTTTTAAGTAACTCTAGTTTTTACATTCATTCTCCAAAATGCTTCTTTTGATTTTTTATGATGTGGATATCTACTTGAAGTCTTTCTATATGCCACTTGAAATCCTGTTTGCAAGGAGGTAATATATAAATGATAATTTTAAAAATTCAGCAGGATCAGTTACTGAAGATGTGGATATCATGCTGCAGCTTTTGAATGAATGATTCGGACATTTTCCTAAGAGGGTCCCCCATTGTTAATCAGGAGGTTCATAGCAGAAATGTCCACAATAGCCAAATCCTGAGTGAAATAAGTCAAGCAGAGAAAGTCAATTATCACATAGTTTCACTTACTTATGGAACATAAGGAATAACATGGAGGACATTAGGAGAAGGAAAGGAAAAGTGACTTGGGGGAAGTCGGAGGGGGAGACAAACCATGAGAGACTGTGGACTCTGAGAAACAATCTGAGAGTTTTAGAGGAGGTGTGGGTGGGGAATGGGTGGGCCTGGTGGTGGGTATTAAGAAGGGCACATATTGCAAGGAACACTGGGTATTGTACATAAACAATGAATCTTGTAACAGTGCATCAAAAACTAATGATGTATTTTATGGTGACTAACATAACACAATAATTTTTTTTTTTTAATTAGGAGGTTTCTTGGTAGTAGTGCTTTAGTCATTTTGTGGAAAGATTGGGCCAGGTGTTAGGAAAAATGACATTGATGAATTTCAGTTTGAAATCCTTCCTCTGCTTAGCCAGGACTAGCCAGTATCACTTGCTGCACTAGGACTGAAACCTGTGGCTGGGTGGTCTTGTGAAACTCTTTAAGACACACTGAGTTTTCCAGCCCTCACTTGCAGAATGAGGATGATTAATGATATCTTCCTCATAGGAGAGATGTGCTCTTTTGTATATTTCCTGCCCTTTCCCCAGGTTAGAAAATGCCAGCATTCCCACCCCTGCTGGTGCCCTCAAAATTGAATGTGAATCTTACCACCCATGAGCAGAAGAAAAAAGCCTTATATGGGAGATATAGTCAAAAGAGTATTGAACTCAGGAGATCTGAGTACTCAGTAATCATTTGGTAATTGTTGGTTTGTATACTCCAGTGGCAGAGGCCCAGAGGTTCTTCTAGAATCCCTTCTTTGTATTGGTGCAATGTGTCTGAGCTAGACTTTTCCAGGTCCCATGGTGCTTGTTTTAATGTCCACCATTATTTTTAGTGACCTTAACTTTGTTATAAGCCATCTTGGGTCTATAACTGCCTGTTAGTTATGAGCCACTGGAAAGTCTCATTTCTGCTGTCACTGTACTCCCTGACTGCCCCCACACATGACATCTGGTATATAGTAGGTACTTCAATAAATGTTGGCTGTATTGAGTTAAAATGGCATTTCTTGGCACATAACGTGTGCTAAAGACATGAAATGTGTGATGAGGGATGAATGGAGCAGATGAGTAAATGAATGAATACTGTGAAGACATCTGGTAAGTTACCTGCAATTAAACACACACTCTGTGCCAGATACCATGCAGGGTACTGCTTAAAAGAGAAATAGAGACAGCCATATCCTCTTTGCTCAGAATAAAGGACATTCTATCAGGCTTAAGACAAGGATTTTTACTCAAAGAGGCATGGGACGATTTCCCAGCATTGAGCTTAGATCCCTTTGAGAAGAAAATGACCCATGATCAAAGTGAAAAGTAATAGTAAATTATTATATATCCTCCTGGAGCCTAGACAAGCAACGCAGGATATGTAATTTGGCATCATCACAACATGCAGAGATTTTTTTTTTTTTTTTGGACATATAATTCACATAAAATTTTACACAACATAAAATTCACTCAAAGAGTAAAACTCAAGTGCTTTCAGTAGATTCACAAGATTTTGCAACTATAGCCACTATTCAATTCCCGAATATTTTCATCAAACTCCCTCCCCCCCAAAGAAAAAACAAACCCATCACTAGTCACTTCTAGTTCTCTCTTACCCCCAGTCTCTGGCAACTACTCACCTAATTTCTGTCTCTATGGATTTGTCTATTGTGGACATTTCATATAAATGCCATAGGTATCATGGGTGTTCTGTAATGGCATGGGAATGCAATAGTGGCCTTTGTATCAGACATCTTCAGGTTAGCATATTATTTTCAAAGTTCACCATGGTAACATGTATCAGTACCTTTTTCCTTTTTACAGCTAAATAATATTTCATAGCATGGACATACCATATTCCACTTATCCATTATCACTTGATGGTCATTTGGGCTTTTTCTACCATTTTGATATTGTGAATAATGCTGTTATAAACAATTGTTTAAAAGTATTTGGGGAATATGTGTTTTCAAATCTCTTGGATACACACCTTCAAGTGAAACTCCTGGGTCATAGTTAACTCTATGTATAGCTTTTTCAGGAACTGGCAAACTATCTTCCACAGCAGTCTCACCATTTTATATTCCCATCAGCAGTGTACAAGTTCCAATTTCCCTACATCTTTATGAATATTAGTTATTGACTGCCTTTCTGATAATAGCCATTTTCAGGTATAGGAAGTGATATCTCATCGTGCTTTTGATTTGCATTTCCCTGATGACTAATGACAGTAAGTATCTTTGCATGTGCTTGTTGGCCATTTGTAGATCTTCCTTGGAGAAATGGCTATTTAAGTCCTTTGCCCTTTTTTGTCAATTGTTGTCTTTTTACTTGCTCTTATTATATTCCAGATAATAGATTCTTACCAGATATATAATTTGCAAATATTTTCTCCCAATTTCTGGGTTGTCTTTCCACTTTCTAGATAGTGTCCTTTGATGCTCATAATTCTTAATTTTTATAAAGTCCAGTTCATTTTTTTCTTTGATTTTTTATGATTGTTATGTCGTATCTAAAAAATTGTTACCGAGTTTATTCTTCTATACATAGCTGCCCAATTTTCCCAGCACCATTTATTGAAGAGACTGTCTTTTTTCCATTGTATATTTTTTCCTGTTTTGTCAAAGATTATTTGACCATAGAGTTGAGGGTCTATATCTGGGCTCTATACTCTGTTCCACTGGTATATGTGTCTGTTTTTGTGTCAGTACCATGCTGTCTTGGTGATCACAGCTGTGTAGTAAAGATTGAAATCAGGCAATGTGAAGCCAACCATTTTGTTTTTCTTTTTTAACATTTCCTTAGGAATTTGGGGTCTCTTCTGGTTCCATACAAATTTTAGGATTTTTCATTCAAGCTCTTTGAAAAATGCCAGTGGAATTTGGTCGGGATGGCAATTAAAGTATAGATTGCTCTAGGCAGTATAGACGTTTTAATGATGTTTATTCTTCAGGTCCATGAGCATAGACTGCACTTCCATCTTTTCGTGTCTTCTTCAATTTTTTTCATGAGTGTTCTGTGGTTCCTCGAATACAAATCCTTTACCTCTTTGGTTAGGTTTATTCTCAGGTATCTTATGGTTCTTAGTGCTATAGTAAATAGAATCAATTCTCTAATTTCCCTTTCTATATTTTCATTATTAGTGTATAAGAAAGCAACTAATTTCTGTACATTCATTTTGTATCCTACCACATTACTGAATTGCTGTGTGAGTTCTAGTAGTTTGGGGGTGGAGTCTTTTGGGTTTTCCATATAAAGAATCATGTCATCTGTGAAGAGAGAATGTTTGACTTCTTCTTTGCCAATTTGAATACATTCTATATCCTTTTGTTGTCTGATTGCTGTTGCTAGGACTTCTAGTACTATGTTGAACAACAGTGGCAAGGGCAGACGTCCTTGTCATGTTCCTGATCTCAAAGGGAAGGCTGTCAGCTTTTCCCCATTGAGAATGATACTTATTGTGGGTTTTTCATATATTTTATGAAGTTGAGGAATGTTCCCTCTATCCCGATACATTGAAGTGTTTTAATCAGGAACAGATGTTATATCTTGTCAAATGCTTTTTCTGCATCAATTGAGAGGACTATGTGATTGTCTCTTTTCCCTTATTGATTTGTTCTATTACAATGATTGATTTGAAAATGTTGAATCACCCTGGTATCCCAGGGATATATCCCATCTGATCATGGCGAATAATCTTTTTAATGTAATGTTGGAACCTATTAGCTAGGGTCTTTTTGAGAATCTTGGCATCCATACTCAACAGGGATATTGGTCTGAAATTCTCCTTTTTGTTGGGGTCTTTTCCATTCTCTTACACCATACACAAATATAAACTTGAAATGGATAAAAGGCCTCAACATGAGGCAGGAATCTATCAAAATCCTAGAGGATAACCTCTTTGACATCAGCCACAGAAACTTCTTTCAAGACATGTCTCCAAAGGCAAAGGAAACAAAAGTGAAAATGAATTTTTGGAACTTCATCAAGATCAAAAGCTTCTGCACAGCAAAGGAAACAGTCAACAAAACAAAGAGGCAACCCACGGAATGGGAGAAGATATTCGCATATGATACTACAGACAAAGGGCTGATACCCATATCTATAAAGTACTTCTCAAACTCATCACACACAAAACAGATAATTACATAAAAAAAAATGGGCAGAGGACATGAATAGACACTTCTCCAAAGAAGACATACAAATGGCTAACAGACACATGAAAAAAATGTTCATCATCATTAGCTATTAGGGAGATTCAAATCAAAACCACATTGAGGGGAGGGGACAAGATGGCAGGGAACTAGGAGGAGGTGCCGTTTCAACCTGTACCCTAAGGTGAGCTGATTACCTACCAAGGAACTGTGATCACCCATGAAATCAGCCTGAGATTAGAATTATACACTTCTGGATCTCTACTGGGGCAGAAGACGCCAGTGGTCAGGTAAAGTGGAGTGGGAACATTGGACTGATATCGGAAGATAAACAAAAGGGGGAGGGAGCCACCAGAAGTGACCCATTGGAAAGTAATACCCCAATACAAGAGTGCCCTATGACTGGGGACCAGCATTAACTTGGAGTCTGGTTGAAAGCACTCAAAAAGAGCAAAGGATTGCCGGGGGGGGGGGGGGATTGTGGAAATCCGGGTGGTTAGGGACAGGGGCTTAAGTTCCCAGACCTAGAACAGCCACCCCTGGCACTGAGCCAGAGAGAGTGCGGCGAAGAAACCAGGTCTTGGTCCCTGAGCCACGAGGGAGCGCACCTAAGGACCTGTGGGATGCGGCTCCCGTGAGAGGCTGGGAGCCTCACCAGCTGGCAGAAACACAGCCTTTTTGCAGTCCCCACGCATGCACCATGCTGTATCAAAGGCTGGGTCGGGCCTCACACCCTCCACTGAGAGAGGTACGCGAAGTCACCAGCCAGGAGCTCTCAGTCCCAGAAAGGCTGAGTACTCCCAGCCCGGGCCAGGGGGAAAATCTCAGAGTGTGATCGCTGGTTGGAACCTCTCTGGCAGTCTGGAGCTACCCAGACAGCTGCCGCTGTCGCGGTTTTGGGTACAAGCAGGAGTTCCTTCATCCCAGGGACCGTGACTCAGAATGTGCTCTGCCTGCAGATGAGGGGGAACGTAGTGCTCTGCAGCACCCAGAGGGGAACAGACTGGGGCTTCTCTCTGAGAGAGAGGTCTATGTCCAGTTTGCTTTCCTCTAAACCTCCAAAAACCATCAAGAGCCACAAAGGGGAGAGAAAACAAACAAACAAACAAACATAAAAACTAATCAATAAAGAAACAAGAGCATTGAATGGCACATTGGACCAGATGGACCTCATAGATATATACAGAACATTCCACCCTAAAACAACAGAATACTCATTCTTCTCAAGTGCACATGGAACCATCTCCAGAATAGACCACATACTGGGTAACAAATCAGGACTCAAATGATACCAAAAGACTCACATTATTCTCTGCATATTCTCAGATCACAATGCTTTGAAACTGGAGCTCAAATCACAAGGAAAAGTTCAGAAGGAACTCAAACACGCTAAAACCACCTTGCTTAAGAATGCTTGGATCAACCAGGAGATCAAAGAAGAACTTAAACAATTCATGGAAACCAATGAGAATGAAGACACTTTGGTCCAAAGCCTACAGGATACAGCAAAGGTGGTACTAAGGGGGAAATACATAGCCATCCAAGCCTCCCTCAAAAACATTGAAAAATCCAGAATACACCAGCTGTCTCTACACCTTAAAGAACTGGAGAATCAACAACAAATCAAACCAACTCCACACACAAGAAGGGAAATAATCAATATTAGAGCAGATATCAATGAGGTAGAAACTAGAGATACAGTAGAATGTATCAATGAAGCTAGAAGCTGGTTTTTTGAAAGAACCAATAAGATCAATAAGCTGTTCGCCACACTAATCCAAAAGAAAAGAGAAAAAGCTCAAATTAATAAAATTATGAGTAAAAAGGGAGAGATCACAACTAACACCAAGGAAGTAGAAACAATCATCAGAAGTTATTATCAACAGTTATATGTCAATAAGTTAAGCAACCTAGATGAAATGGATGCATTCATGGAAAACTATAAACTCCCAAAACTGAGCCAGGAAGAAACTGACAACCTGAATAGACCAACATCTAGTAATGAGATTGAAGCAGTGATCAAAAACCTCCCAAAAAACAAGAGCCCAGGACCTGACCGATTCCCTGGGGAATTCTACCAAACTTTCAAAGAAAAAATAACACCTATTCTCCTGAAGGTGTCTCAAAAAATTGAAGCAGGGGTGCCTAGGTGGCTCAGTGGGTTAAGCCTCTGCCTTCGGCTCAGATCATGATCTCAGGGCCCTGGGATCAAGCCCTGCATCCGGCTCTCTGCTCAGCAGGGAGCCTGTTTCCCCCTCTCTCTGCCTGCCTCACTGCCTACTTTTGATCTCTGTCTGTCAAATAAATAAATAAATTCTTAAAAAAAAAAAAAAAGAAGCAGAAGGAAAACTTCCAGACTCTTTTTATGAAGGCAGCATTACCCTGATCTCCAAACCAGGCAAAGACCACACCAAAAAGGAGAATTTCAGAACAATATCACTGATGAATATGGATGCTAAGATTCTCAACAAGATCCTAGCAAACAGGATCCAACAGCACGTTAAAAAGATTATCCACCATGACGAGGTGGGATTCCCTGGGCTATAAGGATGGTTCAATATTTGCATATCAATCAATGTAATAGAACAAATCAAAAAAAGAAGAGAGAAGAACCACATGGTCCTCTCAATTGATGCAGAAAAAGCATTTGACAAAATCCAGCATCTGTTCCTGATTAAAACGCTTCAAAGTATAGGGATAGAGGGAAGATTCCTGAACTTCATAAAATCTATCTATGAAAGACCCACAGCAAATATCATCCTCAATGGGAAAAAGCTCACAGCCTTCCCATTGAGATCAGGAACACGACAAGGATGCCTACTCTCACCACTCTTGTTCAACATAGTATTAGAAGTCCTAGCAACAGCAGTCAGACAACAAAGAGAAATAAAATGTATCCAAATTGGCAATGAAGAAGTTAAGCTCTCTCTCTTTGCAGATGACCTGATAGTTTATAAGGAAAACCCAAAAGACTCTACCCCCAAACTGCTAGAACTCATACAGCAATTCAGTAATGTGGAAGGATATAAAGTCAATGTACAGAAATCAGTGGCTTTCTTATACACTAACAATGAAAATTCAGAAAGGGAAATTAAAGGGTCGATTCCATTTACTATAGCACCAAGAACCATAAGATACCTGGGAATAAACCTAACCAAAGAGGTAAAGGATCTGTACTTGAGGAACTACAGAACACTCATGAAAGAAATTGAAGAAGACACAAAAAGATGGAAGACCATTCCATGCTCTTGGATAGGAAGAATAAACATTGTTAAAATGTCTATACTGCCTAGAGCAATCTATACTTTTAATGCCATTCTGATCAAAATTCCACGGGTATTTTTCAAAGAGCTGGAGAAAATAATCCTAAACTTTGTATGGAATCAGAAGAGACCCCAAATAGCTAAGGAAATGTTGAAGAAAAAAAATAAAATGTTGAAGAATAAAAATAAAAACAAAAAATAAAAATAAAACAAAAATAAAAATAATAAAAATTTAAAAAAAAAATCACATTACCTGATTTCAAGCTTTACTACAAAGCTGTGATCACCAAGACAGCGTGGTACTGGCATCAAAACAGACACAGAGTAGAGAGCCCAGATATGGACCCTCAACTCTATGGTCAAATAATCTTCGACAAAGCAGGGGAAAATATACAGTGGAAAAAAGACAGTCTCTTCAATAAATGGTGCTGGGAAAATTGGACAGCTATATGTAGAAGAATGACACTCGACCATTCTCTTACACTATACACAAAGATAAACTCGAAATGGATAAAAGACCTCAACGTGAGACAGGAATCCATCAGAATCTAGAGGAGAACATAGGCAGTAACCTCTTTGATATCAGCCACAGCGACTTCTTTCAAGATATGTCTCCAAAGGCAAAGGAAACAAAAGCAAAATGAACTTTTGGGACTTCATCAAGATCAAAAGCTTTTGCACAGCAAAGGAAACAGTCAACAAAACAAAGAGGCAACCCACGGAATGGGAGAAGATATTTGCAAATGACAGTACAGACAAAAGGTTGATATCCAGGATCTATAAAGAACTTCTCAAACTCAACACACACAAAACAGATAATCATATCAAAAAATGGGCAGAAGATATGAACAGACACTTCTCGAATGAAGACATACAAATGGCTATCAGACACATGAAAAAGTGTTCATCATCACTAGCCATCAGGGAGATTCAAATTGAAACCACATTGAGATATCACCTTACACAAGTTAGAATGGCCAAAATTAGCAAAACAGGAAACAACGTGTGTTGGAGAGGATGTGGAGAAAGGAGAACCCTTTTACACTCTTGGTGGGAATGCAAGTTAGTGCAGCCACTTTGGAGAACAGTGTGGAGATTCCTCAAGAAATTAAAAATAGAGCTTCCTTATGACCCTCCAATTGCACTACTGGGTATTTACCCCAAAGATACAGATGTAGTGAAAAGAAGGGCCATCTGTACCCCAATGTTTATAGCTGCAATGGTCACAGTCACCAAACTGTGGAAAGAACCAAGATGCCCTTCAATGGACGAATGGATAAGGAAGATGTGGTCCATATACACTATGGAGTATTATGCCACCATCAGAAAGGATGAATACGCAACTTTTTTATCAACATGAACGGGACTGGAAGAGATTATGCTGAGTGAAATAAGTCACAGAAAGAGTCAATTATCATATGGTTTCACTTATTTGCAGAGCATAACAAATAACATGGAGGACATGGGAGATGGAGAGGAGAAGGGAGTTGAGGGAAATTGGAGGGGGAGATGAACCACGAGAGGCTATGGACTCTGAAAAACAATCTGAGGGTTTTGAAGTGGCAGGGTGTAGGAGGTTGAGGGAGCCAGGTGGTGGGTATTATGGAGGGCACGCATTGCGTGGATCACTGGGTGTGGTGCAAAAGCAATGAATTCTGTTACACTGAAAAGGGGGAAAAAAACCCCACCACATTGAGATACCACCTTACACCAGTTAGAATGGCCAAAATTAACAAGACAGGAAATAATTGTTGCAGAAGATGTGGAGAAAGGGGAACCTCTTACACTGCTAGTGGGAAAGCAAGTAGGTGCAGCCACTTTGGAAAACCTTGTGGAGATTCCTTAAGAAATTAAACATAGAGCTTTCCTAAGACCCTGCAATTGCACTACTGGGTATTACCCCAAAGATACAGCTATAGTGAACAGAAGGACTATCTGTACCCTAACGTTCATAACATCAATGGCCACGGTCACCAAACTGGAAAGAGCCAAGATGTCTTTCAACAGATGAATGGATAAAGAAGATATGATCCATATATACAAAGGAGTATTATGCCCCCATCAGAAAGGATGAATACCCATTTTTTGTACCAATATGGGTGGGACTGGAGGAGACTATGCTGAGTGAAATAAGTCAATCAGAGAAAGTCAACTATCATATAGTTTCACTTACTTGTAGAGCATAAGGAATAACACGGAGGACATTGGGAGATGGAGAGGAGAAGTGAGTTGGTGAAAATCAGAGGGGAGATGAACCATGAGAGACTCTGGACTCTGAGAAAAAACTGAGGGTTTTGGAGGGGAGAGAGTTGGGGGGTTGGGTGAGCCTGGTTGTCAGTATTAAAGAGGACACATATTGCATGGAGCACTGGGTGTGCTGCATAAACAATGAATCTTGGAACACTGAAAAAAAATTAAATTGCATTAAAAATCAAAACAGTAAAAAATAAAAACTATTCCTAATCCAAAGTCATAAAGATTTATATCTATGATTTTCTCTGTTTTCTTCTGAAAATCTTATATATCTGTCTCATATCGGGACATTTAATCCATTTTGAGCTAATTTTTCTATATTGTTTGAGGTTGGGTTCAAATTTATTCTTTTGCATTAATCCAATTGTCCCAGCACCATTTGCGGCAAAGATTATTCTTTCTTCAGTAAATGGTTGGGGCAACTTTATTGAAAACCAATTGATCATAGAGGCATTGTTTTATTTCTGAACTCTCAATTCCATTCAACTGATCCATAGTTTTATTTTATGCCAGTACCACATTGTCTTGATTACCATACGCTTGTAGTAAGTTTTGAGTCAAGAGAATGTGGGTGTTCTAATTTTGTTCTTTTTAAAGACTGTTTTAACTATTCTATGTCCCATTTCCATAAATATTTTAGATCACTTTGCCCATTTTGGGAAAAAATAATTTTGATAAGAAGGGCATATAATCTGCAAATCAATTTGGAGAGTATTGCCATCTTAACAAATTATCCAACCCATTACTATAGGATATCTTTTCATTTACTTAGGTGTTCTTTTAAATCCTTTCAACATTTTTTGTAGTTTTCAGCATACAAGCCTTATACTTCTTTGGTCAAATTTATTCCTGAATATTTTATTAGGTTTGATGGTTTCATAAATGAAATTGTTTACCTAACTTTATTTTCAGATTGTTTATTGATAATGTGTGGAAATACAACTGATTTTGTACATTGACTTTGTAGCCTGCAACTTTACTGAAGTCCCTCATTGGCTCTAATAGTTTGTTTGTGTATTCCTTAGGATTTTCTTTGTAAAAGATCATGTGAGCTGCAAATACATGTACTTTTACTTCTTCCTTTCCAGTCTACATGTCTTTTATTTCTTTTCCTGGCCTAACTGGCCTGGATAGAACCTCTGTTACAATGTTGAGAATAAGTGGTGAAAGGCAACATCCTTGTCTTATCCTTGATCTCAGGGGGGAAGTTCTGTCCTTTGCCTTTAGGTATGAATTGGCTATGGGTTTTTTCACAGACGCCTTTTATTAACGTAAGGAAATTTCCCTTCCATCTCTAGTTTGTTGAGTGTTTTCTATCATGATAGGGTTTTGGATTTGCCAAGAGTTTGTATCTATTGAGATGATTATGTGATTTCCACCCTTTATTCTATCAATATTATAATGTGTTACATTGATTGATTTTTGTATACTGAACCAACCTGGCATTCCTGGGATAAATCTGACATTGTGAATGATAACTTTTACAAGTAGCTAGTTTGCGATTTACTAGCATTTTGCTAGTATTGCTAGTATTTAGTTGAGGATATTTTGTATCTGTCTTCATAAGAAAAAATGGTATAACTGACGTATCATTGAAAACTACATCAAAAACTAACGATGTACTATACAGTAGCTAACTGGATGTAATAAAAAAAAAAAGAAAAATGGTGTTGAGTTTTATTTTCTTGTGATAGATTTGGTTTTGGTATCGGGATAATACTGGCTTCCTGAAATGAGTTGAAAATTCTTTTCTCCTCCTTTACTTTTTGGAAGAGTTTGTGAAGAATTGGTGTGAATTCATCTTTAAATTTTAATAACATTTATTAGCAATTCACCTGGTTCTGGATTTTTCTTTGTGGGAAGCTTTTTTTATTGTTTACTTAATCTCATTACATGTCACAAATCTATTCAGATTTCCTATTTATTTTTGAGTCTGTTTTGGTAGTTTTTCTTTCTAGCAATTTGTCCATTTTATATAGATAATCTAAATGTTGACACTCAATCATTCATAGTATTCCCTAATAATCTATTTTACTTCTGTGTGATACATATTAATGTCCTTCTTTTCATTTCTGATTTAATAATTTGAGTCCACTCTCTTTCATTGTTAATCAGTCTCACTACATCTTTTTCAATTTTGTTAATCTTTTCAAAGAACAATTTTTTAGTTTTGTATATTTTTTCTGCTATTTTTCTGTGCCCTAATTTATTCATTTCCACTCTATCTGTATTATTTACTTCCTGCTGTTGCTTTGTGTTTAGTGCTCTTCTTTATCTAATTTAAGGTAGATAGCTAGGCTGAAGACTTTAGATATTTCTTCTTTTTTTATATAGACATTAACAGATATAAATTTCCCTCTGAGCAATGCTTTCACTGTATCCCATAAATTCTGGTATGTTATGTTTTCATTTTCATTTATCTCAAAATATTTTCCAATTTCTTGTGATTTCTTTTTGACCCACTGATCAATTAGGAGTCTATATTTTAGTTTCCATATGTATGTGAATTTTTCAAAATCCCTCTGGTATTAACTTCTAACTTAATTCTATTGTGCTCAGAGAACATACTTTGTATGATTTCAATCCTCTTAAATTTATTAAGACTCATTTCATGACTAATATACTATTTATCCTGAAGCAATTTCTATGTGTGCTTGGGAAGAATGTTTTCTGCTGTTAGACTGTCTTATTAGGTATCAGCTTTGGTAGTGCTGGGAGTCTTCTAATATTTGCCAATCTTCTGCCTAATTGTTCTATTCATCAATGAAAATGGGGTACTGACATTTCCAACTATTATTTTGAATTGTCTATTTCTCTCTTTCTGTCAGTTTTGCTTCATATGTTTTGGGACTCTTGCTGTATTTATAATTGTTATACCTTTTTGATGGATTTTCTACTTTATCATTATAAAAATATCTTTTGTCTCTAGTCATCTTTTCTTGTTTTAAATTCCATTTTGTCTGGAGGCACCTGGGTTGCTCAGCTGGTTGAGCCTCTGACTCACGGTTTTAATTCAGACCGTGATCTCATGTGGGTCATGGCATCAAGCCTCGCATCAGGCTCTGTACTCAGCTGGGAGTCTGCTTGAAGATTCTCTCCTTCTGCCCTTTCCCCCACTCTTGCATGCACTCCCTCTTCCTCTCTCCCTCAAATAAATAAATCTTTTTGAAAAATCAATTTGTCTGATATTAGTATAGCCACTCCAGCTCTCTTTAGGTCACTATTTGCATGGATTATCTTTTCCCATACTTTTATTTTCAACCTATTTGTATCTTTGAATCTTGAGTGTGTCTCTTAGTTCTCATATGGTTGCATCGTGCATCTTGGTTTATTCTTCCATTCTCTGCCTTTTAATTGAAAAGTTTGATCCTTGAAACCTGCCTTCACCACTAGAGATAGCAGGAAAAGCACTTATTTTTACCCTTTACCCACAGAGTATAAACTATTATGCATTCCACTCCTTACCAAGGCATCACCAAGTCACCGTTACTACATTTGTCCATCAGTTTCTCCCTCTGTCTCAGCTTCCTCATCTGTAAAATAAGACAGAATTTTACTATTCTTTTGACAGTCGACATGCACACCTGTCCAGAGAGAAGCGCAATTCCAGACTTCTCCCCCTGATTCCATAACTGAGATCCAGTTGAGAGACTGAAGAGCACATTTTTTTTCACCTTAGGAAAAATAATGGTAACAGGAATGAGACTTTGTTTTTCTTTAAGCCCAAAGAAGTTTGAGTTATCATCTAATGACCTGATGTTTCTAATATCCTTGACAATATTTGTTCCCAGAGAATCAGTCAGAAACCTGAGACTGAATCCTCCCCTTCCTTTATCTGCATCCTATTCCTGAGTCACAAACACCTGTTATTTCTACTTGCCAAATATGTGTCCTCCCACCTCTCTTCTTCCCTGCTGCCACCCCGCCTAATGTCTGCCTTTCTCATTTCTCAGATCCAAATTCTTCACATTCCTGCTTTCTGCCCCTCTACCCTCTCTATATACCAGATTGCATTATCACAGCACAAAGCAAACTTTTTAACATGGCACTCACCACCACTAGCCTGCTACTTAAATATCCATTTTAAACTGCAGAATGCTTGGCTTCTCACCCAAGACCTTTGTGATTAGATGCCTCCCCACCCACAGGCTCACTGCATCCACTTCTCTTCACTCAGTCTTTCCACCATACCTAAATAGATGGAGATAGTCGGTCCTGCCCAATCTCTCTGCCTCAGCAGCTCTCCCACCACTGCACTCACTCAACAAAATTTAACACAAGTGTGAAGTTCCCCTCACATATTTTTAGGGTACCACCTAACTTTTGCACACAAATATATAATTTCTTATATACTATAAGTACTGTTGCTTCAAAATAAAACGTTTAGGTCTTACTTTAGAATTTGTGCAATAGAATAACAACAGCAAAAATCTACTAGGGCAAGTTAAAACCCACCATTATCCATTTTTTTAAAATACATGAACAGCAACAAAAATAAGAAGGGTAATATCCACTTTAGCAGTCAGAAATCTTACTACTTTTTTTTTTCTTCTTGAGCATAGTTTCAACCCACTTCCCTCATAGGATTTCATTCTAATGTCATAAAATTTTATGCTTGAAAGTGCTTTATTATCATCCTTATAAAATTCTGCAACAGAAACATGTATATGAGTTGAAATTATTTTATTTCTTATAAACTAAAGGCCTTAGGTGTTTAAAATGTTTTTTCTAGATCAAATTATCATTACAATTATTCTTGACACATAATTGATCAAATCAAGATAATAGAATAGAGATGTTAGTAAATTGTTATACATAAAAAGTGAAATCATATGGGAATGCTTTTCTCAAGGAGATGATTTTGGAGTTGTTCTGTATCCTGATGATCTGTCCCCTAGGTCAGGAGAGAAAAGGGAGGAACAGTGTGACTTACCCACCTATCCAGAAATTATTGGATCTCCTCTTCCTATGTTTCATACAAAACAAATTCACTTTGTTGGGGCCCTATAATTTGTCTTTGCAAAGACATGGATGAATTTTGCTTACTTCTAGAATTCAACAAGACAGACTTAGCATTGATTTTATTGTGCTCTTTGGTTTTTGTGTTTTTGTTTTATACCTGTAGACACAGAGAAACTTTGTTCACATCTGAGAGTAGGTGAGGATTTTGCTACACCAACAAGTGTTATTCAGTACCTAGGACTCCTTCTTAGTTATAGCAATTAGATCTCCTTTTGATTTTACTGAAAGCCAATAATTAGAAACCACCTGACTTAGAAAGGCTTTTGTTACCAAGTTGTGCAGATCATTACTACTCAGTATCTGGGACATTGCACAAAGACCCCATTGCATGATTCGCAGAGGACCATCAGACATGCCTGTCAGCTTTCATTCAGAGGCACTGGGTTCAACCTATGAAGAGAAAGAATTAGATCTTATTTTATCATATGCTTTAAATATATTTTCATCCAGACCTTGAGGCTGAGGCTCAGCCAGCTGAAATGATGGAGAGCCACTGACGGTGTGCTTAGGAAGATGAGCATGGCAGCTTCAACTGGCTCAAGTCAACTGCCAAATGGGACTTCCTGCAAGGATGAAGGCATATGCCACTTCTCAGCTCAAACAAATTCTGGATATGTCTTTCAAGAAACAGTATAAAAATCACTGACGAATAAACTGTGATATGCACCTTGTAAGAAATATTACTAAATGTGATCAAGATAAAATTATGATAATCTTAATCTAATAAAGGATATAATCCCTTAAACTAACAAAAAATCAATATCCAAAATGTAAAGAGAATAAAACTCTGAAATAACAACCACAAAAACAGCTCAAATAAAAAATGGGTAATCAAAAACCTCCCAAAAAACAAGAGCCCAGGACCTGACGGATTCCCTGGGGAATTCTACCAAACTTTCAAAGAAGAAATAACACCAATTCTCCTGAAGCTGTTCCAAAAAATTGAAGCAGAAGGAAAACTTCCAGACTCTTTTTATGAAGCCAGCATTACCCTGATCCCCAAACCAGGCAAAGACCCTACCAAAAAGGAGAATTTCAGACCAATATCACTGATGAATATGGATGCAAAGATTCTCAACAAGATCCTAGCAAACAGGATCCAGCAGCACATTAAAAAGATTATCCACCATGACCAGGTGGGATTCATCCCTGGGTTGCAAGTTTGGTTCAACATTCGCAAATCAATCAGTGTGATAGAACACATCAATAAGAGAAGAGAGAAGAACCACATGGTCCTCTCAATTGATGCAGAAAAAGCATTTGACAAAATCCAGCATCCGTTCCTGATGAAAACGCTTCAAAGTATAGGGATAGAGGGAACATTCCTGAACTTCATAAAATCTATCCATGAAAGACCCACAGCAAATATCATCCTCAATGGGAAAAAGCTTGCAGCCTTCCCATTGAGATCAGGAACACGACAAGGATGCCCACTCTCACCACTCTTGTTCAACATAGTATTAGAAGTTCTAGCAACGGCAATCAGACAACAAAGAGAAATAAAAGGTATCCAAATTGGCAAGGAAGAAGTCAAACTCTCTCTCATTGCAGATGACATGATCCTTTATATGGAAAACCCCAAAGACTCCACCCCCAAACTGCTAGAACTCATACAACAATTCAGTAACGTGGCAGGATACAAAGTCAATGTACAGAAATCAGTGGCTTTCTTATACACTAACAATGAAAATACAGAAAGGGAAATTAGAGAATCGATTCCATTTACTATAGCACCAAGAACCATAAGATACCTGGGCATAAACCTAACCAAAGAAGTAAAAGACCTGTACTCGAGGAACTACAGAACACTCATGAAAGAAATTGAAGAAGACACAAAAAGATGGAAGACTGTTCCATGCTCTTGGATTGGAAGAATAAACATTGTTAAAATGTCTATACTGCCTAGAGCAATCTATACTTTTAATGCCATTCCGATCAAAATTCCACCGATATTTTTCAAAGAGCTGGAGCAAATAATCCTAAAATTTTTATGGAGTCAGAAGAGACCCTGAATTGCTAAGGAAATGTTGAAAAACAAAAACAAAACTGGCGGCATCACGTTACCCGATTTCAAGCTTTACTACAAAGCTGTGATCACCAAGACAGCGTGGTACTGGCATAAAAACAGACACATAGACCAGTGGAACAGAGTGGAGAGCCCAGATATGGACCCTCAACTCTATGGTCAAATAATCTTCGACAAAACAGGAAAAAATATTCAATGGAAAAAAGACAGTCTCTTCAATAAATGGTGCTGGGAAAACTGGACAGTGATATGTAGAAGAATGAAACTCGACCATTCTCTTACACCATTCACAAAGATAAACTCGAAATGGATAAAAGACCTCAACGTGAGACAGGAATCTATCAGAATCCTAGAGGAGAACATAGGCAGTAACCTCTTCGATATCAGCCACAGCAACTTCTTTCAAGATAAGTCTCCAAAGGCCAAGGAAACAAAAGCAAAAATGAACTTTTGGGACTTCATCAAGATCAAAAGCTTCTGCACAGCAAAGGAAACAGTCAACAAAACAAAGAGGCAACCCACGGAATGGGAGAAGATATTTGTAAATGACAGTACAGACAAAAGGTTGATATCCAGGATCTATAAAGAACTTCTCAAACTCAACACACACAAAACAGATAATCATATCAAAAAATGGGCAGAAGATATGAACAGACACTTCTCCAATGAAGACATACAAATGGCTATCAGACACATGAAAAAATGTTCATCATCACTAGCCATCAGGGAGATTCAAATTAAAACAACATTGAGATACCACCTAACACCAGTTAGAATGGCCAAAATTCGCAAGACAGGAAACAACATGTGCTGGAGAGGATGTGGAGAAAGGGGAACCCTCTTACACTGTTGGTGGGAATGCAAGTTAGTGCAGCCACTTTGGAGAACAGTGTGGAGATTCCTGAAGAAATTAAAAATAGAGCTTCCCTATGATCCTGCAATTGCACTGCTGGGTATTTACCCCAAAGATACAGATGTAGTGAAAAGAAGGGCCATCTGTACCCCAATGTTTATTGCAGCAATGGCTACGGTCGCCAAACTGTGGAAAGAACCAAGATGCCCTTCAACGGATGAATGGATAAGGAAGATGTGGTCCATATACACAATGGAGTATTATGCCTCCATCAGAAAGGACGAATACCCAACTTTTGTAGCAACATGGACGGGACTGGAAGAAATTATGCTGAGCGAAATAAGTCAAGCACAGAGAGTCAAGTATCATATGGTCTCACTTATTTGTGGAGCATAACAAATAGCATGGAGGGCATGGGGAGATGGAGAGGAGAGGGAGTTGAGGGAAACTGGAAGGGGAGATGAACCATGAGAGACTATGGACTCTGAAAAACAACCAGAGGGTTATGAAGGGGCGGCGGGAGGGGGCGGGGTGGGGTGGGAGGTTGAGGAACCAGGTGGTGGGTAATAGGGAGGGCACGTACTGCATGGAGCACTGGGTGTGATGCCAAAACAATGAACACTGTTATGCTGTAAATAAGCAAATAAAAATAAATAAATTAATTTAAAAAAAAAAGAAAAAAAATGGGTAATAGACATTGAACAGACATTTCTCCAAAGGAGACACACAAATGGCCAAAAAGCACATGAAAAGATGTTCAACATCCCTGGTCATCATGGAACTTCAAATCAAAACTACAATGAGATACCACCACATACCCATTAGAATGGTTACTTTAAAAAAAAAAAAAAATCCAAAAATCAAAAAAAAGAACATAAGTGTTGGCCAGGATGTGGAAAAATGGGAATTGATACTGCTGGTCAGAATTCCAAATGGACAGCCACTGTCAAAAACAGTAGAGAGAGTCCTCAATAAATGAAAATAGAATTAGTATATGACCCAGAAACTGCCCTTCTAGATATATCCCTTCCCAAACTGAAAGCAGACTAAGAGATATCTGCACACCCACCCATTCCTATCCACATTATTCACAATAATAAAATGTAGAAGTCCACCAATAGATGAATGTGTGAGCAAACTGTGGCATATCCATACAATGGAAAATGATTCAGCCTTCAAAAGGAAGCAAACTCTGATTGCTACAGCATTAATGAGGACATAACAGTAAGTGAAATAAATCCATCACAAAAAGATTGATACTGTGTGATTCTTCCTCTATGAGGTACTTGGAGTAGTCAAATTCACGAGAGACAGAAAGTAAAAGGTTGGTCTCCAGGGGCTGGGAGGAGGGGGAATAAGAAGTTACTGTTCAACTGAGTTTCAGTTTTATAAGATGAAAAGAGTTAGGGGATGGACAGTGATGGTAGCTGCACAACAGTGTAATGGACTTAATGCCACCGAATCGTGCACTTTAAAAATGTTCATAGCAGCAATGGCCACAGTTGCCAAACTGTGGAAAGAACCAAGATGCCCTTCAACAGATTCAACAGACAAATGGATAAAGAATATGTGGTCCATATACACTATGGAGTACTATGCCTCCATCAGAAAGGATGAATACCCAACTTTTTATCAACATGGATGGGAGTGGAGGAGATTATGCTGAGTGAAGTAAGTGAAGCAGAGAGAGTCAATTATCATATGGTTTCATTTATTTGTAGAGCATAAGGAATAACACAGAGGACATGGGGAGCTGGAGGAGAGGGGAATTGGGGGAAATTGGAGGGGGAGATGAACCATGAGAGAACTTGGACTCTGAGAAACAGTCTGAGGGTTTGGGAGGGGATGGGAATGGGAGGTTGGGTGAGCCTGGTAGTGGGTATTATGGGGGGCACTATTGCATGGAGTACTGGGTGTAGTGCATAAACAATGAATTCTGGAACACTGAAAAGAAATTTAAAAAAAAAGAATAAGCTGCTGCCTTTAACTATATTTCTATTTCATTTAAATAATCTAATCTAATTATTTAGACAGAAAAAAAGGTTTAAGATGGGGTGCCTGGGTGGCTCAGTTGGTTAAGTGTCTGCCTTTGTCTCAGGTCATGATCTTGAAGTCCTGGGATCCACCCCACACTGGGCTCCCTGCTCAGTAGGGAGTCTGCTTCTCTCTCTCCTTCTTCCTCTCCCTCTGCCCCTTCCCCAACTCATGCTCTCTCTCTATCTTTATCTCATTCTCTCTCAAAATAAATAAATAAAATCTTTAAAAAATGCTTAAGATGGTACATTTTGTGTTAAGCATATCTTATCACAATAAAAAAATGAATGCATATTTTAAAGTATAATGTGTAATACTTTAAAGTCCATTAAAAAACAAAGAATGCTTAAAATTAATGTAGTCAATTCCATATTTATGTTTTAACAGATTGTAAAAATAAGTCCAAATGCTGTTTCTCATTATTGAACTTGTTATAATAGAATATCATATGTAGGAAAAATCATTCATAAAATATCTGATAAAAGCTTTTGGGAAGAATTAAGAACATATTATTAAAATCATAAATGACTTTGTCAACTTTAAGAGACATAATGACCAAAGTTTGTCTTATATTTAAGGAAAAAGAAGGTAAAAGTACTAAAAACCTAAGGGTACATGATTGCATATAATTTTTGTTAATGAAAATAAGAAAGTAGTAAATAAACCTAAGGGCTTTGAAGGGGCGGGGCGTGGGAGGTTGGGGGAACCAGGTGGTGGGTATGGGGGAGGGCACGTATTGCATGGAGCACTGGGTGTGGTGCAAAAACAATGAATACTGTTACGCTGAAAAGAAATTTTAACAAAATAATAATAAAAAGAAAGTAGCAAATAAGTATTTTGATAAAGATGAGGCTTGACTGAAATTTTGAATAAATGTTTCACCCTCTGATTTGATAAAATGGGCTTTAACTTCCTTTGGAAGAAGGCACACAAAATTCAAATAAACAAATTTTAGCTTGTATATCTTGAAAACAAAAACTGGTGAGAAAGAAAAAAAAATTGGTGATTCCTCCCAAAATTCAAATTACATTTAAAACTGCTCTGGCTGTTCAAAGGTACTTTTCTTTGTCATAAAATGACATACCCAGATGACAAACATCGCCAAGATTAGGGAAGAAGCTGTTATTTTGAAATTCATGAGAAAGAATTGATTTCAATTTTTTTTTTAATTAATGTTCTCTGCTTTGTTCCCACAGGACACCCTCCAAGAGCACTGCGGTCTTTGGCTACAGTCCAGCCGTGGAAAGGGTGTGGCCATTAAATCAGTGTTAAAGGAAAAGTCTACCAACCCTTCTGCTGCATCTATGACATATCTGGATTCAGAGCATTCCAACATGTCACCCTAAGACTGAGGTTTGATGTGGGAAAACCTTTGCTGGGCTTGGATCCCACATTGACCTGCAGTGTTCCAATGGTCCTGCGTTCCAAGAATAGGAGACAGGAGGGATCTGTGAGCATCATTACTGGGGGATGGCAGAGGGAATCTGCATGTGTCCTGATCCGACTTAGGGAAGACAGCACATGGACTCTGGGGATCCAGAACTATCCCCTGTTGCCAAGAACCACTGAAAAGTCTATGTACCTCGGGACTCAAGCACCCAGGTGAAAAGTCACATCACCTGCTTTCTACCAAATTAATGTGGAGTCCACATTTTTCTCCAGGACATGATGGCCCAAATATCATACCCACTACCCAGCCAACATTTAAGACCTGTGTTGAGTTGCTGTGTATTAAATAGGTCACCATTTGCTAAGAGGCCGCAACAGCCCCACCCAACCATGGGCAGAGGTCTGGATTGGGAGCTAGAAGTTCCCTCAGCTCTAAGGAAGAAAGATAGACATAAGCTTTCTGGCAGGACAAGCTCTGAGCCCACAAACAGAATCTGATCTCCAGGGAGGCTGGGCGCCATGCCTCACTCCTCCCTGAAAGCCACTTGCTGCCCCGGAAATCCTCTTTCTTACCACCAAGCAGCAGGCTCCAGGCTTGTCAAACTGGAATTTCTATTAAATCATTCACAAGCTTGCCTCTCCACTGGTATTTGCCCTTCCTTAATTGAATAATTAGACATGATTAATAACCTCATGCATTAGCATAATCCTAACATTATAGGTGTCAGGAGGATATAAGTTAATTAGAGGTTAACATTTTTGGCTCTGAGTCAGATGCTTAAAGTGTATGTTATGCTCCCATCAGCTGGGGAAAGCATGAACTCTGCCCCTCTGACTAATATTGTTATGTCTTTAGGGTCTGGAAAAGCAGATAAGGAAATGCACTGATGTCTTGGGATTTGATGATTTAAGAGCAATTCCCAAGTAATCACATTCATGTTTGTGTGTCAGCATTTACTGAAGATCTACCCTCAGTGAGACTACATGCCAGCCACTGTGGGGGACACAAAAATGTGTCAGATGCAGACCCCAACTTTAGATCTACAGACAAGAAAGTAAAATAAGGCATATAAAGAAGTTCCTATGACAGTCACTCGTGCCTGCTACTGGCCTGCCTGTGCATGCCCAGAGAGAGGGAAAGCATCTTCAGGCAGACAGGCCAGGGGCCATTGACTTTCAGAACAACAACGTGCGGGTCACTTCCAAAGGGCACTTGGGGGCACTAGCAAGATGTCACCAGCACTCTGATCCATGGGAAAAGATTGAAAGGTAGGGCAGAGATGCAGAGGGTTAGCCAGCTCTCCTAGAGGTGCTGTCAGGGTAAAGTCGGCTCCTGGTCGCTAGGGGTGCTGACATCATTCATGCTGGGCCATCGGTTCCACCTTCAGATAGAGCCTTTAGGTGCAGAGTGACAGCACAACTTGTTCACATTACCTGCTGTTCTGGCATGAGGAGGGCCTCAAGCACATGCCCTGGGACCTCTCCCTGCCCAGTTCATACTCGGGCTCAAGTGTGCATGTGAAAGAACCTGTGTGCCAGGTAGAATATGTCACTGGACACCAAGTCCTATTTGCTCCTATGATATCCTTGAGGAGACTTGAGGCTGCACAGAAGTCACTTCTGCTGTGATGTTTGAAAGAACTTTATGCAGTCTCAGCTACAGAACATCTACCCATGCCAAGCTGAGAGGTGCTATTTCTATGCTATGGTTCAAGGTGGCCAGGGAATGCGGGGTTTGACTGACTGCCCTCTCCCCAAAGCTTCCAAGATCTACTTCTGCTGCCATTGAGGCTTGGGCCATGAGGCCAGAGCCAGACACCCTATCCCAGGATTCTCCCTGGCCCCGGGCTTGGCTGCAGGGAAAACCACGCACAGCTAGTGGCCAAGCTTCTGAGAAACAGAATTCTAGCAGCAGGCAGACACGTCAGGTGGCTCCGACCATAAAAGCTGACCTCAAATCTCTTTCAAGGACCAGCCAGTGCCAAGGCTCTGCCTGTCCTCTGAGGACAGACTCACAAGCCTGCTGGCTGCTGCTATACCCAAACCCATTAAATCATGTTTCTGTCAGTCAGGAAGGTTCTGCTGATAGCACCTTATCCGGAACAACAACAAAGGAGTGAAAATAGAATACGAAGAAAAAGGAAAAACAACATGGCCAAAATTTCATTAGTAACTTGGCCAGTTGCCCTGCTTCTGCAGGAGAATTGAAACCTTTCTCATTGCACTGACTCAGTGATGCTGTTGGACACCGCAGCATGGAGGAGCTCATACACAGGCGCTTCAGGTGGCTGGGGACATTATGCATCCTGACCTAAATGCTGCTTACAGGGTGATGTCAGCTTGTAAAAATTTTCTGAGCTATTCATTTATGATTTGGACTTCATAAAACTTCAGTTTACAGTTTTTAAAGTTTGATTTTGGGTTTTATTTCTGTTTTTAAAGCAGAGCAGGACACATATTATCTCCAGAGGCAAACATTTAACAATGGATAGGAAGAAAGGGGATAAGTATGCCCAATGAAAACCATCCTTCCTTCTTCATGTCAAGATTTTTGGTGTTTTGTCTCCTACTTTTGACGGTTTCTAAATGCTCTATGATGTTTATCATGACTTGGTAATTTTTAAAAAATCATTCAATAAAATGGAAAAAAATTAAAAAAAAATCATTCAATTGCATTAGAAACCAGAGAGAGGTCTCTAGTGGCTGAGTCCCATCAGCTGGCCTAGAATAGCCTTGTCCTCTCAGGGCCTGCACTGTTGTATGGAAGACCATCTATTCAAATATCATTAGAACCTTACCTGCCACTTCCAGAAGGTGAGAAGACCAAGAACAAATAGAAATTGGAGGGAAAATTACATCTGATCTAGATTTCTACTTCATAGAAACCACTAAAAATTATCAAAGAATAAAAACACATAAGATATACAAAGCCTCAAATGCCAGCTTCCTAGATTATGGGTTTTTTTAAGATTTTATTTATTTGACAAAGATCACAAGTAGGCAGAGAGGCAGGCAGAGAGAGAGGAGGAAGCAGGCTCCCCGCCAAGCAGAGAGCCCGATTCGGGGCTTAATCCCAGGACCCTGAGATCATGACCTGAGCAGAAGGCAGAGGCTTTAATCCTCTGAGCCACCCAGGTGTCCCCTAGATTATGTTTCTAAGGAAGTTACTGGAAAATGAGTGTGTGAACCAAGACAGAAGTAGTATGGAGAGGCAGGAAACAGGGCATTGAAACAGAGGGTGAAGAAGAAGTCAAGATGATGTCCTGGGTCCTGAGCTCTCCTAACTATGGAAGTAAAAGAAAAGGACAACAAGCTGAGATGATTTCCCCAGAACTCACTATGTAGCACTGACCATGTTGACCTTTACGAGCCCAGTGCTCCTGGAAAAAAAACGGCAAGTAAGAAATCTCCCACCCTTTGTGGAAAGGGATTACTACAAAGGACCACTTCCCTGTATAACTTAGGTAAGACCCACACTGTCTATCTACCTGTGATGAAGCCAGCACAGGTCCATCAGACCCCACTGAATTGTTTCATACCCATTAACCAATCTAAACAAAATGCTCTTCAGTCAAACTCAGGTTAACAGCCCTTCCTTTCCCCAGGCTCTGAACTCTGCCCACCCCCAGCCTGAGCCAGCACACAGCCCTCCATGCAACCCCTCCTGAGAACATGGATGTTGTGGTGACGCACATTCACCCCACTGCACCGTGACTCTTCCTGGCCTTGTCCAATCCTCCCTATGACAGGAAGACCTTAGTGTCTGACTCTGGACACACCATATACCTCAGGTCCCAGTGCTCAGCCCATGGCAATCCTTCTTTGCCCCCTATAACCTTGGTCATTGTCCCCCTATGACAATAGTCCCCTTGAAATAATCACTTCCAATAAGATCTCTCCTTTCTAAAGTCAGGAGTTTGACATCACTTGCATTTGGCAGAGAATCAAAGGCGGGCAGTGGGGCTTGGGGGAGGATGGTGGTGGGCAAGAAAGCTATATTGTGGGGAAAAGGGAAAGATTTCAGTTATGGTTTCATTAAAGACTGTTGGCTTCAGGGAGGGCTGGAAGCTGGCCAATTAGAAATGGGGTATCTTTGTGGTTTATTTGGGTATCATGTTTGGCTTTCTGTGGTTGGTCACAAGTCAGAAGCACAGTTGTTTGCTAAGTTTTGAACACTCAGGCTGATTGCTGCCCCAATGCCCAACCAACATTTATATAATCAGTTTCTCTCCCCCGACCCTTGGGCAGTTCTCTCACTTGCAAGTGGTTGACCAATTCTGGGAGGCTGGGGATCCAGAGCTGTGTTGCTCGAACGTGTCCAGCCATCTCCATAGCAAATCATATTTTAAGACCTCCTTGACCTTTTGGTTGCTGTATTATAATGGCCATCATCTAATAAGAGCTAGACTGTGCAGAAGCACTTAATACTCTGAGTAGAACACAATGAGTCAGCATTGTGACCACTAAAATAAAACCAAGGACAATTAATAGTCCTTGTAAAATGTCTAAGAATCGGGTGTTTAAAAATATTATTATTTAGGTATGGCAAGGCCTCAGACTGGGAGATGACTGCTATGGAAAAGGTAGTTCATTATACTCAGAAGTACACAACACACCGCAAGGGGCCACATAGGGACACCCCAAGCCTCAGGCCACAGAACCAGAAGTCCAGAGAGAGATGATGTGTGGGCCTAAGCCTTTATATGGTTTCTGCAGGTAGCATAGGAAAGCAAAAATTACCTTTATTCATTGTTGGCAGGGTGGGGTGTAGACTCTGGGTTGATTGGTTTGTGTTTGAAAATTACACCCCTGGGAGGAGAAGGTTCGGGGAGTAGGGGTAGTGAGTAAACAGGAGGTCAAGAGAAGGTGACAAAGGTATATCATGGGGTTGTTCAGAGCAAGAAGTATCAAATATATGCAAGCAGGGGAGACATTAAAGCAACAAGTTTCTAGGAGCTAAAACCCTGCTCAGTATCCCCAGAAACCCCAACTGTCCAACTCGGGCCAAATGAACAAATCCCATAGGCCATGAGGTTCAGCCTTACAAAGCCCAGTGCTTTTTCTTTAAAGCAATGCAGCCTGTCCCATCATGCTTGTTTATTGATTCAAGAACAGAAAGAAGTATTAGCAGTAACAATAAATACATTTTAACAAGTAACAAGTAACAAGTAACCACTCCCTTTTTGATTAAGGGACATGCTTATTTGCAGCAGAGGAGCACTCTGTCCACCAGCCCACTGTCTCTAGAAATGCAGGGGCCACTGACCCTGTAAAGCATGTAGATCCTCCACATACTTCCACCCCTGTTCCTATGGTGACCCCTGTGGCCTGTAAGAGGGAAAGGGGGAAATTCTCACTGACGTCTGGTATACAGATATCTAGAAACAGGAAGGAACCATAACCACGAGCAGATTGAACTTGGGGATGTTTGGTTGGTGAACGCTCTTGAGCCTTGGCCATCAAACCTTTATTCTGACAGTTGGGCTTTCCTAAATGGATGACGCCGATGGCTTAGACAATAAGAAACTGAGGGACTGGTAATCATAAATAAATCCTCATGGGGTCAGGATAGATGAAAAGACTTTTGGTTTCACTTGCAAAAAGCCTGAGGCAATTCTCAACTGTTCTCCACATGATTGTTCATAAAGTGCTGACATCCGCTGCAAAATGGAAGCGGACGTCCAGCTCAGGTATAAGGCCTTGTAACTGATCCATCAGTGCAAACAGCAGATTGACTGCCCAGCTGGGATGGCCTACTGACAAGGGTGCTGGGTTGTCCTTGAGATACAGTGACTCAGTGAACACGGTAACAGCACTTCTATGTATTTTAATCAATGTTTAAAGATGCTGCCAAAGAAATCTGGGGATATCCACTGAAGCTCCCAACCAGGAAGGATTGACAAATTGTTCATACTGGCCCCCTCCCTCCAAGTAAGGATTCTAAATATGTCTAGGTTTGGGTGGACACTACATTTGTCCTAAACCAAGATTTTCCCTGTTCCCAAGCAAACCATTAGGGGATTAGAGAAGCTGAGTACTATGTACAGATATCCTCATCAAATAGACAGTGAGTGGAGGTCACATATCATATGTGAGACTGGGCAAAAGAATATGACATTGAATAGAGGTTTCATCTCCCCCAATCCACAATTGGCAGGGTTAGTGGAAAGGAAAAATGGAAGATTAAAGCAGCTAAATTACTAACAGGTAAAAGCACTTTGGCTGGGTGAACTATAGTACTGTCCCAGGCTTTAACACATTTCAGTGATTAACCAGTAGGGCCTGTTGCCCTGTATGCCAGATTGGGGACCCCTGCTGAAACACCTAGTGCCACAAGGTATGGAAGTCATGGAAAACAGCCATTGCCCCAACTCTCATCGTGGGTCAATGTGCGAGGTTGCTGAGAACACCAAGTCCCATCACACCTGGGAAAGGAATTATCTACTGGAATTTGCAATGGGACATCCCTCCCAGATGGTAAATTACTTCGCACCCTGAGGGGGAACTACTCAATCTCCACAGAGATCCCATCATCCTGCTACAAACCAGACCTATTGAAATACACTATTCATGTAATGGAACTTGCACCACTGAAAGAGGGGAGATAGTAGGGGTCCTGGTCTGGTATATCCTGCCCCCATTCTGTCTCTTCAGACCTGAGCGTGCTACCTCCCCCAGCCAATATGCATGGTATTACAACCAGGTTGTTACTAAAGCCAGAACCTCCCTCTCCTCAAAGCCAGATGGATACATTCTGTTTTCCACTGGTACAGTCATCTGACCACCATGTTTGTCCCCTCCATTGGCCTGCAGGACAATATAGCACAAACAGAAGCTCTTTCTAAATTCAGCCAGCACACCCTAAAGTCAATAAGCTGATAAAGTCTGTCTTAACCGAACACTAAAATGTCTCTAATAAGATAAACCATACTCCAGAATAGAAGGAACTTGAACAGTATTACTGATCCACAGAAAGGCACCTGTGTCATTATCAACCAAATGTTGCGTGTTCATACTGAATCTGACAGTGGGTCACCTTTATGAAATCACATGAGGACACAACTGAATACCCTGAGTGATCCAACACCTAGGTTGGGGACTTAAGAAGTCACCAAGAGCCCAATGGTTCAGGGTTCTTGGTGGAAACAAAAATGCTATTTATTTTGGGATAATTACCTAAATCTTTGTTTTCCTTCTACATGTACCTATACTATTTCTGTGGCAGCTGGATAGCTGCCAAAGGAGCCATGCTCCTGAAATCCTTTGCTGACCATTCCAGGCAGTGCAGAAAAGGGTCATATAAGATAAGGCCACAAGGGGGCGCGTGGGTGGCTCAGTAGGTTAAAGCCTCTGCCTTCCGCTCAGGTCATGATCTCAGGGTCTTGGGATCAAGCCTGGCATTGGGCTCTCTGCTCAGCAGGGAGCCTGCTTCTTCCCTCTCTCTCTGCCTGCCTCTCTGCCTACTTGTGATCTCTCTCTCTATCAAATAAATAAAATATTAAAAAAAAAAAAAGATAAGGCCACAAGGTGTAGAATGTTGAAGGAAGTCATCAAGAGCCATGACAGTCAGCTGACCTCATAGCTGACCCCAGGAGCCCCCTCTTCTGTCCTTGGAATGTATGTTCTGCCATCCATTCCCTTCATATATTTCACACACACCCACCCACCTACCCTCTGATAACAATCAGTCTGTTCTCTGTAGTTAAGGGTCTATTTTATTTGTTTGTTTTGTTTCTTAAATTCTACATATAAGTGAAATCATATGGTATTTGTCTTTGACTTTTGCTTAACATTATACCTTCTAGATGATCGATCCATTTTGCTGCAAATAGCAAGAGTTCCTTCTTTTTCATGATTAATATTCCATAATATATCTGTAATCATCTATCAGTAGATCCTTGGTCTGCTTCCATATCTTGGCTATTATAAATAATGCTGCAGTAAACATAGGGGCACATGTATCCTTTTGAATTAGTGTTTTTTAATTCTTTGGGTAAATACCCAGTAGTAGAATTACTGGATCATAGGGCAATTCGATTTTTAATTTGTTGAAGAACTTCCATACTGTTTTCCATAGTGGCTGCACAGGTTGCATCCCATAATAGGAACTGTTTAAAGGATACAGCCTTGAGATAGTGATGTGGTGTTGAAACCATCTGGACAGTATATATAACTAAACCCAGTTAAGACTTTAATATAAACCTTTAAGATTATGGCAGGCAGGTGCAGAGATCTACTTGTCTTCCTACACCCAAGACAAGACTTTTATGTAAGTCTCCTTGCTTATTAGACAAACCATCTACCAACATGGAGTACCTGCCTCTTTCATCCACCTCTTCCTGCCCTCTGTGTCGGGGGGCCAGTTTCAGATTCCACCTAGGAAGCTCACAGGGTTGCCGCCCAATGAGGGGCTTGTCCAGATCGCTCATGCACAATGAGGTGAAATGGCTTTTTGTAGTTAAGGATACCTGGGGAAGGAGGCTGCTGAGGAGCCCTCTTCAGAGCCCTCTTCAGGTTCCAGAGCCTGTTTATGTTTAGGGTCCCTGAGCAGAGGTGTTCTCATGGGAGACTTAGTCAATTAATAAAGAGGTGTCACAGTCTCAGAAAAATTTGTCTCCCATTGTCTGCAGTGTCCAGTTAAACTAGAAATCCTCCCAACTGCCATTCTGTGACAGGTCTAGGATAAGCTTGGATAGCCTTTTGTCCATCACAGAGTGTTTTTCCCTCTTGATACAGGTCATGCCCTAAATAATGGACTGTGTTCTGGCAGAATTATAATTTATCTCTTGAAACTTTATGTCCCTTTTCTTCCATGGCTAGAACAAGCAAATGGAATCTTTTATAGGCTTCTCTTCTTTTCCTTTCTCTGAACAAAACAAGATATCATCCACATATTGTATCAGAACTAAATTACAAAGAAAATTTAGATCTTTTAACCTCTTGATTGAGGACCTGAAAGGATTAGGAAGAGGCTTCAGTGAGTCTCTGGGGCATGGCTGTCAGAGGCACAATTATCCTCCCCAAATCCAAGCTTCAAAGTAACTAAAAAATGTAGAGCAAAAATCCACGTCAGTGAAGCAAGAGACTTCAGGAAGAATTGATGGCAGGATGGCATTTGGGCTAGGCACCACAGGGAAGCTCTGTTGATGGCCTTGAGATCTTGAAAAAACCAATATCCTCATCCATTTGGTTTATTTACTGGTGGAAAGGAGTGCAGGGTATGAGAAGACTTTCTCTAAAAGGTTTTAAACCATAAGTTTGAGCCTTTTCTTTGTTTCTTGTTTCATGTGACATTGGGTAAATTTGGGTAACCATTCTATAAAATACATCTGAATTTTGATAGGTTCTACTCAAACTAATTTATCTCTGTCAGTGGAACTCACAGCCCATAGAGTATCACCAACACTGACAAGATCTTGATCAGGGCCATGTATCAAACATGGAAGAGGAGGCAAATGTGTATCCAGAGAAGACACTTGACTTTGAATGAAGGAGTCCCCTGGGACCTCAGGAAATAGTCCTCTGGTGTAGATTTAATATTACACTTCCACAGCAGAGCAAGTCTCTCCCTGTTAAGTTACCAGGAATCACAAAGCAGGAAGTAACCTTTGTCAGTCAGATGCCCAAGTGTTACAGTTAAAGACTGGGAAATGGTAAATATCTGTGACCACCTTGTGTTATGTTAAAATGAGAAAGACTTGAGCAAAGGACTCTTGAAGTTAAATGCAGAAGGAATAGCACCCCCATCTATCAGGAACAAGGAGGTGGACTATCTATACTTATAGTTAATTATCTTGCATGTTTAAGGGTATATAGCAGGATATTGGATGCTTTGAATCTTGTGATTTTTCTTTGTCTCGGCTTTTCCTTTGTACAATTGGATAATCGTTATTCCAATGTCCCTTCTGCGTACAGTGTCTACAGTGTCCTTGTCAGCAGGTGATTGGTGGGAACTGGGCCGGATGACTATTGGGTCCTAAGGGCGTACCTCTATTCTAGGTTCTGTTGTTTTTGTTCTGAAGTCCTTCCCACATACTCTGCCAGGTGCTGGAGTTCAGGTAAAGGGCTGCTTCTATTCTATCTTCTGTTTTTGGATTAGATCTCCAATTTCAGTTGAATTCCACTGACAAAATGAGCTGAAAGGCTCATCCTTACACATCAGCACCTTCTTTAAGTCTCAAATGTTGATGAAATGTGTTTTCTAGTCTATCCTTAAAATCTTCTGTATTTTTATCTTTTCTCTATTTACATTATACAGTTATAGTCCAATATAGTCCATGTTTCAGGCATGGCTTTTAGGAGGATTTGCCCTAATTTACAGGCTTTTTTCTTGACCTTCTGGTTTATTGTGGAAAGAGGGACTTTTGTGGGTCTCTTTCCAGGTTTATCCAATCAGCTTTTGCCATCCAGGCTTTAGCATCTGAGGTTCTGATCAATATGTCTACACATTTGTATTGGTCAAGTAACTATATTAGTCAGCTTTCTTTAGTAAAACAGAATCAATAGTGGTGTGTGTGTGTGTGTGTGTGTGTGTGTGTGTGTGTGTAAAGAAATTTATCTTAAGGAATTGGCTCATACAATAATGGAGGCTGGCAAGTCCCAAAATCTTCAGGGAGGGTCAGCACACTGGAGACCCCAAGAAGAACCCGTGCCGTACTTCAAGACCATCTGCTATAGCATTCCCTCTTGCTGGAAGCAGGTAGATTTTGCATTCTATTCAGGACCAAAACTTATTGTGTGAGGCTCATTAAGGTGGGCAATCAGCAATCTACTTTATTTAACATCCTCCAATTTAAATGTTAAGCTCACCTATAAACACTCTCATAGACACATCCAGAATAATGTTTAACCACATATCTGGGCAATTCAGCCGAGTCAGGTTGATACATAAAACCACAGTAATCCTGGGTCATATATATCCAAAAGAATACTAAATTCTTCTGTGAATAACTAGCCTTGTCTGGATTTATGAAACCCTTAATTATAACACTTAATTCAGCCTGGGTCCAAAAGTTAAACTGCATTTGCCTACATACCTGGCTTATGGATGGGATGGATCTTTAAAGGCAATAGGCATTCTGAGGTCTTAGGAGAGCTGCCAAGATAAATCAAGGGGTCCAGACAAAGGAAATGGAGGGACTAGCAGGAGAAGTGCAGAGGGACAGAGATCAGAAGGATGGGAGGTAAAAAGGGAACTGGATATAGGAATACAACTACAGGGTAAGGAGAAGAGGATTTACCAAGGAAATTGGTCTAGCTTCTTGTCACTCAGGTTTATCAAATTGTGCATTAGATTTGCCCCAAGAATCTCTCAGTGAAGAAAGTTTTGAATCAGAATTTCTTTTGGTGGCCCTTGTATACCAATCAAGACATGCCCACTGTCCTGAGAAATATCATCACCTTTGTTCCCCAAATGATAGTGACCAAAGCACATTAGTCCAGATACAGACCCCAAGTATGAATGGATATAAAGCTCACTGCGGTCCCACACACACTGGCCCTGTGGCTTCAGTCATGATGCCCCCATGTTCTCCAAGGCTAGCCTATCCCATCACACAAGGATTCACTCAAGTGCACTTCCTTGTAATCCCTGTGCTGGTACGCTTCCTCAATCTCCGCCCCCACCCCTCAACACCCTCTCATCGCCCAAAAGATGCATATTCTTTCTTCACTGAACCCTCAAAACGTTATTGCTGTAGATCATGCACACACAGGTCTATCTCCCCCAGACAGTGATAAGCCTTGAGGACAAGGCATGTCTCTATATTATTCTTCTATCAACTACAGTCCCAATCCCAGAGCCTTAATACAGTAGGCATTCAACGAACTGCCTGCTCACATCTGTAGCTGATAAATGGACATCACCCTAAAGCCCCACCACCTTGTTCCTAAGTGTGTGCCCATGAGGAATAAAGGTCTTTTGTTTGCCAAAAGCCATGGACAAAAATTTCCACAGAAGTCATAAGCACTGCAAACTAGAACCGATTCAAATGTCCACCTACAAGGGAATGGACAAATACATTACGGGATATTTATATAATGGAGTACTGTCCAGCAATAAAAAGGAATAAACCAATTTACACACTGCAACATGGTGGATCTCACCAACACTCATAAAGCAAACTAAGTTGTACACTAAAAAAATATACTGTATTATTCTGTTTATATGAAGATCAAACCCGGAAAACCTACACTATGGTGAGAAACACAAGAACAGCATTTATCTTGTGGGAAGTAGGTGGTGTAGGCTGGGAAGGGACATGAGGGATTCTCCTGGGGCCTGCAAACTTTCTACATCTTGAGCTGGGTTTTCATTACACAGGGGTACAACACTCAAGTTCTGCACCCTTCATGTTTGTCATGGCCCGTGGTGTGTTGGCAAATGTTTAACAACCAGCTGTCTAGGCAGAAAAGCTCTTCTTTGCAATATTTGCCAAATCCTGTAGTATAAATATTCCCAACCAAGGCCACTTTCAAGCTCCCAATGAGATGTTCACCAACACAGGAGGAGTGGTAGATACAACAGATGTAAATGCCCTCAAGAACACAGATACTATGAAATGTAGTAAAACAAATAGGAAGTGATAAGTTTTGAGTGTTTATTACCACTGTTTTTAATATAAAATTTAATTGTAAATTTAATATAATTTAATTTTTAATAATGGCTGTGTTAACAGCCAGTCCCAAGATTCCTGAAAATTTAACAATCAAGCATCAGGAGCTGATACACACTGGCTCTGGCATCCACTGGTTATTTTTCAATTAAATTATTTACAAAAGCAAAAGAAAACAAAGCTCTGTTTGCTCTAGAACTGAAAGAACAAAGGGAAAACCAGAGATAAAGAAACTAGTAGTCAGCTCTTGCAGGGGAAGGGGTGGCATGCAATGAAGTGAGTAAGTCAGGAATGACAGCGAGAGACTTGCTTTATTTTTTTTTTTTTTAAGTAGGCTCCACACCCAATGTGGGACTTGAACTCACGACCCTGTGATCAAGAGTCGTGTGCTCTGCAGGCTGAGCCAGAGGCCTGCCCCTAGAAATCTGGTTTAAATTCCAGATTGTCCTCTTCCATCCAGTCCAACTTGAATGGTGTCTTGACATCTCTGAGCCTCGAACTCACCATGCATGCAGTGAGAGTAGCAAGCCTTGTTCACAGAGCTGCCTCGTGAAGCCAGATGAGGTCACCTTATCCAGTTATGTGACCCCAGCTGGCCCACGTGTGCCTCATAAGGACTGGCTATTCACCTGACCAATTATCTGTAGCAACTAAGATGAGAGGGATCATGCCTCTAGAACAGCAATCAGCCCAAACTTTTAAACACATGCATGTCAAATATTCCCTGCTGTCCCAGAAATTTTAACCCAATATTTTGAGATCCAAATATCATCTTTCAGACAGTCCTGTGAACTGTCTTGAAACAACATAAAATCCCTCTGTAAGACATGTGCCAATGTTTTCATGAGGAGCACAGAAGAAGATCTGCATTCCTCAAGGTGGCTGGTGCTGCTGAGTGACTGTCTGTTGCTATTGGCAGTGGCCACAGTGCTAGACAGCCAAAGCAGGCCTGGCTGTGTGCTGAGCAGGTGACAACATAGCACAGCCAGCAGCATGAATGACCCTAATGATGAGGGCACAGAAACCCAGGTCATCGATGCTGTAAGGCCAGCCACGGGCCAGGGCCTCAGTGTCATTGTCCTTTAATGAAATGCACTGATTTCCCTGAGCCTCTGCGTGGCTACTCCTCTTGCCTGCACCTGCCCATGTTGTTCCATCATCTTCCATCTCATAAATATAGTGAGGATAATGCTGCCTACTTTCTACTGTTAATCTTCCTGAGAGAGACCTTCCTCACTGCAAAATGGCAATTTAATGACTGTGTCTAAAAGAGAGAAGTAGCCATCACAGTGGGGAGAGGACAGGGCCCTGGAAGGGTTCTGGGCATTTCAGGCAGAATCCTACCCAGCTCTGTTGCCAAATTATGTCACAGTGACATTCAGGCTGGAGGGGCTGGGATGCAATGAAACACCAGGATTTTCCTGTCCGGGAAAAGAAAGATGCCTGATAAAATAGCTTTGGCTGTACATGGAAGCAAATGTCCTTTATCATATTAACATACTAAAAATTAAAGTCTCATGACAACAAAATAAAGCCCTCATGTACCATGTACTGGCCATCCTTATACAGTGAACCTCTGAAGGCAGGCAGCCTGCTGCTCAGAAAGGCAGCGGATAAGCAAGCAAACAGCACATTTAGGCACCATCGAGAAAGATAATTGGACATTTGCTTAATGGCTACCATTTCTATTTCTGGCTCATGGATGCTTTTTCTATTTTTTTTTTTCAGCAGAAAAACCAACAAGGGCTCCCCCTGAGCAACAGTAGGGCAGGCACATGATGACATTCCCACACCAACACCAGCCAACTGGAAGCAGCTGCCTGGAACACCATTGGGAAGGGTTCTGAGGCAGGCAGTGTGGCAAGAGGAAATAGGGTGATAAAGTAGCAATCTTCAGACCGTAAGTTGGTTGAGGCGCTCACATGAGGGTGTCTGTTAGCCTGGGTCCAAAGGGCAAGACCAGTGCCTTTATCTGGGAATTCAAAGGCCTCCATAGCTGTGACCTCATTCAACCTTCGGACTTCCTCTCACAATGTGGCCGCCTCGCTGCCCCTCTCAGACTGTTTGAGGAGCACTTGAGTTACTGCAAAAGTGAAGATGGTGGAACATGTCCAAGACAAGCTCAGTCAGAATGTCTAGACAGGGTGGCCCAGACACCTACATGGGAATAAATGCTGGATCGATCTGAAGTTGACCATCATTGGGCACCCAATGACAATGCAAGCATCATGAGAGAGGGACTTTGCTTTGTTCAATGCTGTCTCAGCTGGGGTCTGTTGAATATTTCTAAAGGAAGAAAGGTATCTCTCCAGTTGATAATTCTCTAGTTTTTACTATGAAGTGTTTGCAATCAGGTTAGAGCTACCAATTGCATTACACCCATTTTCCACCTCCACCTCCCCCACACTGCCACTGTCTCAGGGAAGACATCACTTATCCATCACAACACTCATTTCTCCAACTGACCAAACAACACAACATAGCATTCCAGGCCACCACGAAAATCTGAGAGAGAGATTTTCCAACCAAGATACAATGATTTTCCAGGTCCCTTTCTGTTTCAAAACCACTGGAAGTTTGAATGAGGCTCTGAAATGGAGCCAGCCACAAGCAGACACTACCAAGTGGCAGCCTTCACACAACTCTGATGCGTGAAGTGTCTGGGGCTTCACCATGAAAACGATGCTTCTTGGTCTTTGCAACAGAATGCAGACAGTGAAGTGCATGGATTCAGATAAAAGCAAGTGACCACAGAGAGCCATTCCACCTGGCTTGGGTCGTGTCTCCTGTAGAGATAAGTTTACATGATGGAGAATCTTCTGCCAAGAGATCAAGGCAAGTGAGCACACATGCTGATCCCAGATGTTTGCTCAACATCCCCTGACAGCCTGGACTCTAATGTGCTAGGGATACTGTAGTGAGCATGACAGAAAGCTGTGGCCTATAGAGGGAGAAACAAAAGCTCTAACTGATTCCATGAAATGCAATGGCTTAAGTGGGAAGCCTACAAAGAGGTGATCAGTCAGCACGCCAGCTATCAAACCTTTATGGTCATTTACTATTTGCTTCCTTAGGCTCTTAGCTTTATTTGTAATAGCAACTTACATGAGGAGGAAAAGACTCTACTTTGGGGTGAGATTGGTTCTCCTTTCAGCCTACCCTGTGAAACTGGGCTCATATTGTCTTCTCCCACTGGTTTTCTCTCCAGAAAATAAGAGTGAGAGTGTCCGTTTCCTGAGCAACTGAGAAAATCCATGCACATAACTAGTGGAAAACCTTATAAAATGCACTATCCTTCCCAAAAGACTAAGATCACTTAAAACTAATGGTGTATCAAGGAGATATTCAGTAAAGCAGGGCTAGAATATAGAAAATCAAGACATGGGGAAGAAAGGCATAAGTACAAATGGGCATTAAGAGGTCAAGCAGGAAACCTGCTGAGGTAGCAGTGTCCTGGTCTTAATCATCCCGTGTCCCTGACATTTGGGAGAGGACATGATATCACAAAAATGTACACCAAATGAATGGCATCCAAATACGAAGAAGAAAGAGATTTTGACAACATGTCCAGACCAGGAAAGGCCATTCTCCTTCCAAAGGAAAGCAATTTCATAGATCTCGTGGAGGGTAGCTTTGCCTCCACAGGTGTCTGTGTTTGCACAGCACTCCACAATGGCAAATGGGAGTGGGAATGTCTAGAACTCTACAGATAGCTGCAGAAGGTTCAGCATTTTACAGTCTGAACCAAGAACAGTGGTGGAAAGGGGATTCCTGGTTTGTCAGAACTGACCCAGGACAGCAAACTGTGAGCAGCCATGATGCTACAGGGTATCAGATTTTTCACAGCAACCCTTAGAGCAAATTTTGTTTCATAATTGCTTAGAGGAATGAAGTCGGAGGCAAGTACATTGTGAAGGGGTGATGTGAAGGGCCTTATGCAGGGCTAGAAAGCAGGAGGAAGAGACGATCATCAAGGCTCCTGTCTCCTGACTGTGCTTTCTCCCCAGTCCCACCTCCCACTAGATACAATCTTCCAGGTATTGACCATGGTTCTAGAACTGTGAAGGTGAACAGTTGGTAAACAATCCCAAAATCTCACATGCATGGTCATTTAGCATAGAGTCTCCTGGTGGACACTACACCCATTGGGCCTGATTTTCTGGGCTTCCAGGATGGCCCTGACTCACATGTGATCTAAACATAAGGATATTGTTCAAATAACTGGACTGTTCTCCTCAAAAATGTCAAAGTGATGAAAGACAAAGACTGAGAAACTGCTCTAGAGGAAAAGAGACAGCAAAGGATAAATGAACACAACACACCCTCATGCTTGGATCTAGGTGGAGGAGAAAGGCTGATAATGAGCATAGTCCAAGACATTGGCTTTACTAGATAATAGTATTATTTTTTAAAAATTTTCCATTAATCTGTGTGTCTATTTTGTGCCAGTAAACCCATGTATATATGGTCAATTAATCTATGGCAAAGGAAGCATAAATATACAAGTGGGAAAAAAGTCTCCTCAGCAAATGTTGCTTGAAAAACTGGACAGTTACATGTAAAAGAATGAAACTGGACCACTTTCTTATACCAGACACAAAAGTAAACTCAAAATGGATTAAAGACCTAAATGTGAGATAGAGAAACCATAAAATTCCTACAAGAAAACATGGGTAGTAATTTCTTTGACATTGGCAGTAGAAACATTTTTCTAGATATGTCTCCTCAGGCAAGGGAAACAAAAGCAGAATTACACTATGGGACTACACCAAAAGAAAAAGTTTTGCACAGAGAAGGAAACCATCAACAAAATAAGAAAAGGCACCTAATGAATAGAAGATATTTTCAAATGATACATTCAATATGAGATGAATATCCAAAAACTATTTAAAAACTTGTACAACTCAACATTAAAAAATTACAAATAATCTGATTTAAAATGGGCAGAAGAAAAAAAATTGACATAGGATATGAATAGACATTTTTCCAAAGAAAACCAAGTGTTGACAGGGATGCAAAGAAAGAGGAACCTTCTTACACTCTTGGTGGGAAATGTAAACTAGTGCAGCCACTGAGGAAAAGAGTATGGAGTTTCCTCAAAAAAAAAAAAAAACAACACAATTTAAAATTAGAATTACTGTACTACTGGGTATTTTCTCAAAGAAAACAAAAACACTAATTTGAAAAGATATATGCACCTCTGTGTTTATTGTAACATTGTTACAATAGCCAAGATATGTAAGCACCCATGTGTCCACTGACCAATGAATGGATAAAGAAGATGTGATATATATAAATATTATGGAATATTATTCAGCCATAAAAAGAATGAGCTCTTGCCATTACAATAATATGGAGGGACCTACAGGCCATAATGCTAAGTGAAATAAGTCAGAGAAAGAAAAATAACACATTATTTCATTTATATGTGGAATTTAGAAACAAAACAAAGAAAAAAAATAGATGAATAGTAAAGCAGACTCTTAAATACAGAGAACAAATTGGTGGCTCCTAAAGGGGAGGTGGGTAGGAGGATAAGTAAAATACAGGGAATTTTTTTCTTCATTTTGATTTTTATTTTTCCTCTAGCTACAATGCCTTAGTGCTTTCTCCTTGTTCTTCCTCACTTTGTTCACTTAACTCCTGGCTGACATTTCATCAACAGAAATTCCAGTGATTGCCACATTCATTGCATAACACAAAAGTAGTCATGGGCTCATCAGCACTGCATGACTGCACCTGGTTTTAGGTACTGTGCTTCTTGTATTTGCTGCGCTGGAAGAAGTCAGTGGAGGTGCCACCAGTCTTGGTTATCTGGCGCTGACAGGTAACCTGTTGGGTCATGGCATGCCTCAATTCCCTCAGTTCATCAGTGACCATTTCCTCTGCTATCCTTTCGGCAATGAGTCCAGCAGAGATGCCCCCCGCCCCAAGCACATTCCTCCTCAGGCTAGGGTTCCTAGGTCCTTGAGGTTACTGATTCAGCCATGTACCAAATTCCATTACTCCATGTCCATGCTCTTGAACTCCTGGTAGATATCATCTTCAATTTCTGACGCCATCTTGTTACAGTCACCTCGATAGTCCTTGTAATCATCATTGGTCTTCAAGGCTGCTGAGAGCATCTCCACGCATTTGTCCCTCACAGAGTCCCATATGAGATAGCAGGGCACTAGGAGGAAGAATGGAGGGAAGGGTTTGAGGGGCTGCTGGGGGTTTTGGGACTCTCTGCTTTTGCTTTGCTGCTGTTTGATTTTCTACCAATGTCCTTTTTGGAAAGAAGTTGGCTGAAGGCTTGGAGTCCACAGAGTCTCTTCTGTCTTTAAACTCTTCCCTTATTTTTTTCCTTGGTGGAGAAAGGCCTGCCTCTGGCTTCCAGTCAGAACAGTCAAGCCCTTTTTCCTTCCCCTTCCTCTCTTTTATTCTCCTTTGGGGGGCCCAAGTGAGTGTAGCAGCTGCTTCCAGTTGTTTTTTTTTTTTAAATATTTTATTTATTTGACAGAGAGAAATCACAACTAGGCAGAGAGGCAGGCAGAGAGAGAGGAGAGAGCAGGCTCCCTGCGGAGCAGAGAGCCCAATGCAGGGCTCAATCCCAGGACCCTGAGATCATGACCTGAGCCGAAGGCAGAGGCTTTAACCCATTGAGCCACCCAGGCGCCCCCTGCTTCCAGTTTTTGATGAGGACTTTGGCCACGGACACTACCTATTTGTCTGACTGGAACTTGCAGATTTCATTAATGGTGACTCCAATCCTGGTTGTCTGGAGTAGCTGGATGGACATCTGACAGTTTCTCAGCTTCTTCAGAAAGTCAAGGGCCCCTTCCATGTTCTTTCTGGCTGCATCTTTGCCAGCTTTATGTCAGTCCTTAGCAGCTCCTCTTCCTCACCCATGTTAGTGCACAGTGCCAGGTGAGGTAAACTAAAATAAAAGGAATTAAGAGTACACTTAACTTGATGAGCAGTTGATGAGTAATGTATAGAATTGTTGAATCATTATATTGTATACCTGAGACTAATAAAACACTGTACATCTATTATACTTCAATAAAAAATGTTACTACTGAATTTTGATAATTATACTGTGAATAAGAATGTATATGCTCTTGGGAACATATACAGAATGTTTAGGAGTAAAGGTCACAAGGATTCCAACTTTTGCTCAAGTGGGTCAGAAAAAAAATGACATTAGATATGCACACAGAAAATGGTGTGGCAAATGTCAACAATGGTAAATGAGGGTAAAGGGTTTTATATGAGTTCATTATCCTAAACCTGCAACTTTTCTGTAAGTCTGAAATTATGTCAGGATCAAAATATACAAAAGAAAAAGGAACTAGGCTGTCCAGATCTGGCAAGACCTCACCAAGACTGGATAATCACCTCCAGCTATGTACCCTTCGGGGAAGCCAGGTCCAAGGAAAGTTACATGGAGGCATGCAGCACTCCACCCTCTATCCCACATCTGCCTTACCTCTGATAAAACGTTGTTCGTTGGCTAATTAAATAAGGAATTCAATCTAACACTCCTTTGTAAGTGTGTATGAGTGTGTAAGAGTATAAATAAGAATGTGTGAGTGTGTGTGCATGTGTAGGTTGTGTGTTAGTGTTCTCACAACTCATCCCTCATCTCAGATACAGTGGAAATAGACCCTTGAGGTATTGCAGCCCATGGACTTCCCAGAAAAAGAGCCATAGAAGGACCACAGTGGCCACTTCAAATATATACAATTATATTTTTCAATTATTATTTAATAGGTTGGGAGAAATGAAAAAATAAAAATAAGAGGGCCACAGTGAAGACACTTCTCTTCACTGTCCTACCCTCACAGTTCTAGTATCTCCATGTTCAAGGATCAGTCAAGTTCATACCAGGACCATATTAACTAGATCTGAATGATGTTTGTTTGCCATGTCCATTAATGATAGATTTTTAGTAGTATATTCCATCGTGTGGGTTAACTACTTCCCAACTCGTGCTCAGTGTTGTCTTTACGAAGCCTTGTGTCCAAACAACGCTGAGCCAGACCATCCCCCTCCAGTCCCCATCTCAGGAACTGGCCCCAGCCTGTGGAACCCTGTGTCTAGAGCTCAGTCCCTGCTGCCATAACTGCTGCAGGCTGCACCAATGGCTTCTGTCCCTTCCTTGCCTGGGAACACAAAGGGGCAGCACCCCAACTCCACCCACACCTCGCCCCTCTAAACTCACTCCAGGATTACCCAGTTGATGAAGCATTAGGGAATCTGATTCATACATAGTTCTTTGAAAATTTGGAGTGATAATGCATGGCGGGGGGGGGGGGCAGTGTCAGGGATGGGCGGGACTTTTACCCATGGATGATGGGAGGTATAGGTCCATTTTTCTCCTATCCTTCTCCAGAGTCAACAATGAAGAGGCACAGAAACTTCTAAAGGCCTCTCTGAACATGCCAGGCACACCCAGGAATCAGCTGGCATAACTCCTTTTCCCTCCCCACTTTTCCTGCCTCACCCCACCCAATTCCCTCACTTCCTAAGGATTGCACTCACAATAAAAGGGAGCACATACTCTATATGTCTCAGGCTCTATTTTCTGGGGAGGCCAGGATAAGCTAAATTCCACTGAAAGCGAGTAGAAGTAATATCAGAACCGGGAGGATGAATTCACACTGAAGGTCACCACCATGGGACAGAGGAAATGAGCAACGGGGTACCCAACTAAACTTCTGCCTGGGTATGAAAAGAGCACATCCCTTGAAGCGTACAGCAGGAGCTGTGACTCCCCAGCAAACATGTACCTGACTTCCTGCTTTCTTGGATGTTATAAAAATGACAGGTGATATACAGATGCAAGTGCAGTTATGAGGATAACCCATGAGCCTCCAGTCTTCCAAAACATGTGACTTCCTCCATGAATTCTGGCCCATACAAACTCAGGGCTCAGCAAAGATACCATCCAAAACCACTGGTTGAAGGGGATAAGTTTAAATTGGATTTTATGAAAAAGAATTTAGATCAGTCATTTGAATGCTAAATCATAAAATTAGAGAGAACTCAAGTTATTTTTATCATACCTTGGGAGCTGAATATTTTGACATATTAATCAGTTCTCTAAAATGGCATTTACATCAAAATTGTGGCTACTTTTGATAAAACTCTGTCCCTGTTGTTACAGTATAATCTCAGGTAAGCTAGGTGAGACAAGGATGCCACTGGTGACTTATGTCTCGTGCACCATCTACCATCTACTTGCTGGGGGTTGTCCACCCACCTTGAATGGGAAAAAAATAAATCATCCATTCCCAAGAAAACTTTCTTAGAAAAGTTTCCATAAAGTCAGTAAGGCCCTGCTCTCCCTGCAGATCTGTGGAGCAGAGGTTCCTGCAGCTGCTGGAGGGGCAGAACCTGGTCATTGGGTGATGGTCCCAGGAGCCTGGCAGAGCTGGACATACTGCGGCTAGGTTCTGTCTCCATGCAGGTTGCCAGTGGAAACGAAGGTCACAGCTCCTGGGCTGGCATCATCTGCTCTGCTCTGTTCTTCAGTCACAGGCTGACCTGTCTCAGAAGCCAGCCAGGCCAACACCACACACCACTAGCCACAAGAAAAGCGAGAAAAGAAGCCATAGTTCTTATGGGCTGTTTTGAACGAGGTCTGCAGATCATGCCCCTCTGTTTCATACTCAAGTTCAGAACAAAGAGAGATATGCTAATTACCAATTTCAAAACCAAACGAGATCTATCAAATGCCAAATGTGACATACCAACCCATCCACATCATCAGAAATTAAATGTCTGCTTATAACCGATACAGCTGGTCTTGAGCCGTGTAGCCAAGGAGCACGGAAATAGGGGCTTCCCAATTCTGTGCCCTAGCAGAGGCAGACATCAGGGTCTAGAGGTGACCCCTACCTAACGGTGCATTAACAGTCAGGCTGTGAGTACTGCGGTGGTCAGGGGAGGGCTTCTGGGTGGCAACCTGCACATCTGCTGCAGTCACCTTTGTTTCTTTGCACCCATTCTACTGGGAAAGCTAGACACTGTCACACTCACCTCCTGGGCAAAGCTACCACTCTCTACTGCCCGCATGGTGGTCAAGGGAAGGACTTTTGTCCATCTCATCAGTCTTAGATGTTCCTCTTACCAGCCTCCTGGAGACCCATCCTCCTATATTCTTCCCTTAACACTCAATTGCTTACCTTCTCATACCCATGACCACAACAATAATGTGACCAGAGCCATTAAATAATACTTAAAGCCATGTAGGTATCTATCTGCATTTTTTGTTGCTTTGCCTGGAATGTTCTTCCTCTAGATGACTTCAGTGTTCCCTCCTCCAACTCTCCCTCCTCCATCATCACTCCCTTTCCTTTTCCCTAGTTATTCTCAGCACCTAACATCCTGCACATTTTACTGATTTGTCTTGTCTACACACCTTCTCCTTTTTCACTGGAATGAAACCCTTCATGACAGGGATTATTGTTCATTTATCTTACTATTTTGTCCCTAAGCACCCAAAAAAGTTCCTAGCACATAGGAGCTAGCTAATATATATTTATAAAATAAATGGATACATTGTGTATAAATGAAAAAGGCAGCTTAATGTGCCACATGATCAAAGCCAACTTGTTAGCCCAAAGGAGATTTTAGGGATGTGTCTCAATGCCAGTCCCAGCCCAGCGAGAGGTGTGCCAAGTGTGAGTCCAACATTACCTAACCAGGTGACTCTCAAATGTGTTGGAAGAACAATCACTTCGCCGTCTGAGCTCCAGCTTTCACTTTCAACAACTGGGAAGTTAGGAAGGGTCATGGTTCTACAAACTGTTTTCCAAGTGCCCTGGGGTTTTATGGTGCATCCACCGTGGGCAGGAGAGGGACGTGGTCTTGATAGTCTGCACTCAGCCCTCACATGTGAAAAAGGAAACAGGGACGAGGAATGTGACTGGCATCTATTAAATATCCTGTGAACATTAAAGAATTTTACATACATCTCATTTAGTCCCCACAACAACGTTGTGGCTCAGAGACATTTGTTCATGAGAACTGAGGCCTCAAGAGGCTTGCTTACCAAAAGCAGGAAGACCTGCCTTTGCATCCACTCCTCCTGATCATGAGGGATGATGACTATAACCACCAGAAACCTGAATGTCCTACAGGGCCCTTGACTGGTCTGTGGAACCACCCCTACCAGGGACTCTGCTCTGGGGTCATTTCCTAGTCTGCCTCAGACAGATCGCAGTATCTGGGACCTCTGCTGTTTGGTGTAACTCCTGAAGCAATTCTAGGGGAATGAATGGGTGTGTTTCTCCCTTTACCTCTGCCTGTGCAAGGAAAGCAGTGTGCACCCGTCCAGCTCTAAGTAAGGCTCCTGTAGAGCATCCCACCCACTCAGGATAGCCAGGAACATATCGTTAGATTATGGTTTCTCCTATCAGCTACTGCTGGACAAAATCCTGGCTTTGAGACACCAGAAAAACCATCAGAATTAGATGTACAACTTCCATTTCAATAAAGGGAAAGATATGAGAAAGAATAATTTATATGTCACTTTTGGTTTTGAACCTAAGGAATTAAATTGCTTCAGGCTTCTTGAATACAGCTGTTTATGTTAGCATTCTTGTAATAAAGAATGTAGTTCAGCCACATAGGCTAGCTTGGTACTGCAACTCCCATCCCTCATTGAAGAAAATATTTGAAAAGGTCTAGATTCTGTGGGGTGACTACAGAGCACTAGCCCAGCCTGATCACAGATTGTGTTTTTTCAGCTGTGACACTTTCTACCCAGGGACCTTTGCTCTGTCCCAATGTTTCCTTGGTCTTGCTACTCTGTGACTGCTCATTATAGGCCCTCCCACAGGGATTCTCTCCATGCTCCCAGGTCTTACTCCATATGTTCCAGTTACTAGTGCAGCACAGTAAATCATCCCAAAATTAATGATGTGAAGCACTGTTTCATTATGCTCACAGACTCTGTGGGTCAGGACTTCAGAAACTGTTTAACAAGGACAAGTTGTCTCTGCCCTACAAAGTCTGGGGCTCCAGGTTCAGGAGTCAGAGGAATGCAGGTGTTGGCTTGTGTGAGTCTGCACTACAGAGGTAAGGGCAGGCCACTGACAATGTATGTCATAATGTGGTCCCCAAAACTACATTAAAGACCAAGCGTATTACATTAACGAGACATGAAAAGTCTGGGAAAGAATGTCATAGCCAATGTCATAGTCACAAATTATTAGGCACTTGTCTGTGGTAAAGTGTATCAGTCAGGAGGTGTGGCTATAAGCAAGCAAAATCCATTTTGCTTTAAGAGAATTCACTGGGGGGTGCTTCAAAATGGTGAGTAGAAAGGTCCTGAAATTACCTCCTGTTATGTTGGACACGACAAAGTTATAACTATATATGGAATAATTTCCTCTGAAAACTAGATTTTCCACAACCAAGAGACAAATGCTTATGAAAAAACAAACAAAACAAAAAACAACACCCCAGGGGTGCCTGGGTGGCTCATTTGGTTAAGTGTGTGACTCTTGATTCCAGCTCAGGTTATGATCTCAGGGTTGTGAAATCAAGACCTATGTTGGGCTCTGTGCTCAGTGGGGAATCTGCTGGAGATTCTCTCTCCCTTTCCATCTCCCTCTACACCCCTCCCATTCACTCTCTCTCTTCTTCTTTTCTCTCTCTCTCTCAAATAAATAAATCTTAAAAAAAAAAGAAAGAAAGAAAACACAAAACCCACCCATATGCAGTAACCCACAATCAGGGCATCTCCAAAACACAGAACTCTTCTCTGAGAAGTAAAGTGTCTGTGCTCCACATCAGACAAGCCAACCCCTAGATCCTGCATAGGAGACGAAAGATCCCAGAATGACGGGCTTTGGAAACCAACAGGGATTACATCCAGGATAATCACAGAACTATAGAAAATGGAGATCCTGTCCTTAAAGGGTTCATGCACAGACATATCTGCTCCAGGACCCAGCACAAAAGCACCTAGAACATATGTGAAGACACCTAGAGCATATGTGAAGGTGACTCACTTAATAATCTTATGGCATCTGCCAAGAAGGCAGGATCTTGTAGAAATTACTCTCTCCAGAGATACAGATAATGGCTGGCACCATTTTGTGACCTCATTCTAACTTGCTAACACAGGTGCTTGTTAGTGCCATTTTGGAACTCTCCCTCAAACTTGTTAGCACTAGAGGGCAAGCCCCACTGAGAACCTAACACAACCATTGTTGTGAGCACAATCAGGCTGAGCAGGAGTCCTACCCACCCTGTGCTGCTGCCACAGGCCACTACAGCAGGCAGGCTTGTGCAGGCACACAGGATGTCCCTTGAGTGCCTGGCTACGGTCTCCAGGGGTAATAGTGCTTCTGACCCCTGTGGGACATCTCTTACACAAGGCAACTACTTCAAGACTGGAAGAGGTAACTGATATTCTAAGTCCATAGGAACAAACACAGAGAGTCAGAAAAAATGAAGATACAGAAGAATATGTTCCAAACAAAAGAATAAGACAAAACCTCAGAAAAAAGACCTTACACAGACATAAATAATGGTCCTAAAATACTTGCAAGACTCAGGAAAAGAATGAATGAGAACTTCAGTAAAAAACAAAAGAAAATATAAGAAAGTACTAAGCAGAAGTTAGCTAATGAATACAATAACTGAACTGAAAAAAAAATACACTGGAGCTATTCAACAGTAGAATAGATAAAACAAAAGAATGGACCAGAAGACTGGAAAACAAAACAGTAAAATTCACCCAGACAGAGCAGCAAAACAAAAAATAATTTTAAAAAAGTGAAGGCACCTGAGGGACAATTTCAAGTAGAATAATAGTCACATTATCGGAATCCCAGAAGTAGAGGAGAGAATGGGCCAGAAAACATATTTAGAGAAATAATGGCTGAAAACGTCCTTAATCTGGTGAAGCAAACTCACATCGAGGTCCAGGAAGCGCAAGAGTTCCAAATTAGATGAACCCACTTCTACTCAACATGGTACTGGAAATTCTAGTCACAGAAATAAGGCAAGACAAAGAAACAAGTCATCCAAGTCAGAAAAGAAGAGGTAAAACCATCACTATTTGTAGATAACATGATACTACTATAGATAATACTATAGTCTCCTCCAAAAAAAATCTGTTATAACTAATAAATTCCATAAACTTGCAGAATACAAAATCAATATACATAAATCTGTGGTATGTCTATTACTCTAATAACTAACTGTAAGGAAGTGAAAGTAAGGAAGCAATTTATAATTTCATTAAAAAGAATAAAGACCTAGGAATAAATTTAACAAAGAAGGTGAAAGATTTAAAACTATAAAACATTGAGTGGCACCTGGATACTTCAGTTAGTTAAGCATCTGCCTTTGGCTCAGGTCTTGATCCCGGGATCGAGCCTGGTGTCAGGCTCCTTGCTCAAGGGGGAGCCTGCATCTCCCTCTCCCTCTGCTCCCCAAATTTTGCTCTCTCGCTCTCTCAAAGAAATATATATATTTCTTGGTGCTTGGGTGGCTCAGTCAGTTAAGAGTTTGCTTTCAGCTCATGTCATGATCCCAGGGTCCTAGGATTGAATCCTGCATCAGGCTTCCTGCTTAGCAAGGAATCTGTTTCGCCCTCTTCCTCTGCCTACAAATCCCACTCTTGCATGCTTGCTCTCTCTTTCTATCTATCTATCTCTAACTCTGTCAAATAAATAAGATCTTTAGCCAAGGGTTCTGAAGAAGTTCAATTTGCAAAGTCCTGAGGTTCTGAATGAAAAAATCTTTTGGGGTACCTGGGTGGCTCAGTAGGTTAAGCATCTGCATTCAGCTCAGGTCATGATCCCTCCATGCTCAGTGGGGAGCCTGCTTATGCGTCTCCCTCTGTTGCTTCTCCTGTTTGTGGTCTCTCTCTGTCAAATAAATCTTGGAAGAAAAAAAGAAAAAGACAGAAAAAATCTTTTAATCAACACTTTTGAAACCACATACTTGCTGGTTGAGGACAAAGGTCAACTTGACTACACTGTTCTGGGGGGAGGGGAGCTAGCTCAGGGCTCTTCCACAGTCAATCCCAGGGATTGTAACAAGCTCTCACATTCATTTAAGTTCTTACATGGACAAAAATGAAGGCTTTGACACTGAAACCAAAGACCTCATGTACTCAAGAATCTTCACAGCTTATACTGTACAGAATGAAGGAAAATTCTCCCATTTTTTGAGCCATCCTTTTATGTCAATTCTATAAAATTGCATGTAATTGTATAAATATTTTAAAGGATATAGTTTTGTAAATATTTAATATTCTGCTAATTTGATTTTGAATTGTAAATGTTAAGTATTTTTTTTGAAGTTTTATGCTCTATTACATTTTGTTAAAAAGTAAAAATTGTACATTTCTAGAATGTTTTATGAGTAAATTAACTGTATTGAAAATGAAATTTTTAGCTGTAAAAAATTAAAAATTATAAAAACAAAATTTAAAAAAAAAACTATAAGACCTTGATGAAAGAAACTAAAGAAGATACAAATAAACAGAGAGATAGTCTATGATCATGGATTGGAAGAATTAATATTATTAAAATGTCCATCATTCCCAAAGCAATTTAAAGATTCAATGCAACACTTATCAAAACTCTTTTTTATTTATTGATTTATTTATTTGGCAGAGAGAGACAGCAAGAGAGGGAACACAAGCAGGGGGAGAGGGAGAGGGAAATGCAGTCTCATAACCATAGTTATCAAAACACTATGGTATTGGCATAAAAACATACAGATCAAGAAAACAGAACAGAGAGTCCAGAAATAAACCTACACATAATGGGCAATTAATTTCTGACAAAAGAGCCAAGAACACACGATAGAGAAAGGACAGTCTCTTCAATAAGTGATGTTGTGAAAACTGGACAGCCACATGCAAAAGAATGAAATTGAATTGTCACACTAAACACAAAAATTAACCAAATATGGACTAAAGACTTGAACGTAAGACCTGAAACCATAATAGTCTCAGAAGAAGACATAGGTGGCAAATTCCTTGACATTGCTCTTAGTGATCTGTTCGTGGACCTAACACCAAAAGCAAAGGAAACAAATGGGACTACATCAAACTAAAATTCTCTGTGCAAGGAAGACAACCATCATCAAAATGAAAAGGCAACCCACTGAATGGAAGAAGGTATTTGTAAATCGTATATCTGACAAGGTGTTAACAACTGAAATTCATAGATCTCAGCCATTAAAAAAATAAAAAACAGCCCAATTTAAAAATAGGAAGAGGATCTGAATAGACATTTTTTGAGGAAAACTTACAGATGGCTAGCAGGCACATGAAAAGATGTCCTACATTACTAGTTATTAGGGAAATCAAAACCACCACGGGATATCGCCTCACACGTGTTAGAATGGCAATTATCAAAAAGAAAAGAAATAGGTATTAGAGAGGATGTGGAGAAAAAGGAACCCTCTTGCAAGTCGGTGAGAATATAAGTTGCTGCAGCCACTGTGGAAAACACTATGAGGATTCTTCACTTAAGAACAGGGGTGCCTGGGTGGCTCAGTTGGTTAAGCATCTAACTCTCAATTTTGGCTCCATTCATGATCTCAGGGTCGTGATAACAGATCCCATGACCTGCTCCACACTCACCGTGGAGTCTGCTCAAGATTCTCTCTCCCTCTCCCTGTGCCCTTCCTGCCACTTGCACTTACTCTCTAAGTTAATTAATTGATTAGTTAATTAATTAAATCAGGGAAGGGGAGAATAGATCTACCATATGACTCTACTATTGCACTTCTGGGCATTTATCCAAAGAATATGAAAACACTAGTTCTAAAAGATACATGCATCCCCATGTTCTCTGCAACATTACTTATAATAGCCAAGATAGGGAAAAAAACCCAAGTGTCCACTGACACATGAATGAACGAAGAAGATGAGGTATACATACACAATAGAATACTACTCGGCCATAAAGAAGAATGGGATCTTGTCATTTGAGAAGACTTGGATGGACCTTGAGGGCATTATACTAAAGGAAATAAGTCAGACCTGGAAAGACAAATACTGCATGATTTCACTCATATTTCGAATCTAAAGAACAGAGCAAATGAAAAAATTGAACAATACAAAACAAACTCAGAGATATGGAGAACAGATTGTTGGTTACCAGAGGGGAAGGGGGTCAGAGGTGGGCAGTGGAGGAAATAGGTCAACTGAAGGGTGACACATGGTAACTAGATGTTTGGTGGTGATCACTTTGTTGTGTATACAGATGTCAAATTACTATCTTATACACCTGAAATTTATGTAATGTTATATACCAATTTTTCCTCAATTAAAAAAATAGGAAATAAATGAAAAAGAAAATTCAACGAAGTATCTCAGAAGCCTGTACACTGAAATGGCATGGCTGGACTCCCAGGCTGGAAGCAGTTTCCCCTGTAGACCACCAGAGAGAACTGAAAAGAGAGAATTATAATAAATGGGCTCTTCAGGCTGCCGTCCCTGGGGTGAATGAATCCAACCGCTGTTGACTCTGTCACTTTCCTTGATATGCAGACACAAAGATGCATTGGCCTGAATCAGTTCACATGCCTGCCCCTTGGCATGGGGACAGCCTGGTTCCAACAGACCAAATCCAAAGGTAAAAACATCATTCCCTAAAAGGAAATCAGGGTGTGGGCAGGACTGGATGACAGATGCTGGCTGACGAGAGCAAATTCATGCAACGGTGAGAGGGGGAAGAATTATCTTTTAATTGCAAACCCTGTTCTTTTCTACCAGGCACACGGTCACCTCACAAAAGCCAGGCCCAGAACTGCCTCTCCGTGTGGAGATTGGGTTCATCTGCCCAGTGATGCAATGCCACTGTATCTAAAATCTTGTCACCAAACAACATTGAGTGTGGGGTATTCTCTCCTCTGGCATGAATAAAGAAGTCCCAGAAATTTTTGTGCTTAAAAAGCACAATGCAGTCTTTGTTTACCAAGATCTTTAAACATTGCTAATTTTCTCACAACTCCTAATAGCACCAATTATTTTATTGCTTTAAATACAGTTTATCTGAAAAACAACCTGAGGGTTTTGAAGGGTCAGGGGTGGGAGGTTGGGGCAACCTGAGGGTTTTGAAGGGTCAGGGGTAGGAGGTTGGGGGAACAGGTGGTGGGAAATGGGGAGGGCACGTTTTGCATGGAGCACTGGGTGTTGTGCAAAAAGAATGAATACTGTTACGCTGAAAAAATAAATAAAATGGGAAAAAAAAAGAATATAAACATCACACATCCAGCTGAAAAAAAAATAAATAAATAAATAAATACAGAGTTTATAATGTATTACTTTAGATTTTCAGAGTCCACATATATTTAGCAATTAAAGATAATAATGCTGCCTAGGGACTTTGCAAGATGCTGGCTTGTGCTGGTTCTGTTAAACAGAAATCCAGATCACAAGGGCTGTATGCCATCCTCTCGTTCCCAAGAAGTCCAATCAACTGGAAGCATAGATAATAAACTTTTGTTCTCATTTAAATAGACTCTGTTCCACATTAACTCTGAAATGTTTTTTATTAGTTATTATATTTCCAAATATTTCAATAAAAAATAATGGGTCTGTTGTCTTTACCAGAGTCACTACTGCGGGTGACCTGTCCATAAAACCCCAGTTCTTGTGATTCCCTTCCTCCCAATGCCTCACCGTAGGCCTTGGAGACTCTGTCTAAGGGCTTTTCCTGGCATGGTAGGGTCAGACCACAAGGGATATTGACTTAATATCCCAGAAGCAGCCCTTAGCTGATTAGAAATGGGAGCTGGAGAGAGAGAACACAGCTTCACAGTGTTTTGGCCAAAACAGCTCTGGGGTCACTACACGCTGTCATTCAGAGGACCCCAGTGGGCCGAGCCTTTATGCCCACAGCTTTGCACAAGCTAGTTCTTCCCCCATCTCGGCCTTCTTCCCCTCCCAGAGCCCCTGAGTTCACCTACCATACTCAAACCCCTATCCCTCCATTTCTACCTCTGGGGGAACTCACCCAAGCCACCCACCAATTTCCCACTAACACTGCCTCTTCTTCATGCAGTCAGTAAGTGAAGTGACCCCTTGAAAAGGAAGCTTCTGGGGGGATGAGGGGCAGTGGGCAAGGGGAAAACACAACCGTTTTAACACTTGACATGGAGAAGCAAATCCTTCCACCCAGAAAAGGAGGCAGCTGCTGCCATGCACAGGGAATGGGCATCCCCCAGATGCCCCTGGTTATAGTATAGCCCTGCCCTTGTGCAGGAGCTACCTGCCAGACCAAAATCTCCTTCCTTTCTACCCTTCTTTGCAGACATTCAGTAGATACCCCCAGGAGCAGGGCCAAAGAGCAGCTCTCTCTGGAGCACATGTCTCTGAACTTGCACAAAGGCCAAGTAGCCTGAGGGATAATTTGCTATGGGCCCAGTCTGCTTGCTGCTCCACCAGCAACAGCAGGTGCCTATCGCCCCAGATGGCCAGCTCAGAAGCCCCTGTGCAGTGCAGAACCTGGTCTGCACTGAGTCTCTGAGTATCACTGTCATGCTGAGATGGTTACCTGGAAACTGGGGTAAGGGCCTGTCCTCAGAAGCAGACCCTGACACTGGGATCTGGTTTATTTGGAAGGCAATTCTGGGAAGCAGCAAGAGAAGGTGGGAAGTGGAACAAGACAGGACAGAGCATCAGTAACATGGAGGCCAATGGGGGTTCTGATCCACTGGGATGTCTGGGGCCTTCAACGCATGTGCCTGGGGGATACTCCCCCCAAAAGCTAGGAGGATGAGCTGGTACCAACCCTCCTTCATGGGGCACTGGCTTTCCTGCACTTGGGAGAGACTCTGAGGGGGAGCATGCAGTAGAAGCCACTGGCACAGCCCAGAACAGTGGTGCCAGGCGGTTTGGGTGGAGCCCAGGGCTTGGGTTGGGTGTCTATGCCACTTCATGGCCTCCCAGGTCCCAGGAATAGGACCCTCCATGAAACCCTCCTCCTGCCAGCAAGGTCAAGCCAAGATGTACATGCAAGCTTTTGTCATGACTTCCCACTGCTCAGGATCTTAGGGATTATCTAATTCATTCATCCATCAGGGAAACTGAGTATTAGTTCTGTGCCCAGAAATGTGCTCTGGAGAGATCCAGGAAAAGGCCAGCTTTCCAACTCAGGCAACTGACTCGGGCAGTGGCTCTCAACGTGGGGCCCAGGACCAGCAGCACGAGTGTCTCCTGGAAACTTCTTGGAGATGACACTCTTAGCCAACCCCCAGGCCTCCCAAGTCCGAAATTCTTTTTTTTTTTTTTTCAAAAATTTTTTTTAAGATTTTATTTATTTATTTGACAGAGATCACAAGTAGGCAGAGAGGCAGACAGAGAGAGGGAAAAGCAGGCTGCCCGCTGAGCAGAGAGCCCGATGCGGGGCTCGATCCCAGGACCCTGAGATCATGACCTGAGCCGAAGGCAGAGTCTTAACCCACTGAGCCACCCAGGTGTCCCCCAAGTCGGAAATTCTAAGAAGGGGCCACCATGTTCCCACACAGGTCCTCCAGGTGTGTGGGTGGGAGTTGGTGTTGGAGAAGCACTGAACAGAGAAATCAGGGGAGCATCTGTTCACTGGGCAAGAAGGAAAGCAGGCCGTCCTGGGGGCAGCCACTTCCAGTCACCCCCCAGACGACAATGCTCTACCACATGGGTCAGCCAACTTGGGAGAAACAGGCTGGACCCAACAGTTAACAGGACAAAAAGCCGAAGGCATGTCAGTCTGTGCACCACCCAGCCCTGGATTGAAGCGATCCTTATTCACACCTGGTGATGAGGAAGGAAGAAAATCCAAAAGCAAAAATAAAACATAAAGAAAATGGTAGAAGAACAGAAAGTTCCCAAAAGGCTTCATTATTTATGTGTTGTTCTATTTTTATACCCTTTTTGCTATTCCCTCCATAGTATGTCTTGGAAATACTCCCTTATTAGCAGAGACAGAGTCACCTCATTCTGCTGATTCTCTGATGGAGGTACACACTTAGAGGAAAGTGCATGAATCATTCTATTACAATCTATCCGGACAGCTATCCGAATCTCGTTAGTTCATTTCTTAATCATATACAGCTTGATTTTTTTTTTCTGGTTTTCATTACCGCCACAGTATGTATACCTGCTTCCTGGCTGACTTGTGTGAGTACGGAAGGCGGGGGACTGCCTAGCCAAACGTGAGGGGCATTATTTACTATGATGAATAGTGCCAAGAGTTACCCCAGAGAAGCCCGCCCAGGGTGTGGTCCCACCAACAGTTTAGACGCCTCCCCTTTCTGCTAGGCCAACACTATCAGTGAGTTTTGCTACTTCGCAGAGAAGTTGTATCTCTTTGTTCTTTCTGCTTGCATGTCTTTAATTCTGAATGAAATTGAGCAAGCCTCTCTTTTATATACTTATTGATCAATTTCATTTATATTTCTGTGAACCTCCCCCTTTTCAACGGAGCTCCTAAACCTTCTTCTTACTGATTGATGAGAACGTTTTGTAAAATGTGTTGCTCAAAGAAGTGTGTAAGCCTTATGCCAGTTGAGCTGCAAATGTTTTCTTGTTTTTTGTTGTTTTTGTTTGTTTGTTTGGGTTTTTTGTTTTGTTTTGCTTTGTTTATTTGTTTTTTGGGTTTTGTTTGTTTGTTTGTTTGTTTTTCTTTCTTTACTTTTCCATCACTGGTGATTTTTAAAAAATATTTCTAGTCAGGTAGATCAGTATTACCGATCAAATTGTCCAGATATACATTTTGCTTAAAAGGCATTTCCCATTCATAATTACAAACAAATCCACCTTTTTTCTTTCAGAATGTTTTAGTTTTAGTTGTGTTTTATCTGCAATTTCTTTTGAAGCAATAAAGCACGGGGTCAGAATTCAGCACTTTTTTTCCCCAAATGGCTAATTTTTTTCTAAACCAAGTACCAAATAATGTCTCCTTTATCTCTTATTTGAAAGGCCATCTACCACATGGACTAAATTTGAATATTTGTTTGTAAATATTTTGGAACCCTCTGTTAATCCACGAAAACTTTCAGTATGAACCTGCCTTAGTTACTGAAACTTTGCAATTCATTTTATACGGAACAGGGCTCTTCCCTCCTCATTATTCGTCTTTTCCCCCAGTTTCCCTATCCCGTTCCGCATGTCCAGTTCCCCCCCATGTATCATGTCAGTATTTGCATTGGAATTAGACTGATCTTATGAGTCATTCAGAGCTGGTGGCCCACTTTACAATACTGAGCCATTCCAAAAGGGATCAGTTTCTCTTTCCTTAGACCTAGACTTAAACTCTTTAGCAGAATTGTCAACTTTTCCTTCTGCAGGCCTTATGATTTCCCCTTTAAAGTTACATAGGGGCACCTGGGGGGCCCAGTCAGTTAAGTGTCTGCCTTCGGCTCAGGTCATAATCCCAGGGTCCTGGGATCGAGTCCCACTTAGTGCTTCTTGCTCAGCGGGGAGCCTGCTTCTCCCTCTGCCTGCCATTCCCCTTGCTTGTGGTCTCCTTCTCTCTGACAAATAAATAAATAAAATCTTTTTTTTTTTCTTTTTTTAGAGATAGATCACAAGTAGATAGAGAGGCAAGTGGAGAGAGAGGGGGAAGCAGGCTCCCTGCTGAGCAGAGAGCCGGATGTGGGGCTCCATCCCAGGACCCTAAGATCATGACCTGAGCTGAAGGCAGAGGTTTAACCCACTGAGCCACCCAGGCGCCCCTAAAATCTTTTTTTTAATGTATATCTTAATGTCTCACTTAATTGCTATCTTTTTTAAAAGATTTTATTTTTTTACTTATTTGAGAGAGAGAGCACAGGTGGATGAGTGGTGGGAAGGGGCAGAGAGAGAAAGAGAAACAGACTCCCTGCTGAGCAGGGAGCCCTATATGGTGCTCTATCCCAGGGCCCCGGGATCATGACCTGAGCCAAAGGCTGATGCTTAAAGGACTTAGCCACTCAGGTGCCCCTCAACTAATTGCAATCATAAGTGAAATATTTTTCATAATATTTTAATTAGTTATTTATACATGGAAAAGTTATTGAAGGAGTATAATAATTTTCCTCCCTGAGTTTTTACCTTCAGTAGGTTCTCAGCCAATTCTCCTGATTTTCCTAAGCATACAATCATACCATTCCCAAATGGTGACAATTTGCTTTGATTTCCCAATACCTTAATCTTACTTCTGGACTCTTACCTGATTGTAATGTCTAGTCTTCCAGAACCAGGCTAGAGTAGACAGGGTGCATGTCCTTGTTTGCTCCTTCCTCCAATGGAAAAGCTTCTCATTTTTCATAATATAAGCATAAGGGAAGTTATTTTTATAAACCTCATAATAACAAAGCTTATTTTATTTTTCATGATGATAACTGGTCACATATGAAAGATGGATACAAGGGGATGAAATGAAAGGGAAACCTACCAGGGGCCATGGAGCTGGTGTGTGTGAGCATGAGGAGATGCGGGCTCCCTGTCTGGGGCTCTCAGAGGCCCATCCTGGGAGCTGCAGGATGGCCACATGGATGTCTCCCTGCAGTGGAATGATGAGCCCAGGGACTGTACCATGCACATGGGCACTGCCCAAAGTGAAAGAAGAAGTCATGGTATTTGCAGTCCAGATGAGAAGAGAAAGGATAAAAAGGAATTGGGGGCCAGGCTGGGGAGTCTGCTGTGGAGGCAGGATGTGAGTGAGAAGAGCCTAATGTGGCCAAGATTAATGACATAATAGGGCAAGGTTTATGTGAGGTCTCCACAGGATATTCCAGAAGAAAGTCCAACAGTGTCTGAGGTGAGGTGAAAGGAGTCAGCACAGGGATTTGAGGCAGCAGAGTGGAAGCCCTAATCATTGGGTAAGAGTGGGTGGCTCTTATTGTGGTGGCTGGCATGGTGCTCAGAATTCACATGGTGGCCTCATGTTACCCTGCTAGGACAGTTCATGACCTACTTGTCCTGGGGGTCCTGGGAACCTAGAAATGACAACACCGGTTCATGGTGACCAGCGAAATTTCACTGGCCCTGGAAGGCTAGAACATCTGTGAGGAGCAACGCACCATCTCTAGCTCCTCTACCTGCTAAAGCTGGGATGGTCCGTTCTCCAGGCTCCTCCCTCCAGCACAAAGCAGGGGAAGGCTTTAGGACCATGAGCCCTAATGCACCAGCACTGTGTCTGATCATCTCTGGAAAGTCCTGGCAGTGATCCAACACAGAGATTCCCCATTCCCAGCCCCCAACTCCTGCACCCCATCTGCTATCACGTTTTCCTTCTGATTCCCTCACTCCAGAATCACTTGCCTCCTTGCTGTTCCTCAATGTGCCTCTGACCTCAGGGCCTTTGCACAGGCTATGCCCTTTGGAAGGCTCTTCCCTTAGATAGCCACATGGCTACCTCCTTTACCTCCTTCAAATCTTTGTTCCAATGTCACCTTCTAAATGGGATTTACTATTAGGTGTTAGTTGGACAGTTTGGTAGTCAGGGCCAGGGTCCCCAGTAAGAAGATATGGAGTTGGGACAGCTAAAACAAAACAGCACTAACATCCTATTTTGTAGCTTAGACAGAACTGCACTAGCACTCTGTTTTGAAATCTTTGCATAAATGACTTTTGCAAAATGTCCTAAAATAAGATGATTAACCCCAAAGCACTTGTCAATATCATAGGCAAGGAGCAGTTAAGACCTAAACCCCCAGATGTCAGCCAAAAAAGACCATCAGCACATAGACATTAACCTAATAAGTTGACAGATATGTGATGGAGGTCCTGATTGGCATGACTCAGCACAACCTGATTGTTTATAATAGTTCCACAAAAGAGCTCATAAAACCCCCTCCTAAGCTTAGAAACTCCAGTGGCAACACTCTTGTGTCCCCTCCTCTCTGGGAGCTTCTTCGTGCTATTGCCCAATAAACTCTGCTTTGCTGCCACCACTCTTTGTCTGGTCCACCTCTTCATTCTTTGAAGCAGCATGACCAAGAACTGTGGACACTACAGGCTGGGAAATCCTGCAATACTACCACAACCGCCTCATTCAAAGCGGTGACCTAGGGGATCCTGGCTGGCTCAGCCAGTGGAGTTTGCGATTCTTGATCTCAGGGGTTATGCGTTCAAGCACCACACTGGGTGTAGAGATCACTTAAAAAAATAAAATCTTAAAAAAATGGCAACTAGCCCATCCTTCCACCCACCCTGGCCCTATGCTCCTGCTCCTTTTTTTCTGCCTTCATCTTCCTTTTGATCTACAACAGTGACCACCTCTAACCGACTCTGTCATGCCACAGTGTTTACTACTCACTACTGTGAGAAAATGGGCTTCCTGGTGACCCTGATGGCAGGGTCACCAGCCACTCTGCTCACTGTTGTACCCCAAGTGCCCCAGATAGGGCCTGGCCCAGCAGGCACAATTGGCATGTGCCAAATGGAGGAACCAGAGACATCATGAGCCCAGAACTGACATCTTCCACAGGATATCCACCCACGAGAGATAAACCCAGGTCTGCTAAGCTGTGGGAGCTGGAAGAGGAAGGATGTTGGGATGGGCAGGAACACTGTGGAAAGAAACTGTGCTCCAGGAATTAGAGTGGCTCTGCGTGAAGCCGGCTGGCCTCCAGGCTCTGCTGCCCAAACTGAAGGCAGAAGGGAGTTCCAGAGTGTTCTTACTTGCCTCTACCACTCACCACTGTCCCACCTGGTTTAATATTAAACCTCTAGCTCAGTACAGGTCAGCAGTCTCACCTGACATCCCACAGGCAAAGTACTGTTCTTACTCCACTCTGCAGTTGAGGAAGGTGACATGCCCCCTGGGGATCCCTGGAGACCTTGAAGAGAGCAGTCTCAGCAGCCACCCGGAAACACAGCCTGTCTCTCAGGACCCCAGAGAGGGGCCCAAGGGCCCAAAGCCCTCCAAGAGTCCTGGAGGACTGATTTAGAGGCCTGGCTCCTGTGCACAGCTGACTTCCAGCCCTATGTTTCCTATGGTACCCCTAGAAGGACAGAAAAGGCATCTGGGGGAAGCATGTCATAAAGCTGGAAGAATTACAGAGTCAGAATGGAAGTGTTTCCGCCAACTGGAAATGGCTTCTTGTTTCCCTGAAAATCATCCTCACTGGAAAACTAAAAGTAGAAAGATCTGAGAAGGGAAGGAGGGGAGTGGGAAAAGTGCCCCCCAAAGGTATCCGGATCCTAACCCCTGCATCAGAAAAGGACTTTGTGGGTGTGGTTCGGTCAAGGATCTTGAGATGAGGAGATGGTCTTGGATTTTTTTGGTGGGGTCTAAATGCTGTCACAAGAGTCCTCCTTACTAGAGGGAGACCCAACCCAGAGGAGGGGGTGCAGGGACATGTGAAGACAGAGGCACAGAGGACAGGGATATCCACACAAGCCAAGGAACCCTGCAGCAGCCTTAAAGAAGCAGGAACAAGCTCTCCCCTAGAGCCTCGGGAGGGGCACCCTGCTGGCCCCTGGTTAGGGCTAGTGATGCCGATTTCAAATTCTGGCCTCCCTCTGTCACTTTGAGCCCTGAAATCTGGCAATTTGTAATAGCAGCTCCAGGAACACAACACAGCGGGATGTATGTAACTCAGCAGGTGTAAAATTGCCTTCACATAGGAAATGTAAATGCTGCCAACATTTCTGTTCTGGCTCCCCTCCACCTGGCTCTACTGTCTCCCGACCCTTGAAGAGGACAGAGCTCCTCCTGAATAGTGCTCCTCGGCTCCTCCCTGTCCCAGCATAACAGTCTCTGGCCTCCTCATTCAAACGTGCCTGTGGATGGTCAGGGTTTTGCCATTTGACCTTCCCTGGGGCTATGGGCGAGGAGGAGGGGACTATTTGCCTTTTCATGCCAAGTACATTTCTCTTATGCTTCCCCTTTAGGAGCCTGTACCCTACTGTGCCTTAGAGTCCCTGATGCAGATCTGTGAGAAGGGGCAGTGCTGCCCAGCTCTCCTAATTCAGGGTGCAGAGGGGAAAAAAAAAGATACCAGGAAGCAGCAGCTCCTCCTACCCTCCCCTGCTCCAGCCAGGGGGCCCATGTGGGAAGGAAGTACTACTCCCTCAATCCCAGGGGCAACACCTGCAGCCACAATTCCAATGTGCTGCCTTTCTCTGGAGCAGGACAAGAAGGGCTACGGCACAGGAATGCGGGCTGTTCCACAACTGATGCCTTGTGAAGTCTGAACTTGGGAGACACAGTGTGCTTAAAAAAAAGTGTGGATTCTTAATGGATTTAGGAAGGTGTGTAGGGCAGAGTTCAGAACTGGGCTGGCCAGGAGGATCCTTCCCGATCTGCAGGAATTTGGATTCATTTCTAGAAGCAGCTAGGTATGGGACCTGGGTGCAGAGGTCTTGAGGAAAGGGGCCAGCCGACCAGGAACACCACAGAAGTTCAGAGGCAGGAGGAGGGTGCAGGGAGGCTGGGAGGTTACAAAGGGTCTTGTGGTTCTGCTCAGCTATCCCAGGGGGCCTAGAACCGCCCCCTCCCCCAGTCACTCAAACAATCCTTCCAGCAAGTGCTTTCCCCTAGCCCCTTACCAGTCCACTTTATTTAAAGTAAGTCACCACTTCATTTGCAAACAAAAGCAGAAATCTCGGCCAGAACTACTGTCTGTTTGGGTAACCACTGCCCTGAAACACTTTGCAGCTTTTTCAAACACCAACTTCACCTCCCAAGCAGCACACACAGGAGGACTGGAGGGAATGTAGCTCGTAGCTGCATTCCAACACAGACCTCCCAGCCCATGAGGGACACAGGACAGGAGCAGAGGCCTGTCCACCCCCGTGGACACACTGGAAGGGGACATAGCCCACACCACGATGGATTCTACCTTGACTGTGTGGGAAATAGTCCTTTATCCAGCCTTGCTTTCTTATCACATTGTGCATGTCCCAGTTCCCATCCTGGAAGCTTTTCTAGACCTGGATGTTCTGTCACAATCCTGATTTCTATTCTTAGTTGGTCACATTTCCAGTTACTTACATATATCCTTTTTCTCTTCCGTACAGACCTTTTATCGCGTCCATCCAATGCCTAAACACATTTTAAGCCTCCAGTTTATATTTATGGAAATAATTCTCTTGAGTTTGAGAACCTTCTTTTTATCAGTTCTTGCTTCTCTATGTGGGCCCAAAGGAGGTCACGTTGGTTTCGAGAGCAGGTCCTGGAGCCAAGGAAAGGTGTCAGGCAGGGCATGTAGGGTTGAGGGGGGCGGCATGCAGGGGTGGAAAGCCTGCGGGGTGGGGCATGCAGGGGTCAGGGGTGGAGGGTATGTCGGGCAGCAAGTATGTGGGGCAGGAGCGAGCTGGCCCAGCCTGCAGGCCGAGCACTCAGCTGGAGGTGCCAGCCCCAACCCGGTGGGGACCAGCGGGGCAGGAGGGGCACGACCACTCTGCAGAGGACAGGCTCAGGCATTCCAACCTCCAGTGGTTTTGCCTCCATCTTGCCTCAGCCCCAGCCCCAGCCCCAAGCCTCTCTGCCTGAGAAGAACAGAGAAACAGTAACATTTAATACACAATAATAATAGAGAATGACCTTCATCTGCTGAGGATGGAGAGCTAGATAGAGATCACAGTCTGGGCTTGCTGAAGAAACCTCCCCGCCTTAGGAACCCAGAAAGAAAGAAGCTGAGAGCGTCCCTGTCATATTTGGATGGAGGTCAGTCACCAGAGTCCCCTCAGATGGGGTCCACCCCTGCCAACCCTTCCCCTGCTGCAGCTTCCGGGACAGCTCTACTCCAGACACAGCTGGGCTGAGTGCCCTCAGCAGGAGCTTTAAGTACGCAGCTAGGTGAACCATCCTTTTCCCCAGCAGGTAGCCACGTGCACACCCACACTCTTGGGCCTGACAAGGACACCGGACTTTGGGGCCATTTGCCTCAGACATTTTCTGAACAGAAAGCTTATCTTTGTTTTCTGTCAACCCTTTTATCAAAGGGGTGCTTCAAAGGCAGGACACTCAGTACCCTGTAATGGGGTCATTTATCTGTCCCACTTCCCAGTTACGTGGGGAAGCTGGCTGAATGCTGATCTCAACATGCCTTGGGCCACTGTTCCTTCTTGTTTTTTTTAAAGTCACTTGGGCCTGAGTGTTAGAGGGCAGCCTGCTGGCGAGGGCTGAGGAGGGCTCTGTCCACCGCTGCCTCCAACCTGTCACCCACAGCCCATAGCTCACACAGAACACTGCGTGGAGAACACTCTTCAAAGAAGGCACTCTGGAGGCTGCAGTCCTCTGCTCCTAAGAACTTCAAAGCATTCTGCTCACACCCTTGAAAAGACAGAGAGGGTTACATGGAGACCAAGTGACACTTGACATTCCTATCTTGAAATTATTGCCTCCCATTCATCTATAACCTGTGCTACAGTCTAGGAGTTAGAATAACAAGACCTCGAAATATGACAGCCCATCCCACGGCCCTGCACTAGCTCAGCTTCAAGGGGAGGGCTGTGCATGTCACAGTGGTGTTAGGGACACAGGCCCCACATCTCTTGTTCACTCTGGTCTTGACCCAAATTCCTTCCTTGGAATGAATGGTTTTTGGAAGCTTTCTCTATCCTTCATGCACACATACCCTTGGCAAGACACCCCCTGATCTGGAGTCCCAGGATAACTTTAGTTGAGCAATGAAATGTTATTCTGTGATGAGTTTTGTGACTATGCCGTGCCAGGCACTGGTCCAGGTGCTGGGAGAACAATCAAGGGAGAAACCTCCCACCATTACAGGTCTGGAGCCCTGCAACCAGGGTGCTGCATTTTAGAATCACCCACGGGAAGTTAAAACCCAGAATGCTCTCCATTCCAATCAAATTAAAATGGGGATAGGGGAGGGTAAGTATTTCAAAAGCTGCCAGTGATTACAATGAGCAACCAAGCTTGAGAAACCTAGGCTTTTGCACATTGCCTGTATTTCAAATTTTTATTTATCTTTAAAACAGTGTCTTTGAAACTCTAACGTGCCTGTGACTCTCCCAGGGATCTCATTCAGGGCAGACCTGACTCAGCAGGTCTGGAGCAATGCCCGGGGTCCTACATGGCTAAGTGGATCCCAGGTGGTGCCAGCGCTGCCAGCTGCAAACCCTGCATTGGGTCACGTGGCTCTGAACTCTGGTGTCTCATTTGGCTTTAATGGCAACTTTCTCTGGCAGCTCTTCCAAGGTTGGCATGACCAGGACCAGATATTGAGGCCACGTGGTAAGGGGCTTAAACCTCTGATGCTCTGTAGAGAAGCAGGGGTGGATAAAGGAGCTGCACTGTAAATAACAACAATTAAGCAGGTATGTCTCTGTCTCAGTTTGATTTACATTCTCGAACCCAACCCTGAGGGTTCTTGAAACATTTCAGATGCTTCAGGGAAAGAACCACTCCCGAGGAACACCTGTGTCCTGGAGCAGGTGGTGACTCCATACAGGCACACAGAGCCTCTGAGGTGCTTTCTGAAACCACAAAGACTTGGTGTCCTCTTCCTATGCCCAGACTACAGGGTCCGTGCTCATTTCTCACTCTGCTGCCCCATAGAAATTGAGTTCCCAGAGATTCTAATAGAAATGCTGAGAAGCCGAGAAGACAGCACCCTGTGGTAAAACTAGTTAAAGAAAACACTAGGTTCAGTTATTAGGCAAGCTTCTTCATTTTGGAACTTCCAGAGACTTTAAAATGCTAAAGTCCAAGAATAAGATGCAATGCAGAACTTTTCCAGACTTTTTCAGGCAATTCTTAGTAAGATCTCCCAGAAGACTCTTGCCCTAGGATGTAACTTGGAAAGACTGCCTTGGCCAGAGTTAAGCCTTTGATGAAAGCCTTGATGAAAGTCACAGTTCTATCCCAGGGCCCACTGGTGCGGCAGGACAGTCACCTGAGTCCAGGCTGCCAGATTTTCACACTGGAAGCTTCAGCCCTGGCTAGAGGAAAACAGCATTTGCATAGTGCGTCCCAGATTCAAGAAAATGACAGATTCTCTTAAATGTGCATGCTGGGGCCCACACAGGAAACCTTGGGTCTTGGTACTAACAGACACCAGTCCAGAATTATAATGAAAGGATCTAATATCCAGTATGGACAGATTTCAGGCAAGAAGTGTTGTTGTTGTTTTAAGTAGACTCCCCACCCCCCAGCTTGAAGCCCAATGTGGGGTTTGAATTCATAACCCTCAGGTCAAGACATGAGCTGAGATCAAGAAGCTGATGCTTAGGCAACTGAGCTACCCCGGTGCCCCCTGCCAAGAAGTTTTCTGATTGCACTTTCTTCCCATTCACTTTCTGAGAAGACCTTCTTTATTTTGATCAGCATTCTCAAAGTGTGCTCTGCAGAGCCAAGCATAGACACCACCTGGGAACTCACTGGAAATGCAGAATCTTGGGCCCCTCCCCAAGGCAGTGAGTCAGAAGCTCTTGGTTGAGGACCAGCTGTCTGTGTTAACAAGCTTTCCAGGTGACTACCGATGTTTGACAATTGCTACTTGACCAAAGTGCCCAGTGTAACAGTATCCTTCAACCCATACCCAGCAGCTATATCTACTTCAGGTTCCTTATTAGTCTTATTTTTCTTTGCAAGTTTATTTTACTTTGTCTTTCCATTGGCAGCCCCCCATCACAAAGAACTGATGCAGAGCCAAGTGTATGTGTTGCAGGAAAACCACACAACACAAACCTCTCAGCGACCTTTATGTAGGACACATATAGGATGTTCTGAAACAGAGAAATCTGTCCCATTTTTAAAGCTTCTTAGTCATATTTGGGGCCATACTTCCAGTTTCTAACTGTGCTTTTGGTAGGAGAGACAAATGTTTTATGCCTTAAAACCCCAAAGTGGATGCTTTGATCCCATTTTCAGTTCCCCTTTGCTAACTCTGAACCCAGGGATGACCACACCTTCCTTCAGGGCAGAGGAGCCATGCTGGCTACACAGCAGCTCTCCTGGGGGATGCAGGCAGAGCATCACATCAGCACCTCCAGGGAAGGGAACTGGGGACTGAATGCTTTTAAAAGCTCCCCCATTATTCTCACGTGCAGGCAGGCTTGAAAACCTAACATTAGGATTTTTTTTTTTTAAGACTTTATTTGTTTATTTGACAGACAGAGATCACAAGTAGACAAGAGAGGCAGGCAGAGGAGGGGCGGAGGGGAGCAGCTCCCTGCTGAGCAGGGAGTCCGATGCGGAGCTCCATCCAGGACCCTGAGATAATGACCTGAGCCGAAGGCAGAGGCTTAACCCACTGAGCCACCCAGGGGCCCCTAGCATTAGAATTTAACGGCTGAGAAAAACAAAATGTTTTGGAAACTGTCAAGGGCCAAACTGATTATGACTGAGAAAAATACAAATGAAGCAAGGAGGGTAGGTGGCTTGGTGGGACGGGAAATGAAACCTGTCAAGGCAGCTTTCTGCAACTCGATTGTGGTTACTGGTTCTTATACAGTAGGATCAGGATTCACTGTCCTCCAGGCGCCAGCACAGCCTGGGCCAATGGTGTCCGCATCTTCACTATACCAGCCCCCACACCTGGGCCAGGGCCAGGTGCAGAGAGGAGCCTGCGTCTAGGTCATGATGCTGTGTGCTCCCTAAGAGGTGCCCACAGATTTCATGGGCCAACTGCCCTCCCCAGAACAGACTTCTGCAGGAACAGGGTACTGTGGTGTCTGGAGGGAGCTGTGGTCAGGACTCAGCCCACCCTCCCCAGCTGGCTGTGCTTCTATGTACATATGGTGGACATCTGCATTCCTAGCCCTGGCACCTCCTCTCCGTGCCCCTTATCTGGGGCTTTGGCTAAGGCACTTCTCCCAACTCAATACACTTTCACTCCTGCACCACCCCAGGACCCCAAGGTCTATTAAAAGGCAGGAGACTTTTGTTCAAGGCTGCTTGTCAGGAAGATGGCCCCTGCCCTCAGCCCCCACCCCCAGCCTACATTGTGTGTGGTCTGACCCTCACCCAGTGACGTTGCCCACTCCCGGCCTGCACTCTGTATGGTCTGACCTTCACCCAGTGATGTTCCATGGGTAAAGGAGAGGCTGGAGGGCAAGCCCTTTCTTCATTGCCCTTTGCCTGCCCAGTCCCAGTGAGTGAAGGGAGGCTTGACAGTTACTTTCAGTTTGGTTCATTGTCCTAATTGGCAGCTTGGTCACTTGGCAGCTTGACAGACAGGTGCTCCGTAGGTCGTGGCTGAATGAGTGAGCAAATGTGAGGCACGGGCTCCATCCTGTGGTCCAGATCATGTCTCTGAGGGCCGGGGCCGAGGTCCTGCCATCTCTGCCTAAGCTCGGTGTGTTACCTCTGAACTTTGGCTAAAAGTGCTCTGACTCAGTTTCTAATATAGCCACAGTTCAGATCCCTGAACTGATCCCATTTCTTTTCTAACAGAGTAATGTAAAATGAACTGGAAGTCAGATTATCCCAATTTAAGGTTTTTGTTTTTTATTGTTGTTGTTTTGTTTTTTTGTTTTGTTTTGTTTTTTTAATGAATCAGATACGAATTTTGCACAAATTGAAATGTGAAGGCAATGAAGCTCTTACCCAGGGAAGTCCAGAAGAGAGCTGTTTGAATGAATGGACAAATACTTGAATGCCAGGGCACAAACACATCAAAGACAAGTGTCCTGGGAGAGGCCACACCACATTGTCCCATCTGACCAGCCAGTGTTTTTACCTCTCAGCGGCCTCCCCACGATCTGCTTCAGACAAGATCTCTAATCTCTTTGGCAAACTGCTTCTATAAAATGTCCCCAAAGCACTTAACACAGCCACCGCCTCATTCTCAGGTCTATGCCAGAAAACACTGACCCTCTTAACCTTCTAGGTTCTGGTCAACTCCTGCTGTCACACTGATTGCAGGGAAGGTAAACAAAGAGGTGGGCCTGATTTTGCGGCTTGGGTTAAATGCTACCTGTGAGGTCCATTTTATATAAGGCAGTGTACACATTCCCCAGGTGAGGAACAGGGAACCAAGACAGGCCTGAGAGGGCACCTGGTCAGTCCCTTGTGAGGGCTTCGTGCCATTTGCTCAAAGGTACAATGCCAGGTCGAGGCAGGGTCTGAACTTGAACCCACCGCCCAATGCTGCTTCCTGCACGTTTACTCAATAGCTGTTTACTGAGCACTTCTACAGGCCCAGCACTGCCACTCTGGGGGCGGGGCACAGTGGCGGGGCACAGTGGCAGGGCACAGGGCAGTGTGACTGTGGCAACGGGGACAGCTGGGCAGGCCTGACACTACTGCCACCAGCCTTTCGTGCTGGCGGGGCAGACAGCCCCTCAGATGTGTCGGCTGGAGGGGTGGGCACTACAAATAGGGCCACATACAAGGAATGGGTTGGGGGCTGCTTCTCAGGCTCACACAGTCATGAGAAACATCAACCAACCATGAAAGGGAAACCCTGGGAAGATGAGACAATAGGAGAAGAGGGTCTAGTCTCCCCAAATCCCAACACAAAATGTTTTATGGGCTGAATTGTGTCCCCTAAAATCCATGTTGGAGCCCTGACCCCCAGGACCTCAAAATGTAACTGTATTTGGAGGTGGGGCCTTTGAAGGGCTGACTGGGTTGAAAGGAGGCCAGTAGGGTGGGTCCTGACCCAGCATGGCCAGGGAGCTTATCAGAAGTGATCTGGACACACAGAGATAGGAGAGGAAAGGCTGTGTGAGGGCAAAGCAAGAAGACTGCTGTCTACAAGGACAGGAGACATGGGATCTTGACCTTCTAGGTTCAGAACTGTGAGAGATAAATATTGGCGCTCAAGCCCCTCACTAGCGCTTCTCTGTCACTGCCGCCCCGCCCCTGCACACTCACACACTGGGCACCTCGGCAGAGGGACCAGACACTGTGCACAACACTTAAAACAAAGCTCGAAGGCAAGCTGCCCCCACACCTAACAAGTGGGGGACAAACACCCACAGTGACCTGCCCTGAACCTGTAGGAGGAAAGTGGGAGGAAGCAGACTGCCGGGTCTGAGAAGAGAACCACATACAGTTATCGATACACACCGACTCGGGAACGTTCCCTGGGACACTTCTACATGATCTACTGAAGGAGCTTCAGACAACCAGGCTGACTGCGGGGTTATGCATCTAAGAGCTGGTGGTGAACACGGAATGCATATTACCCACAGGGCCGTGGGGGAGGGGGAGCCTGGGGCTGAGCCAGTGCAGATTCCTTGCCGTCACAGAGGGTGGGAGAACAGCACACAGTGCATGGGGAAGACAATTTTACCTGCGCTAGCAATCATATTGGGAGCAGCAATAGTCTGTCCTGTTGTTATTCCACTTTTGTAGACTGATAATGTGGGATAAAGCAACAATCATGCCATACTCTAATTCTGTCAACTCCTGTAGCCTTGAGAATCAGGATTTTTGCTGTGGGAGAAATGAGATACAACTGGAATAGAAAAGAGGGAAGTAAAACTCTGTAAACCCTAAATTTGGATTGACAATGGCCGTTTGGACCCACTAGGTATTTTACCTTTAAGATGGTAGGTGATAGATAGATGATAGACAATAGATAGATGATAGAGACAATAAGCAACCCAGTAGCAATGAATGTATTTAGTTTCAAGAATAGGGTCTTGACAGCCTCTTCAATAAATGGTGCTGGGAAAATTGGACAGCCACATGCAGAAAAATGAAATTGGACCACTTCCTTACACCACACACGAAAATAGACTCCAAATGGATGAAGGACCTCAATGTGAGAAAGGAATCCATCAAAATCCTTGAGGAGAATGCAGGCAGCAACCTCTTCGACCTCAGCCGCAGCAAAATCTTCCTAGGAACAACGGCAAAGGCAAGGGAAGCAAGGGCAAAAATGAACTATTGGGATTTCATCAAGATCAAAAGCTTTTGCACAGCAAAGGAAACAGTTAACAAAACCAAAAGACAGCTGACAGAATGGGAGAAGATATTTGCAAACGACATATCAGATAAAGGGCTAGTATCCAAAATCTATAAGGAACTTAGCAAACTCAACACCCAAAGAACAAACAATCCAATCAAGAAATGGGCAGAGGACATGAACAGACATTTCTGCAAAGAAGACATCCAGATGGCCAACAGACACATGAAAAAGTGCTCCACGTCACTCGGCATCAGGGAAATACAAATCAAAACCACAATGAGATATCACCTCACACCAGTCAGAATGGCTAAAATTAACAAGTCAGGAAATGAGAGATGCTGGAGAGGATGTGGAGAAAGGGGAACCCTCCTCCACTGTTGGTGGGAATGCAAGCTGGTCCAACCACTCTGGAAAATAGCATGGAGGTTCCTCAAAATGTTGAAAATAGAACTACCCTATGACCCAGCAATTGCACTACTGGGTATTTACCCTAAAGATACAAACATAGTGATCCGAAGGGGCACGTGTACCCAAATGTTTATAGCAGCAATGTCTACAATAGCCAGACTATGGAAAGAACCTAGATGTCCATCAACAGATGAATGGATAAAGAAGATGTGGTATAGATACACAATGGAATACTATGCAGCCATCAAAAGAAATGAAATCTTGCCATTTGCGACGACGTGGATGGAACTAGAGCGTATCATGCTTAGTGAAATAAGTCAATCGGAGAAAGACAACTATCATATGATCTCCCTGATATGAGGACATGGAGAAGCAACATGGGGGGGGAGGGGGATAGGAGAAGAATAAATGAAACAAGATGGGATTGGGAGGGAGACAAACCATAAATGACTCTTAATCTCACAAAACAAACTGGGGGTTGCTGGGGGGAGGTGGGATTGGGAGAGGGGGAGCGGGCTATGGACATTGGGGAGGGGAGGCGAACCATAAGAGACTATGGACTCTGAAAAACAACCTGAGGGTTTTGAAGGGTCAGGGGTGGGAGGTTGGGGGAACAGGTGGTGGGTAATGGGGAGGGCACGTTTTGCATGGAGCACTGGGTGTTGTGCAAAAAGAATGAATACTGTTACGCTGAAAAAATAAATAGAATGGAAAAATGGAAAAAAAAAAAAAAAAGAATAGGGTCTTGAATGTTTAAGGTGAGCCTGGAACCACTTGTCACAGCAGACAGCAAGGACACTCTGAAAGACCACTGAGTCACATCAAAAGGACTCCAAAACCAACAGGAAGAGACTCCCATTATAAGATAAATTGAGCCTCAAAACAGAGAATAATTACAATATATTGAAACCCATAAAATATAAATTCATGAATTCATAATGATTTTATAAATTTATTGGTTACTTTTCAAAGATATGTGAGATCAATGCAGTGTCTTTAAATAAAGGGAAAGCATCAACCATTTTACCCTCCTTTTCTCATACAAACCATACCTCTGGATAATCCATAGTGGATGAGAAGTGTCTCTTTATAAAACTATTGCCGCTGATCAGAGAAAAACCATAGATCATCATATTGCAAGCCCAAATGAGTCGATGGTCCCAAGTACTAATCATCTGACCTTACAAAAAGAGAACTTTTTTGAGGGTTGCCCCTCATTCCTCCTGATGAAAGAACACACTTGTCTGGTCACATCAGGCTCTGGATCTAGCTGCAGAAACCAAGCACACCAGAACCATTACACCGCACACTTACATCCTGCCTGCAAAACCCTGCTTAGGAAACTCAGGCCAGTTAGGCCACATTCATCAACAGAAAAGAAAAGAAGCACAGAGAGACATATCACATTTTTCTTAGATGCCGTTCTTAAACAATCTCTACACTCGGTGTATGCCTGGAACCCACAACCCTGAGACCAAGAGTTGCATGCTCCACTGACCAAGCCAGCTGCGTGCCCTAAGACACACCACATTTTGAACAGAGAAAGAGGAAACCATAGTGTTCAGGGAGCACACATGGATGCCAAACTAAAACAAGAAAGGAGATGATGCCAGGTGGGCATCTGGTGGGATTCTCGGGTGCTGGCAGATATGTTTCATCACCTGCATGGTACTTATGAGGGTGTCTGCCTAAAATCATTTACTAGACCATAACTTCAATGGGGTTTTCTGTACCTGTGTCTTACTTATGACGGAAAAAGCTATGATACTGAGTTCCCAAGCAACGCTGATGCTCCTGGTCTGCAGACAACACTCCAAGTAACAGAGGGAGACAGACAGCAAGCAGATTGTCTACTAAATTTATGAATGGTATTTAATAACAATAATAAAATATTGTGTAGCCACTCTGCACAGAATCCAGCTCTAAATACCTCATTTTGCTTAGTTCTCACAAATGCCTTGAGGTTGATATACGCCTTTGAAACATGGATTCACAGAAACTGAGAGGACAGAGTGTGCCCACAATATGTCCAAGGACACCAGCCAGGGGAATTGTTTCAGGGTTCACAACTCCAGAGCCTATGTCCCCAAGTCCTTTGCCACATGTGTCCCAAAGGGTTGGATAGAAGTCATGATTTGACACTGAGAAGTAAATATGTTGGGAGTTAACTCATGTTTGCCAAACCCCAGTAACGAAGGCTTGAGGTCCTGGCTCACCAAGCACCAACTTCCACATATCCGGTAAGCTGTTGCACAGTGATGTTTCAGTTAGCTGTGCTGTGTGATAAAACCAACACTTAGTGGCTTAAAACAAAAACAATTTGTTATTGCTTATGAGTCCATGGGTTGGCTAGGCTCCTCCAGGAGCTTGCGTCTAGGCACCCAGCTGCGACTAGAAGGCACAAGGTGTCCTCATTCCTATGCCTGGGGCCTAGATGCCGGCTGTTAGCTGGGCCTCTCTCTCCTCTCATCATTTTATGGTCTAACAGGCTTCTCGATGGGACAAGGGGAACATTCCGAGCCCTGATTCACAAAACCTATCAAACCCCTGCAAATGTCCTATTGGCCAAGCCCAGTGTCAATGTGGGGAGGACTAGACAAGGTCATGGATCCTGAGAGCATTGCTTACATGTGGCCTTCAATGAGATGTTCTACCCCATCCCGCAGCATAGCCCAGGTGGACACTCCTCCTGCCCCATCCCTGGCCCATGCAGCAACAGTGAGGGCAGCCCTGGCAAGCCACAATGTAGTTGGTGCAAAGTTGTTCAAGCTGGCTTCAGGGCCACAGCTTCCAACTACAGCTACAGAAAATGATGGCTGGGAGTGCTTGAGGCAGCTGGCCCCAGAGGGTTGAGATTGGTTGTGTACAGATCCGTGGAGCATCAGAAGGAATGCACAACAGCACCCTCCAGTGGACTCACCAGCATCCATCTGGATCTGCCCTGGGCCTGAGAGCACCCCTGGTTTGCAGGAAAGATGGAGCAGGATCATGCTGTCATATCTGTAATCTTCCCTTGAGCAGCCTCCTCTTTAGATGTTGTCTGAGGACCTGCAGCCCCACATTGCTCCAGCTGGCTACATGCCCCTAATTCGGGCTCTATCTCAGGTCTGCTGAATCAGAACCTGTATTTTAACAAAACCTGCAGGAGGCTCATGTGGGGAAAAAAAAAAAATCAAGAAACTCTAGAGACCAGGAACCTCATTCCTTTAACAAATAAATTTCAAAGGAAACGAGAGAGAGAGAGAGAAATTCATGGATTGAAAGAGATGTTTGAAACATGCCAATAAAACACAGTAGGCAGTCTTCCTGGGGATCCTGATCTGTATCAGCCAACTGTAAATACCTGAACACTTACAGGGTATTGGATGCTAAGGAACTGTTACTGATTCTTGGGTGTGCTAATGCTGCAGGGGTTATGTTAAAAACCTCCTCTCCTAGAAACACCGAGATGTTGACTGAGAACATAGTAGGATGCCTGGAACAGCCTTCACGAGGACCCAATGTGAAGCATATTGCATGGGGCTGGGTCACAAAAATTCCTGGCACTGAGCAGCTAGCCGTGAGTATGTAGGGACCCGGTAACTATTTTTTTTTAATATTTTATTTATTTGACAGAGATAAATCACAACTAGGCAGAGAGAGAGGAGGAAGCAGGCTCCCTGCTGAGCGGAGAGCCAGATGCGGGGCTCGATCCCAGAACCCTGAAATCATGACCTGAGCCGAAGGCAGAGGCTTTAACCCATTGAGTCACCCAGGTGCCCCAGGACCTGGTAACTATTATCTCCACTGCTGTCTGGATTGGAAAGCCCTCACAATAAAATGGTCTTTTAATCTCCCCACTATTTTTATAAAAAGATACAGATTCCTCGGTTTCAGTCCTCTTGAATCTCTGAAAAATGGGAAATGTTTTGGTTGTTGTTGTTTGTTTTTGTTTTTATTTTTCCAGACGTCCTTTCCTGATGCATTTGGTGTCAGGGCTGAGGTTGGGTAGTCACTGCTTAAATTGCAGTGTTGTATCTAGAAAGAGTCAATCCCCCAGGAGCTCAGCACTATATCAACAAGGCAGCCTAGAGAGGCAGAAGTCAGGAAAGTGGGGGAAATAAACACGATAATTCAAAGATGGAAACAAGTCAGCTTCCTTCTGAACAACAGAATAGCCAGCTCCTTGGCCCCGAGTCCACTTTTTATCAGGTCCTAACCCCCAGGAAGTGTGATGGTGAGGAGACAGGACGTCAGCCCTGGGTGGTCTGCAACCAGAATTTGCGTAGCATGACAACCAGTGCCCACGACCACACAGTTCGACACAGGAGGGAAAGCGGGACCTGAGATACTCCAAGCAGGATAACCAAGCTGAAAATCTCAGCTCCTACTGCATTCCCTTAAAGTTAGCCATTAGAGAGCCATTCCTTTTGAGTTAACAAGGATTCTCATTTAAAATGCACATGCTTCTAGAAAAGTTAGCACAGATATTGTACTCTAAACAGCCTTTTTTATAAGATCTTGCAGGACTTTGGCAAATTCAAATGGCCACAGGATGGAAACCAGTTACATAAATGTACAAATCTGGCCAAGAAAGAGACCACAGTGTTGGCAGGGACAAAAGAATTAGGACTGGGTGTCCCACTTTAAAGCCTTCAAATTAATAACAGTGAAAATGCATGATGTTTAACAGTGACAGAATGAATATATCCGCTGGCCAATTTTCCACCACTAAAATGCAAAGGGGCTTCAGTTAATGTTAGTGGTGTAACCCTGAGCAGGACAAGAAATCTTCTGAGCCTCAATTTCTCCCTTCTGAAAATGGACCAAAAAATCCTCACATACAAAGAAGGATGATTGAGAGACTCAAATGTTGGGAAAATACAACATGCCATGCCAATGTAACAGTATGATTCTTTATTTTCTCTCCCAGTTCAACTGGTTTTTAATTTTTTTTAAGTTCTATTATCATTTTGAACATTAATCAATCCAAGTCCTTTAAAAAGTTCACCTCAACTTCTGATATCTGGTTCAGCACATAAAGAGCTGAGAATTCATCACTTTATCCTAATGATAAGTAAAAATCTGAAAAAAAAAATAACAGCTCTTCTTAGATCCATCAGGGAAGTGCAGTTCCAGGGCAAACCCCCAAACTGGAGAAATAGATATAGAGATTCAGAGATTCACAGCTCACAGGAGCAGAAACCTTGATGGGTCAGCACTCAGGTGTGCAAACCTGAACTGTAATTGATGAATTGCTGGAGGCTCAGAATGAACAAATCTGAGAGTGAAACACTCCACAGGGATCCAGTTGTGTGTGTGGGTGGGTGGGGTGGCTAATATTATGGTTTACTTCCAGAAGTTCCACCAGGTGATCACAGTGAATGTCTGAGAAAAATCTTGTGCTTCTGGTGAAGGAGAGGCCAGGAAGGAACCATTTTGAATTATGCCAGGGCATTCTGTCCTTAATAGAGTCTGCCCTCAAAAAAAACTATTTCACCAGAGCCTAAATTGTTGGGTATTTATCAAATCCTAATGGACCTGGGGAAGAGAAATACCCAACTCTAGTTCACTCTATCTTTTCCCACCTTGGGGCAAGACTGAGAAGCATGAAGTACTGGTGAAGTTCACTGTCCAGAGACACAGGCTCACTGAAAGACTAGGACTGAAACCCTAAGACTATGGAACACTTCCCCTCCCCCATACATCATCACCATATAACTAAAGTCCTATTTACCACAGTTCATTTCGTGCAGTACATCACATCAGCTGTCAAGAAAAGAAGTACAAGGCATATTAAAAGGCAAAAAAAAAAAAAAAGGCAGAACAGGCAGAGCAAACATCAGGATCAGACATGGCAGGGATGTTGGAATTATCAGAGCAGGAACTAAAACATCTATGTTATATAACTAGAAGTTTTAATAATAAAATAGGCAGCATCCAAGAACCAATGGAGAATAAAAGTAGAGATACGGGAATTCTAAGAAAGATTCAAAAAGAAATGCATCAGGTTCAATCATAGCAAGGAGCAGGTCATAAGTTTAAGGCACAAAAGTGAATTGCTTTCTTATATACTAGCAATAAACAAGTGGAATTTGAAATTGAAAACACAATACTCTATTTTAGCACCCTAAAACTGAAATACTTAAGATACAACTGTAACAAAATATGTATAAGCTTATGTGAGGAAAACTGTAAAACTCTGATAAAAGAAACCAAGAGGAACTGAGTAAGTGGGGAGATAGTCCATGTTCATGGGCAAGAAGACTCAATATTGTCAAGATGGCAGTTCTTCCTACCTTGAGCTTCAAATGTATTCCTAATTAAAATCTCAGCAAGTTATTTGGTACATATCAACAAATTAATTCTAAATTTTATATAGAGAAACAAAAGACCCAGAATAGCCAACAAAATATTGAAGGAGAAGAACAATCAAAGGACTGACACTCCCAAATTCAGGGCTTACTATAAATCTACAGTAATCAAGAAAAAAGGACGCTGGTGAAAAAATAGAGAAATAGATCAGTGGAACAAAATAGAGAGCCAAGAAAGAGACCTATATAAATAAAGTCATCTTATCTTGGACAAAGGAGTAAAGACAATAAAATGATCCAAAGATATTATTTTTAAATAAATGATGCTGAACAACTAAACATCCACATGGCAAAAACGAAATAAAACAAAACAAAACAAAAACTAGACATAAACTTGCATTCTTTACAAAAATTAACTCAAAATTGATTACAGACCTAAGTTTAAAATACAACACTACAAAACTTCTTGAAGATAACATAGGAGAAAATCCAGATAACCTTGGGTATGGTGATGACTTTTTAGACACCAAAGGCACAGTCCATGAAAGAAATAAATAAGATGAACTGCATTAAGATCAAGAAGTTCTACTCTATGAAAGACAATGTCAAGAAAATGAGATAACAAACCAGACTAGGAGAAAATACTTGCAAAATATATATCTAGTAAAGTGCTGTTATCCAAAATAAAGAACCCCTAAAATTCAACAATAAGAAAACAAGCAATCCAGTTAAAAAATGGGAAAGAGACTTATACGCCAAAGAAAATATACCCATGATAAATTAGCATTTGTAAAGATGCTCAATATTATATGTCATTAGGGAATTTCGTATTAAAACAACAATGAGATACTACTATACTCTTATTAGAATGGCCAGAATCCAGAACACTGACAACTTCAAATGATGGTAATAATAGGGAGCAACGGGAATGTGGTATGGTACAGCCCTATTGGAAGACCACTTGTCAGTTTGTTTTTTAATTTTATTTTATTTTTTCAGTGTTCTGAGATTCATTTTTTATGTACTACATCCATTGCTCCATGCAATCTGTGCCCTCCTTAATACCCACCACCAGGTCCACCCAACCCCCCACCCTTCTCCCCTCCAAAACTCTCAGTTTGTTTCTCGGAGTCCAGTCTCTCACAGTTCGTCTCCCCCTCCAATCTCCCCCAACTCACTTCTCTCCTTCACCCAATGTCCTCCATGTTATTCCTTATGCTCCACAAGTAAGTAAAACCATATGATAATTGACTCTCTCTGCTTGACTTATTTCACTCGGCATTTCCAGTCCCATCCATGTCGATACAAAAGTTGGGTATTCATCCTTTCTGATGGAGGCACAACACTCCACAGTATATATGGACCATATCTTTTTTATCCATTCATCTGCTGAAGGGCATCTTGGCTCTTTCCACAGTTTGGTGACTGTGGTCATTGCTGCTATGAACATCGGGGTACAAATGGCCTTTATTTTCACTACGTACTTGTCAGTTTCTGACGAAGCAAAACACATTCTTGCCATATGACTCAGTAATCACACTCCTTGGTATTTATCCTCTAAAAGTTGAAAACTTAATATCCACATAAAAACCACACATGGATGTTTATAACAACTTTATTCATAATCGTCAAAACTTGGAATGAACCAACGTATCCTTTAGTAGATGGATAGGGAAACTATGGTACATGCCAACAAGGAAATAGTATTCGGTACTAAAAAGAAATGAGTTATGAAGCCATGAAAAAACATGGAGGGACTAAAAATGTGTATTAATAAGTGAAGGAAGCCAGTCTGAAAAGCTACATACTGTATGATTCCAACTATATGACATTATGGCCAAGGAAAAGCTATGAAGACAGTGAAAAATCAGTGGTTGCCAGGAATTGAAGAGAAGAGAGGAGAGAGGGATAAATAAAGGAACTTTAGGGCAGTGAGATTACTCCGTATGATACTATAATGGTAAATGTATGTTACTATATATTTGTCCAAGCCCAGAGAATATACAGGCAGGAGTGAACTTTACACAAACTATAGACTGGTTATAATGACACAAAAGCAAAAGTTCATTTATTATAACAAATTTAATACTCTGGTGAGGATTTTGATAGGATATATGGGAAACTTTGGTACCTTCTGATCATTTTGCTGTAAACCTAAACTGTTCTAAAACATAAAATCTGTTAAAAATAAATAAATTTAAGAAAGTGTACCTCTGGATCAATTCAGCATCAAACTAGCATGAGTTCATGATAGCAATCTACTGGGCAAACCTGCGTTATTATTCCCAGCTAAACCAACCTGACTGGGTGGGCTGTTAAGGTGCCTGCACTGGTATTCAGTGACTTAGAGTTGTCTGTGCACACTGCTTTCCGAAATATTTTCCCAGTTTTTCTGTCCTGTGTCCTACAGCAGCCCTGTTAAGAAAGGAACAAGAAAGTCAGGTGAAGAGCAATCCCAGGCCTGCTCTGACAATCAAGCTTCACTTCCCATCCAGCAGCCAGTACCAAGCACTTTGACCCTTTATGAAGACTCTGCCTCCTCTGAGTGTCTTCACTTTATTCTCCTCCTGAGACAGTCAGCTGCATGAAGGCAGGGGCAGTCTGTCTGATTGAGCTGTTTCTTCAGTGCCTAGCATAGCAGAGACTTCTACACGTGGCCAGCTCAAGGAGAACCTCTGATGGAGCTTAGGAAAACGTCCCACCCAGGGCAGGAGGCAGGTTCCTGGTCAGACTTCCTCCAGTGGGCTTGGAGAGAAGCATCCAATTACTATCTCTGGAACAGTTTCCACCAGTGTTCTCACTCACACATGCGCATTCTCTCACACAAATTTACCATTCCTACTGGACCCCTAGATCAAGCATGACATCTGCCAGGGCCCCAAATGAAGGCGTTCTGAAAGGACGTGTCACAGAAATCCATACTTGCATTCAGCAGGGCTTGCTAAGTGCAGGTTAAGTTCAATCGAAAAGTGGTCTTTTCAACCCATCAGACCAGGACATAATCATTCTCTATTTGTATGTGTATGTACACCCCTATCTAATAGAACATGTAATGTGTGTTTGCACTATACATACAATGAGTGCGAGGGTGAAGTAAACTTATGTTTGCATTTGAAGTATGTGCATAGTATGTCTAGATAGATAAATAGATATAAATAAAGTGAAAATTTGGCCACTGAAGGGAGAAAAGAGAGAGAGATGGGAGGGAGTCGTGATGATTACAGACACCGTGCTCAACCAAATGGAGACACACACATAATTCCATTTATTTCAAGGACTTGCAGTTCTGCTGTGTATTCCAGGAAGGCCCGACTTACCACCTCACTCAAAATAAGAAGCTGCTCCCCTTGGGACCTTAGATCTTCCCCAGCTCCTCCATTTGTTCCCACTCTCTGGGCCTGACAAGGCCCCCCTCCCCAGGGGTCCTCAGACCCCTGGTCTTACCAAGGGGTAAGCCTCCTCTACCAGGAGGCTCTCTGTGTGAGGAGCTCAATCCCCTGCTACTCCACAGAGACACAGTGGGTGGAGTGGCAGGACCCAACCAGCTTGAGAAGCTAGAAGGGCTCCTGTGGAGTGTCTGGGATGACACAAGACTGGAGTTCCCACGTGGAAGCCTTCCCTTGTCAATAAGAAAAGCAGCTTCTGAACCACAGGAGAAAACAGGGAGCTACTTGATCATCACTGGCCAGGATTTTCCAGAGAAACTGAACCAATAAGAGATATGTGTGTCCATGTAGAGGCAGATGCAGATGTAGAGAAGGGGGGGTTATTATAAAGAAGTTGTTATAATATATAAATATAAATTATAATATATAACATAAGAGAATTATATTTTTATTACAGATGAAAGAGATTTTTTTATAAGTAATTAGTTCATGTGATTGTGGAGGCTGAAAATTCAAGACCCAGGAGGGCTGATGGGATAAGTCCTAGTCCTGGTCCAAGGGCAGAGTAGAAGGAGGTCCCAGCTTGAACAGTCAAGCACAGAGACTAAACTTGTCCTGTATCCACTTTTTGTTCATCCAGCCCTTGATGGGTTGGATGAGGCCCACCCACATCAGGGAGGGCAATCTGCTTTACTCTGTCTACTGATTCAAATGCTAATCCCAGCTGGAACCACCTTCACAGACACACCCAGGAGTGTTTGACCAGATGTCTGAGTGTCTTGTGCCCCAGTCAAGTTGACACATAGAACTAATCCTCACACAACCCTAACATGGGCACCAAATATTTTGAAATGATTTCCCCAAATCTAATCTGACACTCAGATGAGATGGCCAGTTCTCTTAGTGTGGCTCACCCCCACACCCCACCATGGCCAATCATGGATATGATCCAAGGCAAGAAGCTGTGTTAGCAGACATGCTCAGGCAGAGGAGGGGACAGGTGAGGAAGGAGAGGGTCCAGCACGGGGGTGTGTGAACAAGGAGTGACCCATCAAGCCTGGGCCTCGGTGACCCAGGGTGAGGTCGCCAGGTCTTCTGTCCACCTCCCATTAGCACTAGTTGAGGGCATTAACCCACTCACGGCTGTCCACCCCAAGCCAGGAAAAGCAGGCAGAGTCTCAGGTCCTGGCAGCTGGAACTCGGACGGCCCAACATGTCACTGTTTCTACAGACCTGTAGAAGGTCTCCAGAATGTTCTAAGTAATAGCAGAATCTCTGTGGTTCCCATGACCCCATAACTGTTTCTCCCCTGGAGTCTGTGTCCCACACACAGAGCAAAAGCAGCAATAAGAAAAAGAAAACAACTCCAAAAGCACTTTTCCTTCCACTAAGAGGATCTCCATTGTCATGTGCTGCTGACGGTTAAAGTTTCTCCAGGTGGAAAGTCCTTTGGGAAACACTGTGTTCCAACAGCAGCAGCTTCCCCTGCAGCATTCAGAACCAAGTTCCTAGACCACTGCAAATCCCTGGCTCAGCTGGGTTGCCTCCCACTGCACTCACCTGGTGCCTAGGGGCAAGTACAGCCATCCAGAACACCATGCCTGAAGAATTTCTCTGAAGAGACAATGCCAGACATCAAATGTCTGTCTAGGTTTTCACTGGGAAAAACATGCCAAATAGAAGTCCAGGGTTATTCCACTTCTTAACTATTTCCTTTATTATGAGAATCCCACAGCATCTGCTGGCACTGGAATTGGGGAAATGCCTGCCGGATTGATTGTAAAATGAGGGTCTTGCCTAGAGACCCTCCCCTGTTGACCCTTGCCTGGCACCAGTTTAACTGCAGAATGACGGAGAGAAGTGGAGTGTGAACTCCCCCTGTGACTCACCCAGAGCAGACCCAAGTCCATCCCAGGCACACCTGGCCCCAGAGCTGCTTCAGGAGACTTGGGACCCAGCCAGCTGGGTGGTGGTGGACAGCAGCAGCACTCAGCCTTCGCGGAGATGGCAGTGACCCCCTGCACTGACCTGTGTGCAGCGAGGTAGAGGCCGGCACCCAAAGCCCTCCCCAAGCTGCCATCCCTTCACTGCCTAGCAAACCACCCAAAATCAGGGTCTTGAAACAAGCACCTATGTGTATCTGTCTCACGATTCTGTGGTTGGCAATTGGGTAGGTGGCACCAGCCTTATCTGGGCTCACCTGCTGGCAGGCTGGGGCTGCTCTCTGCCACTGAGCGCTCATCCTCCTGCAGCTCCCCAGCCCTCCACCCCTGCCTCATCTTGCTCATGCAGCACATCGGGCTCAAAGAGGGAGCAAAAGGACATGGGCCACTTGAGTCCCACTTTCGCCACATCCTGTTGACCAAAACTGGTCCTGAGGGCAGCCCAGAGTCTGGGAGAGGTGTTATAAAGAAAAAGCAGGGGCGCCTGGGTGGCTCAGTGGGTTAAAGCCTCTGCCTTTCGCTCGGGTCATGATCCCAGGGTCCGGGATCGAGCCCCGCATCGGGCTCCTTGGCGGGGAGCCTGCTTCCTCCTCTCTCTCTCTCTGCCTGCCTCTCTACTTGTGATCTCTATCTGTAAAATAAATAAATAAAATCTTTAAAAAAAAAAAAAAAGAAAAAGCAAAGGCATGGGCGAGGGGGAACTACAGATGGTGCCTCTTTCCGTGTCATTCCAACATCTCTAAGTGCTCAGCCCAAGCCCGCTGGCCTCTAGCTCAACCAGAGATCAAAGGAGGCACTTTCATTCAATTGTGTGACAAATCAACCTACCAAAGGAGGAAGGTCACAAATCCTGGAACCCAGTGGGCCTTACCCCAGGCAGTGCCAGGCCCCAGATAAGGTAGGTTGAGTGAGAACTTTCAGGCTGAGCCAGCTACAGAATTTTTTGGAAGACAGAAGGTCAAGGTTCAAAATTGCAGGCCTGGCCCAAAGAAGGCAAAAAGCCTGACCACTGGTTCCCAGCCTGGCCACCATCCCCAGAATCCCACAGGCACTTTGAGCATCCCATTGCCCAGGCCACACTTTAGCCAAATAAATCAGAGCCTCTGGGGTGGGCTCCATCAGCTCCCCAAGAGATTCTAGGAGACAGCAGATCTGGGAAACTCTCCAAGGCGTGGAGAGCTCATGTCAGTCTTAAGGTGGCAGGAGTATTTTTTTGGTGCGGCAGCTCAACCTTCAGGTGTCCCGAGGTTATTCTGGGCCTTTCTGGCAGGAACCTCACCTAATTCCTCATCTGATTTTCCTTTTTCAGGAATGCTCTTCAGCTGTGCCCGACCCCCCACCCCCATACTGTGCCCCAAGCCAGAGCCCTGGACTCTGCTGATGATAAAGAATGAGAGCAGTGAATAGGACAATGTCCTTTACCCATCGCTCACTTGGGATCCAGTTCTAGCTGCTGTTATCATGGGAGAGACCAGCAGAACTCCCCCAGGCTCCTCCTGGTAATATCACTGGCATCACTTGGCTGGTGTCACCTGCCCAGGGAATACTTGTTAGAATTCCAGGTGGAACAGCCATTTAGGCCCTTTCTCAGCCACATGTCACCTCCATCTCCAAGGCAGCCAAGACCTGGGAGGGAAAGGATGTTCTTCCAAAAGGCAGATCCCTAACACCAGGCTGCTCGTGCCTCTGCTGCAGCCTCCTTCTCCAGTCCAGCCCTGGCCCTCTCCACCCCAGATCCTGTTGTGTAAACATGGAAGAAGGAACAAAGGGGATGGGACTGGCTATAGGCCTTACACAGGTACAGGAGAAGACAAGCATGCATGCATGCACACACACATGCACACACACATGCACACACAACACACATGCACACAGACCCTGGTTTTATTTGCATCTCAAGCACCTCGGCCTTCATGGGAAAAACCATACCCATCTTCCAAGCTTGGTATTTTCTCTAAGTTTGGTCAGATTGCTTGGCTGCAACAGGGTCTTCCTGGACAAATTTAAAAGAAATCTTCAGGGAAAACGGCTGCTCAGGCAGCTGCCCCAAGATGCCCCCAAGTTCCCTGTCCACAGCTTGGGGGCTGCAGTTCCCTGAGTCTGACCTCTCTTCAGTCCCCTCTTGACATTTCCTTATTTGCAGGCCCAGGTAACCTTCTTGCCTGACCTCCCAGGGATTCTGCTGCTGAGTCTGCCAGTCTCCCAGCTGTTCTTGGGCCCAGCGGCAGCCCTGGGCTCCTTGTAGGTGTTGCCCATGTTTGGATCAGCAATGCCAACTCGAGCCAGAAAGAGCCACTAACAGGAGGCCCACCCCCTCCTGTATCTCTGGGGCTTCCTCAGCATCCACTCTGAGCCAGCCTCTGTGCTGGGTGAGGTCCAGTCTCTACCAATATCAGGGTGTTTGTCTGCAGTAACCGGGTCTGTCAGATCCTTGGTTCCTGACCCCAGAAACAGACTTGGCTGAGGCAAGCAGAGAAAGGGGGATGCCAGAAAGTGCTGAGAGGCTGCAGAAACAGGCTCAGAGCAGCACAGGGGGACAATGGTCTCCCAGGAGCCCTGCTGCTGTCCCTGCCAGCCATCACCACCAAGAGTAAGCCCCACATCAGCCATGCCCTGGCCAAAGCCCACACCTAAAGTGCCAGATGTCAGGGTAACAAGAGGGTGTCCCTGGCCACCTTGGCCACTAGCAAGTTTCTCTGAAGCAGAAAGGGGCCTGGATGCCAGGAAAGTGACGCATGCCCCACAGGCACACATCCTGGGGCAGGCCACCTATTTGCCTGGACCTCAAATCCCTTCCGTCAAACAAAGGAAGTGATGAATCACTCACTATGACACACGGTGGCTTAAAGGATATAAATAGGAATTGCTTTTGCGAACCACATTGAATTGTCTTCCTTATGAATAAGCACAGCATGCAAAGCTTTTAACACCTTACAGCGAGTAGATCAAGGACAGACCCACAATCCAACTCGGGCCACACAGGGGCAATGAGACTCACTCTGGAGTTTGAACACCTAGAGCTAGACTCTCTTGTCTGGATCGGAGGTGACCACATGGTGAGGCTGGAGTCCTTAGAGAAGACTCTCCATGGAGCTGAGAATGAACCAACATGGTAGAAGGCAGGACTAGTGAAGGAGAGAAGACAAGTCCAAGGAGTCCAGAGACTCAGCTCCTTCTCCCATTTCTTCTCTGGAGGCAGCCTCCAATCCAAGACAGCTGCTCCAGCTCCTGCCGCCTCCTCTACATTCCAGCCAAGAGAGGGAAGAATAGACAGAGGTTGAAAGCCAGCTGTCTTCTAAGCAGGGCACTTGGAAGCCACCATATGACACTTTAACTTACATCCCTTGGCCTTGAACTAGTCACATAGAATATACACAGCCATAAAGCAGGCTGAGAAACACCTTCTTTACCCTAGGTGAACTTCTAAAATCAAAACTAAAAGGTAGGGTTCTGTTCTTGTGGAAAATGGATATTAGTGACAACTGGCCTCTTGGGGCCTGAGAGGGGCTTCGTCTGGGTCTTAGAGCCACCAGCTATGCACTCACCCTGTACCAGGAGGCCTGCCTACCGTCAAGTGCCTTTGGAAAGCCTCTCTCATGCTTTCCCAGAGCTGAAGTTCATTCTCTAATCACCTGTTTGGGGTCCTAGAGATAGAGCACTTGGGGGTGGTGGGGCTGTTTCCAGGCACTCAGACAAATGCTTCCATCCACTTTACTGATCACTGGGTCATTCACTTGAATTATAGCCTTGGTCACAAGTCTGGGACTACAAAACCCCAAAACAGAACCTCGAGTCTCCTCATTATGAGCATTTAGAACTGTCTAGCCAAAACAATGGGTTACATATTTCAAAGGAAAGTTTCATCTGGGCTTTTATCTTTTGGCTGGATGGGTGGGCACTTAGTGAGAGGGGTGCCATGGGCTTGACCTCACCTCTCTCCATAGCTGGGAGAGCTTGACCCAGTAGGCTCAGCCCTTACCAGCTTTTTGGGCCTGGCTAGCATGTGGAAGAATGGGAAGTAAGGCATATCATCCAGAACTTGGAGACTAGGCCCCTGTTGTCCCAGAGAGTCACAGGGCATAAAACCATCTTCACACCAAAGACTCCAATAGCTCAGGTGACCGGGGCCCTGGATTCCTTGCCCCTGTACCTGTAGAATCTGCAAGTCCTATCCAACAGTTCAAGGAGGCAAAGGAGAAAGCATTGGCCAGACCTGTGTCCAAACCCTGTCCCTGTCACTCATCTTCCCAGGGACCCTGGACGAAGGCCTCACCCTCCTGAGCATGTTGTCCCTGATGCCCTAGTGTGGGCATCTGAGCAAAGCAGGGACACATTAGAGGTGACATCACTGAATCCCTGATAACAGACCGTCATGCTCAACTTCAGCATTAAGACCAACACCAGTGCCCATCTGTGCCTGCTTGATGGTAGCTGTTTTTGCCCCCTTATAGTGAGTGGATTGTCTTCCTTATGAATAAGCACAGCATACAAAGCTTTTAACACCTTACAGCAAGTAGATCAAGGACTGACCCACAGATCAGATATGAACCAGCATCCCAAAAGCTGCCTCATGGCCTGAAGTTCTGGGGCCCCCCACCAGGATCATCCATTTCTATTATCTGTTACCTCCTACAGGAACCTGCTGCCCCTTTGCATAAGAGCCCCCCCCCCAAATCAGCAACTACTCACTGAAAGCTGTCACTCATGTCTATCAGGACCTGTCCCACCTGTCCCTTACTCCAGATGCCTTTCATGCAGAGATGAGCCTCAGGGACCCCCTATAATCCACAGATGATGGGGAGCAGGAGGAGCTCTGCACTCAGTGGTCCTAACAGCCTTTTCCCATCCTGCAATATGTGTTCAATGCTAATAACTCCTGCAGGAACCCAGGAAACATGTGTTTGCATCCGCTCCCAGTAAAACCACAGGAGGGGCCCCTTATCTCCAAGCCAGTCCCTCAGTCTGTGGAGTTGGAGCCAGCTGGGGGAGGGAAAGCATGGCCCCTAGGAGTGCAAAGAGCAATCTGTGAATTGCAGACAGCCCTGTTTCCTGTCTGCCTTGCCCTCCTTCCCTTGCTCTTCCCAAAGGCATAAATACTGCCAAAGTCCTGCCAGAGGGAACTCCTTAAATTATAATTAGCTAAGTCTAAGGGGGTCATTTAGTGGATTTTTGCTTGGAGGCCTAAAATTTCCAACTAAGTCAGTGCACTTCCCACAGACGGGAAATTCAAATAAATTACCTTGAAACAGAAATTCTAATTATCAAGAAACTCACACACTTAAGACCATTGTGCATTTTTCAGAATGTGCTTATCTCACCCAGTAACTACAAGTCTGTGCTGCTGGCTGCTAAAATATATGGAGTGTCCGCAGTGGCTCTTCTCTTTTACCCTCCAGTTGCCTGCTCTCCCCCCTCCCAAGCACTCTTTCAGCATCCAGTGCATGAGTGGAGAGTGCGAGTCAGATATTGTCCAAAGCTCTGGACAGCCCCATCAGTCCAAAAAGTCAATTAGAAAATGTCACGTAGAACATGGGGTTCATCAAGGCATCTCTCCTCTCTGAATATAGCCCTCTGAAACTGTGGGAATTGTCAGCCTAGATGGAAGGACTCTTTGAAATGAGGGAACATGGAGTACAATTCCTGAGCTGGGTCCATACAATAGCCAGACTACAGTGAACGTGAAGAATCCAGTGCCCCTGCAAATAGCTGCTCTGATGGTCTGACTGCCCTCCCGTAGCACCAAACTGACTGCACGTGTGGATAGCAGGAAGAAAACTCCCCAGGTGCTCAGGGGCAACCTGGTGGTGGCATTGAGGGACAGCACGCACTTTGTTTTACTATTTGGAACTGCATGCAGTCTGTTGGCAAGGATTCCATGAGCACATGCCACATCCTTCTCATAGTTTGTCATTAATCTTCCCAACCACCCCAGGGGAGGTCGAGCTACTCCTATTTCACTGATGGGGAAAAGTCCAGGGAGATTCAGGAATGACCCATGTCATAAAAATTGCATGCGGTGGGTGGGTTTCATGTTCGATCTGTAACACCACTCCCTCCCCAGCACCTCCACTGCCCAGAGAACACCTATCCCAGATTCTAGGTAAAGGTTCCCTGCTGGCACTCTCCAGCAATGTGGACCAGCAGTCCAAACCAGAAGGTTCCAGAATGGGTTCCATCAGGGTCTCAGATTTCCCTGGTTGTAGAAGGGAGGTTCAGACCGGCCTCCTTCAGTAAGGGCAGAGCAGCACCCCAGTCTCTTGCCCCACATCTCCTCTTCCTTCTGCATCTCTTCTGCTACCTCTGACTCACCCTTGGAGTCCTGTCTGTAAAGCCTGAATAAATTGTTCCCATTGCCTTGTCTGGCTGGAGCCTCCGTGGCAGGTAACCCTATGGGCAGAGGCCCTTAACTGGATAGCCACCCCCACCCCAGGACAGCGGAGTTTGGTCACTTGAGTCACCTTCGGCTCTTCAGAGGCTCTGGGCATCAATGTGTCAGGCTGGCACACCTGTACCAGTGGGACATGACAGGCCAAGGGGAGGCCTTGGCTGAGAAAGGAGCAAGGAGCCATCGAAACTGCTGAGCAGAAGCGTCCCGGTGGGTGGCTCTGCCGGCCGAGCCTGGGGAAGCCAGGAGGGGAGGGACAAGGGAAGTGGAGGGATACCTATTAAAACACTGTGATCACAGCCCAGGCCAGACCCAGGAGGGTGGGAAATGGTGTGTGTGAAAGGTGCACGCAGCTCTAGAGATGCTTGCTGCAGTGTGGGGCCACAGGAGAGGCCGTCACCGTCCCTGCTTCTCAACTGGGACGTGGGAAGCAGAACGGATCCCTTTGACAGACACAGGCTGGGAGACTGAACTGTTTCCCTGGTCCAAACTGGCTTATTCTTTAGAAGTGGTGAGTTTAAGGGGCGCCTGGGTGGCTCAGTGGGTTAAAGTCTCTGCATTCAGCTCAGGTCATGATCTCAGGGTCCTGGGATCGAGCCCCGCATCGGGCTCTCTGCTCCACAGGGAGCCTGCTTCCTCCCCTCGCTCCATCTGCCTCTCTGTCTACTTGTCTACTTGTGATTTCTGTCTGTCAAATAAATAAATAAAATCTTTAAAAAAAAAAAAAAAGAAGTGGTGAGTTTAAGACTTACTCTGGGACTTTCTAGGGACATTTCCAGTGGACAGGTATAAAGGTGGAGCCAAGTTACTTCACCCAAGACCTCTTCCCTGGACCTCATGAACCCGGCTGGGTTTTTATACTGCATCTTTGGCTTTTCTCAGGAGGTTAAACAACAAAATGGCGCGTGACTTTATTTTTGTCTCATTAGGTAAACTTCTATCGATGTTAACTCCATGATCTTGTCCTTATCCCCAGCATGAGGCCCATCAAGTACATCCCTGTTAGGGGCTCCCTTGCCCTCCATGGTACCCTGGGGCACGTGTAGCCAGAAAGCAGTCTGGGGAGAAGCATCGTGTTTTGGGTTTTCCTGCAGGGACACTCACAGGAAAATGCAGGATCACACACAGTTGTTGTCTAGAGCCTAGGTTTTCACAAATTTATTTCTTTTTCTTTTTTTTTTTATTTTATTTATTTATTTGACAGACAGAGATCACAAGTAGGCAGAGAGGCAGGCAGAGAGAGAGGAGGAAGCAGGCTCCCCGCTGAGCAGAGAGCCTGATGTGGGGCTTGATCCCAGGACCCTGAGACCATGACCTGAGCTGAAGGCAGAGGCTTTAACCCACTGAGCCACCCAGGCGCCCCTCACATATTTCTTCCCCCTTCCTTCTAGTTGCAGAATATCCTCTGTTTCCTCCTCAGTGGTGTTACTCTAGCTCAGATCTTTTGGAAGTGGGCTGAGTCTCAACGGCAAATCCTGTTTCCTTATTCCTTGAGTGAAGAGGCTCCAACCTGCCCTGGCCAGATGCTCTCACTGCACCTGGGAGCCCAGTTCTGAGCTGTGGTGATACCCCCAAGCAGCATCAGGCCCATTTCCTGTCTCAGCACAGCCTGAGGACATGGGAAGTGCAGCCAAAGTGAAGGTCCTAATTCCAGGGAGTCCCATTTGAAAAAAATGTGTTTATAAAACAGGTTTTCAACTATTCATCTCATGGAAGAGCATATCGTTTCAATGAATTTCCTAAGCATTTCCTTAAGTGTGCAATACTGATACATTTCATTCCCACTAAGTATAATAGTGATCAATATTTATATGATGCTTAGCAACTTTCAGACCACATCTGTTTCTATCCCAATTGACCAGCCCGACACCCCTTGGACAGCCACAGCAGGTGCCATTCCCTATGTTATAGGTAATAAGCCAAAGGGCTACAGAATAGAGTGACCCTCTGTCTTCACGTGAATAGGAGGTGACAGGATGTGACCCCAAACCGTCTCTACAGAACCTCACTGCCTCTCCAACCCACTGTGTTTCACATGCTTTATTTCTATCAACTTGGAAGTATTAGCAAAGAGGCTAAGAGCATAAGATTGGACAGACAAGTGTATCTCTCATCTCAGTGTGTAAGGTATGTGATCACAAGCAAGTTAACTAACCTGGCTGAGCCTCGGTTTAGTAAGTTACTAAACAGAAGTGAAAGTACTCCTCACAAGAGGTTAGTTACATGGACATGACAAATGGTGGCTTTCAAGAAGGACAGAGCTCCCCACCTCCCACCCCCACCCCCACCCTGCAAAGGTGAGCAAACCAGGGCGGCCAGGGCAATGCTCCACCACACCCTGGTGCCTGGAACCCTGCCAAGAAAAGGAGGATGTGGGGGCCACAGCGAATGAAGTCAGGCCCGTTCCTGAGATCATAGAACTTGGTTTTTAGACCACACCATCTTAAGTTTCCTTTCACAAGCAAGACTCAGAGTCAGGAGAGGGGCTGTGACAGGTGCCAGTGTGAAGCTGCTCAGCTCAGCTTGAAGGCTGGGCTCCCTGGGAGGCCTCTCAGTGCAGAGGTTGGGGGCACAGTGGAGAGGCAGTGGCATTTTGCCTGAAACTTCAAAGCTTGTCTGTGGGACCTAGACATTCTCTCTCTGAGTCCTGTGTGTGTGTGTGTGTGTGCGCGCGCGCGCGCGCACGCGCACTTACTCTGACCTTATTAGTGCCTTGGTCTGTATCAAAAGTCTATACATTTGCTCCACTAACACCATACATACAAGACATAATGGATCTCACATCTATTACAATTCATCAGGTCAGAGAAAAGAACCTCTTCAATGTCCTGCCAAGAGAATGAGCTTGAAAGTATCCACAGGAACCATTCAAACAAGGCAGGGCATCCGGGCCGGGAGCATTCTCTATTTGCTCAGCCGCTGCACTGTGCCCTCCAGCCCCTGCCACCCCACAGAGGTGCAATCACAATAGCAGGTGTTTACACACTGCTCTAAGCACTTCATAAGCATTGGAAAAGTAAACTACTGAAACATAACAGTTCTTCGTACTGATGAAGGCTCTGAAGAAACCCGACAGGATGATGTGAGGGAGTGACCCTAGCACAGTGATGGGTGGCGTCTCTGAAGAATAAAGCATGATGGACAAGAAAGGGCTGAGGACATAAATACTGGAAGGAGTGTAACACAGAGAGAAGAAATGGCAGGTGCCAAAGCCCTGGGGCAGGAACAAAGTGGCTGGTTCAAAGACAGAAAGAGGCTGTGTTACTTAGGGGGAAGAGCAGGGGACACATGTTCCTAAATCATCAATAGGAGGCTCATTTCAGCTTTTCTTTCTCTCTGTTGCTTTGGGTGCTTTCCAAGAGAAGAAAGAAATACCAACTCTGTGTCCCCAAGAATGCAAGGAATTTAAGTGCACAGTGTCCACCACAACGCAGAGAGCACCAAGAGCTTTGCCTGTAAGGACCCTGCTACATCCATACAATGAGGACCATGATCCTAATTTCACAGAGGATGCAAGGGGTCCCTAACTTAAGTACTTTATTCAAGGTCATGGTCCTAGCTATGTTATTGAGTAAGCCAGAGGCCCTGCAAACCCTGTGTGTTGCTTTTTCCCATGAGATTATTTGGACAGACTTCCTAGTGATTAAAGTTTCAACTCCTGTCCATGAAAATCTCAGTCATTTTCTCTCTGTGATCTCCCAAGGGCAGACAGTATAAATCCCTGGTTGGGGGGAGTTGTTACCACCCCCTCCAAGGCCCAGTTCCCACTCTGGTTCAGTTAAGAAACCCAAGACATAGCTCAGATAGGATGCCGCATGGCAGGATGCCAGGGACCATTGCCAAAATTATTTTACAGAATTACCCTGGAGTGGGCTATACCATGGTGATTCTGGGCTCTGATCACATTCAGAACCAAATGCAGGATTAACTCAGAACTATGAACCCCACAATGGGGCTCTGAGCACTTTTTCAAAAATGTACTTGTGCTTTTCCATCCAGATGCAAGAAAGCTTGGGGAAAGCCTTATAGGTTTGCCATTCGCTTCATCTGCTTCAGCCTAGAACATGAAAGTCCTCTTTTGAGACAAGCCACAGGTGTCTGCTAGTACAACATGACTTGTCTCTTTAAAAGAGAGAATATAGACCCTGAGTCCATTTATTTCTTAGGGGCATTGAGACACCACACCACATTTTGGACTGCAAATTTAGGAGGCATTTCAGGACAATCCGTCAGAAATGGATGGGTGACATTTTACTAAAACAGACACTCGCCACATGCTAGCCCCACACTGAGGTCAGGTCTAATGTGACCTATGGCATTTATTAGAATCTGTGCTGACTGGTTTGAGGGGTCAGCAGAGGGAAGGGGTCTTCCTGTCAACAACCCTCAGATGCATGCAGTTGCAGTGGTCCCAAGTCTGCACGGCAATGGTGACAAGCACACCAAGTATCCGTCTGTCTCTGGCATCCCCAGCCCTGCAACAATCACATCCCTAGTGTCTTCCCAACAAGCTATGGGTGGGTCCATTTCTAGCTCCCATAACCTGATTGGTAGCACTAATCCTGAAAATGGTAGCAAAACTCTCTCGAAATCATTAAGAGAAGGAACATTGCCTAGTCATTTTCTTATTTGGCAAAGATAGCAAATTCTGGGGCTGTCTTTGGTAAAGAGGACAGGCCATCGAACTCAGATAGTTCACCCAAAGGGAGGTGTGGAGCTGGGCAGAGAGATAGAAGTACCATCATGTAACTAAAGCTCATGAGTGCTGATTGACAAGCAGAAAGGATGGAAGGCAGAGAATAAAAGGGGGGACAATGTTAGCCTGTGAAACAGCCATATGCACTGAAGAGAGGCTGAGTCACACCTGAAAAGCAGTATTTGCCCAGCAGATGTGGTGGGAGTGATCTTTGGTATTGATTAAAGATGGTCATTCCCTATGTGGTTGAGACAAAGGCACCATCCTGAAGAAATTCAACATGGAGAAGGGGATACAGAACTCTGATTGAGCCTCTGGTTGACTCCAAGACCATTGAATGGTGTTTTATATCCACTTGTTCTTTCATGGATTCTTTCAACAAACATTCGCCAGCCATGGACATGAGCCAGGTTGACCCAGGCACTTGGAATGGGGCAGGAGATAATAACCCCACATTTTCACCCTTCTAGAGCCTATATCCTAGTGGGAGAGACAGACATTAAAAAAGTAATTAAGTAAAATGTATAGGATGTACAGTGGAGTGGAGGAAAACAAGGCAGGGAAAAGAAGGGCAGGGGTGGAGGTTTCTGATACTTTAATTAGGATGGTCGGGGAAGCTTTGTTAAAAAGGCAACATTTAAGAAAAAACACAAGAGGAGAAGAAGTAGCCTTATGGTACGTGAGAGAGAAACACAACAGGCTCTGTGGTAGGGGGAGGGCACCTGGAGATGCCTGAAAAGTGGCAAGGAAGCCAGTCCAGTAAATCACGCAAATATCATTCTGAACAAGTCGAGAAAGAAGTGGGAAATAGAAAAATGCTACTCGCTGGCTCAGTCAGTGCAGCATGTGACTCTTGATCTCAATGTTGTGAGTTCAAGCCCCATGTGGGGTGTAGACACCACTTCAAAATAAAATCTTAAAACAAACAAACAAACAAACAAACCAAAAAAAACCTCCATCAATCTTTAGTGTGAAATTGAGATTTGAATTAGAAATGCCGCTTTGGGCTTTTCATAGTCTTGGAATAGATGAGTTTTAGAATACAGTCTTTGGTTTTGGGAAGATCAAGCATGGTCTTTGTCATTCATTGAAAACAAGGAAAGAATGGGGAAGGGGAGAGCAGAACAAATAAGTCTATAAAATAAGAAAGCCAAAAAAACCCTAAACATATCAATAATCATAATAAAGGTAAGTGGATTAAACTCTTCAGTAAGATACAAACATATTCAGTCTGGATTAAAAACAAAATGTTACCATCATGATGAAAGACTTTAATAAAAATTAAAAAAGAGATCTAAAAAACCAGATAAATCAGCAAGGATGTAAAACAACACAAGTACCAAATATGAACAAAGGAGTATATATGGAACATGCACCCATTACTTGGCAGAATGAATTTTTTGCAGGATCACAGAGAATATTAACAAAAATTGCTCATGTATTGGGTCATATGACAGTCTCAAAAGAGACTCAAAAAGTCAGCGTCATATGTCATATTTTCTGAACAATGCAATTAAGTTAGATAATAAAACACTCTGTAAAGTTATCAATTAATGTTAGACTTTGATAAGTGAGGGACGCAGATTGTAATCTCTAGTGTGAACAAAAAGACACGAATAGAGTGTATAAATTCCAAATTAATAAAAGGGGAAATGGGTTGGTCAGGACACATTTCTAAATAATCTATAGGGTGACAATACCTAACACTGAACAATAATTAACAGTACGTACCAGAACTTACCAGATACAATAGAAAAGTTTCCAAGCATTAGTGTTCTGTGAGAAAGGGGTGAGGTCTGAGAAAGAACAAGCTTATCAGCCAACTTATGACAAAAGTTAGAGAAAAATGGAATAAACTCAGGAAAGTAGAATGCAGAATAAAGAGAGATGTAGAAATGCACGAAATAATCTCAATAAAGTTATATCAGACATCCACTGAAGCCCTTGCCATGGGTTGATTCTACTTGAACTAATAAGATGCAACAAGGCCAAATGCAAACATCAAGATTCCGCACCTGAACAGAGGCCAGACACTGCCCAGTGCTCAGGATGTGCTGGTGAGCAAAAACTGACAAGGATCGATGAAGAATAAATATAATAAATAACTTAAAAATCAGTCTATGTTCCAAGACTGTAAGTGTTGTGGGAAGGAAGCATGGGGTGAGAGGAGGGGAGGCTCTACAAGGTCAAATAGAATGGTTGGATGAAAAAAGAAAGTCCCAAAGGACATTAACCGAGCAAATGTTCGGGCAAAAATGTTGGGACAGAAGGAACAGCCATGAAAGGGCCCCAAGACATGGCCATGCCCAGCGTGCTGGAAGAACAGCCAGGAAGCCAGGCTAGAGCAATGAGAGGAAGTTGAGCAGAGGTGAGATTGGAAGTGGAGGCAGCAAATTAATAAAGTTATGAATGAAAAGGGAGAGATCACAACTAACACCAAGGAAATAGAAACAATCATCAGAAATTATTACCAACAGTTATATGCCAATAAGCTAAGCAACCTAGATGAAATGGATGCTTTCATGGTAAACTACAATCTCCCAAAATTGAACCAGGAAGAAACTGACAACCTGAATAGACTGATATCTAATAACAAGATTGAAGCAGTGATCAAAAACCTCCCAAAACACAAGAGCCCAGGACCTGACGGATTCCCTGGGGAATTCTACCAAACTTTCAAAGAAGAAATACACCAATTCTCCTGAAGCTGTTACAAAAAATTGAAGCAGAAAGAAAACTTCCAGACTCTTTTTATGAAGCCAGCATTACCCTGATCCCCAAACCAGGCAAAGACCCTACCAAAAAGGAGAATTTCAGACCAATATCACTGATGAATATGAATGCTAAGATTCTCAACAAGATCCTAGCAAACAGGATCCAACAACACGTTAAAAAGATTATCCACCATGACGAGGTGGGATTCATCCCTGGGCTATAAGGATGGTTCAACATTCACAAATCAATCAATGTACTAGAACAAATCAATAAAAGAAGAGAGAAGAACCACATGGTCCTCTCAATTGATGCAGAAAAAGCATTTGACAAAATCCAGCATCCGTTCCTGATGAAAACGCTTCAAAGTATAGGGATAGAGGGAACATTCCTGAACTTCATAAAATCTATCTATGAAAGACCCACAGCAAATATCATCCTCAATGAGAAAAAGCTCGCAGCCTTTCCGTTGAGATCAGGAAGGCGACAAGGATGCCCACTCTCACCACTCTTGTTCAACATAGTATTAGAAGTCCTAGCAACAGCAATCAGAAAACAAAGAGAAATAAAATGTATCCAAATTGGCAAAGAAGAAGTCAAACTCTCTTTGCAGATGACATGATTCTTTATATGGAAAACCCCAAACACTCCACCCCAAAACTTCTAGAACTCATACAGCAATTCAGTAACGTGGCAGGATACAAAGTCAATGTACAGAAATCAGTGGCTTTCTTATACACTAACAATGAAAATACAGAAAGGGAAATTAGAGAATCAATTCAATTTACTATAGCACCAAGAACCATAAGATACCTGGGAATAAACCTAACCAAAGAGGTAAAGGATCTGTACTCGAGGAACTACAGAACACTCATGAAAGAAACTGAAGAAGACACAAAAAGATGGAAGACCGTTCCATGCTCTTGGATTGGAAGAATAAACATTGTTAAAATGTCTATACTTTAAATGCCATTCTGATCAAAATTCCACCGGTATTTTTCAAAGAGCTGGAGCAAATAATCCTAAAATTTGTATGGAATCAGAAGAGACCCTGAATTCCTAAAGAAATGTTGAAAAACAAAAACAAAACTGGTGGCATCACGTTACCTGATTTCAAGCTTTACTACAAAGCTGTGATCACCAAGACAGTGTGGTACTGGCATAAAAACAGACACATAGACCAGTGGAACAGAGTGGAGAGCCCAGATATGGACCCTCAACTCTATGGTCAAATAATCTTCGACAAAGCAGGAGAAAATATACAATGGAAAAGAGAGAGTCTCTTCAATAAATGGTGCTGGGAAAACTGGACAGCTATATGTAGAAGAATGAAACTCAACCATTCTCTTACACCGTACACAAAGATAAACTCGAAATGGATAAAAGACCTCAACGTCAGACAGGAATCCATCAGAATCTAGAAGAGAACATAGGCAGTAACCTCTTCGATATCAGCCACAGCAACTTCTTTCAAGATATGTCTCCAAAGGCAAAGGAAACAAAAGCAAAAATGAACTTTTGGGACTTCATCAAGATCAAAAGCTTCTGCACAGCAAAGAAAACAGTCAACAAAACAAAGAGGCAACCCACGGAATGGGAGAAGATATTTGCAAATGACAGTACAGATAAAAGGTTCATATCCAGGATTTATAAAGAACTCCTCAAACTCAACACACACAAAACAGATAATCATATCAAAAAATGGGCAGAAGATATGAACAGACACTTCTCCAATGAAGACATACAAATGGCTATCAGACATATGAAAAAATGCTCATCATCACTAGCCATCAGGGAGATTCAAATTAAAACCACATTGAGATATCACCTCTCACCAGTTAGAATGGCCAAAATTAGCACGACAGGAAACAATGTGTGTTGGAGAGGTTGTGGAGAAAGGGGAACCCTCTTACACTGTTGGTGGGAATGCAAGTTGGTGTAGCCACTTTGGAGAACAGTGTGGAGATTCCTCAAGAAATTAAAAATAGAGTTCCCTATGACCCTGCAATAGCACTGCTGGGTATTTGCCCCAAAGATACAAATGTAGTGAAAAGAAGGGCCATCTGTATCCCAATGTTCATAGCAGCAATGACCACGGTCACCAAACAGTGGAAAGAACCAAGATGCCCTTCAACGGACGAATGGATAAGGAAGATGTGGTCCATATACACAATGGAGTATTATGCCTCCATCAGAAAGGATGAATACCCAACTTTTGTAGCAACATGGACGGGACTGGAAGAGATTATGCTGAGCGAAATAAGTCCAGCAGAGAGAGTCAAGTATCATATGGTTTCACTTATTTGTGGAGCATAACAAAAAACATGGAGGACATGGGGAGATGGAGAGGAGAAGAGAGTTGTGGGAAATTGGAAGGGGAGGCAAACCATAAGAGACTATGGACTCTGAAAAACAACCTGAGGGTTTTGAAGGGGTGGGGGGTGGGAGGTTGGGGAAGCAGGTGGTGGATAATAGAAAGGGCACGTATTGCATGGAGCACTGGGTGTGGTGCAAAAACAATGAATACTGTTACGCTGAAAATAAACAAATAAAAAAATAAATAAAATAAAATAGAAAATAAAAATTAAAAAAAAAAAAGGAAGTGGAGGCTGGTCCCACTGGCCCTTGGGAGGGACTGTGGCTCTTACGCAGAATGAAATGGGGGCCCATTGCAGGACTGAGCAGGAGAATGACCTCTCGGACCCAAGATTTTAGAAGCTCACTGTGTGATTTTGGAAGCTGCTGTGATAAGGAGAGTGTAAAAGCAGAGAGAGACATGGCACAGTTTCCAGAGAAAGATGCAACTCCCACTGTCGGGGACTTTGCTCCAGCCTGGAGGGCCTCCCCTGGGCTGAGGGAGGATGCCACCTTCAGAGCACTCTGCCTTGGCAATACTTTCGATTATCTCAGACATGACGAAAGCAGGCAAGGAGGTGGCAGAGGGATTGATAGGGCCAACGGGGCAAAGGAGTGGCAGAGACATGACTTTAGGGGAAGGGACTCTAGCCGGTTCCTGCTGCCACCCCAGAAGCTCCATGACACTGAGTGGAGGGTACACACATCCCCTGATTTCCTGTTCCTTGGATCTAGACAGCAAGAATACCTGGCTCAGTGTTTGCAACGTTCTATCTATAGAATCATGTTTTAATCCCCTTAAACCCTGTACACATGAGTTTTCGATATTTGGGGCTCAGAATGGCACAGAAATGAACAATCCTACAGTTTATTAAATGAAATACTCCAGTTCACACCATTCACTAAATTTGCAAGTGGCCAAACATACAAACAAGCCCCATGGAGAGCTCCAACTCTCTGGCTCTCGGATTTCCAAGAGAAAGTGCCTTCAGCCCCCGAGCTTCCGGAAGGCTCTGCTGATTGATCTAGTGTAGGGCCTTGAAGGTCTTAGAGTTCTGAACAGTTGGCCAGACACACCACCCAATGTAGAACTAAATTCCAAAAAACCACAACACTTGCCAAGAGAAATGCCTGGCTCTCTTCCGTTTGTCTTGGTACTAGAAATGGGGAGTCTCAGACACAGCCAGCAGCACACATAGAAGGAAAGCAAAGCGCTTTTGTGCCCGTGGGATCCACCCCAATCCTCCCCCCAGGTCTGAAACCATTTCCGGAAGCAGAGATGAGAAATGAGCCTATTAGTCATCCGTCAATGTGGATCTGGGAAGACAGAGTGACAGGCTGAGGACGCGGGGGAGCAGTGGGCCCCTCCAGTCAGTGGGGGTTGAGGCTCCGCTGAATGTCTGCAGCTAGCAAGACGTCTGTCTGCCCCACCCACATGCCTGTCTGCCCTTCACTCCAGCTGACAATGGGCATACGCTCAGCCCCGTCCTCAGAGCAAATGTGGGCAGAAGGACCCCATCGTGTGGCTGGAGGGATTCCAGGAAGCACATTACAAGGTCCCCCCGACTTCAGATCTTGCCAGCTTCCGAGGCCCTCCTCACCCTGGACCATCATTCACTCTTTCCTGTGTGCATTCAATCCACATATGTGTGCGAGGCCTGTTGGGGGCACCATGGAACACAAAGGCAGGGCAGGACAGATTCAAGAATGCCTGGAAGCCCAGGGTACAGGCTGGCTGAACCCCCTGGGCCAGACCTGTTTCAGAGGGTCAGAGCAGAGTGGGGATCATCGCAGCTTCCCGGGAAGACCATGTCCTGAAGGGAGTCAGGTGCTCTGTCTGTATCCATGTTCGCCTTTCGGAAAAGAGCTAGTACAGATTCTGCGTGGGAGGCTCTAAACGAGCAGGATGCCTGGAGACGGGGGTGGGAGTCTGGGGACAGCAGGAACACATGTTCATGGAAAACTGGGGGCAGAGAGCCGAGGGCAGGAATTGGCCACGGCGCCTGAGGTCAGGCTGAGATCTGGAAAGTGGGAAGCAGAAACCAGCCCATCGTCCCCATGCCCACTGGGGTGACTTCGACAAGTCTGTGGCACTTCCTGCTTCTTCCAGCACCTTACAAGACAAATCCTGATCCGATCATTGTCCTAGTTACATAATTAATTACGTACCCTACATATGTCTATAAATGCCCTTTCTCACTTGGGAACCCAAGCAGCTGCATTTCCAAGGCTGGGGTATGTCACTTTCTTGCACACATGACTCTCTCACTGCCTGCACTCCACAGACCTTCTTGACTGAAGGCCGTTTTGCTCCTTCTCCTGTAAACAACACAGCCGTCCTGAGGTCTGCGGCCCCAGGACTCTCTGTTGCCCATTCTCACTTTTGACCCTCGTCTCCCCCATCTTTGGATGAGGGTCCTCACACCAATGGCCACAGCCGACCTGCTTCTAGGGCAAGTCCCCGGCATAGAGACCCACAGATTCCTCATGTACCTTTGCAAGAGAGAAAATAGCAAGTCTGTCTTAAATGTAGCAGCAAAGTGCAAGGTGTGTGTGACTTCTGATCCATGAAGTTGTGGACAGAAGAGGTGAGGTGTCTCACCTCGAGGGAATGAAGAGACATGGGCAGCACCTCCCTGACTGCCAAAGAGAAACCACAGGTAGGAAAGTGGGGTCTGTGAAGGCAGAGCCGACAAGGGGCTCAAGGCTCCCATGAGTTCACAGAAGGACTAAAGGCAGCAGTCCATAGGCAAGGCCATCTGGGGATCTGAATCTGGGTACCCCCTAAACAGGACCTTTGCAGCCAGGTCACTCACAGCTTCCTCCTTTCCTTAGAATCCAGGGGGACCTTCCTGAACAGCATCTCCTGAGAGGGCTGGGGAGCTAGCTCTGGGTTTGCTTTGAGCATTGTGGGGTTTCAGGCTCATACCTGATGTGAGCACCCACCAACAACACAGCACGAGCTATAAAGGGAGCACCTGGGTCATCCTGAGCTGGACCCCAGGGTACGGCCGTCAGTGGCCTTGTTGCATAGCAGTGTGTCATGGAGAAGTTAGGGAGTCAACCAGACAGAAAGCAGGTGTGCCCTGCAGAGCCCCATGTTCCCAGGAGGCATGTCTCGTCTCGTGAATTCTGCAGAATTCATTGGGTCCCTTCCAACAAGCTCAGCATCCTGGGCTTCCCAGACCTCAGGGCAGAGCAGCACCTTACCCAGCTGCTGCGTCCTGGTCAGCACTGTCTCCTCCCACCAGAAGTTCATGGCAGCTGTGGCTGGTGGTTCTCGGGTAAGGCTCTCACCTGCCACATTGAATTTGTTTTGAGTTTTCAGCTGGCTGTTCTTGTTAAAGGGGTTTCCACCTGTTCTGGCCCCCAAGTGCTAAACTCCTCTGCTTATTTTATTAGAACTGTTGACCCATCCAAATAAAACTCTCCCCAGCCCCTAATACTTCCCTAATGTACCTACTGCTTCTCCCTAGAGAGAGGGATTCTCCTTGAACATTGAGGGGTTTGGAGGAACAGGCCATGACTCTGTACATCCTGGCCTGTTTCTCCCCTCTACAGTCTCCATGAAAGTCCCACCTTTGCTCCAGCCTAGAACTACATCCAGACCTCTCCTACAAGATCAAACATCACTTGGGGGCAGGACAATTAAACAGATCAACAGGAGTCCACCCACATGTTCCTGAGACCCTGGCTCCCACCCGAGCTCAGGTGGCCAGACACCTCCTGGGACAGTTCCCATTGCTTCCTTAGCACTCAGGCAGATCCCCGTGGGGATGACAAGCAGCAGGAACTGTCTGGAAAAGGAGCCACAGGGGAGGCAGGAGGGCGGCTGGTAGCTCCCCCACAGAGCTAGCTGCCAGATCCCTCTCTGAACAGTGCTTCTCTAGAGGGCAAGAGGGAAGAGACACCACAGTGGGAGGGGGCATTTAAGCCCATCCGTCCATCCCCATCCCACGGGTCTGCTTAGTTATCTGCAAGTGATTCCACGAGCAGCTCAGTGATCAGCGTGCACTTACTGAATGTTCAATGTATGGGCACGCCGGTTAATTCCATCCTTATTTCTTTTTCTCTCACCTCTGCTGCATGCCACCCACCCTGACACCTGACTGCTGAGCGTCAGTAGAACCTCTTCCAGTGAAAGAATGAATGAATGAATCAATGAAAGAAGACCCCATGGAACTCCTGTGGAGGGGGCTGTCCTGGGGTTACGTTGCAGCCTCCTGAGCCCCCCAAAGTCACACCCCATAGAGAAGTGAGTGGAAGGAGGCTCTGAAGACCTCCCCACACACACACCCGAGTCCGAACGGTGACAGGCACCTCTGCCTGCTTTGTCGGATGGTGACACTGGGTGGCCAAGGGCACTCCCTGCACCATAACTGCAGATAATTTCCACTTCGGTAACTTAAATACCCCAAGAAGGCTGCGTGGGACAAGCCAGCCAGAAAGGGCAGCTGGATGCCCTCTGGGGTGGGCAGCTACTTAGGCAACAACAATCCTGCTCCTGGAGTCGAGATGGGGGACCCGCAGACTGGGCGAGTGCGTCTGCCTGGTTCAGGGACAGTCCCTCGCCTGATCTGCTATCCAACAGTTTCAAGGGGAATAAATATTAAAGTAGATATGACACAGTTACTTTATCCTCTTCAGAGCAATATTCACCTTTATTCTCTGATTTTGCCTCAAAATAAATCTCTGTGAAGTAAGAATATGTAGCCTCCTTTCACAGATAAGGAAAGAGACCCAACACTTTGAGGGCAATGGCCACCATAGAGCCTCTGGGTTCTCCTTACTTGCAAACACACTCTAATGCCTTGGCTCCAGGCTACACCCTTTTCAAACAAGAGAGTGAAAGCAAGTTTTGGTGCTGCCCAGAGTCTCCATGTTGGCAGAGGCACCTCCCTCAAACCTCCCCTGCCAAATCCTCCATTTCCTGCTCTCTCCCCACACCTCACAGCATGTCTTCTCTTCTTCTGGACCCTAAAGAATCACCCACATGGCTCCCTAGCAGGCCAGACTGTAGAGTGAAATGAACATCCCCCCGGTGCCCGGTGCCCATGGAACCACCACTGCTCCAGGTGGAATCAACACTGAGTAGAGGGAAACAGAATCTTTGGAAAAATACAAATCCATCAGTCAATCAATGCCTACAGTATAAAATTAGGCAAAGAGGGGGAAGGTGGTAATGACCACATGTTGATAAGAACCATCATGGGGAGAGCAGCATAGCCCTGAATCTTTCTGATGAGCCAGATTAGGACCTCCCTAGAAGCCACAGTATGGCCATCCTTCTCTGCTTACCCTGGTGTGAATCCAAGCAGCCTGGGATGGATCCTGCTTCCCCCACTCCTTCCCTCTGTCCCTTGCAGCAAACTGATCAAAGGCTCTGCTGGATCAACCATGCGGACATCCGTTTTTCATTCACATTTGTTTGTGTTCCAGGAAACTTTCTGCAGTGCTTCAGATAAAGAGACGGACCACTCTCCTCCCTGTGCATTAAGAACAAAATCTAAGCAGCAAAACCCCCACCTCATCCTGGCTTTAATGGATTGAAATTAAATTCAGTTGCAAGCTCAAGTCCCCTTTAATGTGCTCAAAGAAACCCCTCTCACTGTCTCTGGTGTACTTTACACTTCTTGATTCTAAGCCAACCTTTCTAGAAGAGTCAGAGTTCAGTGAGAAGAGACCAGTGTGGTTAAAACCAGGGTGTGGAGGTGGAGGGGTGAGAGGAGGTGTCCCTTCAGGGACCAGAGAGCCTCCCAGGGACCAGACACAGAAGGGAGACAGAAGATTGCTTAAATAACGGTTAGGTTATTTTGCTTTTCTGTTAAAGGTAATTGGTTCCTTTTTAGTTTATTGCATGTGGTAAAAATTAAGAGTACAACTTCACTATTTCACAGATGAAAATGCAATTTTCCAAATGCCATAGAGCAGGGAGTATACCCATACATCTGCTGGATGCACCAGCTCTAACATATGACCCCACTCAGGGTAGGGCCCCCAGCACTGGAAGGAGACAGGGTGGGGGAGAGGGCTGTGGACTCACAGGATTCTCCCATCCCCCAGCAGAGGAGGCCCCTAGGAGGTGACATGCAGGGCACAGAGTCTCAGGCAGAACACCACCAGAGCCCTGAGCCACAAGAGCCTGTCCTCTGGAGAGCCCGATGTCCTATCACATCGCTGAGTTTGGGGGCCCATGCCCTCCTCAGTAAAAGCAAAGGAGGCACCATAAAATGGTTCCAGGTCTGAAGCTGTCCCTTGGCCCTCAGTGGATGTGGGCCAGGCCAACCTGAGTCTCTGCAGGAGGATTTGAGGTGAGAGACTTAACTGCAAATAAGATTAGGGATGAGGAAGCTGACCCCACAGGGCTGTGAGCAGTTTATAGTTCTTAAGAATTAGGGCCCCTCCGCCATGTCCCGGCCCAACACCAGACAGAGGTCAAGTATGGCTTGCTGTCCACTCCAACTCCACCGCCAGCTAGAATGTTAAAAAAAAAAAAAAAAAAAAAAAAGTTAAACCAACATTTTCTTTTGTTGTTATCCTGCCAGTTTTCAGGGACACTTTTGTCTCACATAAGGGAATTTGAAAAGTGAGTGGCCTAGTTTTACTTCTTATTTATGAAACTAGGAAGCATACCCAGCTTTGCTCTTTTTTTTCAAAGCCTGAACTTGACCTGGTATAAAGGAATAAGGAAAAAATAAAGGGAAGGAAGAAGGGTGATAGTATCTGGCTTTGAAGTTGAGAGGCCAAGAAAGATTTGTGATGACCTTGGCCTTTACAAAGATAAAGAAAGCTAATTACACAGTCTTTATTTGTTTTCTCTCTCCCACCCTCAGGCTGTTGGCCTAAATTACCCAGAGACAAGGAGAGGGAACCAACCCCCAGCTCATCTCAGAACCAGAGGACAGAAACCCCCTGTCTCCATGAGTCACTGCTTTGGTGACCAACTAAGATTCTAACAAACAGGAAATATCTTGTGTGTAAGAAGTAATTATCTAAAACCTTTTTTCCCTCTAGTTCCTTGGGGAAGAGGCCTAGGTAGAGAGCAAGCCTCTCCCAGGGCCAGGGGAAGCCAACTGAGCTGAGTGGGTAGGCTAGCCAGGTGGAGATAGGGAAGAGCCCTGGGCATTGACTGATGCCCACAAGAGATGCCAGCAGTCGCCAGGCTCTGTCACAGGAGAGACTCTCCCTGAACACGTTCACCCCAGGGCTCACCCATCTCTGCCAGGGTCTGTCCTAGGAAAGGGGGCCAGGCCAGGGCCAGAGGTTGTTCCAACCATAGTGTCCCCTGCATGTCCTGTCCCCCAACTGCCCCAAACACAAGCAAACATATTTGGGAGAGAAAAAGAGAGTAAAGGCATAAAATTGGCCCAGAGTAAAGAAGTAGAAAAAGATGTTACTGCATCAAAAGAATAGGAGAGGTTTTCAAAAAATGTCATGGAAATGGAACATGGGCTTCTTAGGGGGGATGGAAGTCTACAAGTTGGTGGTGAGGAAGTGATGTACACAACTGTGTGTAGTGAAAGTGTGTGCACGTTAGAGTACCAAGAACACAAACATTGCTTCTCGGTGCTGTCTTCATGATATGGCATGACAAAGCTGCCTCATGCCATTTTAGCCACATCTGAGCTGGTGAGAAGGGAAGAAAAGTGGGGCACACAGAATTCCATTTTAAATGCCAATGACTGAAGCTTTGCACACCTGCTCACATCCTGTTGGCTGGAAGAAGGTCACAGGACCAATATCAGAATGGGTGGTTACACATTGGACAAAAACTCAGGGCTTCCATTATTAAAAGGAAGATGGGGAAAATGGATGGTAACTGTTTGTCACGTGTGTAGCTGGGGAAGGACTCAGCCACACAACACAGAAAATGGAGTATTGGTGGGGGGGGGGTGTTCTATACTTTCAGCCTAGAGATCTCAAGCAATAAATTTCAAGTGTTACTTCCTAATGAGCCGGGCTTGTTGTGTAGATGGATACATCAGGATGAATGACAAAGGCTGACTATTAGTGAACATTCAAAACATATAATCACTCCCTGTGCTGTTTTTATGCTCATCAAAAAGGCTTCAACTCAAACTTTGGTTTCCTACATCACTTGCCATGGGAGAAGGTGTTGGCAGACAGAGACTTACAAAGAAATTCGGTCTACTGAGAACTTCTCACTTCACCTGGAAAATTAGCAAACTGACCCTCTGATTTATACATCTATCTCACGTGAGTTTTGCCAATGTGAGTCAGCACCTCGAAATCAGCTCAACTCTGGGAAATCAAAGACACTGAGTGTCTGAGAGCCAGCTCCTGAACCAAAAGAAGGCCTGGAACAGAAGCATGTCACTGACAGAACTAATGACCTCAGTTTACGGCAGAGCTAGCTTTCATTTAGTTGATATCCCTACCACCACAACCTTGTCCATTAATAACTATCCTGTGTGATTTGCTATTGGCTCCAGGTTCAGGCAGAAGCCCCAAAGCTACAAGACTGGAGTCCACTCTCGCTTTGAAATTAGAGGCCAGGGTCCTGAGGGTGAGAGGCTGTGGCTGGGGTGGCAGGACATGTGGGGATGACTCTGTAGACAGAGGAGAGTGGCTGCTGGGCCCATTCTGCTAGAGGTATTGTACTTCCGCACCGGCGGAGGGGGTCATTTCTGAGGGCTACCATCATCCGAGTGGCTGCTTTCAGTGAAGCCGCTCCTTTCGCAGGTGAAGGAGTTGCTCACCATCACGCGTTTTCCACCTAACCCGCTTCGCAGCTTCCACCTGCCACTGACTCCAGATGTTTAGATCTTCCCCTCAGATGTAAAACTAAAGGGCTTTGTGAAACTGGGATGGCAGGCGACCGGTGGGAAGTGAGAAATCATTCCTGAAACCAGCGAGAGAGAACCACTCCAGGGCCTGGGAGACACTGGGAAGGCTGTCGGGAACATCCACCCTCAGACTGCAAAAAACCAGGGCTGCCCTCGCGCCCGCCACCCCCGCTCAGTCTGTGCAGGGGGGACACCCCAAGGCCAGAGGGGCCTGTAGAAGCAGAAGGGTCCACACGGCAGGCATCCTAAAATGTCTGAAAGCCTTTCTATAAACAGTTGTGTGAATTTAAAAGGGAAGAAAGATTCTGTCTCCCATGGCATCTTGAGTGAGACGCAGGGCCAGGAGAGAGGCCAGGAGAGAGGCCAGGAGACAGGCAGTCAGGAGTCAGATGTGGCTGTGATCAGCACTGCCAGGCAGCACTTCAGGAGGAAACTTCAGGCTGGAAGAAGACACCAAAGGCCACAAGGAGAGGGACAGAGAGACAACCTCTCACTGGAGTACCAGCCCCAACCCCCTCTCCCTGCACTATGTGTGAGTTGGGGAAGGAAGCAAGCATAATGGAAGCTATAGCTCCTACAGGACTTAGTGGAAAGAGAACGAGGTTGGCAGTCGGACGCCTGGAACTGAAGTTGGCCACAGGCCTCACCCACTGGGACATCTTAGGCACATGGCTTTGTCCATCAGCCTTGGTTTCCATAGCTCTGAAATAGAGACCCCCTTGCCGCCCATGACCTCAGAGATCCACAGGTGTGTGCGAGCCCACATCCTCCTGGAAGACAGCTTTCAAGAGCACTAGTTCCATCCTTCAGGCTGTTAATTTCTAGAAGCAAGTAGGGGAGGGTGAGGAACTTGGGAAACTTGGGCTGAAACTGTGTTAAAGAGTTTTCTTTCAAAGTGGAATTCTAAGATGGGATTGGGAGGGAGACAAACCATAAATGACTCTTAATCTCACAAAACAAACTGGGGGTTGCTGGGGGGAGGTGGGATTGGGAGAGGGGGAGCGGGCTATGGACATTGGGGAGGGGAGGCGAACCATAAGAGACTATGGACTCTGAAAAACAACCTGAGGGTTTTGAAGGGTCAGGGGTGGGAGGTTGGGGGAACAGGTGGTGGGTAATGGGGAGGGCACGTTTTGCATGGAGCACTGGGTGTTGTGCAAAAAGAATGAATACTGTTACGCTGAAAAAATAAATAAAATGGAAAAAAAAATTACAAAGTGGAATTCTCAGGGCCTTCAATTCGGGAACATTCATTTTGAATTTCAAGGAAGGAGGTTAATGACAATTTTCCAAACATATTTAACTACAAGACACTTTCTTTTTTTTTTTCTTTTTTAATTTTTTTGTTTAAGATTTTATTTCTTTATTTGACAGAGAGTGACACAGTGAGAGAGGGAACACAAGCAGGGGTGAATGGGAGTGGGAGAAGCAGGCTCTCCGATGGGCAGGGAGCCCGATGTGGGGCTCCATTCCAGAACCCTGGGATCATGACCTGAGCTTGAAGCCAGATGCTTAATGACTGAGCCGCCCAGGTGCCCCTACGGGACCTTTTGTTGTCGGTGGCATTTATTAAAATCTCCCCAAAGCACTGAAAATCAACCTGGAATATTAAATCCTTGGTTGGTTAATTTAGGGTTGCTCTGCACTGTGATATATAACACTCCTAATCACTAAATAACATTTAATTAGGAAAGAACATAAACCATGCCCCAGATTCTGTTGTCTGGCCACATGACTGTAGCTTGGTTTGTGGCCTCCATCCCTCCCTTGGCACCGCCGCACCCTTTCAGCGGCTGCACACAGACATGGGCCCTCACAGCCCCCAGGGGCACACAGTCGTGGGTCTGCAGGGGGCTCTGCCTCTGGGGGGACCATCAGATCCTTCACAGCACAGCCATGTGGAAGGTGGGACAGACTCTTGGGAAATGTGTGGCAGCCATAGCAGGTGGGGAAGCAGCCAGACCCAGAGGGAGCCTGGGTAGAGAGGAGGCAAGACAGGGCCTGAAAACATCCTTGCACCCCCAGATGCTGTGACCTCCAGACCCGGCCCTGAGCCTTCCAGTCGCAAGAGCGATGAAAATGCTTTCTATGCCTAAATGGATGTGAACGGGTATGAGTCTGCTCAGCCTGTCATAACAAAGTCCAAGAGATGGAGGAGCTTAAACAATGGAAATTAATTTCGCCACAGTTCTAGAGGCCACAAGTCCACGCTGAAGGTGTTGGCAGGGCTAGTTTCTCCTGAAGCCTCTCTCCCTGGCATGCGGATGGCCTCCTTCTCCCTGTGTCTCTACGTGGTCTTCCTTCTGTGTGTGTCTCTGTCCTAATCTCTTCTTCTTTTTTTTCTTTTTAAAGTTTATTTATTTGTTTGAAAGAGAGAGCGAGAACAAGCACATGCGAGCAGGGAGCGGGAAGGGGGCCAGAGGCAGAGGGAGAGAGAAAATCTCAAGCAGACTCCCTGCTGAGTGCAGAGCCCCATGGGGCTCAATCCCAGGACCCTGAGATCATTATCTGGGCTGAAACCAGGAGTTGGACACTTAAATGACTAAGCTAACCAGGACCAGGCCCATCCTTCATCTCATCTTCTTAAAGGACACCCTAGTGATGTTTAAACTTAGTCACCTCTTTGAAGACCTCACATTCTGAGGTCCTGAGGGTTAGGCCCTCAACCTAAGAACTTGGCAGGCACATGGTCCAGCCCATAACAGCTCACAAAGCCATGCAGCTTATAAATGCTGAACTGGCATTTGAACCATTCATGTGATCTTATAGCTTATCAGTCTATGGACTAATAAGCTTTCTAACTAGTTTGTTCTGCTGCCTTAAGTCCACTTTAAAACAAAACAAGAAATACATACTCAAAAGTAGCAATTAGGTTGTGAGATTAATTTTTTGCTTCCTTTGAATGTTTTATTGTGCCGACCTCTGCCTTCCATAGATTCAGCGTTCAATGAATATTCATGAGCTACAATGACAAATTCTGTGCTTGAGCACTAAGAACCTTCATGCCTCGAAGGCACTTACTGAGCTCTGCCCAGGGGATTCCAGTATAGGGTATGACACTCAGCAGGCTCCCAAGCCATGCCCTAGAATACAGGAAGAAAATACTAGAACTTTTTTATTCACATATATTATAAACTGGTAACATAAGATATATGTATTAGGTTTCATTAATATTTAATATGTGATTAATTAAATTAATAATTTAATATTTAATATGTAACTATAGATGTTATATGTAAATGTAAATGCAATATATAAATGTAAATATATAATATGTAAATATAATATTTAATATGTGATTATACTCAGATATAACTTTAAAATGTATATATCTGGGTTGTTCTCAATTTCTTTAACTGATGGGGCATGATCAATATGCACGCAGAGCATCGTTCTAATCATTGGAGCCTCCAAACTCCTGAGGTCTGGTTGGTCATCGATAACTGGTTCTCAGTAGTTCTCAGGGCTGGTCCCGAGACCAGCAGGATCAGCCTCTCCTGGAAACGTCTCAGAAGTGGACATTCTCAAGCTCCATCTCAGACCCATTGAGTCAGAAACTCTGGAGATGAGACTCAGGAATCTGTGCGTCAATAAGCCCTCTAGGGGATGTTGAAGCACCTCTCCAGCAAACCCAATACCAAGTTCAAGCACCTGCAGGATTGCTCAGGACCAAATGAGAGACAACATGACTAAACGTACATGAAGTCCATTTGATGTCCTTGCCTCCTGCAAGTCAATGACTAAGATCACAGTGACATGAGTACATGAATGTTGTGTGTGCCTTTACCATTTTACCACGACAGCATAAAATGGGACCCTACAATTCTTTGACATTCCTCCCAACAAGGGGTGGGATCTGTCCCTCGGCTTGTATCTGGGTGGGTTGTAACTGCTTTGGCCAACAGAGCATGGCAAAGTGAGCTGTGGCTTCCAAGCCTGGGTCAGAAGAAGCCACACTGCTTTGCCTGACTCTCCTACGACCCACTGGGACACTCCCTCTTGAAGCCCATCACCACCCTGCAAGAAGAAACCCCACAGGGAGGGCACAGATAGCACTGCACTCTCCAGGTGTGGAGGCAAACATGGAGACAAGCATGGAGACAAGTCTTCTCACTGTGCCTGTGTCCTTATCCCAGACCACAGCATACATATACCTAAGATGATAGAATGTTGCTTTCCATCCTCAAGTTAGGGGAAGTTTGTTTCATGACAACAGATTTACTGAAACAAGCAATATCCCGTACAAGACTAGAGAGAAGTTCTTCCTAAGCTCTCTAGAGAGCAGCACAGTACCAGACGGGGTGATCGGACAAGCATAAGGTTTCAACTTCTAGTCCTAGGGCTTGGGATCTTGATAATTTATCTAGTCTGTTCCTTTCACTGAATGAGAACACGGAAAGGTAAAGACTAGGTGACATGGACAAGCGAGTGGCAGAGCTAAGTGAGACCCAGTACTAAGTGAGACCCAGAGCTAAGTGAGACCCAGAGCTAAGTGAGACCCAGAGCTAAGTGAGACCCAGAAAAGATCACAGACTTTCAAGTGAGACCAGTTCTGGTGTGAATCCTAGTTCTGCAGCTTTGAACAATTTTCCAAGTACCATCTTCATTTCGGCTCAACAAGTAGATCAAGTTAAATAAGAGTTACTAGGTAAAGGGCTGTCCCCAGCTCCCAGGAGCTCTTGTTATCATAGCCCCATGCTATTAAGCCAGGTGAGTCCATCCATCCCAAGACTTCTTGTGGGTGTGAGTTCCACTAGAGATCTCAGTGTTGTTCAGCTTCACCAGCCCATGTGGAAGACCACAGCCCTACATGGCACCCACCTAACAAGTGTCCCTCAGACACACACCAGCCTTTGGCCTAGCATCACCATTATGGAAACATGGACAAGAATTAACCAACTGTCAAGACAGGATGAAAATTCCAGAAAGAGTGAAATAAGGAAATGGGATGCTGGCTTGCCTCTCTGCCACTGCAACCCTCTTCATTTTCAAACCGGGACTGAATACCTCTACCCCTACCTATTTTTTTTTTTTTTAGGATTTTATTTATTTATTTGAGAGAGGGGGAGAGAGAAAGCATACCTGCCAGGGGAGGAACAGGGGAAGGGAGAAACAGGCTCCCCACTGATCAGGAAGCCTGACATGGGACTCAATCCCAGGACCCCAAGATCATGACCTGAACTGAAGGCAAATACTTAACTGACTGAGCCACCCAGGTGCTCCAACTTTAATTATCCCTGCCTGCTCTGAGAACTGTACTGCTCTATGTGGGGCAGGAGGACACAAGTTACTCCATGCCTCACACTATCACCAAGACTACTCTAACTTCTGATCCCAGTACTAGGTAGTAGACTTTTTTCCTTGTGCCTTTTGGAGGAGTTCCTGGCTTGTACCAGTTCCAGGCCAGAGTATGGCCTCTCTTCAGTTCAGTACTTCCGGGGCAAGAACATATTTCTCAGATTCCTGATTCCATGCCTAGATCCCTGCCATCAGATGTCAATGTTTATTAGCTTAGATAGGTCCATTTTGGGTTAAAGTGCAACAGAACAGTGGTTTGAACAAGATAGATATGTCCCTCTCATGCATAAAGGAAGAACAGAGATGGGCAGCTCTTAGTTGTCAAGTCCAAAGTATTATGGACTGCTGCTCCACATTCTTGGCAAACCACATATTAGGCCAGGAGAGCTGCTTAGGTCCCAGACATCACACCTACATTCTAGGCAGCAAGGAGGAGATAGAAAAAGAAAAGAAAAGAGAAAGAAAGAAAGAGAGAGAGAGAAAGAGAGGAAGAGAGAAAAAGAAAAAAAGAAATCCTGTCTTCTAAGAAGATTGTTTGAAAGCCCTAGAAAACACTTCACTTTAATCACATTGGCCAGAACCGAGTCACATGGCCATACCTAGGCTCAAGGGTTTCAGAAAATGTGAGAAGGCAAGAGTGAATGGGGACAGTCACTGTCTTATGGTTGGAACCGGACCCCACTCTTGGTATTGTACCCTGCTGTTCAAGACTCATGCCTCTTTCGTCCTCCTAGATCTCCTCCTGCCAACCAGATGTTCTATCACCCCTGGTGGAGCTACCATGACCTCCTCTAAGCTGGGACCAGCCCCTGGGGGTCTCTGTGTCTCTTGGTCTGAGTCATCTCCAAGCAGACAGGAGCAAGTCAGAGGCCAGGTCAGGGATAGGCAGCACAGTGAGAGGGGATGAGGGGTCTTTCCCCAGCCTCAGAGACCAGGGCTGCTCTCTATTGGATCCCCAAGGCCAGGTGACCTGGATCTGCCCATGAGGCAGCTGCTCTCACACCCCCAGCTGATCCTCCCCATACCCACAAGGGACAGGACCAAAGCGAATTCCACCCTCCATCTCCTGCACATCAGCTAGTGACTCAGCATTCAGAGTCTGACTTGTGCCAGCTCCTCTGCGTCCTGTTAACTGCCATTTTCCATGGGCATTCTGATGGCATGGGGTCACCAGAATTTCTCTGCTAACTCCAGGCAAGTGGGATGTATGTGGGAGTGTGTGTACTTCTTGTGGCAGGAGCAATCCTTGGGGCCCACAACCAGAGATCCCAACTCTGCTGGTCTAGGGTAGGGCTGAGGAATCTGCGTTTCTACAGGGGCCCTCAGACAGCACTACCATAAAACACAAAGCCACGGGATCATCCTCACACCCTCTGCAACAACGTGACTCCCACGAACATCTTACAGCAGATCAGTGCTGCCCGGCATTGGATGTGGAGTCATAGAAGTCTCCAGAAGGGCTTCTTCTCGGGAGCATGAGTTGTTTTCAGTCTCTCTGAGTGAGTAACTGATCTGACCCTCATTAGTCACTGGTGACTTATAAAAGCCCGTAAAATGCTGTGAACGGCCTCCACTTTGATTTTTGTGAAACGCTCCAAGAACTTGTTTGTATATGCTCATCACTAGCATGGAGGTCCCCAGAAAAAGTCAACATTCGGGTCAAAGAACATTGATAATTGCGCATGATACCCAAATCTCACTTCATTAGCTAGCCTGGTGCAAAGCAAGTCATCCAATCCAGCAAATTAATGAGTGAGTCTGATTAAAAGACTTGCGTACTGACATCTCCACAGTGTGCATGGCTCAGACTGCATTTCCCGCACACACAGGCTGCCACACAGTCCTCCAGGGTCGCCTCGGGGAGAGACCTCCCATTTACTATGTCTTTCCAATTCCCCAGGGTAGGTCTTACTTGTAGAAGAGCTTTGATTTCCCCCCATCCCATGACTTTGACATTTTTAACTTTACAAGTGTTAAAGCGATAAAATGTGAGGAAGAATAGCATAGATGTGTCCTGACCTATCTCCCAAATCTTAGCCTTGAAGGGACCAGCAAGAATCATCCAAATCCTCCCTTCCACTGTTATTACATTAAGGTGGGACAAGAGACCCCATTCCCAGGACTAAGTGGATGATGCATTTGCCCTTGGTACTGACAGTCCTCCTCATGCTTCTAGTTCCTTTTATTTTAACTTCCTCCAGAAGGTACCATGGATGGCTCACTCCTGTGCATCTACACCACTTTAGGAGACCTTGGCCCAGGTTTTTTTCTGTTGGCTCAGGGCAGTTTGGTATGGTTTTGGTTTTGTGGTCTAGTTTGTGTTGGGTTAGTTTGCATCTGGGGAGAAAAGTGAGAGGACCGGGTCAGTCTTTGAAGTCCCTCTACCCTTTATCTTCCTTGCTAGTTTAGCCTTAGTCTTTTGAAATCAAATATTATAAAAATAAACTGAGTCTACATCCAAGAAAGAGGAGGAGGAGAAGGTGGGAGGAGGAGGAAGAGAAGGAGTGAAGAAGGTGAGAAGAGGAGGTCAGAGAAGGAAGAGATGGGAGGAGGAGGGAGGTGGGTGAAGGAGGAAGAGGTGGGGAGAGGGTAAGAAGAAGGAGAGGAGGAGAAGAAGAGGTAAAAGGAGGAGGCAGGAGGAGGAGGAGGGAAGAGGAAGAGGGGCCTTAGGCCTTGTCACCCTCCACTCATCATTCCTCACAACCTTCTCAGAATTTAATGGGTCTGTTAGCTAGGTGTCCTTACCTCCCTATGCCTGTGCCACACCCACTCTCTGGGCAAATAGAAAGTCTGGTTGTCAGGGTCACTATATGACAAAAGTGACCCATAGGCTAGAGAACCTGGTGCTTGGCCTCCTGCATGGTACCCTAAGGGCACTAGTTAAAAACCCAAGATTCTGCAGCACTTTTTCCCCCTTCCCCCTGCTCTGGAGCCTTCCCTGGCCCCCAGGGCTGCTCCAAGATCCCAGACCTCCCCCCTGAAGTCCCCATCCCCTGATCGAGACGTTATGTTGCTCTTCCCGGCTAGAAGGTGCCTACCTTGTTCCTTGCAGCATCCTTACACCCAGTGCAATGTCAGTTCAGAGTGGAGGAAACTTGTGAGGGTTTCTCTCACCCCCCCTTAACTACCATCAACCCCCCTGCCTTTGTAAGGACAGTGGGAAAATATAAGAATTAAAATTACACAAGAAGTTATTCATATTAAAATAATATATATTTTAAAATAAATATATTCAACTCTGTGTGTCGAATATATCCTCTCTTTCCACAGATATTTTAACCACAGCTATGCATTTGAACATACAAATTAGCCAACACAGTGGCTCTTGACCCACAAACCAGCACATTGCTGAGCAGGCATCACCAAATCACTCTCACGTGGGGCTGAGACCCACCCGGTGTTTATCTGGAGTCAAAGCCGACAGAACGAAGTGGAATTGCCAAGAAGGGTTGGTAAGAATGTTCCCCCCCATAGACGGTCTGAGAACAGGGGCTGCCATCTCCTCTCACTTTCCCCCACACTGGAGCCGCACACTCTGAGGGGACAGGACTCTGACAGGTGACATCTCCCCAAGATAGAGAAGGCCCCACATCCCATCCCGCAGAAGCTTTGCTATCCACAGTTATCTCCACATTGCTCACCCCGGTCCACCTACTGGGAACTCATCCCCCACAGCATGAAGAATGCATACCCTCCCTTAGGTCTCTGGGCCTGAGAAGGGGAGGGGAGGGCATGGCACACCCGGAGGGCTCTCCATGTGACCAAAAACAGCGCTTCGATCTTCAGACTACCCTTGACCAGGAGAGGGATGAGGAGGACTCCAGAAGCGTTGAGGGAGCAGCTCCAGCTCCTGGATGGCACCCTTCCTCTCACCTTTCTGTGAGTCTGATACTTCTTATAAAACAGTGCTGGATGGAAAAGGGACAAGGAGCAAAAGAAGAATGAATATGTATCTCTCTGCCCTAGTCCTTGACTAAGGTAGACACGCCATCCTTGGCCCCAGCCCTGGAGGCCTGCACTTCCCTGGGATCTGTGCACTTGGCTTGCCATCTGTAAGGGATCCCACCACAAAAACAGTCCTCAAGTCAAGCAAGGGTCCACCAAAGGTGCCTTATGGTACCTGGGCATGCAAAACATCATTTGGATATGAATCATGACCACCGAAATCCTGGCACTCCTGAGTGTTCTCACAACTCAGCAAGTGGTTTTTCAGTGGACTCCTTCCTTCTGTGAACTCTTACACAGACGCCCACTGTATAAAACAGAAGAGGATGCCCTGAATCGCTCTAAAGAGAGGTCTAGAATTCTTCTTGTGCCTTCCTCCCTCCAAAAGCCCTTCCAGAGACACCATGGTGAAAGCCATGGGCACACGGGGCCTCTGTCCTGCAAAGCCAGGGACATGCAGACACCTGTGTCACCTGAACGGTGTTCGTTTTCAGGAGGGTGGACAACCCACCTATGTTTCATCACCTTGGCAAGGAGATGCCAAGGAGATACCCGCAGTTGCCTGGTATCTGGAGGGACTCCAGAGACTCTGACAGCAAGGATCCTAGAATTAAAAGTCACTGAAGGGCAGAGCTGGACCCTGGTTTTGCTGAGAGGAGGCCCTGTTCCTCCTCTGCGAGGCTCCCTGTGAGGCCCCATCCCCCAAGGCCAGGTTCATCTTCTTAATTACCTGGCCTTTCCCCTCCACCTGCCCTGCATGCATGAGGGACAGCAAACTGCTTTTTATGTGACTCTGGGACTGAAATGCATCTTCCCTTATGGCTTCACTATATTAGTCCGAATAAACAAACTCACTGGTGTTTGCATTTCTCATAAGGAAGCCTCCCTCTAGAATGAGGGATTTTGCTTTTTTGCCAGCAATCAGGGAATTAAATCAAGTCTTAAGTCCACAGGCTCAGCAGCCCTGGAGACCCAGTGAATGAGGTCTACAAGAGAAGGATTTTCTCTCCCCAAGATATAAAAAAAGCACACGTCCATGCATGTATTTGCTGAAAGATGTTGTTCCACTAACAACTCCTGCATCTGAAGGGCCTTATTAATGTGCATCCAATGAAGAAAGATTCACCTTTCCTAGCTGTGTTCAGATTTTCAATGCATTCAACACAGGAAGCCCAATTATGTGCATTTGACGAATGCCTGGTCCAGTCAACTCCACGGGTACAGACTTGTAATCATGGTGGCATTGCAACTAGGACACACAGCGTCACAGGGACTGAGCCTGGCTCCTTGGCAACACTAATGATGGAGGAACAGACCCCAGAAAGCCCTGTCCAGGCCAAGCAGCCCTGGGTCTCTGTGTGGACTTGCCTACAGCCACATCAACAGGGGGAAAGCTGTAGATCCTGTGTGAGGTTTCCTTTCCTTGGCCTCCTCATCTGCAAAATGGGACCAAAGGAGGAAGTCACCCACTCTGTTTATGGAGCCCCTGCTGTGTGCACCATTCTGCTGGCTGAGGAATCAGTAGTCAAGAAGACAGGATCATCTCCAAGCCTACACTTCAGTGCTCTGTCCCCCAAGGACAACTGACCAGCCTTACACTGTATCAGGCAGTGCTCCATAAATTATTTGTTGGCTAAATGTACTGTCCATTGGAAGCTGGCATGGGTGGGGGGTCGTGTGCGTGTGTGCAAGTGTGCAGGCATGTGTCTGTGTGTGCGTGCAGGTGAGCGAGCGCACTGTGCATGCGTGTGTACATATGTGTGTGTAAGAGTTTGTGCACACGTGCTATCTAATCCCCTTCTCTGACCAAGTCGGGGGCTCCATACAGAAGGAAAAGGTAAACAACTCATAACACAAGAACTTTCTTAACTCATTTATCCTGGAAATCCCATGGCTTCAGCAGTGAATGTGAAGATTTGAGCATGAAGAAGGTGACCATTTCCCAGGCATCATCAGTCACAATAAACCTGCCGCCGCCTACATCTTGTTTCGAAATGGCTAATTCCTGCTGCAGCCAGCTTGACCTGAGAAGAGACAATTTCACGGCACACTCTGGCTGGAAATTGATGTGCAGACTGATCAAGGAACATCGTTTCTTGAATTAAGCTTTGTGGAAATAAAAGTGGCTTGTCAAAGCCCAACTCATTACAAATTCCAGAGAAGTTATAGACACTAAGTGGTAGATTCATCTCGGGGATCCAGGCAGATCTTAGTAAAAAGGAGATTTTCTTGGGCAAGCTTCTTCTCAGCAAACACAAGGTCATAGCTTTCCATGGGAGGCTGTTAGGGTCCTGGGAGAGGAGTTGACTCTAGAGAAAGGGATGGCTACCCTGCTTTCTTACACACAGGATGACATGGGGTGGGGTGAGCTGCAGCCTCACCTCCCCACAGGATCACCCTGGGGCTCTGTCTCTAGAGAAGCAAGTGTTCCCTCAGGGGCAGCCATGGACCTCTCACGAGCAGACAGAGTTGTGTCTCATGTATTGCCCACTGCCTCGGTTAACCAATGCCATAAATGTGGCCAGTCAGCCTAGCGCATCTTATGAAGTACAGGGTCTGGCTAGGGAGCCAAAAGGGGAAGTGAAGCAGCCAAGTTGGCTTGGGAGCGGTGGGACTTCCTGCATGTCTCAGATAGGATTCCTGCAAATGATGCAGTCCAGTGGAGGTTGGACCAATGCAGGGCAGCCACCCAAAAGCACATGGTGGCTGGGGGAGGTGGGACCTCAAGGATGCTGTTTGGGGTTTAGAAGTCTGGGGAGCATTTATGGAGGAATCAGCCTGCAGAGGGGCCAGGCAGAAGAGGACCTGGGCCCTGGGCAGGCTCGGGGTCCTTCACTTGGTACTCCTCCATCATGTCATTCAGCAGGTGAAACACTGCAACCTCTGATCCCCCCAGCCACTGAGCATCAATTTACTGTCTGTAACATGCTGTCACCTGTTGGATAGCTAACTCCAAGTGTTCTCTCTGTCCACCATCAACAGTCTATTTTCCTTGGGGAATGCTTTTATTTGCAGCAGATAACACAATTGCTTTAACAAAAATAAGCAAACATAAGATGAATTTCATGGCTAAAATACACTCTGGGTTTTAAGTGCAAGTTTTGCCAAAGTAAAAGATTAGCCCTCCCAGTTATTCCTGCTAAAACCAATGACATTCATTTATCATTCTCAGGAACCTGCTGTTTGGTCAGGGCATGGTGGGGGGGCCTCATCTCTGCCCCATGCAGTGTCAGCCAGAGAAACTCAGCATGGGTGAAGAGATTAATTTCCAGGTATTGCACTCACCATTCTCTCAGAGCTCAGGCAGGGCTGAGGTACCTCAGCTCTCTTCAGGGTGCTGGAGCTTGGGCTTCCTCATAGTATGGCAGCTGGGATCCACAAGCAAATGTCCCAGGAGGAATGCAAGGCAGTTGCATGACTTATCCTTAACTCAGCAGGCCCCTTCCTCCACAGTCTATTGGTTGAAACCCTCACAAAGGCCTCCACAGACCAAAGAAAAGGGGCACATTTTCAACATCCTGATGGGGATGTGACAAGATTCTGGAAAAGTGTATGTGGTCAAAGATATCATTGTGGCCATGTGTGGAAAATACAACCTGCCACATGAGCATCAAGAGAGTGTGCACAGTCTTATCCACCAATGGAGCTATTTTAAGACCTCAATAATCCTCCACACCTCATTCTCATTCATGTCTGTCCTCCTCACCATTCTGTGCCCTGTCTGTGACCCAGAAACACTTCACCATTAAGCTTAAGAAATATATGACACAGTTTGGCTCTTGTTATTAACAGATAAATGGATAAAGAAGATGTGGTATAGATATACAATGGAATACTATGCATCCATCAGAAGAAATGAAATCTTGCCATTTGCAACAATGTGAATAGAACTAGAGGGTATTATGCTGAGCGAAATAAGTCAGTCAGAGAAAGACAAATATCATATGATCTCCCTGATACGAGGAATTTGAGAGGCAACGTGGGGGGGTTGGAGGGTAGGGAAGGAAAAAATGAAACAAGATGGGATCAGGAGGGAGACAAACCATAAGAGACTCTTAATCTCATAAAACAAACTGGGGGTTGGGGGGGAGTGGGGGTAGGGAGAGGGTGGTTGGATTATGGACACTGGGGAGGGTATGTGCTATGGTGAGTGCTGTGAAGTATGTAAGCCTAACGATTCACAGACCTGTACCCCTGGGGCTAATAATACATTATATGTTAATAAAAAATAAATTAAACTTTTAAGAAAATTTAAAAAAAAGAAAGAAATGGCAGTGTCAGTGATGCATTTCCATTGGGATGATGCTAAATGGAGTGTTACTGGATTCACACATTTCCAGAAATAACTCCCACACTCTTTGACATAGGCTGGTCCAACAAAACAGTGTGGAGCTGGTGTCAGGCAAAAATGCTTTGGTGGTCAGCACCTGAAAACTAGTCTAATAGATTAAAAATAGGAATTATTGGCTCATGTAATAAGACATCTGAACATGGGCAGTTGCTGGTATTGACTCAAGTACACAAGGATGTCTATCCTTTCCCCACTCTTCATGTGCTGTTTGTCATCCTCCTACCCATTGCCTCATAACCCCAAAATGGCTGTCACCACTCCAGGCATCATGACCACATGAGCTACCAAGGATTCCTTCTCTCAGTTTCTCTTACCTTTTGTCAGAAAGCAAAAACACTTCCCAGAAGCCATCAGTACTAACTGATGAATATCTTAAGACTCATTGGCCAAGAAGGCATGTGATATGATAAATACTTGATGTTATAATCAACTAATGAATCATTGAACATTATATCAAAAAAAAAAAGACTCATTGGTCAGAAATGGATCTTCCCCAGCTTTGAAGGAGGTTGGTAAAGTGAGGATTCAGGAAGATGATGTGATACTGTCCTCGGGACTCAGACCAGCCATGGTCACACTTTGGAGCCAGGCACTTAGTATCATGGCTCAAAAATGTCGTTCTATCATCAAGGAAGAAATGGGGGCATGACTCCTGCAAAACCACTGAAGTATTTGATCTTTAGAAGGAGAGGTCATGGAACCTAAGGAAGAGGAGAACATATACACCATTTTTGAAATTATAGAAAGAGCATTTGCTTAATTTTTTTAAAGATCCAAAATAATCTATTATCAAAAAGACCAGAGATAACCAAGCGTCTGTGAGGATGTGAAGAAAAGGAAACCCTTGTGTGCTATTAGTAGGAATTGTACATTGGTGCAGACACTATGGAAACATTATGGAAGGTCCTCAAAAAATTAAGAATAGAACTACCATATGATCCAGCAATTCTACTTATAGATATATATCCAAAGAAAATGAAATCAAGATACCAAAGAGATATCTGTACCCCCATGTTCACTGCAGCATTATTTACAACAGCCAAGACATAGATACAACCGAAGTGTGTATCAGTGAGTGGATGAAGGAAAAAAATGTAAATGTGCACGTGCGTGCACGCGCGCGCACACACACACACATATATATGTATGTTATATAACATATATATATGTAATTCAGTCATGAGAAAGAAGAAAATCCTGCCATTTACATATTATCTTGAGGGCATTATGCTAAGTGAAGTAAGTCAGAGAGAGAAAGATAAATCATTTATACAAAGAATCTAAAAAAGCTGAACTTGTAGAAACAAAGTAGAATGGTGGTTACCTGGGGCTGGGGGATGAGGGAAATAGGGAGTTGGTTGTTTAAGGGTATAAACTTCCAGTAATAAGATAAATAAGTTCTGAGGATATAATGGACAACATGGCAGCTATAGCTAATAATACTGTATTATATACTTGAATGTAACTAAGAAAAGAGATTTTAAATGTTTCATCATAAAAAAGAAATGTTAATTATGTAAAAGGATGGAGATGTTAGCTAATACTATGGTAATAATAATTTTGCAATACAAGTGTATCAAATCAACACATTTTACTCTTTGGACTTACACAATCTTATATGTTAATTATATCAATAATGCTGGAAAAAAACTAAAATTAAAAATACTTAAAAACTTGGAGAACCTGGATGGTTCAGTCAGTTAAGCATCTGAGTTGATTGCAGCTCAGGTCATGATCTTGGGGTCATGAGATCAAGCTCCACATAGGACATTATGATCAGCAGGAAGTCTGCTTAAGATTCTCTCTCTCTCCCTCCCCCTCTACCCCCTCTGCCCCTCCCCACCCTCTCAAATAAATAAATAAATCTTTTTTAAAATTACTTAAAGACTAAAATAAAACTAAAAAACAAAATGTATGAACATTATGCTTATTATACCTTTGATTCTCAAGCCTTCCAGACTGCCTAATATGTCCAGTTAGGGTGTGTTTCTTTTTCCTTTGAGCATTAAGTTATTCTCTGCATTATACTTGGCAACGAATCTAAAAAAAAAAAAAAAAATTGGATGTAAATATGAGCCTTCTCTCTTCCCACAAATGACCTTTTAATTCATGTGTCCCTGGTATGCACACTGAAGGAACCAACAACATCCCCATTCAAGGTACACGGTGATGCAGTGAGCTCATGATGCAGGCAGGAGGGAGTGCAGCAGACCCATTGCTACCCGACTTGAATGGCAATCCCAGCAGTACCCCCTGCAAAGACAGATGTCAGAAGTCCTAGGCTTCAGGAAATCCAGATCATTTAATCCTACTACAACCCACCAGAGACCCAAATGGAAAAAGCTTGAGAGGCCTTTCATTCAGTTTGAAAGAAGCCCCTAGGAAGTATGTCATGGTATAATTGGGAGGAAATCCCAGTTTAAAATAAAAAAGGAAAGGAAAGATGATGTCAGTAATTAATATCAAAGAAGTCTTGTGAACTTCATTTTCATACAAAGTTTGGAAGTTAAGCCCATCTCTGACCAGCAGGGTGGCAAAGGAAACGAAGCCCTCAGGAGAAGACTGGTGTTTGGTCACAACACAAAAGAGGCAGGAGCATCCTATGAAAGCTGGTGATGTTGCAAAGCATATTCACAATGTCACAAGGGCTCCCTAGGACTTGGAGATGTTTTAGGCTGAAATGCAGAAAAGTTTATTTCATCTTTAAAAAAAAATACCCAGGGCGCCTGGGTGGCTCAGTGGGTTAAGCCACTGCCTTTGGCTCAGTTCATGATCTCGGGGTCCTGGGATCGAGTCCCACGCCGGGCTCTCTGCTCAGCAGGGAGCCTGCTTCCCTCTCTCTCTCCCTGCCTGCCTCTCTATCTACTTGTGATCTATCTCTGTCAAATAAATAAATAAAATCTTTAAAAAAAAATACCCATACACACAGACACACATATATATATGTATGCATAAATAGATACACACACATATATACAAATACCATACATATATGTGAGATACACACACAACACACACACACACACACACACACACACACACACTGCTGGTCAGAGAAGGGCTTAACTTTCAAACTTTCTATGAAAATGAAGTTCACAAGACCTCTTTTGATATAAGTTACTGACATCCTCTTTCTTTTCCTTTTTTTTTTTTTTTAAACTGGGATTTCCTGCCAATTACACCATGACAAGCTTCCCAGGGTCTTCTTTCAAACTGAATGAAAAGCCTCACACTTTGGACTCCTGGTGGGGTGTAGCAACATTAAATGAATTAAATGATCTGGATTTCCTGAAGACTAGGACTTCAGAGATAGATAGATAGAGATACATTTTTCTTCCCATTTTTTTCAGAGCAGTTTTAGGTTTATAGCAAAATTGAGAAGAAGGTATGGACATTTCCCATATCTCCCTATCCCCACAAGTACATAGCCTTTCCTATCATCAACCTTATGCATCAGAATGGTGTGTTTGTTACAACTGATGAATTTATTTATTTTTATTATTATTATTTATTTATCGGACAGACAGAGATCACAAGGAGGCAGAGAGGCAGGCAAAGAGAGAGGAGGAAGCAGGCTCCCAGCTGAGCAGAGAGCCCGATGCGGGGCTCGATCCCAGGACCCCGAGATCATGACCTGAGCCGAAGGCAGAGGCTTTAACCCATTGAGCCACCCAGGCGCCCCCAACTGATGAATTTATATTGAAACATCATTATTACCCAAAGTCCATAGTTTACATTAGAGTTCACTCTTAGTGTTATACATTCTATGGGTTTGGACAAATGTATAATGATATGTATCAATCCTTATAATATCAATACAGAGTAGTTTCACTGCCCTAAAAAATCTCCTGTGTTCTGTCTGTTCATTCCCATGATTTTCCTTAATCCCTGGCAACCACTGATCATTTTACTGTCCCCACAGTTTTGCCCTTCCTGAAATGTCATATAGTTGGAATCATTAAGTATATCACATTTTCAGACTGGCTTCTTTCATTTAGTAATACACATTTAAGTTTCTTCCATTTCTTTTTGTGGCTTAATAGATCATATATTTTTAGCATCTAATAGTATTCCGATGTCTGGATAGACCGCAGCTTATTTATCCTTTCACCTTCTGAAGGATATCTCGGTTGCTTCCAAGTTTTGGCAATTATGAAGAAAGCTGCTATAAAGCAGGTTTTTCTGTAGACATAAGTTTTCAGTTCCCTTTGGATAAATAACAAGTAGCAGGATTACTGAATCTTATGAATAAAAGTATATTTAGTTTTGTAAGAAACTGCTAAGCTGTCTTCCAAAGTAACTGTTACCACTTTATATTCCCACCAGCAGTGAATGGGAGTTCCTGTTGCTCCACATAATCACCAGAATTTGGTGGTGTCAGTTTTCCGGGTTTTGGTCATTCTAATATGTGTGTCATGGTACCATTATTTTAACTTGTATCCCCCTGCTGACATATGATGTGGAGAATCTTCTCATAGTTATTTGCTGTCTACCTTCTTTGGTGAGGTGTCTGTTAAGTTCTGGCTCATTTTTTAACCAAGTTTTTGTTTTCCTACTGTTAAGTTTTAAGAGTTCTCCCTATATTTTGGACAACAGATCTTTATCAGATGAGTCTTTTGTAAATATTTTCTCCCAGTCTGTGGCTCATCTTCTCATTCTCTTGACAGAGTCTCTCACAGAACAGAAATGTTTAATTTTAATGAGGCCCAGTTTGTCAAGCCTCTTTCATTGATCATGCCTTTGGTGTTGTATCTTAAACATTATCATCAAATCCAAGGTCATCTAGACTTTCTTCTGTGTTGTTTTCAAAGAGGCTTGAAATTTCACATTTTACATTTATGTCTGTGATCCTTTGAGTTAATTTTTGGAAGGGTGTAAGCTGTGTCTAAATTCTCTTTTTATTTTTGTTTTTTATTTGTTTGCATGTTAATGTCCAATTATTCTAGCACCATTTGTCAAATACACTATTTTTGTTCCATTGTGTTTCTTTACTTTGTGAAAGTTCTGTTGACTGTATATGTGGATTTGTTTCTGCTGCTATCTTTTCTTTCTTTCTTTCTTTCTTTCTAGCTCTATTCTGTTCCATTGATCTATTTTTCACCAATACCACAAATCTTGATTACTGTAGCTTCATAGTAAGTCTTGAAGGTGAACAGTGTCTTTCCTCTAGCTTTGTTCTTCTCCCAAAAGGGCTGTCATCTGAGAAAGGGACCAAAGCTGGCAGAAATGTGAGACAGTGGTGTGAAGTAGCCCCAAGATTCCAGCTCAACTCCAAATAAGGAAAGCTATGCCATGTTTGCTCAGGGATTTCTGATACTGAAAGCCTTCTCCTTGTATCTAACTCACACACCAGCCTGCAAATTAGGGAGGACAGACTGTCATCTTCATTTTATGATAAAAGAATGGAGACTAGCACAGGGATAAATGGGTCCAGGGTCATACAACAAGTCAATAACAAAGCCATAGATGGAAGTCTGGACCAAGTATGACTCTTCTGCCTCTGGGGATGAGGACCCTTTCTCCCTGTCCTGTTTCCCAAAGTCCCTAGTAGTAAATCTCATTGATCACACTGGAATTCTTACTTTATTTTATTTTTTCAGTGTTCCAAGATTCATTGTTTATGCACCACACCCAGTGCTCCATGCAATACAGTCATGCTGGAATTCTCTACCTCTCTGCTCCTCCATGATGGACACCTATAACTTTCCATATAAATGGCCCTCTGCTGATGCTGCAGAACCAGGGTTGATATAATGAGTGTTTAGCCCTTGGTGTCACCCTCAAGGGTACCGTGCATGAACACAACCTCATTTCTGTGATATTCCTGCCCACGATGCACCTGGTTCTGGTAGGAAGCAACACCAGACAAAAGATTCCTAATCTCCAGATGTATGGAGGTCATGAGAGTCTACAAAGACTGAAGAACTACTCCAGATTGAAGGACAGACAACAACTGAATGGAACATGTTGATTCTGAACCAATCCTTTTGCTCTAAAAGACATTACTGGGACAAGTGGAACAATTTTAATGGGGCTTAAGGACTAGAATTTATTAATGTGTCCATGATAATTTCCTGATTTTGATGATAATTGTTTTGTGGTTACAGAGGAGAATGTCCTTATTTGTAGGAATTACACAGTTACACACTAAGCTATTTGGGAATGATGGATCATCATACAGGTAATTTAATCTTAAACCTTTGGGAGGGAAGGTCTTTCTTTGTATTGTTCTTGCAATTTTTGTTTAACTTTGACACTGTTTCAAAATTAAAATGTATTGTTGTTGATGATGTAAGTACAACCAGAGAGAAACCGGGATTTTTCCAGTGGAAATGTAAGTGCCCCTGTCTATCTCAGGACACTGAGGCATTACCAATGGAAGTGGGGAAGAACCAGGCACATACGCAAGGCTTGCTTTATGCATCCATCAACATGCTGACCATGCTCACCCAGCCTTCACCTGCCTAAACAGAGGGAATGGATGGGACCTACGGGCTGTGAGAGCTCTGTTCTGACTTTGGGAACCTGCCTTCTTCCTGCACCTCTGGTCTGTGAGGTTTTGCAGAAGCTGACTCTTAACTGGGCTCCCAGGTGCGAAGAAACATGTTCCTGCAACCAGGATGGGGGCTGGGGAGTGCGGGTGAGTGAGGCGCCTTTTCCCCGAAATTCCAGTGAGTTTCTAGGAACTTCCTATTGGCCATGACTGAACCAATCCCTGTGGCTGGAGTGAAGTTGGTGGGGCGGGGGAGTGGGGGGGGGATGGAGATATCTGATTGGGCAGGCTGGGTCATGTGCAGGGTGGGGATGGTAATCAACCTCTCCCAGCCCAGGTGGGCCAAGCCCTGCACCCAATGGGAACACGCTGAGAGACAAAAAGGGACGGGTGTGCTGTAGTTGGGGGTCTTCAAGTCTGCCTGTCCCCAGACCATTTCTGTCCCAGATACCCCAGAGCACAAGAGGGGGATATGGGTCGCTCTTTGACTTTTGCCAACTTTTGCCCCCTGCCATTGCTCATAGTGACTTTGCTTGGGGCAGAGTTCAAGACTGAGGGCCTGGGAAGCCCCAAGGACAAGTACATTTATAGTTTATAAACAAATAATATTTTTTTGTGTTTGGTAGACTTTTTGTGCTTTAGTTTTGCAAAAGTGGGACATACCTATAATCCAGTGTGCCCAAACCACATGCTTATAAAACAGGATTTGGATTTTTCTTCCTTTGAGTTGTCAACCCCTTTCAGATGGATCCCGCATAGAAATGTGCCAACTCATGGACAATCAGAAATATCTCTAAAATGTTTAACAGACGTCTGTGTATCATGTGGCCCATCTGTATCAGAACTTACCTGCTTACTAAAATTGCTTACTAAAAATGCAAATTCCAGACTAGTTGATTGACTCAGAGTCTCCAGAGCAAAATCCATGAACCTGTTTTTAATAACCTCTCCTCCTGATGGCAAGGGACTAGGGGGACTGGAGTGACAGACCATGAATGGGAAATTGTAATGAAAGCAGAAATATTCAGAAAAGTTGTGTCTGTGTCTGTGTCTGTTAAAAAGAGAGACAGAGACAGGGAGAGATATGTGGGTCCTGGAAGTTCTGATTACAAAGAAGCAAGTGAGGTGGTGGGATTCTGGTGTCACATGTATGATTTATCTTTGATCTAATGACAAATTAGAAATGCAAACTCTCTGTTCTTCTTTTTAAAATATGCTCTCTGCTTCACCCAGCCAGAAGAGCATCAGGCAATGCAAGGGCTAGCCAAGCTGTCTAGAGAAGGCTGCCCACTACCATCCTGCCAGACAGCCAGCACCAGCTGGACCTTGTAGATTGACATCCCTATGTCCATCACCGTCACCATGGAGGATGTGATCACAGCACGAGGATCCCTTCATTGGACGAGTATATGGATTCTTTCTCCAGTGCACATTCTTTTCAATAAGCTCTCATTCATTTTAACATAAGATACACAAAGAACTTCCAGTAATATTGGTTCTCTCACCAACTTGACATATCATTCGTTTTTAATATTCCTTGTGCAAAACAGAGCAATGTTTGATCTGAAAAATAAAAAAGTCAAATTGGTGAAGATCTTTTAATCTCTCCCTTCAATCCCTGCTGTTTGTACTGGGACTGAGGGCACACACTGAGCTGTCAAAGCTGTTCCAGCTTTGTCCAACCAGCTTGCCAGGATGGCAGGAGGAGCACAGGTCCGTCCTTGCTTTCTTCGAAGCCTCTGAGGCTCCCTTGGTGTGAGAGAACCACTGTGGCTGCCAACCTGTAGGCTGTAAATTATTGCAGGGAGATTGTGGATCAATAAGTCCCCCTGGAATAACCCATAAACAAAAGAGCAATGCCTCACACACACAAATAGTGCCATTTTTCAAAAGGATGTCGATGGTGTAGTGACTGATTAATGCAAACTCATTCTAAAGCATACCCAAATCCAGGGGAACTTTTGATCACTATTTTCTGGAAACTCAAAACACTATCATGTTTTACTGTGGTATTTTCTTGATGTTAAAAGGAATCCTTGGGAGGCAAAAAACGATAACAACCAAAAACAGATCCTTGGTTTCCAGGTGAGGACTGGGGAGAGATTAACATCACAAAGGAATCTGGCAGAACGGGGATTGATCTGTAGCTCCTTTGGGATGATGGTTTCATGACTTTGTGTATCAGTCTTAGAACCACATCCCAGAAAGGGTTTTACTTTTATCATATTTAAAATAGTGTTTTATTGAATTAACACATTTTGATAAATTGAACAAATAAAATTTTTAAAAAGAAAACCTCAAACAACAAAATGCTGGTATAGTGAGGGGAAGATGATTTGGACAGGAGCACCTAGATGGCTCAGTCAGTTAATCATCTGACTCTTGATTTTGGCTCAGGTCATGGTGTCAGGGTCATGCGATCTAGCCCCACATCTTGTTGAACACTGGGCATAGATCCTGCTCCTGCTTAAGATTCTCCCTCTCTCTCCCTGTCCCTCTGCCTCCTCCTCCTCCCCCCCCCCACCGCACTTTCTCTCTCTCGCTCACTCTCTCTCAAAAAAAAAAAAAAAAAAAATATATATATATATATATATATATATATATATATATATATGAATGAGTGAATGATTTGGACAGCCCTGCCGCATACAAGTCATGGGCTTCAAATCATTTTAGAAGGGTTGAAGCAGAGACATCAACCTCCTTCATCTTTAGTTTCTATTTTGTACAACAGTATCTACCACTGGAGTAGTTGCAGGTATTCAATAAAATGACAGCTATGTCACATAGTGGCTCTGTGCCAGGCCCTTCCCAGCCTCTGCTGCCAATTCCTCCACCAACACACCCTGACTCCCTTTTGTGGAATTTGGTTTCTCAGTGATTCCTCTCTCTACCCATGAGTTCCAGGTATGGGAACTAATCTTACTGTCTTTACCCTACCCATCATGGTGGACTCAGGGTGTGTAGACATAACCTAGAGGCAGACAACAAAAAGGAAGGACTTGTGAGAGAAGACTTTCGAACTTCTTCCATTGGAGCTCAGATGAGACTCATGTGTTTTTTGTTTTGTTTTGGTTTTTTGTTTTGTTTTTGTTTGTTTGTTTGCTTACCTGGAATAAAGCGTTAGATATCCCTAGAAAATGGTGGCAACCAGCTTGGGACCATGAGGTTGAAAAGCTGCCTGAAATTAGACATCATATTACTTATGCCCTGGAGCAAGCCTGACCTGAAGCTGGAAATGTACTGCTCCACTATGTGGGAATCAAGGTGACTCAGATGTGGTTCTTGTCCTTGGGGGCTCACTGGCAAAGACAAAACCCTCAATCACAAAATAAGACAGGAAGCAGCAGTGTCCTGAAGAGTGCCAGAGTGTTGCTAGAGAATCAGAAGACCACCAGCAAGGAGCAGAAAGTTATTCTTAACCTTGTCCCCAGTCCTAATGCAGAGAAGGTGCACATTTAGCAAAGAGAGGGGTAGAGGAAGTGGCATGGGGTCAACTTGTTCTTGGGACCAACCTCCTCATTTCCTCCTGCAGGATCAGAATCCAGCAGCTTATGCATGATAAGGACACCATCTCAACAAGTCCAACTTAGCTATCCTTGAAAACAACTGTGCTCTCTGATTCACCTTCTATCATCTTTACCCTCACGAGGGGAACCTGGGTTCTGCAGTGTCCCCTGAGACCAACCACTGTCTGGTTGGACTTGACCTCTCAGGCTGAGTTCTGCCTGTCCAAGACCCATATCCCTACCCCATCGCTAGGGTAGGGATATGCTTCAGCTCTTGCCCAGACAAAGCAACATTCTTCAAAACATTTCTAAGAGAAGAATCCAAATTACCTTACCGCAGGCCCTCCATGTGTGGGGGGTGAAGGACTGTGATGTTATCTTCTGGGTTCTCTCCCTTCTCCTTCTTCCCCTAGGGCAGGTATTGCTTGCAGTGCCATAGAGGTGGCTTGTGGCAGGGCAGAAAGTAGACATGGTTGTGGACACCTCCTGGCTTTTGTTTTCACAAATCCCAAGTCCGGTCTAGAGGGAAGAGGTGGGAGTCTCAGAAGGTACAGGGGGCAGGGGCTTCCTTCAGATAAAACAGACCATCCCCTGGCCCTGAAGGAGAAGAGAGGCTGGGATCCAGGGGCAGAGCTGCCTTAGCTCCTCTGCCCAGGGAGAATGTAGCCCATGCTGGGAGGAGATTCTGTGCAGCTTCTGGTCTCCTCAGAGCACAGCACAGAGGAATGTGAGGCTGCAGGACTCAGTGGGGACCACCTATGGTCAGAGGTCTTCTCTGTGCCTTGGCTGTGCCCAAGTCCTTGAGATGACCCTAAAGAGGCCGTGAGGAGGGGCCAGGAATCGGGAACCCCTCTTACAAACCAGAATCCAGAGAAGTGGGTGCTTCAGTTCACTTACAAAAAATAAAGAAAGGCAGTATTTCTCATGGACTCTTGCTGTGGCCTGTGGTTCTTACCTCTCCATCCTCTGTCTTTGTGTCTGTCCATCCTGTGTATTGAGAGGTGGCATAGTCTTGTTGTCAACACCTCTGTGCCCTGACAGCCGCACTCCCGCTCTGCTCAGTGGAGGGCCGTCCTCCCAGCAGGTTGTATCCTAACAGGAGCCTGACCTTTCTTCCTCCATCAGCAGTCACACAACAAGGTGAAGCATCACATTCCACTTCTCTGTCCACTTCTGCTCTCAGGGTGAAGGGTCCCAGACCTACAGGTTTGTCTCTTCAGACTCCCCAAAGAAGCACTTGTGCTCATCACAGACTGTCCCTGGGACAAGGGCAGCCAGCTTCTCCACTATCCTGATGTCCCACAGATCTCACAGAGCTTGTCCCCGGATGGGCTGCTAAGGACCCTCCCCCCCCCCCACATCATGTGTTTCTATGGCAATAGGTCACATGTTTGGTGGGAAATTCTTCAGTGCCTCTAAGGAAAAACAATCTCCCCTCTCTGATCTAAGGTGATTCTGAAAGTGGCTGTCATTGATGCCCTCTTTTCCTGAAGGATAAAGGGCTCTTCTACTACCCAAGCAGAAGGTGAGGACGAAAGGTTGAGACTGACTGAAAGTTCCATCAGGATCATGTGGAGGACTCCCCAAACCCTATGTGTGGCCTCAAAGGGAAACAGACTTGGAGACAGGAGGTGGCCTTTGCCAGCACCTTGACCCAGGCCTGGGGATAATATGTGACCCAAGTGGGGTTGGAGCAGAATGGAGGAGCAGCATAACCATCCCCGGGAGCAAAGCAGCACAGGGCACTCCACAGTCCCTGCCCCCCAGGAGGACGTGTCGCCCCAGGGCCCCATCCGTCCTCAAGTCCTCCTTTGGCAGGGGAGGTAAGGGGTGCTGAGGCAGATGGGATTGATGTTAAGAGGAAGCCATGATGGATCTATCGGAACTGAGCCAAAAGGTGGGGGACTCTCCCTATGGGTGGGACAAAAAAGGACAGAACAGAGACTTGTGCTCATCCTTCAGCCAAGCAGATGGTGCTGAGGGAGAAGGAGGAGACAGTGTGTGGGAGGAGGGCCTGGGCCATGGGTTGTCTTGTCCACTGTCCCCAACACCTCAGGGACGTGGGTCCCAAGGACAATATGGGCCTGCTGGCTTTCAGAGCTCTTCCACTTGTCCCCCATCTACCCTCTATGAGCCTGGAATAAATAACGTGGACACGCTCGTCCTGGGTGCAAGCTCGCCCTGCCTGACTCTACCTCATCTCACTGCGTGCCCACATGGCCTTCCCAGGCAGCCAGCTGCTGTCAGATGAAGTGGTTCCAACTTGACCTGCGTCCCAAATTTGAACCTGGGGACAATCAATAAAAATGATTGGTAATGTGACACCCTAATGTCTCAATGTTAAATATACCCAAACTGCCAAATCTATCCGTGATTACATTTCAACACCAGATGTTCTTTTCCCTGCAGACATCTTTCTCCAATAAATAATCCAACCTATTGATCATTTACTCATCCAGAACAGCATGCAGTCCCTGAGAAGCAGGCTCTGTGACAGAGGCATGCTGTCTGATTGCTCCAGCCCCCTTCCCAGAGCCCACCAAGCACCTGTTTCCGCTGACAATCCAGAGAACCAAGGGCTCACAAGCCTGGCCCCAGTCAGCACCCCTCAGATCTGTGACCCCAGTGCCAAGGCCACATGCAACCCAGGCCAGTTAAGTTCCCTGTTGGGAGAGAGGACCTGGCCCCAGTGCTCCCTGCAGGTCCCAGAGATTCCAGTGAGTGGCCAAGCCTGAGAACCTCCATTCAGGCATTCAAGGTGTGCACATGGTCAGAATTTATTCTGTGTACCCCACATTCTCCAATTAAGAATTAGGTCAGCCCCTGGGTGCATGATAAGATCATGAAAGTCATAATAACCCTCACCACATGACCCAAATGTCACAGAGGCACACAGAGTGACATGAGTTCCTTGAAGTCCATCTCTGCAGGAGACAGAGAGGGTAGATAAGTGAGAGAGAGAAAGACTCAAGAAAGACAGAATCATGGAAGTGAGACTCACACAGGCAATCCCATGCACCCAGCAGACATCTGGAAGTTCCAAAGCCAGAGTCTAGAGTGTACACCAAACAGGAAAACTAAGAACTTTCATACTGAGTGGTGCATAGCAAACCTAACTTTTCATGTTTAAAATAAAATAAAACCAATAACTTCCAGGTTCTAGTAATTTATCCAGCATAAATTTAGTTTACCCTATAAACTACTCAGATGGCTGCTCCTGACTCAAATTGCAAGAAGGAAAACCAACAAATGCTCAAAGCCATGTTTGCATACAATAAAGAGGAGTCTGTCTCCTCTCTATTGTTCTGAGAATCACACTGGGTGGACAGCAGGAATGGAGTCTGTCCTCTCTGCTGGGGTGGACGTGGATCATCCCAGCCTCAGGACGGAGGGCTGAGGGTGAGAGCGACCCAGCTAACAGTCTGAGAAGTTAGTGGACTCCAAGTAACTCTGCCAGGGGCCGTGGCTTCCAACAGGGAGGGCAGAGGACTCAGGGCAAAGCCAGAGCTGGAGACAGCTACAAAGTGACCAAGCACTTTTGAGTGTCCATATTAAAACCCCCCAAAAATATTTTCATTCAAAATTAAGCTGTTGGGAAGATACAGTTTTATTTTTATTATGAATGGATTTTACATAAATATAAGACTGAATGGACTGAATATGAATCTGAGTGGACTCAATGAGACTGAATCCTGCTTTTAAAGGAAGTAAATCTCAGTCCAGGGTAGGAGGCAGCATTCCTCTGCAACGTGTTTCTGAAATCAGCATGAAGCCAATCTCTTTTCCCCTTCCCTCCCCTTTCCGTGGGCCAGTTCTAGGCACTGAGGACACAGGAGGAAAGATGACAGACTGAAATCTGGCACTCAGGGAGCTCACCTCCTGGTCCAAGAGAAGCAAGTAGCTAAGAACAAAATGAAACGGGGTGTCATGGGGGCAAGGACGGCTCCTATGGGGGATGGCCAGAGATGGCACCCAGACGGTGGGGTAAGCCGAGAAGACAGACCCCACCAAAGACCCCACACAGAGGGAACATGACTCATGGTGGGACTGTGTCCCTGCAAACATCAAGGCTGAGTTTGTGCCGATTTGTGCCAATTGCATTCTGTTCACCAAGTACTGAAGGAAATGCAAGGCTGAGGTGACTAAGACTCAGAGCTGTCCTGGTGGAACCTGTTGGGGATAGGAGTTAACATTTAAGATTTCATTTTTATTTTTATTTTATTTTGTGAGAGAGAAAGAGACAGCAGGAGCAGGAGGTGGAGCAGGGGGAGAAGCAGACTCCCCATTAAGCAGGGAGGGAGCCCAACGTGGGGCTTGATCCCATGAACCTGCGATCATGACCTGAGCCAAAGGCAGAGGCTTAACCGACTGAGCCGCCCAGGTGCCCACGAGCTAACATTCTCATTGCATGAGGAAAAATACTTAAATCCAGCTCCTTAAGACTACACTCTTGGGGCGCCTGGGTGGCTCAGTGGGTTAAAGCCTCTGCCTTTCGCTCAGGTCATGATCCCAGGGTCCTGGGATCGAGCCCCGCATCGGGCTCTCTGCTTGGCAGGGAGCCTGCTTCCTCCTCTCTCTCTCTCTGCCTGCCTCTCTCCCTACTTGTGATCTCTGTCTGTCAAATAAATAAATAAAATCTTTAAAAAAAAAAAAAAAAAAAGACTACACTCCTAAGCAGGACACTGCAGGACAAGTATGAAATGTAGTCATGGTCTTAAGGAAGGTAGAAGTGGAGGGTGAGGAGATCAGATGATTCAGTGTGGCAGAGCTGGGCCACAGGTGATGCCACCCGCTCCCTGCTGTCTGTGACACCCCTGCCTGGAGCCCAGAGTGGGCCATTCCGTGGGGAAGACACCCCCCCCTTCCACGGAGGCCCACCATGTGAGGAAGCCCAGCTCTGCAGAGGCCAAGTGTGGCCATGCAGGTGCCGGCACCAAACGTGTGAGTGAAGAGACCATCCAGTGACTCTCCAGACTTCCAGCAAAGCTCTGCACATTGTGCCTTTTCTAGATTCTTGACCCACGCAATGACAAATAACAGTAGTAACTAGGCACTGCTAGGTGGGGTGGTCAGTTATGGAGGAATAACTGCAAACCAGGGGTGTGCCAAAAATTTATTCTAAAAAGTCAAAATATTAATGCCTCTGAATTTCTACAGTAATTTCAAAGATTAGGATGTAAGAAACTACCCCAGTTTTCCCTGAAGATATGGCTCAAGGACAAGAGTTTTTCCAAAGTGCCCAGGGAGCCAAAACTAGAAAGCTGCCCTCTGTCCCACTCCTTCCCACCCCAGTGCACTCTCTGCTATGCCACACTGCCTGCTAATAAAAGCCCTATAAACAGGAAACAAATGTACTGTGAACGCTGATGGAACATGGAGAACACACCATGGAAAGCTATGAATGGACCATAAAAGCTCAGCTCACCTGAGTGACACATTTAGCTGATCTCATATAATATGCTAACATTGACAAACGTGAAGCATTTAATTAGCCACAGTTTCGCTTGCCTTGGCATTTTGAAGGCTTTGCAGGACATGCACTGGGTTACTTGTATCTCTTTTAAAAGTTGTTGGAGAAAGTGTGAGTTAATGCCTTCTTTATCTGTGATGGGTTTCTCTGTAGCAAAAAACAGCTCACAGAAAGCAGGGTCTTCTAGTTATACTTTTGACACAAATATCTTGCCTTTCTTTTCCCTCTTCTTTTCCTAGTATTTTCAGAGAAGTCCTGAAACAAATAATGAAATAAACAAACACACATATGTATGCATACGAGTGTGTGTGTGTGTGTGTGTGTGCATGCACGCATGTATATTAATGCAAAGAGCAGTTTGTAAAGGTCAGGATTTCTCCCCATCATGAGATCATCCTGATTCCTGGGTCTCTTGCAGCTCAGTTAATGAAACCAACCAGTGAGCAGGGAAAGGGGCTGAGAACTACAATGATGTGAGTCTGCATAAGCCAGCAGAAGGACAGAGGCAAAAAACTTGGGGTTACCAAAACAAGTGTGAGTCTCTGCTTCATCTCTCTGGAACTGCAGACAGTCTGCAGTGCAGTGGGGGCTCCCTTGTAGAGGGATCAGGGCTCTGGACTACCCCACACCTTGGAGAGCTGAGAGATCCCACCATATGTACAGTTTATGCACCCAAATTCAGTGATTTGTGTTGGTCAAAATTTTTAAAAAGAAAGTCCTGGAAAAAAGGCAGGCATGTCAATGTCATCAAAATCTCTACCCAGCAAACTCCTACCCTCCAGGAGAGCCTGAGACACAAATTTTGCAGTTCCCTGGGTCAGACACAACAGTTCAGTGCTTTAGGTAAAGAGGTTGTTTTGCCAAGCTATGATTGCCGAGCTGTAATTCCAGTGTTTGCAAATACATGACTTGGGGGGCGCCTGGGTGGCTCAGTGGTTTAGGCTGCTGCCTTCAGCTCGAGTCATGATCTCAGGGTCCTGGGATCGAGTCCCGCATCGGGCTCTCTGCTTGGCAGGGAGCCTGCTTCCCTCTCACTCTCTCTCTCTGCCTCTCTGCCTACTTGTGATCTCTCTCTGTCAAATAAATAAATAAAATCTTTAAAAAAAAAAAATACATGACTTGGGGCAACAGGACACCTAGCCAGCCAGTGACCAGCCCCCTCCCTCTGCTGCTCAGCTGGAGAGGCTGTGTAGTGTGCCCCACAGTGTGGAGCTGGTACAGAGAGTCAAGCATGGGGGCCTTGAGCAGAAGGGACTTTGTAAGAGGTGTGGAGCATTTGTTATACACATGGACTCCATGCCTAACCCCCAGTGTTCAGTCTTCCTCAGACCCCCACACTTCCAGCAAAGCAGCTCAAAATCCTTCTCAGCCTAAATCTATAAGAGCAAATGCACCCCAACCCAAATGGCTGGATTTACACAGCATGATATGACATGAGGCCATGGGTCTGTGCCCATGTTTTCTGGTATATCCCTATTTCAGAAATCATGATTACTGCAAGAATTCTCAGCAAAGTGGACTGACCTCTTTAATTCAATCTCTGAGATATTAGATCTAATAAGACAGATAACAGGGGATGGGTCCGGAGGAAATGAAGAGAGTAGGAGAATTCAAAATATATCAGAGAATCCTCACCCACATAGGAGGCTTCTTGGCCAAGCAAAACATGGTAAGGCCTTCAGGCAGTATAGGGTTGGGGTTACAGTATTATGTCCTTGAAAAACGCCTTTTAAGTAATCCATTGCATTTAACACAATACAGCCTTCTCTGAAGAGACAAATGTCCGGGCAGCCAATTAATGAATTAAAGTCTTGTTAACAAGCTCTCACCAAGGGAACATCGCTATTTTCAAAAAAACCCAATAGTTAGTTCACACCAGAAATTCTGCAGGGTTCACTTAAAGTAAAATTTGTACACAGATATTCATAGCAGCATTGCTTATAATAACCCCAAAGTAGGAACAATCCAGATGTCCATCAGCGGATGAATAGATGCACAAATGTGGTATATCCATAGAACCGAATATTATTCTCCTGTGAAAAAGAATGCAGTGTTGACAGCTGCTACAGCATGCACAGATCTTGAAAACGTGCTAAGTCAGAAAGGTCCTATACTGTGCTGAGTAGGGAAAGGGTTACGGTCTAGGCAGGGGGAGGTAGGGGGACCTTGCCTGGGCTCTGAAACTATTCCTGGCAGGCAGAAATGCCAGACAGAGCCAACAAGAGATAAGGAAACAGACCACCGGGCCTCAGATGGTCCAGAGTACTTTTCTTTGGCAGCTACAGTGCATCACAGAAAATGACCAAACCTCAAAGAATTGAGTCATTAAGAGTGTTATCAAGAGTCAGTGCTCAAACCAAGAATGCACGAGAAACTCAAGGCCAGAAGCTTCCCAGTCAGTTCTGAATAAAAGACTGCCACTAGAAGCCTGCAGTGGCAACCCATTCGGGAGGCCTCTCACTCTGGGGAGGGGCTTCTTCCCCTTCTGCTCTCACCTCCACTTAACAAACTTCCACTTCACTTCACCCTTTTGTGTCTGCGAGATTCCTTCTTGGACTCCGTGAGACAAGAACCCTATAATCCTGTAACGGTATGATTCCATTTCTATGAAATGTCCAGAACAGGCAAATCCATATTCAGCCAGAATGATGCTTAATGGGTCCAGAGTTTGTTTTTGGTGAAAATGTTCCAGATTTAGATAGCGGTAATGTTTGCAGAATATTGTAAATGTACTAAAACCCATGAAATGGCATACTTTAAAACAGTTAAAGTGGTGAATTTTGCATTGTATGAATTTTGTCTTAATTTTTTAAAAACTCTATTTGGTAATTTTTTTAAGATTTTGTTTATTTATTTGACAGAGATCACAAGTAGGCAGAGAGGCAGGCAGAGAGAGAGGAAGGGAAGCAGGCTCCCTGCTGAGCAAAGAGCTGATGCCTGGCTTGATCCCAGGACTCTGGGATCATGACCTGAGCTGAAGGCAGAGGCTTTAACCCACTGAGCCACCCAGGCACCCCAATTTGGTAATTTTTTTTAAATTCTGCAGACCAGCATCTGGACAGGCCTCCTTCATCCAAACAAGACCAGTGAGGTTAGGGAAGTGAATGCACTAACCTGAGCACAGGTGGAAGGGAGACAGTGTCAAATTGACTCCGGAAGCCAGGGAAATCCAGTGGAAATTCACAAATAAATCTTCAACCTGCTTTTTAACTATGTCACAGTAAGGATCTTAAATCCAAGGATATAGGAGAATCCTTCCAGGGGCAGGAAACAGAGGTACGGAGAGGACAGGAGATGGGTGAATGCTTTGCTTGTTTTTCATTTTTTTTTTTTTTTTTTTTTTAAAGATTTTATTTATTAATTTTGACAGAGAGAGATCACAAGTAGGCAGAGAGGCAGGCAGAGAGAGTGAGAGGGAAGCAGGCTCCCTTCAGTGCAGAGAGCCCGACGTGGGACTCGATCCCAGGACCCTGAGATCATGACCTGAGCTGAAGGCAGCGGCTTAAACCACTGAGCCACCCAGGCGCCCCTGCTTGTTTTTCATTTTTAATCAACCTCAATCACAGCTGGTGATCTCTGGGAGGCAGGACCCAACACTGTCCCCTGGCCTTTGTTCTTGAGGCTCCTGTAGGAAAAAGAGAAAGCAAATTCCATTCAATCGCCATAACGTGTGCCTGCAAGAACATAAAGGTAAGTGATTGCTTACTTTCAACCCCTGGACTATCTACTCCTGCAGGAACTCAGAAAATCTGATACGGTGATAATGGAAAATGTGTCAGGCGTGAATATCCATTTTAAAAACACACTTACCTCACACTTTATGTAAAGGTCGAAATTAATGTTATGTCGAAAACATTTTTCAAAGTACAATTATCTTGATTCGTGAAGCGAACCAAATTCCTATTAGGTTTACAGTCGGGTTTAAGCTGCGCACGTTTCACCAGAAGGGCATCACTGATCTCATTGAAAGCCGGAATTAAAGCAATGCTATAAGGACCTTCTATCCCTCCAGCTGGCTGTCTTTATCCAGGCTCCTCTGTCACATCTCATCCTCCTGGGAGAAGCAAGTGTCAGCCATACTACGCATTATCTGGAGGGCCTAGGGAAGGCCTGCTTCCAGGGTGGGTCAGGTTTTGGCAGAATTCAGTTCCTTGCTGTGGTAGGACTAGCAACCCCCATTTCCTAGCCAGCCGCCCATTAAAGACTGTCCTGAGCTCCTGGAGGGTGCTCTCAGTCCCTACCATGACCCCTCTATGCCAAGGCTGGGAAAGAGAGCCTTGCTAGGGTCAAACCCTCTCACCTTTGCATCTCTCGGACTTCCACCATCAGCAAGAAACTTTCCTCTGCTTAGGCCCACCTGGAACACTTCCTGATTTTAGTGCTGAAGGATTAGCAACCCTAATCACATCTGCATACGGATGTCACTTTAGGCACCAGCATTCTTCAAATTAGGGTAGGAAATTTAGTTTGGGGACATCTTTGAATCTGCATCCCCCCCACCCAGGGAATAAGCAACACTTACTGGAAGCTCAAAAGTAAAAAAATGAAGTACATCACTTTTCCAGCATTCCGGACCTTCTGATTGCACTAATCATCATCATCATCACCATGACAGCTAGTCCCTAACACCAGGCCCTCTGCTTAGCACCGAACAAATTGATCTCACTTAAGACTCACTATCTTTTATGAAGTTGACTCTGTTACTGATCCCATTCTGCAGAGAAGAAAACTGAGGCTCAGAGAGGTTAGACCACATGCCCCAGGAAACACAGCCAGTACACGCAACCAGTTGGAAAAGATGGGCCCAGAGCAGGCAGCTCATGCTCCTTATTCAGGAACTGAGCAGGCATGGTTAGTTTCACCTCTCTGTGGGCCCCCCAAGTGCTTGGGTACATTTCCCAGACTCCTGACCCTAAGCTGAGACCCTTCATCACCCCATCTGCACACAGCCCATCCCCACCTTAGTACTCGATCCCTGTCCTCCTCCTGGTGGAGGGGGGTATCTGCAGCCTGCTGGCCTATTAGTAAATACCACAGTTTTTTTTTTTTTTAATACTTATCATTTGCATTTGACTTATCCCACAGAGGATTTGATAGAGTTCACTAGCACATTAAAATGGGAAAAATGTAAATAAATGTTCTCAAACTCTAGAATAGCATAGAAAAGCAAGTCTAAGGGAAGGTTAGAAGTCCACGCTCTACTCTCTAACCCAGTTCCTAAACTTGAATATGAATTTTACTCTCAGCTCCCCAGGGAAAAAAGCAAAAAGAAAAACACAATCAGTTACAAAGTTAACTCTGGGCAGAAGCAGAGCCAGCTCGTTAGAAAAATCAATGCTTTCCCAAGTCACATAGCCAGAGGCCAGAGAAAAATTTGTTTTGTGAACCCTGGTTGCTGTGCTAAAAACCCCTGGGCAGCATCCCTGAAGCACAGCTTGGGGTCTCTCTGTTGTTTCCTGCCCCGCCCGCCCCTCAGTGTGAGGAGAGCCAGCTGCAAACTGAGCTCTGTGAAGAGGGACCTGAGCTCAGTGAAGAAGGATCTGCAGGAGGCTAGGAATTGCAGAGACAACACACTCTCAAGGATTGAGGTTCTGTATCCTACAAACACGCTCCAAATACCCTTTCTCTCTCCCGCAGTGGAGGACTGGCAGACCAGGCTCTCACCTCCTGGGATCATGTGGACAGGTGTTCTCTGTTGACCTCTCCTAAAATTTTTATTTTTTTTTAAAGATTTATTTATTTATTTGGGGGTGGGGGCAATGAATCTTAAGCAGATTTCCCGTTGAGTGCATTGTCGGGCTCAATCTCACGACACTGAGATCAGACCTGAGCCAAAACCAGAGTCAGGCACTTAACCAGCTGCGCCATCGAGGCGCCCCTCACCCGTAAAGTTTCTAAATCAGCTCAGTTCGATAGACAGACTTCTATGAAGATAGACAAGACAGCCCAAAGCCCTTACCAGGTCAACCAACCTTAACCAAGGTGGGACTTTTACCAGACCCTCAACACTAGTTTCTTGATCTTCAATGTCATACGTAGCTTGCATACAAGGGAGCCAACAAGAAAGGATTGCTCTTAAAGCATAGTGTGCTGGTTTATAAAGACACTTTTCCCAAGGATGAGGGGCTGGAGTAGGGAAACATCCTTCTGTCCTACTGTCGTTATCTCATGATTGTCACTGTTAGTGGACACAAGACATCACAAGATGCCTTTCTTCATGATTGATACTTCTTTAGGGCTCCTGGAAAACAGAAATATTTGCGCAAGGAGGCTTTAAATTGTTACTTCATTTTTTCCAGACAACCAGTACTCGCTGATGGCCGTTACCTCTCATTTCTTCTCATTCCCAGAAGGAGGTATTTGTCCCTAAGCATATGGAAACTTATAACCCCTGACTCAGATCAGTGGCTTTATAGGAGTTCAGCTTCTCTTGCATTCCCTAGACTGTCTCAGGACAAGGAAGAATGTATAGATGGGACTAGGTTTACACACATGCACACACACACATATACATACACAGGTTTACACACATGCACACATACATACACAGTCACACACACAACAGTTTACACATAGGTGCACACAGACACACACAAGTACACACACAACAATTTTAATTTCAGCATACGAATGCTCACGTTTCTAACATAACGCTCATGTTCCTCACTTTCTAACAGCCAAAATATTTTAGCCCAGAAACTTTCCAAAGCAAAACAGGTAGTTCTGAACCACAGACATAGCAGAGTCTCAGGAATGAAGCCACATAAATCTCTAGTTTTGACCCAAATAACTGCTTATAAAGCCAGCAGAATAAGTTGCTGGAAAAATCTGAAACTCTCAGTAAAATTCCAGGGAGCCCAAAAACCCTGAACAGCCCAGGTGAATTTAGGAGGAAAAGTTCATTAAGTGGGAAAGCCAGGAGCAGTTAGGATGGCCACAGGGCCCTGCTCAAGGCCTCACTCAACATTCCTGCTTTTCCTGCTGGTCTCCAACTTCTACTGTCAGTGGGGTTAGCCAAAGCTGGTGGAGGGAGTGCCTTCATCGCCTTCCCCCAAGTGCTGTGGGTGACCAGTGACACATCCATCTGCAAAGATGACATTCCCACACCCTGGAAACCAGTGGGTGTCTTCCACCTGCCTCGGGACAGTTGTTCAGCTTGAATGCTCCCCGTTGATTCACCTGAACATTCTCCATCATTAAAAACATTTTATTTGCTCTCACAGTAAAGGATCCATCCCATTCTATAAAATTACCACACTTTTCAGCTACATCTTAAGATCAGGCGTCTGGGTGGCTCAGTGGGTTAAGCCTCTGCCTTCAGCTCAGGTCATGATCTCAGGGTCCTGGGATCGAGTCCCGCATCGGGCTCTCTGTTCGGCAGGGAGCCTGCTTCCCCGCTTCTCTCTCTGCCTGCCTCTGCCTACGTGTGATCTCTGTCTGTCAAATAAACAAATAAAAAAAAATCTTTAAAAAAAAAAAAAGACTAAACGCTTGCCCTTATTTTGTCTCATGCACTGGATGTGTTTATATGTTCCAAACACTTAGCCTGTAACAGCCCTGAGCGGGAAAGACAGTGATCATCTGTATTTCACCCATGGGGAAACTGAGTCACAAAGCTGTTACTAGCTTGCCCACCATCACACAGCTAGAAATGCTACAGTGGACTATTTTGAGGAAAGGGTAAAATATAGACTTGGATAACACTCAAGAAAGGCTTTTGAGAGCCCTCAATTCCAGCCCTAGATCCCACAAAAATGTTCTTGGAAAACTCACAGTCTCCAGGAACTCCTTTGAAACCATCCTTGTGTCCAAAAAAAAACACATCCTAACCCCATAGCCCACTGGAGTCTTTTCCATATTTGGATATTTTCCCGCCTGCACCTTCCCCTGGGGCTGGCATAGGAAGTCTGAGGTTCCCTCTCAATTACCATTTCACCTGTGCAGCCCCCCACAGCTCCCCATCAGGTGCTAAGCCTCATGAATAGGCAAGATCTCCATGCAGGAAACTGAGATGGGGTGCAATAGAGGGGACAGGGTCTGGATGTGCTGACAAGCCCCTATGGAGAACAGAATTCTGAGGTGGCCTCTAGTGACCCCTCCTTCACACTTAGGTTGAGATACCATCCCTGTGATTATGGTAGTTTCAGTGACAAAGGGGAGATTATCCAGGTGGACCTGAGCTATGCACATGAATGCTTTCCCAGCAGACAATTTTCTCTGGCCAGTGAAAGAGACAGAAGTCCTAGCATTAAACACCCACATGCCTTTGCAAGCCATGATGATGGAGCGATGCAGACAGTGTCCAGGAGCAGAGCACACCCCCGTTGACAGCCAGCAAAGGAAATGGGGAACTGAATTTCCAGGAACTGTGTTCTGCCGACCACTTACAGGAGCCCGCAAGCAGGTTCCTCCTGCAGAAACCCCGCCCCGCTGACACTCAGTTTCAGCCTCATGAGACCTGGGGGTGCTGGGAACCAAAGGTGACTGGTTCTTGTTTCAGGGGCTAATCTTGTGGTCATTTGTCATGCAGCATGGGCAATGAATCACCCCAGAGGGGATAGGAAAGAGGCATAGCCTGAGAGGGGACCTTCGGGGAAGGCCAGTCAGCCTTGGGCTGCAGTGTGGTTTGAGATACTGGGTTGAGCCTCTGGAGCCTGTGGTTAGAAAAGAAGCTCTTTAGACAGACCACAGTGTGTCTGAGTTCTGAACTCACCCCTGCATGAAGCAGACCTCCCTAAGCCTCAACTCTTGTATCAGCGTGTTGGGAGTGAGCACTGTGCCCACCTTGTGGGACCCTTATCAGGTTTAAATTATAGGATTCATGTGCAGTCCTGGACGGAGTCTGACAAACGGGAGCATCTGTTTGCATCTAATGTGGGAAGAGACACAACCGTGCCCCCGAAAGATGTCCACCTCCTGATCTCCAGAACCGTAGCCATGTTGCCTTCCATGGTAACCTTAAAAATGAAACTGCCGGTTATTTTACCAGCAAAAAATGGGTTTTCTCAAGAATAGCAGAGAACGCCCATCCAGGACAAGCAAGAAAAGCCACAGGTGAGTCCAACAAACCAAAGACGGGAACATTATTTTATGGAGGAGGAGGAGGAAGCTGGGAGGGGTTATTTTGAACCAGGTCCTTGGGAGACAAGCAGGAGTTCCCAGTGATGAGGGTTTCTCATCAGCTCGGTGGCAGGAGCAGTCAATGACTTGTAGGAGATGCCATATCTATCTTTCCCCATGGGGGCCTGTCATCAATGAGTCTTTTCTGTTGTGATTCTTCTCTTGGGGCCCATGACTGACAATTTTTCCTGTAAAGTTTCCTATAAGATGGACATTTTTTTCTTCAGTGGCACTGCTCCCCATACCAGGCCCCTTCGTAGCATTCCAAGTCCACGCTAGTGAGGTTTCCCTTTATGGACTTGGACACAGGTGGGGTTAAACTAAGGATTTGGGGATGAGGAGATTGTCTTGGATTATATGGGTGAGCTCAGTGTACCCACAGGGTCTTCATAAAAGGGAAGCGGGAGAGTGTTGCAATGGAGGTAGAGAGGATAGTGAGGAAGGTAGTCCCTGACGGCTGTGAGGGTGGGGAGGGGTCCAGAAGCTGGGAAAGGCAACAAAGCAGATCCTTTTCTAGAGCCTCCAGAAGGAGCCAGCCTTGACTGATTTTAGCCTACTGAGACTGATTGTGAACGTCTGACCTCCAGAATTGTAAGATGATAAATTTGCATTGTTTTAAGCCATTGTTTTAAGGTAATTTGTTGTAGTTGCCACGGGAAACTAACATACTCTTCCCTGAAATTACTTTTCTTAAGGCTTTCATGGGTATGAGCAGGGGGAAGGAGCAGGGGCTCATCTCAGGGACAAAGGAGCCCAGTAGGCATTGGTCCCAATTTATTCAAGGGAAGTTACCCACAGGACCATGTTCCCTGCAGTTCCTGTGATGCACAAATTTGTGTAAAATATGAAACTATCAGAAATAATAGGAACCTAGTTGTTGAGAAATTCCACACTGGGCATTGCAGGCAGGAAACAGTGGGACTTAGCTTCTCAGCCCTGAGGCTTACGACCACCAGACCCGTGTTGGACACAGACATGGACACCACAGGTCCAATACCTGACAACACAGAGCCAAGAAGGTAAGGAGAGGGGAGCGGATCCACACATCAGGAAAACCTTTCCCTTACACCCCTCCCTGCCCCACAACACCCCAGGATGAGGGCTTCCCTAGCCACCTGGCAGCTGGGAGCAAAGCCCACAGCGAGGTTCCATGCAGGCTTATTTGGTGAGGTGTGTGTATAAACAGGCACACACACACACACACACACACATGCTTTATAGTTAATAAACTATGCATCCTCAATGGGAAAAAAAAAATAGGGCATGATTTGCAGACAAGTCTTTATATAGTGAAGAAAACAGTTGAAAGCATCCTGTCCTGGCACCCTGGCTTCCAGGCATGAAAGATTATCCGTGTCAGAGTTCCTGCCTTCCTGAGGGAAGGAAGAGGATAGAGGCCAGGTTGGTTCAGAGCATCTTAAGGAATTTTATTGACTATGAAAACCTATGTAAGTACATGTTACAGTTTATCCAATAGAGCTTCATTTGACATTTACTTTTATTCCAATGTAGGAATTTTTTTTGTGTGTCCTCACTTTACGGATAGGGAAACTAAGGCCTAGAGAGATTTAAATTTTTGTCTAGGGGTCTACTGCATGCAAGGGTCAGAGGCAGGATTTGAACCTCAGGCAGTTTGCCTCCAAAGGATGTAGACATAATGTCCACACCACAGCATCATGACTTCTGTGGACTAAATGTTTGTGTTCCTCCGAAGTTCCTATGTTGAAGCACTAACCCCCAATTTTGGAGCTGGAGCCTTTAGGGGGTGCTTAGGGTTAAATGAGGGCACAATGGGAATTGATGCCCCTGTAAGAAGTGACAGCAAAGGGACATCCCCCACCACCACCACCACCCCCGCCACTGCCATGTGAGGACACAGAGAGAGGGCAACTGTCTACGAACCAGAAAGAAGGTCCTCCCCAGGAACCAAATCAGCCAGCATCATGACCTTGGACTTCCCAGCCCCCAGACCATGAGAAATACACTTCTATTGGTTAAGATATCCAGTGCAGTGGAACTTGGCCACCATGGCCCAAGCTAATACAGATTTCAAGCTAACACAGCAACCTAGTTGATAGAAGATAATGATGAAGGAGATTTTCAACTTTCAATGTTTGTGGGCCCTGCTCCTGGCCTCCCAGGGAAGCTAGACTTTAACTTTTACCAAGGTCAAAATGGGACTGTCATGTGGGAAGAGGCCCCATGGGGAAGCCATGGTGTTGTCATGGGAACTGGGCACCCTCAGTTGTGTGATCAGTGCCCCAATAACAGGAGAAGGGGAGGCTGAGCCAGGACCTGGGGCTCTCAGAGTCTCCCATGGATGGCTGCCTTGCCTGAGCATGAGGACTCCATAAGCTCATCCTAAGACCAAGCTTTTTGTAGCTCCAAAGATGTCCTCAACAGCAGGAGGTAATCACTCACCTGACCCCACTGTGTTGGAAACCCAACTGGTTCTGGCGGCATTGTAGCCAGCTCTCTCGAAAGCACAGAACCCAGTGTCAATGAGCAGGTGTAATTTAGCCCACTGAGCCGAAGGACAACGGAAAGGCCACAGGACACTCTCAGACTGTTTCTCCCTCTGTAGCAAGTGTGGCTTATAAGCTTCAATGAAATGATTAAGTTCACTTCAATAAATATCTCTTGAGTACAAGGGAGTTTATAGTAGAGTGAGGATGATCAGCAAACAGAAAATTAATGCCCAGGCAATGTGATCGACTTCCCAAACAGGCAAAGGCAGGGGTGTAAGGGTGAGGAGGGAGTGTCTGCCTTTGCTCTGGTAGGCTGGAGGACAAATACAAATCCCACAGAGGGAAGAAGGTGGAAGACATTTGCAAATATTTGTCAAGTAAATCTGATGTCTAAGTTGAGATGCAGGAATGAACAGTAGAGAACAAACACACCTCATGAGCTGGGGAGACTGGGAGGAGGCTGCCCTGGGGACACCCCCAGAGAGGAATCATCATCTGTCAGGAGATGCCCCCGCTTCACAGGGACCATGGCATGGTCAGACTGACAGGAACATTTATTCACTGTTTGTTCAAGTAAATCACCCTATTTTGCAAAGAAACCAAGTTACCCTGCAGACAAAAACTAAGTGAATTCAGACTGTAACCTTGTCAATCCTTCTGCTATCCCAGCACTGTTCTTGATTGTGATCAGTGGTTTCACTCCCGTCAGAGACTAGACTGAACAGAGCACCTACAAAGGTAGAAATATGGGTCTGCTATAGTAGGACCAGAGCCCGGACTTCAACCCCGTGCTTCTTCAGCAGACAGGCAATGGTCCAGAACCCTGATGGTCCATTGTCCTTCTGTGATCTAAGCTATAGAACACACATTGAGTCTGCAACTTCTGTTTTGTTTCTTTGTTTAAGAATGTATAATGAAAAGTAAAGCCAATGGGTCTAGACACCCTCCACCATGGCCCTGGATTCCAATCTCCTTGGAAGTTTTCCCTGAACACAACTAGGGAACTTGGCAACTAATGTCCCAGATTCTGAAATCACCATTTCAGACAGCATCACCGTTAGGTGTCACCTGTGGCTTGACCACAAAGCACAAGGTGGAAAGGATGCTCTTAGTTTATGTCAAGATTCAAAGGGAGGCACTAAAACTGTCTCATTGCACTGGTCTGCAACAGTGAAGCTGCTTAAGAAAGTAAAGTCTGTTTTACCCTCTGCAATTTCTAAAATTCAAGTAAAATGAAAGGGTAGTGAGCCAAAAAAGCATAATAATTGTGAGATTCCCATCTTGAGGGAAGACCTGCCAGAGATAAATCAGGGAGACAGAAAGTAGAACACAGTCCAGATATTTAGGGCCTAAGGATCTTGCGCAAGGTAAGTGGATAGGAAAAGATTGCACACACACCCTGTGGGGAGCTGTGGCAATCCGCGTTAAACCTAAGGCTGGCTATCACATTGCCCAGGGTTCAAATCCCAGCTCTGACCCTTCCTCATATGTGACAACACTGTATGCCAGTTTCTTTGTCGTGTAATCACTGATAAGATAAAGTGAGAAAACTGATGTAAACACTCAGGACAATACCTGTCACTTAAATGTTAGTGATTACTCTGCAACAAACCACCACCCATCAGCATATTTCTCCCTCTTGGGGCAATAATACATGGATTTGTTTCAGTAAATATTCCTGGTGTGGGGAGTACTGCTTAGATATAGAAACCATCACATTTTATTTGAGTTGGTTAATGGAGGTAATCATGAAGACTTCGGGGATCTGTTTCTATCACAACACTCTGGACACATTTTTATATCCTTTAACATTTTCCAACTCATGCACCTGTTCTTTAGAAAATAGATAGAATTTTCTTCTTGTGATTTCACTGAAGTTTACACTCTGTTAAATCCTTATCTAGATGAGAATTTTAGTCTGTGGAACTTGTCTTAATTTGAGTTGTAGATGCACAGAAAAGAGACTCTTTTATGGTAGATTTTGCACTCTGGTTTGTTGTGTTTCAGTAAAGAGCGGCAGGTGAAGCTTTCTGAAGGAAAGAGAAAGGAAGGAAGAATTCCTTCACTCTCCTGTCCTTGCTTGTTAGGATCAGGTGCACATATCTGAAACCTTCTCCAGGAGGGAGGGGAGGAGGGATGAGGGTGGAGAAGTCCTGGCGGGGGGGGGGGGGCATGGAGGAGGGGTAAGGGCAAAGGATTGGTGTGGGAAGGATATTTGGCTTGGGAAAATGGGATTGGTGATGGGAGGGAGCAATGCTTCTGGCTGGATTCCTTATAATGCAAGGATATTTAAAGTATTCAGTATTCATTTCTATTCATAATGTTTTCCCTCTTTGGGCATTTCTTAACTAAATATTAAGTTGAACTCCATAAAATCACCACTTTTGTGAGTCAAACAGGAAATAACTATGACAATTTCCTACAATTTGGCTCCAATATCATTCCCTCCTATGGAAGGAGGGAATCCTGGTCCCACCAAGGCACCTGTGCCCTCTTCACCCTGCCCTCTCCCGCCCTCTTTGATTCTTCTCCCTGAGATGCATCGTGAAGTCTCCTGTCCTAACGGACAACTAGACCTCAAGCTTTACGTTCCAGTAAAGTTTGTTAAAGCGCTGAGTTTCCTCCTGCTTTTCCTGATGTCTTCATCTCATCTCTTCTAAGTTTTCTTAAGAATAAAATGCCACCTGAATGACTTTCCAGGATGAAAAATTATTACATTAACCTTTGCCTGGCAGGTTGGCTTTATCTGTGGTTGTCCCTTTGTCACTGTCCAGTTGGGCTCAAATGGTCCAGGGGTCAGAAGGTGGATCAGAACAGAGAGGCCTCTTCACGACATACCTTACTCCAAGACTGCAAACTAAAAAAGGCAGATGTTACTTGTTAGGACCCCTTATGTCTGCAAGTAACCTTGAGAAGCCCTTGAGGTGGACACTGTTTAGAAAACAACCTTCCTCCTTTCTGGTAAAGTCATGATTTTACTTAGGTCCGCACTTCATCCCCAGCTGCAGCAGGAATGGTTGATGGACCACATCGATGTTCAGGCCCCTTTTCCCTGGCTTTTGTCTGTTTCTGACCAATGATGTGCAAGAGGAAGTCAACAGGGTGTCCAGGGAAGGTCCCTCTTCCTAAAATGCTAAAAGTGGGAAAGTATATTCCTTTCCTTCCTCTGGGCATTTTCATAAGTGGACTGCAGCCCTCAAGAGTGTGGAGACAGTCTGCTCAGTAGTCAAGTCCAGGTCAGAGACTTGGGTCCTTGAATGGCCTGGTCAAGCCCCAGGGCAAGAAATGGTTAACATTGTCACTTTCCTTTCTGAAAAAAGGACACAGTAAATGTTTTTGTTTTTGTTTTTGTCTTGCCTGAAGAAAAACTAAGACAGTTTATTTAGAGTTAACTGAAAAAGCAGAAGGAAACTCAACAGATTGATGGGGATTTCTGGGATCCAACTACTGACTTCCTTTTATGTGAGATAATAAATTATCTTCCTCCTTAAGCCAACGTGAATTCGCATTTTCAGTGACTTGCAGCCAAAGTCAATACAACTGAAAGTCCACTAATCCGCATTTCTGTCATTAGCCAGATGTTCTTACAATCTCCAAGACCATGGAGAATCACATCACTTTTAGAAGACCCTTTGGAATGGAACTCCACAATCAATTTCTACAGCTCATTTCAAAATTTAGTAAAACAACACAAAGGGGACTTTTACATGTAGCCCAAACCTCCTGTGCTCCCATTCCAGTCTGGCTCAGTTCCCAAAATTAGGATTCTGGAGACAAGTTCATGTCCCTTCTGGCCAACTTTCCTGTACTTCGAAACCCATTTGCTTCAAGCCATGAAACCTACCCCGGTTGTCAGGCCAGTCTGTTCTACCCTGTCATTTGCTTTCTTTTTTTCAAAGACATGTGCCTCAGCAACTGTTCTATTTCAAAGGATTTAAAACATCACTATTTTATGTACCGCTAAGTAAGGAATCCTTTACCAGGAAAGCTATGACATGCCATCAACTCTAAAGACTGTCCTAATTCTGGAGATGCTAAACTATGTTTTTAAAACAAACTGAGGATGGCTGGAGGAGAGAGGGTTGGGGGGAAGGGGTAACTGGGTGATGAGGATTAAGGAGGGCACATGATACAATGAACACTGGTTGTTATATGCAACTGATAAGACACTGAATTCTACTTCTGAAACTAATAAAAAATAAATAAAATAAAATAAGTTAAAGTTAAAAATAGAACTACCCGATGATCCAGCAATTGTACTACTAGGTATCTACCCACAGAATCCAAAAACACTAATTCAAAGGGATACATGCACCCCGAGGTTTATAGTAGCATTATCTCAATAATCAAATTAAGGGAACAGCCCAAGTGTCCATCACCTGATGACCTGATGAGTGGATGAAGATGTGATACACACACACACGCACACACACACATACATACACACACGATGGAATATTAGTATTAAAAATAATGAAATCTTTCCATTTGCAATAACATGGATGGAGCTAGAGTATAACGGATGAATGGATAAGGAAGATATGGTCCATATACACGATGGAGTATTATGCCTCCATCTGAAAGGATGGATCCCAACTTTTGTATCAACATGGATGGGACTGGAAGAGATTATGCTGAGTGAAATAAGTCAAGCAGAGAGAATCAATTATCATATGGTTTCACTTATTTGCGGAGCATAACAAATAACATGGAGGACATGGGGAGATGGAGAGGAGAAGGGAGTTGAGGGAAATTGGAAGGGGAGGTGAACCATGAGAGGCCATGGACTCTGAGAAACAACCTGAGGGTTTTGAAGGGGTAGGGGGTAGGAGATTGTGGGAGCCAGGTGGTGGGTATTATGGAGGGCACGCATTGCATGGAGCACTGGATGTGGTGCAAAAACAATGAATTCTGTTACGCTGAAAAGAAATTTAAAAAAAAATAAATAAAACCTATGTTTTATTTTTATTTCAGCGGCTTCAGTGAGGATTCCATCTCTTACAACACAAATGTCTAAAGAGCATATCAACCATGTACCTGACCTGGTGGGCCAGTGTTCTATTGGGACTATTGGGACTCATAGATCCAAACTGCCACAATTAGTCTGTGAACTTAATGCACCACATTTGGAATTTTGAAGACCAACAGACTGGGCTTACATCCATGAACTAGAAGACTCTGTTTCTCTGTTGCATCCCCAGTGTCTGGAACAGTGCCCAACACAGAGCAGACACTCCATAGCTATTCACTGAATAATGAACCGGTGGAAAGAGTCACTTGTGCAGCAACAAGGCATCTGCCCACGGTAACTATGCAACATCAGGGGAGCATGTGAGCATACATCCCAGCTCTTCCACCCACTGGTGGAGAAAAGTAAGACAAGTCATCTCAGTCCCCACACAAAGGAGCTGAGGATGATGATGCCAGCTCTGGGACCATATGGAAAAGTCACAGCAAGTATTTCAAGAATTGGAAACAAAGAATAAATGCCCCAAAGACAGATATGGGACGGATTTTGGTTTTGGGAAAGTTTAGGGAGTAGGCATGATACTGTCACTAAGAAACATCTTGAAAGGGTATTTTAATCAAATAACTGACTGGTAGAGTAAAGGCCTGATCTGGTGTTGTGAAGGTTGTGGTGTCTGTTACCATCTCACTGGGTAACCCATGAGTACTTTACCGAGACTCTTTCTACCTCTGCTTTCCCAATGTAAGCAGAGAGGTTAAATGAACTCAGTAATTTTCTTTTTTTTTAAAGATTTTATTTATTTATTTGACAGACAGAGATCACAAGTAGGCAGAGAGGCAGATAGAGAGAGAGAGGAGGAAGCAGGCTCCCCGCTGAGCAGAGAGCCCGATGCGGGGCTCGATCCCAGGACTCTGGGATCATGACCTGAGCCGAAGGCAGCGGCTTTAACCCACTGAGCCACCCAGGTGCCCTGAACTCAGTAGTTTTCTAAAGTTTTTAATAGAATAGCTATGTTTTCAAACAATTCTGTGAACATATAAATGTTGAAATACCTGGGTAGTTTTTCTATATGAACAGTCTATAGAAAATGTTCTTGTTGGGGTGAGGCCGGAGTCCCAGAATCAACTGGCCCCCAACCCACCCTCGGCCCAGCCACGTTGGGGTTTCCTTCAGCACTTCTGTAAAACATCAGACCCAGGGAACCCATCTAAAGTGGCTGAGCCAAACCATCTCCCCAGTGGTGGCTTTGTGCTGCAGAAAAGCAGTAAGTGTGACCCTGACCAGCCATTTCTCCATCTGCTTTTCTGTCCTGTGCCCCAGACACGGTCCAATGTTTCTTCAGAAATGTGCCTTTTACTGCCCTTGTTTGAGGGAGACAAGTTGAATGTATGTGTAAAATCAAAACTTAATAATTAAACCCTCTCCAGAAACCATCCTGCTTAATAGGCAACAAGCCTTGCCTCAGTGACTGCAGAGAAAATTGTTGATTTTCATTGTTGAAATCACACATGGTGCAGCCATGGGAGCCCAAGGTGAGCCACTTCCCTTCTCAGAAACTAGTCCCACCATCTGCTACCAGCATCTGGCCATAAGGGCTTCCCAGAACACACGATGTTCAAGGCAGTTATCAACGTGCAATAATACACTTCTTTTTTTTAAGATTTTATTTAATTATTTGACAGAGGGAGACACCGCAAAAGATGGAACACAAGCAGGGGGAGTAGGAGAGGGAGAACAGGCTTCCTGCAGAGCAGGGAGCCCGATGCAGGGGCTTGATCCCAGCACCCTGGGATCATGATCTGAGCTGAAGGCAGATGCTTAACAACTGAGCCAACCAGGCACCCCACAATAATGCATTTCCATTGGAAAAGCCATTCTGCTGGTTCTGTTTGAGAGCATGTATATTTGTCAGCGTGGGTTGGCTTGGAAGAGATGGAGGATCCCTGATTCTTTATTACTATTATTAAAGCTGTATCCACCTAAATCTTCCATGCCTACTATTGGATTATCTTTCCCAAGATTCAAAATGTAAGTGTTAATCAACTCTACCTTGGAGAACATTTTCACAGTTGGCCTTACAGCAACAGTAGTTAGAAAAGAGAGGACCAGTCTCTTCCAGGAGATGACTGAATCTGAGTCCATTTTTTTACCCTGTTTCTGTGGTCAGAGATAGATCTGACCCATGCAGGATCACATGGGACAAAACAGGTGACAGACAGCTTAGTAGGCCAGGACTAACTCCACCTTCCTGCACCAGCTTTTATCTAACAGAACTGGTCAATTCAGAGTCAGAAGGAACCTGGAAGGACAGTTGGGAAACCGAGGCTCAGAAAGGGAGCATCTTGCGCCAGGTCACACAGCACACTCAGGCAAGACAGAAACAATCCAGGACCCCTGGGCTTGACCCCAGGTTAGATCTTCTCTGGCCCTCTCTGTGCTCAGAAAACAAGCTACTATTTGCGGTTCAGGGTTTGACGCAGACCAGTAGTGTGATCATGAGAGTATTTCAACCGAAGAGCCCTGGGATTTCCAGCGCAGTAAGATCCTTGACCAAACATGGGACTCACTCTGCCCCAACTGCCAGGCACCCTCCCCACCCCAGCCCACATTTCAACACATTACGGCTGACTCTTATTTTCCCCGTGCCTGCAGTCATGAGCTTTGGAGTCCAAAGGTCCAAGTTCAGATGCACATTCCTTCACTAACCAGGTATCAGTGTAACTCTGGACTCATTATCTAACTTTGCTGAGTCTCGGTTTCTTCGTCTGTGAATTGGAGAAACGGGGTCATCTTGCAGGCCAAGACTAGTGCAGGAGCACACAAAGCAGTGCCCTGTCTCGGTGCCTGACCTACTGGCCTAAGCTCCTCTCCCGAGCTCGCCATGGGATCGGCCACATACTGACCCGCCTCTCCTCTCCCTGCTGGCTTCACCTAGCAGCTCTACCTTAAATATCACCTGTGTGTGACTCTTCATCTCAGCGTGTTTCCGGGGACTGCTCTGCCACATCAGCTACTGAGGGTCAGTGTCTGTGGATTAAGTTTATGCAGTCCCTGGCATTGTATCTGCCTTAGAGGGGACTGCACCCGTGGGTAGACACAGCTGTAATTCTCCTCCTGGCTCCTCCCTGTGGCCCTACTGGCTGTGGGTATAAGTTCTGCTGTCCAGCAGCACAGGAGCTGTGGCGTCGTCTCATAGGCCCCAGGAAATCCCCCTACTCCGCCTACAGTGAGGGAGCTCCCCCATTCCCTCCAGGCCTCTGGAGACAATAAAGGAGCTCCCCCTGGCATTCAGAGGTGTGGGGAGCAAGGCTCTGCATGCTGGGATTCTTTGGTTAAAAACTCTGCAGAGAGAAGAAAATTGAACATGGGTGGGGATTTATGGGGCTCTCCCCCCTACCCCCACCCCACCCCACCCCTCTGTCCTCTGGGGGCTTCTTTTAGTGCCACTTTCATTGTTAAAGTATAAAATCAGAAAGGACTGGGCTGCAAAATTCCTCACTGCCTCCCTCTGTCTTCCCTGCAAGGCCCTCCAAGAGATCAGCCACGTCTTTCTCCCCTCACAGGGTGTGTCGTTCCTTATTTTAATCAGAGGGCTCTGACTTTTGCATCATTTGTACACCTCCATGGGCTGACACAAGATTCTGTGAAGTGCAGACACGCGAAAAGTCTGGTCCTGTTGGATCCAAACAGGAAACAACCAGAACAGATGCCTCCTTGGTAAGAAAAGTAAGTGGGAGGGCATCCCTGGTTCATGTCACAGGTTCCTTCCTGGATGTGCTAGGCCTTGTGGTCACTCTGGTCTCAGAATGAAGACATGGGGCAGAGGCCTTAAAGAGTAGACAGAGTATCTCACAAAGCTGGAGAGATGTGAAAAGTCAACGGCCATCTCCAAAAGTAAGGGCAGAAATCAGGGTGGCTGCAGGGCAAGAAACTTGGTTTACCAAGCAAGTGATGCCTTACATTATCTGGGTCTCAGGAGCAACCAGGCTATACTGTGCTGCCACACCAGGGGGTCTCACTGTCATCAAATCCCCCACTGGAGGCCTGGTTATAAGTTTCCTGGACCTCAGACAGTCCATCCAGAGGTCTGGGATGGGCTCCCTAAAATCTGTGTTTCAGCAAGTGTCCAGGAGTTGCTGCTGCTGCTGCTCCAGAGTTCCCACTTTGAGAACTGCCAGACTACACCAGACATGCCCATCAACCACATCTGGCCCACCCTCTGGTCTGTCAGGCTCATCACAGCTCATGATTGCTCCTATTTACCTAATCATCAGTCCTCCTGACCTGATGAAAGCTCTGAACAGGTTTACATAGGTCTTGATCCTTGGGAGGTGACTCCACACGCAGTTGAATGAATGACCTCAACATCTGGGCACTGGGGGCCGCATTCCAGCAGACAAACTCAGCACATACAAAGAATGAATATTTACTGAGTGGTTGTCAAGTGCCAAGCATGCCACATGAGACATCTCTCTAAGTTCTCACAGCAATCCTATGCAGAACATATTACCAATATTCTGTTTCCACAGAGGAAGGAACTGTAGCTTAGAAAGATTAAGTAATTGGCTAAGGTCACACAGCCATGAAGGAGCAGAACTAGAAATGACTCTCAGTACGACACCCAAGCCAGTGTTCATAACTCTTACGTCTCTGCAGACAAAAATTAAGGGACTCTCCACTCATTCTCTCCCTCCATCCAAGTATCCTTCTCCTGAGAAGACTTCTCTGAGCTCTACGCCACACACAGTCCAGGCAGAATTCACTGCCATCCCCTTCGATGGGAGTTTCAAAATCACAATGAGATACCACCTCACACCAGTCAGAATGGCTAAAATTAACAAGTCGGGAAATGACAGATGCTGGCGAGGGTGCGGAGAAAGGGGAACCCTCCTACGCTGTTGGTGGGAAGGGAGTTTCAAACTCTGTAAAAGTAGAGTGATGGTGGAAAAAAGGCAAAGGTGATGGTGGAGGAAGGAGTGATGATGGAGGGAGACGGAATGATGGCGGGTAGATTCAGGGATCATGAGGTATAGATAATGACAGAGGGAAACAGGAGTTATGACAGGGGGAGACAGCAGGGGTGATGATGGAGAGAGGGTTTATGATGGAGCAAGGCATGGGTAATCATGGTGGAAGGCAGACATTGGCAATGTTGAAAGCAGACAGAGGCTGGGGAGAGAGGTAAGAGCAATGATGGAGAAATGCAGGCGGTGGATGAGTCTGAAAGAACCTGGTGTTTGTGTTATGATACTGGCACATTGGTCTGAATATCAGGTCTGCCATTATAGGGCTTCCAACATGGAAGTAGTATCACACACATGTTTTCAAGGTTGCCTGAGCCTGAATTCTCCAAATGCAGAGTCTAAGTCAAGATCATGTGGGGCTGTGACCCCAGAAACAAGTGTGAGGGATGGGGAGTGAAACATGGAAAGGAAACATCCCATCAAGGGTGCATTAGGGTGGTCTCAGCTAATGCCCACTGTCATTCAATCTGGGAGCAGTGAGGGAGAAACACCTGACACTCTTCAGGACACCCTCAGGAGGAACAAAAGAAGAAGCGTTTACCCATTGACTCCTTTGAAGGATGACTCTCCCCTACACCCAGATGGGACATGTTAAGTGCCATATGGGACCCAGTTGTCCCACACCAAGACATCAGGGAAGAACCAAGCAAGAAACAAGAAAGGCAAGTCCATTTCAGGTTTTGTAAGGCTGGTGGAAGCCTGTGTGGGACCTGTATCACAGCTACAGCTGCAGTAAAAGAGGGAACCTAGAGGATTTGAGGGGTGCCCAAGACTGTCTGTTATAGAAATCAGCATGGACATGGGGAGTGGACACAAAAGAAGAAAGGAAGGAGAAAGCCCAGTACCACCTCTCACCTGAAAGGACACTGAGTGGGTGGATGGATGAGTAGTTGATAGACTGATGCACTGGATGGATGGATGGATGTCATGCAAGGTTTTTTGGAAGCATCTAAGAACAGCCACAGATCAAAGAGGAGAGAATAACTGCAAATAGGTCTTGAAAAAAAAATAACTGAAGACAAGGTACAGAGAGCACTAAGACTAAAATTTCTCCAACTCTTGGTACTAACATATTTCTCCAAACTTCTTGCTGTCAGTACAAATTCGCCATTAATTTCTGTGCCCCATCTATTTCATTCAAGGAGGAACAGAACCCAGACTAGGATTAAATGTGAAAAAATGGCCAATGAGCACCAGGAGAGCCTCACTGTCATCAGTGATCAGGAAATGCAAATTAAAACCACAGGGAGATACCATCACATGCAACCAGAGCAGCAAAAAAATGAAACCTGGCATTATCAAATGCTAACAAAGGTCCAGATCAAGGACTCCTGTGTTAGGGAGCGGCATGATGATGGAACTGTGCTGGAAACTATTTGTCACTTTCTCATAAAGTCAAACCTGTATCTCCCCCCTATGACCTAATGACTCCACACTTGGAGAAGTGAAAGCTCATGTCCACCAACAGACTGGAACCAAGGTTCACAGTGCTCACCCATAACCATGAAAGTTGGAAATAACCCAACCATGCATTCATCTTGTGATGAATAAACAGCTGGTCATTTGTTCAGACCTTGGACTATTACTCAGTCCCAGAAATAAGGGGATTCTGAGATAGGTCCAAGCATGGATGAGTCAACAAAACATTGTATGGAGCAAAAGGGGCCAGACACACAGAAAAAAGTACATGCTGTATGTGAAATTAAACAACAGGCAATAGCAATCTGTGCTGAAAGATCAGAATGGGTTACCTGCATAGAGAGCAGGTTGGGGGGATTGAATGTGAAGGGTCATGAGGGAAACTCCTAGAATGATGACAATGTCCTAAATCTGTCTGTATGATGGTTACACAGAGGTATAGAATTACCAGAACTCATCAAATGGAAACTTAAGCATCTGTGTGTTTTTTTCAGTGTAGCTTATATCTAAATTCAAAAAAAAAAATATAAATGCAGACATCTGATTGATAATAATCACTCTCCTCCACAGGCACAGATATTCCCAAAGTCCTTTGAATGTGTCCTTCTGACAAAGGAGGTGCAGGCAGGGAATTTTGCCTTGGTGTTCACTGAGCTATCCCAGATCCTAGAAGAGCGCCTTGATTTGTTGTGTGAATAAATGAAGTCATGATCAAACACACTGCACAGACTCGGTCATGGAATATTTGCTATGAGCTCAGATGAGAGATTCTTCCATGATGCCAAAGCTCATGTGTTGGGGACAAGCCTGACCTTACCACCCTCAGCTTCAGTTGCCAGAAGTCTTCAGAGCGCAGAAAAATTGTGGTCCCCTTTGTGATGACTTTCTGGAAATCCTGGACCTTCTACAATTGTTCTGGCAGTGTCCCCAACAAATCTTCTTACCTTTGGTCGTGAATTTCATCCAAATGCTAAACTGGGGTCCTAGGGACAACTGGCAGCTGAAATAGTCAAGCCTCCCCTCCATCCCAGGGCTGAATAAAACCCAGGGTCCTGGGACCTGGGAGTCAGTATCTCTGTTAAGAGACAAGGAACACTCTTTAAAAAAAAAAAAGCGGAGGGGGAGGGGTGCCTGGGTGGCTCAGTGGGTTAAGGCCTCTGCCTTTGGCTCAGGTCATGATCCCAGGGTCCTGGGATTGAGCCCAGCATCGGGCTCTCTGCTCAGCGGGGAGCCTGCTTCTTCCTCTCTCTCTCTCTGCCTGCCTCTCTGCCTACTTGTGATCTCTGTCTGTCAAATAAATAAATAAAATCTTTTAAAAAAAAAGAGAGACAAGGGACACAGACCAGGAACTTAGGTGTCCCTGTCACCTCTGAGCTCCATTCAGCTCACTGAAGTGCCTCCCAGCCTGTCTCTTCCAGCATCCAAGGAAGGTAGAAGGCACAGGTGATACAAGGAAACAACTCTGCAGATGCAAACTGGCCAAGGCACAGGGGACTGCACAGTCACCTACACTGTGGTTCCAGCCAAGTCCTGTGCAGACCCACAGGCACAACCTTGAAGCCCAGGTCTCTGCCGAATCCCAGGTGCCATACTCTCTGGACAATTCCTCCCAGCTGCTTGGAGCATCATGGGGACTGTCAGCCCCTCTTAGGTGCTTTGAGACCCCTCACCAGCGAGACAGAACAGAACTAACCATGTTCCCTTCATCACACCCTTCTGAAGGGAGACACTGGCCAGGCCCAGACCAGTCAGACCAATGACTCTGGCTTCTGGTCTGGGGAGACTTGGAAGTCCAAAATAGATCACAGCAGACCTGTGCTGAGCATCTTGTCCTATTAGATGACACTTGAAGGCAGATTTTCCACAAGCCAACTCCATTTTACAGAATTCATAGAAATGAGTATTATCATCTTTGTTTTGTTCTCCAAATCTTGTATGGGGATTGCTGCCCACAGAACGGCACCAGAAAATCAACCACACAAAGTGAAGCACATCTGTGAGTCTGGAAAGAACACCTATCATCAGGGCTTTTCCCCAGAATTCCCCTACACACCCTATTAACAGTGACTTGTGTCCTGAATACCTCAGGGAGCTGGAGCTGCATCTGGGATCCTGGGGTGGAGTCTCCACTACAAGGGAAAAGACCGAAAGGCGGCCCTCACCCGTCTGTTCATCTGCCCAAAGAACACTTGGTGAGCACCTACTATGTGGTGTATTTAATCCTTGGGCCCAGGCAGGGCACTCACAGGGTCCATTAAGAAGGCCTCGCCAAAAAGGGGAATCCTCCTACACTGTTGGTGGGAATGCAAGCTGGTGCAACCACTCTGGAAAACAGCACAGAGGTTCCTCAAAAAGATGAAAATAGAGCTACCCTATGACCCAGCAATCACACTACTGGGTATTTACCCTAAAGATACAAATGTAGTGATCCTAAGGGGCACATGCCCCTGAATGTTTATAGCAGCAATGTCCACAATAGCCCAACTATGGAAAGAACCTAAATGTCCATCAACAAATGAATAGATAAAGAAGATGTGGTATATATCTATATATAGATATAGATATATACACAATGGAATACTATGTAGCCATCAAAAGAAATGAAATCTTGCCATTTGCAATGACATGGATGGAACTAGATGGTATTATGTTGAGGGAAATAAGTCAATCAGAGAAAGACAATTATCATATGATCTCCCTGATATGAGGAATTTGAGAGGCGGGGTGGAGGGTTGTGGAGGGGTAGGGAAGGAAAAAATGAAACAAGATGGGATTGGGTTGGAGACAAACCATAAGAGACTCTTAATCTCAGGAAACAAACTGAGGGCTGCTGGCAGCAGAGGATGGGGAGGCTGTGATATGGACCCTGGGGAGGATATGTGCTATGGTAAGTGCTGTGAATTGTGTTAAGATTGGTGAATCACGGGCCTGTCCCCCTGAAGCAAATAACACATTAAATGTTAATTTTCAAAGAAGAAGGCCTCTGCAAGGGGGTGGCATAGAAGTGGACACTGGAGTCCGAAAGAAGAGTCAGCCTACAGAGACACAGGGAAGAAGCAGAGGGAGCAAACAGTACAACCACCTCCAGTGTGAACACTCTCAGCACATTAAGAAAGAGCCAGTCCTGTGTGGCTGAGGATGTAACTGGGATGGGAGGGAGCTGGGATGGGGCTGAGGGTGGGCAGACACTGACCACACAGGACCTGATGCTGTCAGTGAGACTAGGTTTGATCTGAGTGCAGTAGGAGGCCATGAGGGGTGGGAACATAGCAAGATAGTTAATCAACAGATTGGTGGTTTCATTAACTCCATCTTGTCTACAAAGGGAGGACTAGGAGCAGGGTCAGGAATGTGGGTGTTAATTACAGCACCTTCAGGAGAGACCCAGTGGCTTGGTGGCTGGGAAGGCACTGGAGGAACCAGAGGAAGGATCAGCTGCGTGAGGAATTCTGAGGAAGGATCAGCTGCATGAGGAATTCTGAAGGCAGCAGTCAAGGACATGCTTGTGGATTGAGAGAGTGGTGAGGACAATGTGAAAAAATCAAGGCTGACTCCCAGGCTTTTGATATGAAGTACTAGATAATCGGTAGGATCTCATATTGAGATGAGGAAGCCCATGGCAGGAGTAGGGCCAGGGGCTCTGGTTGGGGGTTGGCGGGAAGGTGAGGTGTCGCAAAGCAAAGGTTCTGTGTTGGCCAAGTTTCAAGAAGCTGGTCAGACATCAAGCATGATGCTGAGCAAGCAGCAGAGGCAGGCTGACTCCAGGAATGGGGCCAACACAGTATGAGATCCACCAACATTCTGAGAATGTTCACAACAATGAAGCAGTTAGACCACCTGGAAGATGAAGGAAGATAGGAGAGCTGAGGAGTGAGCCCCAGGGAGGAGCCATCAGAGGAGAGCAGCAAGAAGAGGCTGGGGAGGGAAGAAGGAATCCAAAATTTCAAGAAGAAAGGGGAGGGAAAACCACTGTCCTCAGAAATTGGGCAACAAGTCTTGGAGTGTGGACTGCCTGGAATATTTGGAAGTGGAGGCAGTGGGTGATTTGACCTGAGCGGTTTCTGCAGGGTGGGTTTCGGGGAGGGGGTAAAAACTGATCGCACGGTTCTAGGTAGGTTGTGAGGTGAAAAAGTGGACATGGACAGAACAGATCGTGGTTGAAGAAGTTTTCTTGGAAAACAGAAAAACGGAGTCGTGGGAGGTGTAGGACTCAGAGAGTCATTTTCAATATGTGTGACACTCAAGGCTGATAGGAATGATCCAGAATGGAAGGGGAATTGATGATGTAAGAGGGAGGGGAACATAGGGCCACAAACCTTGAGGATTTGAGGAGGGCTGGGATTCAGTGAGTGCAGCAGGGATGCTTGCAGTGGGGGTGAGGCAAGAGGGTCAAAGGTGAGGCTATCTGGGCAAGCTTAGAGTGTGGGTCAGGATGGTGCACAATGGACATGCAGCTAGAAAGGAGGCAGGCTGCACCAGCCAAGAAAGGGCAGGCATCAGAAACCCGGGGGGGGGGGGGTCCCAGATTTATCAGAAAGAGAGTTTCCTCTATTTCCATCCTTTCCTTTCTTCCTGCCTCTTGCCTTTGTTCCACTGGGGACGGGTCATAGATGCACTGTCTGATGTGTGATACAGGATAGAAAATAAGAGATGACCTGCTTCCAAAGAGACCACCCACTTTGTAATAAAGAACAGAAGTTAGAAGACCCAATTCTCAACTGTTCTCTCTTCGTCTGTCATAATAGACTGATGATCTCTTCAAAGCCACCATGCTTTGCTGGCCACAGTCCACCAGCACATCCAAAATGACACCTTCCCCCAGCCAAATCCCTACTTTAAATTTGGAGTTATTTTTTCTTACTTCAAATTTAAATCATAGTCATTGTACGATGTTTTTAAAATACAAACAAGACAAAAGAAGATCACAAAAATCCTATGTATTCCTACCACCGAGAGAGATTCTTACCTATGCATATCTGTGACCAGTCTGGTTTATATCCATCACTTTTTATGCACACAGAGATGTTGTCTTTTTATAAAAATAGAACAATACTATATATGTTGGTTCATAACCTTTTAAAAATATTTCCTATCATTTCAAATCACTGCGTACTCTTCAACATCATTTTTGATGGACATGCCTCTTAATGGATGCAACATCAAGGACTAGGGGAGGTGCTTGTATAGTAGCGAAGTTCTGGGGTTAGAGACCACGTTGCTTATGTTCTGCTACTTACTGCTGCCATCACTGCCCCAAACCTCAGTATCTTCATCTGTAAGATGGGGATAATGATGGTACCTACTTCGTAAGGTTGCTGGCAGTTAAAAGGGTGAAATTATGCAAAGTTCCTAGAGGACTTGAGAACTGTCAGCTAATAATTTATTTCCTCTGTGTTGGGCACTTATCTTCTTTCCACTTTTCTATATACAAAGCTTCACTGTCTAACTACCATTTTGCTTATTATAAAATATTTCCTAAAGATGCATTATTAGAAGTGGAAAATTTCCCCACACAAGGAATTGTGCCTTCCAGAAAGTCTTCCAAGTTATGTTACAACCGGCAAGATGAGAAGTGTCTGTTGCCCATACCTGAAAAACCGCATGTGTGTGTTTATATTTTTTATAAAGCTTTCCAATTGTCACTCCAAAAATACTGCCTCATTGTTATCTTCCTTCTTTCATCAACAGCGAGTATTTTCATTATGGATTGACTGTTTTCATCTACACTATACGTTAACTATTTGAGGCTTTACTCCACTTTTCAGTGCTAATTTATTTTCTTTTTAATGTGTGAGCACTCTTTATATGCTACAAATATTAACCATTCATAAGATAACCATGTAATTTATTGCCCAAACCAGGGAACCTTTGAAAGTGAAAGGGTTATGAATGATAATTAGGCAGGACAAAGGGGGCAGAACTCTCTGGTTACCATCTAACCATCCTCCACTCATTGCAAATATTTTTCTTATTTTGCCTTTTGCCTTTCAATTTTAAGGGGCCTTTGATAGGCAGAGATTTGAATATTTGTAGAGTGAAACCTCTTTCTTTAAACCTTCTGCCTTTTATATGTTGTTGTGAAAGTTTTTCCTAAGGCAAGAAAGTCAAGACTCTAACTTAGGTGCTCCCAAGGTAGTCTCTAGCCATTCCTGAAGGCCCACTTAGGTCCATCTCAGGGTCCTAGAGTTTAGGTCCCACATGAGCAGGCAGGTACCCTGAAAGAGCATGTCCTGTTTAGAACCAGGTGGTGCCATGCTGGAAGGAGAGAGCCAGACTTCTAACCAAAATCTCTCAGTGTCTTTGTTCGGCAACTAATTAAAGTTTTATAAATACATACATACGTAAGTAAGTACACACACACACACACACACACACACACACACACACACACACACGTACTCTGTTGGTGGGGAGAAACCAGCAATGCAGAGCACCTGTGCAAACCACATTTGGCCCATGAGCTGCCAGGCAGGAACCACAATGCTTCTGCTTCTATGACACTTCCCCTAACTATCCTAAGTCAGCCTCTGCTTTTTTATAGCAATTTTCCATGCTATCCTGAGACACTGGATATATTTCTCTTTTTAGTGATTACAGAAAACTGTGATTATTTAATTACAAATGGAGTCTGGCCATGGGCTTCACACCATGAGACACTGTTGACACCCAGACTATTGACTGTTGGTTCAAAACCTAAAACATGGCTATCTTCAGCCTAGTGTTGAAGTCCAGGTGGTAGATAGGGAGCCCACATTTCTAACTAGTCACAGCAGCTCCTTGGGACATGGCTGGTTTGCTTTCACAAATCAGGCAGTGATGCCAGTGGTATATCAGCAGACCAGAGCTTGTGAGAAGCAAAGTCAGCTCAGGAATGAAAACCATGGCCATCACATTGGTCCCTTATTCTGGCCAACTGAGGATTGCAGCCGTGCCATTCATAAATGGCTGAGTGCCCCGATGTGCACCACAATCTCCTGCACTGGAAGCTCTGGCTCTCCAGAAGTGGGTTGAAGAGAAGTGAAGATGTTCCTTTGTGATGTCATCCAAGCCAAGTGTGCCAGCAACCAAGAAAAGATCCTCACTATATCACCCAAGCTGATTTCATGAGGTTTTGCAAAATGAACTACTGATTTACTGTCCACTGTCTCAAGCCAGTGTCTCAGAGACAGCAACCAGTGTCTGAGAGCTCATTCTAAGGATAGGTACAGGAGAAATCCCCACCTGGCAGCTCGTAGAATGCTAATCTTTCATGGATTTCATGGTGGGGAGCATCACATGGAACATCTCTTTCTCCCAGTGAAAATTCCAGCCTGGTCATATTCTTTCTCTCTCTCTCTCTTTCTCTCTGTCTCTCAGGTAGTTACAGCTTTCCAGAGTCATTCCCAGTACCAAACTCCAGTGGCCAATCCAGACTGTGCTTCCATTCTCACTCAATGAGTTTATACATTTTCTCCAAAGTCCTTTCTCACAATGGCCTTCTGAGCCTTGAAAGATAGAGCAGGTACATTGGGAGTGCCAGGGCCATGGGCCCCTGGGTAACCAAGCTGGGAAAGAACCAGGTCCTCCTGCTCACAGGCCCCAGCTTGTTCAAGCCTGCCTTCTGTCGAGAGCCCTCCCCTCTTCCCAGCACTGACATCACCCTCTCTGTACTGCCTGCTGGGTGTGTGTAACAAAGACTAAGTCACCTATTGCCCCAAATCCTTCTGCAGTAATCTCTCACTGATGAGCATCAATAGTGTCCACCGGTAAAAAGGCATTCCATTAAACTGGTGTCAGATGGTGAGATTTCAGAAGCCAGCAGAATTCCCTCCAATCCCTACACACACCCTTCTGTGCATCCACTCTGTGAACTCATCTGGCAGCTGTCACCTGCTAGCTATCAAGGTACAGTGCAAGAAGCCAGAAGAGTAGTTCAGATCACTGTATCCTTCAAACAGGGCATGGGAAAACAAAACAAACAAACAAAAAAAAAAAAAAAAAAAAAAACCAGGGTATGGGACCTGGGGCAAATCCCATTCCATCTCCAAGCCTCAGTTTCCCCATCTATAAAATGGGAGTTGCAAGGCAGGAGGTCTTTGAGAGGTTTCTGTGCTCCAGAGTTAAACATTGTGCCAGACCTGCTACTTCAAGTTAATTAGGCAAAACCACAACATGGAATACGGAGGAAATCATCACCTAGTGAACTTTTCTACTCAATTATCTCAGATGCCCATTTTTATTCACCTGACTGTAGGGATTCACTACCTCGTGTTCTAAAAGCACACAATTTGAGGTGGGATAACACATGAAACAGGAAAGCTCGGCTTCTAAGAAAAGATGCTCGAGATCACTATGCTAAAGAAATCAGAAATTCAAGAGAATAACCTGCGCCAGTCCTGGAGCATGTTCCGAAGCTTTCTGGTGCTATTGAAATCTGGGTGCACCTTTCCTCCCTGCCCCCAGTCCCTCCTCCCAAAGCTGGGGTTTAAACACCAGTGGAGTGAGTGGCTACCCACTCCGGAAAGACCCCTCCCAAAATCCCTTCCTGCCTGCTGGCTGGAGCCAAAATATCCACAAGAGCTCAGTCATTCATGCTTCAGGTTCCAGCTCAGTGGGCAGTGTCCGTGGCTTTGTTCAGGAGACTGCCACCATCACCATCCTCACCTTAGGAAGAAGGAAAAAGGACATGACCCTTGCCCAAGGAGGTACAAAGTGGCCTTATCCCTCTGCCAGGTCCCAGTGGACAGAGCAAGGGTAGCTGACCAGACAGGTGGGCCTGAGGGGCCACCTGCTGGGGGTGTGCATCCATCCCAGAGAGGACAGGATGAGGATCCATACAAGCGCACCTGCTTCACATTTCTAACTAAATTTGTTTTTGGACTTTGTCTGCATATCGTATGTTCCCCAAATGCACAGACAGAAGTATTCTTTAGTCCTGATTAATAGCTTTTAAAAATAACCTGCTAACTAACCACCAGGAGATGTTCCTTGTCAATAAAAGTTGTTCTTGCAGGACACCTGGGTGGCTCAGTGGGTTAAGCCTCTGCCTTCAGCTCAGGTCATGATCTCAGGGTCCTGGGATTGAGCCCCGCTTCGGGCTCTCTGCTCAGTGGGGAGTCTGCTTCCCCCTCTCTCTCTGCCTGCCTCTCTGCCTGCTTGTGATCTCTCTCTCTGTCAAATAAATAAAATCTTTAAATAAATTTTTTAAAAAGTTGTTCTTGCCACTGGCTAAGGTAAAACACTTTGGCTGTTAAATACAGAAGGCAGTTTTATTTCCACAGCACTTCTTGGCTCTAGCAGGCCTGCTGGCCACACAGGAGCTCTGAGCCAATTTCACCAGAGTTCCTCCCTGACCAGAACAGAAGAACTCACAGTTCCTTGTTTTCTCCCATGTGGGGTAGGGGGTGGGGGAGGTGAGCCTTGTGAAGCATCATAATAATGCAGAACCCTCATGTGCTACTGTGGAATTGCTCAAATTAGTACTCCCACACTATCCCTGCACACACTTTTCACCTTCTAATTTAGTATCAACTTTGAAAATGCAATGAAATAAAAGGTTTTAAACACTTCTATGACTTTTCAAAATTCCTCACCATCCTTCCACAAATAACAAAGGAATTGTCTTGTGAATTTGCTTTAGACATCCCCTCATAAAGAGAGGGGGTTTTCCTGCGATGGTTTCCTCTTTCCAAAGGAAATGACCATCTTATCTTCCTTCCATCTTAGGAGTTCTCCAAGGGACAGGAAGTGGGAGAAAACCAGAGAGTAAGACTGGGTGCATCAAGTACAGCCAATGACATACAAACTGTGACCACTGTTGACAAACTCATCAGGCAGTGTCATGACAACTTGGATTTCCCCTTGAACAAGTGGCATCTTTGTGCCTCAGGGGAGAACTGCATGGTGCTGATATGAAGGGACGTGTGTTCCCATGGGTTATGGCCTTACTCAGAGATGCAATAGGGCCCAACCCTGGCAGCCTGGAGGGGGACCACTCCAGCCTCACCCGCTCCTTATCCCAGGCCCTGTTCCAGTCAACACTCATCAACACCCTGAAGGTAGTCAACAGCAAGAGACCCCACCATGGCACAGGGACCACTGGGCTGGAAGGGACAGTATAACACAGGACAGTAAATCATACAGGCCCTCATAGGCTAGTTTTGGACCATATTTAACCAGATAGGAGCTTCTGACATTTGAACTCAAAGGGTCAGTCATCCAGAAATGAGGTGGAAGAGCGTCCTACTTTTTAGCTTCCCACAAGTTTAATATGAACAAACACTATGACATGGCTATTAGAAATATTAATTAAAAAGCTAGGACTTCAGGGCACCTGGGTGGCTCAGTCAGTTAAGAGTCTGCTTTCGCCTCAGGTTGTGATCCCAGAGTCCTGGGACTGAACCCTGCATTCGACTCCCTGCTCTGCGGGGAGCCTGCTTCTCCCTGTGCTTCTACTCTCTTTATCTCCCACACACACACTCTCTCCATCAAATAAATAAATAAATAAATAAAATCTTCTTAGAAAATAAGCTAGGACTTCAGAGGGTATTCAAAGAATTTCTGTGGCTGTTTCCAGTCATCTCCATGTCCCTTCTGACCATCACCTCCACCTCCATGCCCCCGTCACCTCTGAGTTTTTGCTGCTCACACCACCTTCCTGAGCTTCAGACATGTTTCCAACAATCTATGGACCCCACCACCCAAACATCCCACAGAACCCTAAAACTAAACACTGTGTTGACACCACCATCTACCTGCCACATTCACACCACACCCGTCCTGCCTACAGCCCATTTTCTAGGTCTCCCAGTGGCCCCAGCATTAGACACTTGGTCCTTGTCTTATACCCTTCTCTCCCCTTACACCCATCTCTCCCTCACCTTCTGTCAAAGCCACTTCCCAGAGAGTATCCTCTGCTGATCTCTACACTGCCTACTTCAGCTCAGGCCATCAGCACCTCCTGCCTGGACAATAGCAGTAAACTTTCCACCTGATATCTTTTCCTCATTCGTCAAAAATCCAGAATGATACTTTAAAATGAAGTTTTGATTATCATCACATCCTTCAAACACTATCTATCTCTTATAAAATAAAACACAAATCTTGTAGCAAGGCTTCTCAAGTCTTTCAAGATCTAGCACCTGCACAGCTTTCCCATTCTGCTTGCCACTCCTATTCACATGGAGGACACCCTCCTACATGCTCCACATTCATCCATAAGAGGCCCTCCGTAGGGACCGAATTGCACCACCACTTCAGACCCCATGGTCTAAGACTGGTGTGAATTGTAAACTCTATGACAAGTTCCTAATAACCCTGCTCCCTGCTCTAAATGCTATGCTCTCTTCTCCACTTGAATGTATCTTATTATGGACTTTTCACACTATAAAATGAATTTCTATTTATATATCAACTTCTTTTTTTTCACATGTTGAAATATTTTTCTCATTTTATCAAATGTTTTTTATTAACATATAATGTTTACCTCAGCTTCAGCCATGACACACCAAGCAATTTTAGGGCATGACCAGGTCTTGTCTTTGTAACATCAGCACCAAGTTCAGAGTCTTTGAATACTTACTAAAGAAGAAAAGAAGAAAAGACATTAATTAATGCTTAAATACATAGACAGATGAACCGATGCGTGGATTGATGGATGGATGGAAGGGTGTTTGGATGAATGGGTAGGTGGATAGATGGGTGGGAGAGTGGTTGAAGTTTTGGGTAGAAGAGGGTTTGGATCCATGGATGGGCAAACGGGTTCCACATTCCATCCTTTTGCATATTACATTGTCCCCCCCCCCCACTCTAAGTCTCTTTTCAGGCATCTTCTCCTGGTGTCACTTATAGCAGCAGGAACTGCCCTTCCAAAGCCAGCTTATGGCTCATCAATGTGCAAGCATATCTGTGAAAGGTTTCTAATAAGATTCATGAAGCAGAGAAACTTCAAGAAACAGCAAGCCTGCCTCCTAACAAGCTGTTTCTGGAAGATATAGCACTGGCTGCCAGAAGAAGAAGGGCGCTTTTGGGGATGGATAAGAGAGTCGCATATGAATTCCTGAAAGAAGTCCTCAAGCTCAGAGAGAAACCATCATATCATCATCTCTTACAGGAAAAAAAATGTGTTGGGGGAAATGGGAGAGGAGACTGCCACCCAGAAGAGAAGTGGCAAACAAACTTCCTTGAACTTTCCTAGCCTGTGACTGGCAAGTAACCACTGACATTTTAAACTTGATGAATAAAAAAGAGGTAGCAGTAACAGCTTGCAAATCCATTACAGTGAAAAATGGGAGGGAATCTTATTGACTTCTAATTAAAATCTTATCCCCTTTTAGAGAATCTAGCAATAGAAGCAAAGGCATCCATTACATGTACAGCACTCCAAGATACATGGGCAATCAGTGCATTTTATCTTTTGAGGAACATTCAAATGACAAGATACTTCAGTCTTGGGAAGATTCCAGTGATTTGAAGACATTCTATCAGTGTTTAAATGCCAACATTCAGAACACCTTCAAAGGGCTGCATTTGTGTGGGTTGTCATTTTGTGCCATGCTATTTACTTATCTCTCATAAAGACTCAAAGGCAAGAGTTACTGGAATTCTGTTTGAAGATTTATTACATCAGCTTCCAAGAGACATTTTTATGTTGAGGCCTTTTGTTTTATTGTCTGCCCTCTCAGCAAATCAGGTAATAAGACAACAGCAGAACAAATCAAAAGGCGAAATGTTTTCAAAGAAGTCATTTTTATATTATAAGTAGAGCTTTTATCTCATTTATTACACACTTCAAGATTTTCAGTGGCCTTAGCATAATAGTTACTCTAAGAGAGGGAAAAAAATTGATATAAAAGAAGAGAGAAAGGGAAGGACAAGAAATATTTACTGCCATTAGGGTACTGATAAGTGGCTATTTTACAGATGAGGAAACAGGTTTAAAGAACTTTTTTTTTAAAGATTTTATTCATTTTCTACAGAGAGAGAGAGAGAGATCACAAGTAGGCAGAGAGACAGGGGGAAGCAGGCTCCCTGCTGAGCAGAGAGCCCGATGCGGGGCTCGATCCCAGGACCCTGAGATCATGACCTGAGCCAAAGGCAGAAGCTTAACCCACTGAGCCACCCAGGTGCCCCTAGAGAACTTTTTAAAAGTATCTCAAAGACATGTATGGAGCCACGGAGCAAGAATGCAAGCCTGGACTTAAAGCATGTCAGAGAAGAGTGAAGTTGCAAGAAGAGTATCAGCTGCAAAGTCCCTGAGGGGAGAGGACAGGACTGTGGGGTCTGACTGAGGTGGAAGGCTATCCACAGGCAGCTGTGGGGAAGGCAAGGGGCCCATCTAACACCAGAACGTACCCAACAGCAAGGCCAGGGGCTCCACCTCCCAGCAGGTGGAATTGAGGCATCTCTGATGCTAGAGAGAGATCTTAGAACTTTGAAAAATAAAGGAACCTCCCCTAAGAAGACAACATACTCAGTGATTTGGGGGCAGAAGTCACATGCCTCTGTTGTGGGAAAATAAAAGCTCAAAATCCAGGCAAAAGTAGAGCAAGATTTGCATTTTCCAGGTCCCTGACAGAATCAAACTTGTATCTTTTCTTTTCTGAAGATATTTTAAACTCGGGCCACAAAGAAATCCCCATAGATAAACTGGAATCTTTAAAAAAAATCACTAAATATGTGAGGAAACAAGCCATTCCAATCTAGAGACAATGAAAACAAAACAATACAGCGGTGGGAGAAAGCAAGGGTAAAGACTCTGAGCTCATTCACCTTCTTTGCCAGACATAACAAGTCTGAAAATACATATAAAGCAGTGTTCTCTGAGTGTACCCTGAAGATTAGTAGTACAGCCTTTCTATAGCTATATATGTAAATAAAAGCCACATCAAGAAGAGTGGGAGGGGCAGAGGTACATTCTGCTCAGGAACCAAACTCCCAGTGCAGAGACCCATAAGCAGGAGAGATTATCACATACACAAAAGTCCTCCCTGAGGAGCAAGGGAATCAAGCCTCACAGGAGGCACCCTGGCCCTGGGGAACTTTACCAGGGAGATGTGTCCCTGTAATGTCTGCTTTGAAAATCCTAGGCCCACAGCTCCAGGAGGCCACAAAGCTATAGGAAACCAAGTGTCTGCTCTTAAAGGGCCAGCACATAGTATCATTCACTCTGAGACCCTGCACAGAGGCAACAGTTCAAAAATGACCTGGCCATACATGAAAAAGGTTTACTCACTAACTATAGGGTATGTGCTGGAGGGGCAGGGATCTGGAAGAACTTGTTTCCAGAAATGGAATTGCTGGTGAACACATTTGTCTTCCCTCCTGTAGCCTAGGCGGGCTAAAGTCAGCAGGCGCCTTTCTGACAATCCCCATCTACTTTGCCAGCACTTCTTACCCTAGCATTACCCTATGGACACACTCTACACAACTGCCTGCCCCATCAGGCACCTACCAAATCTCTTCCTGCCCCCAAGACACCCAGTGAACAGCCTCTTCCCAGACCAGCACTCCTCCAAAGCAACTCCTGCTGTGGTGGGGGAGAGGAGACAGCCCAGCCCACCAATATCCCTGAAATAGTACCACAACTGTCAAAACCTGCACCCCTAGCCACACCAGGGGTCACCCTCACCCACCTGTAGTTGACTTTACATCACAGACAGCTAGGTTGGGGACAAGCACTGTCCACTACATGCCCCTAACAGTCACAGCTAGCACAGGAGGGTGCATGCAGCCCACACAGAGAAAGACACCAGAATATCTGGTTCTAGTGATCAGAGGAGATTGTGCTTTTGGATCCCATGGAACACCTGCTACACAATACAACTACCCAATACATATAAACAAACACAGAGAGTCAGAAGAAATGAGGAGACAGAAGAATGTGTTTCAGATGAAAACAAACAAACAAACAAACAAAACCTCAATTAAAAAAAATAAAAATAAAATGAAAATAACCAATTAACCTGGTAAGCAGTTCAAAGAGTCATAAAGATGCCCACCAAACTTGGGAGAAGAGTGGTTGAAATCAGTTGAAAAGTTCAACAGAAGAATAGGAAACATTAAAAAAGAAGAATTCAGAGCTAAAGAGCACAATAACTGAAATAAGAAATATACCAAAGGGAATCAACAGCAGTTTAGATGATAAAGAAAAATTGATCAGCAATCTGGAAGACAGTAATGGAAATCATCCATGCCTAACAGCAAAAATAGAAGAGATTTTTTTAAAAATGTGTATAGGTCAAGGGACCTCTGGGACATCAAGTATCCTAAATTTGCATTTAGGGGTCCCAGAAAAAGAGAGAAAAGCATAGAAAATGTATTTGAAGAAATAAGCTTCAGCTGAAAACTACCCTAAGCTGGGAAAGGAAACAAACATCTGGGCCTAAGAAGCACAGAAAGCCCCAAACAAAATGAATCCAAAGAGTTTCACACCAAGAACATAATAATTAAAATGTCAAAAATTAAAAATAAAATCATATTAAAATTAGCAAGAGAAAAGCCACTAGTTATATAAGAGAATACTTATAAGACCATGAGCTGATTTTTCAGCAGAAACTTTACAAGCCAGAAGGAGTATCATGATATATTCAAAGTGCTGAAAAGAAAAAACCTACAATCAAAAACACCCTTCCCAGAAAAGCTATCATTCAGAATTGAAGGAAAGATAAGGAGTTTCCCAGACAAATAAAAGTTAAAGAAGTTCATCACCACTAAAGTTAATCTTAGACTAGTTTAGTGGCAATGAACTTGCAAGACTTTTTAAGAGGTTTTACAAGACTTTTTAAGTTCACCACCAGTAAAAAAGAAGTTTGCTTTTTTTTTTTAGATTTTTATTTATTTATTTGACAGAGAGAGAGAAAGTGAGAGAGGGAACACAAGCAGGGGAAGTGGGAGAGGGAGAAGTAGGCTTCCCACTGAGCAGGAAGCCTGATGCAGGGCTCTTTCCCAGGACCCTGGGATCATGACCTGAGCTGAAGGCAGGTACTCAACAACTGAGCCACCCAGGCACCCCAAAAGAAGTATGCTTCTTTAAGCAAAAAAAAGAAAAAATCATAACTTGAAGTAAGAACACTTCATAGCTAGAATTAAGAAAATTATGAAAAAATTTAGATAAAAACATACACATAGGAAAAGTCACTTGTAAAGCCAGTAATAAGACTAAAAAATAAAAATACTAAAATCAACTGTATTTATAGAAATTAGTTAAGAGATAGACAAAATAAAAAGATGTAAAATATAACATCAAATACATAAAACATGGGTAAGGGAAATAAAAATGTACTTTTAAAATGTGTTTCAACTTAAGCAAACATCAAATTAAAGGACTACTATATACATAAGGTGTTAGATATGAAATTCATGGTAACCACAAACCAAAAACCTATAATAAATACAGAAAAAAAAGAAAGAAAGGAATAGGAGCATAACATGAAAGAAGATAATCAAATCACAAGAGAAGAGAGAAGAGAAAAAAAAAGAACAGAAAGAAACTATTAGAAATCAGAGAGGGGAAAAAAAAATGAGACTCTTAACTCCAGGAAATAAACTGAGGGTTGCAGAAAGGAAGGTGGGTAGAGGATGGGGTAATAGGGTGATGGGCATTAAGGAGGGCACATGATGTGATGAGCACTGGGTTTTATACCCTAATGAATCATTGAACACTACACCAAAAACTAATGATGCACTATACGTTGGCTAATGAATTTAAATTTTAAAAAAGAAAGAAACCCCCAGTTTGTTTTGTGAGATTAGTACCCCTGGGGATAAAAATACATTATATGTTTATAAAAAAAAAATTGGAAGGGGAGGAGAACCATAAGAGACTATGGACTCTGAAAAACAACCTGAGGGTTTTGAAGGGTCGGGGGTGGGAGGTTGGGAGAACAGGTGGTGGGTAATAGGGAGGGCATGTATTGCATGGAGCACTGGGTGTGGTGCAAAAACAATGAATACTGTTATGCTGAAAAAATAAATAAATTTAAATACTGAAAAAAAAGAAGAAACTACAAAAATGGAAGACAAATACAAATTGGGAACAAGTACATTCCTATCAATACTTATTTTAAATATAAATGGCCTCGGGGCGCCTGGGTGGCTCAGTGCTTTAAAGCCTCTGCCTTTGGCTCAGGTCATGATCCCAGGGTCCTGGGATCGAGCCCCACATCCAGCTCTCTACTCCGCAGGGAGCCTGCTTCCTTCTCTCTCTGCCTGCCTCCCTGCCTAGTTGTGATTTCTCTCTGTCAAATAAATAAAATATTTAAAATAAATAAATAAATAAATAAATATAAATGGCCTCAATGCTCCACTCAAAAGACATAGGGTAAATGAATGGATAAAAAACACAAAACCCATATATATGCTGACTACAAGAGATTAATCTCAAACACACAGACTGAAAGTGAAGGGGTAGAAAAAATATTCCATGCATATGCAAATGTAAAAAGAGTTGGGGTAGAAATACTTACATCAGACAAAGTCGACTTTAAAACAAAGACTGTAATGGGATAATGAAGGGCATTACGTAATGATAAAGGAATCAATCCAACAAGATACAAAAATTATAAATATCTGTGCAACCAACATAGAAGCACTTACATACATGAAGCAAATATTAATAGACATAAAAGGAGAAATTGACAGTAATACAATAATAATAGGGGGATTTAATGCTTCACCACCATTGATGTGTCATCTCTACAGGGGGAAAAAAAACAGTGGCTTTGAATGACACATTAGAACATATTTGTTAAGTATAATAAATACATAAAGAACAGTTCATCCAAATAGTTCATCAAAAAACAGCAGAATACATGTGCTTCTTCAAATGCACATGAAACCAGCTCCAAGAAAGATCATAAGTTAGAACACAAAATAAGTCTCAATAAATTTAAAAAAGATTGAAATCAGATCAAGCATAATCTTTTCTGGCTATGATGGTATGAATCTAGAAATCAACTACCAGGAGGGAAAAGCTGGAAAAAAAAAAAAAAACAGAACTATTGGGAGGCTAAACAACAGACTACTAAACAACCAATAGGTAAATGAAGAAATAAAAGAGGAAACCAAAAAATAACTGGACACAAATGAAAATGAAACTCAACATTTCTAAATTTGAGGATTCAGCAAAAGCAGTTCTAAGAGAGAAATTAATAATGATACAGGCCTACATCAAACAAAAAATTTAAATAAGCAATCTAACCTTATGTCTAAAAGAACTAGGAAAAAAAGAACAATCAAAACTCAAAGTTAGTAGAAGGAAGAAAATAATAAAGACCAGTATGGAAATAAATGAAACAAAGAGGAAGAAAAAAAATAATAGAGATGATCAATGAAACTAAGAAGTGGTTCTTTGAAAAAATAAACACAACTGATAAACTTTCAACCAGATTCAACATAGAAAAAAAAAAGGATGACTGAAATAAACAAAATCAGAAATGAAAGAGAAGATACAACTGACACCACAGAAATACAAAGAAATATAAGAGACTATTAAGAAAAATTATACAATTCAATGCAATCCCTTTCAAGATACCAATTTTTTTCACCAAACTAGAATAAAAAATCCTAAAAGTTGTATAAATGTACAAATGACCTAAATAGCCAAAGCAATCTTGAAAAAGAAAAACAAAGCTGGAGGTATTACAATCCCAGATTTCAAACTGTACTACAAAATACCAAAATGGTATTATACCAGTACAAAATAGACACATATATCAATGGAAAAGAGCAGGGAGCCCAAAAATAAACCCATGCATATATGGTCAATTAATCTATGACAAAAGAGGCAAGAATATACAATGGATAAGATAGAGTGTCTTCAGTATATGGTGTTAAGGGAACTGGACAGCTGCCCGCAATAGAAAGAAACTAAATCATTTTCTTACACTGAATACAAAAATAAACTCAAAATGGATTAGAGACCTAAGTATAAAACCTGAAACCATAAAACATCTAAAAGAAAACATAGGCAATAAACTCTTGGATATCAGTCTTAGCAATATGTTTTGGATCTGTCTTCTCAGGCAAGAGCAGCAAAAGCAAAAATAAACAATTGGAACTACATCAAACTAAAAAGCTTTTGCACAGTAAAGGAAACCATCAAAAAAAAATGAAAAGGCAACCTACAAAACAGAAGGAACGTATTTGCAAATGATATATTCAGTAAGGGGTTAATATCCAAATATATAAAGAACTTATACAATGTAACACCAAAACATAATAATTATTATTATTATAATCCAATTTTAAAATGGGAAGAAGGTCTAAACAGACTTTTTTCCAAAGAAAACATACGATGGCAAACAGACACTTGAAAAAATCCTCAACATCACTAAATACCAGATAACTGCAAATCAAACTCATAATAAGCTACCACTTCACACCTGTTAGAGTGTCTCGTTTCAAAAAAGATAAGAAATAATAAGGATTGACAAAGATGGGTGGAAAAAGGAATGCTCATGCCCTCTTGATGGGCATTTTTAAATTGCTGTGGTCACTGTGGAAAATAGTATGAAGTTTCCTCAAAAAATTCAAAATAGAAATACCACATAATCCAACAATTCCACCTTTCAGTATTTCCTTGAAGAAACAAAAACACTGATTTAAAAGGATATATTCACCCCATGTTCACTGCAGCATTATTTACTGCAGTCAAGCTATGAATACAACCTAACTTTCCATCAGTAGATGAATAAAGAAGATGTGTATGCACACACACACACACACACACGCACACACACACACACACACACACACACACACACACACATTGGAATATTACTCAGCCATAAAGAAAAACAAAATCTTGCCATTTGCAACACCACGGATGAACTTAGAGGGTATTTTGCTAACTAAAATACGTTGGACTAAGAAAGACAAATACCATATTATTTCACTTATATGTGGAATCTTAACAACAAAATGATAAACAAAACAAAATGGTAAAAGACTTGTAAATACAGAGAATAAATGGTGGTTGCCAGAATGGATACAAGTGGAAGGATGGGCAAAATACATGATGAGAATTAAGAGATTCCAACTTATGGTTATAAAATAAATAAATCACAGTCATGTAAAGTACAGCATAGGGAATATAGTCAATAATATTGCAATAATTTTGTAAGGTGACAGATGGTAACTACTCTTGTGATGAGCATTTCATAATGTGTATAAATCTGGAATCACTTTGTTGTACACCTGAAAGTAATTTACATTGTATGTCAACTATACTTCAATTTAAAAATAATAATATTAAGGAGGTATGTGTTGTAATGAGCAGTGGGTATTATACACAAATAATGAATCATGGAATGCTACATCAAAGACTAACGATATACTCTATGGTGATTAACATAACATAATAAAAAATAAATCTTTATTTTTTTATTTTAGTTAAATAAATTATTAAACAATAATAATAATAAAAGGAGAGAGAATTGTGCTGCACACACTGAAGAGGTAGAAATTATCAAATTAAAACATATAAATATGCTTAATATGCTTACAAAAATAAAAATTGAAAGAATAACGGATGATCAAATTTGATCATATGGTTTTAATAAAGAACTGAATGGAATTTCTGAAAATGAAACTAATAACATTGACATTTAAAACTCAGTGGCAGGGGCGCCTGGGTGGCTCAGTGGATTAAGCCGCTGCCTTCGGCTTGGGTCATGATCTCAGGGTCCTGGGATCCAGCCCTGCATCGGGCTCTCTGCTCCACGGGGAGCCTGCTTCCTCCTCTCTCTCTGCCTGCCTCTCTGCCTATTTGTGATCTCTCTCTCTGTCAAATAAATAAATAAATAATCTTTAAAACTCAGTGTCAGCTTAAATAGAAGAATAGACTTCACTGAAGAGAAAATTAGCCACCTGGAAGACAGAACTAGCAAAATTACAGAGTTCACACCAGAAAGAAACAGAAATTCAAAATAAGGAAAGCACTGAATATGGAAATTGTTACATTAGGTAAAAAGATCAGGAAAAACATTACTCGGGAATAGCAGTATGAGGAGCCCTGCTGAACTGTTTCCCAGTGAAACAATCATAATTGATGCAAATAATATCAAGTTTTAATTTTTTAAAATAATAACCATTTTGAAGTCTCTGGAAACTTCCCCAAAGGCATAGAACAACTGACAGAATATTTGCTCAGAAAATTTACTAAATCTCAGTAAGACTTGCCATAACCTGTGCAACTGAAGCTATAACCAACTCTCTCCCTCTCTCACCCTGCCTCAGCTTGATGTAAGCCCCACTCCAGAGGGTGTGGTCATAGATATAGGATTCCCTATCACTTCATTTCCAATCAGTGGATATCGTATCATATCAAAGAATATAGTATCACTGGGAGGGGAAGGAAACCAGCATTTCTCAACCTGTCCAACTCTGAGTTGTAGAAGCTAAATATCTGGTAAGTGTGCCTGAGAGTTCAGGAACTCCCTTCCTCCACATACCCTCCATTCCTAAGGCAAAGACCCTAACTTCAGAGTGGGAAGTTTAGAAGACTGGAGCCTTGACCACCCTTCCCCTGGACAACTCATAGGCTGGAGGTTTCCTGCTGGGAGAGGTAAGCCAAGAAGACCAGAGACTGAGGTTCTCACCCAACCTCCAGAGTAGTGACTCAGATATTATGCCCAGAAGGAGAGAGGATCCACAAGGACAGAGAGCTTCACATCAATTCCTAAAGGAAGTGACTGAATGTGAAACAAAAACCAAGTCTAAAGGTATTCTAGAAAACAATGGAGATTTTGGGTAGAAGTAATTAAGAGTAATTTGGTAGTACTCGAAATCAATAAGCTAAACCATAAGTCAGCTAGTTTATCAGACAGAGCTTGGAAAGAGATAATCAAAGAGTCTGCTCAACCACTATCATTCTCAAGTGATCACACATGCCCAAGGCTGAACCCTGTGAGGAACAGCACCAAGGGCTTCACACTGAAGGAGTAATAGACTTCTAAACAGACTAGAAGAGTCTAGATGAATCACTAAACAAATAAACAAAGAACAATAACAAAACAAACCCCAGAGAGGTAGAGGGGTATCATTGTTGAGGTTTGCTACATTTACCTAATGCCCAGTTTTCAACAACAACTAAAATGTAATGGGCAAAGAAAACAGGAAAGTGTGGTCCCTACATGGGGGCAAAATTAAGAAACAAGAACTGCCTAAGACAGGGCCCAGATACCAAATATAACAGACAAATACTTCAAAGCTGCTATTATAAATGTGTTTAAAGAACTGAAGAAAGTCATGCTTTAAAAATGAAGGAAGATATGGTGACAGAGTGACAGAGCTCATCAAATAGAGAATATGAAGAGAGATAGAGATATTTTTAAAGAACAAAATAGTAATTATAGAGTAGGAAAAATACACAAACCAAAATAAGAAATTACCACAGAGGATCAAGTGTAGATGTGAACTGTCAGAAGAAAGAATGAGTGAACTTATAGAATGACAGGAATTATGCAACCCAAAGAGCAGAAAAGAAAAAAAAATGAAGAGATCCTTTGAGAAATGTGGAACACCATCAAGTACACCAAGCTGTACTTAACAGGGGTACCTGAAGGAAAGGAACTAGAGGAAGGAGAAGAAAAGATGTCCAAAGAAACAACAGCTAAAAACTTCTCAAATCTGATGAGAAACATTAATCTCAAGAAACTCAGTTACTCCATAGGATAAATACAAAGAAAGTCATACCAAGACACATCATAGTAAACATGCTGAAATGTAGAAAAACTTTAAAGCAGCAAGAGAAAAATGACTCCTCATATCCAAGGACATCTCAGTAAGACTGAAGGCAGACTTCCAGACTCCCTTGGAGACAGGGAAGGTCAGAAAGCACTGGAACAATACATTCAACGTGCTGAAAGAAAGAAAAAAAAATCAACTAAGATTATTATACCCAGCAAAATTATCTTTCAAAACTGCAGGTGAAATAAAGACATGTCCAGATAAGCAAAAACATATGTTGTTAGCAAAGTCACTTACAAGAAATACAAAAGGAAGTTCTTCAGGATAAAGGCAAGTGACCACAGACAGTCATTTCAATGCACTTAAATAAATAAATAGGCAAACAGGGAGCATCAGTAAAAAAATCAGTTTCAGCAAAGTGACCTTTAAGGCTACTATGCAAGAAGAAAATAATAAGGGATTGAAAGCAGCATGAACTAAAAGATATGATGAAGATGATGAAGATGATGATGGTGATGATGACAGAGCTTCACAAACTACTGACGTAAGTCAGTTCACAAAGTGCTTATGGTCAGGCACAAAGCTACAAGGTTTTTACCTTCACAGCCCTGCCAGCATTCCATCTATCTGCAGGATCACTGGATCAATCCTAGATCTAGATTAACCAAACCATTTGCTCCCTAGTGTTGCCAACACAGGAATTATTATCAAAGTCTGTAACATTATACTTTTATTACTTATAACAGTGAGTCTCAAATCTTCACACCTCAGAACCACCCAGAGGGCTTTTTAAACTCAAATTGCCAGGCACCACCCCAAAGATTATAGTTTATTAGGTCTGAGATAGACCCAAGAACGTGCATCTATAACAATTCCCAGGCAATGCTGATGCTACTGGTCAGGAACCATACTTAGAAACCCACTGGTTGACAACCGGGACAGCTGTCATCATTTCCTGACAGTCTATTGTCAGACATTGTCCTGAATGATTCCACATAAGCTCTCACTTAATGTAGCCCTTGCATAAATTTTGAGTTATATAATATTTTCCCCCATTAAGAGGTGATGTCCTTAGAGCATCACAGTGTTTCAGAGAAGTAGTGCAAGAGGAGCCTGGGTGGCTCAGTTGGTTAAGTGTCTGACTCTTGGTTTCAGCTCAGTTAGTGATCTTGGAGTTGTGAAATCGAGCCCTGCTCAGGCTCTGAGCTCAGGACAGAGTTCTCCTTCTCCCTACACCTTTATCTCTCCCCACCCCACTCCCTGCTCCCTGGTGCACTCTCTTTCTCTCTCTCTAAAATAAATAAATAAAATCTTAATTTTTTTTAAAAAATCATGCAAGCCTTGGCCAGAAGTCCCATGATGGTGTATCAGCCACACATGAAGCAAGGGAGCTGCATACCTGCTTTCTCCCACCTCCCAAGTATGTATTTGTCATGGCAGTCATCAGCAAATATTTACTGATTGAAACTAATCAAATAATTAGTGGAAGAATAAAATACAAAGGACACATTAAAATAGAATACTGCTGAAAAGTTGAAACTGAGATGATAGAAGAAACTCATTAGGCAAATACTAACAGAAAGAAAGCTGGTACAGAAGTACTAATATCAGACCGGAGAAGTAGTACAGATAAGAGACATGCCAGGATGATCAAAGGTGCCCGCCAAATGGAAAGTACAACAGTCCTACACTTGCAACACATAATAACATCGTCTCAAGACACATAAAATAAAAACTGATGGTACTGAAGAATAGAGAAATCCATAATCATAGAGAGAGATATTAACTTATCTCACACAATAACTTGTAGAATGAGCAGCACCCCCACCCAAAATAAGTATGGACTTAGAAGACACAACACAATAAACAAACTTGACCTGATTCTCAGTAACTGTAATATATACATTGTTTCCAAGTCCACATACAGCATTTACAAAAACAAATCATGCAGGGGCACAAAGTGGGACTCAACTTCAACAAAGTTCAAAGGACTGAAATCAAATGGGGTACATCTACTGAAAGTAAGCTAGAAAAAAATCATTTAAAAATAAATAGAAAATTTCCATATGTTTGGAAATTAAGTAATACGGTTTTAAATTACACATGAGTCAATGAATTTGTTCAGATTGCCAAATTGCTCTTCCAAGCATTTATAACGTGTAAGAATTTCCATTTGCCTATATGCTTGTCAATACTTTATATTAACTACTTATTTCTGCAAATCGGATGAGATGAATGTGTTTTTTGAGAGTTTATTGGCATTACCTGATGACTCACAAAGTCAACTACCTGTCCAACATGTGTACTAGCTTTCCTCTTCCACGTGTCATCACTTCAAACCCACTGTCCATGTTTTTACTGGATTGCCAATCTATTTCTTTCTAGCTTGTAGATGATTTATGTATGTTCAGAATGTGCATCATTATGTGTGATATGAATTGAAAAAAAAAAGATATCCAAAACAGCACCATATGTTTGGAAATTTTAAAATATCTTCTAAATGACTCGTGGAAAAAGGAAGTAATAAATCAGTGCAAGACATCATCATGGACCTAAAAAATCACTTCACATTGGAAAATAATGAAAATACTGCATAGCAAGTCCTGCAGCATGAGGGCGAAGAGACACTTATGAGAAACTTATGCCTTAAATGTTTAGGGGGTTATTAGGTAAGCATCCCATTTAAGAAGTTGAGAACAAAGGATAAATGCTCCCAAACTGGAAGGAAATAATAAAAATGAGAGAGTAAGTCAGTGAAATAAAAATAGATGGACTAGATACAGTCAATAATGCTGAAGTACTTACTTGTATACTTTAAAATGGTTGAGATGATTTGTAAAAAGGGGATCGCATATCTTAAGTATGTAAAGCTTATTATATGTCAGTTATATTTCAATAAAGCTGTTTTTTTTTAAAGGGATGGGAGGGTGTTGCCTGGGTGGTTCAGAGAGTGACCATCTGACTCTCAATGTGGCTCAGGTCATGATCTCAGAGTCATGAGATCAACCCCATGTTGGGCTCTGTGGCTGCTTGAGACTCTCTCTCTGTGTTCCACTTCCCCCAGCTCTCTCTCTTTAAAAAAATAAATAAATAAAAAGACAGGATTGACACTTATACAAACATAAAAGATTTAGATGGTGTGTTGTGAAGAGGAAAAAAGCAAATTGCAGAATATAATCTCATTTTTGCTGCCCAAAAAGGGGAGTTGGAAAGAAGGCAGGTTGAAAGATGTCTTTTCAGAGAGGTCATTTCTGGGAAAGGGACAATTCATATGATTAGGACAGAGGAGAATGTGGAGACACGGGTCTGGGTGCAAAATCAGAAAGGAAAGACAGCCCTGACCTCTGCCACCTCTGGCTCCTTCTCTAATGGCTCTGTCTTCCTTCTCGGAAAGCACAGTGACACACGGAAGGCCCCAGACTGTTCCATTCATCCGTGAAGTGGTGATTCTCACTCAGCTCATGGTCCCAGTAGCTTCTGTTCCTTCTTTGGGCAGATACCTGTAAATGGAGCAGCTGCTAGCCCTGCTGGACCAGGGGCTTTGCAAAGTGACCTCACTGGGTGGCTGCTCCATGCTTCCCTAGAGTGCCTTGAATGGTGGTTGAATTGGCACATGGGAATAGAAGGGAATGGGAAGCATAGATGGAGGGCACAGGGTGTGCAAAGGCTAGGAGGAGGGTGTGCATTAGGTGTATCTGTAGGTTAGCTAGTGCTATGTAAAGATTTTGCCCCAACATTAATGGCTTAAAATATCACACATGTAGTATGTCACAACGTTTCTGAGAGGCAAGAATCGAGAGTGGTTTAGTTGTGTATTCAGTTTCTGGAGTTTAGTTGTTAATAGAGATGCATCAATGGACATGATGGTCTTAGTTTGAACCAACATACCACGGTAATTTAAGATATTAACATTAGAGGTAACTGAGTGGGGGGCATAGATATTCTCTGAACTATCTTAGCAATTCTTCTGTAATCTAAAATTGTTCCAAAAGAAAAGTTGTTCTCGCACACACGTCTGAAACAAGGGAAAAAATAGGACAAGATACATGAAATAGCTATTTTTAAGACTTGAGCATCAGGCAGCAAAAGACCCAGTGGCTGAGATAGGAAATAACTGTGCCAAGGGAGCCTGCAGACCAAAGCTCAGTGAGGAGAGAGCCGTGCAGAGGCCATCAGAGATCTGCAGAGTCCCCAGTCCCCAGGAGAGAGAGGCTGAGCAAATGCATGTGGGAAAACTACCCAAAGCCAGGAAAGATGGGCCCAAAAGGCAGAGAGGGTGTCACAGGCACTGACACAGGAGAGCTATGCACGCTCCCACTAAACACCCTGGGAACCTCATAATTCACAGCGCACCAGAGGGAGTGCTCAAAAGAACCTGGCCTCATTCACCAGGAGCCCCAGCCCAAGAGTAAAGGTACTCTTACTCCCTCTAACAACGTTGGAAAGTGAAACCTAAATGGATCAAACACTTTCTAAATAACTTGTGTCCAGAGAAAACCTTAAAAGCATTTATAAAATACAAAAATATTTGGCACCCACCAAGGTAAAATTTGCAGCACAGGACATCCAATCAAGAATTACCAAGTGGGGCACCTGGGTGGCTCAGTGGGTTAAGCCTCTGCCTTCAGCTCAGGTCGTGATCCCAGGGTCCTGGGATCGAGCCCCACATCAGGCTCTCTGCTCGGTGGGGAGCCTGCTTCCTCCTCTCTCTCTCTGCCTACCTGTGATCTCTCTCTCTCTCTCTCTCTCTGTCAAATAAATTAAAAAAAAAAAAAAAAGAATTACCAAGCATGTGAAAAACTAAAAGCTTTTCCATTAAGGTCAGGAACACAGCAGGGATGTCCATTATCACCACTGCTATTCAACATAGTACTAGAAGTCCTAGCCTCAGCAATGAGACAACAAAAAGAAATTAAAGGCATCCAAATTGGTAAAGAAGAAGTCAAACTATCACTCTTCGCAGATGATATGATACTATATGTGGAAAACCCTAAAGACTCCACTCCAAAACTGATAGAATTTGTACAGAAATTCAGCAAAGTGTCAGGATATAAAATCAGTGCACAGAAATCAGTTGCATTTCTGTACACCAACAACAAGACAGAGGAAAGAGAAATTAAAAAGTCAATCCCATTTACAATTGCACCCAAAACTATAAGATACCTAGGAATAAACCTAACCAAAGAAGCTAACAATCTATATGCAGAAAACTATAAAGTACTCATGAAAGAAATTGAGGAAGACACAAAGAAATGGAAAAATGTTCCATGCTCCTGGACTGGAAGAATAAATATTGTGAAAATGTCCATGCTACCTAAAGCAATCTACACATTTAATGCAATCCCTATCAAAATACCATCCATTTTTTTCAAAGAAATGGAACAAATAATCCTCAAATTTATATGGAACCAGAAAGGACCTCGAATAGCCAAAGGAATATTGAAAAAGAAAGCCAACATTGGTGGCATCACAATTCCGGACTTCAAGCTCTATTACAAAGCTGTCGTCATCAAGACAGCATGGTACTGGCACAAAAACAGACACATAGAGCAATGGAACAGAATAGAGAGCCCAGAAATCGACCCTCAACTCTATGGTCAACTAATCTTCGACAAAGCAGGAAAGAATGTCCAATGGAAAAAAGACAGCCTCTTCAATAAATGGTGCTGGGAAAATTGGACAGCCACATGCAGAAAAATGAAATTGGACCACTTCCTTACACCACACATGAAAATGACTCAAAATGGATGAAGGAACTCAATGGGAGAAAGGAATCCATCAAAATCCTTGAGGAGAACACAGGCAGCAACCTCTTCGACCTCAGCCGCAGCAACTTCTTCCTAGGAACATCGCCAAAGGCAAGGGAAGCAAGGGCAAAAATGAACTATTTGGGTTTCATCAAGATCAAAAGCTTTTGCACAGCAAAGGAAACAGTTAACAAAACCAAAAGACAACTGACAGAATGGGAGAAGATATTTGCAAACGACATATCAGATAAAGGGCTAGTATCCAAAATCTATAAGGAACTTAGCAAACTCAACACCCAAAGAACAAACAATCCAATCAAGAAATGGGCAGAGGACATGAACAGACATTTCTGCAAAGAAGACATCCAGATGGCCAACAGACACATGAAAAAGTGCTCCACGCCACTCGGCATCAGGGAAATACAAATCAAAACCACAATGAGATATCACCTCACACCAGTCAGAATGGCTAAAATTAACAAGTCAGGAAATGACAGATGCTGGCGAGGATGCGGAGAAAGGGGAATCCTCCTACACGGGAATGCAAGCTGGTGCAACCACTCTGGAAAACAGCATGGAAGTTCCTCAAAATGTTGAAAATAGAACTACCCTATGACCCAGCAATTGCACTACTGGGTATTTACCCTAAAGATACAAACGTAGTGATCCGAAGGCGCACATGCACCCGAATGTTTATAGCAACAATGTCTACAATAGCCAAACTATGGAAAGAACCTAGATGTCCATCAACAGATGAATGGATAAAGAAGAGGTGGTATATAAACACAATGGAATACTATGCAGTCATCAAAAGAAATGAAATTTTGCCATTTGCGACGACGTGGATGGAACTAGAGGGTATCATGCTTAGTGAAATAAGTCAATCGGAGAAAGACAACTATCATATGATCTCCCTGATATGAGGACGTGGAGATGCAACATGGTTAGGGGAATAGGAGAAGAATAAATGAAACAAGATGGGATTGGGAGGGAGCCAAACCATAAATGACTCTTAATCTCACAAAACAAACTGGGGGTTGCTGGGGGGAGATGGCGTTGGGAGAGGGGGAGAGGGTTATGGACATTGGGGAGGGTATGTGCTATGGTGAGTGCTGTGAAGTGTGTAAACCTGGCGATTCACAGACCTGTACCCCTGGGGATAAAAATACATTATATGTTTATAAAAAAAAAAAAAAAAGAAAGGATGAATACCCAACTTTTGTAGCAACATGGATGGGACTGGAAGTGATTATGCTGAGTGAAATAAGTCAAGTAGAGAGAGTCAAGTATCATATGGTTTCACTTATTTGTGGAGCATAACCAATGACATGGAGGACATTGGGAGATGGAGAGGAGAAGGAAGTTGAGGGAAATTGGAAGGGGAGGAGAACCATAAGAGACTATGGACTCTGAAAAACAACCTGAGGCTTCTGAAGGGGTGGGGGGTGGGAGGTTGGGGGAACAGGTGGTGGGTAATAGGGAGGGCATGTATTGCATGGAGCACTGGGTGTTGTGCAAAAACAATGAATACTGTTACACTGAAAAAATAAATAAATAAAAATTAAAAAAAAAAAGAATTACCAAGCATGTAATAAAGCAAGAAAATATAGCCATATGGGTATCAAAAAATATGAGGGGCGCCTGGGTGGCTCAGTGGGTTAAGCCGCTGCCTTCAGCTCAGGTCATGATCTCGGGGTCCTGGGATCGAGTCCCACATCGGGCTCTCTGCTCCGCGGAGAGCCTGCTTCCCTTCCTCTCTCTCTGCCTGCCTCTCTTGTGATTTCTCTCTGTCAAATAAATAAATCTTTAAAAAAAAAAAATATGAAATACTTAGTGATAAGCCTGGGGGTGGGAGGAAAGGTGGCAATGACCCAGTCTCCACTCCTGATATCCATAAGGAACCATGAGGGTGTTCCTCGAGGCATCACGTAGAATTCAGGGCAATCCATCAGCCACCATCGGGGAGGGGGGGTGGGGGGAGGATTAACTGAACATCTTTAATGCACCTAAAAACAGCTGTACAAAGCAAGGTCCAACGTACAGGAAGTACTGTGGGTAGATCTGAAGAACACTGTGTCAAGAGCAAAGGTAAGAAAAGGAAGATGGAGAGCACACTTCCAAATGTGCCCACCCCACAAGTTTTCACCAGAGTGGAAGTGTGTGGGGAGGTGGGGCTGGGGCCAGTGAAGGCAGAGGCAAAGCAGGTGGAGGTCAAGGACCACCGATAACAAAAAGCTGTGAACTTGGAGTAGAATGAGCTCTGTAGTGTGGTCTCCACACCCCATAAATGCTCTTCTTCTGGCATGAGATCATCACTGATCTGTCCACACAGTCCTCTCATCCTCCCTCCCTGCTCCACTGGTGAAAGAGAACCTAGAGAGAGACATTTAAGGTGAGATTATGAGTGTCCCTCTGTCATAACAGCTAAATTTTAAATAACTCAGAATTATCCATGCAAAACAAACATGGGACTATCTGTGCCTGCAGAAGGAGATAAAGGCAGCTCCCATCTTGCCTGCAGTCAAGCTGTCCCTTCTCCAGGAGAAGCATCCACAGTCCTGTTTCCTGCAGAGACTCACAGCTCCGCATTTCCTGCCTGGCACCTGCTCTTCCCATCTGCACTTTCTTTAGCCACAAGCTCACCTCCTGTGTGTAAGGCTCCCTTCCAGACCCTGCGGTGGGAAACGATTCAAGATCTGGTACTGGCCTCCCAATACAAGCAGTCTGGTTAGAGAGAACAGCTCACGGCCTGTGGAAGAGCTAAGGAGGGATCCAGCCATTGAACCCACTGCAGAAGGCCCCCACTTGCCTACTCACCCATGTCGAAGGTAGTTGAGCCAAACATTGGGCTTGATGCTGATTCAATGAGGAACACACCTTAGGGCAGGTAATGTTTGCCCTGCAATTTCAATGACTTCGAATGACTCTGTAGATCGAACCACAGTCTGGGAGAAAAGTCAGCTGATCTTCAAAGGATCACCTGGCCTGTGGCAGATTAACACCAGCTGGCACCAGCTGGGAGCTGCGCCCAACCTGGACGTCATGGGCACAGCAGTCCCATCCCAGAGATGCAGTCTGAGCTCAAGTATCTACCAGCTGGTCTTTCACTGATTCTCTGACCTGAGGCATCACCCCTTCCCAGCCCCTGGGCCAGTCCCATCCAGAGCAGGAAGAAAGATAATGAGCAGCCTCGGCCCAGCAGTCGGGAGTCAGAGAGCAGACCTGCATTGGGCAGTTCTAGCAAGCCCAGAACTCAGTGACTTCAAGCAGTGGTGTGATTGCTCATGATTTTGCAAACTGATCTGGTTAGTGTCAGGTTTGGCCAGCAAACCCGAAGGCTGCAAATGAAAAGATCACTCCAGGGGCTCCTGGGTGGCTCAGTGGATTAAGCCGCTGCCTTAGGCTCAGGTCATGATCTCAGCGTCCTGGGATGGAGCCCCCCATCGGGCTCTCTGCTCCGCGGGGAGCCTGCTTCCTCCTCTCTCTCTGCCTGCCTCTCTGCCTACTTGTGATCTCTCTCTCTGTCAAATAAAGAAAGAAAAAGAAAGAAAGAAAGAAAGAAAGAAAGAAAGAAAGAAAGAAAGAAAGAAAGAAAGAAGAAGAAAGAAAGAAAGAAAGAAAGAAAGAAAGAAAGAAAGAAAGAAAGAAAGAAAGAAAGAATCACTCCAGACAACTTTGTAGGGCAGGCCAGCTGGCCTCCCCAGAGATCACCTGTGTGGCTATCCTCAGCTGAAGGACCAGCTGCGAACTGGACTCAGCTGGATGTGGAGACGGCTGGACCTCACTTCCTCCAATGGTGTCAGGGATCCCTAGCACAAAAGGTGAGGCTGTCAGGCCTCCTTGCAGTTAGGCCTGGAACTGGCACAGTGCCACTTCCTCTGCAGTTTATTGGTTAAAGCAAGTCCCAGGGCAGGGGATTCCACAGGCCATGTGTACCAGCAGGCTCGGTTCTCTGGGGACCCCAGTGTTACAGATTACCGCAGAGCATGTCCTCAAACCTGCAGCACTCCCCTTCCCTTCTTCTCCATGGAGGCAGCAGTCCTCCCCACGCTCCATCCTGGTCCCCATCCAGCATTTCTACACTCCTTTGGGTAGAGGTTCTCTCCTCAGCTTCAGGCCATTTTGGGCTGCTAAAGCCTCACCTAGATCTTACCAAACCTGTTCTCCCAGGGCCTGGTTGCTGTGGCCAGACTGAGCTTCGTTCATTTCTGCCCAGAGTGAGTTTCTTCTGACTGCAGGCTTCTGCTCCAATGCACCCTCCTGGCTCTACACAGTGCCCCCTGCCCCCCAGTGCCCCGCACAGAGGAGAAGCTGCCAATCTCACCTGCCAGGCCAGGCCTTTGCTAGGCCTCAGTTACCAGAGGGCAGGGCCACCGTGCCTTCAAAATTTTCTCCTGTGGGATGCCTGGGTGTCTCAGTCATTAAGCATCTGCCTTCAGCTTGGGTCATGATCCCGGGGTCCTGGGGTCGATCCCAAGGGTCCTGGGCTCCTTGCTCACTGGGTAGCCTACTTCTCCCTCTCCCACTCCCCCTGCTTGTGTTCCCTCTCTCTCTCTCTAATAAATAAATAAATCTTAAAAACAAACAAAACAACAACAACAAATAATCACCACCCTTGCACGGCCTTGAGCTTTCCTGCTTTTTCCTACCCATCCCATCTCTCCCTCACTCCAACCCAGCAGACTTGGCTAGGCAAACTGCTCCCAGGATCCATACCTGGTTCCAGAGGGAGGGTCAGCTTGGGCTGTTGGCAGAAGCTACACCTCCAGCTCCTGTTTCCACAGACAGGCCCACGTGCAGCTGGCAGCGAGCCATGCCTTGGTCCACGGCTGTACCTGCAAAGTCTTCCTAGTAGAGAGGTACTGGATTCTAACACCTAGTTCATACGATAGATATCTCACAGCTGATTTTTTTTTTAATTTTCTGAAACAATTTTTTACTGAGTTATGATTCACGTTACATGAAATTCACTCCCTACAGGGCATCAGGGCTGTCTGAAGTCCAGCAGGGACAGCTCCTCCTGGAAGGGGGGGGGGGGGGGGGCAACTCCATGTTACTGGAGGTAATTGTCTAGGCTTAGGTCACAGTGTGGCCTGGGGAGCCCCATGGGAGGGGACAGCATGGTGACCTTGGCTCCTTTTGTCTGGTAGTGCACCCTGGAGGGTTGGTAACTAGTCCCAGTCATTCAGGCAAGAAGGAGGGACATCCTGCCTGGTGCCCAGGCCTTCCCTCCCAGCAGAGGGCACTTCTCCTCCAAGCCGATAGACGGCCCGCACAACCCTTCTCCTCCAGACTTACTCACTTATTCTGCCCTCATTCCTGCTCTACGACAGCACAGAAGCCTCCACCGAGGCCACCAAATGTTTGCCCATGGCTTTTGTAAAAGACCTCACTGTGAGGATCTAGCATCAGAATTGTGTTACCTTTTGCTCTCTTGAACAAAGGGCTTGGGTGAAAACTTTTCTGGCTGCATTTGCTTGTTAGAGTTCTAAACCTTTTACGTTTCATCTCATAGAATCAATTTATGCATCAGTTGGGGACCTGGCAAGAAGAAAAAGAAAATGCCTTGATATCGGGCCAAAAGTTCCCCTAGAACACCCCCCAAACACCGTGTCAACAGCCACTGCAAGGTTGTCCCCAAAGGTCCCACAGAGAACAAAGCCAGTTCCAGGCCTCATTTACAAGGCAATCTGAGGTCTCATCTGCTGCTCTTGCACTGAGCACCACTCCCACCTCTCCGTGCTCCCAGTGTTCTCCTCATTGTCCTCACGCTGACTCCTGCCTTCCTAGTCACACACTGCTGGCCCTCTCTAGCTCTCCAGTTCCAAAATGCCCTTTCAAGGACACTCTGAGCAGAGTCATTCAAGCTAGAATGCAATAACTGCCTGCTTCCTGACTCCCATGTATATTTGCCATTTAAGGGGCCTACTCCCATCCCAGGCTTACCACACACAGTTTCTCCTCCCTTCCAAGCCAGAAGATAAATTTAAAAGGGAATAAACCTGTTACCACAAAAAGAATTGGAAGCAGACTGTCAGCAAGCGGGCACGAGATTTCAATCAATTTCTGGGAGACAGAAAGCAGATGGAAATGCGTTGGTAGATGCACCAGAGCGTGGGGAGCTGCATCCCAAAATACAGGCGGCCGGGGCGAGCATGCCTGGAAGGACCCAGAGAAAAGGCAACTGGAAAGAGCTTCGCAGTCACACCCATAGGGGGAGGGGAGGCTGGCTTCCTGCCCCTTAACCAGGAACACCCATAAGGAACAGCTCTTATCAGGCCAGAACACACTGTATTTCATTTCCTTGGATGGAGCAGCCCTGGGACAACAGAAAGCAGAGCGAAGCTTTTCCAAGTTGAGGTAACCGCTCTTACTTCCTTTGCCTCATTCTCTCTTCCTTGGGACCAGTGAGCAGCAAAACAGATTACACTATCAACAAAGCAGCACTGGCATCCAGAAAGAGTCCCACCTAACTGGGGCCATGGGGCCAAGGGCCCCAACAGCTGGGGGTCAGGGCTGCAGCCATCCAAGGCAGCCTGCCACCCCTGGGGCTCAGGAGGGACAGTCCAGCCCCACCCAGCTGCTTCCTCAGGCCACGTGTCCAGGACACGCGAGATGCCGTGGGAGACAAGGAGCTTCCCACTCAAACCGTGGTTGTAGTACACTACAGTGTGACACGAACAAACAAAACCGTGACAGCGGAGTACGTTACAAGGACCAGAACCTTTCACCTCATCAGCTCTTCTCCCACCACCATGGACCCAAACGCCACCTTGGGCGAAAGTGCCTGTGACAATAGCGATCCCTTATGTGGCACATCAAACTCTCGCACGAGGTCTGCGTGGCCGCAAAAGTTCAATCCTCATTCCGCTCCATGCAATAATGCCCACCACTCTCCTCTTACACAAAAGGAAACCTAGGCACTCCAGGGTTGCCCAATTCACAAAGCTGGGAAGTCGGGAGCCTGGACTTGAACCCAGACAGTCTGCCTCCAGAGGCTGTTCTCACCCCTTGCTCTGCTGTCTCTCAACAGCACATCGTTCACTCTTCTATGTCCATGGCTTATATTAACATACAGTGAAAGTCAGGGTTTTGGATTACAATTCCATGAGTTTGGTCAACCACACACAGTCATGGAACCACCTCAACAATAAAAATTCAGAATAGTCCCATCACCCAAAGAACTCCCACATGCTGCCATTTTGGGGTCAGCTCCAGTCCCCGTCCCATCCCGTGGAAGCATGATTAGCTCTCTCTGTTTCGCCCTGACCACATTTTTAAGGACAAACATGTTGGTATCCAGGACTTTACCCCATCCCACAGCCTTGAACCCCGGAGTCTGGGAGGTAACTTGAGTAGAGACAGAAAACATGTGGGTGACAAAACCTTAGAATAGTTTTTGACACATGACACACAACTGGAGTCAAACAAGGTGCTAGCCAAGCCCAGAATGGATAGAAATACTGCACAAAGATTCACTAAGTGCCAGAGAATATGACTCTTAGCATCTTCTCCTTCCTTCCTGTCAAACGTGGACAGTGATATGTAAATGCTGGAGAATGAAGGGGACCCCTACCCCACACAATCTACAAAAATTAAATTTCATTTAATTTTGGGATTCAGGACCCAAATGCAAAACCTAAAGCTATAAAATCCTTAGAAGAAAACGTAAGGGGAAATCTTCATCACATTGGATTTCACAACTATTTCTTAGATATGACCCAAAGACAAAACAACACTAAGAACAACAATATACCTAGGTTGGACTTCATCAAAAATAAAAGTTTTCATGCATCAAAGAGTACAATCAACAAACGGGAGAAATATTTGCAAGTCACACACCTGATGAGAGATTAACATCCAAAATTATATATTTTTGGATGTTAATCTCTCATCAGGTGTGTGATTTGACTCCTACAATTCAACAAGAAAAAAAATTAAGATTTTATTTACTCATTTTAGAGAGAGCGAGCACATGAGAGAGCATGAGTGAGGGAGAGGCAGAGGGAGAGGAAGAAAGAGAGAATCTCAAGCAGACTCTGCATTAAGCAGAGAGCCCAATACTGGGTTGGATCTCAGGACTCTGAGATCCAGACCTGAGCCGAAATCAAGAGTCAGATGCTCAACCAACGGAGCCACCCAGGTGCCCCAGGGAAAAAAAAATAATATAATAATGATACTTGAATAGACATTGCTCCAAAGAAATCATACGGAGTCAATAAACAGAAAAGATGAAAAGATGTTCAACATTGCTAGTCATTAGAGAAATGGAAATCAAAACCACAACAAGATATGACTTCATACCCATTGGGATGGCTATTATTAAATAATTAAAGAAACAGAAAACAACAAGTGTCAGTGAGAACGTGGGAAAACTGGGGCCCTTGTGCGCTGCTAGAGGCAATGTAAGATTGTGCAGCTGCCGTGGAAAACAGTCTGGCCGTTCTTCAAAAAATCAGAAGTAAAATTACATGTAATCCAGCAATTCCATCTGTAAGTATATGTGGAAAAGAACTGAAAACCTAGATTCAAGCAGATATTCGTGCCTCCATATTTATAGCAGCATTATTCACAATAACTGAAAAATAGAAACAATTCTTCAGTAGAACAAAATGGTATTTACATGCAATGTAATATTATTGAGCCACAAAAAGGAGCAAGGTTCTGATCCATCCTGCAACATGCATGTACCTCAAAAACACTATGCTAACTGAAATAAGCCAGACACAAAGGGACTAATATCTTACAGACTCCGCTTATACCATGAATCTGGAGTAAGCAGATTTGTAGAGACAGAAAGTAAATGAAAAGTTGCGAGGGGCTGGGGGAAGAGAGCAGAGTCACTGCTGAGTAGTTACAGAGTTTCTGTTTGGGATGATGAAAGAATTGTAGGAATCGTGTAGAATTGTGAATGTGATTAATGCTGAATTGTACATTTAAAATGTTTAAAATGGTAAATTTTATGTTGTATAGATTTTACTAAAATTTTAAACAATGTAACATACCAAAAAATATATATATTTGAATTGCCAATGAGTGAATTGTGTGGTACATAAATCGCATCTCAATAAAGCTATTTTAAAAGAGAGAAAGAGAGAGGAAAGGAGAGACAGTGGGGAAGTGGAGGGGAGGGGAGAAAGAAACTTAGTCGTAACCACCACCTGACTAGAGACATGGAGGAGGCTGTTGCCCTTGCCCTTTAGTGCTGGACATTGAGCATTTGAAGCCATCAACATCTGCCTGTTAATAATAAGACCCACAGCAAACTCAGAAGGTGCCAGTTTTTTGTAACCAGATATAAACACAACAGTTAGGGCATCTGGATGACTCAGTGGATTGAAGCCTCTGCCTTCAGCTCAGGTCATAATCCCAGGGTCCTGGGATCGAGTCCCGCATTGGGCTCTCTGCTCAGCAGGAAGCCTGCTTCCTTCTCTCTCTCTGCCTCCTTGTGATCTCTGTCTGTCAAATAAATAAATAAAATCTTTAAAAAAAATAAAAAAAAAACAACAACACAACAGTCCCCACCATTCCTGCCCACAGCCTTGTTTACATGAGAGCCAAGATTTGTGAAGCCATGTTGGTGCAGCAGAGTCAAAGACCTAGGAAGGTCAGGGGCCAAGCGAACTGCTCAGGTTCCAATAGTGTGCTCCAAGGCCTCACTTGTAGGAAGAGATAAAAAGGATGGCAGCCAGCCTGAAGTTCTCTGTCCTACTCCTTGCCAGCTCTGTTTCATACTCAATGTAATACAAGTGGTCAACATTATAAATCAAGGTACGTATGCAAACTATCAACTTCATTATATTGTTACCAATCTACTTAAGGCATTATGTGTGATGGATTGGTTTTATGAAGAGCAAAAGCACCTCATTTCTTTACATGCACATTCTCTGCTGGACATTATCAACACTGTTTATACACAGATGTCAAACTGAATGAAAAATCTGGACCTGATATTAAAAGGGATAAGTTCCATTGTGGGTTCTTGATTAGAATTGTCAGTGGAGGGAAGTGGAAACAGGAGTTTACTCTGTCAGTGCCCTACGCAGCACTAGACAACAGAGACTGACCTAGCCAGAGCCCCATATAGAAGGGAAACTGTGCCCCATAGGATTAATGAGGTTGACTAGCAGAAAGTTTAAAGCTTGTTTTTCAGAAAACTGTGTCTCCCTAATGAGCTCTTGTTCTTTTCAGACCCCACAAACAAGCCCACTGGTTGTGTCTGCAGAAGCCTAGACTCTAGGTCAACTGATATGGTTCTGACCCAGGAACAAGCAAGAATCTGCATTCCTTACCTAGGTAACAAGCCCAAGACCCTATCCAGTTTATACAGGCTTTCAGAACATGCCCATAGCCCTGTCTCCGTATTCTAAGATAACCTCCAGACATCTGGGGCTGAGCTTTGCCTCGTTCTGATGTTGTCTCCACCCGAAGTGAATATGGGATGTATGTTACATAAGTCTTTACTCAATGATCATTAAAAAATGGATTCTCTCCCCCTTCAGGCTGGCAGACTCAAAGCTTGCCTCCTGTCTCCTCATTTAGCAGCCTCTCTAATACACTCTTTCCTTGCTGCAAACCTGATGTCTTGGTGACTGGCATTGTTGCACCTCGGGCAGATGGACTTGGGTTGTGTTACAGAAGAATCACTATTGCTCACGTCCACCATGCGCCCTGGAGTTATCTGGAGGAACTCCATAGAAGCAACAATGGCTGTAACCACTAATTGGACTATTTCTATATGCCACACCCAGCTTCCTCTCAGGTCAAACCGGGAAAACTGAAGCTTGGGGAAACTGAAACTCCCAAAGCCACACTGTAGATAGAGGCTGCAAAGCCGGATGTCAAAATTAAGCCCCTCTGACCTGAAGACAGCACTTTCAATCACTGAGCTGCACTACCTCCCCTGTGCACCCACTTCCTAACTCCATGTATGACCACCAGAAGGTATCACACATCTCCAAATAAAAGTGATGATGAGCAACAGAAGAGTGACGGGAACACAGAACCCCTAGAACTCTGTTACAGCTCAACAATACTTGGTGGTATTCTTCCCAACTTGTGTATAAACAGGTGACTATTCCTCTATTCTGCTGATCAGCATTTCTGTTATTGGAACAATCCAATCCATCATACAACCTTTGCCCCAGTAGCAAGAACGAACAACCATGACCTCACCTGCAACTTGAAGTTCCCCCACTAAAATGGTGGAGGATAGTCCCCTGTCCCTTGCCCTAGTGTAGCTAATAGAATAAGGCAGAAGTGATGATAAGCTAGCTCCCAGTCAGGTGCCAAGAGGCCTATGTGTTTCCACCTGCCCTCCTGTGGTGCTGCCAGGGCCATGGGACCATGCCCAGGCCAGTCTGCTGGAGGATCTGAGACCTGTGGAGCAGGACTGCCCTGGACTTAATCCACCAGCTCCCAGCCAGCTGCTCATGCAGGTGATCTTTGGAGCATTGGTTACATGGCAACATCTGGCAGTTTCAGTGGTCTGCCTCACTTGAGATGGGCACTCATGTCATGCTTCCATCTCACAGCTGAGGATGCTGAGGCTCAGAGGTGCCCAAGGTCATATAAATTGCATGTGAAGGGGGTGGGGATTAAGTATAGGTCATGGGACTTAAAGGACAGAGCACTTTGGCCTCTTCCTGCCATGCCAGAGTTCCTGAAATTACTTCTAACCCAATGGTTGTTTTTCTACTGGAACTTTCCCTTCCTGTTTCTTGGATTGTGTGCATCAAATCACCTGGTCCACTGAAAGACAACACAGATGTGAAAAGAAGGAAGTTTTGAAGATTGGATGGAGCCTTTCTTCAAGGGAGGTGACCATCAGCTCTGACTATCCAATTGGGATTAAATTGTACTCTCTGCATTAATAGGTCTTCATGGACATCCAGTTACTTGTAGTCTCCAGCTTCCCACCTAAGCCTTGTTAACAAATATGTGAAAAATAGAACTAACCTTTTTAAGATTTAATACCAGCTGTAAGCTCAATTCAAAACACACGATAAAGACATATAAGACATTCTTAAAAAAAAAAATCTTGTTTGTCAGCTTGTTTCGGCTTAGGGGAAGAGTCCTCTGTCATTTGTTTTTATACAGAATAGGTTTAACTTTTACACCGCTAACATCATTAAATAGTATCATTGCCTTTACAGCTGGGAACTCAGGTCATTTTCAGGAGCTCAGTTCACAGACACAAATCAGGTCTTGAAACATGGGCCAGTGATCCCCTATGGACAGTTACCAACCTACTAAATTTCCTGGACACGGTGTGGCAAATAAACTCAGTCAACAGACATCTCTCCTTTTCGTGTCCAACAAATCTCACTGGTGTTTAAACAGTGGCCCAACCCTAACATGGAGTAGGGCCAGCTGGCAGTGGAGGATGTGGGGGTCATAACTGGTCCAAGCAGACTTTGGAGCCCAATTCTTTTGTAGTACTTCATTCATGTATAGGTATATGACCCAGTCCTTCTCACCATTAGCCATTAGGAGAAATCTGTGGATTTTAAAGGAAGACATTTTTCCTCTGTGATGAAAAGAAAAGAATGTCCAAGATTATCTATCTATCTATATATCTATCTATCTCACTTCCCAGGTTTTCCACTTGCTCTTTGACTTTGAACATGATAATTTGGGGAGACAGTATGGGAAAATAAAGTCTGGAGCTTTGGCAGCCATCTTGCAGCCATGAGGCAACAAACCCGAAGACAAAAAGTCAACAGGATGTGGGTAGCATAGAGGAAAGAAGGAAAGATCCTGAGTCCTAGATGATGACGGTGACCCCCCAAATCAGCCCTGGAAACATCTTCCTCCCTATTCCTTCTTTTTTTTTCTCCCTATTCCTTCTTTTTCTCTCCCTATTCCTCCTTATGTGAAATAATTATTGTCACATTATTAAGCCACTACTAAGCTGATGATCATCAGTTCCTTGCATTTGAAAGCACAACTGATACATAGGTGTAGCAACTTGTTTATGAAGCTACCAGGCAGAGCACTGAGCTTCCCAAACCTGAAAAGGACATTTTGAAAATGGAAAATTAGAGCCTAATCTTCTCATAAGTATGTAAATATCTTAAAAGAAATACTAGCAAATCAAATCCAGCAATGTATCTGAAGGATAATAGAATGTCCAAATTGGGTTTATCCCAGAAATGCAAGGTTAACCAATCCTTTGAAAATCACTTAGAGTATTTCAGCACATTAACAGAATAAAAGAGAAAAATAGAACCATTTCAATAGGTGTAGACAAGCATTTGATGAAACACCCACATGAGTAGTTGTGGTGGGATTGATCTGGATGAATGTTACATGGATTCATCGAGTTGTAACACGAACTAGGGATTTTTTATGTATGTTACACTCAATATGAAAAGCTTACTTAAGATTGATGGCCCAAATTTTCTCATAAAAATTAAGGAAATTGAATAAAAAGTTAAAATCTTCCTAAGTAAAAAGCACCAGACCCAGATGGCTTTGCAGTCAGGTGACAGATCAGATGACAGAATCAGATGCTAGATCTCTGCAATTATACTACCTCTCCAGAGCATGCAAGGAAGAGCTCGCTTCATGAAGGTGGTAAAACCATGATACCAAACCCCAAGAACATATAAGATAAGCTCACTCACAAACAAAAATTCAAAATCCTATGCAAATTTTAGGAATTTGAATATAACACTTAAAAACTGTGATCTTGGCAATATACATCACGGTCCCATAGATCTGCTTCAACAGTGTTTGGAAAGAACAGACCCAAGGATGCCCCTTTTACCACCTTCTAATACCCTCTAACCTTTTTTCCAGTTGCAACCGTTAGAGCCACCATCTCCCTCCAGGACCAGCCAACACCCCATTTTGAGCTTAGCTCCTTTTTATCAACCATGAGTTCCCAGACTCATCATAATTATTCCACCAAGGTAGAGGCTCCCAATAATGGCCTGGTCAACATGCACCTGCAGGCTTCCTATAACTACCTCTTTCTGGGCTTCTATTTCAACCATGACCATATGGCTCTGTAGGGCATGGGCCACTTCTTCTATGAGTTGGCTGAGGAGAAACGTGAAGTCACTGAGTGTCTCTGGAAGATTCAAAACCAGCTCAGCAAGCAGCCAAACCCTCCTCCAGGATGTGCAGAAGCCATCCCAAGATGAGTGGAGTAAAACCCTAGACACCACAGGAAGCCACCCTGGTTCAGAAGAAGAATGTGAACCAGGTTCTTTCGCATCTGCATGCTCTGGGTTCTGCCTGTGCAGTCCCCCATCTCTGTGATGTCCTAGAGAATGACTTCTTAGATGAGGAGGTGAAAAACTCATCAAGAAGATGGGCAATTACCTGACTAACTTCTGCAGGGGAAATATTTCTTCAAAAGGCTGACCCTCAAGCATGACTAGGAGCCTCTGAAGCCCAACAGCCTTTGAGGGGCCCCGCTGGCATCCTCCTGGGGCCAGGTCTTATGCCTGAGCCTCTCCTTACAGCCACTAGGCAGCTTTTTATCTACTCTGAGTCCCCTCCCAAGCCATGGGCCAAATGGAAACAATAAAGCTTTTTGCAGGAAAAAACAACAACAAAAAACCAAAACAAAACATCTGAAAACTTGATCAAGTAGGGTTTAATCTCAAAAATGTGGTTTATCACATAAAAGATAAAACAAGAAATATCAAGATCATCAAGAGATGCAGAAAAGGCATTTGATAAAATTCAATACCTCATATAAGTTGAAACCTCTTAACAAACTTCTGGGTGGATGACAGAGTAGGAAGGACCAGGAATCTATATCCCCACAGAGACAGCAATTGCACTGGCAGAGTCCTCTGATGTAGCTATTTTGGAACTCTGGAGTCTATTGAAGGCTTGAAACTTCCAGGGGAAGGCTTGAGCAGAAAACTAGAGTTAATTTTAGTCAATTTTAGCTTTTAGCACAGTGGCAGCTACCCATCCTCCACCCCAGACACATGGCAAACAACTGCGCATGTGCTCCCTGCCCAGCTTGCACGTACCTTGCATCAGCGAGAAAGGGCAAAAAGAACCTGGTCCTCCAAATATTAGGGATTGTGCTCTGATCACTGATGCTTCTGTTCCAGAAGTGCAGACAAAGAGGTAGGCAGTCTTGTTGCACCTCCCCTCACGTTATTGCAAGTTCTTCCCCTTCTGGCAGAAGTAACTTCTAGGAATTTTAAAGGGCCAACACATTTTCCCTGCCTTCATCTTTCTCTTTTTTTTTTTTTTTTTTTTTTTTTTTCTCATTTTATTTATTTTTTCAGCGTAACAGTATTCATTCTTTTTGCACAACACCCAGTGCTCCATGCAAAACGTGCCCTCCCCATTACCCACCACCTGTTCCCCCAACCTCCCACCCCTGACCCTTCAAAACCCTCAGGTTGCCCCAACCTCCCACCCCTGACCCTTCAAAACCCTCAGGTTGTTTTTCAGAGTCCATAGTCTCTTATGGTTCGCTTCCCCTCCCCAATGTCCGTAGCCCGCTCCCCCTCCCCCAATCCCACCTCCCCGCAGCAACCCCCAGTTTGTTTTGTGAGATTAAGAGTCATTTATGCTTTGTCTCCCTCCCAATCCCATCTTGTTTCATTTATTCTTCTCCTATCTCCTACCCCCCCATGTTGCTTCTCCATGTCCTCATATCAGGGAGATCATATGATAGTTGTCTTTCTCCGATTGACTTATTTCACTAAGCATGATACGCTCTAGTTCCATCCACGTCGTCGCAAATGGCAAGATTTCATTTCTTTTGATGGCTGCATAGTATTCCATTGTGTATATATACCACATCTTCTTTATCCATTCATCTGTTGATGGACATCTAGGTTCTTTCCATAGTCTGGCTATTGTAGACATTGCTGCTATAAACATTCGGGTACACGTGCCCCTTCGGATCACTATGTTTGTATCTTTAGGGTAAATACCCAGTAGTGCAATTGCTGGGTCATAGGGTAGTTCTATTTTCAACATTTTGAGGAACCTCCATGCTGTTTTCCAGAGTGGTTGCACCAGCTTGCATTCCCACCAACAGTGGAGGAGGGTTCCCCTTTCTCCACATCCTCTCCAGCATCTGTCATTTCCTGACTTGTTCATTTTAGCCATTCTGACTGGTGTGAGGTGATATCTCATTGTGGTTTTGATTTGTATTTCCCTGATGGCGAGTGACGTGGAGCATTTTTTCATGTGTCTGTTGGCCATCTGGATGTCTTCTTTGCAGAAATGTCTGTTCATGTCCTCTGCCCATTTCTTGATTGGATTGTTTGTTCTTTGGGTGTTGAGTTTGCTAAGTTCCTTATAGATTTTGGATACTAGCCCTTTATCTGATATGTCGTTTGCAAATATCTTCTCCCATTCTGTCAGTTGTCTTTTGGTTTTGTTAACTGTTTCCTTTGCTGTGCAAAAGCTTTTGATCTTGATGAAATCCCAACAGTTCATTTTTGCCCTTGCTTCCCTTGCCTTTGCCGTTGTTCCTAGGAAGATGTTGCTACGGCTGAGGTCAAAGAGGTTGCTGCCTGCATTCTCCTCAAGGATTTTGATGGATTCCTTTCTCACATTGAGGTCCTTCATCCATTTGGAGTCTATTTTCGTGTGTGGTGTAAGGAAGTGGTCCAATGTCATTTTTCTGCATGTGGCTGTCCAATTTTCCCAGCACCATTTATTGAAGAGGCTGTCTTTTTTCCATTGGACATTCTTTCCTGCTTTGTCGAAGATGAGTTGACCATAGAGTTGAGGGTCGATTTCTGGGCTCTCTATTCTGTTCCACTGATCTATGTGTCTGTTTTTGTGCCAGTACCATGCTGTCTTGATGATGACAGCTTTGTAATAGAGCTTGAAGTCCGGAATTGTGATGCCACCAACTTTGGCTTTGTTCTTCAATATTCCTTTGGCTATTCGAGGTCTTTTCTGGTTCCATATAAATTTGAGGATTATTTGTTCCATTTCTTTGAAAAAAATGGATGGTATTTTGATAGGGATTGCATTAAATGTGTAGATTGCTTTAGGTAGCATAGACATTTTCACAATATTTATTCTTCCAATCCAGGAGCATGGAACATTTTTCCATTTTTTTGTGTCTTCCTCAATTTCTTTCATGAGTACTTTATAATTTTCTGTGTATAGATTCTTAGTCTCTTTGGTTAGGTTTATTCCTAGGTATCTTATAGTTTTGGGTACAATTGTAAATGGGATTGACTCCTTAATTTCTCTTTCTTCAGTCTTGTTGTTGGTGTACAGAAATGCAACTGATTTCTGTGCATTGATTTTATATCCTGACACTTTACTGAATTCCTGAACAAGTTCTAGCAGTTTTGGAGTGGAGTCTTTTGGGTTTTCCACATATAGTATCATATCATCTGCGAAGAGTGATAGTTTGACTTCTTCTTTACCAATTTGGATGCCTTTAATTTCTTTTTGTTGTCTGATTGCTGAGGCTAGGACTTCTAGTACTATGTTGAATAGCAGTGGTGATAATGGACATCCCTGCCGTGTTCCTGACCTTAACGGAAAAGCTTTCAGATTTTCTCCATTGAGAATGATATTTGCGGTGGGTTTTTCATAGATGGCTTTGATAATATTGAGGTATGTGCCCTCTATCCCCACACTTTGAAGAGTTTTGATCAGGAAGGGATGCTGTACTTTGTCAAATGCTTTTTCAGCATCTATTGAGAGTATCATATGGTTCTTGTTCTTTCTTTTATTAATGTGTTCTATCACATTGATTGATTTGCGGATGTTGAACCAACCCTGCAGCCCTGGAATAAATCCCACTTGATCGTGGTGAATAATCCTTTTAATGTACTGTTGAATCCTATTGGCTAGTATTTTGGCGAGAATTTTTGCGTCTGTGTTCATCAAGGATATTGGTCTGTAGTTCTCTTTTTTGGTGGGATCCTTGTCTGGTTTTGGGATCAAGGTGATGCTGGCCTCATAAAATGAGTTTGGAAGTTTTCCTTCCATTTCTATTTTTTGGAACAGTTTCAGGAGAATAGGAATGAGTTCTTCTTTAAATGTTTGGTAGAATTCCACTGGGAAGCCGTCTGGCCCTGGGCTTTTGTTTGTTTGGAGATTTTTGATGACTGTTTCAATCTCCTTACTGGTTATGGGCCTGTTCAGGTTTTCTATTTCTTCCTGGTTCAGTTGTGGTAGTTTATATGTCTCTAGGAATGCATCCATTTCTTCCAGATTGTCCAATTTGTTGGCGTAGAGTTGCTCATAGTATGTTCTTATAATTGTCTGTATTTCTTTGGTGTTAGTTGTGATCTCTCCTCTTTCATTCATGATTTTATTGATTTGGGTCCTTTCTCTTTTCTTTTGGATGAGTCTGGCCAGGGGTTTATCAATCTTATTGATTCTTTCAAAGAACCAGCTCCTAGTTTCATTGATTTTTTCTATTGTTTTTTTGGTTTCTATTTCATTGATTTCTGCTCTGATCTTTATGATTTCTCTTCTCCTGCTGGGTTTAGGGTTTCTTTCTTGTTCTTTCTCCAGCTCCTTTACGTGTAGGGTTAGGTTGTGTACTTGAGACCTTTCTTGTTTCTTGAGAAAGGCTTGTACCGCTATATATTTTCCTCTCAGGACTGCCTTTGCTGTGTCCCACAGATTTTGAACTGTTGTGTTTTCATTATCATTTGTTTCCATGAATTTTTTCAATTCTTCTTTAATTTCCTGGTTAACCCATTCATTCTTTAGAAGGATGCTGTTTAGTCTCCATGTATTTGGGTTCTTTCCAGCTTTCCTCTTGTGATTGAGTTCTAGCTTCAGAGCATTGTGGTCTGAAAATATGCAGGGAATGATCCTAATCTTTTGATACCGGTTGAGACCTGATTTGTGACCCAGGATGTGATCTATTCTGGAGAAGGTTCCATGTGCACTAGAGAAGAATGTGTATTCTGTTGCTTTGGGATGAAATGTTCTGAATATATCTGTGATGTCCATCTGGTCCAGTGTGTCATTTAAGGCCTTTATTTCCTTGTTGATCTTTTGCTTGGATGATCTGTCCATTTCAGTGAGGGGAGTGTTCAAGTCCCCTACTATTATTGTATTATTATTGATGTGTTTCTTTGATTTTGTTATTAATTGGTTGATATAGTTGGCTGCTCCCACGTTAGGGGCATAGATATTTAAAATGGTTAGATCTTCTTGTTGGACAGACCCTTTGAGTAGGATATAGTGTCCTTCCTCATCTCTTATTATAGTCTTTGGCTTAAAATCTAATTGATCTGATATAAGGATTGCCACTCCAGCTTTCTTCTGATGCCCATTAGCATGGTAAATTGTTTTCCAACCCCTCACTTTAAATCTGGAGGTGTCTTCGCGTCTAAAATGAGTTTCTTGTAGGCAACATACTGATGGGTTTTGTTTTTTTATCCATTCTGATACCCTGTGTCTTTTGATTGGGGCATTTAGCCCATTAACATTCAGGGTAACTATTGAGAGATATGAATTTAGTGCCATTATTAGCCTGTAAGGTGACTGTTACTGTATATTGTCTCTGTACCTTTCTGATCTACTACTTTTAGGCTCTCTCTTTGCTTAGAGGACCCCTTTCAATATTTCCTGGAGAGCTGGTTTGGTGTTTGCAAATTCTTTCAGTTTTTGTTTGTCCTGGAAGCTTTTTATCTCTCCTTCTATTTTCAATGATAGCCTAGCTGGATAGAGTATTCTTGGCTGCATGTTTTTCTCGTTGAGTGCTCTGAATATATCATGCCAGCTCTTTCTGGCCTGCCAGGTCTCTGTGGATAAGTCTGCTGCCAATCTAATATTTTTACCATTGTATGTTACAGACTTCTTTTCTCGGGCTGCTTTCAGGATTTTCTCTTTGTCACTAAGACTTGTAAATTTTACTATTAGGTGATGGGGTGTGGATCTATTCTTGTTGACTTTGAGGGGGGTTCTCTGCATCTCCTGGATTTTGATGCTTGTTCCCTTTGCCATATTAGGGAAATTCTCTCCAATGATTCTCTCCAATAGACCTTCTGCTCCCCTCTCTGTTTCTTCTTCTTCTGGAATCCCAATTATTCTAATGTTGTTTCGTCTTATGGTGTCACTTATCTCTCGAATTCTCCCCTCATGGTCCAGTAGCTGTTTGTCCCTCTTTTGCTCGGCTTCCTTATTCTCTGTCATTTGGTCTTCTATATCACTAATTCTTTCTTCTGCCTCATTGATCCTAGCAGTGAGAGCCTCCATTTTTGATTGCACCTCATTAATAGCTTTTTTGATTTCAACTTGGTTAGATTTTAGTTCTTTAATTTCTCCAGAAAGGGCTTTAATATCTCCAGAGAGGGTTTCTCTAATATCTTCCATGCCTTTTTCGAGCCCGGCTAGAATGTTCAGAATCGTCATTCTGAACTCTTGATCTGACATATTACCCATGTCTGTGTTGATTAGGTCCCTAGCCTTCGGTACTGTCTCTTGTTCTTTTGTTTGTGGTGATTTTTTCCGTCTTGTCATTTTGTCCAGATAAGAGGATATGAAGGAGCAAATAAACTACTAAAAGGGTGGCAAAGACCCCGGAAAAATGCGCTGTAACCAAATGAGAAGAGACCCCAAATTGTGGGGGGGAGAAAGGGGATAAAACAGCTTCTGAAAAAAAAAGAAAAAAAAAAAAAGAAAGAAAAGAATTTAAAAAATAAAACAAATAAAAAAATACAAAAAAGAAAGAAAAAGTATATATATTTAGATGAACTAGTCAAAAAATGTTAAAAAAGAAAAGGGTAAAAGTTTTAAAAAATTTAGCAGAAGAAGAAAAAAGAAAAAAGAAAAAAAAATTGAAAAAAGAAAAAAAAATTGAAAAAAGAAAAAAAAATTGAAGTAGCCGCAAGACTAAAGAATCATGGGGAGAAAGCCATGAGTTCCGTGCTTTGCTTTCTCCTCCTCTGGAATTGCTCTGCTGTCTTAGGAATTGAATCTGCTTTCTCCTTGATAGATGAAATTCGTTCTGGCTGGATATTTTGTTGATCTTCTGGGGGAGGGGCCTGTTGTAGTGACTCTCAAGTGTCTTTGCCCGAGGCGGGATTGCACCGCCCTTACCGGCGGCCGGACTAAGTAATCGGCTCGGGTTCGCTTTTGGGAGCTTCTGTTCCCTGAACGCTTTCCGTAGAGTTCCGGAGGACGGGAATGAAAATGGCGGCCTCCCAGTCTCCGGCCCGGAGGAGCCGAGAGCCTGGGGCCCCACTCCTCAGTGCGCCCCCAGAGGACAGCACCCAATCACTCCCGTATCCCCAGCCTCTAGCCGCGCTCGGAGCTCACCCAGCCCGCGACCAGTTCAAGGTAACCCCGAGCTGAGAGTTCAGTCCTCGGCTCTGTCTTGGCAGCCGGCTTCTCCGTTCTAATAGCTGCGAGCTCTCCGACACTCCGACACCCCCGATCCTTCTGTGACCCTGCGGGGCCTGGGGCCACGCTGGCCCCGCGTGGGCTTCACCCCGGTTTAGCCCCTGGAGCAATGTCCCTCAGTGGAACAGACTTTTAAAAGTCCTGATTTTGTGCTCCGTTCCTCCGCCGCTTGCCGGGAGCCGGCCCCTCCCCCCGCGGTCTATCTTCCCGTCGTTTTAGATTCACTTTTCCGCCAGTCCTACCTTTCAGAAAGTGGTTGATTTTCTGTTTCTAGAGTTGCTGTTCTTCTTCTCTTCGCTCTCCCGTTGGATTTGTAGGTGTTTGCAATGTTTAGATAAGCTATCGAGCTGATCTCCTGCTACCTGATGTAGTCTCAGGCTGCTACTTCTCCGCCATCTTGACTCCTCCCCTCATCTTTCTCTTTTAACATTTTTGGGAGTCACACATTAAAAATTAGGACGTTCCAAAGCAACTGCTTATAAAGGGGAAATTGGAAAGTTACCACACATGCCCAGGGGGAGGTGAAAGCTCAGAAAAGACCTGAAAATCCCTTAAGTTTACATCTCAGTCTGCATTTAAGCACGGTCAGGTGACAGATTGGGCAAAAGTTCAAAACGAAATAAACAAAAAACAAAACACAGCAAACTCTGGGGCAGGGAGAGAATCCGATTTCTGGGGTTGCCACATTATTAGATTCAAATGTCCAGTTTTCAACAAAAAAATTCAGAAGGTATAGAAAGAAACAGAAAGTTGTGGATCATCCAAAGGAAAAAAAAATAATAAACTAACAAAACTGTCCCTGAAGACCTGTTGTCAGATCTACTAGACAACGACAACCGTCTTAAAGATACTCAAAGAACTAAAGAAATATGTGGGCAAAGTCAAGAAAATAATGTGTTAACAAAGTGGAAATATCAGTGAAGAGAAAACCTAAAAAATACCAAAAAAGAAATTCTGGAACTGAAAAATACAATACTTGAAATGAAAAATTTACTAGAATATGAAAGCAAATTGAGCAGGCAGAAGAAAGAATCAGTGAATGGGAGTTATTAAATCTGAGAAAAAGATAGAAGAAAGGTGAACAGAGCCTAAAGGACCTGTGGGCACCAGCAAGCAGACCAGCATATGCAATTTTGGGAGTGCCAGAAGGAGAAGAGAGAGAAAAAGGGGCAGAGAGAATCTTTGAAGAAATAATAGCCAAAAACTTAACAAATCTTATGAAAGACATCAATATAAATACCCAAGATGTTCAACAGACTTTGGTAGGATGAACAAAGAGACATGTACCTAGACATTATAATCAAATTTTCAAAAGACAACAAGGACATTGTGAAGGCAGGAACAGAACTGTGACTCATCACAAACAATGGGTCCTCAATAAGATTTCCAGCAGATTTCTCACCAAAAACTTTGGAGACCAGAAGGTAGTGAACTGATATATTCAAAGTGCTAAAAGAAAAAGGTGGTCAACCAAGGATCCTGTATCTGGCAAGACTGTCTTAGACCTGCTCTGCAAGAAACATTAACGAAATCTTGCAGATTAAAATGAAGGCACACTGAACAATAACTCAAACACATGAAGAAACAAAAGATCTCTGTAAAGGTATACCTGGGCATTATAAAAGCCTGTATTATTTACAATGGTGTATAACTCCAGTTTTGTTTTCTAAACAAAAACAATTATTAGTCTAAAAACTAATATTATTTTAACTTTGTAACTGCATTTTTTTGTTTACTATGTAATATAAGAAACTAATGCATTAAAAACATACTACTTTACATTTTGGACACACAATATGTAAAGATACAATTTAGGGAAATCAACAACTGAAAGAGTAAGGATGGAAATGCTAAAGGAACTCAGTGTTATTGAAGTTAAGCTGGTATAAATTCAAGTTAAATCGTTAAGCTTACACCTTTAGTTGTAAAGTTTACAACTTTAGGATATTAAATGTAATCCCCATGGAAACCCCCAAGATTGTTGCTAAAGAATATACACAAAGAAAATTGAAAAAGATATTTCTATAAGTCCCTACAAAAAATCAGTAAATCACAAAAGAAAATAGTAATGTGGGAAATGAGAGACAAAAATCTACATATAGAAAACAAATCATAAAGTGACAGTAGTAAGTCCTTCCTAGTCAATAATCATTTTAAATAAAAATGGGTTAAAATCCCCAATCAAAAGACAAAGACTGACAGAATAGATTTTTTTAACCTAACTATATGCTATCTACAAAAGACTCACTTTAGATCCAGACACAAATAAGTTGAAAGTGAAGGGACAGAAAAAGATATTCCACACAAATCATAATGGAATGAGAGCAGAGATCACTATACAATATCAAACAAACCTCACATGCCATGCAAAATTGTTTTTTAAAAAATTCTCTTTTAAATTCAAAACATGACAAGAACAACTATGTACATAACTTCTACTCAACATCAAGTGGAGGTGTTCTGCCTTTAAAAAAATGTTTTTTAAATACGTAAGAATTAGAAAGGAGAAAACAAATGTGTTATTTACAACTGATTTGTGTACATAGAAAAACCCCAAGAAAAAAGAGAAGTGACAAGCAAATTATTAGAATTCAAGTTTTACATTTCTACAGCCCAGAAAAAGTTAGAAAAAATAATTTTAAAAACAACAGTTACAATGTTAGTTAAAATTTTTAAAGGTACATAGGAATAAGTCAAACAAAAGATATATGAGACTTTATGGGTGGGAAAATGTATGAAACTGATTTCCACTTTAAGTAAATGAAAAACCCTACATTGGAAGACCCAGTCTTGTCGTGATGTCAGTCTTCCACACCCATCATCTGATGCAATGCAATCCAATCAAAATCTCTATAAAATTGTTTGTGTAAAATGGCACATTGATCCTAAAAGGTATACAGAAGTGCAAAGAACTTGGCAGAGCCAGGATGCTCCTAAGGAAGAAAGGCTCAGGAAAGGACTCACTCTTCTACTAGTCAAACTTATCACAAACCTAGAATAGTTAGCACAGGATAAACAATAGGAAACAGAAGAGAATGGAACCCAGAAATAAACCTCATGTACATACAGCTTAACACAGGGCAAAGGCAGCATTTCAGACCAGTGGAGAAAGGAGCCTGGAGCAACTGGTGAGTACCATAGATGAGTGAAAAATGGGTCACTACCTCATGGCATACACAAAACCAGATGGATGAAGATCTAAATGTAAACGTGACACCATTATGATTTTAGGAGCTGACATAAGAAATATTGTCATGGCTTTATAGAAAACTACAGTTCATTAAACGAGACATAAGATTTCGGGCTGGAACATTATGTTGTTATTTAAAACCATCCATCACCACATGCCGCACAGAGGTCAGAAAGAAGTCATACACCAGGAGAAGATTTGTAAGACAAAATTTTTAAACAAAAAGAATGTAAAGCCACAATGTATACAGAGCTAGTTAAAAGAAAGTACATGAAAAAATACAAACACCCTAATAGAAAAATAGAAAAAGACATAAATTTGCATTTAAACACAGGGAAATGTGTTTAACTTCATTATTAATTAGGGAAATGCAAACTAGAACCACAAGGAGTTATAATTCCACAGCAACCATACTGATGGAAAAAAACCTTTAAATCTAAAAATCCCAAGAATTGGCAGAAATGAGCTACGGGGATGCTTGCTGGTGGGAACAGTAACTGGTACAACCAATTTGGTTGTGCTCTCAGCTAAGAAGGCTATGTGTTCTCTTCCCTTTGACTAGAAACTCTATTTCCCAAAAATGCCCCAGACAGTCTCAACTGTGCACATAGAGACCTCACTTGGAGCTCTGATTATGGAAACGGAAAACTGGAAACAGAAGCAAAGTATCACATGGTCACACAAAGGGACTCTCCTTGGCTGCTAAGCTAACATGTATGAGTATGGATAGCTTTGAATATTTAATGATGAGTGAAAAACATTACAGGAAATGATGGAAAGTATAGTATTTTCTATATAAACTATAAGCACCAAAAATCTATTTTCCCAATTCTTTTTTTTTTTAATTTGTTTATTTACAGCATAACAGTGTTCATTGTTTTGGCATCACACCCAGTGCTCCATGCAGTACGTGCCCTCCCTATTACCCACCACCTGGTTCCTCAACCTCCCACCGCCCCCCCACCCACCTGCCGCCTCTTCATAACCCTCTGGTTGTTTTTCAGAGTCCATAGTCTCTCATGGTTCATCTCCCCTTCCAGTTTCCCTCAACTCCCTCTCCTCTCCATCTCCCCATGTCCTCCATGTTATTTGTTATGCTCCACAAATAAGTGAGACCATATGATACTTGACTCTCTCTGCTTGACTTATTTCGCTCAGCATAATTTCTTCCAGTCCCGTCCATGTTGCTACAAAAGTTGGGTATTCGTCTTTTCTGATGGAGGCATAATACTCCATTGTGTATATGGACCACATCTTCCTTATCCATTCATCCGTTGAAGGGCATCTTGGTTCTTTCCACAGTTTGGCGACCGTAGCCATTGCTGCAATAAACATTGGGGTACAAATGGCCCTTCTTTTCACTACATCTGTATCTTTGGGGTAAATACCCAGCAGTGCAATTGCAGGGTCATAGGGAAGCTCTATTCTTAATTTCTTCAGGAGTCTCCACACTGTTCTCCAAAGTGGCTGCACTAACTTGCATTCCCACCAACAGTGTAAGAGGGTTCCCCTTTCTCCACATCCTCTCCAACACACGTTGTTTCCTGTCTTGCTAATTTTGGCCATTCTAAGTGGTGTCAGGTGGTATCTCAATGTTGTTTTCATTTGAATCTCCCTGATGGCTAGTGATGATGAACATTTTTTCATGTGTCTGATAGCCATTTGTATGTCTTCATTGAGGAAGTGTCTGTTCATATCTTCTGCCCATTTTTTGATATGATTATCTGTTTTGTGTGTGTTGAGTTTGAGAAGTTCTTTATAGATCCTGGATATCAACCTTTTGTCTGTACTGTCATTTGCAAATATCTTCTCGCATTCCGTGGGTTGCCTCTTTGTTTTGTTGACTGTTTCCTTTGCTGTGCAGAAGCTTTTGATCTTGATGAAGTCCCAAAAGTTCATTTTTGCTTTTGTTTCCTTGGCCTTTGGAGACATATCTTGAAAGAAGTTGCTGTGGCTGATATCGAAGAGGTTACTGCCTATGTTCTCCTCTAGGATTCTGATAGATTCCTGTCTCACATTGAGGTCTTTTATCCATTTCGAGTTTATCTTTGTGTACGGTGTAAGAGAATGGTCGAGTTTCATTCTTCTACATATCGCTGTCCAGTTTTCCCAGCACCATTTATTGAAGAGACTGTCTTTTTTCCATTGAATATTTTTTCCTGTTTTGTCGAAGATTATTTGACCATAGAGTTGAGGGTCCATATCTGGGCTCTCCACTCTGTTCCACTGGTCTATGTGTCTGTTTTTATGCCAGTACCACGCTGTCTTGGTGATCACAGCTTTGTAGTAAAGCTTGAAATCGGGTAACGTGATGCCGCCAGTTTTGTTTTTGTTTTTCAACATTTCCTTAGCAATTTGGGGTCTCTTCTGGCTCCATACAAATTTTAGGATTATTTGCTCCAGCTCTTTGAAAAATATTGGTGGAATTTTGATCGGAATGGCATTAAAAGTATAGATTGCTCTAGGCAGTATAGACATTTTAACAATGTTTATTCTTCCAATCCAAGAGCATGGAACAGTCTTCCATCTTTTTGTGTCTTCTTCAATTTCTTTCATGAGTGTTCTGTAGTTCCTCGAGTACAGGTCCTTTACTTCTTTGGTTAGGTTTATGCCCAGGTATCTCATGGTTCTTGGTGCTATAGTAAATGGAATCGATTCTCTAATTTCCCTTTCTGTATTTTCATTGTTGGTGTATAAGAAAGCCACTGATTTCTGTACATTGACTTTGTATCCTGCCACGTTACTGAATTGCTGTATGAGTTCTAGTAGTTTGGGGGTGGAGTCTTTGGGGTTTTCCATATAAAGAATCATGTCATCTGCGAAGAGAGAGAGTTTGACTTCTTCCTTGCCAATTTGGATACCTTTTATTTTTCTTTGTTGTCTGATTGCCGTTGCTAGAACTTCTAATACTATGTTGAACAAGAGTGGTGAGAGTGGGCATCCTTGTCGTGTTCCTGATCTCAACGGGAACGCTGCAAGCTTTTTCCCATTGAAGATGATATTTGCTGTGGGTCTTTCATAGATAGATTTTATGAAGTTCAGGAATGTTCCCTCTATCCCTATACTTTGAAGCGTTTTCATCAGGAACGGATGCTGGATTTTGTCAAATGCTTTTTCTGCATCAATTGAGAGGACCATGTGGTTCTTCTCTCTTCTCTTATTGATGTGTTCTATCACACTGATTGATTTGCGAATGTTGAACCAACCTTGCAACCCAGGGATGAATCCCACCTGGTCATGGTGGATAATCTTTTTAATGTGCTGCTGGATCCTGTTTGCTAGGATCTTGTTGAGAATCTTTGCATCCATATTCATCAGTGATATTGGTCTGAAATTCTCCTTTTTGGTAGGGTCTTTGCCTGGTTTGGGGATCAGGGTAATGCTGGCTTCATAAAAAGAGTCTGGAAGTTTTCCTTCTGCTTCAATTTTTTGGAACAGCTTCAGGAGAATTGGTGTTATTTCTTCTTTGAAAGTTTGGTAGAATTCCCCAGGGAATCCGTCAGGTCCTGGGCTCTTGTTTTTTGGGAGGTTTTTGATCACTGCTTCAATCTCATTACTAAATATCGGTCTATTCAGGTTGTCAATTTCTTCCTGGTTCAATTTTTAGCTTTCCAGGAATGCATCCATTTCATCTAGGTTGCTTAGCTTATTGGCATATAACTGTTGGTAATAACTTCTGATGATTGTTTCTACTTCCTTGGTGTTAGGTGTGATCTGCCCCTTTTCATTCATAATTTTATTAATTTGGGCTTTCTCTCTTTTCTTTTGGATTAGTGTGGCCAATGGTTTATCGATCTTATTGATTCTTTCAAAAAACCAGCTTCTAGTTTCATTGATACGTTCTACTGTATCTCTCGTTTCTACCTCATTGATCTCTGCTCTAATCTTGATTATTTCCCTTCTTGCGTGTGGAGTTGGTTTGATTTGTTGTTGATTCTCCAGTTCTTTAAGGTGTAGAGACAGCTGGTGTATTCTGGATTTTTCAATGTTTTTGAGGGAGGCTTGGATGGCTATGTATTTCCCCCTTAGAACCGCCTTTGCTGTATCCCATAGGTTTTGGACCGAGGTGTCTTCATTCTCATTGGTTTCCATGAATTGTTTAAGTTCGTCTTTGATCTCCTGGTTGATCCAAGCATTCTTAAGCAAGGTGGTCTTTAGCTTCCAGGTGTTTGAGTTCCTTCTGAACTTTTCCTTGTGATTGAGCTCCAGTTTCAAAGCATTGTGATCGGAGAATATGCAGGGAATAATGTCAGTCTTTTGGCATCGGTTGAGTCCTGCTTTGTGACCCAGTATGTGGTCTATTCTGGAGAAGGTTCCATGTGCACTTGAGAAGAATGAATATTCTGTTGTTTTAGGGCGGAATGTTCTGTATACGTCGATGAGGTCCATCCGGTCCAATGTTTCATTCAATGCTCTTATTTCTTTATTAATTTTCTGCTTCGATGATCTGTCTATTTCTGAGAGAGGCGTATTAAGATCTCCTACTATTATTGTATTCGTATCAATATGACTCTTTATCTTGATTAATAGTTTTCTTATGTAATTGGGTGCTCCCATATTGGGGGCATAGATATTCACAATTGTTAGATCGTCTTGGCGGATAATCCCTTTAAGAATTATGTAGTGTCCTTCTGTATCTCTGACTACAGTCTTTAGTTTAAAATCTAATTTATCTGATATGAAAATCGCTACTCCAGCCTTCTTTTGAGGCCCATTGGCATGAAAGATGCTTCTCCATCCCTTCACTTTCAGTCTGGGTGTATCCTTAGGTTCAAAATGGGTCTCTTGTAGACAACATATGGATGGGTCCTGTCGTTTTATCCAATCTGCAACCCTGTGTCATTTTATGGGTGCATTTAGGCCATTCACATTGAGAGTGATTATTGAGAGATAGGTTTTTATTGACATCGTGTTGCCTTTGAAGTCTTTCTGTCTATAGATTGTTTCTATATTTCTGTTCAATGATATTCTTGGGATTTTTTCTCTCTTATAGGACCCCCCTTAATATTTCCTGCAGTGTCGGCTTGGTGGTTGCATAGTCTTTTAAGCCTTGCCGGTCTTGGAAACTCTTTATCTCTCCATCCATTTTAAATGTCAGTCTTGCTGGGTAGAGTATTCTTGGTTGCATGTTCTTCTCATTTAGTACTCTGAATATATTTTGCCAGCCCTTCCTGGCTTTCCAGGTCTCTGTGGAAAGGTCTGACGTTATTCTAATGGGCTTTCCTCTGTATGTAAGAAGCTTCTTTGTCCTAGCTGCTTTTAAGAGGGTCTCTCTTGAAACAAAATTCCCCATTCTAACGATAAGGTGCCGTGAGGACTTTCGAGAATCTAAAATCTTGGGAGGAAATCTTTCTGCCTCTAGTACATGAACGTTGTTTCCATTCGTGAGATTGGGAAAATTTTCATAGACAACTTCTTCCACTATATCTTCTAGACTTCTTTCTTTTTCTTCCCCTTCAGGGATTCCAATAATTCTGACGTTGGAACGTTTCATGGCATCGTTTATTTCCCTGATTCTGTTTTTGTGGCTTCTGAGCTGTTTGTTCCAGGCTTCCTCCTGATCCTTTCTCTCTATCTGTTTGTCCTCCAGATCACTAATTCTATCTTCTGTCTCAGTTACCCTAGCTTTTAGAGAATTTAGATTGGATTGGAACTCATTGAGAGCATTTTGAACATCATCCCTGGTGGCTTTCAGTTCTGCCCTAACATTGTGAACATCATCCCTGGTGGCTTTCAGTTCTGCCCTAATCAATTCTGTTTGGTCATCCATGGCTTTCTCCAACCTAGCTATTGCCTGGATAATTGTTAGTCTGAATTCCTTTTCTGACATATTGTCTATGTCGATAGCCATTAGCTCTGTTGCAGAAGGCCCATCCTCTGTATTTTTCTTCTGTTGGGTATTCCTCCTCCTAGTCATTTTGGTAAGAGATGACTAAACAGATGCAGCTGGACTTATCGATTGTGGTGCAGTCAATGTGCACCCTGGAATGCTTCTGTGCAATCAGGATTCCCCACCCAAATGAGAGAAAAATGAAAAGAAAAAGAAATAGAGAAGAAGAAAGAAAAAAAAGGGGGGGGGGAGAAAAAAGGAAAAAAAAAAGAGAGAGAGAGATAGGAAAAAAAGGGAAGATAAAAGAGAAGGCTCAGCCCAAATGGGCCACAAGGTAAGATTTGTGGAGTATACAAACAAAAACAGACAGACAAAAAGAGTGATAAAAGTATATGACAAGAGAAAAAAATATGTATATATAAGCAAAAAAAAAAAAGGGAAGAACCTCATCAGAAAGAACCCCAAGTATAAGGTTTATATATTATCAGGACAAACACAAATTCACAGAAACACTGACAGAAGGAAAAATTGGGAGAATGGTTATAGATTCTCAGTGTGGGTGAGGAAGGTTATTTTGATTCTTCCTGAAGGTATCTTGATGTTTTTGTTAAGGGACTCAACTTTCCTAAGTTACAGGGGGATTAGAAACTGGTTTGCCTATAGGGGTAGCATTGATTGGGGAAAGGGGATTACCTTGAAGTTTAACTCTATATGTATAGTAGAAAATAAAAATTAAAAAAGAATAAACTAGACTAAACTAAGTTAAAATTAAAAAAGAATTAAAAAAATAGAAGAAACAAAAGAAAAACACGGGTGTATGTATCAAAAAGTTCAGGTTAGAAGGTTATTAAAGAATTTGATGTACTGGACATCTCAGTGTGATGGTAAATAGGTTAAAAAATTATCTGTATGTGTAAAAAAAAAAAGAACCAGAATATTGGTAAAGAGTTAAAAATAAAAGTTGTATTTATGAAGTAGTGGTGGTTGTTCTCTTGTTGTCGTCTTTTTTTTTTTTTTTCTTCCTTCCTGGTTGGTTTTCTGGGGGAGGGGCCTGCCACGTGGGTTTTCAGACAATGATGTTCCCTGAGTTAGGTCCTCCCGCTCCCCTCAAGGGGGTGAGCTCTTCTTTTTTTTTTTTTTTTTTCAGGAAACTGTTTTTTTCAGCCTTTTGTTCTCTGGGGGTTTTTATGTTCTTTCATCTGCTTTCTCTCGCCTTGAGAGCTTTTGATGGTTTTTGGAGGTTTAGAGGAGAGCAAACAGCACCCCGACCTCCCTCTCAGAGAGAAGCCTCAGACTGTTTTGCAAAAGCTGCTGGCAGAGTCGGTTTTGAGTCACTGTCCCTGGGGATGCAGGAGCTCCTCGTTGTACCCAAAACCAGGGCAGCGGTGGCTGTCTAGGCAGCTCCAGACCGCCAGAGAGGTTCCGAGCAGAGATCGCGCACTGAGATTTTCCCGCTGTCCCGGGCTGGGAATGTCTGGTTTTTGCGGCTGCCAGAGCTCCAGGCTAGCGCCTATGAGCACCTATCCCAAGGGAGGGTGTGGGACGCGCGCGTTTCAGGATTGCCCTCTGGCCAGGCTCCCAGCCCCTCACGGGAGACAGACCCCACTCGTTCTCGGGCGCGCTGGCATTCAGGTGCACTGGCAGCTCAGGGACGGAGACCTGATTTCTCCGCCGCACTCTCTCTGGCTCCGCGCCAGGGGAGGCTGTCCTGGGTCCGGGGACTTAGGTCCCTGACCCTAACCGCCCAGGTTCCCACTATTACCCCCCGCGGTCCTTTGCTGTTTGTTTTTTGAGTGCTTTCAACCAGACTCCAAGTTAATGCTGGTCCCCAGACACAGAGCACTCTCGTGTTGGGGTGTTACTTTCCAATCGGTCACCTCTGGTGGCTCCCTCCCCCTTTTGTTTATCTTCCGATATCAGTCGGAAGTTCCCAGTCTGCTTTACCTGCCACTGGCGTCTTCTGCTCCTGTAGAGATCCAGACGTGTATAATTCTGATCTCAGGCTGATTTCATGGGTGGTCGGAGTTCTTTGGTAGGTAATCAGCTCACTTTAGGGTACAGGTTGAAATGGTGCCTCCTCCTACTTCCCCACCATCTTGACTCCCCCTATTTTCCCAATTCTTAATAGTTGTACCCACTTGAAGGGGAGGGGTAGAAACACACACAAATGGCACTCAGCTGTACATATATTTTATTTTTTCTCTCTTTTTTATTGGAGTAGAGTTGACACACAATGTTACATTAGTTTCAGGTGTACTACATGGTGACTGGACAAGTTTATATGTTGTGCTATTCTCACCACACGTGAGCTACCATCCGTCACCATACAACACTATTATAATACCTTCGAATATATTCCTTATACTATACCATTTATCCCCACAACTTGTTCATTCAAAAATTGGAATGCTACTCCTCTTCACCCGTTTTACCCATCTCACCCCATCCCTCTCCTCCCACAGCAACCATCAATTTGTTCTCTGTCTTTATGGGTCTGTTTCTGATCTTTGTTTTTTGTTTATTCATTTGTTTTGTTAGATTCCACATGTAAGTGAAGTTATAATGGTGTTTGTCTTTCTGTTTGATTTATTTCACTTAGCCTAATACTCTCCAGGTCCATCCATTTTGTTGCCAATGACATAATCTCTTTTTTATGGTTGAGTAATATTACATTCTGTATATATATGTATACATATACATACATATATAAATATATGTGTGTATGTGTGTATACATATATAAATGCATGTGTATGTGTGTATATGTGTGTGTGTATATATACATATATAAATATATGTATGTGTGTGTGTGTGTGTGTGTGTGTGTGTGCCCATCTTATCTATTCATTAATGAATGGGCACTTGGACTGCTTTCATAACTTGGCTATTGTAAATAATGCTGAAATAAACACAGGAGTGCTTATATCTTATCAAATTAGTATTTTCATTTACTTTGAATAAATACCCAGTAGCAGAATTACTGAATCAGATGGTAGTTCTGTTTTTTATTTTTTGAGGAACCTCCCTACTGTTTTCCAAAGTGGCTGCACCAGTTTACATTCCTAACAGTGCGCAAGGGTTCCTTTTTCTCCACAGCCTCACCAACACTCGTTACTTCTTATATTATTTATTCTAGCCATTCTGGCAAGTGTAAGGTGATGGCTTTTATGGTTAGCATCCTTTCATGAGTCTGTTGGCCATCTGTATTTCTTCTTTGGAAAAATGTCTATTCATGTCTTCTGCCCATTTTTTAATTGGATTACTATGCCCAACCCTTTATTGGACATATTATTTGCAAATATCTCCTCCCATCCTTTAGGTTGCCTTTTAGTTTTATTGGTGCTTTCTTTAGCTATGATGTTTTGTTTCTTTCAAAAATAAACAATCTGAAACAAATAGGGTAAATGATGTCCACTTGCTGAATCTGGGTGGAAGACGTACAGATGCTTATCAAATTCTACTCCTTTTCTCTACATTTGAAATATTTCATAATCTTAAAAATTCATACCAGTTGTATGGGACGCCTGGGTGGCTCAGTTGGTTAAGCGGCTGCCTTCAGCTCAGGTCATGATCCCAGTGTCCTGGGATCAAGTCCCACATCGGGATCCTTGCTCAGCAGGGAGCCTGCTTCTCCCTCTGCCTCCGTCTGCCACTCTGCCTGTGCTCACTCTCTCTGACAAATAAATAAATAAAATCTTTAAAAAAAAATTCATATCAGTTGTAAAGAATAAAATCTCAGTTAGGTTTGTAATCCCTCCAGAGTGGTTGATCCCTCTTCCCTAGAACCAAAGACTGTCTGAAAGGTTATGAGCAATAAACAAAATCCCCGAAAAGGTGGCACCATGTCAGGACGAGGAAAAGCAGAAGTCCACAGTGTAAAGCAGAATGACAGGAGGCAGGAGGGCGCCTTAGGCCCAGCTCCCAGCAGGCTTGCCAGTTTTTACTCAGCACTGAGAGTTAGGAACGTGGTCAACCCTCCTAAATATAATGGTGTAAAAGCAGATGCTAGGAAATCCAGAGGGGTGCATTCATGTGTTTCTTGTTTATTGAAAGTGCTGATAAAATGATAAACATTGTTGCAGTGGAGGTTTGCGTACTTCTTACAAACTGAGGAGCAAAACACGATATCCTCCAGAAGGATCCCTGCTCTATCCCATCCTCTGAGGATGAGGAAAACATGGGGCTTGGCTCAGTTGGACTCTGAAATCTGACTCTTCCGGAGTAAACTGCTGCCCCCTCTTGCTGGTCTCAGGCACTATATTCACTCAAGTCCCTATTTGGTGGTCCTGGCTGCAGCCCTGCAAGTCCTCAACTAGAGAGGTCACAAAGGCTGTCCAAGGTCACCGGGTCTGAAGATGAAGATTCCTGTGTTCAAATCCAGATACAGCTGAAAACAAAACCCACCCTAAGCCTCTTTCACCTAGCAGAGGCCCAGAGTCTGGATTGGCCAGGAGCACCCTCACTGACGCAAGGTCCTTGGGGAAAAGAACTTGCTCCCCCAGAATGGGAGCAATGTCTCAGGGGCACATTCCCTCCAGGGGAAGCTGCTGCATAAACCCAGACAGTCAGGAGTCATGCTCCCCCCACCAGTCTATAAAAGGTCACCATTAAGCTACAGAAGGAAAGGTAGCCAAATCTCAAGCATGTCGCCTGCGATGAGGAAAGGGGCTCAGCCCACTGAAAGCAAATGTTAGCAACAAAATCGCTCTAACTTCCCAGATTTAGGAGCTATTTAATAGCTGTGCAATTAAGCCATTTTGAATTCTCCAGATTTTTTTTTAGATAAAACCAACTGCCTCATTCCATTTTGTGGCACTCTTATCCTCAAGCTGCCTGGAGTAGTTTTGGCAGCGTAATTATGTTTTCTGGGAAAATATATTTTCCTGAAGAAAAAGACATTTTCGGCCCTGTTTATGAAGCCGTCCTGCACTTCACCTCCCAAGCTCGTTCTCCCGCAGGAGCAACAGGAATGCCCCCCCCCAACCCTGCCGCCTGCGGCTGGAGGTTGCTGAGGGGGCTGCCCAGGGCATGTCCCTCGCTGGGGGTGAGGCCTTTTGCTCTGGCAGCCAACTGAGCCTGCCTATACTCCCCTCCTGCCTTTCCAACTCTGAAAACCTCAGCTTCTCTTTTGTAAGCTCATTCCTTCCTCCTCCCTGAAGATCAGGGGCTCTGTGAAGGCCTCCTAGAAGAGAAAGCAGATCTGCCTGCCCAGCCTGGAGCACAGGTGTGCTTCCTCCAGACAAGTGGGAAAACAGGCACCCCAGAAGCTGAGAAGAGGGTTTAGGGTAAGAAACCCGATATATTTATCTTTGACAAGGAAAAGATTTTCCCAGAGAGCCAGTATTCCAGTTTGAAAAGAGTTTAATTCCTCCATAGAACATTTTTCCTAATAAAACATAGTTTTGCAAGTTCTGTATTAAAAGGTCTAGAGCAGACATTTAAGTAGACATGAACTCTCTCCCCATCTCCCACCACAGCACCATAAGAGCCTGCAGCACACAGCTCAGCTAGATTTTCTCGATTCTTCTCGAGTCCCTGGTACTCAACTGTGGTGAACCAACCAGCAGCATGAGCCTCTCCCGGGGAGCTGGTTAGAAATGCAAACTCTCAGGCCCAGCCCAGAGGCCAGAATCTGCATGTTAGCAAGTCCCCAGAGGAGGTTACATCACAATGAGTGATTTTATAACTCCCAAGGTTAAACATCCTCCTACCCACATGGCCATACACACTTCACCTTCTCATTTACACTCAGGGCTGCTCTCCTCTTCCACCGGCTAGGATGGCATTGTCTACTCCCACCAACCTCACGGAGTTGTTGCAAAGTAACTGAACTTTGTACAGTGTTCAATTTTGAAATAAGGATTAGGGGGATACACAGCAACATCTTAACAGAGATTTTTTTTCTGGGTGGTAAGTGATTTCTCATTTCTTATTTGATCTAAAATGTAGTTTTTAAATTTTATGCTCTGAACACTTTTTTTCTGTCACCACAATAAAAAGGATAGTTTGTTTTAAAAGCGAGTAAGTGTGAACATCAACTAACAGAGCATGAGAAATGGCAAATTCCTTGTGGATGACCTGTTGCATCCCAGCACCTGTGCAAACAGCTGGGCCCGGGAGCCATCTGCCCAGTTTCTCCAGCTGGTAAGTGGTGACCTGATCCCAGCTCTGGGGACTCTAGGTCCCTGGCACACTGCTGTTCCCTGTGCTCTGGAACCCTTGAGCAGAGGCTCATCCAGGTACTCTGCTTCCATCGACCCCAATGCTACAGTCAAGCCAGCCCCTCCATCCCTCAGAGACACACACTTGGCCCAAACCACATGCTGGCTGCTGCCAGTGGTAAGCTTTCCTTACCACAGGAGAGCTACTCAGATGTTTTCACGAGTGCATGCCGAGAGTGGAGCCCAAGTGCTCACCCCACTTAGGCGTAAGAGCTACTCTGAGAAGGAAAGGAACCCCGTTCCCCAGCCTGTGTCGGGAAGAGTGAGCTGGCCGGGGATGGGATGTGAGCAAAGCTGGCTGAGAAAGGCTGAGCAGATTGCAAACCTCGAAAACAAATGCTGGTCTGAAGCCATGGGTCTCACAAGCATAGCTGCACATTAAATCAGCTGGGAGCTTAAAATCCTAGCAGCCAGGGCAGCCCCCAAGCCAACCAAACCAGGATCTCTGGGCTGCAGCCCTGGCTTCCGTGTTTTTTCTCACCACCCAGGTGACCCCAGTGTTAGGCTGAGAACCAGAGCCAGCCATGTTTTTCAGTCAAGGAACAGATAGTGGAGATTTCAGTACTGTGAGCCACATAGGCTCTATCACAACCACTCTGCAGTTGAAGAGTAAAAGTGGTAGCAGAGGACCCTGAGTGAGCAGGTGTGGCTGCGACCCAATAAAACTTTATTTACAAAACCGCTTTGGCCTGGGTGCCCAGGTGGCTCAGTCAATTAAGTGTCTGACTCTTGATTTCATCTCAGGTCATGATTTCACTGTTGTGAGATGGAGCCCCACTCCATGTAGGGCTCCATGATGGCCGTGGAGCTGCTTAATGGTCCCTCTTTCCCTCTCCTGCGCCTCTCCCCCTCCCCACTTTCTCTCTCCGGTCTCTTAAAAAAGAAAAGAAAGAAAGAAAAGCATCCTTGGCCAGATTTAGCCCTAAGGCCCAGCCTATCCATGCTTGCAGCAGAGGTTTTCAGACTGAGCAAGGATCATCAGCATCCCCCAGAGAGCTGAGCCCACTCCCATCGTGTCTGACTTAGTGGGCCTGGGGTAGGCCCACAATTCGCATTTCTAACCAGCTCCCTGAGGTTGCTGCTGCTGGTCAGAGAAGCACTGGTCAACAGCCCCTGTAAATCGTATTTATGCCATTCCATGATGGCGGAATGCCAACCATTCCCATAGTGCTTGCCTCAGGGGCCCACTTAGGAGGTGCAGGGGAGAGAGGGCTGCCCTACACAATCCATTCCAGCTACCCCTCCGTCCAGCCGCCTGCCTCCACCAGTGCTGCTCCAGGCCAGCGAGGGGCTTGGGAAGAGAAGAGAGCCTTGGCAGCTGCCCTCGGCCGATGCCCATGGTCTGTCCTGCACCAGCCCCAGGAAGAACTCATTCCATGTCAGATGAGTTGGCTCTACCCTTTGACTCAAAACAGCCTGTTTCAGTCCTATCTGCTGGAAGGTCCAGAGGGCAGCCCTCCCTAGGCAGCAGCCCCCTCTCCTGAACTGCCTGCCAGCCGGACACCTTGAGACACCCGTCTCCCCATCCTTCACTCTCCAATACCTCCCAACGTTTTCAGAAAGCAGCTTCGTCGTCACAGGCAGGAGTGAGAGGAAACACACCGTGACGAGCTCACACAACATCGGCAACAGCCATAATTCAGCAGGAACGATACCCAGGGCTAGTGAACCAACAGGCTTTTCAAAGACTTTTTTTAAAGTTATTTAAAGGTAGTATTTCTTTAAAGCAGCAAAATTGAAAGAAAAGGCAGAGATCTTCCAAACATGCCCTGCACCCACACATATACAATCTCCTTCACAAGGGGTCTGCACACGGTTCACCCACAGTATTATACAGTCTCTGGTTTTGGACAAAGGTAAAATGACACAGCCGTCATTACAGCATTGTATGGAGTAGTTACACGGCCCTAAAAATCCTCTGTGGTCCTGCTATTCATCCTCCTTCCCCCATCCCACCCTAGGCAACCATGGATCCTTTCACCGTCTCGGTAGTTTTGCCTTTTCCAGAATGTCATATAGTTGGAATCACACAGCATGTAGGCTTTCAGATTGATTTCTTTCACTGAATACGCATCTGAGCTTCCTCCGTGTCTTTTCATGGCTTGATAGCTCATTTCTTTTTATTGCTGAGTAATATTCCACCGTCTGAATTACCTGTTCACCTACTGAAGGACATCCTGGTTGCTTCTAAATTTTTACAATGATGAATAAAGATGCTCTAAGCATCCATGGGCAAGTTTTTGGGCAGACATAAGTTTTTTGCTTCTTTGGGTAAAGAACAACAAGCACAATTGATCCTATGGTAAAAATATTTCTAGTTTCGTCAGAAACTGCCAAACTCTGTGGTGGCAGCATTTTGAATTCCCACCAGCAGTGAGTGAGAGTTCCTGTGTCTCTAGAGGAGTCCTTGGAAGAAGGGTGTTCTCAGGGAGTCCTCCTGTCAGGAACCACATGCCTGCTGCTCTGAGGGCATAGGTTTTCTGGCACATTCTCATCTGCCTGCAGGTCAGCCACCCCCAGCTCCTGTGGGTCCATTGAGAACAGACCCTGGCACAGATAAGCCCTAGAGAAGTTACTGATAGGATCCCAGTGGTCTCCTATATTGTTACTATGTAGGGGCTGGCTTTCCAAATAGGGAAACTGAGGCTGACACACATCCAGAGTAGGTGGAAGTTCCGGGTTTCACCCATGTCTCCTGTGTGACTCTAGGCCTACTGATGCCCATCATTCTTTGGACTCCCTGTAGCTGCTCAGTAAGCACTGGTACAGCAGATGGCCAAGGAATAGATGAAGCATGGTGGGCTTGACCCCAAAACCCACTTTCTGCCAGTGAACATTGCTTCCAGCCAGCCCAACAGGATAGCTTCAGATCCTTGGGAGAGTGGACTCCCTGATAGCCTCCCTGCCTTGTGGTCTACTTCTTCCTTGTGTGTGGGAGCCAGTCCAGGCCCTGGACAGGATGGTCCTCAACAGTCAGCTCTGTGGCACCAGTGCATCAGCACGAGGCAGGTGTTGCATCACACCAAGCCCTGCATTCCCAAAGAGGTTCTGCAACAAGACAAAGGTGTCAGAACAATCCCAAATGCCACAAGTCTCCAACGGTGTCAGCTAATAGGAGCACTTGTCCCCTCGAATGACTTCAGCTGATCCATGATGACTCCAGGCAGCTGGTCCATCAAGGGCCACCAGAGTGTCACCTCTTCTCCCTGCAGAAGCATCTTCCCTTCTGACAGCTGGGCCTTCACTGTCTCAGGTCTGGTGCAGACCCCTGTGTGCCTTGTGTGACCCAGTACAGACTCCCTTTTCCACTCTCATTAAGTTCACGGTTTGCAAGGACCTCATCCTGAAAGGGTCACCTGGAAGACAGTGCAGTTCTTCATTTCATGGAGCCCCTCTCCAAGATCCCTGATGCCCCCACAGCCCAGCAACAGCTTTCTGAGCTTGAGAAGAGCTGAGCCAGCTAGGGTGGAGGGCAGAGAGGGAGGGGGGTGAGCGGGCCGGGCCACAGAGAGAACAGAAGGGAGAAAGTGCAACAGCCCCAGACTTGTTGCCCCCTGTGGCCCAGTTGTGGGATGTCCCACATGTCTGAGAGGGGGGTGGGGTGACCTCAGGAGTGTCTACACAGTTAGGATATAGCACACAGGAAGTAATGCCCCTGAGCAGCTATTTTGGACAAAACGCTGTGTTTTCTTACCTAGAAGTATCAAAAGCAGGTGTCCTGTAGACCTCCTCCTAGCAGTGGTTCCTGACCTTGGCTACACGGTGGGATCACCTGGCGAGCCCTGCATACCCCCTCCCCCGCCCGCCAGGGAGCCTGCTGTGGTTGGTCTGGATGTAGCCGGATTTGAAAGCCACTGGCACACAGCCCTCCCCCTGTGCCAGTGGGAATGCTCTTCCGTGTGTAAGGGGTGGGGCAGGCCCACTAGTGAGGGCTTTGTGGGGAAATGAGGGGGGGCCGAAGTACAGAAGGGAGAGGATTTGGGGGAATGAAGATGTGTGCTGGAATGTGGGTCAGAAACAGGGACTGGAAAGGCTGAGGTGTACTACATGATACCCACTCATGTGGAAAATAATAGCATATCTTAGGCTGTATAGACGAGTCCTCTGCATCCAAGATCCCACGGGTGGAAATGACCAAACAAGCACTTCCCAGACAGACCTACCCATGGACTACAACAAGAACCTCAAGATAAACTGCAACATCAATCACCAACGGCACTAGGAAGCCACACAGTGCAGGTAGATGTCAGCAGGACACTGACACTTGAAGGAAGAGAGGTGCACGGCAGCCTTCCATGCCGTCGGCTGCCATCGGACCAGGCTCCTCCACCCGTACCAGGAGCGACCGCAACTACAGCAAGGGCACCAAAGGCCGGGGGACGGTATCAGTGCACCCACAATCCCAGAAGTTTCAGAAAAGAGAGGGCCAGAAGGCAGAGCCTGGTTCCATGCATAGCACCTGTACCCCTGAGCCTGAACCTCGGCTCCCATCTCTGCTTCTTGGGTCTTCCTGTCCATAAACCGCCATCTTTGTTCTCCTTCGAAGGCACACACATGCTCACATATGTGCACACACACTCATACTATACAAAACATGCACAGATGCAAACATGCTACATGCATTCACACACACCATACACGTCAGACTCCGCACACACCACACACAAGCACAGATACAGATAGACATACTCTCCGAGGACCCTGTGTCTATCGCGGACTCTACTAATGGTGTAGAACAAAGGAGAGAACTTACATTTCAGAGCCAGGGGACTTAGTTCTTCACGCAGGGAAGCACTCAGGGCTTCACCCAGCTCTGCCTCCTGCCTCACTCAGTTGGCACCACCCTCTCTAACCCCCTTGGAAGGTCCCCTTCCAAGGTCACAGCCATTCCTTGTACAGTGTGGTTTATTACCTCTCCATCTTCCCTTTCCAAGCCACATGTTGGAGCTTTCACTTTCACCTCAAAGCCCTCGCAGCCCTCCTCCCCCGGAAAAGGAACCGCATCCACCCAGCACTGGGAAGGGGCACATAGAGCACCTCTGCAAGCCTTTCTCAGTGTACTCAGGGGCCCATACTGGGTACACTGCAGAGGGAGCCCCCAGAGAGGCCACATGGAGAAAGAGGCAGTACTGGCCAGCCCCGCTGCTCCCTCCAGCCCCATCCCACTAGGTCACAGAGTGGCTTGGGGCCAGACTCACCTCCCAGAGTCCACCCAGGGCCTGAGAAGGAAGAGAAGAGGGTGATGGTCACTGTTTGATCACTACAGTCAGGATGGTGGGTTACACTGCACTACACATCTCAGCACCTGCAACTGGTTCAGGACTCTACGGCCCCGCATGGATGTCCCTGGGAGCATGGGCAACACTTCCTTTGACTTTATATTTCTAGGAAACAGTCAACAGCAGAAAGAAAGTGTGGAAGGGAGGGAGAGAGAGATGAAGGGACAGAGGTAAGCAGGCCGTCGGGCAAAAAGAGAAGAGAAAGTTCCCTGAACTGGAGAAACTTCCAGCCACTTGCATTTGGGAAGACCTTGTCTAAAAACCAGCCATGTCTTAAGCCTATCTCCCCTTCATTTACCCAAAGGGCTCGAGGGCCCAATGCAGGCCAAGTACCCCTCCTCATCATCCATTTTTTAACAGCTCTGTCCTGGGGAAATAAAGGTCAGCTGGAGGTCAGGGTCTTGCTCAGGTCCCATACACACCACCTCAGACTGATGATACTGTCCCTCTTGACCACAGAACAGGACATCATTGCCCAGATATCTATAGCAGAACTTCCTAGTCACCTGCAGCAGCATCCCCTGCTCTGCTGACCATCTCTGCTTCCTGGGTCTTCCCGTCTAAGGCCCACCATCTTTGTTCTCATTCACAGGCACACAGAGCCAGGGAGAGGCTGCAGCCTGAGAAACGGGTCATTGCTCCACTGCGGCATGGCCTTTTACCCTGTGTCCCCTTCACAAATGATGTAAGCCAAATCCTGCAGAACTGGCACATGAAGGTTCTTGTATAAAGGTCCCAGGTCCTGAGAACCCCAAAGCAAAAACACCGTGGTGCCTGTTCTCGTCTATAATGTATATTTGATTAAAACTCACTCACCCAAGATGCACCCAAAGATTTGTGCACAGAGATGTTCATCACAGAACTATTTATCTGTACGAAAACTTACAAACAACGGGCTGTAGAAATGAGTTACATGCAAGAAATTACTTTAGAGTATAAAAATGATGCTTTCCATGAAGCATCATTGAAGCTACATGTTTATAGTATGTGCATTCTTCTGGGTGTATTATACTTCAATAAAAATTAAACTTTTAAAGAATACTTCATGACATGGAAAAATAGTATAATGATAAGAAACAATTGCATATACAATGTGAGGCAAATTTTAAATATCTATGAAATGCTTACATATATATGTGTATACATATGTATATATACGTGTGTGTGTGTGTGTGTGTGTGTGTTTATTACTGAAAGGAAACCATGGAAATATTATGAGAGAACTGTGGGTAGTGAGACTATACACAAGTTTTCTTATATTACTATACTCTTAGTATAACAATTCAGATTTTCCACATAAAATATTATCACTCGGATAGATAACAAAGGGAAAGAGAGGGAGAGAGAGAGATCAGATTGATAAGTGGACGATATACACAGGATGGAATTCTATTCAACCTTAAAAAGAATGGAATTCTGCCATTTGTGACAGCGCAGGTGGATCCTGCGTTCGCTGGGTGGCTCAGTCAGTTCAGCATCTGCTTTGGGCTCAGGTCATGATCCCAGTCTCCTGGGATCCAGTCCCACGTCAGGCTCTTCGCTCAGTGGGGAGTCTGTCTGCCGCCCTGCCCCTGCTTGCGCTCACTCTCTCTCTCTGACAAATAAAATCTTAAGAAAAAAAAACAAAAGTGTGGGTGGACCTTGAGGGTTCTACACCAAATGAAATGAGTCGGAGAAAGACAAACACTATGCGATTTCACTTGTATGTGGAGTTTAAAAAAAAAAAACAAAAAAACCCTCATACAAAAAGAGATCAGACATGTGGTTTCCAGAGGTGGGGGCAGTGGGGAAACAGATGAAGGGGGTCAGAGGTACAAATTTCCAGAAGAAGATATGTAAGTATTGTGGATGTAACGTACAACACGAGGACTATAGTTAACGCTGCTGTTGGTATATTTGAAAGTGACTAAGGTTGCAAATTCTAAAAGTACTCGTCACAAGTTCTTTTTTTTCTTTCCTTTTCTTTCTTTTTCATGTTTTTATTTTTTTGCATCTGTATGAGATGATAGGTGTTAACTGCACTTATTGTGGTCATCATTTCACAACACATGTGCACCTTACATTTGCACAGTGCTGCATGTCAACTACACCTCAGTAACACTGAAAGAAACACAAACAAACAAAATTCTGTGGTTTGGTTTTCTCTGAAGTTCTTCAACAGTTCTCCAGAGTCAAGGAGAAGGAGAAAGGCGCTCAGAAGGGCTGAGCCTCCTGTTCTCAGACCTCCACTTGCCTTTGGCCAGCCTGTGTTTGCTCACAGTCTGCTCGCTTCTCTCTCCATGACCTGGGTGGCGTAGCCCTGCCCTGCACACCCGCCTGGGGTGTTTTAAGGACAGGTTTCCTCCGCCAGGCTCCAGCTCAGAGACCCTGCCGGTAGCTGGCTGGAACTGCATGGTGCTGGGGTGGGCTGTGTGCTTCCATAGGGGGCCAGAAGCTGGCTCTCCAGCAGCAAATCCATCCATGAGGCCCAGCAGCCAGCCCAGTCTCCACGCAGGAAGTTTCAGATTCAATCAAGATGCATTTGACCCCTGCCAGGATCAGTTCTCGAAGAAGAAAATGCATTCAGAACACTTGGACCCAAGTCCTACAAAACAGGCCCTGATAGCAATTTTCTCTAGAAACTCTGACGATGAATCCCCAGGGAGCTCAGCCGTTGGCACGTTGCTCGGTAAACAGGGCTCGAGGCCTGGAGGAAATCACACGGGAAAAGTAAGTAATTGAGAACAGAGGATCTCCTGAGCGAACACAACTGAAATATGTCATGTAAGAAATGACAAGGTGAAGAGCAAGGGAGAACACTGGAGAGAAAAGGGGAAGGACTAAAAAAAAAAATTCAAAAAAAAATTCTGAACAGTAAAAAAAAAACCATCATGCAGATAAATTTTAAAAATCTGTTTTTAAGCAAAAATGAACTTTTGGGACTTCATCAAGATCAAAAGTTTCTGCACAGCAAAGTAAACAGTCAACAAAACAAAAAGGCAACCCACGGAATGGGAGAAGATATTTGCAAAGGACAGTACAGACAAAAGGTTGATATCCAGGATCTATAAAGAACTTCTCAAACTCAACACACACAAAACAGATAATCATATCGAAAAATGGGCAGAAGATATGAACAGACACTTCTCCAATGAAGACATACAAATGGCTATCAGACACATGAAAAAATGTTCATCATCACTAGCCATCAGGGAGATTCAAATGAAAACAACATTGAGATACCACCTGACACCACTTAGAATGGCCAAAATTAGCAAGACAGGAAACAACGTGTGTTGGAGAGGATGTGGAGAAAGGGGAACCCTCTTACACTGTTGGTGGGAATGCAAGTTAGTGCAGCCACTTTGGAGAACAGTGTGGAGACTCCTGAAGAAATTAAGAATAGAGCTTCCCTATGACCCTGCAATTGCACTGCTGGGTGTTTACCCCAAAGATACAGATGTAGTGAAAAGAAGGGCCATCTGTACCCCAATGTTTATTGCAGCAATGGCTACGGTCGCCAAACTGTGGAAAGAACCAAGATGCCCTTCAATGGCATTATCCAATGAATGGATAAGGAAGATGTGGTCCATATACACAATGGAGTATTATGCCTCCATCAGAAAGGATGAATACCCAACTTTTGTAGCAACATGGACAGGACTGGAAGAAATTATGCTGAGCGAAATAAGTCAAGCAGAGAGAGTCAAGTATCATATGGTCTCACTTATTTGTGGAGCATAACAAATAACATGGAGGACATGGGGAGATGGAGAGGAGAGGGAGTTGAGGGAAACTGGAAGGGGAGATGAACCATGAGAGACTATGGACTCTGAAAAACAACCAGAGGGTTTTGAAGGGGCGGGGGGGGGGGGGCGGGGGGAGGTTGAGGAACCAGGTGGTGGGTCATAGGGAGGGCACGTACTGCATGGAGCACTGGGTGTGATGCCAAAACAATGAACACTGTTATGCTGTAAATAAACAAATAAATGAATAAAAAAAAAAACAGGTAGAAACTCTTAATATTTCTAATTATATAACAGTTAGAAAGCACAAATATAAACCACTTTTTTAAAAAACAAATATTAAAAATGTGTGCTCAAAAGTTTAAAAAAAAAACTGTTTTTAAAATGAGTTAGTAGAAAAGTATGGTTGGGCTGCACTGAGATAAGAGGCTGAAAAAGGAGTTAAGCAACAGCACCAGAGCTTGCAGACACAGGGACACAGACTCTCACCCATGGCTTGTGAATTCCTACAGCTTTGGGGGGAAGAAATCTGCAGTTGCTGTTAAGTTTCAAAATACACACACTCCGTGACCCAACAATCTCACAGTTGGAATTTATCCCACAGGAAAACACCAACAGACTTCGCAGAGCTGTAGGCTCAGCATTGTCCTTGGCTCGCTGGTGTGCTTGCTTGGAGTGTTATTTGAGGTAGCTAGACTCTGGAAACAACCTGAAAGTCCAGCGGGAGGCAGAAGTGAAACTCGTTAAAAAGAGAAGTGGTTGAATCAGTGGTGGCATATTCATTCTCTGGAATATTAAGTAGCAACCAAAGAGAAAGGCTCAGATCTCTGCCAACGGCCTCTGTGGATCCACTCACATTCAGTTTTGTCTTTGTTTTTTTTTTTGGCAGCACTTTATTTTGTCCTTAATTTCCATTTCCTAAATCTGTGTTTTAATATAAATATTTCTGAAAAGGCACAGCCTTGAATATAATTTAAAAATGGCATAACAAAATGGTCTGAGGAAAAAACAACAACAACATGGTTTTGTTTTTGATGTTTTTGCATAGGGGCCATCCCTGGAACCGATTTGACATGCAGGGATCCTTGGGGTCCTGGTAGCGTCCGTCCTCAACCTGGGGTCAGTCTTACTTGCGTAAGTACTGACTGCGGTTCCGACTGTCATGTAGGCAATTGTGTTAGATGTTCTTCAAGAGGGCATGTCAAATCTCCTAGTAAATGAGTTTTAGCACTGCATGTGAAATCAGTTTCCCAAATCACAAGATATTGTTCCCAAATCATAATCATAATTCAGTTTTTCCTGGTACAGTGTAAAAAAAAGTCAAAATAGGGAAAAGTAAAACAAAGTACGTCATCTGGTGGAGAAATCTACCAAACATTTGGGCCCCCCAGCAACCCTTTCAGTTCTGTGATACCTATGCTAGGCTTAGCCTTTCTTTTTTCAGTTTTTATCACTTTTACCCATTTCTCTCACCCATCTCTCACCTCCAGCAAGCACCAATCTCTTCTCTCCATCTATGAGCTTGGTTTTCCTTTTAGATTTTATATATAAGTGAAATCAGACAGTATTTGTTTTCTCTGCCTTATTCATTTAGCATTATGGTCCATCCATGTTGTTGTCAATGGCAAGATTTAACTTCTTCTTCATGGCTGAGTATATTCCATCACAGATCTAGACCACATCTTCCTTATCCATTCATCCATCAATTCACATGGGTTGCTTCCATGTCTTGGCTATTATGAATAATGCCACAGTGAGCGCGGAAGGGTGGATTTTTTGAGTTAGTGTTTTCATTTTCTTCATATAAATAGCCAGAAGTGGAATTACAGAGTCAAATTGTAGTTCTATTTTTAATTTTTTGAGGAACCTCAATAGTGGTGCCCCAATTTACAGTCCCAGGGTTATCTTTTCTTCACATCGTCACCAACACTTGTTATATCTTGTCTTTTTTATAATAGTCATTCTGACAGGTCTTTTCATGTACCTGTTGGTCAATTTATGTTAAATGAGAAGAATAGTTTCTTGATTCCATAGTGAGGTCCCCTTTAAGTAAAATTAAAAAAAAATCTCGTGCATATGTATATGTTTGTAAGAGCATGGAAAGAGATGTGCGAAGATGCATAGCAAGCTACCAACACAGGTTACCTTGGGGTGAGGAGTGTGTGTGTGCATGTGTGTGTGTGTGTGTGTGTGAGATGAGACTAATTTAAAATCCTCAAGTTACAATGTCACCTTGAAGAGTCTAACTACACCTCAATCACAAAAGTAGAATGCAATCATCAAAATTTTAAAAATTTTAGCTTATGAAGACAGAACTTAGATAACGAAAAGACAAGCCATAGACTAGGGAAAACTATGTATGATGCATACATGATAAATGATTTATATCCAGGATATATAAAGAAATGCAGGTCAATCATAAAAAGACAATCCAATTTTACAATGAGCAAAAAACATGAACAAATGTTTCACAAAATAAGATGCATGGAATAAGTATATGAAAAGATGCTCAACATCACTAGTTATCAGAAAAACGCAAGTTCTAACCACAGTGAGATGCTGTTCTGCACCCACCAGAATGGCTAAAATTAAGAGACTGACAGTGTCAAGTGCTGACAAGGATGTGGAGCACCAAGAACCCAGGCACCCCACTTGGGAGTGAACAATGGCACAGCCACTTTGGAAAACGGCCTGGCAGTTTTTTATGAAGGTAAACATAGTTACCCAATGATTCAACAGTGCCTGCCGAGGGAAATGAAAACGTAAGTCCGCACAATGAACACATTATACAAGAACATCTATAGCAGCATTTTTCATGACAGCAAAACCTGGGAGAATGTCTTGGTACATCAACAAGTAAATGAACAAACAAAATGTAGGCTGTTCATAGAATGGAATATTCCCTCCCAAAAAAGAATTCATAAGCCATACACACATCTGCCTTCAACCTCAAGAATATTATGACACACAAGAAGTGGGCTCGGAGTGTCACCTCTGTGATTCAGCTGACGTGAAGTTGATGGGCACGGCAGGCCTGTGGTGAGGAACCAGAATGCTGGGGGCCTCGGGAGTGGGCACACACCATAAAGGGTGGAATGCTGTCTCCACTGGCTGCTGATTTCCCAAGTGCTTGGATTTATCAAAGATCATGAAACTGTCCACTGATGGCCTTACATTCAAGTCACCGCACAGGTATTTTGCCTCAATCAAATCAAACATCATCATTTGGATTATGGATCCATCATTGGATCCGTCCAATCTGGATGGAGCCAAGGCAAAGCCAAGAGCAAGGCTGCAGCCAGAGCAGGCCAAGGTGCACATCCCCCCACCCCCGCCCCCGCACCCCCACACTGACCTGTTTCTGCAGGGCTCCATCACTTGGGTTCTCAGCATTGTGTATTCCAGGTCTGGATTTTCAGCACATTCCTCAATATTTCTTTTCTCATTTCTCCACAGCCTCCCACCCCAGGAAGTTGCCCAGTGCTCCCTGTGCCGCTTCCAGTCGGCAAAGGCGAATGGGAGAAGAATTAGGCACAAACAAGTCAGCGGCAAGAGAAAAGGAGCAGGGGACAACAGTAGAAAAGACTGCTGCCCCGAGCAACTCCTCAGCCTCACTTATTAGATAGAAACAATAACCAACAGAAGAGCTGATGAAGGTCAAATATTAGTCACAGGTCTTGTGGACAGACAAGAAGGAGGGTAAAGTTTATAGTAAAACAAGCACATTCAAAGGACACATCTAACTAACAACAGACGCTTCTGGGAGGAGAAAGGAGAGACAACGGAAAAGGGAAGCAGGCGGAGTTCTGCCCTGAGCGAGCCGGGCATCCCCAGCTGCTCAGCTTCAAGGTTGTATATCGTCCTTTCCCCCAAAGACCTGTTGCCAGTATGTGTTTTTCTTAAGGCTATATCTAATGTGCTTGGTAACTAATAAAATCTTCCAGGGGTTATAGTTTAAGTAATACATTGTTCTGAGGTGCAATTGCACCCATGTGCTGGAGCCTCTTCTGTTTCATGTTGTCTCACCCCCAACACACCTCTGACACCTTTGTCTGTCATAAATTTCCCCAGAGCAGGTGTCGAAAGGCCACAACAGCCAGCAGTTTCCAGGGAGCATGACCAGGATGTGAGGCCAGGAGGAGAGGCCAGGAGGGAGGCAGGCTAGTGGGCACCACAGGGCACTGGGTTCCAGGCACTGGGGCCCTGAGACTGGGAAAGTGCACCTCTGAAGGGTGTTGCCCCCCAGCCCTTCCAACCTTGTAGGCAGAGACACAAAGAGCTGTGAGTGCCTGGCAGGATGTGGCCCTTGGAGGGGCTGCATGCTGAGGCGTCCACCATCCCCGTGACAGCCGGCTTCCTGTCCTACCCCAGAGGCCAGACCTGCACAGACTTCAGCCCACCAAACCAGTAGAAGCCAGCTGTGACCGCCAAGATGCCCCCCGGCCCACATCTGGCCTCCTCAGCGGCAAGATTCCCACCCACACTTTCAAATGGAGGAAAAGGGATCCTGAACCAGGGGTGGACATATGCTGCACCCAGCTTCTGAGTGATGGTCGGGACCTGAACTCAAGTCCTGGACACCATGTCCGTGCTCTCGAAGGCCACCACCAAGGTCATATGTCTAAGCTCAGACCCCTCACTTTTCTGGTGCAGCAAAACTGACTAAAACTTCAAGGTGCCCTCCTGTATGGAACACGCTGGATCACTAGCTGGTGCAAACACATCCTGAATGGCCTTGTTAATCACTATCTGGGGAATGTAGAGATCTTGCCCTCCCTCTATGTGCCCATCAAGCAGAATGTACAGAAGAATTTTTTTTTCCGGCATTCAAGGATACGGGCTCCGAAGGACAGCCAACCCGGAGTGTCTCCCTTGTAACAAAGACTGTTCAGGCAGCAGGCTTCGATCTCCTTGGAGACCTGGCCCTGAAGAAGGGAGTGGCTGCAGACAGCCACTAGGCTCAGTTGCTGGACTATACAAGCTTGCTGCATGTAGGTCCCAGCAGCAGACGCCCTGTCCAGTTGGCCACTCCTGGGCTCTCTGCAAGTTACCTCACCACCTATGTCTTCATTACTGTCTCCCAGTCTTTTCTCTGGCCTCCCGGAAGCATCACCCACTCTAGCCTTAGAGTCTGCTGGGGTGCACACCCCCACCCAGAGAAGAACAACCCTCTATTATCACCTCTGATGGAGAGGAACTGCCCTCCAGCTGGAGCCCATAATATGATTCAGTGCACTTCGGCGTCTGCGCAGAGCTTCTGCCTTCATTACCTTGGCCCCAAACATCAGAGCAAATTAGCCATGGGGGAAAGCTGCGGGCTGCAGAAGGTAATAAAACATATTGACACAGGCAAGAGTTAATTAAAGCTTTCACAAGAGTTCACTCAAGAAGGGCCCTTGAGTTCAAGCCGAACCCCAAAAGCATGGGGAAATTGATGAAATTCACACCAATCCCCAGCCTGGCCATCTAGGTGAGTACTAATAAGCCATTGACAATTAACACAAGTTTACTCCTTCTTAAATAACTTAATTTGCAAAAGCATAGTGTGAAAGACAGCATCCCTAGTCTGCAGACAGAGGCAAAGGCAGTCTTAGAGATACACACTTGTTTTTTTTTTTAGAGAACGCTTTAGCTTTGGGCAGAGAGGAAATAAATAAAGCAAAGTAAGGTCATCGGGAGCACCCGTTCATTCAGGTTGAATGATGATGCCTCTCCTTGGGGGCATGGCCAGGACCCCATCCCCAGACAGTCAGTGGAGCCAGCGGACACCAGGTAGAGAGGAGAAGCCAGGAAGCCACTGGGAGGATGTGAGCCAGCACCTGCAGACATGCAACCCACAAGGGAACCACACACAGGACAGGAGCAAGTTGCCACAGGGAAAGCACCTGCCCCACCCCCCAGCCACCGGCTTTACTTGGGGCCACCAGGAGAGGGGTGGGAAAGACTGGGGAGCCCTCAAAGCAGAAGCATGTTTCCAGACCCATTCCAAAAAGACATCAAGACTCTGTCTACCTGGTTATTTTAGGGATTAACTGTACCTCTAAGTTGCTGTGTAAGCTTAGACCAGCAATTCTCAAAGTGGGGGCCTAGATGAGCTGTGTCAGACATACTTGGGAGTTGGTTAGAAGTGCACATGCTCCCTTTCCGATCCGCCATCTGTGGTGGAACCGCCGCCAGGATGCAGATTTTCGTGAAAACCCTTACGGGGAAGACCATCACTCTCGAGGTTGAACCCTCGGATACGATACAAAATGTAAAGGCCAAGATTCAGGACAAAGAAGGAATTCCTCCTGATCAGCAGAGACTGATCTTTGCTGGCAAGCAGCTGGAAGATGGACGTACTTTGTCTGACTACAATATTCAAAAGGAGTCCACTCTTCATCTTGTGTTGAGACTTCGTGGTGGTGCTAAGAAAAGGAAGAAGAAGACTTATACCCCTCCCAAGAAGAATAAGCATAAGAGAAAGAAGGTTAAACTGGCCGTCCTGAAATACTATAAGGTGGACGAGAATGGCAAAATCAGTCGCCTTCGTCGGGAGTGCCCTTCAGATGAGTGTGGTGCTGGAGTTTTTATGGCTAGCCACTTCGACAGACATTTCTGTGGCAAATGTTGTCTGACCTATTGCTTCAACAAACCAGAAGACAAGTGATTATATATGAGTTAATAATAAAAGACATGAACTAACAAAAAAAAAAAAAAAAAGAAGTGCACATGCTCGAACCCTGCCAGCCACCTTCTGAATGGGAAGCCCTGAAGGAGTGCCTAGCCACTAGGCTCCAACAACTCCAGGGAGTGCTGGCTCTCTGTTCTTCTCAGTGCCTTTCTTTTGAACAGTCACACTGGGGAGGGCCTGCCATTGGGCCCCTGGCATAGAAAGGAACTTGGTGACAGCTAGAGTAGATGTAATAGGGAATCGTATCAGGTAGTGAGTTTTCCGTCTCCAAGAGAGTTTAAACAGAGACCAGTCATTGGGCAGAGAGGAGTCCCCAGGATTCAACATCCGCTGAAGCATGGCTTACTTTGTGCTGCACAGACACAGTAAGACAAACCAATGGATGAACAGATGGATCCTAAAGCAAATGTTAAAAAAAAAAAAAAGTTACTTGTGGAATGAATGAGGGGGTGGGCATATGAGTGTCCACTGAACAACCTGTTCATTTATGAAAAATTTTACAATAAAGTGTGGGAAGAAATCAAGTGAAGAATTTAATGGAATAACCATCCTTTGATCCTGGGCTGTGGTTCTTTAACACTGAGTCCTGTAAATGCAGTCAGCCACAGGGTTGGATCCCAGAGGTGTTGGTGGAGGGGGGGTGGGGGTGGGGTAAAACACCTCAGCAGATTACTCTGCAAGAATAAAGACCACTAAAGATGGGACAAAGGTGAGGGAAGTGGTAAAAACCAACCCCTAAATTCTCCCACACCAAGGGGCTTGTTCAGGAAGGACGAAATTAGAACCCGGGAATTGCAATCTGGAGATTTTTTACAAGAACCACAGAAAGTAATGGTAGAAGGAAAGCCACTGATATGTTATCTGTGGTTCCACATCAGCATCAAGCCAAATGAATGACACCCGAGAGCTACAGACGCTGGAGAGAAGATACACCCAGGGCACATAATTAATGCAGTAGTACGTGAATCACCAGATGCAGAGGGTGACTGTGGCAGAGACACCATCTCCATCCATCCATTTAAGTCAGCAATTATTCCATGAAAAATGCAGAGAGTAAAAGGGAGGCCAATCAGGGCCATGGGGCAGGTGTGTCTAGTGGGTGGTCAGCCTGAGAACTGTGCCGCTGTGTGAGGGTCTACCTGGATCCCCAGGAGCTTTGCTCATTCCCTTGGGGCTCCTGAGTAGCTCACTTGGTTAAGCGTCTGACTCTGGTTCGGGTCATGATCTCAGGATCCTGGGATCGAGGCCTGTATCAGGCTCCCCGCTTGGTGGGGAGCCTGCTTCTCCCTCTCTCTCTGCTGCTCCCCGTGCTTGTTCTCTCTCTCTCATAAAGAAATTTTTAAAATATTTAAATAAAATAAAATAAATTCTCACTCCCAGCTCCACGCCCAGATCCACTGAATGGGGGTTCACTGAAAAGAAAATAGGCCGCCTTTTTCCCAAGTTCGCAGGCCTACTCTGATGAGCGGCCACCGTAAGAACCAAGAATCACCCCAAAAGTTACCTGTGCCAGAAGCACGTGCTCTTGGGGTCCCACCCACATCCCAGTGCCTCAGTGCAGACAGAAGGTGGCTGCAGGCACCAAATCTGCCCCAGGTACTCGCTGACAAGTACTGCGACAGCCCTCGCCATCTGAGACCCCCAGATACCCAACAAGAACCTGCTCATTAGCCGCCCCACCCCCACCGGATGCTGTGTTCCTGCTTCACTCTTCTAGCCATGTCTTCTGGTGTGGAAATAAGACTACCCAAATGGGCAAAAGCAACATTTTCAGAGCTGGTGATGACAAGGGAGGTGAGCCACCATCTCCCGCACGTGACAGAGACAGAAACATAAGCCAGGGAGCAGAAGAGCTTTATGACAGGAAAAAGGAAGGTTTCAGGTTGGTCTGGGGACATGGCAGAGCAGATGATCAGATGTAGGGCATCCATGGGGCTGGCTAGGGAAGCCTATCAGCTTTCTTTTCTGGTTAATGCTAAGTTGGAAACAGGGACAAAAATTAGGGAAATTGGCCGTTATTGACCAAGGCTGACGGTTGGGCTAATTGCTACAGAGGCTGTGGGCTGGTGTTGCAAGCTCTGGGTCAGGATTCCATTGTCACTAACGGTGTGGCCACTGTCCATCATGTGTACCTGTCTCTCACTACAATTGCCTCCCTGATACTCTGGGTACCCCCCAACCTTTGTCTCCGGGTCTGTTCCAGGGACTCAGCACAGGACCCTCTCTGAAGCAGAAGGATGAAGGCTGAGTGGCTTGTGAGACAGCTGAGCTGGGGGCCTGCCCCTGAGGCCTCACGAGCTCATGGCCTGCCACCTTGCAGGCTGCAAGGGTGCTCATCCAGTGTGGGGGGGGTGCTCAGCCCTAAGCTTGGCAGCAACAAACAGAGGTCTTACTCTTCCTGTCACATCCTGGAGCTAATAGGGCAATGGCCTCCAGAGATGCCCAGGCCCTAACCATGAGATCAGTTTGCGTATGTGATTAAGGATGGTGAGGTGGGAGCGGGGCGGGGAGGGGGGGGGTTGCCCTGGTTACCCCTGTGATCCGTCAGCATAATCACACAAATCCTTAAAGGGCAGAGAATCTGGCTTTGGTCAGAGAGACGTGAAGAGGGAAGACGGGTCAGAGAGATGGCTTTCCTCATCAGTCAGCAGCTCCCATGTCCCTGAGATGGCCCTGGGCTCTGGACTCCAAGGCATCCTGCCTTGTGCTTTTTCCTCTTCATCCTCTCTGGTTCCACCCTCTTCCAAGGATCTCCCAGCATCCTAACTCCAAACCCCCAGGGCCGAGGCTATCCCTTGCACCTGAGAGCCCAATTCAAGGAGCTACACCTTATGGGAGCATCTCAGCAGGGCAGGTGGGCGACAATTTAGGGTGAACACGCCGTCAATCTACACGGGGCCCTCGGCTCTCCCAGTGCCAAGTAATAGGTCACGCGGCTGTCACTGTTCTGCTGGGTGAGGCTTAAACAGCCTCGCCAATGACTATAGAACAAAGTTCACTCTCAACACCACCAGTCGTTCCCCTGGGCTCAGGCAACCCCAAGAGTGACCCAATGATCCAGGACCGCATGATGAAGCCTGGGCTGGCCTCACTGTCCCCAGCTGTAGCCACAGGGAAGCAGCATGACTGTCCTAAGAAGGAGCACCCCAACACCCACATGCCACGCCCTTGCTGGTGCTCTTCCTTCAGCTCTTGCCCCTCTCCTCTCCTTCCAAGAGAGCTCCTCCCTAATCATCAGAACCCAGCTTCAATATCCCCTCTATAGAGACAGCGCAGCCCATCTGTTATGGAAGAGTTCCCTGGGGAGCCAATGGGTGAGCAGCAGCCTGGCCGGGAGTGAGGGCAGCTCAGGAGCAGCAATGGGAGTGCAGAGATGTCATGCCATGGACCAAGGGGACGCAAGCTGCCCCTGGGAAAGGGTGCGGTCCTGTCCCCGGTCAGCTCTCTTCAGTCAAGGATGATCACCCCCAGGGCTGGGGAAGTGGGTACCACTGGGGGCCCTGTGCCACAGAGCAGCCCAGGCAGAGCAAGCAGCTCTACCCTCTGCTCCTGCTGGGCAGCGCTGGCTACCCTCAGGGCAAGCCCGGGCCTCGGACACCTTCAGGACAGGCTCGATGGCTCTGCAGACAGAGCTCTGGTCTCCAGGCATCCGGCTTCTCCTGAACCCCTTGGCTACAAGCCAGCATGCCTACTGCCCCCTGCCCTGTCCTGGCCATGCCCAGCATGATGAGAACAGGCAGTACTCTCACTGAGTAGGTCAAGTCAGGGAGACAGTCTTTCCAGTAGGTAAAGACACTGGATCTTTTCTGGATCGACTTGTGGCAGGTAACTCGCCCCCATCAGTGCATCCCCTCCCACATGACTTTCTGACGATGTGACAGTGACACCGTCTCGCTGAGACTAGGGTTTAGCCTACCCTCTGGATCTACATGGTCTGTGGTTGCCCTGGAAGGAACACTGTCCATTTCTGGGATCACAGCACCAGCATGTGGATAAAATTCTCCTCACACTTTCAACAGCCCTGGAGAAAATGTAAACTGCATTCTCTGTGAACAGACAAATACAAAGACAAAGATCTGTCTTGTGGCCTCACCACTCAGATAAGCACCATGGACTCGAAAAAGGAAAGTACAGGCAGAACATAAGGGTATCAGAAACCAACAAAAAGAAAAAACAACAACGAAAAGAACGTAAAGGGATCAGAAGCCCATCAGCTAATCCTCTCCAGGGACACCCGGTTTTTGTTTCTGCCATAAAAACGATCTCTCACTCACAAAAAAAAAAAAAAAAAAAAAAAACAACAAAAAAACGATCTCTCACTCGCACAACACATCGAGACTCCAGAGGCTACTGCTCGCTCTGTGAGACTTTGTGACTTTTTGGCTCACCGCCCTTCTGAATGGTGTAGCAGCACCAGCTGCTGTCTCTGTCTCAGTGAATCAGGCCACCCACCATTAGATACCTCCATTGCCAAACCAGCATCTTCAGGCCAGTCAGAGCTCAGGAGTCACCCCCTGCCCATCCCAGCAGAGCTGGTGCCAATGTGGTGGGCACAGATGCCCCAGGGCCAGGCCCTGGGCCCAGCAGCTAGGACCCAGAAGCCAGAGCCACACTGCCAAGGCTTGGGCGCCTGCTCTGCAGAACTTCCTGCAATTTGTCACCCTCTGTGGGCCTCAGTTTTCTCTCTGTATAGTAATGGAACAGGGATGAAGTGAAGAAGTAGTCATAGCATGCTGAGGAAGTCCCCAGCATATAGTAAATGCCAGCAACACGTTCTCTCTTGCTGTTATCATTTCTGTCACTAACTGATGGAGCCCTGGGGCCCGGTTGTGGCCAAGACAGGCTGCAGGGAAGCTCAGGGTTGGGAAACAGCAGGGTGGTTCAGATGTTCCTGTGGCTTCTCAGCTGTGTGGCCAGGCAGCTGGGTACAGTACAGTGTTAGAACTGGATGGTCTGGTCATCTGAGCCCCTGGGCACCAACACAAGCTAGATTCAGGAAAGACAGTCAGCCATGAAGCCAGTGCTCCCCACCACCCCCCTAGGTCCCCTACCCAGTCCCTCAGAGCTCCACTCTGGAGTCTAGTCTGCCCTCCCAGGATCCCGGCTTGCACTGTGGGACTCTCCCTCTCCCACCTCACTACTCACCCCTAAGCCCCTGCATCTCCCTCACCTTCAGACTCTCCCCCATGAGGCTGGACCTCCTAAAATCCCATCCCTGGGGTGAGGGCCATGGACTGACTGAGGATGTTGGGTGCAAGAACAGAAAGTTGCCTTTTCTGGGATTAAATGCACTTGCTCAAGTCACAAGGTGTAAAAATCTGAGCCCAGAATCCCCCCAAACTGGCCTTCAGACCCCACACTCTTTCTCACCTCCGTGGAAACAAACAGATGTGCTAAAGAACATCAAAGTTCAGATAGAAAGTATCCCAAAGGGGCCTGCCAGCTCTTCCTTCTGGACAAGGCTATGGCCTTCCACTGTATCCTCTAGAATGCCAGGACTCTAGAATGTTCCCAGAATCCTGTGTTGCTAAGCAGGTGAATCTGCAAGTAGCCTCCTCTGCTGGAAAGAACACTGTGGAAGGTCCCGTTAACCTTAAAAATAAAAGTCACTCATCTTAACAGCAAAAATGGGTTTATTCAGGAATAGCAGAGAGTTACAACTTGGGACATGCAAGCTACTGCAAGACCATAAGCAAGCCCAATGAAGCAGAGAAGCATTATTTTATGGAGAAGGAGGAGGAAGTCAAGAGTGGTTATTTCGAACCTAAATCTACCAGAGAGAAGCAAGAGTTCAGGGTGATGACGATTTCTCATTGGCTGATTTGCAGGGGTAGTAGATTTCTTGCAGGAGAGGCAGTGAACATCTTTTCCCTAAGGGAGCCTGTAATGATTTTTTTTTCCTGCTGAGGACTCTTCTGCTGGGGGTCCGTAATTGACAACTCTTCCTGTAATTGGTACTGAGTGGTAGGACCCTACCTTCCAGCCTCCCCATCCCACTTTAGTGAAGGTTCCTTTACTAATTTTCACAGTCCAGACCTCAGGCTGAGCCTCAGAGCTGGTGTTAAGCCGGCTGAATAAGAATAAGCATGCTGTGTGACCCTAGGAAAGTACTTTCCCTCCCTGAACCTCACTCTTCTCATCTATAAAGCAGGGACACTGACACCCATCTTAAAGACAATACCTATCTTATGATCTTATGATGGCAATTCACTGAGCCAGTTTGCTAACTGGTGCATGCAGGAGGTGATCAACAAACAGAAGAAGCTCTTTTGAGTATTTCCATCCATGCAACAGGCACTCTCAGACCTTTCCTGCCTCTGCCTGGAACCCCTGATTTCCAAAGCTCTGGACCAGCTGACTTCCCAAAGTGTAGGGAGAAGGTCACTCAGCTACTGGTCTGACAGTTATGGGCAAACAAACCTTTGCCATCTTTTTCAAGGGATGTGACTTTTATGACCTTGTAATGGCATTGTCTCTTTATCCTTCCACAGATTCTATGAGGTGCATTTGCATTGCCACTGGTCTGCAGGTGAGACACAGGCCTTGGGGGCTCCCTTCACACCTGCTCCGATTGGACCTTCACAAACCACAAAGAGTCCAGCTTGTGCCCTTTGTGCACACGAGATTCTCAGGGCTCAGGGAGCCTGAAGTCACTTTTTAGGACATTCTCACTCCCTTGTTTGCCTTAAGGAGCCCAACAGACATGCTGGGAGGTCCAGATGGCTAGGAACTGAGGATGGCCAACAAGCATGTGAGCTTGGATCCTTCCCCACTTGAGCCCTCAAATGGGACTCGGCCCCAGTTGGCACTTGCATTGTAGCCTGGGGAAGTCCTGAAGCAGAGAACCCAGCTAACCTTGCCCAGTCCTTACCCGCAGTAAGGACACAGTAAACATGTGTTTCAAGCTGCAAAGTTTGTCATTGTTTGTTTATGCAGCAATAGATAACTAATCCAGGCATGTCATTGGATTTTGCCTGCAAACTGCAAAAAGAACCACAGTGGAGGTAACAAGTCAGACACCCTGAGAGCAGGGCCTGCCTGGGAGTTCACATGGTCTGTGCTGAGATGAACCCTTCTGCAGTAAATTTAATGTGTTTGCATTGGCTGTGAGGCTGCCAGCTCTGTCTAAGATGGCAGAAAGGAGGGACATCAGAGTCAGGGAAAGCAGGCCACCCGGGGGCCATGTCACCTAAGCTCCATCCCCCTCTTTTTACCCCAATGGGAGGCAAGGAAGAGCTCCCAAGAGATCCTGGGAGAGAGGGACCCAAACCTAGGTCCCCACCAATGTCTCTGCTTCCTACCCACCCAGCCAAAGGTATGAGGCTCCTCAGCTGTGCAGGCTGGGCCTTAGAAGTCCTAGCTCAGAGGTTCTAGGAAAACTAGACTCCACAGCTTCATGCCCAGTGGAGGGATGGATCTGGGGCCCTGGCCACATCTGCTCAGGAGGAAGAGCACCCTGGCCAGCCACATGTCCCTCCCACATCCATTCACCCCAGGAAACTCACATAGGAGCTGTGCTTTATGAGCAGTTCTTCATGTGGCGGGATGCTGCATGGCCATGGCCAGCAGTGGGCATCATATGGAGGCCAGAAGATGTTATGCGTGTCAGTGAGACAAGAAGACAGGAGGGAAGACAAAATTGGTTCAGTCAGTGCTTCCCAGACTTTAGGAGCCAAAAATTCTCCTGGAGAGCTTGTGAAAACAGCCCCACTCACAGAGAATCTGATTCAGAATGTCTGGGCTTGGGCCTGAGCATCTGCATTTCCCTCAGGTTGCCAGAGACTCCCGTTCCAGGGACCGCACTTCCAGCAGCAAGGGGGTGGAAGGACGGATGGATGATGGATGAATGACAGGGACTCAGCAGAAAGCCTATCACCCTTGCATCAGTTCTGGCAGGCCTCAGATGGGACAGAAAGAATGTGTGTAACACAGAGACACATGGCCACACACAATCACATACGCACAGAGACACATATGTATAGAAAAGCCTTTCATCCAGATTCAAGAAACACACATGGGCACACAGACGCATATGAACATACAGAGCACAGAGACACAGACACAGACATACACATGATAGACACACACAGACACCTGTAGGTACAGACATGTACACAAATATGTGAGCCAAGGTTCTCCAGAGAAACAGAACCAATAGGGTGGGGTGGGGGGGGGTGGCTGTGTCCTTGTGTATAAAGAGATTTATTATAAGGAGTTGGCTCATATGATTTGGAGGCTGAAAAATCCAACTAGCAAAACTGATGGTATAAGTTCCAGTTGAAATCTGAATCCTAGAGCAGGAGAAGAAGACTAATGCCCCAGGTTGAAGACAGTCTATTTGTGTAAATAGAAAAATATTTCTTCTTCTTCAGCCTTTAGTCTACACAAGCCTTCAACTGATTAGACAAGGCCCTCCATATTGTGGAGGGCAACCTGCTTTACTCAGTCTACCAGTTCAAAGCTAAACAAGAAACACCCTCACAGGCACACGCATAAATAATGTTTAACCAAGTATCTGGGCCAATATCTGTGACTCAGTCAAGCTGACACATAAAATGAACCATCACAACACATACACACAAGCACACACTCAAACAGACTTACACACAAGGCACATAAGTACATACCTAACCTCCTTTTGTGCACAATCAGAACAACACACTTACGTGTGTTCCTACTCCCAACATATGCAAAAACAGAAACAAAGACAGACTCATGGATGCACGCACACACAGTGAACAGACACAGATATACACACTTACACACATGCACACTCTTCCCCCAGAGAACCCTGAAACTATGCCTCTGTAGAATAGCTCCTTCCTGCTGTGGCACTTTCTGATTTAACAGGGCCCCTTGTGCCTTGCCCTGAGGCACCAGCCTGGGCTTGTCTGAGTCACACAAACCCAGATCTCCCTACCTGAAAGCAGGTATGCCATAGCAGGACCCATCTGGAAAAGGCTCATCCATCTCCTTTCCCCTGCCAGGGTAGTCCTAAAGTCGGGGAGGGAGGTGCCCTGCAGCTAAGACCATACAATGTCTTCTATCCAGCCCTGAGCATTTATACTGAGGAAGTCCCCAAACCCCCACCACAATCATCAGGGGAAACTGAGGCACAGAGAGGCCATCCCTCATCCAAGGTCACTCAGGTGTTAAAAGGCAGATCCAAATTCAAACAAATTCAAGCCATGTGCTCCAGAGATCCCACTCTAACTACTGGGTTGGGCATGTAAAGGGAAACAAACCAACCTTTGGGTCCCCATCTGTTCTGGAAAACCTCTGTTCTTCCTTCACCTTTGCCAGTGTGGAGCCAAAGCTGGGCAGTGATCAAACATTTAACCAGCAAACACTGCTGTCTGCCAGTTTCCAGATGCAGAAATCACATGTCTCCTGGTATGTCCATTCTCTGAAATTTCAGTCTATACCCCATTTTCCTCCCCACTTTCTAAGAGAGGATGCCCACTCACACCAGCAGAGCAGAGTCTCCTACAGGGGGCTGGCCATTCCGAAGGCTGGAATCCTGGGACTGAGAAGCATGTCCTTTGGAGAAGGAAACCCAGGTGATTCTGTTTTCAAAACCCCTGATTTCTTTTTAAGATTTTATTTGTTTGTTTATGAGAGAGTGAGCAAGATAGAGAGAGCACACGCAGGGGGGAGGCTGGGCAGGGTGGGAAGCAGAAGTAGAGGGAGAAGCAGACTCCCACCGGCAGAGAGACCAGTGCAGGCTCATCCCAAGACCAGGGGATCATTACCTGAGCCCAAAGCAGACTCTTAACTGATTGAGCCACACAGGCGCCCCGGCAAACTTTTTAAATGCGATGTCTCTTCCATGTGTATTTCAAGGGTAGACACTCGCAGAGGTTTTGTTTTCTCACAGCTCTCATTTCTCTTTCTCCTCCCCTTGCAAATAATCGCTGTTTGAAAACTCTATAAAGGAAGCGGTTGACTTTGTAGCCCAGACATGTGCAGGTGAGGAGCTTCTGGTCAAAATGATTCAGCAAGAAACCATCACCGCCCACCCCCAACCCCTGCCCCTCCACTCCTACTCCCACCTCCGCCACGCCACCCCTACTCCCATCCCCCCCTCCCCGCGCCGCCCCACCTGAGGCAGGCGGCCCCCATCCCGGCCAGGGGCGGTTTGCGGGGCGGGGCCCCCTCTCGGCTCCCTAGCACTACCGTTAGCAGGGGCCCCAGCTCCCCCAGCGCGCGCTGCCCTCGGCGCAGGCAGCCATGCGGCCGGTTGGGGTGCTGCTCGCCTTCTGCTGCCTGGTCTGGAGCACCACCGGGGATCATTTGCGAGGTAAGAGCAAGGTGTTCCCTGGGCCGCTTCATGCCGGGGCTCCGGAGCTCTGACCACTCCCGAGGCGAGGTCCGAAGGCGGCGGGACGCGTCCTGAGCTTCCTGCAGGGATCCCCAAGGCTCATTGCCGGCTTGCCAGCCCCGGGGGACTGAGCCTCAGCAGGGACAGGCAGCTCCCCTCCAGGCAGCAGCTGCCCTTGCGGGGTTCAGGGATAGGGGGTCTGGGGCCTGCCTAGGGGCAAGAGAAGCGTCCTCTGTCATCCCCTGCCCTGCGGTCTCAGCGAGGACTGAGAACTGTCTATCCAAGGGAGAGTTCCCTGTGGCCCCTCCGGGAGGACCAAGCTCTGGGATGCCCCTTGGTGGTTAAGCAGTTTCTATCTGATGTCTGTGCTTCCTGCCTGCTGGATGCTGTCCTATGACTTGCCCCCGCCCCCACCCTCCACCATAGGAGCCTAAGGATCAGACACTTCCTGCCTGGCCAGCACAGGGGAGAAGGGGAGAGAGGGCGCTGCTGCTGTGCTCCAGAAACTGAGGCACAAGGAGATTAGATTACTTGCCCAAGTTACATAGCCTTTGAGCACCGGTCCTCAATAGAGCACAGAGGAGCAGGCCATGCCCTACCCTCACTGGAATCATAGGCTGTGGTTGCTGGTGGAGACTTAGAGGGCCCCCACCCCATGTTCTTTTACCTCCTGGCTGGTGGAGGGATCACATGCCCTCATGGTGATACTCGCTTCTGGCCCCTGGACTGTCTTGGGTGAGTGCTGCAGGGACAGGACACACACCTCCTCTTTCTCCCCAACTTTCATTCTTAGCTCCCACGCTGAGGCCTCTTCTCAGGATACCACTGTCTTTCTCTGTCCCTCCCCCCACTTAGTACCCATCCCAGAGGCACAAGTCAGGGGAAGAAACCGAATGTTCAGAACAGAGAAGCACACTCGTCACACTCTTTAGTGAAAGGTGTCCTGGAGAGATGTGGAGCCTGCCATACTAACTGCACGGCAGTTTAATAACTGATGGTCACTGTCAGCTGTTTTCCCAAGTTCCTTTCCCTTACTTCCATTTCTTCATGGAACGAGCAGGGACGGGAACAGGACTGCTTGGGGACTCCGAGACAGGTGGCACTGGACAACTGTTAGTGTCCTCTCACCGGCAGGTCTGCCTCCCTCTGCCAGGGCTCACTGTTGGGCCAACCCCTCTCCAGTCCATCGGAGTCTCCATCGGAGCAGCAGGCCTCCCCTGTCAGACCTGCTCTCTACCACTGAGCACCAGCTGGCAAGTCCAGAGCCCACACGCACATGCAGAGAGCAGGGTACTACAGACTCCCCAAACCTTGTAGCTGTGGAACCTGCAGCCTCCCTAAGCCTCAGGGTCATCACCCAGGAGATGGGTAAAGAACTTCAGTACCCCTGGGCCTTGGAGAGGCCTGACTGCACCGGCACGTGGAAGGCATTCTCACTGGGCCTGGGGTGCTTGGCAGCCACCTGTCCACATCCCGGCTCTGAGTCTCTGCCATACCAGTAGCCTACCCACGCCACCCCTCACACCCCTCTGAAGCAATCTCTTCTGGTGCTTCCTTCATTTGACAGATGAGGGCCCCAGCAAGGGCCTCAGAATGAGGGGCTTGGAGGTCACTCTGTCTGGTGGTTGGACAGAGACAGGAACTCAGCCTACCCCAACTCTGCTCCCACAGCTCCCACAGCCTTTCCTTTCCCTCCTCGGAGAACAGATTCCAGTGCCTTCTTGTGGGGGTGACAGGGCCCCTGATGCTGGTGTCCTCTGGGCATGCGACCTCCCCATGTCCGGACATTAAAGTGCACTGACCTAAATGCAGAGCCCTGTGGCATCTTCCCTCCCTAAGCCCTTCAGGACTTAGGAAATTGCCACAGCAGAGTCCTCAACACTTTTATATTCCGTTGAAACCCAAAAGTCCTTTCTCAACCTGTTAAGAGATAACTTTCTCCTGGGAAGCTCCACAGGGCTGCCATGTCACATTCTGCCCCCCTCCCCTGTCCCCAGCCAAGCTTGCAGTGGCTCATCTTCTCATTACAGAGCTTTATAATTAGTTGAGCCTGGTTTAACCCTGCCCTGCACTCCCCTGGGGCCTTAGTCTCTCCCCTGTAGAATAGGGACCCACATGCTGCCTGCAGAGTGGTGACAAGGGAGGGACTCTCCTGCTCCCCAGACTTTGGCTGCGCAGCGCACACCCCAGGTATCCGATCTCTGAGGACAGTTCAGGCCCCCTTTCATGGGGAAGGGACTGATCCCCTGGCCCGGGCCCCGGGCCACCCAGCCTACACTGTCACCATCTGCTCAGTACTTGCTTGGTGGCCTCCATTCTTCCCTGAGGGAGAGCTCCTCTTTGGGATGTTTATTCTCCATGAGAAGCCTTTCCCTGCTGATTTCTCTTGAAGAATCCTAAAAATAGATTTGACTTTCAACTCTTTTTTAATTAAAAATGGAGCTTTTATTGTTTGTTTAGACAACTGCACTGATGAAGCTTTCCTGACTTAAAGCCTATATTTTAGGAAAACATGTAGTTAGATAAAAATAAACCAACTTCAGTATTTTCCCTAAACCTTTTGTAACATTACCGAATCACTTAGGACTGACATCATGTGTTCCAAAAGGACACACATCTGAGGTTCAGCCTCACCTACTTTCACTTCACTTTTTTTTTTTTTCCGAGAATGAAAGAGTGAGTGGGGGCAGGGGCCGAGGGAGAGGGAGAGAATCTCAAACAAAACCCCCTCAGCGTGGAGCCCAGCTTGGGGCTTGATCTCACGACCCTGGGATCATGACCTGAGCTGAAACTAAGAGTCAGATTCTTAACTGACTGAGCCACGCAGGCTTACTCTTTCACTTCATTTATAATCCTGTTCCATGCAAACTAAATTACATTTGATACATTTTATTTAAAAAAAAATCAACCACCTGGTTACTAAGAGTGACTTTTAATTTGAGATAGTAAGAGTGATAACTTTTTGTTGCTGTTGTTATACTTTTCTGTATTTTTCAAATTTCCTACCCACAATAGGCAAGCTTATAATCACAAAAAGCAATTTATACAAAGCAAAACATAGAAGCTATGTTGATCCACAGTAGGGAAAGGGGGGGCCCTAAGCTCTGACAGCCAGAATAGACTGGAGGTTCCATCCCTTGTGCAAAAGTAGCTTCTTTCTTTCTCTGCTGTCTAGAACTACAGTGAGGAACAGAAATGAAGCCTGCAGTTGTTTGCCCAAATGGCTTTTAGTTTAGAGTACAAATCACACTGGACTTCGTGTGGTGCCTGAGCACGGGTGCCGGAGAAGCAGCCCTTGGCTTGCCCCTCCACAACTTAGGGTGTCTGTGCACAGAGCCCAGGAACCCCCCCAGCACCACCACCTGAGTCACAGCCATGGGGGCGGCTTGGGGAAATGCGGGTTCCAGGGCCTGACCCAGCCTGACCAGTCCAGCTGCTGGCACTCAATAGTGCCAGCAGAACACAAGCAGCTTTCCTTGTTTCCATCTTTGGAGACTTTTAGCAAAGACTGTCCTAGGAGGGCTGGATTCTTGCAAAGGAGAATCCTAGTGCTGGTCGTGGACAGAACTCGGACCGGCAGATGGCCATGACCCTGTGTTGGGCAAGGTACCGGCGGTATGCTGTTTTCATCAGGGACAGAGGGCCGGATACATGGGGCTGCTAAAGCTTAGGGAGCCTTGCAGAGGAATCATGAGCTTCATCTTGATGTTTCAGCTTTGGACTCAAGAAACCAGCTGGGGGAGACCCATTTGCCAGGTGGGGCCCTGCTTGGTCAGGCAGTGTTGACCATGGGATGCCCCCCTCCAGGGTCCCAGAACACGCACAGACTCGTGTTTTCTCTGCCTACTCTCAGTATTCCTTCTGCTGCACCCCACATGGGGGAGGGCAGATGACACAGCCACATGCGCCCCAAACTCTCCTGGTGCTCACATTAAGCAGGGCTATCATGCACACATGAGCCCATAGCAGGTACACAGCATACAAGGCACCATCCTGCTAGGCAGTTCACCAGCCCAGCCAGCCCACTGGCCCCATAACCTGAATGCCATACAAGGTAGGGGATGGTTCCCTTAGCCCCCTTCTGTCAGTCCCCATGAGTGGGGGACTCCTTGTCGCTAGTGGGACATCCCAGTGCAGCTTTTGTTAAAGCTCCCGTGCTCTGTTGAATTCATGCTGCCAGCTTCCTCCCCTAAAGTTGAGATTTCTTCACCGGGGAACCAGATGGTATCTTGACTCCCCCCAGAGCTTTCATGCCTTCCGCCATTATTTTCTACCACCCAAATATACTCAGGTGTTTCGGGTCTGAGCTGGAGCTTGTCTCTCAGGAGTGGACAGGGTGGGGTGGGGTGGGGTGGGCACAGGTCAGAACCAGTCTTCCCACCTTATATATGCTCAGCCCGGAAGCTTGGTTACCACTGCCACTACCCACACTCCCCAAGTCTCCACTTCCTGCTGCCTCGGCACCTCCTCCTCCTGCTAAACACAGTCTCCCCAGACTGAACACAGATGCTTGAGCCACAGGGGGTCCCCGAGATCACAGCAGAGGGAAGCAGAGTGAAGTCTCAGGACAGTGCAGTCCCGTGGGGTCTTCTGAAAGGACACGGTGTCTCTCTCTGCATCCACCACCATGACCCCGTGTGGCTACTGGGCCCCTGAAATGGGGCCATGCCACTGAGCTGCCAAACTTCACACTGTTAAATTTAATTAATGAAAGAAAACAGCTCAACTCTGAATCATCTCTGGCATGCTAACATTTCAGGGAAATCTAGGAGAGTATCTTCCAAAAGAGAAGCATTTTACAAATCTAAAAACCCTCTTTCCCTTTTCCGTCCTCTCGGTTTATTTAGATTTCCCCCCCCAAACTGTTATTTTTTAAAGATTTTATTTATTTATTTGATACAGAGAGAAAACACAAGCGGGGGGAGGGGGGCAGAGGGAAAGGGAGAAGTAGGTTCCCCACTGAGTGCAGAGCCCAACACGGACTCGATCCCAGGACCCTAAGATCATAACCTGAGCTGAAGTCACACGTCTGACTAAGCCACCCAGGCACCCCAACTTTTTGTTATTTTTAGACATCAGTTATCCACTGTAGAAATTGACAGAAACTTAAATTAATCATGAGCCACCAACCAGAAAAGGCCACCATTCACTTGTGGCCATACAGAGCCTGTGGGGTTTTTTACAGCCCTGTTTTCTTTATAATAAAATCGGAAGTTTGTAACCCCAATGAACACACACCCATGGCAGGCCCAGCCTTGCCTCTCAGCCCTTCCCCACAAGCCCTCCTTGCTTCGGCCACGCTGGGGCCCTGAGCCCTCAGACCCCTCTCTCCTCCCGGCCCCCAGCTTGCTCTCAGCCCCTCCACTCAGACTTGGGCAAATGGCACAGCCTGGTCCTACATGTGCTGTGGACAGACCCCCGCACAGCTTCCACCTCGCTTCACCTGCTGCGCTGATGTTTGTCGTGCCTATTTATGGAACGTGGGCTCCAGTGAACATAAGCTTCTGTACGCCCAGTACCTGCCGGATGAGGAGGGCTCCAGAAGGGCCACGGAGCGAGCTGGATGGAAGAATGAAGTCAGGTCCTTCTTCGGTGAGGGCCCTCGGGGTGTGGCCCATCTCTGCTTCTGTGGGGCCTGTGACAGAAGATGTGGAGAGGAGAGGGGCGGGTATGGGGGCCCCTGGTTCTGTCAGACACGGGGGACCCATGTGCTGCAGTAGAAGCCGCTCATGTTCCTTACCCCATCTTTTATCCAAGTATGGGCCTCCTTGGAATACTGGAAGAGCATGGCAGGACGAAAGAAAGCCAATCATCCCTCCCTCCACCACATGCCAGCCCTGCAATGGAGCTGTATGGGATAAAGCCGCACGGGCCTGACCCCTGTCCTTGGACTTGCACCCAGATGGGCATGGCAGCAGGCAGCGCGTGAGGGGCATCAGGTGCTATGCCGCTGCTAGGTGCCAGGGGGCAGCCCCCGCATGGTCCAACCCAGAGCCTGGACGCTGGGTGGACTCTGACAAGATCACTGAGGGGGAGGACAGCAGCCATGTCCTCGCACAGGAGAATGCAGGACGGGCCTCTGGGCACTTCTCTGTGGTCCACTCGTTGGAGACCAATGGAGGGGCTGGATCCAGATGACAGTGTCCTCAAAGGCCAACTGGGCACCTTCTTCTAAGCCCTGGGGCTGCGTCCTATCTGGAGGCTCTGCCACCTGAAGACACATTCAGGGTTTCTTTAACACGTGTTAGCAACGACTCTGGGTTCTGCAAAAGACTGTGTGGGCAGGCACAGCAGGCCGGGACATTTCATACCTCATGGTGCCACCCCTCAGGCTTAGTCCTCAGCTCTGAGGAGGGAGCAATCGTGGGGCACACACAATGCACTTGGGGAGTGGGGCGGCTGGGGCTGAAGGGTAGGTAGACGGCCGGGGCCACACGGGGAGCAGATGGCAGAAACAAGGTGTGAGGTGCGACCCTGGGCCCAAGGACCCTGGTCATAGCAATGCTTTTGTCTGGTTCTGTGCGTCTCTGTTTCAGATTTTTGTTCCCAAACCCTTAACCCAGATGGGAAGCCAGGATTTCCCAAAAAAATAAACCCCCACGACCCAGGAGTCCTGCAAGCAGCCAGACACAGCGCTGAAAGGTTCAACAACTGTACAAATGACATCTTCTTGTTCAAGGAGTCTCACATCAGCAGAGCCCTGGTCCAGGTGAGGGTCGGGGACACCCATAAGAGGCCAGACTGCAGTGGCTCCTGTCTTACAGACCTGCCTAGTGCCCATCTGGAACCCAGACCCAGGCCAGGAGGCTGAGAGTGGCAGCCACAAACAGCCCATGAGCAGCCAGAGCCAGAGGCACCCTGGGCACAGCAAGAAGGCCCTGAGCTGCCTCTTGTGAAAGCAAGCTCCTCCTGGGCGGAGCCATCAGGCTGGGGCCCACAGTACATCTGGAGTGGAGCCCAGGAGGCCAGGGGTGGAACAGGCCCCCACAGATGGGCGTGCTGAAGGCTGTCAGTGGGGGAGAAGCAGAAAGCCGGCCTGCAGGAACCACTAACCCATCAGAGCCCCTGCCCTGGCTTGCCCCACCTCGCCCCATTGTCTGCACCACAGCCCCAAGGGACCTCTTGCCATTGTCCATATGGGCCCATGTCACTCAGAGAGCTTGCCCAAACCACTGCCCCTTTCCCACACACAAACCCCAGGGAAAGAGGGTGAGGGGGTCCCACTCTAACACCAACAATTGTTAGGCATACTGATAATGGTTTCTCCTATGTAATAGGATTATTGGAAATTCTTATAATCCTTATTCTTTTCAAAAATCGCAAATTCTTTAAGAGCAGCATATTTTTATGATTAGAAAGCATGTGGCAGGCAAGCTGGTGTGAGGTGGGCTTTAAAAGCCAATTTCCCATCAGAAAGTGTTACCTCCCCAGGGACTCAGCCCCAGGGACTGTGGGATCTTCCCGAGCCAGACTCTCAACTCCTGCTAAACGGAACGAGTTCCTGGTGCGCCTGCCAGTGCTCAAGGGCCTGTGGGAGGGGGCGGATGGGAAGTTATCCCTCAGTGACATTGGGACGACTTTATTCCACCTGGGCCTTGGCGGGGCTGAGGCTTTATTGCGAGACCACAGTGAGAATGAACCAGGTTGCTGCCACATGCAAGTGGAAAAGCTTTATTTTCAAACTGGGGGAAAAAACAAGCTACCACTTTTGGCACTCAGGGAGGGTCAGCACTGGCCACAGGTGGGTGCTGGGCATGGAGGTGAGGCACAGGGGCCATCCCCACTGATGGAGAGCTCTGGGCAGGAAGGAAATGTTACAGGACAGACTTAGAGCCTCAGTCTCTTCTGGGGACAAGAACGGGCATCGTGAACAGGAACGACAAAGGCAGAGAGGGGCCTGGGTCCAAGTAGCAGCTTCCCTCCCAGAGTTCTCTGGTGAGTCCCAGACAGGCCTCCTCCACACTCTCAGCCCCTTTAATGGGGCATATGTTGGCATCCTTCCCCCCTCTCCATGCCTCCTCCTGCTGGTGGAGGAGCAGCCACCCTTCTGTCCTGGACCGAGTAACACCCACCTGACCCTTTTTCCCCTTAGATCGTGAAGGGCCTGAAGTACATGCTTGACATGAAGATTGGCAGAACTTCTTGCAAGAAGATCCAGCACCCTATTCTAGACAACTGTGACTTCCAGAACAACCATACCTTAAAAAGGGTAAAACGAAGGGGTCTCACCACCTCACACCCACTCACTGCCATCCCAGCCCTCAACCGTTCCCCAGGACTTCGGGAAACAACTCTGCTTGCAAGTTTCCAAATCTCACTCCCAGCATCCCTGCAGTACCCACAGACCCGCGCATCCAACCACCCATCCTGAGGGGCACGGCTCCAGGAAATCAACACCCTGGGCTTGGGGCTGGGGAGGTTAGAACAAAAGGAGCTTTCAGACAGTTCAGAAATCATATACACACATACCCATGCAGGAGATAGCACACATGACAATCTAATTTGCAAAAGAAAGTGAAAAGCATATATTCTTAAACCTCTCAACTTCTCTGCAGATATGAAATTTGTCAAAATAGGAACTTAGGGCAGGGGGAGAACGTCATAAGGAAGAGGCATGCATGCACAGCCCACAGCAGCAGCACAGGCAACCTAACTGCTGTGGAATGTTTTGGGAGGGTGGCCTCTGCGACAGGGGGTCTCAGCGTGCCCTTCTTTGTTGCAGACTTTCAGCTGCTACTCAGAAGTTTGGGTCATCCCCTGGCTCCAGAAGTTCGAGGTGTCCGTTCTCCACTGTCACTGACTTCTGCCTCTCAGCCGCACTGCACTCGTGCTCTGTACTGCGCTAGGTCACGGCCCCGCCCTGGCTGTCACAGGCCCTCGGACCTTCCAAAGTAGTCCCTCACCAGTGAGCAGAAATGGGAGTGCCCTGGGCTCAGCACAGAGTAGCTGGGATTATGTATTGCGTATTTTCTTCTAACCCTAATTTCACTGATGCTCTGGTGGTAATTATTCAGGTTCTGGACCCCTGAGTGAGCTCCCTCCAATCCCCTCCCACCTGATTACCTGGTGGTCCCACATTCAGCAATGAAAGCACAGAGATCCATCCCTTTGACCAAATTAATGGTTACAGCACTGGGCAGGGGGACAAGTCAGCTATTGTGCATCTTGACCTTTTGTGCATGAATAAAGTTATGAATAAATATGAATAAAGAACTGACCATCTCAAAGCAACAGCTGTTGCTTTTTCCCTGTTAAAGGAAGTCAGGAAGGCGAGGTGAGCAGTGTGAGGGATCCCCCTCACTGAGTGGTCTTATGAGTCTAAGTGATTTCCATAAAGCCCTTTGGAGCCTTTTCCAGCCTTTCACTGCTAGCTAAAATATACTGAAGACCAGAACAGCTAGAAACAGGCCAGCCTGTGTCCACATCACGAACTGGTGTAACAAGTAGCACCCCACTTTGGAGGGCACTGGCTCTCCAGCTGGGCTTTCTTCTGACCAAGAGTCATACACCCAAGTTCCCTCCACCACCTTGGAGGCTCAGGATGTGCTCAGCTGTACCTGGGCAGGCAGAGTGCTGGGACCATCCCCCACAGCCCCTCAGGAGAGGGGAGCCTGGGTTAGGGATGGACGCCCTGTGCCGGGAGGGAGCAGTAGGCGCTGGCGTCCTTGTCAAATACAGGGCTCCAGCTGACACTGGAAGCAGTGCAAGGCCAGGCCACAGACATGCCCAGGAGCTTGCAGACAGAGATGGGCTTCACTCAGAGAAGACAGGCCCCCTGGAACCCTGCTCCAGTAGGCCTGGGTTGGAATGCAGAGCCTCTCACTTTGAATTTCTTCTTCTCCAGTCCTCTTCAAACTATAGATTAGTACAAAATACACAATACACTGCTGCCTTTAATATATATATGTATAGACTATAGACTTGGGGTGCCCGGGTGGCTCAGTCAGTTAAGCCTCCAACTCTTCATTTCAGCTCAGGTCATAATCTCAGGGTCGTGAGATGAAGCCCCAGGTAGGACTCCATGTTCAGCCAGGAGTCTGCTTGAGAGTCAGTCTCTCCCTCTACTTCTGCCTCTGCCCTTCCTCCCCTGCTCTCTTCTCTCTAAATAAATCTTTAAAAAATATGGACTTGATCATTCATAGGAAACAAAATCTGCATTAAAGACGTATGACAATTTAGTATGCAGCTGTAAACTTCATTAGTATGTACAACCAAAATTGAATTACCCTTTGGCTTCCTTCAGTGAGGAGAGAGCTTTTATTTCCATATCCTAATTCATTTTTGCTGGCTCACCTCCTTGTGGTCATTTAATTCAGGGACAGTGGTGGCAACTATGCCACAAGACATTTCATTTATTTGATGATTCTGAAGGCCATCCTTTCATCAAGATAAATGAGTTCACCAGCACTGTTGACCTCATGCATACATAAACAGGTTGGCAGGAACACTGGTGTTGGAGCTTCAGAGTCCGATGGGCCTCAGGGCACAGCTGAAGGGGCAGGACGATGCAGCAAATGAAGGGAGGAACCCATGTGAACTCCCAGTCGGTCTTCATTAACATTTAAATATGGCCCAGAGCACAGGAAGGCCACGCCTTTCCTGAAAATCATTACTTAGGCCTCCAGGGCTACGGCCCGCCTGGACTCACGTGGCCTCACGGTCAGACATGAGAATGCACACACAGATGTGGGGGAGAGTAGCCTCATAGGACCTCTGCTCTGAGCCCAGCTGCATCTGAACTTCCCCCCACCCCCTGGCCACCTCTGCCCAGCCAGAAGCCAGGGCTGACCATCCCTCTGGGACAGAAAAGGAAGCCTCAAATCTGAATCCCAGAATTCTCAGGTGTCAACATTAACCTATGCCCACAATTTTCAAAACATCATTTGGGGCCAAGTATTCAAAATCTCTTCCTGTAAAAAGAAGTGTAAGAACTAAGACAAACCAGCTCCTGCAGAAGACAGCTGACCGTAGGTCCCCAAATCTCAGGCTTCTGCAAACTTTCTCTACATGGGGACCTTAGAGTCTGAACTCTTTAATACGTCAGCTATTTCATTATTCCCAATCTGCTTTATGTTCTATACTTCACAGAAGACAACGCTTGCTTTTAATTAACTCTTAGACTGGGCATGGTGGCACCAGAAGGAAAGGGTCTGAGTCAGTGAGCCAGCGTGAGGCTACTCTGATTTGTGGAAGCCAATAGCTCACGTGCCTTGGTCCTCCACAGAGACACCTCTGCCAACCACACTACTGGAGACCTTTTGCTATAGCTGCCTGCAGAGCAGGTCCTATGGGCGTGAGGCTTGGTCTAGCAATGTAACTCTGTTCCCCCACCCCACCCCATGAAAGACTTCTCTCTAGACCAAGCACGCCAAAGCCCAACCTGGGAACGGACTGGCCAGAGAGCCATTTGGTAGGATTCAAACAGATGAAACAGAACACCTACATGGAGATGGTGTAACTTACTGTAGGGTAGCAGGCATGGTCTTATTAATAACTGGTTTTATTGCCGACTCAATTTTAACTGCTCTTTTAAACTTAGAGCTTTACTCTGACTCAGAGGGAATGACTCTGACACAGAGGGAAGCTGTGACATCATCAATGTTATTCTCACTGAGAAAATGTAAAGTTAAGTACCCAGGATTCTAAGACATACCAGAATTAGGACTGAAGGGAAAAAATACTCATTATTCAAGGTCTCAAAAACTGAGCAAAACCAGTCAAAATTCTTATAGTCTTGCCTTGAGTGTTCTAGAGTTTTCCCTGGCCATGCCTGACACCTCCTCACTAGCTATACAGAGATTCTCAAGGATTCAGCTCTACTGACCCTGCTCCAGGTGTCCGTCCAGCCCAGCCCCTCTCCAGGGTACAGGTGGGCCCTGGCAATGAGGAGTGCCCCACCATTGCCATGGGGACCACCTGTGAAGCTTGAAACTATGATGATGCTAGGACACTCTGGAAGACTGGGAATTCCAGAGGACTTTGATGTGCAGCCAACATCTAGCCCCGGGCTGGGAGGTGACCACCAGAGAGCTGGGTCCTGGGAATACCACCCTACCTCATCTCCCAGCTTTCCCAGCAAATCCCGAAGTCAAACCATGGGTTCTGACTCAGCAGTGTGCCCAGTGAGTCTGGGCAAGTCCTCTCCAACCACCCCCCACCAAGCCTCAGTTCCCCCTAAAAAATGACTATTATCTCTTTCCATCAGTAAAATGTCAGTGTTCACAAAAACACTTTATAAACTAAAGACCACTCTGCAAATGCATGTTGATGATAAAAATCATAAAACAGGGCTTCTGTCCTATTAAAGGTAGTATCTGAGTCCCACTGGAGGTTTTGTAGTAGATAATAAAGAAGCACACAATGAATGAATCACTTGATTTAATTTTAAAAGCATGTTAGTAATTCACATTAGGGCAAATCTGCTTTAAGTTTACAATAAAACCATACCACATATTTAAACTTAATGAGGCTATATTTTGTACCTCAGCATGGCAAATTACCAGATAAAACACAGGAAGTGACACGTTGACACAGAAAATCAACATCTAAGTCAAAATCAAGACTCCTTTGCTAAAAACTGTGAAAAGCAATTTACCAGCTTCTTTACCTTGGTGAAAAGCAAGGACTAAAAAGCAAAGCCCTCTGTTCTCAATCAAGAAGTCAGCTTTTATACATTCCGTACATTTGTTTTTTTTATGGCAGAATGATCACTTTTTACCTTATTTCTATACAGCTGATATATGGGGGTGCACCATCAACTATTAAAAAGTATTTCATAATCTATATGCAATTTTCTTTCCCCTAAAGTAACATAAATAATATTGAGTCGTTGACCTAACAAATTCTGGGTCACACCGGCTGGACTGAAGCCGGCATCCGGCTCTGTCTCATTGTTGCTGCACTTAAAGCCATCCCTGAGCACGCAACACAACAGACGAGCCAACCTTCAGATCCTGACTCTTTCCCCGACGATGAGACCAGGCCAGCGCAGGGGAGGGGGGCCACGGTCGGGAGAGGGAGCAGACGGGTTGTTGTCAGCCAGTGCGACACCGCACAAGCAGTTCAGGTTCTACCACAGTCATCATTTTGCCTATTTCAAATATTTCCTTGTCAAGTGACTGAAAACGATTCCAGAGACACAGTGTCTTATGTATTCTTACAAACAGCCAGGACAGAAAGGAGCAGGTATCAGCCCCATTCTGTGGGCTGGAAATAGGAACACAGTGTAATATCGACTTGCCCAGAATGAAGCACCACCAGGAGGTGATGGCCAGAGGCCGTTTCCCTGTGAGAGACACTGAGCAAGCCAGATGGACTGCTTGTCCCTAAGCAAGGTCCTGGCCAAAAGGATCCTATCAGCCCGCAACGGAATCAAACTCCATTCGCCAACCTTATTAGAGAAGAAACTCCCAGGCAACACCATCAGAAAAGGTTAATGAGCAGAAAAGCCAATTTAATTATCATTATTACACAGGTCCCCCTGACAAAATTAGGACCGGTTTGTACATACTTGTCAGGATATATAGCAATTTCGGGCTTGTGACACTCCAGCAAATGATATTAACATGTGCACTATTCATCTACTGGTCTATAGGTAAGGAACAAAGGGGTGTCAACAGGACTCCCCTAGATCCTGCCCTGTGGCATCCAACTGCTGGATCGTTCTATCGATGTGGCAGATTATTCACAGAGAAGTCCAGCAGGTCCATTCTGAGCTTCTGGGATCAACAGGCCTCTATCCACTTACTCAGGTCCTTGTCTTCAAATGGTTGATGGGGACTCAGGAGTCTTGAAAACCCTGTGGTTCAGAGTGGGGCTAAACTGAAGTAGGCTGGAGGGGACGAGCTATAGAAGGGAACACACAGGGTCAAGGGCCCATGTCCCATATGGCTCTGGAGAATACAGCTCTACCACTTACAGAGCTCTACCCACCAGCCTCCACACACTTTAGCACTGAGCTCTCCTTGCCCTTCCTGTGCCCCACCCCCAAAGACAGGTATTACTGCATTTTATAGTAAAGGTACTGAGGCTGGCAGGACAGCAGTAGTGAAAACAAGATCCCTGGACATCTCATCTACTGCTCTATCCACCAAACTCTGAGGCCTACTATAAGTCCTAGAGAATCACTGTACTTAGAAAGGTTTTTAAAGAAAAAATGGTTTAACATGGATTTATCTTCCCTGTGGCATGTTATGCTTCCCTCTAGCTGCAATGTGAAACCCAGGTGAGGGGTATCCCACAGGGGCCCAGACATCCACAGGGTCTCACTGTCCACTTCCAATGTCCATGTCCAAGAACCGGCAGGTGCAGGAAGAAAGAGCTTTGTGCACAGGATCTCCTGGACCAGTGGTGGTACCCAGTGCGAGGACTCCTGGCACAGCCTTTACTGTGCTAAACAGACTGGAGGCTGAGTCTGCAGAGGAAGGGGGCCCTGAAGGAGCCCAGGTATAGGTGACCGTCGTGCTCGTGCACTTCGCTGATGTAGGAGGCCACCTGCCCGTTGGGATCATGTAAGCTTCTCCGGAAGGCCCCGCTGTCGCTGAGTTCTAGAACAAGGCTGTACCGTGGTACAAACTTCATCACAGTCTCCTGACTAAACAGCTGGGAGGGAAGCACAGTGTGAGGAGAGGTTAGCTTCTGACCAAGAGGGTGGTGTGAGCAGATCCAGCCTGCTAAAAACAAGACCGCAGGCTCAAAATGGAGTCAGTTACGCTTAGCCCCAAGTCACCAAATTGAGACCTACCTTATTTACAGTTTGGGTTGTCCTAGAAATGGAATCTTAAACCAGTCAATCAGGAATCACCTGAACAGTACCAGATGTGTAACCTCCTTGCTCCCTCTCCCTCCTGCCTTTAAAAGTCTTTCATTTGGTACTGCTCCTCCCAGCTTTCTATCTGTATTGTATGGTCTCTGACTCATGAGTCACTGAACAAAGCCAATAAGCTGACAGGTGTTCGGCTGAATTTTGTTTTTCACAAATGCCACATCCCCTCACCATCCCGTAAGGGCCCAGCTCTTCTAACGACAGGGAAACTACATAAAGCAGAGGCAGGTTAACCCAGCTCCCTTGACCCTGGCACAGGGCCTGTCGCCCCGCAGACCTCCCCCACATCGGCCCCCATGCAGAGCAGGCCAAGGAGCCTCCCATCACCTGCATCCAGAGGCAAGGCTAGCCTGGCACCAGGATGGTAGCTTTCCAACACCCATCGCCACAGTACCCACCAGACCCGATGCGGGTGCCACTCCAGAAGACCTGGGTGAACCGAGAGAAGGGTTCATGGCTCCTCACATCCGAGGAAGACACAGTACTGAAGCTAAGCCCACGCTGACATGGACCCCAGAATGCCAGGTTTAAACCAGCACAGCCTTACTAGAATAAATGCCATGCCCTCAGACTGGGCTTAAAATATTTCATATGTGCAAAGTGCAAATGATGGAGATCTGAGAGTGGTTCATGTTGGAGAAAAGACCTGGACAGGTTAAATGAATGTGCCCCTGCCACCCAGGCCCTGGTGGCTCTGCTTGAAGCCAGTGTAGCAATAACGTCCACAAGGAGCAGAGCACCCTCCAGGAGCCCCATGGCTCAGCCAGGTCAAGGGCCACAAGGGACAACTGAAGGGTTTTAAGCAGAGAAACCAGAGCGTGAGATAACACAATTTCTGGCAGAACAGGATACCAGGGAGGAAATGACGACAGTATGCTACTGCATAAGACCAGTGAGTGAAAATTAATAGACAGATGTATACCTTTTAATGTGAGATGTATACCTTTATACTGTAAATGTCCAATGAATAATGTCTCCTAGTCATTGGAAAGGTCCAAGCAGCCATGTAAGTCAACTGTGTTCTAGAAAGCGGTAGGGCAATCAGAGTTGATTATAGCTTAGAATACTTCATAAGACTTCCCACGGCCCCTGAAATGCCACCTCACTTCAGTGCTAGGTCCTCCTTCTCTGTTCTCTCCATCTTATCCCTAAGGCATATCATCCCCTCTCCTGGGATTAAGTTGTTTTCCCAGAAAGCTCCCAAATCTCCACCCCAATTTCCAAACCCTGGGGCTGGCCCTTCTCCACCCAGAATTTCTAATAGCTCCTCAAACTTGATAGACACCCTGTCTAAGGAAACAGGGTCCTGGATACCAGCTGCTGACCCCGGCCTGCCCTTCTCTCCTGTCCCTGCAAGCCCAGCACCATAGGGTCTTATTACGTGCTCTGTACGTACCATCCCCACCCCAGGCCCTGCCCCACTACCCTTCCTGGCTCAGCAGCCTCCTCCACACCAGGCTTTTCACAGCCTGTGGAACCATGCTACAGGCTGCTCCCCAAGAAGCAGCTACAGTTGTCTCTTTAAAACTGTCTCATTCTACATCACACCTCTCCTGCAGAAGTCAGTCAGGGAGCAGCTTGTAGGGCCCAGCAAGGTAGGTGTGTGCAGAGGCTGGAACTACAGTGGCCCAGACCACGAGTCAGTCCAAGCAGGGTGAGGGAGAGTCCACACTGGGGGTCGGGCAGGGGCACAGAATGGGGTATTGGAGCCCAAGCAGGGCCTGGCACAGGCTGGCAGAGCCCAGGAAGAGTGAGGAGGGTGTTTACCTGGGGACAGCTTGGTATAAGCATCAGAGCCCTTGAGGAGAAATGCAGGCGCCTCACATGGCCAGGAGGAGGGAGAAGGCCCAGTGTGGATGCCAGAGCCCTAGCAGTGGCCGTGTGATGGGGGAAATGGCCACAGACTGCTGACATCCTGGGAATCTGATCAAACAGATATGAAGGATAATAGGATCCAGGTGTTTCACTATTACAGAAGTACTATTATGGAAGTGGAGAAAACCAAAATAAATCCTGTGGTATGGGACCAGAAGCCAAAATACCAGCACTACTTACAGTTTTCAATTTAAATAAACAGACAACAAATAAATGAACACATGTGTAAACATGTACACATACACCACATACACAGCTGACCTTGAACAACACCAGTCTGAGCCACAGCAGGTCTACCTATATGCAATTTTTTTTGATAAATACAATGCTATGCATGTATTTTCTCTCCCTTATTATTTTGTTAATAATATTCTTTCTCTAGCTTACTTTATTGTAAAAACACACATAACTACAAATTACATGTTAATCAACTGTTGCTGGTGAGGCTTCTAATCAACAGTAGTTGTTAATAGTTAGTCTTTGGGGAGTCAAAGGTTATATGCAGATTTTTGACCGCTTGGGGCCTAGTGCCCCTAGCCCCCATGTTGCTCAAGAGTTAAATGTATTTATCTATGTACGAATACAAACGCATATGTTCCCCAGCTTTGTCTGTTGAGGGGGACTAGGAGCAGTGACACACCAAAAGCCATGAGCACATGTAGCACCAGATCCCCTGTAAAAGGAACCAGGGCTCATGGAGAAGTGGTCGATTACGGAGTTGGAGCATGATAAGCCTGAACAACGTGTTGTGCCAGAAAGCAAGGAACCACTCCAAAAACAGTAGGGACATGTGCAAAAGTCAAGAGCCACACTGAGGGGGCTCCCGCTGGCCACAGCCAGACAATCTGAGCCTCAAAATAAATAATGGCAGTAAGAGATTATAAACCACTGAAAAATAAAGGCAACCATGAGATCACACTGATGTTTACTTATTTAGAAAGTACCTCCCCACAAAATACTTATTAATTACCAATGGAAAAAGAGTGACTTCACAGTGGAGAAGCCAACATTCATCACTGAATCACATGGCCAACGCTGCCACCACCAGTATGGGACAAGCTGACATCATGTGCCTCCAGACAAGACATACTAAGAACACATGTTCTGTGGTCTTCCTGCCAGAGACATATAACTTAAGTCTAATCACAAGAAATGTCCGATGACCCACATGGAGGAACATTCTACAACATGACTGACCTGTAATTCTCAAAAAGATCAAGACTGAGGAGCTGTTCCAGATCGAAGGAGAATAAAGAGACATGGCAACTGAAGGCCACACCTCAGCCTGGGTTGAATCCACGAGGGCAACTTCCCAAACCCTGATGATGACAGGGCATCAGGTCAGCAACTTACTTGCAAATAGTTCAGGGAAAGAAATTCTTTGTACCCTCTTGCTAATTTCCTAAGTCTGATACTATCTCAAAGCTAAAAACAAACAAAAATCCTCCATGACTTCAACGAAAGTTAGGATAAGATCTAGACTTTGTCATGTCTGCAAGGCTATGGTCCTCTCCCACTGCTCTCGATCTGCTTCAGGAAGGTGTGGAGCTCTCCTGTGCTGGGAACATGTGCCACCACTCCAGCTCCTTCTCACACTTGTAGCCTCATCTCTCTGAGCACACATCACTTCCACAGTAATTTCTGAGCACCTATCATGTTCTAGGTTCTGGGGACAAGCGAATGAAACAGAAGAACACCTGCCCTGATGGAGCATGCGTTCTGTCAGGGGCTGGGGTGGGGAGAGACACACCAGCACCACTTCACTGCGGGAAAATAGACAGGAATAGAAAGAGAACACCTACAACAGTCAGCTATTGGCATTATATGCATATCCCCATTACATTTTTTCAGTTCCTAATGAAATAGAATGATGCTGTTATTCCTCCCACTTGAAAGATAGAGAAATTGAGGCAGAGAGATCACATCATTTGGCCAGGGTCCCACAACGGGCCTAGACTTCAAAACCCCTGTTCTTAAAAAAAAACAAAAAAACAAAAAACAAAGAACAAAAGCAAAAACTAAAACCTGACCTTCCTCCTACCTCACCATTCTGCCTTCTTTTCACAGTGGGAAAAAATTCTGGCTCTGGAGCCAATGAGGCAAAGAAGAGGAAAATACCCACAGAACTTGCAACAAAACTAAAGGCCATACACTAGCGTCCAGGTGCCTACAGCCCCTCAGCAGGGCCCAGGCATAGGGCCCCGTACTGTGCAGACTCGGTAATTGCTGCCTGGTACCTTCCAAGGCCTTAAGTTATAATTATTTTAATATCTATTCAATATTCAAATCCAATCTCAGTTTCAAACGTCTATTCAGCCTGTGAAATGGAGCTTGTTGGAAATGAAGACTTCTGCATGACGGAAGTGCCAATATTAGCCAGTTCCTCATCCATAGTGTAAGACACAGGGAATTACACTGAGGACATTTCAGGGAAGCCACTGGAGGAAAGGCTTCATTAAAGGGTCTGTGGCTGGCCATTGGTGAGGGTGGGTGATTATTTTGTAATGAAAAAGAGTTTGGTGTGCTAAGAGGTCAAAGGTCAGGATCCTCTGGGGATGGGGGAGTATGACTGACAGGAAGGCTTCAGAAGGCAGGAGGAACCAGGGTGGGATGGTGTCTGAGGAAAGTGTGTCTCCATGTGTGGCTGCAGGAAGGTGTGCCTGACACCCTTTGAGGAGGAACAGTAGTGTGGTCTGCAGGGGCCCCACTTGGAGGCCAAGTTGCAGGGTCTATGGAGGCGGGGAGAAGGCCTGAAACAGCTATCACAAAGGGGCAGGTGTGATTGACAGGACAGGATGGTGAGGGTGATGGTAAAAGTACCCAGACAAGGAAACCAGAAGGGTAACATCAAAGAGTTCAAGTGTTTCACCTTACATTTCAGTCTGAAGCATAAAATGTGTTTTAAAGAAGTCACTAAAAGTGGGGCGCCTGGGTGGTTTAGCTAGTTAAGCATCCTATGCTTGACTCTCGATTTCAGGTTGGGTCATCACTCATCATCTCAGAGGCATGAGATCCAGCCCTGCAGCGGGCTCCACACTGGGTGTGGAGTCTGCTTAAGACCCTCTCTCCCATTTTCCTCCCCTTCCCTTTGCTCACTCAGACTTAAAATATAAGTCACTATAAGTACCAAATATTATAAGCAGCACAAGAATTTTTCGAGCTTCAAAAGTCAAAAAAGATCGTAATTAGATGCATTTTCATTTTGTTTTCTGGAATTACAGTTTTCACAGTTACCTTAAAAATCATTCTTTTTATATAGGGTCTCTCGGATAAGAAATCCAACATAGAAAACCCGGGGTTGGAGCGAATGGTTGCCATGCCGACCCAGTACCCTCCAGAGCTGCTAGGTCGGATGTTGTCTGGAAATCCAGGCAGGTTCTCCACGAACAGATCAGCCCCTCCCTTCATCAGGCCTGACAGGTAGAATCTGAAAAATTTATCCAAGCAAATGGTGAACAGTGGCCCCCAAATTTAAGGAAAACTTTTAGTCAAACACCAAAATTGATTTATAATTGTAAACGTGTCCACCGTGAAGGAAGACACAAGATGGTGAAAAGGGCATGCACCACCCTGGGGGAAAGCTAGAAGCGGTAGCAGGGAGTCGTCCCACCCGATGGGAAAGGGACCCAGGATGTGTGGTCAGCATTAAATTGAGACTCTCCCAGACTGCAAGTTACAAGCAGTCTGAGATGGAGGAGAAAGAAAAGGCACCCCTGAATTTTACTGCTTCCACTATCAGACAAAGGAGAAGGTGCCCTGCCCCATCTCCAATCATGTAGCTCAACACCTCCTTGCAACCCAGGCTGGGCCACAGTGAGCTATGGCACACCCCCAAAGCTCGGCTGGGGTCGCACGCACCTTCTTATCCTTGCCATGGTCGTCTCCGCCACCAGGACAAAGTCCTCCGTGGGAGAAAGCTGCACTCCATTAGGGAACCGCAACTGGTCCAGTAAAACCTTCACTTCCTTGGTCTCTGTGTCATACTCTAGTAGGCTGTGGAGCACCAACAGCAAATGCTCAAGCGGAAGAGTCTGTGGCCCCTGCCACCTTAGAGCCTTGCTCCCCTCTGAGCCTCAGGCAGAGGGCCTGTGGAAGGGGGTCCGCCTCATGCTGTAGTGACAAGGCCCCCTGGTGGTCCTCTGCCCAGACCTGACTCCAGGCTGGCCCCTGGGGGCCTTCCCATCCAGAGCAGACCCCAGGCATCCTCTTCCAGAGAACCCCTCAGTCAGTTCTCTCTCTGCGCTGGGAGCTGGCTCACCACCAGGGAGGGCCCCCATGGCTCCAGCCTCAAAGGAGTCCCCCTTGGGAGGGATGACCTGAAACAGAGGCCAACCTGGGAGGTATCACCCAGACTGCCTAGACCACATGCTCAGATCAACTGGCCTGTTTTAATTACATTTTTTCAAAGAAAAAGTGAGGACATCTTGTTGTTTTATTGCATCCATCACCTGTTTCCAGAAATCATGAAAGTCCTGTCTCTAGAGCTATAATATTATTCTCAGAAACACTCCAATGACTCCCACAGATAAGCTCTGTCGAAGTCACCCTGCCTGACTGATGATCTCACCGAGTAGAAGATCTGAAATGAACACTCACCGCCCATCATCCGTTCCCTCCATAACCAGAAGCAGGTAATCTCGTCTTTGCCATTTGCTGCTAGAATCCGTAAAATAAATCTTCCTCCCATCCTGAGTTATTGTAAGATCATTCACAAAGGACATTTTCCTCCCCTCAATGGGTGTCTCAGAGGAGATCAGCAGTTTCACTTCACCTGAGGTAGGACGAAAGAAAAGAAGAGAGGGAAGGAAAGAGGGAAGGACAAAGAAGGAAAAAAAAAAGAAAATAATGGAAAAAAGGAAGGAAAGGAGGGAGGAAGAGAAGACCTGTTTTCATTCTAAGAACTTGTATGTCAATAATTTCAAAGTCTCAATCAGCATACCTGATTTAAAAGGAAAAACTAAAATGAGCTTCTCCATGTCATATGCTAGTAGATTTATTCCCTCTTCCAGTAAAAAACACTGTTTTCCTTTCTTTCAGCTCTTAGAGATGAATGTTTTTACAAAGACTTCATTAACGGCAAAACCCTTCCTCTAAGGATGAGGACCTCTTCCTTTCACCAAGACCAAATGACTTTTGGGGTACCTGGGTGGCTCAGTTGGTTAAGCAACTGGCTTCAGCTCAGGTCATGATCCCAGGGTCCTGGGATCAATCCCCACACTGGGCTCCTTGCTCAATGGGAAGCCTGCTTCTCCTTCTCCCACTCTCCCTGCTTGTGTTCCTCTTTTATTGTCATTCTGTCAAATAAATAAATAGAATCTTAAAAAAAAAAAAAAGACCAAATGACATTTAAAAAATCTATTAAGAATCTTGGGTGAAAGGCAGCTATCTTTCAGTTTGCTTGACAGAAATACAAGATGTCCCATTCATCCAGTTTTAAATACAGAAATGGTGACAGTGGTAAACTTTAAAAACAGGAGAGTAACCATTTATAGAGTGCTAAACTGTCTCCATGTACAATCTCATTTAAACCCTCACACACTCTGACAAGGCAGGCACTACCCTTAGCCCTGTTTCATGGATGAATAACCTGTGCACAGAGAGGCTAAGGCACCTGCATAGTCACACAGCCAGCCAACGGCAGAGAGGGCTATCCAGAGCCCCAGACACCACCCCCTCTAACAATAACAAATTCTTACGTCATACAAACTCCCCTGCTGCAGCACATACAGGGAAAAAAATGGGACGAGGAAGTGGATGAAGAACAAATAAAGAGACAGAAAACAAACTGGAAGATAAGACAGAGACACAGAAAAATAAAGATAGGAGTTCTAACATTTTGTGGAATAGACCCTGTTGCTAAAACACAAATAGGAAATTAGGGTATTGTTAATTGATAGCTGATATGTGTAGGCAGTACTTCCAAGATTGTTCAATGAATAAGAAAATATTAGAGTTTCTAGTAGACTGTACTGAACAAATTCTATTAAATCCACTTATGCACATATTGTTTAAAAACATCTGAAATAATCCCAGAAGGAAATAAGGCATTGCTACGTACGTTTCCAGGGATTTACTTCAAATAGTCCCTTATATGCATCAGCCACAAAGAGGGTTCCATTGGGCCCTGCCCGAATGCCCAGGGGCCTTCCACAAGCAGGCTCATCATCTCGGGTTTCTAGGGAAACAAATGGATAGCAATCAGTGGCTGGTCCCAGACTGTACCTGTGCCTCCAAGTACCTATTCCATCCCTTCTTAAATATACATCCTGCTGTTCAGAACAGAAAAGGATACGGCATTAGAAACAGAGCTATTCCCCAGTATTCCAGTCCCCTCAGAACTTATGACATTGTCTGGTGTATCTAGAGGGACCACCTGAGAATATGGATCTGAACAAATCAACAGCAATTGGTATCCAAGAATTGCATTCATATCAGCATCCTGAGGCTTGAACAGTTAACTCAGGGACATCATCAGGACCCAGACCCCAACTCTAGAATTCCCCCCCAGGACCTCGGTAATTGTCAGTTTAATCCCTGCCTGACCTGAATATTCTGCCTATCTAGGGCCTTGGCAGTCTTCCCTCCACCTGGCTTAAAGGGAAAGATACTATTTTATTCCTCAGATTAATACCTATACTTTTTAAACCTGTGGCAATGCATATTTATTGCAGGTATGTTCACTGCCAGGCTTCGTATGCAGGGATACTTAAGTAAGCTGCTTACTGCAGGCATGCTCAGTGCAAGGTGCTTTCTGGGGGGTGCTTTATGAAGGGTGCTTACTGAAGGGTGCTTAGTGCAGGGTGCTTTCCATGGGGTGCTTACTACAGGAATCCTTACTGCAGGACACTTACTATTGGGCCACTTCCTGCCAAAATACAGAGTGGAAAAGGCAGGTTAAAAAAAACGAATGCAGAGTATGAGTCTATCACAAAACCAAAGTACACATGAACAGAAAGAGCTCTGAAAATCTATGCACTAAAATGTTAATAGTTAAATCTGTGAAGATTCTGAGGTGACTTTTACTTTCTCCTTTGTACCTTTGTACAATAAAAATGCATCATTTTTACAAAAGCATTCTAGCTATTAAAAAGTGGTAACCACTAATTAAACTGTGGGCTACCAGGTTTTAAACAGTGAGATTCTTCTAGTCTAATTTCCCCAAACCTGAGTGACATAGAGGTGTTTTCACTCTGAAAATTCCCGAGAAGCTAACGCAGGAACAACATTTCGACATGCAAGTGATAACCGAGCCGACTGCTTCTCCATAGCAGCACTCTGACCCTGACCATGGCTATTAATCTTCCTCAAAGTGACCTCAAGGGGGAATGCCACTACGGAATGGTGGAGATGTGGGGCCTTAAAGTAACTGGCAGGTGCTGGGGCCACTGCCTAGCTGGCAAGCTGCACCTGCATGGGGACAATCAGGTACCATGAGGTCCAGGGACCACACTGCAAATGAAGAGCTGCAGGTAACACTCAGGTCAGGCTCTGTTGGCCACGTGGTCAGGGGCTCTTCATCTGCAAGGGTGAACCTGACTTCTAAGGAAATTTACCTCCGCCCAGCCATTCAGCACCTTTCTCAATGACCACAGACATACATTGGGGCTGCTGTCACTGACTTACTGCATGGGCCTGAACCAAGCCAAGCGATGGTCTCTATTTCACCATTTTCAAGTTTTACAATCCGACCATCTGCTGTACCAGTAAACATCACATCTGTTTAAAAAAATAAAAAGGAACAAGAGAGTTACTAGATTAACCGAAGAACTGTGATCATACTGCCTTCTACAACAGAGGGGGCCTGTTTGTATTTTGCATCTCTAGAAAGAAAATGACAGCTTTGAAGATGAAGGAGAGGTATGTCTGAGTTCTTAAAAAGTCCTTAAAGCATGCAGTGATGAAACCATGGAGGCCTGGGGCACTGGCACGCGGGCTTCAACCTGAATGCTTTCTGTAGAGCTCGGAGGACGGGAATGAAAATGGCCGCCTAACAATCTCTGGCCCGAAGGAGCTCAGAGCTAAGGACCCTACCCCTCAATGTGCCCACAGAGAAAAGCAGTCAATCACTCCCATCTCCCCAGTCTCCCGGTGGCACTTGAGCTCACCCAGCTTGTGACTGAGCGTTTCTGTCTCTGGCACACAGCCCGGTTTGGAGTCTCCAAACCCAGGAGATTCTTGGTGCGCTGTTCTTCCGGCAAAGGAAGGTGGGTCTCCCCCAATCTGCCACTTGTAGGGTCCCTGCTCAAAGAGCAGTGGCCCGACTGTGCCACGGATCACAGTTTAAGGTAACCCCAAGCTGAGAGCTCACTCCTCAGCTCCATCTCTTAGTCGGCTTCCCCGCTCTGATACCTGTGAGCTCTGCTACTTAGACACCCTCGATTCTTCTGTGATCCCGTGGAACTTGAGACCACACTGTCCCTGTGAGGGCTCCACCCCCGCTTAGCCTCTGGAGCAATGTTTCTCAGTGGAGCAGACTTCTAAAAGTTTGGATTTTGTGCTCCATTGGTCCACATTTGCCGGGAGCCGGCCCTTCCCCCTGCGGTCTATCCTCCTGTTGCTTCAGATTCACTTCTCCTCAGGTCCTACCTTTCAGAAAATGGTCAATTTTCTGTTTCTAGAACTGCTACTCTTCTTCTCTTTGATCTCTTGTTGGGTTTGTAGGTGTTTGGAATGATTTGATAGCTGATCTCCTGTGACCTGATGTCATCTCAGTCTGCTACTCCTCCACTATCTTGATTCTCCCCTCTCCTGCCTGCTTTTCTATCTCCCTCTGCTCTTCCCTGCCCCAACCCCCTGCTCATGCCCTCTCTCTCAAAAAATGAATAAAATCTTAAAAAAAAAGAAAATCACTTAAGTAATCCATAATAACAACAGATTAGAGGAAAATCACGTGGTCATATCTACAGATGCAGAAAAGCATCTGATAAACTCCAACATCCATTCTTTTTTTTTTTTAAATTTTATTTATTTATTTGACAGAGAGAGATCACAAGTAGGCAGAGAGGCAGGCAGAGAGAGGGGGGTAAGCAGGCTCCCTGCTGATCAGAGAGCCCGATGCCGGGCTTGATCCCAGGACCCTGAGATAGCCCACTGAGCTACCCAGGTGCGCCTCCAACACTCATTCTTGATAAAAACCTTACAATAGAATATTACACATCAGAAATGATGAATATCCAACTTTTCCACCAACATGAATGGAACTGGAGGAGATTATGCTAAGTGAAATAAGTCAAGCAGAGAAGTCAAGTATCATATGGTTTCACTTATTTGTGGAGCATAAGGAATAGCATGGAGGACATTAAGAGAAGGAAGGAAAAAATGAAGCGGGGGCATTGGGGAGGGAGATGAACCACGAGAGACTACGGACTCTGAGAAGCAAACTAAGGTTTTGGGGGGTGGTGGGGGATGGGTTAGCCTGGTGATGGGTATTAAGGAGGGCTCATATTGCATGGAGCACTAGGTGTTATATGCAAACAATGAATCCTGGAACACTACATCAAAAACTAATGATGTACTGTATGATGACTAACCTAACATTAAAAGAAGAAGAAGAAGAAGAAAAAAATAATCTAGGGATCTAACACACCCGAAATTAAACTAATGTAGTGTAGGTTAAAATTAGGTGATAGAAGGATGGAGAAAAAAGTAGGGAACTAAATATATAATGTTTCACAACCTGTAAAAAAAAAAAAAAAAAAGACTTTCAGAAAATTAGGAATAGAAAGGCACTTCCTCAACTTGAAAAGAGCATCTACAATATACTGACAGTTAACATCATAATTACTGGTGACAAACTTAGAAACTTTCCTATTAAAATGAGGAACAAAAGCAAGAATGTCCTCCCTTCACCACTCCTTCACAATACTGTACTAGAAGTCCTGGCTATTGCAATAAAAGAAAGAAATAAAAGGCATACTGATTGAGAAGGGAGAAATAAATCTTTGTCTTTGTTCATAGATCATATGACTGTCTATGTAGAAAATCCCAAAGAATCAACAACAAAAAAAACCTCCTAGAACTAATAAGTGATTATAGCAAAGTTTCAGGATATAAGGACACTATGTAAAAATCAATTGCTCCCGATATACCAGCAATGAACAAGTAAAATTTAAAATTAAAAACAGAATAGCATTTATATTAGCACCCAAAAGAATAAAACATTTAGGTCTAAATATAGCAAAATATGTACAAGATCTATATGAGGAAAACTATAAAACTCTGATAAAAGAAATTTTAAAAATCTAAATAAATGGAAAGATTTTCCAGGTCCATCCAAAGGAAGATTCAATACTGCAAAAAAGCTTAGTTGTTCCCAACTTGATTCATAGATTCAAAGCAATCCCAATCAAAATCCCAGGCAGTTATTTTGTATATATCCTAAAACTGATTCTAATGTTCTTATGGTGAAGGAAAAGATCCAGAATGGCCAACAAAATATTGAAGAACAAAGCCAGCGGTATGACACTACTTGATTTCCAGATTTACTGAAATGCTACCGTAACCACGATATTATGGTAATGGCAAAAGAATAAGACAATTCCATGTAACAGAATAGAGTCCAAAATCAGACCCACATAAATTAGTCAAGTGATGTTTCACAATATAATCTTACATAATATATTATAATATAATGGAGCAAAGACTGTATTTTCCCCAAATGGTGCTGAAAAAACTGGACATCCACGTGTAAAAAATTAATCTAGACACAGACATTACACCTTTCATGACAGTTAACTAAAAATGGATGATAGATCTGAATGTAAAGCACAAAAGTATAAAACTCCTAGAGGAGAAAATAGGAGAAAATTTAGGTGACTTCTATCACCTAAAATTAGGGTGATATTAGTTATTAGTTATTAGTTATTAGTTATACTAGATACTAGATATTAGTTATTAGTTAGTTAGGTCACCTAACATTTGGGTGATGACTTTTTAGATACAGTAAAGGTATAATCGATGAAGAAATAACTGCTGTTGGACTTCATTAAAGGAAACTTCTGCTCTGTGAAAGGCACTGTCAAGAAAATTAGAAAACAAACCACAGACTGGGAGAAAATATTTGCAAAATATACATCTGATAAAGGAATTGTTATCCAAAATATTCAAAGAACTCTTAAAATCAACAATAAGAAAATGAACCTAATTTTGTAAATGGCCAAAAGCCTTAGATACCTCACCGCAGAAGATATGCAAATAGAAAATAAGCATATGAAAAGATGCTCAACATTGTATGTCCATTAGGGAATTGCAAACTAAAACAATGAAATACCACCACACATATCTCAGAATGGTCAAAAATCTAAAACACAGACAACACCAAATGCTGATGAAGATGTAGAGCAACAGGAATGCTCATTCATTGCTGGTCAGAATGCAAAATGGTTCAGCCATTCTGGAAGACAATCTGACAGTTTCTTGAAAAACTAAATATATTCTTAGAATCCAGCAATTGTGTTCCTTAGTATTTACCCAAATGGGTTGAAAACATAAGTCCACACAAAAGCCTGCATGTTGATGTTTATAGCAACTTTATTCATAATTGTCAAAATTTGGAAGTAACCAAGATGTCCTTCAGTAGGTAAACAGATAAACTGGTACATTCATACATGGAGTATTACCATCAATAAAAAGGAATAAGCTGCATGGATTGGAAGAACAAATATTTTCACAATACTTCACAATATTACTGAAAAGAAATGAGCCGCATGGATTAGAAGAATAAATATGCTACCTAGAGCAATCTACACATTCAGTGCAATCTCTATCAAAATACCATCAACTTTTGGGGCGCCTGGGTGGCTCAGTGGATTAAGCCGCTGCCTTCGGCCCAGGTCATGATCTCAGGGTCCTGGGATCGAGCCCCGCATCGGGCTCTCTGCTCCGCAGGGAGCCTGCTTCCTCCTCTCTCTCTGCCTGCCTCTCTGCCTGCCTCTCTGCCTACTTGTGAGCTCTCTGTCAAATAAATAAATAAAATCTTTAAAAAAAAAAAATACCATCAACTTTTTTCAAAGAAATAGAAAAAATAATCCTAAAATTTATATGGAACCAGAAGGGGCCCTGAATAGGCAGAGGAATGTTGAAAAAGAAAACTAAAGCAGGCAACATCACAATTCTGGATTTCAAGCTCTATTACAAAGCTGTAATCATCAAGACAGTATGGTACTAGCACAAAAACAGACACATAGGTCAATGGAACAGAATAGACAGCCCAGAAATTGACCCTCAACTCTATGGTCAACTAATTTTTGACAAAGTAGGAAAGAATTTCCAATGGAAAAGTCTCTTCAACAAATGGTGTTGGGAAAATTGGAAAGCCACATGAAGAAAAATGAAACTGGACCAATTCCTTATACCACACATAAAAATAGACTCAAAATGGATGAAAGACCTCAATTATGAGACAGGAATCCATCCAAATCTTTGAGGAGAACACAGGCAGCAACTTCTTTGACCTCAGCCACAGCAACTTCTTCTTAGAAACACTTTCAAAGGCAAGGGAAGCAAGGGCAAAAATGAACTATTGGGACTTCACCAAGATAAAAAGCTTTTTTTGCACAGCAAAGGAAAAAGTCAACAAAACCAAAAGACAGCTGGCAGAATGGGAGAAGATATTTGCAAACGACATATCAGATAAAGGGCTACTATCCAAAATCTATAAAGAAGTTATCAAACTCAACACCCAAAGAACAAATAATCCAATCAAGAAGTGGGCAGAGGACATGAACAGACATTTTTGCAAAGAAGACATCCAGATGGCCAACAGACACATGAAAAAGTGCTCAACATCACTCAGCATCAGGGAAATACAAATCAAAACCAGAGTGAGATACAACCTCACACAAGTCAGAATGGCTAGGTGCTGGCAAGGATGTGAAGAAAGGGGAACCCTCCTACACTGTTGGTGGGAATGCAAGCTGGTGTAGCCACTCAGGAAAAAAGTATGGAGGTACCTCAAAAAGTTGAAAATAGAGCTACCCTATAACCCAGCAATTGCACTCCTGAGTATTTATCCTAAAGATACAAATGTAATGATCTGAAGGGGCACATGCACCCCAATGTTTATAGCAGCAATGTCCACAATAGCCAAAATATGGAAAGAGCCTGGATCTCCATCAACAGATGAATGGATAAAGAAGATGTGGTATATACACAATGGAATATTAAGCAGACAGCAAAGAAACCCAAAAAACAAAATCTTGCCATTTTCAATGACATGGGTGGAACTTATTATGCTAAGCAAAATAAGTCAATCAGAGAAAGGCAATTATCATATGATCTCACTGATATGAGGAATTTGAGGAACAACACAGAGGATCATAGGGGAAGAGAGGGAAAAATGAAACTAGGTGAAACCAGAGAGGGAGACAAACCGTAAGAGACTCTTAATCTCAGGGAACAAACTCAGAGTTGCTGGAGGGGAGGGGAAATGGGACGAATGGGGTGGCTGGGTGATGGACACTGGGAGGGTATGTGTTTTGGTGAGTGCTGTGAATTGTGTTAAGACTGGTGAATCAGAGACCTGTACCCTTGAAACAAATAATACCTTATATGTTAATTAAAAAAAAAAAAAAGGAATGAGCTATGAAGCCATGAAAAGACATGGAGGAACCTTAAGTGCATATTAATAAGTGAAGGAAGCCAATCTGAATAGGCTACATGCTATATGATTTCAATTCTGTGACATTCTAGAAAAGGCAGAACTATGGAGAATAGTAGAAAGATAAGTGTTGCCAGAGGTTGCAGGATGGTAGGGATAAACAAGTGGAGCTCAGATGATTTGGGGGGATTTTTAGGACAATGAAACTACTCTGTATGATACGATAATGGTGGATACACATCACTTGTACATCTGTCCAAACCTATAGAATATATGACACCAAGAGTGAGCCCTATGGTAAATAAACCATGGCCTCCACGTCCTAATGACATGTCAGGGTAGGTTCATCTGTTGTAACACATTTCCACTCTGGTGTCAGTGCTGATAACAGAAGAGGTTGTGGGGGGTGGGGTGTATGATAAACCTCTGTACCTTCCCCTCAATTTTGCTATGAATCTAAAATGCTCTAAGAATTGCTCAACACTACATCAAAAACTAATGATGTACTACATGTTGGCTAATTGAATGTAAAAAATAATAAAATAAAATAAAATTTATTTAAAACAATAAAAGCATGTTAATTGGTGATTACTCTCCCCACACCCTCCTGAGGCCAGTGCCTTCCTCCACTGCCAGCTATATCCCCCAAAGGCAGATGGGAAGCGGTGGTTCCCTGGGGCCTACGCACACCTGCAGGGTGGGTAACAGACCCCCACTGTGCCTAACAGTGTTCGCATAGAGAACAACCAACTCCTTTAAGGAAAAAGGCAAGCCCTGGTGCCACGGAGCAATGAGGTGTCAGCCCAAGAGGAAAGGGAGGGGACAAGAGAAACATTCTTTGAAAGATAACAAAAAAAGGTCACTCTTACTCCTTGGAGTTCTATTTAAATATCAATTTTGGTTTTTCACCAAAACAAAACAACAAAACTTGTTATATTAATAAACATCAGTATGTTTTGAAGAGAAATACAAGGTTCTATCATGAAAGGTCTATCCCTCTTACAATTTTGACTGCCAGCCAAACCACTAACATTTGCAGAAAGGCACCAGACTGGGTCCTACATCCAACAGCAGGGGAGAGAGAAGGGGTCCATCCCACTGAGGGACCGCCATGCCCTGCCCAAGGCAAAGCCATACACACAGACACAGGAGTTTACCAACGCTGCAGGGAAGCATACCATACTGCCCAACAAGGCGGCCTGCCCCAGCAAGATGCTCAGAAATCCTCACGCCATTTTCAGCTCTTCAACTGCTCAGTAACTGTGTCTTTTGATTCTGGAGCTTAATCTTCATTCTAAAAGGCAGACAATGCCTAGTGGCTAGAGACTTAAGAATTAGAACCAAATCCATGTCTAGCTCTCAGGTTTGGGCAAGTCTGAAGTAGTTAAGTTACCCTTAAACATACCCACCAAAGCCAGCTTCAAACAAAACAAACAAAACAACGTAACAGTGGAAATCATTTGTAGTCTCTTTTTTTTTTTTTTTTTTTAGATTATTTATTTAAGAGAATGTGAGCTGGCATGAGCAAAGGGAGGAGCAGGCAGAGGGAGAGAGAAAGGGAGAAACAGACTCTCCACAAGCAGGGAGCCAACTCAGGTCTCAATCCCAGGCCCCGGGATCATGACCTGAGCCGAAAGTAGACACCCAACCCCCAACCGAGACACCCAGGTGCCCCTCATTTGTATTCTTTTCAGAAATGGAATCTTTGCAAAGACAAACTGAATGAAGAAACAATATCCTATCAAGTAACACCTACCTTTGATAAATGAGCTAAACATCAGTGTATGTTTCCTTTTTCCTTTCAATTTAATGGGCCCAACACTTTGAACAGAATAAAGTGCTCCACAGACATGAACTCAAAACCTGTAACTCAGAGAGCTGTCTACAGCTGAGGAGGACAGCCAGAGCCCCCCACCCCCCCAGGAGCAGGGTGCATCAAGGCTGCTCTGGCAGAATCCCCCCTCAGGGAGCCTTGAAGTTCCAGGGCTTTACTCACCCCCAATATTTGCTATGGACTCTGGCCCAATAAGTTGATTTTCAAACAGCCTTTCCGCCTGTTGTAACTTCGTATTTGGTTGCAGAACACCAAGCAAGAGAGGGGGTTCTTTGAAGCTGTAAAATAATGCAATTATAGGGATTTGTCTATAAGAAATACATGAAGAAAGTGTTTACTGAGGACATTCATGCATAACTCCCCACTCTTTGATAAAGAGGGCATGTTGCAATAACATCCTTAGTTGCCAGAAACACAAAGGTTAAAGAAAACACCATTCTAGGAGATTAGAAAAGGTCATAGTATTAAAAAAAAATTAAAATATGATTATGGTTAATGCAAGAACTTTGGTAATCAGCTGAGAGTATCTGGGGCCTCCACTTACCCAAGCTCCAGTCTCAGTCCCATGCCCTGGCACAGGTTAGACGTCATCCCACCCTCTGATTCACACGCCCTGGCATTTATTTTTCAGTGTCTGCCCAGTCATTAAAATCCAACTGAGACAGAGGGGAGTGGTGCTGATATCCCACAGCTGATAGCCTTGCTTCTTACTTCACAGAGATAACAGAAGAAATGAGAGGAGTTTGTCCCTGGCGTCACCAGCTTATCATCCAGCACAGATGCTCTCTGCCTCCTGCCTGTCCCTTCTCTCTGAAGCCAGGTTCCACTGGGCCCTGGACCCTTCCTCTGACAACAGACTGAGCTCCAGGGATCTTCCCTCTCTGCTGGTCCTTCTCAGCCTCCAAATCCTGCTAGTGGCACTCTCAGAAGGCAGACATGGTTGAAGGTCCTCTCCCCATGTCCTCTGCTACCACCCTGGTCCAGGCCACCATTTTCTGGTCCCTGCTTCCTCCATAGTCTCTACAATGTATATCCTCAACCCAGCACTGTGCACCTTGTGAAATACATTCAGATCACAGTGTTCGGTTCTCACAGCCCTGCAATGACCCCATCTCAGCTAGAGCCTATGGTCTTGCAGGGGTGCCCTTCCCCCTGCAGTCTGGCCAGTCACCTCTCTCAGGTCTTCTCCTCCTGTTCACTCTGCCCTCTACAGGGCCCTCCCTGCTGGTTCCTGACCTAACAGGCACCTCCCACCCTTAAATCCTTGGCACCAGCTCCTCTGTGCTCAGCCCTCACCTTCTCAGGGAGGCCTGCTCTGACCACCCAATATAATACACCGGACCTCCCCCCAAAGCCCAATTCCTGACACTCTATTTTCTCTATAGCCCTTAGCAGCTTCTCACTTCTCTGTTGCATATACTGTCTATCCCCACTAGAACACATGGCCCATGAGATCAGGGATTTGTTTGTGTTTTTCACTGCTGTATCTCAAGCACCTGCCATATAGGAGGTTCCCAACCAACACTTCGCGAAGGAGGAAGAAGGGAAGGGAAGAAGGAAGGGGCATGGAGGGAGAATACCTCCCAATTCCCGCCCTACCTTGCCCTCAAGCAGGGCAGTTTCCTAGCCACCCTTCCAGAGTGGGAGACCCAAGAGGGAAGGGGTGGATGAAGCTGTCAAATGATAAAGAAGTTTCCCTGTCTTGCCCAACACTTCCATTTCCAGCAGAACACCTACTGCCTCCTCTGAGTCAGGCATGTGCTTAGGACACAGCACAATTACCTTGAATTAAACTCCCCCACCCCACCCTTTCACTCTACCCTGCCTCCCAGTTATGGCTTTCACCTGCTTTAAAAGAAAAAAACAATCATGATTTAACTAGGAGTTAATAAAGTTATTAAAAGATATTAAGTTAATAAAGTTATTAGATAAGTATCTACCTAATAAAGCTACAAGTTTTACTTCTAAATGAAGAGAGCAGGGCTGCAACCTGCATACTTTGTTGAGAAAAGCCTAGGATATGGAGATGGACATAGCTAGGTTTGAATTTTGACCTTGGGAAGGTCAGCCCTCCCAAGGTGTACGTGAAGACTGAACAACACAGACAAGCCTGTACATACAGCCCAGGGATAGAGGACAATACACCCGAGACTCAGCCACCCCCTTCTGCCCAATCCTTGACCTTGCCTAATTCCCTATACAAAGGAAGTCCTCCAGAAATATTTGTAGCATCAACCTAATCAGTATATCATGCACCATCCCTGCCAACAAGCAGCCTGAGTATTATTTCAATAGGGAGGCAAGAAGAAAACTTATATGAGAAAATGCAAAGGATGGGCAAGAAAGGGCCCCAACTCCTGCAGCCTGAGCAGCAGAAGCATCAAGGAAGAATGGCCTCAGGAAGGCCAGCCAGGCCACATGGACCCTTGTTAAAGCCTGTGAACTCATAAACTCTTATCAGCCCCTTGTTAACTCCCAAGTGCTGCTAACTCTTATTAAATCCCATTAACTTCATGTGTCAAATGTATCCTGAAAGAACTGACCAAAATCCTCCAAAAGTCAGAATGTCTTGTATGTCCTATCTACCAAAGTCTGCACATTTTCCAAACAAGGAAGAAAGAAGGGTGCCTTGCATGGCAGGTTTTTGACAAGGCCCTGCAACCTTCCTGGTGACTGCTCCCTAGAACTGAAACCAACTGCATAATAGTCCATTCTGGAGGAGCGTGCACCCATCTTCATTTTTCTCTGTTGATTTCCCGGCAGTTGCTGAGTGCGGTCTCAGATCTCCCCGCCGGAGGACATGGACACCAGAGGTAGACTCTCTGAGGCACTTCGATCAGCCATCCTCCCTCCTGGCCAGCTGGCCGGATCCTGTTCCCCACGGCACCGGCTGGTGGAGAGAACAGAGGTGCAGCAGAAGCTGAGAGCTCTGCTCTCCCATCAGCGTTAATACTGTAACCACCCACTTGCTCCAAACAGTGTATTTCCCTTCCTTGTTCTTTTTGCTCTGAACAGAGTTTGAAAGAAGTCCTTTTTGCTGCTGCTGTTAGCATTTTCCTCCAAACCTCAGCTCATTTCTGTTCTTGTACCTCCTCCAGTCTTCTGCTTTTGTTCTGCATTTTGGGGTTGCCCCTTCCAATTTCTGAGCAAGTCACTTTCTAAATCTGAGCATCAGAAAGATACCTGTCAGCCACCTTGGTCTCACTGGGCTTCTCCTCCCTCTCCTCCTCACAAGGCTCATTTACTCTACAGACAGAACGCACTTTGTACAGTTTCAAATCCTTAGTGGGCCACTTTCCCTTGCAGTTTCTGGTCAGGAGCACACACCTGTCTTTCCTTTGAATTTCTTTCCACATATAAATTCACCTTTACTGAGATCAGAGGTCTCCAGTCACTGAAGCTCCATGTTCCCCTGCTCTTTTCACTTTCCTGGCTCTTCTCCAAGGCTAACTCCCCAGTCCAGAGTTTGATGCCCAGCTGTGCACACAGTTCACACTCCCACCTTAGCCAACGAGATTATTCAGAAAACCCCACATCAGTTAGTTTCTATTTGGGGTAGGTTGAGCCACATCCTTCTACATGTTGACAGGGGCTAGCAAGAGAGAACCCCTTTCACCCCCAATGTGTCCTGAGAGCCTCCCCATCAGGCAGGACACCAAGTATGACCTTGGGCCTAGCTCAGCCAGAAGACACATGGAGAGGTCCACCAACACACCAGGAATTAGAAGTCAACACCATCATGGGTCTACAATGCCCAGGCCTTCACCCAATCCCAATGTTATGAAAGCTAATTATGTTTTAACAGCACCATATACATTTACTAATTCTAAATCCAGCAACAGAAAAAGTTGACTCTTGTATACAAATGTCAGTCTAAGGTAGAACTGTGTCCTCTTTGTACCTTTGTATTCAGCTACCTACCTTAAGCATTCTAGATGCTGAATACATTCTCAGTGAACTGAGTACAACATAAAGCCTTAATTTTTATTTATAAAACACTTACACATTATTCAATGTTATATTCACTCTATAATGGGACACAGTTCTTGCCTGAAGTTTTTAAACTCACTTAAAATAAACTTCCAAAAGCTTCACCTCTCTGGAAAGTTCAAGAACAAAGGGGAATTTATTTGTCAAACTAGACTGCACAACCCTTTTGGCATAAGTTCAAATCAATGTCATAAATCATCACACCATTAAGAGCCTGGCTCTGCATTACTATAATTACAAACGTGAATACATTTCATAGGGTCCTGGGTAAATACTATTTTTTTTCAAGTTATAATGGACTGCATTACTCATAGATGCCCACCAATGAGAAGTAACTTAGGAAAAACAGAATACTAATTATAAGGCTTTTGAAAAAATCAGTACTTAACAAAATTTAAACGAAGTAACTTAACCTTTGTGTGTGCTTTTGCCACTTCAAATGAATTCATGTTAACACATAAACTTCTCTTATTTGGGATTTTTCTGGGTTTTATATGTGGTTTTTCATTTTTGTTTTTGAAATCTTATCATGAACAATACCATTCATATACTGTGTAACAGCTGATTCCACACAAACTCAAGCATTAAAGAAATCACAAATATCTCTCTTTCTTAGTAACTTACCTTTCAGAACAAATTGATTATCCTAGACATTAGCCCACCCTACCCTTGCCAAGCAAGCCCTCCCAAGAATGACCAGGATAGCTCACCTGAGAGGCTGTGGGTCTATGGGAGACTCCAGGAGCAGCATGGCTCCGAGCAGGGGAACGGTGAGGGAGACAGCCAGCATCAAGAAGGTCACTCGGAACACACGGCCACTAAAGGAGCTGCCAGAATCAGGGAAATACAAATCAAAACCACAATGAGATACCACCTCACACCTGTCAGAATGGTTAAAATTAATAAGCCAGGAAATGACAGATGCTGGCGAGGATGCAGAGAAAGGGGAACCCTCCTACACTGTTGGTGGGAATGCAAGCTGGTGCAACCACTCTGGAAAACAGCATGGAGGTTCCTCAAAAAGTTGAAAATAGAACTACCCTATGACCCAGCAATTGCACTACTGGGTATTTACCCTAAAGATACAAGCATAGTGATCCAAAGGGGCATGTGCGCCCGAATGTTTATAGCAGCAATGTCCACAATAGCCAAACTATGGAAAGAACCTAGATGTCCATCAACAGATGAATGGATAAAGAAGATGTGGTATATATATATATACAACGGAATACATGCAGCCATCAAAAGAAATGAAATATTGCATTCACGATGATGTGGATGGAACTAGAGGGTATTATGCTTAGCAAAATAAGTCAATCAGAGAAAGACAAATATCATATGATCTCCCTGATATGAGGAAGTGGAGATGCAACGTGGGGGGTTTGGGGGGTAGGAAAAGAATAAGTGAAACAAGATGGGATCGGGAGGGAGACAAAGCATAAGAGACTCTTAATCTCACAAAACAAACTGAGGATTGCTGGGGGGAGGGGAGTCGGGAGAGGGTGGTGGGGTTATGGACATTGGGGAGGGTATGTGCTATGGTGAGTGCTGTGAAGTGTGTAAACCTGGGGATTCACAGACCTGTATCCCTGGGGCTAATAATACATTATATGTTTATAAAAAAAATAAAAATAAATTATAATAAAAAAAAAAAAGGAGCTGCCAGAGATGGAATATACAAAGGGGATCAGCAGCAGCTAAGATGGGACAAGCTCAGCTGGTCTCAAAGCCTGTGACGCAAGAGCAGGCCTTTAGCCTGGTCTCGCTGCGAGACCACTGACCTCTGGCTTGTGATGAAACTTTAGGACTGTTTGCTATGATTGGCAAACTTGCTTCTGTTCTTTTTTTTAATCTTCCAGCTATGTGGGAAAGTCTTATCAGTTATTTGCCAGAGAGTCTGATAAGCTGAACCTTCAGTCCTCTAGTGGAGTCTCCAAGAGAGCAAATCAAAGAACTGGTAAACATAAAAATGGAATAGAGTGCGATGATGTAATGCAAACACACCCATCTACAAGAGAAGTGTTTACCAAAAGCCACTATTTCCTAGTACGTGGATTTAAAGCAGCAACGTTCAGTCCTATGGGTCCCTAAGATTCTCAGCTTTGGTGGATAAAAGAGATAAAGACAAATTCATGAAGCAAAGAGAACACAATTCAACTTGCTGAGAGTTGAATTCTCCAATCATTTTGCCAACTGCACCACACCTTCAAGAATTCAAAAGCAAATCTCAGCTCTCTACCTTTAGAGGGCTGACAGATACTGACAGTTAACTCACAAAGAATCTATACAATCACAATTCCAAGTCATCACTACTAAAGCCTTGGGAAGATCTAAAAGCTGCCTTGGGAATCTTGTGTGATGTTTTTGGACGAATGACCAATGGCAACTAAAATACCTCTCCAACGATCCTCACTAACATCATTACTCATGTGGTAAACAGCACATTTAGCCTCTTCGCTACTGCATAGGATCATTACTTGCTTTAAGTGCATTTAAATTTATTATATACTTACATCAAGATTAACTTTAATCAAATAAAATCATGTGCTCCTAAGGTGGAGAATCTTTCCCTATTACAAAAAAAAAAAAAGTTGACTTAAAGAAAAAATATCAAGACTCATACTTAACAAACACTTCATTGAAGGGCTGTGTTTTGTTTGAGTCTTGACAGGCTAGTCTTCCACTGTATAAACCTGATTCCAGGTACAGTACAGAAATGTGGCGCCTAAAGGCCAGCTCTAACTTCGCCAACAGCCAGCTATGCCACTTCAGGCAGGTTTCTTCACATGAAGCCCACGGGCTCCCCACTATGAAACAGGGTTTTATACCTCAATGTCCCTCCAGTTTAAACATGCATGATTTTAATAAATGAAATGGCAGAAAATAAAGCATCTGTTTCTAGTGGGTAGAAATGAAAAGCAAAGGGAAAGAAAAAGAGGAGAGAGGAGAAGATTCTTCCCTAGTGCCTCCAGAAAGGGACACAGTCCTGCCGACACCTTGACTTCAGCACAGGGAGAACTGTCTGGGACTGCCTAAAGTCAGAACTGCAAGTTCATACAGTGTTGTTGTTTAAGCCACGATGTATGGGGTCATTTGTCATGGCAGCCATAGAAAACTAATCTAGGGGGCGCGTGGGTGGCTCAGTGGATTAAGCCGCTGCCTTCGGCTCAGGTCATGATCTCAGGGTCCTGGGATCGAGCCCCGCATCGGGCTCTCTGCTCCGCAGGGAGCCTGCTTCCTCCTCTCTCTCTGCCTGCCTCTCTGCCTACTTGTGATCTCTCTCTCTGTCAAATGAATAAATAAAATCCTTAAAAAAAAAAAAAAACTAATCTAGTTTTCTAATTAAACTAGTTTCGTTGCCTGGAATTGGGGTGTTCCTGCAACAAATACCTGAACCTGTAGAAGTAGCTTTGGAATTGAGCAGCAGATAGAGGAAGGAAAAATACTGAGAAGCAGGATAGAAAATTTTGTACAGATTTCCTTAAACAGACTTAGTGGAAAAACAGATGGTAAAGACCCTACTAGCCAGGACTCAGAAGGCAGTGAGGAGCATGGTAGAGGAAATGTACATCATCTCAGAGGATGCCTAAATCGTTGGGAACAGACACCAAAGGCGCCACTGATAAGGGCTCTCAAGGATGTCAGAAACAAGTTATTGGAAGCTGAAGGAGAGCAGATCCTTATTATACTGCGTCCTGCAGCGATGTGGAAAGCAGAACTTGTAAATGATGAGCCAGGATGCCGAGCTAAGGCCCTTTCCAAGCAGAGTGGAAAGTGCAGTCTGGTTTCTTCTCCTTTCTCTTCCAGAGCAGGACAGCATAGGGAGTAGCACTGAGCAATTCCTTTTGCCTTTGACACTTCCCCTTTTGGTAATGAGAATGCTATTCTATGTCTATCTTCCTTCTAATAATCCTTCAAAAATGAATTTTTCTCCTAACTTCCCTCTCTGCACTCATACAGGTCTCAGAGCCCAAACCCTACCTAGGCAAAATGCTAGGTCGCCAGCCTTTCCCTTTTGCTACCTGGGAAAGGAGGTGATCCATCCCACAGACCTGGCTGGGAGAGGCCAAGGGTGCCCAGGCTCCTGGAAGGGAACCCTAGAAAGAGAAAATTCAGGCCAACATCTACCTCCCAGCTCTATCTCCAATCTCCAGGTCCACACAGTCTTCTAATGCAACTGACTGATGCTAGTCAAGTGTGCAAGAGCACAGTGCATGAAAATGCACATACCGCATAGATCAGCTGTGAAACTGTCATGACAGCAGGCTGATGCAACCTGCTGAGAGGTCTGAAAAGAAGAATGATAAAAACGATAATAAGAACATGCCATGCAACATGCTTCATGTGGGTAGCTAGCTAGGTGGAACTATGTATATCTCTACTTTTCAAAGAGAAAAGTGGTCAGAGAAAGACAAGTGCGCCTGCAGCCCACTGCCAGAACTGGAGGAGCACAACAGAGGGCCAGGTCTGGCTCTAAACCTGCAGTCACTGTTAACAACAGCACCTGCTAAGGACAAGCAGACAGAGAGAGGACCTAGTGCCCTCAGGGCCAGAGTTGGAAAAACTCAGAAAAACTTGATCATGACGTTATTCTGCACATTTCGTATACATGGGATCATACAGTATGTGACCTCCATGAATGACTCCTCCCACTCAGCATATGTTTTGAGGCTCATCCAGGCTGCAGTACAGATCAGTACTTCATTTCTTTTCACGACTCAGTACTATTCCATTGTAAGTATATACTGGCATATCTCATTTTACTGTGCTTCACAGACATTACATATTTTTTTTTACAAGTTGAAGGTTCAAGAACTCAGTGGAGGAGGTAACTGCTGATGTGGTAGAAACAGCAAGAGAACCAGACTCAGAAGTGGAGCCTGAAGATGTGGTTGAGTTGCTACAATCTCATGATAAAACTTTCACAGATGAAGAGTCGCTTCTTATGGATGAGCCAAGAAAGTGATTTCTTGAGATGGGATCTACTCCTGGTGAAGAGGCTGTGAAGATTCTTGGAATGACCACGGGGGAATCAGAATAGCACATAAACTTAGCTGATAAAGCAGTGGCAGATTTTGAGGGGATTGATTCCAATTTTGAAAGAAGTCATATCAGTGCTATCAGCAGCATCACCTGCTATATAGAGAAACTGTGAACGGAAGAGCCAATCGATATGTCAAATTTGTCTTATTTTTGAAGATTTTATTTATTTATTTGACAGACAGAGATCACAAGTAGGCAGAAAGGCAGCCAGAGAGAGAGAGGAGGAAAGCAGGCTCCCTGTGAGCAGAGAGCCCGATGGGGCTCGATCCCAGGACCCTGAGATCATGACCTGAACCGAATGCAGAGGCTTTAACCCACTGAGCCACCCAGGTGCCCCCAAATTTGTCTTATTTTAAGAAACTGCCACAACCAACTTAGGCTTCAGCAGCCATCACCCTGATCAGTCAGCAGCTCAAATGACAGTTAGCATTCTTGGACAATAAATTTTTTTTTGACTTTATTTATTTTTTCAGCATAACAGTATTCATTGTTTTTGCACAACACCCAGTGCTCCATGCAAAATGTGCCCTCCCTAATACCCACCACCTGTTCCCCCAACCTCCCACCCCTGACCCTTCAAAACCCTCAGGTTGTTTTTCAGAGTCCAAAGTCTCTTATGGTTAGCCTCCCCTTCCAATTTAATAAATTATTTTTTAACTTAATGTAAAGGTATGTACATTGTTTTCTAGACATAATGCTATTGCACACTTAACAGATTACAGTATAGTACAACTTTTCTATGCACTGGGAAACCAAAAACTTCATCTGACTCATATTATTAAGATAAAAGTGGTCTGAAACTGAACACAAAATTTCTCAGAAGTATGCTTGTATCAGAAGTGGTTTATCCACTCATTACCTGATAGATATATGGGTAAGAGGGGGAAATAAGGAGTGATTACTTAATAGGTACAAGATGTTTTTACGGGGTGATGAGAAAGTTTTGAAACTAGAACATGTTGCCTGACACTAAATATCACTAAACTGTATACACTCTAAAGCAGTTAATTTTATGTCATGTGAATTTCACCTCAATTTTTAAAAGTGTTAACAGTGATGAAAATTTTCTAAACTTAGATTATGGTGATTCTGGCAAAAATTTGTAAATATACTAAAAACCAAAGAACTGGACATTTAAAAATACATGAATTTTATCCTGTTAAAAAAAAAACAAAAAAAAAAGTCAATGACCCAACTGTGCAAACTGCCACTCTGAGGCTAGGATGCTGTAACTTAAGCTTTTTTCTTTAAGTGGCCTAAAGTCTTTTAATACAATAGAAATAACAAAGTATCTATCTGGTAAAGCAGGACTGTTTACAAGTATAACTGACAGGAATGGCTGACCCTGTGGTTCTTTTACAAGCAGAATCCCAAGAGAGATAAATACAGAGTCACACGGTTAGGCTACACTGCACAAATCATTTGGGTAAGGTCCAATAAGGAAGTCCATGTCCTTGAAAGGGGGCTGATGTAATCACTCCTCCCCCACCTCCCCAGCCCAGGAGAGGTATAGTCCCTTAGGGGAAACTGAATTATAAAATCTTTCACCACAGAGCTGTCATTAACATAAGTGACACTGACCAAAATGCTACTTTATCTTTTCCTTACCTGACATGATTCCACATAAAACACATCCTTCTCATTTGTCTTAGACTCCTATACTGTACACTCTTATACCACACTGTAGCTTACATTTTTGAAAACCTTAAATTTAGTAATCCAACTCACAGATTGTGACATGCTGCTTGAACATCTTATTACCCCTTACCCCTTCACACAATAGTAAAAGGATCACTGATCCCCAGAAGAAAAAGTCCAGCCAGGACTGAAAGTGGATGCTTCCAGCTAGAAAGGCAGCCAGACACTGGGAGCCAATCCTTGCCAGAGTTCTAGTGAATGCCCTCTTACAATCACAGTCTAAAAAGCTGAAGGAAAATTCAGAGGCCACCCAGTCCAATGCTCCCAAATGTGGTCAGTCCCTGGACTGCCTACACCAGATGACTGGGGCAAGTCTAAAGGCCCAGAAATTCTTACTGGGCAAGCCAGCGTGGGACTGGGGAGCCTTTTTTCTTGTGCTCCCCAGATGTCCCTGATGTGCAGCTGGATACCACCAACCTCATCCAACTCTCCACTGGGTGATAATATCCATCAGCATCCCCCTGGCTGCTCATAAGACACAGCCTCTACTGGAAAGTTCTACAGTCAAGTTTTACAAACAACCACTTAAACTCCTTTAGCAGTGCTGTCCAATGGAACTCTCTTGGTAATGACAGAAATGCAGCAACCACTAGCTAGGTGTGGCCGCGGAGCACCTGGAATGGGGCTAGCATGTTATCTACATGAGCCAAAGACAGCCACTGTGTACTGGCCCTACACTATTTATTTCCTCACTGCAGGCTGAGACCCATTAGCTCAAAAGGCCCACCAGCACCAAACTTAAACTTTTATAGACATGGTTATTTTAAAAATAGCCAAACAAGCAAACTTTTAGCTATTTAGAGTCTGCCTATTTTCCATACTCTGTAAATCTCACCAACAGCAGTCACTCATTGATAAGACAGGGCCTGGATGTTTTAAGGCCCTGAGCTGCTGCTGCTGCCCCTGGAGCTCTCTGACCCAGAGACTCACCTAGATAGAGGAGGCTGCTCTCTTACCCCCTTTACTCCCCTCCCCTTCTGGACTGGGGCCTGTCTCCTGCCATCAGATAATGCTCTCACATGCAAATCTGTCCAAGTGTCACCCAATAAAGCTTGTGCCACTGCCACCTCATATCCATATCTTTTTTCCTTGATTAGCCCCCAAATCCCTCAAGCTCCCTACATAGTACAAATGAGGAACTGAATTTTTAATATAGTCCAATTAAATTAAATAGCCTCATAAGGCAAGCGGCTGCCACATCAGACAGCACAGCTTCAGCTCACTCAATCCTTCACACACAGCATTTAATAATCAACTACACACATGTGCCAGGTACTACCCAAGGCCCTGAGAGTTTCCTGCCCTCTATATATTCTAATAAATGAGCAGATACCAGAGAGTGACAAGTACAACGAAGAAAAACACAGCAGAGTCAGGGGGAGGGCTGGCCACAATAGGGGTCAAAGCAGGTGACCTCTGAACAGAGACTTCAGTGAAGGTAGGAAAATCTCAAATACCTGGGACAGAGGAATGCAAGCAGAAGTAACAGCAGGACTCAATAAGAACTCAGTATGAGTGAAGAATACATACTTTAAGGGGTTAAGTTTAAGCCCCCATTCCCAAACCTTGGCCACAGAGACAGAATGGCCATGGCAGGCAGGGAGGCTGAGGCGTGGTAAGTGAGGGGAAGCTGCTGGAACAGGTTCGGCCCACAGCTGGGGCAGATCCCACAGGCCCTGAAGGCCAGGGAAGTGCCGGCCAGTGTGCAGGGTGGATGTCCATGAAGGTTACAGCATAAAGCAGTTCCCTAATTATTTTATGGGGAACACTGGCTGCTTGGGTCACCTCATGCAACATGTTCTAAGATAGACACTTTCCCTTTGCTTGCACTGACTGGGCCCAGATGAGTGCCCTCAGGAAGAGCAAACCCTTGACCTCCCAGATCACACCATCCTTCACAGGCAAACCAACCCCAATCCTGCAGGAGTCCCTCAGATGGTGGGGCTTGCAGAACTTTCCTGGTTGTCTCAGAGTTTGTAAAAATTCCCCCTAAAATGTGGTGCCCAGAGCTCAAAGCAAAGCTCTAGTCTAAACTGTAAATGTCACTCCACAAAAAGGCTTTAATTGCCATAACTGAAAACCAAGGAGATTTCACATAAAAATCTGGGTTTCCAGCTTCTCTTGAAAAAGCAGAGATCTATGAAACCTAAGGCTGCAGGGCAGGTGCACATGACTTTCCGCTCCTCAGACAGACACATATGCTCTTCTTCTCCTGGCCCCACGCCTGCTCCAGACCTTAACACATCAGGATTTTCTAAGAACTAAACCAAGTGATGGATGTATGTGCAGTGCTAAGACCAGGGTTTGGAACAAGAAAAGTGCTCCATAACGGACAGGTAGCAGGACTGTTGCTCTTCTGAAGGCATCTGAGTCTGTGTCTGGCAGTGGAACCTCTGTACCTAAGCTCTGGGCACATTTATTTTGGCCCAAGGTTCATTCCTACAAACTCAGTCACCTATAATTCTGCCTTTCCCCCACCTTTGCCCCCTGCCTCTGCACACCTGCCTCACGTTAACTTAAATAAAGGACACTCCATTTATCCTTCTCTATTTTCACTGACAAAGTGCTGCACATTCCCATCATATTCTCTTTCCCAATCTGTGCTCACACATCCAGGAAGGCTTGCAACTTCCCTTCCAGATGCAGTTTGGGAAATCAACTTTTTGGCTCCAATCTCTCAGAGAGCCCAAAGTGATGCTCACCTCTTTGAGGACATCTGAACCCTGAAATTTCCTACATTTCTAAGCCCAAGAAAGCAATCATAGTGATGCAACAGGAGCTGGCAATAACTGTTGGCTCAGCCATGTATTACAAAACGCTCTGTAACTTCACCAGGCAAACCTAAAAGGTGTTCTCCATCCCCTTCTGCATACAGGACATCAGGGCCTTAAGTCATAGACTGAAGGCTCCATGAGATCAAAAACAACCCGTGGTTTTTTTTGAAAAACCTATTAGTCACAAATCCATGGACCAGAGCCCCAGGTGTCAAGGTGACCCCTAAACCTGAAAAGTTAAATAGCAGCAAGCCCAGTCTTTGAACTGACTGTACCTTGAATTTGTTGGTGTCTCACATTCATTTACACTGGAGCTCCCTGACTATAGATGCCTTCATTCATTTTAGCATTGAAAATAAGTTAGAAACAAGTTAAAAGAACGATTCGAAACACACATCCAAGGGGAGGGCTGAGAAGAAAACACTGATTCCTGACTCTTCATAACCACAACTTCATGATGGCCCCATCTGTCTCTCTACCCTGCCTTCCTTAATCTTCAGTCTTAAACAGGGAAAAGGAAAATGAATATAGTAGGGATTCTTAATTAGCTTAAAATCCTTTAGAAGTTTACTGAAAAAGCAGCTGTTAAGTTTTGAATGTACTCACTCTTCAATCCTTAACAGTTACACAGAGACATTAAACAGCTAATCTCTCTTCCCAGACTGAACTATGTTCCAAAAGAGAAGGAACAGTATTAGTGTTGGCAATCCTTCCGACAGAGTTTGTAAAGCACTGGAGAAACTGATGCCAAATAAGAGTAATTAAAAGTTTGCACTAGTATGTTAAAGTGCATAGTTCATCTATATTCCACACTGAAGAAAAGGAGTTAATGACCACATTCCTCATTATAGCTTAAATACAGAAATTCAAGAGTTTTGGCATAAAACCTTATTTCCAAAGCATAATTTAAAAATATGCTTCTCAATCATTGTCCAGTTCCCAATGCTATCCTCACTCATTCATTTCTGCTTCTCCTTTGACTCCATTACTCTAACTTTATATAAACCACTTCACTCCCATAGACTTAGGTGACATTAGGTGTCAAACAGAGCTAACATTACATTTCATGTCAAGAGTCAGGAGACTGGCTAAGGTATCAGTAAGTGTCCCATCCACTGAAATCTACTGTCCTATTTCTGTTCTCTTGATTGAAGAACATACCATTCAAGGTCTTCTTTTTCCTGCTTAGCTCATCTAAAGTTACTCTATAGTTGTCAGATTTCTCCTTCCTTCAGATTCCTTTACTTCACTCACTATACACAATGCTTTCCTGTCTTATGGTGAATCCTCAACTTTTAAGGTAAATCAAGAAAACAGTGAGGTACTAGACATGATCACAAAAGAAATGAAAAAAAAAAAGAGGAGAATCGCTCAGAAAAATAAGAAAAACAACTATAGAGTTACAATAATAAATGTAGAAAAAGTGACAACTCACTTTGAAAAAACAGACCATTACAGATACATAGAAATGGGATCAAATACGTAGAGAAATACAGGAAAATAAGAATAACATTCATGGACAGGGAAGTCAAGAAAATGTCTTAAATACACATGGTTTTGTAAAAGGCTCAGTCGAAAAGAACAGCAGCAGATGATGATTCTGTAACATCCAATTCATCCTGCCATTAAGTCAGAAATCCCACAGAGAAACTGGAAAACAATTTAACTAAGTCTGCCCCTCTACCATGTGGTCAGGAGTATCACAGAAGCGCAGCTGAGAGTTGGGCCCATCCAACAAGTGCCCTCAGGTGCTATATGCCCTGGTTTTCAACACACTCCACCTCAAGGCAAACTCAGAGCCAGCTGTTCTTTCATTTCCCATGTACAACACGAGCAAGCCTTGTTTTCATGGTTTCTGCAGTAAAGCAGTGACAGTCCTTGCATGTCCATTCTAAAAGGCTCCTCAGTCATCAGCAGACCATGACTTCACAATATCCATAATCAGTAAGGTGACCAAGTTGTCCTGGTTTCCCCAGGTTAGCAATCAAAGTCCTGCGTCTTTGGAAACCTCTGAGGTTATTCAGCATATTACTGACACCAGCCCCAAGAGTCAAATATCACCAAACTATCTCCTATGCAAATTGCCTTTCTAAAACCAAAACACTCCTTTCTGTGATAGCCCTCCTTCAAGTGTGGCCCTCTTATTATCATCAGAGAATATTCAGCCTGTTCCCACAAAACCTAGCCCTCATTATGTACCACAACCCTAGGCACACCAATAAATATTTCCAATATTTCTATCAACTTCTAGGTCAGTCGGTTCCACAACTTTGAGGTTGGTCTGCATGAGGCCTCTTGGTTCTCCCTAAAAATTTACAGTTATGAGACTCAGGAGACAAAATTAAAGGGAGAAGTGTAAGTATTATATTTTTAAATGCATGTCTTCAGTTTTAGCTAACAAAACATAGTATACTCAAATTCTGGAAGGTTCAGACAAGTGGAGCCAAAAATCTGAGATTTTTTTTTTTTTAATTAGGTAGGCATCAACTAGTTTCCTACGCTTCTCCGTCCCTATCAGGAAAAAATCTGCAAGCCTAAGTCCTTACAAAAGTTACTTAACAAGTCACTTCTGTTCTCTACATTTTCCTGAAAACCACAGTGAAAACTGGTCACACAGCGAGAGGTGGGAAGGTGTATAAGAGCAGGTGCAGAGTCCAGCTCTTCGCGGAACAGGAGCCGCGGCCGAGCATGCTTTCCGACTTCCTTTCAGAACCGGGAGAGCGGGGACTTGGGAAGACCTAGGACCGTGGCAAGGTGGCAAGGTGGCTCTCCCCCGGGGGACTGGGTACTCCAGTAGGAAGGAGGAAGAAGGGGGCGAGAGAGCTTGGGAAAGGCGCGAGGAAGCCACAGCTCTGTAAACTGGGGAAGGAATGAGAGGCAGAAAGGGGCAGCTGCGGAGCGAGGCGGTCTCAGGACCCCAAGAACCAGGGAACAATGCTGAAATCGGGCGCAGGGCGCACCCAGGCCTCAAGGACCTGGCAAGTGCATCCGCTTGGTGGGAGCCTGTTTCTTCCCCCATAAAATGAGTTTTGCCCGGGGAATTAAATGGGATGAAGACTGCAGAGCGTTTGGCAACGCATTTACCCAATTCCTGTTACTGCCGTCCTAGTGGATACAGAGGGTTGACCCGGCCTACCTGCCGTCTTTGGCCTCGGGGGCCTGGCCATCGTCCGTGACGACCTGCGGCCGCAGGGGCCGCCGCTGCCGCAACCCGTCCGCCTCACTCATGGTGTGAGCACCTCAGTCGTCAAGCCCGTCACTAACCCGGACGGAAAAGTACAAGCTCTGCCCCGGCCCGCCCAGATCCGGGCCACGCACCGCCCTCGGCCCCGCCCCGGCAGCGCACGGAAGTGACGTCATTGGCCCGCTCCTGCCAGGCGCCCTCTGGAGTGCGGGTTGGGCAGCTCTTCTCCGCGAGCTGGAGTGGGAAGACGTCTGGGAGGCCTCTGGCCAGGCGCCGGGCTCTGAAGTGGGTCCCGATCCAGTGAGGACGTTTCCGGAGCCCCGGATTGCGGGTGGTCTAACCCCGGGCACTTCCAGCCCAGCCCTTCGCTTCCTGCGTTCCTTTTACAGCTGGCGGTGGAACCCCCGCAGTCTGTAGGCGGGTGAATGTGCACATCGGCGGCGCTGGGCTGAGGTGTTGGCCGCTTGTGTGGGTAGAATGTGGCACTGCATGTTCAATGACAAAGAGCCTGGTTCCTATAGGTGGGGTAAAAAAAATAAAATAAAATAAACAAATAAAAATTTAAAAATTTTATAAAACGAGTTGTATTGGAGCCTGGTTCGTATAGGCGTGGTAAAAATTAATTAATTAATTAATTAATTAACGGGTTGTATTGGAGGCCTAGGAGGGCAGTAATTCTCACCGGAAAATCATATGACCTTTTACAAACAGATCCCTTTAAGGGGAAAATCTGGGATATATACGCTGTTCTTTGGATTAAGGCCACTGAGTATTAAATCTTTTTGCTACAACAGAATATTTGATAAGGTTTGTGTAAGGGTTACCCTTGGAAGCAAAAGTGGGGTATATAGAAATCATTAATTACAACATAAGGTCTAAGAAAGCACAAAGCAATCATCAGTTCATCCATTTAACAATATTTTAATCAGGTATATCTCTAGGTACTGGGAGGTGATGGTGAGCAAACCACAGACAAGCTCCGTCACTGAAATTAAACTGGTGAGAGATGACTTTAATCAGGTCATCATAAAGATAAATGTGAAATGTAAAAATTGCATTACAGGGAAGTAACATGATCTTGTGAGAGTATTTGATGGATTAAAGACCTGAGAAATGACTAGGATTTTGAGAAGAAACAGGATTTCCAGGCAGAGAGAACCATATCCCATTACTGTGCATCATTTTTAGAAAAGGCATGTTCAAAATGAAGTATTAAGAATTAATTTCCTTATTGCAACTAAAGGCTTTCCTGATCAAACATGCCATTGCCGTTCTTAGTGTTAGGTGGCGGTAGAATCCCACATGACTGTGGTAAGAGATGAAGAATCAGCATGAGGGAAGTGAAGAGCTCTAGTATCAATCCAGTTCTACAAGGATTATCAGGCCTGGCAGGAATATAATTAAGGCCTTGGCAATATTTTACTTCATTTCCTATCCAATACAACCAGGATAGCTATTAGATCCAGGATAGTTCAGACAGCACTGCATGATCTGGCCCTGTCAGGATAATCCTATCTGGATTTTTCCCTCCTCTTGAGTTTTAGACACTCAGCATTGCTTGCTGTTTCTAACTTTACACCTCCCTGCCTTTGTCCATCTTATTCCTTCTTGTGAAAATGTTTTCCTTCACCACTTGGCCAAAACAACTTTTGTCATTTAGGACTCACTTCAAGTATCATTGCTGAAAACTCTTCCCCTAATTTTTTAAGCAGAACATCTTTGCATCTAAGCCACTTTGAACTTACCCCAAATATAGGATTTAGCTCATTGGATTAGAATTATTTGTATTCCATGCCCAGCATTTAAGCCCACCAACCAAAACAGTCAGGAACATACCTGTAAGTAATAGTAATAAGAAGTTAGGTTTATTGAACTTGCTGTAGCAAAGAAATTAACCAGAGGACCTGTGAGGCTCCTAAAAAATGGGAGCATTATGGAAGGTCCTTGAGGGGTTAGGGCTGGTGTTTGTAACAGATGGTCTTGGCAGAGATGGGTCAGAATTTGTAAACTAGGAGACTCATTGGGGGGAGCCAGTGGTCCTACCTGGAACACATGAATCCAAATAGAGTTATTGGGAGATCAGCTTGTCTTGTCTCAGAGAAAATGGCCTGAATGAGCTAAATTAGAGGGTTTGAACTTGGATTGTGTTGGGTGGCACAGTTTAGTACCGTTTTTCATGGTGAGATCCACGTTGCCTGTCGTGGTTTATTTCAGTTCTCTCCCCAGGCTGTAGCCCAGCATCCACCCAATTATCAGCAGGGAGATGGAAATAATGTAATTGGTTAGTTCAGTGTTATCAACCTCAGCACCACTGATATTTTGGGCCAGATAAGTCTTTGTTGGGGGTGGCAGGGAGAAGCTCTCCTGTGCATTGTAGGATGTTTAGCTACATCCCTGGTCTCCATCAGGTAGAAGCTAGTAGAATCCCACCAAGTCATGATAATCGGTAATGTCTCCAAAAATTGTCAAGTATCCCCTGGAGACAAAATAGCCCCTGATTGCAAACCACTGGGTTAGACCAACCAGAAGCCACCCTCATGCACCCTGAAAGTGGGGATGAAGCTCACTTGCTTTGAAACTGACCCACATGGAAGTTATTTATCTCAACAAATCGGGGTTCTGCCAGCAGGGAAGAGTGGCAGTGATGCTGAGGGAGCAGCCAATAGGGTGCCTCACGGCTTAAACTAGCTCTCTATTTGCTCCCTATTTCCCTGTGTCCAGTCCAGTGGACATAGAGAATGCTCCCTATTTCCAGTCCAGTGCTTTTTCCCTATCCTATACTGTTCCCATTCCTTTTGTAGATATCTCTTGAAAGCCTTTCGGGCACTTAGCCAAGTGCTGTGACAAAACAAAGGTGAAATAAGGTAAGCCAACGTGCAGACATATTATAATCTCAGAGGGAAGATTAGATTAGATAACCAATCTAAAACAGGGCCATGGAGGAATTACACTGTGCATTGAGGGCCACAAGGAACAAGTCCCATCAGGTAGCAGTGCCCAGAGAAGATTTCATGGAGGAAGTGACCAGTGAACCAGGTCTTGGATAAGTAGGACTATAACGGGCAGGATGAGGGGATGGAAGGGTACAAGAAACAGGCTTAAGAGGGAAGCTTGTGATTTCTATGGATTGATCAATAAGAGGGTGACAATCAGGGTAGATTTCAAGGTTATGAGTAATAAAGGAAGAAGAATCATCTAAAAGACACTCTAAAGGGGTGAAGAAGAACAGCGATGGACTGAGCCCTTCTTCCCGCCCCACATCCAGGAGAGCGGGAGTGACCTGCTCCAAACAGGATTTCAAGCTAAGTTGTTGTGTTGGAGTGGGAAGCTCTGGTGTCAGCTCAGGTGGGACAGTGGAGAGCATAAAGTTAGAGAATGTAGAATTGCTTGTTTAGAGTAGAAAATTATCTCAGAGATCAACCAGTTGCCAGACACCGACATTCACAAAAGTCCATTTAAGATGAGGGAGGGATTTATTAGAAGGATATGGGTATATCCCATGGAACTCCAAAACAAAGTGCAGTCCAGCTTCACAGGAACTGGTACGAGAACCTGGAAAAACAGGAGCAGTATTCTTCTCAACCTCCCTGGTACCCCACTGTGTTTTGTCTCTTATCCCTGTATGATTTGGTGACACGCCTTGTTATGGGACTGTCCGTCTTTGTCCTTGATGCCTTTTATTAGAGCTGGATACAGTGACACAGGCTACAATCTGGCCTTGAGTTAAAAGGAGAAATCTCAGGTTTCTTTTAGCCTTTAGGAAATGTTGCTTTTCCAAAAATTAAAATTGAAAAAGGAGAGATGGGGTCCTGCCCTTTCTTATCCTGCTCTGACCCCACAGTTATACTTAAAATGGCAGTAGCATCTTTGTGACAGTGGAAAATCACCCTGAGGTCTAGAAGACAACACTCTGAGAACAGAAAACCCAGGCTGCTGACTCTTTCCAGTAACCATGTACCCCTGGGCTTCTGGGTTACACGAGGAAAACCACCCCTTGTATATCCAAGGTTGGTCAGCTGAGCAGTATGTCCTTGCTCCTAAATGCATCCTATCTCATATGCCAACATTTCTGCTTGGACATGCCCATGCAGACAATTACTGCCTCAAGCCCAGCTCTCCATGACCTTCCATTTCAGGTGTCCCACCAGTTAACTACTCTCTTTATCTGCAGGTATCTTCAACTAACTCTTTAACTATCTTTAACTAACTCTCTTTATCTGCAGTCCAGATTCCTGGAAGCAGACTCTGATGTTTCCAACTTTGGTGAGATGCTCACGTCTGATTGCCATGTTAGAGGACAGGGTCCCATGTTCCACTGAGTATTCAGCGCAGAGAGGAAAGAGAGAGGAGACTAGGTGGCATAGGCATGAGCAGGGTGGGGATGGCACATCGAATGATGTCTGCCCCAGTGAGAAGTAGGCAAGGAGAGAGATAAGGATTATTAGTAAGCTGACTGGAGAAAAGTGCCTTAATTACCCTAATGAGAAGGATTCTTAAGGTCAACCCTGACTTGGTAGGAAAAGTTGCTCAGTAGGAAAGACATTCACCAGTCAGCATCTACATAGACCTGGACATTCATTATTGTTCCCCTGTTGAGAAATGAGCTCATCTGCTCCATCGTTTCCTTGGGAATCTTAGCACTGACGTTTCCTGGTTGGCACAGGTCACTCGTTAATTACATTTCATTACATCCAGAAACCATTTCTTGAAAACAACCAGTTATTTCCCTTTGGACAATTTCTGCTCTGCCTTTTTGTGCAAATGTGTATGAGTTAAGTGTTTTATTGGCTCAGGAATACACAGATGTGTGCTTGGCTGAAGTGATGTCCTTTGGGAAAGAATCAGCCCAAAATGAGGCTGTGCATCCAGAAGGCTGCTCAGCAGAAGTTTGGTCTGCAGGAGCAAGAAGACTAGACACAGTTACCCAGTTGGTGGCTCTTACCAAGAAAATTCCACCTTGTCTGCAAAGGAAGTTGGCAGGTCATCTATTCCAGCAGGCATTCTAAACTCCTTGGTACTTTCCAGTGTGTTGATGATGTTCTAGGCCAGCCAGACCTGGCTTTCTTCCCCTTTGCTCTTTCTAGGTGTACATCGCCTCAGACTTTTGCTCTCTGGTTTGTCACCTCCTTGGTCATAGTTGGTACGCTTTGTTGCAAGCCCCAGGAGCACTAACCAGCTCCTTCTCTGCTATTTGGAATAAAGACTAGTGCAGACAGGAACTTCCCCTTCACATTCTGCAAAGATCACTGTGATGGAACTCCCTGGGGGTGCGCTTGGAGGGTCACAGCTTGCCTCTGGCATGGCTGATTGGGAACAAATTTAGGGGCATGCCCTAGTCTCCACATATCCTTAAGATAGGGAGAAGAGGAATCTGGGCAACTGAGCAAAAGAGCGTAGAAACAGAGGCTCCTTTTTTTTTTTTTCTCTTACCCCTCTTTTCCCTCCAAAGAGCAAGGTTAGTGAGAACAAAAATGGTACTCTGATACTTATAAACCAGGGCAGCAGACAAGAGGGCTTTTAGGGGGACAGAGATTCAGGGAGGTGGTCCCAGTGCCAGGAGCCACTTTTTCCTGAGTGCATCTGCAGACTCCAGAGGAGAAAGTTGAGAGGCCATGTGGTGTTTCAGACAGATCTTTCTGAACTGGGTCATAGACACACTGGTTAAGATCCCTACCGAGTCACGGGGAATGGAGCAGTGGTTCAAAGTGCTGGTTGACCCAATGCCACACTTGCTTGCACTGTCCCAAGAGTTCCGTTCCTAAGCAAATCACCCACATGCAGGCCCTCATCTCAGGCTCTACTTTCAGAACACAGGAGATAAAAGCAGTAAGAGATCTAAAAAATAGAAAGTGAGATGTTCCAACATATGGGAAGTTTGGGATCTGCAAAAAAGGAGACCAAATAGATGAAAACTGTATTTGAGGTGACAATGAGTGAGGTATTTCCTTTTTCTTTTTTAAATGTTGAATTTATTTATTTTTAATTTTATTTTTTCAGTGTTCCACGATTCATTGTTTATGTACCACATCCAGTGCTCCATGCAATACTTGCCCTCCTTAATACCCATCACCAGGCTCACCCATCCCACCACCCCTCTCCCCTCTAAAACCTTCAGTTTGCTTCTCAGAGTCCACAGTCTCTCATGGTTCATCTCCTCCTCCCAATTTCCACCCAATTCACTTCTCCTTTCCTTCTCTTAATGTCCATATTATTCCTTACATTCCACAAGTAAGTGAAACCATATGATAATTGACTTTCTCTGCTTGACTTATTTCACTCAGCATAATCTCCTCCAATCCCGTCCATGTCAATATAAAAGTTGAGTGTTCATCCTTTCTGATGGCTAGAATATTCTATTGTATATAAGGACCACATCTTCTTTATCTATTCTTCTGTTGAAGGGCATCTTGGTTCTTTCCACAGTTTGGCAATTGTGGACATTGCTGCTATGAACATTGGGGTACATATGGCCCTTCTTTTCACTATATCTGTATCTTTGGGGTAAATACCCAGTAGTGCAATTAGAGGGCTATGGGGTAGCTCTATTTTAAATTTTCTGAGGAATCTCCACGCTGTTTTCCAAAGTGCCTGCACTAACTTGCATTCCCACCAACAGTGTAAGAGTGTGCCTCTTTCTTCACATCCTCTCCAACATTTGTTGATTCCTGTCTTGTTAATCTTAACCATTCTAACTAGTATAAGGGTATATCTCAATGTAGTTTTGATTTGAATTTCCCTGATGGCTCATGATGAACATTTTTTCATGTGTCTGATAGCCATTTGTATGTCTTCTTTGGAGAAGTGTCTGTTCATGTCTTCTGCCCATTTTTTGATGTGATTATCTGTTTTTTGGGTGTTGAGTTTGAGGAGTTCTTTATAGATCTTGGATATCAGCCCTTTGTCTGTAGTGTCATTTGCAAATATCTTCTCCCATGCCATGGGTTGCCTCTTTATTTTGTTGACTGTTTCCTTTGCTGTGCAGAAGCTTTTGATCTTGATGAAGTCCCAAAAGCTCATTTTCGCTTTTGTTTCCTTTGCTTTTGGAGATGTGTCTTGAAAGAAGTTGCTGTGGCCAACGTCAAAGAGGTTACTGCCTATGTTCTCCTTTAGGATTTTGATGGATTCCTGTCATGAGTGAGGTATTTCCACTCATTAAGATGATTAAGATGGATATCAAGCTACAGATCTAAGAAGGCCTACAGAGCCCAAGTGGGATGAATAAAAACAAGTCAACAAAAAACAATACTGCAAAAACCAAAGACGATTGGTATTCACAGACCCAGAAATTATGTATTTATTTGGTTTATTCATATTATACAACAAAATTCCCAAACTGATGAAGGGAAAACTTACAGAACTCCAGTTAGAGGTCATTACAACTCAATTTGGCATCACCACACCCTCCAAAAGCACTATCTCTAGGAAAGCTTCCTCTTGGTCTGGATTTAGGCTTCTCAACCCAATCCAAGATAACAGTTCATAGAGCTGCCCAGAGGTCAACAGTAAAGCACCTTAAGAAATAATAATAAAATCATAAAAATAAAATGCAGTTGATATTCTTCAAAGCTCTTGAAGGAAGGGGCCACACCTTTGGTTTGAGCTTGGGGATCAAGGGTGGAGCCAGACAAAGGTGGTCCATGCAGGGGGTCCAAGAGCTCATGTTAATTCCACAGAAAATCCCCTCTCTCCACTCAGGCCAGGGAAACTGCATGAGAGTTCACACTCCCTTTTCTTCACCATAAACTCATTGTGGTGAGTAAACCAGGGATGAGTATTCACCTGAACCAACTCATGACCTCTCTTTAGATAAATACTGTTCACTTATGTCATGAATGTTAGCCGTGATTTCTTTTTTTCTATTTTATTTAATATGGACATTTGCCCTTTAGAAATTATGTTGAATAGCTGAATTTTTCCCTTTGAGCACAACTTTTGTTTTCTTTTAGCTGCTCTAAATGAGAATTATTCTTCAACAACATCACATACTGCTTTTTTTCTGAATCTGAATAGAATTTGCCTCTGGGATTTATGGTTATTGTCAGTCATGCTGGCCTGGAGACACCCTTAGCACTGAGATTAGCTGTCTCTGGATCCCAGTCCAACCCTGTTTACACACCATTGGATGTCTCTTCTTTCACTGTAGCTGCCCACTCTTCTCATCCCCCAACATCTAGAGAAAGGATAACCCTGAGTCAGGGCAAGCCTGTGCTGCTCATGGAGGCAGTCTGTGACCCTGAGATCATTTTTGCTTCCTCGTTCTTGTTGGGTGTTCCAGACCAGCAACCACCACCAGAAATCTGTGCGTTGGTAGGAATGCTCTTGTCCATGCTGTCCAATCTGGTAGCTACTGGCCACATAGCTACTGAGCATGTGAACTGTGGCTACTGTCACTTGGAACAGAATATTTTATTTTATTCCATTCTATTCTCTCCCTATATATATTTTTTACTTACACCTAAAGAACTATGTAGAACTCGTGTATTGGATAGCACAGCAATCTAGAAACCAGTAGGTTTACCAAATAACAGTCTGAGATAGGTGAGCTCTTAGTCTATATTTCCTCCCTGTAATAGATTTCCTCCCAAATGGCTTTTTAAGTGTTCTCTTTGGAATTAATAGGCCCCTTCCAGTTTGTCCTTAGGATTACATTCAACAACAACAATAGCATTATTTGATCAAAAATATCACCACAGAGAGAAGAGAATGAACAAAATAAAACTTTATTTGAACTGTGCTGGTCACTGTCCAAGTTTATATCCAAGCCATTTCATAAATAGTGCCATAACTACAGTCTGCCAGGGCCACCGCACATGCCACAGGTCTCTGTTCCTAAGCACTGTTTGTTGTTTTGCACAGAGAACAGACCATGACTCAGTATATTTGCGGGCTACAGCTAATGTCTACCCTGTTAGTGTCATAAGCATACACATCTAATTAGAGAGAAGCAAGCACAGTTATGATCCACAGTAGGTGTTGAGTACCCCAGACACCCCTTAAACACCTACACAGCAGCAAGGCACCATATAACATGGGGTATAGATAAGGAAAACCTTTCCCTGTTCCCAAGAACCCAGATCAGCAGGCTGCTGTCACCTGTACTCCATGCCATTGGCCCCTGCATGCTTAGCTAATAAATAAACAACCTAATGATTTGCAACCTAATGATTATATCATCTTGTTAATGTTAGATGACCTAAGGCATACTTAAAAGAGAGAGAGAGAGAGAGACTTGATTCAGAGTTCCAAGTCTCATCCTTGGAACATACCAACCACAGAATGAAGGATGGGCAGTTTTCAAGGATCCATATCTAGCCAAATTAGTGCCCTAATGAGGAGTCACCTGAGTTTTCATTGGCTTTCCTCCCTGAACATCCCCACATATTTGGAGCATGTTGACTTCCTACCAAGAGGCATCCAAGGTGGAAAGGGAAATCTTTCCACTCCACAGCTTGGAGAAATAATACATGAATGGTTCTAGAACTAAAATCAGAGCACATTCATACCGTCAATTCTAAGAGTTAGATTTTATTATACATAAACTAAGGGAAATAGAAATATATACCAAAAAAAAAAAAAAAAAGATGTTACAAGCTTGAAAGTTCTCAAGATAGCTATATTTAGACAGAGGTACAAACATTTCCAATATGGATTCTCCAATATGCCAAACATTAAAAATACACCCTCTGACCCTCTTCACATTTTCCCATGAGCAGAGGCACAAAAGAGTCTCACAATTCTAAATGTTACAAAGAGCATGTGCATGTAAATCCACATACTACATGTGTGTATTTGTACATTCTTCCAAAATATAAAAGTATAAAAATAAAATTTCTGCCTTTTGTATCTAGAAGCATCTGGGGGAAAAAAACATGATTGCTTCTAGTTCTCAGTCATCTGAGCAGGAACATATTACCAGGCTTTTCCCCTTTCTGTGCTGCCAGGAGGTGACACAGAAATGGAGAGCCAGTGATTTTCATTCCAGGAAACCAAATCCAGGACAAGGGGAAACAAATGCTAAGCATGTCTCATAGTACCTCTTCATGGGTTCTCAGCAGGAAGAAGGCAGGGCTTAGCACAGACTTCACACTGGGGCAGTATGGGTTATGCTCTGGGAGGGGACTGCTTCTGAGACAGTAGGAAATGAGCAAATTTGAGAGCTATATTCTGGAAGGACAGTTAGGGGTATAGGCACTGGGTCTTGATTAGAGGCCATCACTGAGAGGCATCTTGCTTGTCTTTGTACTTCTGGTAGGCACTCAGGATTTCGGTGATGACACTGGGGTCCTCCAGGGTGGTCGTGTCCCCCAGATCCTGAGTTCTGCCTGTGATTATCTTCCTCAGGAGCCTCCGCATGACTTTTCCAGACCGAGTTTTTGGAAGACGCTTCACTACCTGGCAAGGAAGAGGTACAGCATTCAAGTTTGGGTGGTACCCAGACTCCCAGCAGCATCCTATTGTGTTGGGATAGGAAGGGCTCTGACCGGGGTATGACACCCTCACTGGGGACTCAGGAATGAATGACTGAGGGGCCAGAACAAACCTAGAGAACATGAAGGCCCGTGTTCTCTTTTTCTTTCTTCCCACAGTCTGGACATAAACTAATTATCAACCCAAAGGTCAGGATCAACCATATGTTAGGGGTTTTGCTAAAGCCCTTTTTCAGGCAGAGTCTGCCCATACCCACATCTGCCTCACTGATGATACCTCTGTCTCCCATTTGCTATATTACTGAGGGGTCCCCAGTAGCAACAGAACCATGCATATGCCATGGCAACTCATCTCCACCAACTGACCCAGCCCAAGGTTGCTTTTTGTTGACTTAAGAGATAAGAGCTACCAAAGAGAAAAGGTTGTCTTGTTTAGTGTTTGAAAATTTAGCATTTAACTTATTCAAACAATCATGGCCCCCTTAATGCCAACAGGAATATGCTAAGAGCTGTGTTTTGGGCTTATTTAACAGTTACCATCTTTGAGAGGGTTGAGTTCACCTATGGGAGTTCAAGTCCCCCTGAAACTCTGTTCCAGGCCAACAGCTTGAATTTGTGTAATACCAGGTAAGCCGGGGCCACTCCTACCTCCGCGGACCTGCTCTGAACCAACGAAGACTGTGGGGAAAATGTTAATAAAGAAAGGAGTGGAAACCTAATGGGACTGGAAAGGTGGCCCCACTCTTCCCTAGACCTGACTCCCAACATAGACTCCCTCAGATAGGGTCTGGCGTGTTTTCTGCACTGACACCAGGTGTGTTCAGAAACCGTGTGTGTGTGTGTGTGTGTGTGTATTCATATATTCATATTTCTATAAATAGACATATAGATATATATAGATGTATGTATATATATTCAAAGTGCTGAATGGGAACAATCTGCAGCTAAGAATACTCTACCCAGGAAGGCTGTGACTCAGAACAGAATAAGAGATAAAGAGTTTCCCAGACAAAAACTAAAGGAGTTTGTGACCACTAAACCCACCCTGCAAGAAATATTAAAAGGGTCTCTTTTTAAAAATTCTTTATTTAAATTTATTTAAATTTAATTTGGTTAACATATACTGTATCATTAGTTATACCAGGGTAGAATTTCGTGATTCGTCAGTTGCATATAACAGCCAGTGCTCACTACATCAAGTGCCCTCCTAAATGCCCATCACCCCATTACTCATTCCCCCTACCCACCTCCCCTCCAGCAACCCTCAGTTTGTTTCCTAGAGATCAGTATCTCTTATAGTTTTCTTCCCCCTCTATCTTCATTTTATATTTTTTCTTTCCCTTCCACTAAGTTTCTCTGTTTTTCTTAAATGGCACATATGAGTGAAATCATATGGTATTTGTCTTTATTTGACTGACTTTTTTTGCTTAGCACAGTACTCTCCAGTTCCATCAACATCATTGCAAATGGCAAGATTTCGTTCTTTTGATGGTTGAGTAATATTCCATTGTGTGTGTGTGTGTGTGTGTGTGTGTGTGTGTATGTGTGTGTGTGTGTGTGTACACACACACCACTTCTTTATCCATTCATCTATTGATGGACACCTGGGCTCTTTCCATAGTTTGGCTATTGTGGACATTGCTGCTATAAACATTGTGGTGCACGTGCCCCTTCAAATCACTATGTTTGTATCATTTGGATAAATACATAGTAGTGCAATTGCTGGATTGTAGGGTAGTTCTATTTTTAACTTTAAAAGGGACTCTTTGAGCACAAAGGAGAAACCAAATGTGACAACGACAAAAAAGGAACAGAGAAAATCTCTAGACACAATGACAAAATAAGTAATAAAATGGCAATAAATACGTATCTATCAATAATTACTCTGAATCGTGGCACCTGGGTGGCTCAGTCAGTTAAGCATCTGCCTTGGGCTCAGGTCACGAGCTCAGGGTTCTGGGATTGAGCCCTGCTTTGGGCTCTCTGCTCAGCAGGGAGTCTGCTTCTCCCTCTCCCTCTGCCCCTCCCCAACTCCTGCATGTTCTCATTCTCTCTCTCAAATAAATAAATGAAAGCAATAATAATTACACTGATTTTAAACAGACCGAACACTCCAATCAAAACGTGCGTGGTGGGGTGCCTGGGTGGCTCAGTGGATTAAAGCCTCTGCCTTCAGCTCAGGTCATGATCCCAGGGTCCTGGGATCGAGCCCCACATCGGGCTCTCCGCTCAGCGGGGAGCCTGCTTCCTCCTCTCTCTCTCTGCCTGCCTCTCTGCCTACTTGTGCTGTCTGTCAAATAAATAAATAAAATCTTTAAAAAACAAACAAACAAACAAACAAAAAAAACGTGCATGGTGCCAAAATGGATAAAAAAAGAGATCCATCTATATGCTGCTAACAAGAGACTCATTGCAGATTGTAAATGAGGGGGTGAAGAAACATCTAGTAATACTTATCTTCGACAAAATAGATTTTAAAACAAAGATTGTAACAAGAGACAAAGAAGAACACTATATAAGCATAAAGGGGATTTCTAATAAGAAGATAAACAATTGTAAATACTTATGCTCACAACATGGAAGCACCCAAGTATTTTATTAAAAAATAACAAAGATAAAAGACCTAATTGATAACAATATAATAATAGTTGGCAACTATAACATCCCACATACACCAATAGATCATCTAAACAGAAAATCAATAATGTAATAGAGGCTTTGAATGACACACTAGACCAGAGGGACTTAACAGATATATTCAGAACATTCCATCCTAAAACAGCAGAATACACATTCTTTTCTTTTCTTTTTTTAAGATTTTACTTATTTATTTGACAGACAGAGATCACAAGTAGGCAGAGAGGCAGGCAGAGAGAGAGCGGGAGGCAGGATCCCCGCTGAGCAGACAGCTCGATGCAGGGCTCTATCCCAAGACCCTGAGATTATGACTTGAGCTGAAGGCAGAGGCTTTAACCCACTGAGCCACTCAGGTGCCCCCACATTCTTTTCAAGTGAACATGAAACATTCTCCAGAATAAATCACATATTAGGTCACAAAACAGGCCTCAACAAACACAAAAAACTGAAATCATACAATACACTTTTGTTTTTTATCATAACTCTATGAAACTAGAGATCAACCACAAGAAAAACTTTGGAAAAATCACTGATACATGGAGGTTAAACAGCATGCTATGAAACAATGAATGGGTCAACCAGGAAATCAAAGGAAAAATAAAACATAGAAACAAATGAAAATGAAAACACAACAGTACAAAACCTCTGGGATCTAGCAAAGGCAGTCTTAAGAGGGAAGTATCTAACAATACAGACCTACATTAAGAAACAAAAATCTCAAATAAACAACCTAACTTTAAACCCAAAGAAGCTAAAGAAAGAACAACAAATGAAGCCTAAATCCAGCAAAAGGAAGGAAATAATAAAGATCACAGGAAAAATGAATTACATAGAAAATAAAAAAATACTAGGACACAAACTGAGGGTTTCAGACAGGAGTGGTTCAGGGGCTGGGGTAACCAGGTGATGAGTATTAAGGAGAGCATGTGTGGTGATGAGTACTGGGTGCTATACCCAATTAGTTAATTGTTGAACACTACATTAAAATTAATGATGTACTATATGTTGTCTCACTGAACATAATAATAAAAAAAAAACACTAGGAGAGGTCAATGAAACCAAGAGCTGTCTCTCTGATAAATTTCTGGCCAACCAAAAAGAAAAGACAAAGGACCCAAATGAAATCACAAATGAGAACAATGAACACCACAGAAAGAAAACAATATTATAATATCATGGGAAGCCATATGCCAACAAATTGGACAACCTAGAATAAATGGATAAATTCCTAGAAACATATAAATTACCAAAATTGAAGGAGGAAAAATAGAAAACTTAAACAGACTGGTCACCAGCAAAGAATTGAGTCCGTAATCAAAAATCTCTCAACAAACAAAAGTCCAGGCCCAGATGGCTTTACAGGTAAATTCTACCAAACATTTAAAGAAGAGTTCATACCTATTCTTCCCAAATCACTCCATAAACTATAAAAGGAAGAAAAAGTTCCAAAACCAGGTAAAGATTCCACTAAACTTACTGTCTGACATCTTAGCCAGGCTGCAGTGTGGCTGCTGTTCTCTGAGCCTCACCATGCTGCCCAAGGACAACAGGAAGAAAGATGCTGGGAAGTCAGCCAAAAAAGATAAAGACCCAGTGAACAAATCCAGGAGTGAGGCCAGAAAAAAGGGGTCCAAAGACAATGTTTGGGACAAGCTCAATAACCTGGTCTTGCTTGAAAAAGTGACACATGACAAACTCTGTAAGCAAGTTCCCAACTATAAGATTATGACTCCTGCTGTTGTCTCTGGGAGACTGAAGATTCAAGGTTCCCTGGCCAGGGCAGTCGTTCAGGGGATCCTTAGTAAAGGACTCATTAAAATCTTGTTCCAAAGCACAGAACTCAAGTAATTTACACCAGAAATACCAAGGGTGGGGATGCCCCTGCTGCTGGTAAATGTGCATGAACAGATCCCACCAACTGTACATTTTAGAAAATAAAACTTTATTAAATCCAAAGAGAAAAAAGGACTCCACTAAAAAAGAGAACTAAAGGGGCACCTGGGTGGCTCAGTGGGTTAAAGCCTCTGCTTCGGCTCAGGTCATGATCTCAGGGTCCTGGGATCGAGCCCCATCTGGCTCTCTGCATAGCGGGGAGCCTGCTTCCCCCTCTCTCTCTGCCTGCTTCTCTGCCTATTTGTGATCTCTTTCTCTAAAAAAAAATTAAAAAAATAAATAGATTGATTAAAAAAAAAGAGAGAGAACTAAAGGTCAATATGCCTGGTGAACATAAATGTAAAAATTCTCAATAAAAGACTAGCAAAAAACACATTTAAAAAATCATTCACCATTAACAAGTGGGATTTATTCCTATGTTGCAAGGGTGGTATAATATTTGTAAATCAATGTGATATACCATATTAATAAAAGAAAGGATAAAAACATGATTTCAATAGGTACAGAAAGAGCATCTGACAAAATACAGTACATTCATGATAAAAAATCCCTCAACAAAGTAGGGTTAGAGGGAACAGACCTCAACGTTATAAAGGCCCCATACAAAAAACTCACAGCTAATATCATCCTCAATGGGGAAAAACTAAGAGCTTTTCCTTTAGAGCCAAGAACAAGACAGGGATGTCCATTCTCACCAGTGTTACTCAACATAGTACTACAATCCTAGCCATAGCAATCAAACAAAAACAAATGAAAGGCATTCAAACCAGCAAGGAGGAAATAAAATTTTCACTATTTGCAGATGACATGATACTCTATGTAGAAAACCCAAAAGACTCCAACGAAACACTGCAAGAACTGATACATGAACTCAGTAGTCGCAGAATACAAAATCAAAATACAGAAATCTGTTTCATTTCTATACATCAATAATGAAGCAGCAGAAAGAGAAATTAAAGAATCAGTTGCATTTACAACTGCACCAAAATCAGAAAGATACCTAGGAATAAACCTAACCAAAAGGTTTGAAGATGTGTATTGTGAAAACTATAAAACACTGATGAAAGAAACTGCAAATGACACAAAGAAATGGAAAGATATTCCACGCTCATGGATTAGAAGAGCAAATATTGTTAAAATCTCTGTACTACCCAACCAACTACACACTTAATGCAATTCCTGTGGAAATACAATAGCATTTTTCACAAGAACTGGAACAAACAATTCTAAAATTTATATGGAACCACAAAAGACTCCAAATATTCAAAGAAACCTTGAAAAAGAAAAGCAAAGCTGGAAGCATCACAGTTCCAGGCCTTGACTTATAATACAAAGTTGTAGTGATCAAAACAGTATGGTACTGGCACAAAAATAAACACAGGGATGAACTGAGAACCCAGAAATGACCCACAACTATACGGTCAATGAATCTTCAACAAAGCAGGAAAGAATAACCAATGGGAAGAAGACCATCTCTGCAACAAATGGTATTGGGAAAATGGACAGCAACATGCAAAAGAATGAAACTGGATCACTTTCTTACACTACACACAAAAATAAATTCAAAATGGATTAAAGACCTAAATGTGAGTCCTGAAACCATAAAAATCCAAGAGGAGAATACAGAGAGTAACCTCTTTGACATAAGCCATAGAACTTCTTCCTAGATAGATCTCCTGAGGCAAGGAAAACAAAAGCAACAATAAACTATTTGGACTTCATCAAAATAAAAACTTTTGCACCAGGGAGAGCCCAACCTCAATGCCCCCCAGAATGTGTCATCCCCTGCCCCATATATTCTTTCTCTCTGGTACATATGAACTCTTATTTTATCTTTTCACGTTCTGTATGCTCTTTATTATTTGTTTTAAATAATATTACTTGTTTCCAATTGGGAAAAAAAAAAGGCAACCTACTGAATGGGAGATGTTTTGCAAATGACATATCTGATAAAGGGTTATTATCCAAAATTTATAAAGAGTTTATCAAATTCAACACCCAGAAAACAATCCAATTTAAAAAATGGGCAGAAGACATGAACAGACATTTTTGCAAAGAAGACAATACAGATGGCCAATAGATACATGAAAAGATGCTTGACACCATTCATCATCAGGGAAATACAAATCACCACTACAATGAGGTATCACCTCATACCTGTCAGAATGGCTTAACTCAACAACTCAGGAAACAACAGATGTGGAAATGGGGCACCTTCTTACACTGTTGGTGGGAATGCAAACTTGTGCAGCCACTCTGGAAAACTGTATAAAGGTTCCTCAAACTTAAAAATAGAATAACCCTACAATCTAGCAGTCACACTAGTAGGTATTTACACAAAGACTCCAAAACCACTAATTCGAAGGGGTACATGTACCCTGATATTTATAGTAGTATTATCTACAATAGCCAAACTATGGAAGGTGCCCAAATGTCCATCAACTGATGAATGGGTAAAGAAGATGTGATATCCATCCATCCATCCATCCATCCATCCATCCATCCATCCAATGGAGTACTACCCAACCATAAAAAAGAATGAAATCTTATCACTGACAACGATATGGATGGAGCCAGAAAATATAGTGCTAAGCAAAAATAACTCAATCAGAGAAAGACAAATACAATATGATTTCACTCATATGTGGAATTTAAGAAACAAAATATATGAGTGAAAGGGGAAAGACAGAGAGAGAGATGTGAATCAAGAAACAGACTCTTGGGGTGCCTGGGTGGCTCAGTGGGTTAAAGCCTCTGCCTTCGGCTCAGGTCATGATCCCAGGGTCCTGGGATCGAGCCCCGCATCGGGCTCTCTGCTCCGCGGGGAGCCTGCTTCCTCCTCTCTCTCTGCCTGCCTCTCTGCCTAGTTGTGATCTCTCTCTGTCAAATAAATAAAATAAAATAAAATAAAAGAAACAGACTCTTAATTATAGAGAACATACTAATGGTTACCACAGGGGAGGTGGGCAGGGGTGGGTTATGCGATGGAGATTAAGGAGTGCACTGGTTATGATGAGTACCAGGTGATATATGGAAGTGTCTAATCACTACATTGTACATCAAAAACTAATATTACACTGTATGTTAACTAACTGGAATTTAAACAAAAACATGTAAAAGATACATAAGTAAAATCTCTGATTTTCTTTGCCACCCAGCCCTGCTCCTGTAACTGGCCTCCATGTGCCAAAGTAAGAGAGCACCTAATCCTCCCCAGCATGATCTTCTGGACAGGTGAGCTTTGTAAACATTTGCTGTGAGGTCTTCTGGCCTCCCCCTTTCTCTGAGGATGCAGCAACTCACCTTCCCCACCTACATCCCAGGAAACCAAGAGCTAACCTCCATTTTGCTGCTGATGGAAGGGGTCACTGTTGGCTCTTACTTGTGGGAGTACAGAAGGAGCTTACAACACAGTGCCAGCGCACCTGAGGGGCAGGTGCCACTCACCAGAATCTGATCGGGCACGGCGTACTTGGCGATCTTGGTAGCCACTGCAGATCTGAGCTCTTTCAACACCGCGTCTGTGTCACCTGTGTTGTCCTTCAACACGATGAAGGCAAATGCAACTGAAAGGAGTCAAAGGTTTGGGATGTGTTCAACCATGAACCATCTCCCAAGGCAGAGCATTGTACACAGTCATCATATATCTCAAGGAACTGTAAATCATGTATTGGTGACCTGTAACAGCCTCTTCCTTTAGCCCTAAAGATGCATTTCCATTTCATCCGAAGTGGAAAGCGATTCTTTTTTTTTTTTTTCTTCTCAAAGTGGAAGCGATTCTAAGAGCTCTTATGAGCAGCCCAGCGAAGCCAACACGTAGATGAGAGCTCCCTTTGGCTCTGGTGTTGACTGGAAGGGGATGTCACCTTGGAGGTGTGACCTAACCTTTCTTGCTATCCTTGTGCCTGTGAAGTAGCCCATCATGTGGGTTCCCAGGAGATGTACTACCCAATCCTTTGACATGGTGCATGAGAACATAGCATGTGCCACTAATCCTATGGGTGTGTGTCCAAAATGGTGGGCCCTAGCCACAGTAGCTATTTAAATGTAAATGAAATTAAGGTTAACATGTAGTTCCTGGGTGGCATGAGCCATCTGTAGCTTGTAGCTACTGTCCTGGACAGTGAACTCCATCCTGGCTGGAAGCTTGCCTGGGCAGTGCTGGCCAACCCATATTTTAGCAGAAACATTAAGTTTCGTTTGTCAATAGCCTACCATGTTCCAGAAAGGATTAACAGTGGTTCTCACAGGTCTCTACATTTCTTTTCAATCCACCTGGGATAATCTTGCATATGTGAGACACAGAGATCGAATTCCATTGTTTTTCCACATGAGCCATCCCAGCAGCACTGTGAACAAGGACCTCAAGGTCCTGCAGGTCCCCTTGCATACATGAAGTTCCTACATACATTCAACCTGTGTATACCTGCACCAATCCAACCCCATCTTAATTAATTCTCCCCATGGCACACACCACCTAACCTATTATGTAGTTTCCTCATTGCTTGTGTTTACTGCTTATTGTCTGTCTCTCCCCTCCACACCTTGACCCTCCAGCATGTAAGCTCTATGAGGCAGGGACTTCTTGACAAGTCTGGGTCCTAATCAGACAAAACCAGATCAGGAACTCTCCTCAACTAGACCATGTGCAAACACAGGGAGTGGGAATAAAGAGGTAACCAACAGCTATTGCTGATGTTCATGTATTATGAATGCATAGGTGCTCAAATGCGTCAGAAATCAGAAAAATATGTATCATTACAGTCATTATACAAACATTCTCCCCAGCAGCCTGATGGGCAGTAGAAGGCCTACTGATCCCAGAGTGACTTGGGCTGTGGCTTCTGCTAACGGGGATGCAAGCTGACCCAAGGCCTCTGAGTCTCACATGAGAGGACCTGTTCCTATCCCCTCCCACCCTCCCTCCCTCCCTTCCTTCCTACCCCTGATTGCTCTCATGCATTCCAGTCTCCTGCTAAGGAAGGGGCCAGCCTCATGGACAGACGCTTCCCAGGGAAACTGAAAAATGCATTTTCAAGTGTTCAAATAGGATGCCTGGGTGGGTCAGCCTCTTAAGTGTCTACCTTCTGCCCAGGTCATGATCCCAGGATTCTGGATTTAAGTCCTGCATTGGGCTCCTTGCTCAGCAGGGAGTCTGCTTCTCCCACTGCCTGCTACTCCCCCTACTTGTGCTCTCAATCTCTCTCTTTCTCTCTCTCTTTCCTTCCTTCTTTCCCTCTGACAAGTAAATAAAGTCGTTTTTTAAAAAGTGTTTACATGAATGTTAAATTTTTTTTTTTTAAGATTTTATTTATTTATTTGACAGAGAGAGATCACAAGTAGATAGAGAGGCAGGCACAGAGAGAGAGAGGGAAGCAGGCTCCCTGCTGAGCAGAGAGCCCGATGCGGGACTCGATCCCAGGACCCCGAGATCATGACCTGAGCCGAAGGCAGCGGCCTAACCCACTGAGCCACCCAGGCGCCCCACATGAATGTTAAATTTTACAGTGGGTCAATTTAGATAAGGTGTTTGAGTAGTTAATGGAACTGTAGCACACAAATATGGCAGGAAGGCTGATGACCCTGGGGCATGCTGAGACAGAGGATGCCCCTGACGGCAAGAGGGCAAGAGCCCTTCCCAGGGTGCATGGCCAGGCAGTGTAGAATGGCCTGCTCAGCAGTGTGGCATATAGTCAGCAAGCATCCAGGTCACACCAGGCCATGTGAGTGTGACCAACATTCACTGGGCATTACAATACTCAGGTGACCCTGCCCCTGCCCAGACCCACCCACTTAGATACTGGGAGACTTTAGAACAATGGGTGTTTTCAAATGAAGACTCTTCTGGTTATCATTCAGTAGCTGCAGTGGGAACCACAGGTTAGATTCTTCCAAAAACAATCCCAGAGCTGCACAAGGGCCCACACCAGGGCCTGTCTGCAGGCCCCCATGGCAGCCGCCCAGGGTTCTGTGCCTGAGCACATGCAAGGAGATGCTGTGAGCAGGACTGAGTATTTCATGGGCATCCTCCATAACTGAGCTGCCATGCGCATGTGGACAGAGGAGGAAACTCCCAAGACCAGCAGGGGCCCACTAGGTCCTAGCTCCTGTGGATGTGTGCCCTTAAAGGATGGCAGAGCTAGGACATTTCAGAAATCTGACCCTTGTCTAACATACATGCTATCAAGTCTCCTCACCCAAAGTCTCCACCTGGGACAGAAGAAAGCAACAACTTGACGCATACAAAACCCTGACCACCCATTCCCAGAGTCCGTTCCTTTTACAAAGTGCCACAGTGCGCGTGCCACCAGGAATGAGGAGCACCTTTGGTGGGTGCTCACCTTCTCCTTTGATGTCATGGGGATAGCCAATGACAGCAGTCTCTGGCACAGCAGGATGGTTAGCCTGTTTAGAACACAAGACAAAACATGCAGATGAACCAACTGCCTGAGTTAGCACATAGGTCAATCCAAGGCCTCCCAGAGGTACCCAAGCAAGGGAGGCCCAACTGTGCTCACCATCGCGTCCTCAATCTCTGCAGTCCCTAGCCTGTGGCCGCTGATGTTGATGACATCGTCCATCCGCCCTGTGATCTGGTAGTAGCCACCTTCTGTCCGGTACGCCCCATCACCAGTGAAGTAGTGGCCTGCACCACAGTGAGGTATTCAGCAGCAATACCTCTGAACTAGGACCCAGCAGGGCTTCCATCCCTCCATGAGGGACACAGCAAGACACATATCCTGACCTCACTCTGTGGAAGAAATCTCCAAAACCCCAGCTCTGCTGACTTCCTGCCTCTCCACCCTCCTGCCAACCCCTTGTAGAGACACTTTTCTAGATGGTACCATCTGGCTGTGTGCTAGAGAAAGGGCAGTGGCTCCGAATCGGCAGAGTTCTGACCATGTCACAGCTGCAAACATCCGGGGAGTAGATGATAGGCAAAGAGCACACCCAAGCATCCCCCAAAGTGAGGCTCATTCACAAACTTGAGAATGAAGATGAAGGGTTCCAACAGGCACAATGTGTACATAACCTTCCAGCCCAATGACATAAAGCAAACCAGGAAAAAATAAAAAGTAGGCCAGAATAAAACTTGCAGTCAAACATCAGGCCAATTTTCTGGAGTTGTTTCTTCATTCTTCCTTCCTAGTAGCCTAAGGTGTGGTGTGCACAACAAGGGCCAGGTGCTTCAGGTTCTGCACGCAGCCCCACTTAAACCCCAGGGACCCAGCCCACTCCAGAGACCAGGAGGCTCAGGGAGCTGAGGGGGAGGGGCAGGACTCCAACTCCAAAGTGTCAACGCACTACACTCAGTCATCATTACCTTAAAGACGTTTTCTGAGCCTATGATCCCCAGGGTGTGGAGAAACGCATGATACAATCCATTTTAGCTGGCTCACCTGGGTAAGGCTTGAAGTAGGCCTCCATGAATCTCTTGTGGTCTCCATAGATGGTTCTTGCCATGCCTGGCCAGGCCTGGGACAGGCACAGAGCCCCAGAGACGTTACCGCCCTCCACGACCTTTCCCTGTGGACCCAGAGACCCATGTGAGACAGAACACGCAGGTTCTGCTTGAGAAGCAAAGAACTAATAATGTTCTTCTGAGAAATGACAGATGGAAGTACCAGAGAAATATGTGAAAACAGAAATGTGAAAAATGACAAGCGTGCCCCAAAAGGAACTGCCCTTCTCCTCCACAAGAATCCAGCCTGAGATGGAGGTCTAGGAGGACCAGGGCTCATGCTACACATGGATTTCAAGTGTGTGTCCTTGAGGAGACGCTGCAGTGAACACTCACCCTTCTGCCCCCCACCAGAGCTGGGCCCGTGTGACATGAGATAGTGGACAGGGGAGGCCAGGAAGGCAGACAGGAGCACCAGGAGCTCAGCAGGGCAAGCACGCAAGAAGGGGATGCCTCCACCAGACCCTGACCTTCTCGTCTATGAGCACTGGGACAATGCCAAAAAAGGGCCTCATTGCCATGCCAGGGAGGATCTCTGCTCCTTCTTCTGAGGGCCGTGGCGCAATGCAGATGCCACCCGTTTCTGCAGGGAACATAGAGAAGAAATGCACAGTGGGCCTAGGAGCTACTGAGATGTTTATCTAGACATGTCATCAGGGGTCCATAATGGACACACAAGTGCTGCCCCCGGGTGGGAGATGGGTGTTTGTCCCTATTTGGCCCCTAGTGACACAAAGATATCTTTCTGAGGCAAGACCGGACTTGGGTTCTGTGGAAATAAGATGTGGGCCCAAAGCGGAGGGGTCAGTCCCAGAGCTGGGGCACTCCACAGGGACAGGTGCTGCCTCTCCTCATCCTCAGCTCTGTGGAAAAGGACAGAGTCCACCTGCTTGCAAAGGAAGAGGAAATGAACTGCTTCTGGGCCAGTGCTCCCCACCCCCACACTCCGAACAATGAAAAGCAATGCCCACAGTTCTGTTCTCAAGTATTTTCTTTGGCACTTCCCTCTCTCAGCCTGCATGGAAATGCCTCAGGAGACTTAGTTGCAGAAAGTCTCCGTCCCGAGCCTTCCCAAATGGAGAATGGAGCTATTTGCATTGCCTCACTTTCTGGCTTCTTGAAGAACAAGATACCCATTGGCTACATTTATTACATCAGTGGTGGTCTCTTGCCCTGAACATCCCAATAATTCCGTTACCCCAGAGGAGAGAGGGCAGAACAAAACCAAATGGCACAGAAGAACAAAGGTCTTTCCCACTAAAATCTAAATTCAGACTCTGGTGCTTACAGTTGGCCCATCTGCAACAGTTGTACTTGTTTTGGGCATGCGGGCCCAACAGGAAAATGACCGTTTAGCTAAGCACCTACTACCTGTCAGGCCTCGGACAACATACAGCAGTTCTATCACCTTCTTCCGTCCTCATGGGGCCTGTAGTGGAGCACCCCCTTCATAAATGAGGAACCCAAGTCTCAGAGACATCATTACATATCCCGAGTCCTCCAGCTGCAATCCCTCAGCCCCGCTCTGCCTCTCACTCCAGACACTGGGATCCATGTGACGTGTGCTGAGGGGCTGAGGCATTAGCGGTGTTGGATGGCAATCGCAGAGCCTCACTCACACTTGACCCTCCAAGACTCGGGCCCGGCCACATGTTCTCTTGTGCTATCATACACTGCGAGCGAGCCTGGCGCCAGGTTCCAAAGGCATGCCTGAGGCCGTTCTCCTCGGGGACTCTCACCTGTCTGCCACCACGTGTCCACCAGCGTGCATCTGCTGTCCCCCACCACCTTGTGGAGCCACTCCCAAGCCTCCAAGTTGATCGGTTCTCCCACTGAAACCACACACAAAAGGAGAAACAATATAATAGACCTCAGTAAACCTGAAACCAAAAAGGATAGGTTTCACAGGGAAAACAGCTCTGTAATTTCCCTAAAGGACATTAGAGGAAACTTGAAAAAACAGTGAGATTCATCACATTTGTGGTGCCAAAGAATAAAAATTACCAGATATTTTCACCATCTGGTCAAAAATTTAAAAGTTGCCTAGAATGTGAGAGAAAAAACCTCAAATAGCCTTAACCAACTGAACATCCCAGGGACCCCTCATTATTATTATTATTATTATTATTATTTTTACTTTTTATTTTATTTTATCTTCCGATTTTGGCCAGTAGCTTTCTATTTTTTTATTATGTTCAATTAGCCAACATAAAATACATCTAACTTTTGATGCAGTATTCAATGATTCATTAGTTGTGTGTAACACCCTTATATATAATTCCATGTATATGAACTATCCAGAATAAGCAACTCTAGACAGACAGAAAGTTCGATTCATGGCTGCTTTAGACTTGGGGTAGGGGAAAGGGCAGTTGGAGGAGATGGGGAGTGACTGCTAACGGGTTCAGGGTTACCTTTAGGAGTGCTGTAAACATGAAAAATGAATAAGGGCCAGGTAGGGAGAGAGAGGTAGGGGGCTACATGGTTAGGATTACCCAAAATCCCAGAAATGCTGAGGTGTGAGGAAACCAGAGATAAGGGAACAGAAGCAGACCACCTCATCTGTCTTAGATATCAGAGATAAGATATTCAAAGGAGAAGTAATCATCAGTGGTAAAATCAAAGATTTCAGTTCCCTGGTCGGTTTCCTATAAAAGACTGACCATGAAAGACTGACTGGCAGCTCAATCAGAATCCTTCTCCCTCGGGGCACCTGGGTGGCTCAGTGGATTAAGCCGCTGCCTTCGGCTCAGGTCATGATCTCAGGGTCCTGGGATCGAGCCCCGCGTCGGGCTCTCTGCTTTGCGGGGAGCCTGCTTCCTCCTCTCTCTCTGCCTGCCTCTCTACCTACTTGTGATCTCTCTCTCTGTCAAATAAATAAATGAAATCTTTTAAAAAAAAAAAAAAGAATCCTTCTCCCTCTAGAGTGATTTTGTTCTTTCCTTCCTGTTCTCACTTTCACTTAATACACTTTCACTTCACTTAAAAAAAAAAAAAAGCAACGTGAGAGAAACAGTACAGTACAGGAATGTAATCCGGTATGTAGCTGGGAGAAACCAGATGTGTCTGTTAATACACAGCAGCACACACACCTGATGTGACTACTTAGGAAACTGTGGTAGAAATCTACTAAAGCTACACCTACATTATCTTATTCTCAAGAACATCACGCCTGGCGTATGACCTACAGAAAAGAAAGCAGATGTGCTCACACACGAGGATGATCACCGCAAAGACCAGAAGTGCCATCCAGAGGGGGACGGAGAGGTAAACCGTCTATGTCCACGAGATACACAGTGTGAGAGCACAAGAACGGAACCGCAGCCTCACTCAGCAGGGCTGGCAGGATAGTTGCCGCCCTCCATGTGCAGGAGCCGCATTAAGCCGCCTGAATCCTGTTGCGCAAAGTTCAAGGACAAGCGCATCAGTCCCTGCGTGGCATGGTCAAAAGGTGGGTGTGTGTGTGGGGGTGGTGGTTACTGACTGGGAGGGGCCTTAAGGGAATGTTCTGGGGTCTGGAAATTTCTAAGGCTTGATCTGGGTGGCAGTTTTAGATACATGTACACAGTTGGTGGTTGAACACCACAGGGGTTGGGGTGCCAGCATCCTAGGCAGCCAAAAATCTAAGTATAACTGGGACTTTATTTATATATAACTAAGTTAAGTGAAACTTAACTACTGATAGCCTGCTGTTGACCAGAAGCCTCACCAATAACATAAACATTTACCCCACATTTTGTATGTTGTATGTATCAATATACTGTATTCTTACAAGAAAGTAAGCCGAAGATAAGGAAAAAAATTAAGAAAATCATAAAGAGGGGTGCCTGGGTGGCTCAGTCGTTAAGAGTCTGCCTTTGGTTTGGGTCATGATCCTGGGGTCCAGGGTTCAAACCCCACATTGGGCTCTCTGCTGGGTAAGAATCCTGTTTCTCCCTCTCCCACTCCCCCTGCTTATGTTCCCTTTCTTGTTCTCTATCTCTCTATCATTAAATAAATCTTTAAAAAAATTAAGAAAATCATAAAGAAAATACATTTACAGTCCTGTACTGCATTTATTGAAAAAAAAAAAAAAAAAAACCATGTGTAAGTAGGGCCCACCCACACAGTTCAATCACATGCTGTTTAAAGGTCAACTGTGTATATAATATAGCAGCTGCTATGTATATATGTCCCCCCCCACAAACAAAGAAATGGGCTTCTATCCTAGGACTCTACAACCCAACTTCTCAGTGTCTACCCACTGTAACCTCCAGGTGTGTGCCCCCACCCAAGATTTCATATGTTGACATCTTTTTTTTTTTTTAAAGATTTTATTTATTTATTTGACAGACAGAGATCACAAGTAGGCAGAAAAGCAGGCAGACAGAAAGAGGAGGAAGCAGGCTCCCTGCTGAGCAGAGAGCCCGATGCAGGGCTCGATCCCAGGATCCTGGGATTATGACCTGAGCTGAAGGCAGAGGCTTTAACCCACTGAGCCACCCAGGCGCCTCATATGTTGACATCTTAACCCCCAAAGAGGATAGTATTGGGAGGTAAGGCCTTTGGGAGGTCATGAAGCCCTCTGGAACGGGGTTAGTGTTCTTACAAAACAGAACACACAGAGCTCCCTCTTCCCCTCACTCATGTGAGGACTCAGGGAAAAGGCACCATCTATAAACCCAGGAAGGGGGCCATCCCCAGAAGACAATCATGCTGGCACTTTGATTTGGGACTTCCCAGTCCCCACAACTGTGAGAGATAAATTCATGTTGTTTATAAGCCACCCAGTCAGTGGTGCAGCCCCAGTGGCTAAGCTATGACCGTAATGAAGCAGCCATATAAGACTGGCACTCAGCCGGAATTGACCAGCTTACACACACCGCTGCTAGAACAGTGAAACACTCCCACTCTGGTTGCCTCTTGCTCAGGACCACCCACGATGCACCACAGCCTGACCTGGCCAGGGGCTCCTGTGCTGGTAACATGGGGGCACATTACTCCTGCACTCACCCACACCCACGAGGAGGTTAAGAGGCTGCCTTGAGGTACACTGAGAAACTGCCAACAGCCCAGATCTCCAACCACAGGGGCAAGACCACCAGACCACGCCCACGGCAGCCCCCACTCCAGGGTAAAATCAAATTTTCACAAAGCAGAGCGGTGGGGAAAACTGCATGTTGCTGAGTTAAAATACACACTAGGATAAGAGCACAGTGAGATCATGTTTACGTGAAAGCAGACATCTTAGAACCATGCTGTGTCTTTCATAGGAACGTGACTATGCAGAAGGGCTCAGAAGGGGCACAAGCAGCAGAGTTGCCTGGAGCCACGCTCACGGAGGACGTCATGCATTACAGTGTTCCAATGATTTCTTTTTCTCAATGAGAGGAGAGCTATGCGTCACTTGTGAAATTAAAAGTTAAAAAAAAAGTGTAAAGCAAATCTTGGGGTAAAAGTCCTGAGGAAGCTGGGTTCTGGTGACTGGTAGGATTAAATGAAGTCAATTCACCCATAGTGTGGTGTGCTGTGAGGGCTAATTCAGATGTCGGGAAGCAGCCAGAGCTGCGGAGCCTCAGTGGGGGTCAGCACCACATGGGCCTTGGCCAACCATGCAGCTTACTGGTCCACATTCCTCCCATGCGAGCAGATGCCCAGTGCTGTTTGTCTGCCTGCTGGCACTACTTAGTAACAACCAGGTCCCAAGGGAACCCCTGTAGGACTCTCCTCTCGGCGCTGGTTACGTGGCAGGAATGTGCCCACAGCACCAGCAAAATACACAGAGTTTGGAGAAGGCTCCGAGTGTGCTCCCTGGTGCAGAGCTGCTCCATGCCTGGTCCAGGAGAGGAAGTGGGTCTGGTCACTTACGGAGTGAGGACCCCAGAAGCCTGTCTGGCTAAGGGGGTGCCTAGATGAGGCAGCTTTAAGCTAGGATGGGCTCCCCCACTCTAAGGCAAGGGTTGGGCACCTCCTTCCAAAGCACTTGGAGCATACGCCTTGTCACTGGGGTCCTTGTGAGTCTTCCTTAGCAGAGCACATCTGGAAACTCAAACCTCCCTTCACCACTAACCTGACCCAGCTCCTGGGCCCACTTAGGTGGTCTGCAGATGACACCTGGAGGATCTGAGTTTCTGTGGCCCTCCACCTGCCCTCGGGCCCCAAGCACTGCCAGGCTCAGAGTGCAAGAGCACCTCACAACCCCAGCGTTGGAGGGTAGGTCTTCTCCAAACATATGACTCCCTTTAGGACACGCAGGCTTCGCCCTCTACAGAGGGAACATGCCAAGAGAGGCATCTCAGACTCACCACCACCTAGAAAAGAGCCAAAACTCTGCAGACCCCACCTCGAAGATTCTAAGTACTTGGTCATCCAGACACCAACTGACCCCAACCACAAGGCAGGCCCTTAGTAGGGGGGAGCTGAGCACATGAAAACACATCTTCCAGCCAAGGACACAGGTCATCCTGGGCAGGAAGCTGCCCTGCTGGGTAGTAACTGCTCTGGACATGCCAGCATCTGGGTATTGAGCCCTCAGAACAACATTTGGGCCTTCAGCTCCTGGGCCTGCCCCACAGCTTCACAGTGAACAGTCAGCTCTCACTCATCCTCACTGACCCACAGTAGGGTGCTGAGGACACAGATGGCTGTGACTTTGGGGAGCTGACCATCCAGTCAGTCAGCAGAACAGATATCCAAGTGCAGAATACAGATCTGTCTGAGAGCAGAGAGCCTGAGGTCCAGAGCAGCTATGGAACTCCATGGGAGAAGGGGCACACAGGAGGGCCTTGAAAGAAGGATGGAATTCCAAGAGGTGGGGAGGGACATCAAGGCACAGGCAAGGGAAACAGAGTGAACCAGGGCCTAGGGCATGCAACAGCGCTGCCTACGTTTGTCACTGCTAAGTGACATGCACATGCTTTCCTGAGCTTGCTTGCCCATGGATGAATTGGCAGCTAGCCACATCCCTGGTGAGACCGCCCCACATGCTTCTGCCATGAGAAACCACTGAGCAGATCCAAGTATTCACGGAAGGAGCACAGAGGGCCTCCCCGCCCTGTTCCCTTACTGACAGCATGTGTAGGGGCAGAAATGACAGGAGTCAGGAAAAGGAGACAGAAAGGGATTGGGTACCCTCCACCTCACCCATATCACCTGAACTAACCCCACATCCTCTTCCAAAGTGCGTTCATGGGCTTGGCCACCTCTATCAAAATTACGAGCAGAGATAATCTTGGATCTCACTACCCTCTGCTTTGGAAATATCTACAGCAAGAGCAGCACACAGCACAGTGTGCTTACCACAGTCCTTGGGGGTTGTTGGCCCCCAGCACAGGGGAAAGCCTTCGTGACCCACAGTCAATTCCCCTCATACTGCAATCCCACGCGGCCACTAAAGAAGGGCTTGAGCTTCTTTACCAGGTTTTCATAATAAAGATGAAGCACAGAAACGTCTGGAGTGTTGTTCCCCAGGCCAGGATCAGCTAGGGCCTCCAGGAAGCTGCTTACAGGCAGAGACATCTGTTTCCTATTTAGCCAGGCACTGTCTGAATTCACCACAGACACAGCCACACAGCCTTCATGATTAAAACCATCTGGAAGCCTGCACTGGCTCTGCCCCATGGTGGGCCACTCACCTGACCCCAGGGTCCTCAGGGAAGAGCGGTCATACTTCTTTACCCAGGAGTCGCCGTACTTCAACAACAGCCGGACAGCCGTCGGGGCCCCATAGAACTGATTGATCTTTAACCTCTGCACCGTCTCCCAGTATCGACCTGCAGAAGGGCCCAAGTTCACTGTCAGTCTGAGCCCACCACACATTATCTAACTTATTTATAAATCAGTCAACAGTTACTGTGCCCTGGATACAGGCAAATACCTGTGTTCACAGAAATGGAATCCCAACGACCCATCAATGGGATGGGAAGGGAGCCCTCTGAGAAGGGGCTCCCCGTGGCAATCATCTCCCAGCATACCCCACATCCAGGGCCAGCACATTTGGCAACAGCCTCCATCTGGCTCTGGATGGCTGCATTCACAGGGTGTAACCCAAAAGATACAGCAAGGATTGGTTCAGAGAGGTATCACTGTGAATTTTAAAAATAACCCATGTCATACTGACATAGAACTTGTGATCAGTCACACCAAAATGGTCTCTAAGGGGGTGACTGGTGCTTCCCCTGGCACAGCGGCAGCCACCACTGAGTGAGCCCTGGGGAGCAGGGCAATTCTCCAGCACTCACTCACCTGGTTCCCCACAATCCCCCACAACTAGCCACCAGGCTCTACACACGGAGTGAGCAGAGCTTCGAGGGGCTGAAGTGACATGCCTGAGATCACACCCAAGATGGCTTGCACATTTATCTGAGAGTGCATCCTAGCCCATCAGGAGGCTGGAGAGGAGCAGGGGAGGTGACAAAGAAGTTCCACACACATCACTGTTAGCACCATGGAGGGTTTGGCAAGAGCCTCCTGGCAGAGCCACCACCATTCCATGGCATTACAACAAATCCTTGGGGTTTTGTGCTGCCTCGGAGGAAGATGCCAAGGTGAGCAAGATGTGGGTCCTCAAAGTGATCTCCATTCACAGAGGTGGCTCTAGGCCACAGGCAATGTTGTCTGACAGAGGCTCTAGGCCTCTGTCTGGCTCTAGGCCTCTGTCTGGCTCTAGGCCACAGGCACAGAGCTGGAGAAAGTCCCCTCCGCCTGGCGTAACGGGAGGTTGGCACCTGGCCTGGGGGTTGAGGAAGGGCTGGATCTGGTCAGGTGGCCAGAGAGGAGAGAGGAACAGTGCTAAGGGGATGGCCCAAGGCACCCAGTTTGCTAGGGGGACAGTAACGCTGGAGTGGGCTGTCCTGAGATGGCTTTCAGTGACAAATCTATGACTTATCTGACCCTACTGCAGACACCACCCCTAGCTCCAGCCCACCTAGCAGGGCGAAGAACTTGGCAGCTATGCCACAGGACCACAAGGACCACAGCAGGGCCAGAGCAAAGACCTCTACTCCACCCTCCTGTGAACTTCTCCTTCCTCCAGCTCCCTCGGGGGGACCCTGTGTGCATCCCCAGTCCTCACCAGCATCAGGATAAACCGGGGTACTCTCAAAAAGGACGCTGGTTGCTCCATTGCACAGGGGTCCATACACCACATAGCTGTGTCCTGTGATCCAGCCAATGTCAGCCACACAGCCAAAGACGTCACCTGGCCGGTAGTCAAACACAAGCTGTAGAAACAGGAGAGGCCATCAGGAGCCTGTCACCCCACATTCTCACAGGTCACTAATACTGTTCGATAAATGCAAAACACAGCTGCGCCTAAGGCTACCAAGAGCAGGAAAAACAAGTGCATTGCTGGGGCTCCGTGCAGCTACAGCAGTGACAAGACAGAGTTACTATAACCCACAACATGCCGACTCTCACAGGTGACAGTGAAAGAAGTCAGACTCCAGGCTTATGTTGCGTGAGCCCCAGCCAACCAAAGCTTAACTGTATGCTGGAGGTCGTGCAAGTGCCGGCCCCACTGGGGGGGCTTTGGAGGGGTGCCAGTGCCTTTAAGAGCTGGAGACACCCCACATCTGGATACAGGTGGTGGCCACAAGTGTACCCAGAGGTAAAACCTCATCTAGTTATAAGTCTAAAATAAGGGCACCCTGCACTAGTTATACCATAATCTTCTTAGATCCCTTAAAAATTGCAAAAACATGAAACCCAAAAAGACCAAGAAATGCCTCAAGTATCATCAACTTCTGAGAGCCTGAGCAGAGAGACTATGTGTCTCCTGTATTCTCGCCACAGGGTCCCACCAGAGCCTGGATCCGAATGTCCCTTTTCAGGAAACACAGAGGACAGAGGGATAAAACTGCTGGGTGCCACAGAAAAGTGTAACAAAACGGAAAGGACAGAAAACCAACAGGTTAAAAAAGGCTTAAAAGACATCTCAAAGAAGCGTCAGCAGGCAAGAGTCAACTACAGGATCAGGGGACACATGCTGGGTGACAAAGCAAGAAGAGGGGAAACACAGGACCACGATGCTACCAGTCAAGATACAGGGAGGGGCTGTGGTCAGACAGGGAGGAAGGGCTTCTGTGACCAAAGTGGGGTTTGCCTTTTCATAATTCATCAAGCCACACAGTTGATTTGGGTGGTTTTCTGGATTCTACTCTGTATTCTGTTTTCCAATGAAAAGATTTTCTTTTAAATCTTCGGGTGAGTGGCCCAGTTTCTTGCTGCCCCAAAAGAACACTGAGATTCTCCAGGAGTCTGCGTACAGTATAGTGGTCTTGAGACAGCCTGGGCCCTGTGCAGCTGTGACCCAAGGGGGAGGGATGACTCTTTCAAGGAGGACTGTGATTTCATCACCGTGGAGAATCAGGATGCTGAGCCCCAAAGCCCCATAGCATTCTGGGACTGAAAGGATTTTTAGTACAACTTGGACCCAAACTGCCAACTCTTCCCTGGGGCTGGAGATCTCTCTCCCCACAGTTCCGGGAACAGGAACAAGTGCCTGGGGCCAGCCATGCTCCAAAGGGCCCAGCAGGCAACCCTGAGTTCCCACCCCAGTCATCCCTTCAGAACCAACTATCCTTTTCCCTGAAGAACCAACGGTCCTAATGTCCTTTACATGTGTTCATGCTTTCATCTATAAAAGGCTGAAAGCTTCTATTCCTAATGCTTCAAAAAAAAAAAATCTCTTATTGAAGAGAAACTCAAAAGATACCTATACCCTGACTTCTTGTGCTCATATAGACTGGGTTCTGGTAACAATTGGAAAATACAAAAAAGAATCTCTCACCACATTTACAGCTTCCCTAATGTTAATTTTGTTGTAAACTGGTAGAAACAATTTGATCTACTTTGTGAAGTTTTTGGTATTTGCTCTTAGTAGTTATATTTTCCAAGGTATTTTAATTTACACGATGTATCAGTCTTTCCAACACTCCCAACGAAAGCTGAGGAAAGGTGGGGTTTTCCAGAGAACACTGAGGTCAAGAAGGTCCTGTGGCATGTTCAAGGTCACCCAGGAAGCAGAAGACAACTGTTTTATTATTTGTTTGGGCTCAAGTAATACCTTGTCTGCTCTGCCTGGTTCTGTACCACATCCACCTTGCGGGCTCACTTTCAACATTGTTAGCCCTGGGTGTGGGTGGCTGCCAGTGGGACCAGTACATTGCCACTCAGAGACTGTGTCATGTGCGGTGTGCATGCCTCCCAGCCCCCGCTGCTTGCCACACTCATTTCATGAGATTCACCTCCTGTGTGAACAACCCTGGACAATCAGTACCTTCCTCTCCCACCCCCAGCCACAGTGACTGAGTCCGAATGGGGCCCTGGACTTTGCTGGGACCAGGCGGCTCTCTCCAGCCACTGGGGAGGAATATGGTCAGCACAGAGGAAGGGGGCCAAGGAAGGAAAGACACCACCACCCAGGACCAATGTCTGAGCCCTTCTTGGATGAGTCTGGGCTTGCTGGTCACCAGGTCAGTCACTTCCCTTTGCTGCTGGTACCAGCTAGAGCAGAGTTTCACCTTTTGCAGCAGTCAGGTCCATAAATACTATCTTGAAACCAAATCCTCCCTAGGAAGTGTCAACTATTCCTCAAGTGATCAGGGATGCCCATTAAACCACAAACCCCGCCCAACCCACCCACATTCAAATCAGGCCTGTTTTTTTAAATGTATTTATGAAAATAAAAGCATGTCACACCATCTTCTTTATAGGCCCTAAAGGGTGGTCCACTGTAACACAATTCCCAAATAATGGACTTAGTTTTCCTTAAGAAAAGTAAATCTTTTTTCTAATTTTACTTTTAAAATGTGGCTCCAGTGATCCAAGCCCAGAATACCTTTAAGAGCATATGAAAATGTTTTACTAGAAGTAGACATTTGATACGTAAAAGTAACATATCCATCTCTATACCAACTCAGTTGTAAAATATGATTTTTGACGTTTTTTATGAATGAAGGGGCCCAGGAGGGCCCTTAGGTGCTTACACCTGGGCCCCTGAGCATCAGAACACAGCTGTAGCAAAAGGAGCATGTTGGGCCTGGGGAGAGCCAGATTCCTCCAGAGCAAACGATGGCAAGGACACAGGGGCAAAGGGGCTAACGGCCAGCAGTGCGCGTCAGATTAGAGACCCGGACTCTTCCAAGGAGCACAGAAACTCGGGCCCCACACCCACCCAAGCACAGTGCCAGTGCCACAACTTAGAGCACCCTGCTCCTGAACATACTAGGAGAAACATTAGCCCCTCACACATACAGGCACTCGGTTATAGCAGGAGTTCTAGCCCTAACCCAGCCTCTGAAGGCCCCCTACCCAGAGCCCAGCCACAAGGGCATGACTCCTCGAACCCTCAGCCTCCCCCAACAAGGCACATACCCGATGTGTCAGGGCGGCATAGAGCAGGTAGCCCGCCTGGGTGTGGACGAGTCCCTTGGGGGTCCCAGTGCTCCCTGAAGTGTACAGCAAGAAGAGCATGTCCTCGCTGCCCATGCTCTCTGGGGTGCACACAGGGTCCTCCTTGGCCATTTCCTGCAAGGGGGAAGACATACACAGTCCCATCCAGGGAAGTTAACCTCTGCCCCTATTCACCCTCTCTGAAAACACCTCACCTGATGTCTAAAGGATTTGGCAGACTGGGTTCAGTTTGCCTTCTCTATCCTACCTTAGTTCATTCAACTCCAGATGCAGGGAACACAAAGGGAAGGATTCAGTCATTTCTGTTACACTGTTTCAGTATGTTTGTTGCATCTGAGTTCCAGCTTCCCAATCACAATATAAGTCCATCAGATACCACTGGGGAACCCTGCAAACCTTTAGGGGACCGGGTTGAACTCAGACCCAGTGTACCCAATAATTACCCCTCCTCTTCCAACTGTACAGAGCAAAGCAAACACACCTGCTCAAGGGGGATGTCCCGAGGCCCCATTTGGACCTTGTTGTCTGTCCTGTGAGCCACCAGGACATGCTGGATGGTTGGGCAGTGCTTCACAGCTTCATCCACAATCTTCTTCAGCTCCACCACGCGCCCTCCCCGGAGTCCTTGGTTGAAGGTGATGACTACCTTGCACTTGGCTAATGCATACAAACAGAGATTTCTGGTCAATTTCCTTCCCACTCTGAGCTTCACAGCCCAGGCTGAGAGCCACACGGTCCAGGCCTGAACATGTGATAGACAAAGTCCATTCTTGAGCAAGAGTCCACAAAATGGGGGGATCTGGCTGCTTTGCAATCTTTGGCTGAGTGCAGAAGTACCAGGCATTTTCACAGCTCTAAGGGGGAGACTTCCATCAGTCCCTGCCATGCCCTGGGGGGCTTTCCCAGGTAAGGGGCCATCATACCTCAGCCTCAGCCACCATGGTGGCAAAGCAACACCAAGATGCAGAGACCAAGAAAACTGGACAGCCAAAGATCAAGCCCCAATTTGTCCTGTGTGGCCCCTGTCCTGTCCAGGGTCAAGAAGCTTCAATGCCAGAAAATAGAGGCCACACTCCCAGTGGGTGCCAGGAGTTACAGGCCCCCACCCTTGCCTTTAGCAGATGGCCTTCCAGGCTCCACACCTGCTATTCAATGACCTGGCTAGGCTTGACCAGGCTCAGGGCAAGGATGGGAAGACTGAACCTTCCATAGCAGACCAAGGGTAAGTCCCTGAGCAGGATACAGACACAAACTGGGCCTCAGAACCACAGGCAAAGGAATGAGCTCCCACATCGTGCCCCAACCTGGGATGACCCAGAGGAATCAAGGTTGCAGTGGGCTATTCTCTAACTGGCCCCTAATGAAAGAGCACAGAACAAATACCAAGTTTTAGTGCTGACCAGCAGGGACCCACACATCCTCAGACCTTTTAACACTCTGTACCAGGGACTTCTTCCAAAGCCACAGGCAGAAGCACTAAGGATTGCCCCAACCCCAGCAGCCTTCCACCAATGATTCATTGGTTGGAGTATAAAGAGTCCAACTCCCTCGCCCCCCCGTCCCCCCCAGAGGCCCAACCCTATGTGGTTCTATCACCTTCCAGGGCTCTCTACGGGACTGAGCTCCAGGAACCCGCTGTGGAAGCTGGTCTACTGGATTTCTCTTCCCAGCCCCACTCCCCAGCACCCTAGATTGCTTCCCAGAACCACCTCCCAAATGAACTGGCTACCCCTGAATGCTCATCTCAGGGTCTACTTCTGTGGGAGCCCTAAGAGAGGTACCATCTCCCTCAGCTTTTCTGTCTGAAAAGTGCCTTCTAGCAACACACTCATTTTTTCTTCATCCCAAGGGCCCTAGAGTTGACATGACCTTGAGAGCCACCTAAGAATTCTCTTAGCCCTTGGCTGGGTCACCCAAGGATCAGAGAAGTACTCTAGAGGCCTTCAGGAACCAAAGTGTCATCCAGCTCTGCACAGCAAGGGACCCCAGTAGCACATTCTTTGCTCCTCAGACCTGGCCATTGGTCACCCTGGGAAAACAAAATCAGTTGGGTGGAGTCTGTCAGAGATCACCCTGGCCTACATCCTGGGTGCTGAGATTGGTCCAGGTCAACTCCCCATGGGGCAAGAAGGGAGATGATCCAGCAGGTAGAAAGAACCTGGCCTCAAGGGGGTGAAAGACAAAGAAAAATCAGGACCCCCTGGGGAAAGCAGTGGTCCCCGTCCATCCCAGGTGCATTATGTGGATTATAGCTCCTCCGCAGCCTAGCATGGCACATGCCTTGCTCCTGGCTCTCATTTGTTGGAGGCTTTCTACTCAAGCAGTTCTCTAGGGTAGGAACCTGCATTGCATGCCTAGTCTCTAGGAGGTGCTTGGGGACATGTCTCACTCTGTGGTTTCCCCCGAAGTTCGGTGATGGGTACAGGGTTTGTGCACAGCATCAGGGCACAGGCCAGATCAGCATGACACTTTATCTGGGAAGCTTTGATTTTTACCTCCCTGGCTTTTGAGCAGGTATTAGCATCTGTCTTCATTTTTTACTGCTCCTATAGCCAATTACCACAAACATAGTGGCTTAGAAAACCCATATTTTAGTTCACAGTTCTCTAGTCCAGTGACCTTGCCAGGGTTCTTTTCTTGAAGTCTCATGCCCCAAATCAACATGTGAGGGAACAAAGCTCTTATCTCGGGGCTCTGGAGGAGACTCTGCTTCTGGGCTACTCAGGGTGTTGACAGAACTCAGCTGCATATAACTTCAAGCCCGAGGTCCCCATTTCTCTCATTTTTCATGCTGTCAGTCAAGAGTCGTTCTTAGCCTTTAGAACCACCTACATCCCCTGGCTTATGACGTCCTTTATCATCAAAGCCAACAAAGGCAGATAAAGTCCTTCTCATGCTTTGGCCTCCCATTCTGCCACATGTCCTCTGCCTCCAGCCAGAGAAAGTTCTCTGCTTTCCAGGGCTTACGTTTTTAGATTGGGCCCACCTGGATAATCCCACCATTTTAGTGCTCATCCCATTTGCCAAGACCTTTTGATGTAAGTAACATATTCCCAGGTTTGGGGGCATTATGGTGCAGACATATGTGGGGGCCGTACTTGCTCCTCCCCCACAGCCTCTCAGAATCATTCTGCCCTCCACCCTCCCCACCATACTACACTCTCTTTCCACTCCTAATTCATGCTAAAGCAAGAGGGAATATAAAGAGAAGAGGAGTGGTTAGAGTCTGAAGGCCAGGCCAGGCGACAGAAACTCTAAAATAGAACATATTGACTGAATGGCCACCTAGCTCATGATGAGACCCTGGTGGCCATGCTAACACTCCCACCCCCAGTGATGGATTAAAGAGAGCTGAAAATTCTTCCACCTGGTCTCATACTATTTCTCAAGGAGAAACAGGGTGTTGGTGTCCCCCACCTTGAATTTGGAATGGGCAGACTGGTTGGACCAATGGAGTAATAAAAATGATGCTATGTGTATTCTGAACCTGGCCTTTAGGGCAATTGGCACTTTCTACTTCCATCCAGTAGAGACTGTGAGCCACCATGCAACAGTCTGACTGCCTGAGGTTGCCCGACCTGGTCATGCAAAGAGGCCACATGAAAAGAGATGTTTCACAGTCCCCAACTATGCAAGCCAACCCAGCTTGCATCCCAGATATCATGGAGCAGAGAAAAGACATGTCCAGGAAGCCCATCTGATTCTTGCCCCCATGGAATCATGAAATAACTAAATTTATTGTTCTTTTTTTTTAAAAAAAAACATTTTTTTTAATATTTTATTTATTTGACAGAGAGAAATCACAACTAGGCAGAGAGGCAGACAGAGAGAGAGGAGGAAGCAGGCTCTCCGCAGAGCAGAGAGCCCGATGTGGGGCTCGATCCCAGGACCCTGGGATCATGACCTGAGCCGAAGGCAGAGGCTTTAACCCACTGAGCCACCCAGGCGCCCCCTTAGCACTAAGTTTCAGAGTAGTTTGTTACACAGCAATAAATAACCAGACACTCCTCTTATGGACCTAAGAGGAGGCAAACACCTGTCCCAACAGAGTCTTGCCATGGACTGACATCTGAATAGCTGGATGTGGAAGGTGTAGGTGTTGGGTAAGAATCTCTTAATGGCAAAGTATAGAGAAAATTATAGCAGCTTCATCTGCTGGAGGCCTCAGAACTGACCTGGCCCCTGTCCTTCTATGACCTTGTTGTATAGGATTCCTGAAGTTCTGGGACCTGTTCCGGGATCCAGCTACTAAATCTCCAGGGCCCAATGCTTTGAGCTTTGATTCTTTTAAGAATCTTAACAGAAACACTTAGCAACCATGATAATATCCTCAGCAAAGGAAAGGATTAGCCTAGTGTAATGTGTTTTTGTTTTTTTTTAAGACTTTATATATTTACTTGAGAGAAAGAGGCAGAAATAGTGACAGAGCTAACAAGAGACAGCAGGAGCAGGGAGGAGAGGAAGAAGTAAGCTCTCCGCTGAGCAGGGAGTCCAATGTGGGGCTCAATCCCAGGACCCTGAAATCATGACCTGAGCTGAAGGCAGACACTGAGTTGACTGAGCCATCGAGGTGCCCCAGCCTAGTGTAATGTTAAAGCATGATCTCTGGTGGAAGAATGCCTGGGTTCAAATCCTGGCTCTGTCACTAACCAGCAATGTGACCTTAGGCAAGTCACTTAACCTCTCTGTGCGTTAGTTACGTCATCTTCAAAAATAGAAGCTCCCGGGGCGCCTGGGTGGCTCAGTGGGTTAAGCCGCTGCCTTCGGCTCAGGTCATGATCTCAGGTCCTGGGATCGAGTCCCGCATCGGGCTCTCTGCTCGGCAGGGAGCCTGCTTCCCTCTCTCTCTCTCTGCCTGCCTCTCTATCTACCTGTGATCTCTCTCTGTCAAATAAATAAATAAATAAAATCTTTAAAAAAAAAAAATAGAAGCTCCCAACAAAGAATAGCCCAGGACCAGATGGTTCTCACTGGTGAATTCTACCAAATATTAAAGACAAATTAACATCAATCTTCCTCAAACTCTGCCCAAACACTATACAGGAGGAAATACATTCTAACTAATTCTATGTGGCCAGCACTACCCGGATACCAATGCCAGATGAACACACCACAGGAAAAATAACAAAACTATACACCAATACCCTTCATGAATACTGATGCAAAAATCCTCAACAAAGTGTTAGCAAACTAAATCCAGTAGCATATTAACAGGATTATGCATCATGACCAAGTGGGGTTTATTCCTGGAATCAAAAGAGCGGTTTGACAACATGAAAAATCAAGGACACAGGTTCTCTGCTCAGCAGGGAGCCTGCTTCCCCCTCTCTCTCTGTCTGCCTCTCTGCCTGCTTGTGATCTCTGTCAGATAAATAAATAAAATCAAAAAAAAAAAAAAGAAAAAGAAAATCAAGGACAGATATACAGATCATTGGAACCAAATACAGATTGGAACCAATACAGCAATACACCTCAACATATGTGGCAAATCAGTTTTGATAAAGTGCCAAGGCCATTCAATGAGGGGGAAAAAACAGTCTCTTCAACAAATGGTGCAGGTACCACTGGATACCACTGGCAAAAGGATGAAGTTGAGCCTCACACTCAACTTTGTATAACTTTTATACAAAATTGTATAAAAATTGTATAATTTTTATACAAAAACTAACTCAAAATGGATCAAAGACCTAGTAAAAGCTAAGACTAGAAAATTCTTGGAAGAAAACATGGAGGCAAATCTTCATCACCCTGGAGTTGTCAATAGATTCTTAAATAATACACAAAAATCACAAGCAAAAGAACAAAAATGGACGATCCAGACTTTATCACAATTAAAAACTTTTGTACATCAAAGGACACTATTGAGAGAGTGAAAAGACAACCCACAGAATCGGAGAAAATAACTGTAAATGATAAATCTAATAAAGGTTTAGTATCCAGAACATAGAGATAACTCTTACAACTCAACCAACCAAAACACCAACAACAATTTAAAAAATGGACAAAGAGCTTAGGTAGACATTTCTCCTAAGACATACAAATAGAGAAGCACATGAAAAGATGCTCAATGATGTTAGTCATTAGAAAGGCAATCAAATCCACAATGAAATACTACTTTGTACACATTGGATGGTTATGATTTTTTTTTTTTTTAAGTGAAACAAGGGCTGATGAGGATTCAGAGAAAGAGGTAACCTCGTACATTGCTGCTGGGAATGTAAAACAGAGCGGCAACTTTGGAAAACAGTTGGCAGTCTATCGCTAAGTTAAATACAGATTTACCATGTATGCCAGCAATTCCATGCCTAGGTATATGCATGAAAAACTGGAAGAAGTTATTCTTGTGAAAGTTCACAGCAACTCTATCCAAAATAGCCAGACGTGTTAACAAGTCAAATGTCCATCAACAGATGAATGTATAAACAAAACATGGTAAAGCCGCACAGTAAAATTTATTCGTAGAAATGGAAATGAAGCAATGATACATGCTACAACATGGATGAACCTTGAAAACACTGTGAGTGGTCATAGAAGTCATATACAAAAGGCGACGTATCCCATGAATTCATTCTATGAATTAACCTGAATAGGCAAATCACTGACACAGAAAGCAGATTAGTGGTTGCCAGAAGCTGGATGGAGGGGGAAATAGGGAGTGCCTGCTTAACAGATATGAGATGTCCATTTGGGGTAATAAAAAGGGTCTGGAATAGACAGTGATGATAGTTGCCCAACACTATGAATGTGCTTAATGCCACTGAGCTGTATACTTTAAGATGGTTATAATAGTAATAAAAAGGGGGGAAGGGAGAAATAGGGAGAATATTATCGCCTATCATATTTATGAAGACTAGTTTAGTTAAATTAAAGGGGATGACTTTTGCAAAGTGCTTAGAACAGTACCTGGCACATGGTAGGTGCTACAGAGTTGAGAGAGAGAAGGAGAAATGAATGAGAGCACCAACCCTTGAAAGTGGAGGGAGAGACGTAGAAAGGGAGTGGAAAGGCTTCTCAGTCCCTCCTAAAGAAGGTGGGCAGCTAGGGTATAGGTCAGAACTCTGCCCTTGAACTCTGTTCACTAGCCAAAGGCAAGTCTTCAGTGAGACACAAAGATTCCCCAGTAGTCCCCCCTATGCATCCTTCTTGGTGAGCCAGCTCAGGGAGCTCTCTAGGATCTCACTGAGCAGGGGTCAGACCTTGCAGGCATGAGGTCACCATCCAGACACTCAGCTCTCCCACACCAGAAAAAGGAGAGAGACAACATTGTTCTGGACACTGTTCAGGAGACTCTGACCTACCTGCAGATAGAAATCCTTAAAGATGCATCACAAGCCCCCACACCTAACTCGGGCCTCTGGAAATGGTCTGCCCCATCCTTCCTCAAGATGGAAGACTTCTAATTGTTGACCTGGGAGACATTCCCCATACATCCCCAGCCTCTTGTTGCCCTACACTTTTCTCTTCCACCACAGCCATGCCAGTCCCCTCCAAGAGCTTATATGAGTTGTGCTCCTCCCACGAAGCAGCTGAGAACTACACCATTCCCTCCAGCTGAAATCTTCCTTTTTCACCTGATTAATCCAATGCCATCAGATTCTCAGTTCACAGAACAAATGCTCATTCAGCCGTGTCCTTGTCCCTGGTGGTCTCTGTCATTCGTCTGTGTGATTTTTATTAACGTCTGTCTCCACTCCCAAGTCCCTGATGGCCAGGCCCCAAGGAACAAAGGCCAGGGGCCACCAGGTTTCTCCCTCCCTTCCATATGCTCACCATCATTGATCCTCCCAGCCAAGGACTCTGCACTGAAACCAGCAAAGACCACGGTGTGGATGGCTCCAATCCTGGAACAGGCCAGCATTGAGGCCACAGCCAGTGGGGAAACAGGCATGTAGATGGCCACACGGTCCCCTCGACGGATGCCGTGTCTCTTCAGCATATTTGCCAGGCGGCACGTGGTCTCCAGCAGTTCCCTGAAGTGCAGGAAGAGAAGGCCATCAGAGACGGTGAAGGACCAAAATGCTGAGTGATTTGGGGAGCATAATTCTGCAAAGAGAAAGTACTGTACACCCAGCCAGGGCCCGGAAGATAGTAGGTACTCAGAGGCTTGCTGCACGGCAAATTCTTTCCCAGCCAATAATGTTTTCAACTTCGCGGGCTAGTACTAGTAGAGATTCATGGCCATGTTACAGTGGTCAGATGGCTGTCCTTGGGTTCACTCACAGCAGGGCTTCTCAGACAGCACAGGGGTCCAAAGCCTAACTCGTCACATCCCTGAGACGTCTCGGAAGTCGAATGGAAAGGTCCGTCCCCAAAAGTGATCTCCTAAGGCCTTTAGTGGGGAAAGCAAGGCCCCCGTTTTCTGAATCAGCACAGACCAGTTGCACCAAGCAAGGCTCTAGCCCGGAGGAGGCCCCAGCTCATGCAACAGATTCCCAACCCCGTGTAGCCACGCTGAGTCAAAGCCAAGGTGGCCGCGTGATAATCACCCACCTGCAACCTAGAGGCAGGGAAGGCGGAGAATGAACGCGCCTCCTTTTTCCCCCTGCAAGGCACCGAATGCACGTGGCACTTTGAAGATGCAGGGCCCGCCACGTACCCACCCCCTCGCACCTCTCCTGTCCACGTGACCTTCCCTCCATTTCTGGACTAATCACAAGGTTCTGCCTGCCAATCAGAATGCAGCATCTCCCTGGAGAAGCAGATTGGCTTAAGGCTTGACATGTGACCCAATCCGCCCTCTCAACTCCGGGAACAGGGACTCTGAGCCTTAAAGCGCCCGCTTGTCTGGAATGGAGCTGGGAGTGGAGAAAAGCAACCTGTGGAGCTCGACACTCCATGCCCTGTGGTTCCAGTGGCTAGGCCAGCGTGACCCCGGACTATGCAAATAACCAATCATTTTACCCGTTTTTCCTGTGATTTGATTTTAATTTATTTAATCACAGAACTAACAGGGAAAGACAGAATAATGCTCTGCATCTCCCCGATGGGTCTGAGTAGGGGCTGGGGGGCAGCACCGACTTCTGCAGGCCGTGGCGGCCAGAGACCGGACGCTCCGGGCTCTGTAAGTCCCTTACAAGTGTATGCCTGCTTCCCCCTGTTCAAAAGGTCCTCAAGGAAAGGGCTCTGAGAAAGGCCAAGTTCAGCAAGAGGCCACCTAGAAACACCAGCGGAATGAAAATGAACACGCCCCATTTCAGGCAGAGACTTCAAGGGGACTATTGTTTCTTCCCAAAGCCATCCTGATGAGCCATGGAGACCTGATGAGAACCAGATAATGATTCCAGCCTGCACTTGGCCTCGCGACCAGTAACTCCTGCCCAGGCTGGCTCCAACATGCCTCTTCTGCAGGATTTCATCCCCGGCTTAAAGCTTTCAGGAGGACAAAGACCCCATTCAGGGATGCCCCACCCACTCCTTGCCTAAATTTGTGTTGAAAGAAAACGTAATTCCTGACAGACCCCAGCGCCAAACCCTGGAATCCAGAACCTGGGAACATCCTTACTAATCCAGGGAAGGAGGCTGGGACAGCCCGTGATAGTATGGAAGAGGCAGCTATGGTCAATAATGCAGGAGAATAACTCAAGCCCAGTGGAGGCACCATTTTCATAGCTAAGGATTTAAGCCTCTGGGCAGTGCTCAGGGAGATGGAAGCTTATTGATGTGTTACACATCAATAGTGATGAAATTCAGTCCTTACTCTGTAGACCAAAGCATCAGTCAGAAGTCAAGGAACACAAGTGAACTGTCTAGACAGAAGAGCCTGGGTTAGTTTTCCATAGGAGCTGCATTAAACATGGCAGCTTACCTTTCTCAACTGCCATGCAGTCATCTGAGAAACGGCAGGTGCCATGCAACTTGTGTACCTGTCACAAATGGTAGTGAAAAGCATCACCCACCCAGGACCCTGCCAAATACTCAGTAGGTATTATCTTTCCCATCAGATCTCTTTGCCATCATTTTCTAAAATTCTAAAAATCTAAATTCTAAAAAAATATTTCTAAAGTCACGTAACTGGTAAATTCCTAAGATGCTGGGGCGCCTGGGTGGCTCAGTGGATTAAGCCGCTCAGGGTCCTGGGATTGAGCCCCGCGGAGCAGAGAGCCTGCTTCCTCCTCTCTCTCTGCCTGCCTCTCTGCCTACTTGTGATCTCTCTCTCTGTCAGATAAATAAATAAAATCTTTTAATAAAAAAAAATTCCTAAGATGCTAAAAATTCCATCCAGACACTGAAGATGAGAGTGAAAGTGTCCTACAGGATCACAGTTCTGACTAGAGATGAAGACACATGCATGAGTGTGTGAAGGGCGTTTTTACCTCAGCTTGGTGCAATAGTCTCTGAGGGCAACAGGGAAAACTTTCTGGACAGATTGGCTGTGGTGAAGAGGAGCAAGGGAGCAGCAGTATGAGTCACCCCTCCACTATAGGACAGTTGAGCCATGGCCCTGGAAGAGGGTCTGGAGACTAAGTTGAGGCAACCTATGGGTTCCCTGGAGGATTGAGAGGCATCAACTTTGTGCTGCATCTGGAGCTGGGTCCAGTGGGTCTCGGACTCTTGCTGCTACATCCAGGGGAGCAGTTTCTGATAAAGAATTTGCTCTGGGTAAATCTCCAGGCATGCTCCCCTTCCTATCCACTCTGCCAAGGCCATAAACCTCAAAATCAAAGGGTTCCTTGAAGGTCAGATGATGCAGTCTGCCTTGGGGTCCAGAAATCTTGTTGCTACACTCTTGTCCACAGTGGTCCAGCCTCTGCTTAAGCATTATACTGCTGGAAGTCACCACCTCACAGAGCTGTCTCTTGCTTTTTCATTTTAGTAGAGAAACAGTCTTTCTAAAATTGGACCAAGTTCTGTAGCTATACAAATTCCACACGTTGGTTCTAGCTCAGCTCTTTAAATCTGAATAAATCTAGTTTGTCATTCAATGGCAGCCCTTCAAATTTCTCAATACCCTCCATACCTCCAGGAAGCCTTTCTTCTCCCAGTTCTCTCATCCAGCCATCCATGACCCCACAAACTCTTTATAGATATGCCTCCAGGTTATCAAATGGACCCCCACATTCTCATGGTCTCTCTAGAGCAGAATATGGGCACCCAGACCCTTGATCTCAACTCTACACTTAATAATGTAAATTAAGAACATGTTGATTTCCTCCACACTTTTGCCATTGGAAAATAAAGTCAGAAAACCTAGGTCTTCAAATCATTGAAAAATAAATGTTATTTGAGTGATCCTATCATTTCACATACTCAAAAGCTGTCCAAAAGCATGTTCTTAGATATTTGTGACTTCTCAGAGACTCCCACGAACTGAAATGCTACTATTTCCGTATCAGAAAAGATAATGCAGCCACTTGGAGGCTGGTGCTTCAGTTTGTCACTGCAGGAAATACTAGCTTCCTTATACCAACAGGGTCTTCCCAACAGATAGCAGCTTTCAGCTTTCTGAGAAATGATCTTACTGAAGTTAGCATTATATTTTCAAGTGCAAAGAGAAAAGTAACATTTGTTATTCTGGTATTGACCAAGATATCTAAGTTTGTCTGCAATGTAGAGTCTTCAGGCCTAAACCTTCAATATGAACATATGCAAATAATGTGCACAAATACATAAATTTGGCATGGTGTTAGTAACTGCTAACTGGCCTTGGGGAAGGGAGAAGACTTTCTATAGCCAACTATTAAGCAGGGAATAATGTTTATCCAAAGCTAAAGACATAATCTGACCTCAAGTATTTGTAACCAACATGATACCTGCCAATGTCTCAGCCAGTATAAAGGCCCCTGGACCAGCTCAGTCCAAAACAGGACACAACTGGAAATCGAGTTCAGAAGAAAGCCAGGAATAATACACCGGTATTTATTTATTTATCTATACTCTAATTAAAGCTTTTCTTTTTCATGGAAAATATCTTTATGTCCTAGCATTTCCCAATAACAGCCCAGGGAAGTAAGATAGGCCCTGTGTGTGTGTGTGTGTGTGTGTGTGTGTGTGTGTGTGTGTGTGCGTGCCTGTGCGCATTTTGTATTTAAGAAATAAACAAACTGAGAATGCATGATTTGCTCACTTCCCACAATTACACTGGCTTTTAGTGTTCATTAAATAAATACCACCTCCATTGTCCATCTATCCCACTAAGTACAAGCTTTACTTGGGCGGGGATTTGGGGGTTACTCCCTTCTTCTAGGGCCTACAGCTGAGCCTAGTTCATAGAAGGCTCAGTAAATATTTGTTGAATGACTGGGAGCAGCAGATAAGTGAGAAACGACAAGGGCTCTGGCAGGCGCAGGACTCCTCAGGCCTGTCCTCTCACTCTGAGTGCCTGTCCACTCTGCAGACGCCTTCCGTCTCCCTGCAGGGAGAGAGGGTGAGGCTGGCCAGCCCATGAGCATCATACAGGCAGGGAATTGTCCTACCCTTCTGACAGCAGGTGAGAGGGACCGCTTCCACTGATAAAGCACCCAGAGCTACTTCTCAGTCTCTTTAGCCAATAAGGGAAATAAACTCAGGTGATCATGTCAATACTGTGTATGTAAGGCCTGTGACAGACACAAAGCTTTTCAGAGTCCCTGCTCTCCTCCAAGCCTGGGTGCAGACGGAGAGGAGGGCTCGACTCCAGGATCTAGATGCAGAACTTGAAAGGGCACTCAGCTGCTGTTCTGCAGTTCAGCATTTTCTTCAGCAAGCCACTTCTGGAAGATCGCGTAGTAGGAGAAGAAAAGGAAGCAGAACAAAGCAGGAGGGCCCTTTCTCACATGGGGCTTGCATGGAGGGATAGGCAGGGCACGTCGATGGCTCATGAATTGTGTCTCAGAACCAGGTCTAGGGAAAAACTCCTTCCTTCTAGACAGACTCCTCTGACCCTGACATTATTGTAGCCACTAACTCTGATTTGATGATGATAAAATTTGTTCACTCTTCTGCTCATGACTGCTGGGAGAATAGAGGCCCAGGAAATTCAGCTGAATGGGTTCATAAATCAAGTATAAAATTCCTTATACATCATCATTTGATTTCATGACCATGACCTTGAGTAAAGAGAAGCTGCAATGGAATATAAAGTAGTAGCCACACTTAAAGATGTAAAATTCCCAAAGCTGCTATTTGCCAAGAAAGGCCCCAGATACAGAATTTTCAAGAAACAATAGCTGAATTGCCACTGGTGACATAAAGTCAACCAGTGAAACTGAGGAGACTAGAGCTGCATGTTTTCTACCTTCCTTACAGAAGTGTATTTTCAGGGTGGCTCAATCAGTTGAGCACCTGACTCTTGATTTCAGCTCAGGTCGTGATCCTGGGATTGTGAGATTGAGCCCCATACCAGGGTCTGTGCTCAGGGAATCTGCTTGAGGATTCTCTCCCTCCCTTTCCCTCTGGCTCTCCAGCCACTGCCCACCCCCCCACCCGCCCCATCTATCTATGTAAAAAATAAATAAAATAAAATAAAGAATTATATTTTCCTTCAATCTATGCTATAGTTTATGGAAAGAATTGGACATGGAAAATTTATGTTGGGAGAGTGTATTGTTGGAAGCCAAACTACATCTGATCGGAGATAGGTTCCCACCCCAGTTCTCTGCACACCTGGGGCCTTGACAGTCCTGTCTGCAGCAGCCTAATAACAGGGCCCACTACCATGTTGTTTGTGAGACTGCTGTGGTCTGAGGTGTGTGTTCCCAAGTTCCTACTTGGAAATCGTAAGCCCAAAGGTGATGGTTTAGGAGATAGGACATTTGGGAGGTGATTAGGTCATGAGGGTGGCACCCTCAAGAATGGGGTCAATGGTCCTATAGAACAGATCCCACAGAGCTCCCTCGCCCTTCCCTCCACGTGAGAACAGAGCAAGAGGGGAGTGGCTATAACTCAGGAAGAAGGTCCTCAGTGGAATGTGACCATGCTGCTGCCTTGATCTTGGACTTCTTGGACTGTGAGAAATGAATTTCTGTTGTTGATAAGATACCCAGGGCATGGCGTTTTGTTACAGTAGCCCCAACAGACTAAGACAAGTCTTAGTCTTGCATACATGAAGTCTCACACACATAAGAAGGCATCCTATAAACAGTAGCTATAATTATGGTGGAAAAAGGAAATCATAAATCAGTGGTTCCTCAAGTGCCTCTTGCTAGGAGCAAGAATGAGAATACCAGTTTGCTTTGGTGTAAGTCATTGTGTTATTGGCTTAGCGTATTCAAAAGCCTTGTGAAGCCCTCATCTGCATAGCCTACCTGCTGTGTGCTCCCCCAGCAGGTGCTGACAAAAGTCCTCACCTTGAGGGGGTCAGCGGATCTGAGAAGGATACATCACACACAGTGTGCATTGCCACTGGCCTGCAGGTTGCAGGAACTCAGCCCATGGACATTGGTTCCGAGAGGCTGGAGGTGCCATGCTCTGAGGACCTCACCTGTCTGTCACCCAGCATGTCTCCACCGTATCCACCAGCCATCACACCTTCTGCAGCCACACTTGCCATCCCCGGTGAGTACAGGGAACCTCCTCTCTGTGGCCAGCCAGGACCACCTTCCTGTTCCTTCCCAAACCCCACATGCTGGCATCCAGAACACCCCTTCCTTCCTACCCATCGCCCCATTCACACTTCCTTCCCATGGAACAACAGTAACAGCTATTCAGTAAATGTCCCGTGCCCAGGACTGCTCTGACTGCACACATAGCCTTCACAACTGCTCGCGGTATGAGCTGCCATTCCCTCCCCCAACCTCCACTTCTCAGATAAGGAAGCTAAGGCAAACAGAACTTAACTGACTTCCCGAAATGGTCAGGGAAGGATTCAAACCCAGGCCTGGTTCCAAAGGTCCTGCTTTTAAGCAGTTCCCCCCAAAGCCCTCAATGTCAGGACAGCCGGTTTTCCACGGCAAACCTCAAATTTCGTGATTTCTGCCACCCACCAACTCTGTTGTTATGTATGTAACATTTGGGGGAGGGTAGGTTTTTTGTTTTGTTTGGTTTTGTTTTTAATGTACATTCATTTTTAAGAATAAACTAAAAACTCTGAACTTGAGGTTGACCTTGTTCAAAAGGAAAATTAGCACAGAAATGTTCAAAGCTGGCTCCCTCCAGTTACATGCAAGTTACATCTTGCAATCAGCATAGAGGAGAACAGGAGAGAGGAGGGGTTGGGGGTGGCTTTTTCCCTCAGAGTCCATGTTTGGCTGCACATTCAGGACCACCTCCCCCAGGATACACTCACTAGGAATATCCAGGTCGAAACATTCACCCAAAGTCTTTTTCTCCTGCTCTGTCAAAGCCTTACATGCAGTCAGCCTCTAGACAAACCCCTGGGTTTGTGGGAATGGAGGTAACTGTCAGACTTGAAAAACACCTCTGTCTTGGGGGCCTGGGTGGCCGCTGCCTTCCGCTCAGGTCATGATCTCAGGGTCCTAGGATCGAGTCCCGCATCGGGCTCTCTGCTCAGCGGCGAGCCTGCTTCCCTCTCTCTCTCTCTGCCTGCCTTTCTGTCTACTTGTGATCTCTCTCTGTCAAATAAATAAATAAAATCTTTAAAACAACAACAACAACAAAAAAAAAAACCTCTGTCCTAATTAATGCCTGAATTCTCCTCAGACCTCAGCACTTGGCCTCCAGCCTACATCTTGTCTCCAGAAAAGAAGTTCTTCCTTTCCAGACCCAGCATCCGGCTTCCGACCCTGAGGGAGCCAGAGGCCAGGCTGGTAGCTCTGTACAAGAATGTGCTGGTGGACTCTGGTCCTGGACACCCGCCCAGAAAACAGCTGGTGCCCTGGCAGGACACTCGTCCACTGGCCAGCCAGGCTTGTTTACCTCCCAAGGAAAGCCACATAATTGGTGTCCCTTCTCTGGTGGAATCAGGAACAGGATGTAGGTTTTAACTTTCTAAAAGCATTCCCTTTTCCCTCGTCAAAAAAAAAAAAAAAAAGCTATTGGATGTTTCTCAGGCCCCACTCCAGCGTGACCTGTCCCACGTGTGGCCTGGTGGGTCTTCCCACAGTGCTCCACACGAGTCCACTGAGCAGCAGGGGCACCAGCAGGATACAGGGTGGCCAGCTTTAGACCAGACACGAGTTGGGGGCTGCTTTATTTCCAGGCTTCACCGTGAGTCCACAGATCATTCCACATTAGCACGCAGAGGAAAGCAAGCAAGGAAACCGGTGGGAATCTGAAGGCTATGTGGTGGGAATCCAGAGGCGTCCCTCCGGAAGAGGGAAGAATTTGGTACAACTGCCTTGGGCCCAAGCTGATTTCCTGGCCTCTGGTAGCAACTTGGAGAAACTGCTAAAGAAAACACGGGACCCATGAAGCGCACTATTGTGCTGTCTAATGTTTAACAACCAATTTTCCCGGGGGCGGGGGGGGAAGCCCTGATTTATAGCATTTGCCAATTATTGTAATATTCTCCCGGTGGAGGATTTCCAGCTACCAATATGACTCACTGATCAACCGAGCAAGGGACTGGGAAGAGGAGTCCTGTGACAGCAGAACCAATGTCATGAGCCCTCAGCACCCCAAAAGCTTCCTGTGACCTCCTATTGAGGCTGTCCTTAAAGCTTACGTCAACTCTTTCCTTCATAAAAACAATAATTTGTTATTTACTTATTTAACTCATTTTACTTAATAATCATGCATTTAATAGACAAATAATTGCTAATAGAAATTTAAATTGTTCCTCTGGAAGGAAGGGGAGGAACAAAGGGCACACCACATTCATTCCACTCAAGCTATCTCCTTTACCAGGCCACAGGGCTCCTCTATCCTGGGTTTAAGGCACTGCGTTCTGTGTGAATTCCCAAACTGGGCTTCCTGTGGCTCTCCCCCTATGCACATATGGTCCATGGCAGCCCCATCACCTGGGCCGCTGCAGACGGCTGCGCAGTTCAGCCCTGCTTGAAGGCACCTGTCCCGGGATGCTGGAGGACATACCAGGTCCTGTACCCCTTCTGAGGGATGCCCATGCCCTTTGCAGTTCCACAAAAGCACCCCCATCTCCACCAGCTGGTAACATGCCAAAGACCTCCTCGTGTAGAACATTAGACTGGAAAACTGTCCCACAATTTAGTCATAAGGTCCAGAAAACTAGCAAGTTTCTAATGTAAGGATAGGAGGCGTCCCTTTTGGAAAATGGCCCGGCCTGTGATGAATCCACATCTAGATGGGCTTATGTTGGTGGAAGGGCTGAGTGAGTGACAGGATGAAGATCAGAGCCTGTTAGCTAGAGCAGACCTTGAACAGCTGTGGTGCACAGAGGAGTGACTCTGAGAGTTTGGTCACTTGCACCAGGAGGAACGACCACCATGCCCCACCTTAGTGGCCTGGGATCTGGGCAGTGACAGGTCTGGTCCTCATACTGTCACATTCAACAACCAGGAATCTGAGCAGAATCTGGGTCCACAAACTCACACCGCATAGACTTGCCTGCGGTTGCCATGCCATTCTCTCCATCGGCCTCTGTTCGGGCCTCCTCAGCCTGCCAGCGGCTGCCTCAGACACCTCCCATCTGGGATTCTGCATGTGACTCAGGTTGCACCAGGCATCTGCACGTGGGGAGCAGTTGCACAGTGGGTTGTGCTTTGCTGCAGCTCGGGAGGGACTTGGGTTTTCCTGGAGAGATTCCACTGGTTGTAAAGATGTTGGGAGAAAGCTGAGCAGCTGAGCCAGCAGAACTGTGGTTTCCTGGCTGGGACCAGAGGCACAGTGGTGTGTTCTGAGCACTTGGTGGAGCCTGTGGGGTGTCCACTCTTGTGCCAGAGTAGGTGCTGGGAGTCCACTCAGAGGCTCTCTTAGCACTCTGTCAGCTCCCTTTCTGCTTAAAAGAGTGGTACTGACTTCTTTTGTTCACGGCTGATTCCTGACAGACCCGGCCCCTCTGACCAGGGCAGGCAGCTGCATTACTGGAGATATAGTTCCGAATAAAGTCCCCTGACCCCCTGAGGAGATCCTGACTTGGCATGGCTAAAGTTCATTGTTGGGAACCTCTCTGGGGACTCAGGCACACCCTGCATTGGCAAACCCTGCTTTAGATGCTACCAGAGTGACACATCACTGATGTGTGGAGACCCTGGGGAATTCAAATCCCAAGTCCTTGTTGCCTCATTAACCCAGTCAAGCAGAACCAGCAGGGAAAATGGGGATGTGTTGGTCCAGATGACTCAAAAACCTGCCAATGACTCAAAAACCTCACTCAAGGCTTTTAGAGGAAGTTTCTCTTGACTTGTTGATGGGAAATTGTCAAGCCTCTCACCCAACCTGACCCACTGCTATTACCACATTCAGATCAGGGGCAAGACAGTCTTGGGCAGGACCAGCACAAAGAATGAAGGATGAAGGGGTGCCAGGCCAGGCAGCCCCTTTCTGAGAAATAGACAGCACCCTCTTGTCACCCCTTCCTCTGGCACACACGTCGTTCCCGACCCTGAACTCGGAAGGTGCTCCAAGGCCCAGAGTGCCCATTGAACATTCTGCTTCCTGCTCCTCACTGTTCCACGGTCACAGCAGGACTCCCCAGGCCTTGGCCCCGCCTTCTTCTGCAGCTGACCCTTGTCCTGCTTCAAGGGCACCTAGAGCCTGCTGGCACCGAGAAGCCTTCTCCTCCCCAGCTGATATTAGCACTTACTGTGTGTCTGCTTAAGCAGGAAGTGGGGACAGACAGTGCGAACACAGGGTCCTGGTCACTAAAGGGCTATTGTCTGCACACAACAGAGTTTACCCTCTACACATACCTCCAGGAACCACGAGGAACCCCCAGCCATCTGGCCTGTCACCAAGTTAGTGCTGCCAAGCAGGAGGGGTCCCGTTACAGGGTCACTTCCTCCCTCTCAGATTCCTCAGTGCACTGGCTAAAGCCAATCAAAGCTGAACTCTAACCCCACTTCTGACCTTTCCAGCCGGGTAAGCTTGAGGAGCCCAGAAGCTCAATGGGCATCAGGTCCTGGGCTTTAAAACCAAGTGTGAGCATGAATGTGAGCTACAAGCATCAGTTCAGCAACTGCCTAGTCAGCCAGGGACTGCCCGCCGATAGCAGGGTCAGGTATGACTCCTGGAGGACAGAGGGCTGGGACACCCCATTCCCATTCCCAGCCTGGTATGCAGGATGGTCACCAACAACTTTCCCAGGAGCTGTTGCTGGTGCCCTTTGTTCCAGGTAGGCAGTGGACAGATGAGTCCAGCCTGGCTGGCGCTGGGGGCTGGATGTGGGCTGAGCACAGGAAGGGGCTGCCCAGGGCACACACATATGCCACCCTCCCACTAGGACCTCTTCTCAGCCCTGCCCAAGACTGGATGCCTAGATGTCAGCACTGCACGGGCTGCCCTGCTGCGGACTGCCATGCAGTGGCACACATGCCTACCATAGCTGTGTGTAGATTTTTAAACTCTGCATCAGACAGTGGGTCTACCCTCACAGCGACACTTTCCTTCTGAGTCCACCAAGCAAGGGAGAAAGAAATGGACACTTGTGGGGAGAGGGGGCAGGAATGAAGATGCATTTCCCCAAAGCCGGGGCCCGATGTGCACATCTGGACGGGTGAGGAGGTTCAACCACATCCCTCTATGCCCACAGTGCTGCCCGGATGAGAACAAACAAGGGGCAGGGCCGCGTGACACCAAGCGCTACCCACAGTGAACCTATGAGTCAGGCTTATCCCAAAGTCTTGAGCCTTCTGAAGCAGAAAGGAAGAAAACAGGAACAATAACGCCTAGTCCTAGAAGACTCGCCACCAAGCTGTGGCAGGAAATCTTATCCCCACTCCTGAGGCAAAGAGCTCCTCCCCAGCCCCATCCTTCAGGCACCAGCTACCCTCCCCCACTCCCACCCCAGGTGTGCACTGTGCCCTTACCAGGCCTTGCCCTGCCACCTCCCACAACCCACCCATTCCCCAACAGCCCCTGCATGCAGAAGAGGGTCCACAAAAACAGAGATCCAGCTCAAAGGCAGGTGTCCACTTACGCAAGCTCCTAGAAGTAAATTTCTGCCAGTGTTTGCCCCCAGAAAATTCTCAGAAGGATCCCCATCAAGGAGGTTTCCCTGGCCATGGACACTCTCAGAGTGGATCCTTCCTGCTGCAGTCCCAAGATCTGGCTGTTCTAAAATATGAAATTCCAAGAGACTTAGCTGATCTAAAAGAAGGACAAGAACAGTAAGAGGTCATGTATAGAAAGATGCAAAACACTTCCCAGTTTCAACATCTGGATCCAAAGTCTTAAGGAAATATAAGCGCACAATCCAGGGGACCCAAGGTTTCTACCAGTTCCTGGCAGTCGGCATACACATTCCCGACCGAGTTTTGCAATCACAGTTACTCAGAGGTCAGCAGGGGAAAGGGTGTACTCAGGGTACCTCCCTCCTCTTAGTCAGGGAAGCCAGGACACTGCACATGAGCCAAGGGCCTGGGCCTCTCCTCCCCCAACTCAGGGGAGCCCACGGAGCAAACTGACTTTGCCCTGCCTGGCAAATGGCCCTTGCCATGGGAAACCTCACAGATCATGGGGCTATTTTACTCCAAAGCACCCTGTCCATCAACCTCATTAGGCCCATTAAGGATCCTTCCTTTCAATTGCCTTTTTTATTTTAATAAAGGAGTTTGCTCACTAAAGTAATTAATTTGGGGCCAAGGAGAAGAGCAAGTAACAAGGGTCAGGCCCGCAAGAGGGAGAGGGGCTATTTTTTAGCTGACTAGAGATTGTTCTCCGGAGCTCAAGTTCCTGCTCTGAAAACACCACCCTAACAGCTCCCAGCCCGCACAGCCACAGAGCAGCCCCATGCCCTTTCACCTCAAATCCCAAATCCTCGTCTTCCTAGACCCTACTCTGGACTTTCGTCATCTAGGTGCTGCTCCACACTTGGCCATCCCGCAGAGGAGAAGCAAGTTTTCATTTTGCAGATGAGGAAACAGTAACAATCAGTGCCTGGCCCCAGCGTGCCCAGAAGAAAGCCGTCCCCTCTATGCCCACCCAGGGCTTCTGAGGCAGTCAGGGTAGAAGTAGGCCTGACAACCCTTCTGCTCCTCCGGACAGGGCTTCCTCACGGTGATCACCTTCCACCAGAAAGAAAATGGAACAGCCACAGAGATCGGCCCCTCCAGGGGCTTGACCCATAGTGAAAACTATACTTAGTTCATGTTGTACGCACATTTAAGACAACATGGGCCCTTTATGGTGTGGCCTGTGCGTGTCGGGCTCTGTTGTGCTGTGCTGGTTGTGACTATCGCACTGACCCAGGCCTGCTACTGCTGGAATGGTGCTCCTCTCATCTGGTCCTTTATTCTTTAGCTGGGGACGTGGTAGAGTGACAGGCCTCGAGGTCACAGGTCTCAAATTTGGTCTTTGCCTTAAGTTCTGAGCTCAAGTTCAAGTTCAGACCTCTGTTCGGAGCACTCAGACACAAGATGAGCTGAGACTTGGTAAATACTCAGAGGAAGAACCCCACAGCCTGCTGTCACCTGTGTTTCATGGCACCCACATACAGCCCAGAGGCTGAGACCAGCCACGGGGCCTCCATCTGCTCCACTCCACGTCCTGTGTCCATCCCCAGCTTAGAAATCCCTAGCCCAAACCTCCAGGCTCCAGACAGCAGTCTAGAAGCCTCAGAATCTACCCAGTACCCCACCATCAACTTCTGAGGATAGGGATTTGTGTTTTGTCCACATCCTCATCCCCAAGGGCCTCTAGAATCTGTCTACTTGAACTAGATAGAATTGAAGGACAATCTTCTAGAAAGACACTGTGCTGGAAAAGCACATATGGACTGTTGGAAGGAGATGCACCCAAGATGTTATCTGGCCACACAGCCTTGGGGAGCCACCCAAGTTATCTGTCCCTGCCTGGCCTCTGCAGCTTCTGCCCGCGGAGGCCTAAGGGGAGCAGGAGGGGGTGAGGGCTTGTAGTCTGCTTGTTTCCTAGGACAGAATAGTGTTCTCAGGCCGGCTCTGAACATAAATAACTTCTCTGGGCAGCAGTAGGCTAGAAATTGGGCTGGGGCAGACCTCTGCCCCTGCTTCCAGGCTAGGGACTCAGGTTGCCCTCTGCCCAACAGAGTCAGGCTGTTGATGCCTCCTTCTCCCAGAGCCCCATGGCCAGCTCAGGGCCCACCTGCACTGTGGAGTGCGCTTCTGCAGCTTCCTGGCCCATCTGGCCAGGCGCTCCTTGGTACCGGTGCCAACAGATGTCACAGAGGGAAGGAATCGGTGGGGCAGGCGAGGACATGGGGCTTCCCCAGGGTTCCCAAAGCCTATCCTGCCAGGTCTCCCCTGCCCAAGGGAGATGAGGTTAGAAATATGTGCCAGTCATCAGAATAGTGGACTCCACCCACAGGCAACACAGGGCACATGTCCCAGAACAGGTGGCAGGGCCCTAATTGCCACCCGAGAGAGTGTTTCCAGGATGGATCCCAAACACAATGAGCATGTTACAGAAATGTGCCTTGAAAATGAGCAAGCTTAAAATGTATGTGTGTGAGTGCACAACCATGTGTGTGCGTGTGTGTGCGTGTGTGCCTGCCCAGACATGGGGTGAGCAGTGGCGATTCTGGTGAGGAGGGTGGAGGTGTCACTAGGGTCGCTGGGTGGGAGTTGCTGGTCCCCATGACAAGCTCTACAACGATGCTCCAGGAACATGCCTCCTCAGAAACATTCTGCAGCCCCACGAGGGAAAGGAGATCCACTCCCCTCTTTACCTCTAAGATAAGGCTTTGACAACCTATTTGGGAAAAATCAAAACAGTGATTGCTTGGGGAGGGTAGGGATAGTGACTGAGAAGGGGCACCGGAACCCTCTGGGACAGTAGTCATTACTCTGTATCTCAATAAGGATTTGAATTACACAGGTATACACATTGTTCAAAACTGAGCCAATGTACACTTGTGCATTTTATGGCATATAAATTTCACATCAAAAGAGAGAAAATAAACACACAATCAACTCCAGTTAATTCTATGCTGCTGAAATGCATCCAAAACATAAGATGAACCAACCCCAGAGGGATGGATACACAAATCACATGGGATAAAAACCAGCTTTGTAAAACCTTAGGGGTAGAAACTGGGTGCTAGGTACACAGTAGGCGTATTGCTTGAAATTTTTCAAATTATGAAATTTTTCATAATAAAGTGTTGGAAATAACAATAACAAAATTAATTCCTATGTAATCAGGTTGTGGTATTTAAATGAAGTAACTCAGGTATGATGCTTAAAACAGTTCTGGAACCCAGAAAGTACTGGAAAAAACACTGGAAAAATGATAATCATCATTTTTATTTAGTCCTGCTACTTCCACCATCAACACATTCCATCGCATCCCTGTGCCTACAGCTAGGATCACTTTGGTTATGAAGATCACGCCATTCTACAGATGGGGACAGATGGAGGAACGACAGGGCTGCCAAGATCACCATGGCAGCAGAAGGTGGCCTCAGAACTGCAGACTACAGAGTCCTCCGTTCCAGAGCAAAGGCCATAGTGCTTGCCCCAGGGGTGGGTCCGTGGGTCCTACACTTGCTGACCTGCCACTTTTTTTTTTTTTTTTTAAGATTTTATTTATTTACTGGAGAGAGAGAGAGAAGGATAAAGAGCATACAAGCAGGGGGAGTGGCAGAAAGAAAGGGAGAAGCAGACTCCTGCTGAGCAGACAGCCCAACTTGGGGCTCCATCCCAGGACCCTGGGATCACGACTAGAGCCAAAGGCCGATAGATGCCTAACCCACTGAGCCACCAGGCACCCCCGACATGCCCCCTTCTGTGCCTGAGGTCATGGTGGGGGAAGAGTCAGAAGGGGCCACCCCCAACCTCCAAATGGACACATGGGTGTGGTCCCCAGCACGCCAGGCTCTGAAAACCACAGCCCCACGAAGTGTCTAGAAAGGGCTCAGGCTCCAAGTCTGGAACCTGGTCTTCGGACCAACAAAGGCCCCTTGGCTGCTGCCACATGAGACTCTAGGGCAGGAAAACACTTTCTGTTGGTGGTGGTTTATATGCTGCAGGACATTCAGCACTGGCTTAGGTGACTCTCCTCTGAGCAGGCAGAAAGGAAATTTCATGTCAAAAACCTAAGATGACCAGGAGAATAATTAACCTGGGGCTGCCAAAAATTAGCTGTGATCACAGACAACCCATACACACACACTTCTCTTCTTTCTCAAACAGCGACTAGAATCAATCTTCGGGGACTCAGCCCAGCCAAGGTTTGTAAAATCATTCCAGGCTAAGTCTGCTTATTTTTAGAGAGAGAATAATAAATGCTTTGCCTATACTCAGAAGCATGTCCCTTGCCTGGAGCTGCTGTGGAACAAAGGAACGAAAGCCCTTCTGGGTTTTAACATACCAGTGCATTCTTGCCCATCCCCCATGGCTTGCACGCAACCACACATCTCAGCAGGCCAATTCAAGCCCAGCCCTCAGACCATCCAAAGCCCCTAATTCAGTGTGCACATGGGGGATATCCAGCCAAGGGGGTGTCCTGGGGGTCCAGGCACATCTGAGACAGTGACAGAAGGAAAACAGTCCATCCCTGGATCAGCTTATCTCCAGCATCCAGGAGGTAAGCCTATCTACCCCCACCTAGACAGTCTTCATATTTCACTAAAGAATTAAACATAAATCTAGTTGGGCCAATAACAGTAATGAATGGTGAAACCGGTTTGGTTGTTAGAGCTGTACACCCCAAACTCAAGTGTGCACAGGGGCCTGGGCATCTGCCTCAGTTGTTGGCCCAGTTGTTGGGCCCTGGGCCCTGGGCCCAAGGCTCCCAGGGCCAATGCTCCTGGTCGGTGGGCTACATGGGGGCAAGAGGCTTATCTGCACAGGCTGGTAGGGAGATAGGTCAGCAAACAACACAGACACTAGAAATGGGGGTGACAGCTGAGGGTTGTTGATGTGGGAGGTGGGTAAGGTGGTGCCCACAGGGAGTTGCAGCAGAATAACAGACATCTTTTCGCTGCATCCAAAGTCAACTTGAGTCCAGTTTTACCAGGTTTGGTGGATTTGGTCTGTGATAAAACCTGAGTCTGAGAAACAAACAAACCTAGGGGTTCCCAATGGCCCCCAAGTCACCAAGCAGGGGAGTCACTGCTGCTCTCAAGCCCCCTGCTTCCCTGCAGGGAACCCTACCACAACCCCCCTCATTCCCACTGCCCCAGCCACATACACCTTCTCTCTGTTCCCAGAACACCTACACTTCTTCACAGTCTTGGATGGGCCTGGGAATTATTCCTCCAATCTTGGCTGCTCTTTCTTGGCAACAAGATCCCAGCTCTGATATCACTTCCTCAGAGAGGACTTCCATGACTATTCAGTCTAAAGCAACCCCCTAGTCACACCCTACCATGCATTTGGGGACTGTTTCTTACTATGGCATACCCTAGCCTGTACTGACTGATACAGTGGCCCTCAGTGAAACCTGTGGAATGACTGGACAAGAAAAGTCATAAGCCGCCCACCAGGGGAATGAGCATGACTTGACTGCGGGCGAAGGGTGGTATTGGTGAAAAAGGACATACAACTCAGGTTGACGGTGGGTCTGAGATAGCATCGTAAAGGCAAGTTTAGGCTTAAACAAATGGGGTTTAACCCCAGGGAAGGGGAAACCACTGGCCTGTAGGGACAAACCAAAGAGACCCCTGAGCAAGGCAGTCCCAGCAAGAGGGAGTTCCTGGATGCTGGGCTCCTTCAAACCCCGACATGCACACAACATCCAGAAAAGTGCTTGACACATGGAATGTGTGGAGAACTTACCTAAAGAATCCAAGATAAATGTCAAGAGGACCCTCCCCCCCTTGAATGGCTTGATCTTATTTACGGTCCCCCTCTCAGAGAGCTGGGAGAAAGAGGCTGAATGGGCTCATTTGTTTATTCCAGCATGTATTTTATTCACTTTGTACTCATGTTTACTGTCCTGGGACCAGAGAACATTTCCAAAGCTGAAACATGCCCCTTGAAACAAAGATGACCTCTGCCTAGAACAAGACAGAAGCACACGGGACTGTGCCAAAAACCTCCCATGCCTTGAACATTCATCATATTTGTGTACAAAGACCAGATCCTTCTGTGGGAACCTAAAGGCACCAAGTGCCAAGGTGAAGGGTAACCCTCCTCCAAGCTGGGCAGTCGTGCTCCTGCTAACAGCCCAGCAGAGATGTTTGGTGCTGGTGTCTACCACAAACAGAGACGTAAAGGGCCAGGAGACCCTGATGGACACTGAGATGACGTCAGGGGACACACAGTACCTGTATGTGATCCTCACTTCAGTTCCAGGTTCATCCCGCTCCCAGATCAAAGCGACGCTCTCGGGGGACTTCTGAACATGCTGATCCAAGCAGTTGACTGCACAAAAATAGGTTTTACAGATGTTACACTGGGTTCTTTTAAAGTTGGATAAGGGGAGGGTTTGGTTTGCCATGGCTTGTGCTGCTTCCCACTGAGGTGGACCCTATGTTCCTCAAAGGCAAGGGATCTACTCTTTGCAAGGAGAGTGATTGTCAGAGCCTGCAAAACAAGACAACCAGTATACAAATAGCATCTCACAGGTGCAGGGTGATCCCTTGTGAATACCTGAAGCAGGTGCTTCACACCTGTGGTCCCAACCCTGGCCACATGTGGGTATCACCCAGGACACCCCCAGGGTCCCTGACCCAGTCGGTCTTGTGGTTTTCAAGGCTCCTTGGGTGGTTCTAACATGCAGCTAGGACGGAGTGCTGTAACCTGAGATGCTGGAAAGAAGGCTTAACGCAAATAGCCTGACCCTGATTCAGTACGCAGTTCATGCGGCGGTCTCTCAAGTCTGCTGGAGGTGCAATCCAGGGAAAGGATTCATATTGCCTCTCAGATAACCAGCCAGCACCCTACAAACCAGCCTCTGCTCCAACAAGTGATGAAATGATAGGGAAATGTCGTGCTGGTTTTCCGGAAGACTCTGCTTCCTGCCCCCTCTATTACCCAAGCTCAGATCACATGGCTGCCTGCAAAAACAGGTTAGTGCTGACAATTTACTGTAAACCTGAAGATTAGTAGGATCGGGTAATTTGCTAACATCCTGTTCATTACTCTTGATTTCAAGGTGAGCTTCGATCTGGCAGGTTCATTTAGTGCCCCTTCCTATCAGCCCTCACAAACAGATTTCATTACTCACTTCCTCTTCAGCAGGAGAAACAATGATGGCAATAGCTTCTGGAGCCAGCAGTCATCTGCCCACCTCGTCTTCAGGGTCACCCCCAATGTCCAGATATACAAATTCTTTCTTTCTTTTTTTATTTGAATACAGTCACTTATCTTCTCCAATCTCCTCCCATACAAATGGGAGAAGCATTATCTACCACGTCTAATCACAGGATTACAATAGGAATCAAACAAAAGACCGAAGTTGAAGTGCTATTGTATGAATGCAGGGTACTGTTATCAACTGATAATACCATGCAATGAGCTACAGGAACTCCAATAATATTTCTTGAGGGAGTAACTGTCCTGAAAAAAGTTATGGGAAACCATACCCCTAAAAGATCATATGATTTTCATAATTCTTGAGAGGGTGAACCCCCATGAAAATATTTATATACTTTAGCTGTTGTATGTGAATAACAATTTTTCCGTCTTGGGTTATTTTATCTATCACTTACTCTTATAATAAAAAAATTACATTTGAGAGCATCTGGGAGGCTCAGTCAGTTAAGTATCTGCCCTGGGCTCAGGTCATGATCTCAGGGTCCTGGGATTCAACCCCCTATTGGGCTCTCTTCTCAGCAGGGGGCCTGCTTCTCTCTCTGCCTCTGCTCCCACCGCTGCTTATGCTCTCTCTTTCTCAAATAAATATATAAAATATTTTAAAAATTTATTTGAACTTTTCTGGATCCTAACAGATATATGTTATACCTCAAAAAATTTAATAAAGATAGATGTCATCAGGAAGAACTATTAATACTAATATTACTTATTGATACCAGAAAGTTCTTTGAATTACTAGAAAAACAGAAGAGAAGAAATGCCATAAAAATAGAAGATAGAAAATATAAGAAGTCAAACTGAGGGGGAGGTTGGTGGCAAAACCTGGATTTACACAATAAACCTGATGTGTATGTGTCAATCAGTCCAAAATTTAGAAATCATGAGTTTTCACACGAAAACCACTGATTTCTGGCTTCTCTTGAGCAACCAGCAGATGAGGCCACACCCCATCTGGAAGTTGAAGCAGTGAGCACCCCCCAGTAATGCCAGGCCCTTTCTCCCTCCCATCCCCTACCACTTCCCGACTCACACCATGAGCCCACCAGCCCCAACACCCCACTCCTGCTGCCTGGCCCTGAAGGACCTAAGGGATGGACTAAGAAGAGATGACCCTAGGCAGGTCACAACAAGCCTAGAAGTGCCCAGCTGAGAACCCACACACTGAGTTACAGCTGTGCCCTGCATGGGGGTGGCTGGTCTAACTGGAAGAGGGTGCTGCTCCCACCTGCACACAAATGCTCATTGGCCCATGGCTGCTTCACGCATCACAGGTGAGCTGATTACACCTGCTCCTATCCAAGAAGCCCGCTCTAAAATTTCTCCCACTCTGAGTTTGACTCTTTGAGTCATCCTGAAAAGTGGGCAGCCCAGGGGTAGCCTGGGAAACAGTTTCCAGGTGCTCTGGGTTGTACAGTGACCTGCCTAATGCCACAGCCAGAAAGCAGCAGGAAGGGCTTCCAATCACACATGACACCTCACCGCATGGTCTGTTCCCATGGCAGCCAGAGCACCAGGACATACATACTCAATGAGTGACGGTCCAGCTTTGAGCCAAGACCCTCACAGCCTTGGACCCCAGCAAGGCATCCTGCACCTGGTTTATGCCAAACAGGAAGGCAGTGTACACAGGATGGACATTGGGTATCCAGGGTATAGATGGGTGGTCAGTGAGACCAGCCATGTATCTGTCTTTCTGGAGCTGATGGATGGCAGGAATCCAGGCAGATCAGCATGAAGCCCAAGGTACAGTATCCCCTACATGCCTCATTGCCCCTCCCCACCCCAGTCCAGAACATAGGAAGTTCTAAACAAGCAGCTGCTAAGGCTCCATGTGATCTCCCTCCTCCCACCGATCATGTTGAGTCTAGTGAGCACCTTCCTCCCTCAGGGCTTTTGGACTGTTTCTCCATGCCTGGGGGATGCTGTCCTACTGTCCACACTGCTGCCCTTCACCTGGTGTCCACACTCCTATAGGTCTGGCCTACAGATTCCCACTCTCACTGAGCACTTCACATCCCATGGACCTCATGCTTCCGTCTAACTTTTCCCGAGATGTTACATTTGTAGTCCCTCTGTGGACAGGAATCCAATATCCTGTCCATATTTGTACGTGTGCAGCCGAACACAGAGCACAGAGCAGAGAAGAACCACAGCTCTGAATAATGGAGGGACCATTTAGGTCCTCAAGCTGGAGGGCAACACTGGAGTCTAAATGACACCATGTTGGCTCCCCGCCTGAGGAGGGAACAGATCTTTTCTTGTTTTAGTAGCTTTATCTCTCAAGGTTTCTTTCTAGTCTAAATTAGCACTTCTGAATCCCCCAGAATCCCCAGAGGGCTTGTTAGCCAGAGATGGTGAGGCCCTGCCCTGAGTCTCTGAATGAGCAGGTCTGGGTGGGCATGTGCATCTCCGCCTCTACTAAGATCCCAGGTGCTGCTACAACTGCCGTCTTAGACCCACTCCAGCAGACACACACTTAGGCTTACAACTACATACATTCTGTTCCAGATTTGGGGCAGGCTGGGGGGACCTTCTTCTTCCTTTGGGGACAGGAGTAATTAAAGACTTTCTGTAAGACATCTGGACAAACCTTTGCTGGATGGTGGCCTGGAGTCATAGGGAAAACCCATGCACTGGAGTCTGGACCCTGTCCAACCACTTGCTAACCACAGATGGTGCACTGCTTATCTAATTTAAATCTCACTTTCCTCATTCGTTGTGGGAGCGATGGCTCCAGACTCAGAGATGTGGTAGGAATTAGATGCTTTGTGGGTTTCCTTCATGAGGTCAGATGGGAATAAAAACAGCCTCTACGGCTACCGCGGACGATACTGAGATGACACCAGCATATTCACAAAGCTCCATGCAGGGCCTGGGGTGACAGTAGCCCTAAGATGCTGTGTGTGTGCTGGCTTTTATCACATGGGCACGTTTCCTGCTGTTGCCTCAACTGCAGGGAGGAAAAGAAAGAAGAGAGGGTAGGTGGAAGGAAGGAAATTCTTCCTTCTCCACATCTGAAAACAAAGCCTCCACCTAAAGAACTGGACAGTGGGACAAGAAAATTCCATTTCCAAGAACAAGCAGTTAAGGACCTAGTGTGATTTTTAAGGCTTAGCTCAAACCCCACTTCCTACTGCAAGTCTTTTCCAATTTCCCAACACACAGTGATCTCTTGCTCCCTGTCATTTTCACACCATTTAATGCTTACTTACCTGCCCAATAGTCACCACTCTGGGACACAATGCTAGTTTTGCTAGATCCTCCCCTATCTGGGTAACAAGTCCCTGAGGAGAGGGACCATGTCCCTAAGATTCCTTTATCATGGGTTTGGGGTAGAGGGGATGCTATCAGAATCCTCCCCTTAGCAGCTATAAAAACCTTGAGCAAGTGACCCCCATGTGAGGTCACTTGCTTAATGATTTGTGGTTTCCCTCCTCAGAAGAATGCAGGCTCTGTGGCGTTGGGCATTTTCCATACTGTTCATCACCATACATGAATTGGAGCCTTCGTTTCCATATCTGTACAATGGGACCACCAACCACTTCACATAGGGATCAGGAGGATGAGGTGATATGAGGTTCCATCATGTTCCTAAGAACAGGTCTGCACCTGGGCCTAACACAATTCTGCAAAAAGTTAGGCAAATGCCTGCTGGTGGTTCATGTGTTCAGAGCTTTTTTTTTTTTTTTTTCGATGTTATTTTATTTGCGAGAGAGAGAGAGAGAGAGAACAAGTGGAAGGAGGGGCAGAAGGGCAATCAGACTCCCTACTGAGTATAGAGCCAGAAACACCAAGCAGCGCTTGATCCCAGGACCCTGAGATTAGGACCTGAGCCGAAATCAAGAGTCAGATGCTTAATTGACTGAGTCACCCTGAGTTTTGTTTTTTAAAAAAGATTACAATAGGATTATCATTTCCATTATAAAGATGGCACACACTTACCTAGGAATTTTCAAGAACTGTTGTCAGTTGCTTAAATACATCTCTTCCCCTCCCCAACCTTAAGTGAACCTACACAGGGAAATTCAATATTATTCAAAAGAAATGAGGGAGTTAATATTCACAAAAGGATTCACAATGGGCTTTCTTTAAATAGAAAATCTCCCTGGCACATTTAAAGAAATTACATCAGTCGCAAATTGTATTTGCCAACTTTCCAGAAGCATCTGCTATTTAAAGTAAGTCGTGCATCTGACAACTGGGAAGAAGTCAGTCTCTTCAGGGGGACCCTCCTCCTAAGACCAAGGGTTACACTTTCATTTAGACTTCCTTGAAAGACTTTAGAAAAGTTTCTTCAGTCACTGAGAGAAAAATGAAGCACAGAAATGCAGCATCTTGCCACTCTCAGTGTGTCTGCCTTCTGGATTATGGGAGGTGCAATCAGAAAGAGGAGAAAAGTACAGCAAAATCGTTTCCATACCTTCAACTCATGCTCCAAAAAGCACCCAGAAATCTCTGCGCTCAATGGTCAATTAAAAATAGTTTTTCTACACCCTTCCTTTAAGGCAAGAAAACCCATATTTTTAAAAATCTGCCTCAGAATTTGGTCTTTAGAAAAAAGAATTTAGGGGTGCCTGGGTGGCTTAGTTAGTTAAACATCTGCCTTCTGATCAGATCATGATCTTAGGGTCCTGGGATGACTGGAGTCAGGCTCAATGGGGAGTCTGCTTCTCCCTCTGTCCCTCCCCCCACTCATGTGTGTGTGTGTGCGCGCACTCTCTCTCTCTCTCTCTCTCTCTCTCTCTCTCGCAAATAAATAAATAAATAAAATCTTTTTTTTTTAAGATTTTATTTATTTATTTGACAGAGATCGCAAGTAGGCAAAGAGGCAGGCAGAGAAAGGGGGTGAAGCAGGCTCCCTGCTGAGCAGAGAGCCCGATGCGGGGCTCGATCCCAGGACTCCGGGATCATGACCCAAGCCGAAGGCAGAGGCTTAACCCACTGAGCCACCCAGGCGCCCCAATAAATAAAATCTTAAAAAGAGAGAGAAAACAGAATTTAGTTGTGTGTTTTGAAAGCAACACACGTCATTACCCTCCAGTTCTGCATTCTCAACTTCTTGACATCCTGAGCTCATGGGCAACAAAGCACAAACTTTTATCCATTGAGCCCTGTGAAAGACAGCCAAATTTCAGCTTGGTAAGAACACTTTCTAGATACTAACCTTTTATCAGCTATGTCATTTGCAAATATCAGAGGTGAGGTGGGTGGTGGGGTGGGTGAAATAGGTGACAGAGATAAGAGTACATTTATCTTGATGAGTTCTGGGTAATGTATAGAATTGTTGAATCACACTATATTGTACACCTGAAACTAATATAAAACATATGTTAACTATACAGGAATTAAAATTAAAAAACTATTTTTAAAAGATTTTTTTTATTATTATTTATTTATTTGAACAGAGATCACAAGTAGGCAGAGAGAGAGAGGAGAAGCAGGCTCCTGCTGAGCAGAGAGCCTGATGCAGGGCTCGATCCCAGGACCCTGGGATCATGACCTGAGCTGAAGGCAGAGGTTTTAACCCACTGAGCCACCTAGGCACCCCAAAAAACCCAATTTTTTAAAAAAAGTATCCTCTTTAGATCTTGGTTTTAAAAAAAAAAAAAAGAACCTTCTGCAAAGCAGTTTTACATAAATATAATGGAAGCAACTGGAGGCTCTCTCTACCTGCCCTGCCCAGGTGGCCCATGACACCATGACCCCACCTGGTGACCTGGCTGTTCCAGAGCCTGGGGATGGACTTTGAGAGCTGTGTTGGCCACCTGCATGCCTTCCCTAGCCTGCTTCCCTCTTATCCAAGATTGATCATATGCAAACTGGTGGGGTCCTGTTCAGAGGAAAAGAGGAAACAGCACTCTATTAACAATGCTGAAGGCCAAGTTTCCAAGGTCACAGCTTTCCCCATGATTCATTAATAAATAACAAAAGCCAGTGATTGGATGCAAGTAATGCTTTATAAGCGTTTTCTCATTTGCCACTAACAACAGCCCCAGATGTCCCCAGATCATACATACACTGCCAGTCAGAAGAAGCTTAGCAGCGTGGTTCTGAGTATTGGTCTCAATACTAGTCTCTGAGACCTCCTGTCGCCCATGTTCTCTCGCCCAGTGACAAGCCCTGTGTAGGTGCTTCAGGCCACAGTTCCAGTTGAGCCCAGTCTACAGCCATCCCAGCCCAGGTCCCAGACTTTGGAGTGAGAAGCAGGGCAGATGCAAGAGACCCAGACAGACTTCAGGAGCAGAAAGAAGCCATCCCCTGGCGCTTACCCATCAGCCCCTGTCCAAAGTCCTGACCCACAGAATCCGGGGGATTAATAAAATGGTTGCTGCTTCATGCCACTAAGCTTAGGGTGGTTGGATATGAAATAATAGTAACTAGAATAGAGTTTGGTTACACCTATCTTTACTTTACACATGAGGAGATGTATGCAAAGTACAGTAAGGGGAAAGCAAGGATTCAAATCTAGGTGTGATTCTAGATACACTCTAGACCACTAAACTATATGGCATTACCCATATACCATTTTTGTTTGCTTAAAGGAGGCATCCCCAGGACACTAATCCCAATCCTATCCATTTTAGAAGTGACTTCATCGTCACTGGTATGGGATATATAGGTCAGTGGTCCTCCACCTTGACTGTGCATCAGAAGCCCCTGGAGGGCTTGTTAAAAACACAGATTCAAGACCCCGGGTGGCTCAGTCGGTTGAGCAACCAACTCGTGATTTGGTTCAGGTCATGACCTTGGGGTTGTGTCAAGCCCCGTGTCAAGCTCCACACTCACTGTGGAGTCAGCTTGTCCCTCTCCTGCTCTCGCTCTCAAATAAAAATCTTTAAAACACACACACACACACACACACACACACAGAAAGATGGCAGGGCGCCACTCCCAAGGTTTCTGATTTTGACAGTCTAGAATGGGGTGTGAAAACTGTTTCTAAAAAGTTCCCAGATGATGCTAACGCTACTAGTCTGGGGACCACACCTTGAAAACCGCTAGTATAGATCCTCCTGAAGTAGTAATGCCATTTTTGAGAGCAATACTTCTTCGGAGCCAGCCATCACTGTGCTGTCTACAGATCAGGCCAAAACATCCCCACCCATTCCACAAAGTTTTAAGTGGTTCCCAGGGCAGCTCTGGCCTGGCCTGGCCCTTCTCCATACCCTCCCCTCTGTGGTTTGCAGACACTGGCAAAGGGCAGAAATATTCCTCACAGCTGAGTGGGCAGGCATATGTACTAGAGGTAGGGAGCTGTGAAGAGCTTTCTACACAACAGTTTTCTGAAGCTCAGCTGCTGACTATATGTAGCCAGAAAGGAGAAATAAGTGAAGGAAAAAGAAGCAGAAGAATTGTTTGCTGACCAGACCCAGCCCTGACTGAGTGAGGCTCATGAGGTCCTTGGTGCCTGTCCCATGAGGTCCGTCCCCACTCTCTTATCAAAGAGTGTGAGGTGGCAAGCCACCCAGGAATGTTCACAGTGGCCTCAGGCCTCCAGAAGCTGCACTTTCTATGCCTCCAGAAGGTGTTCTCCTCCCCTTTAAAGGCACATGTCATCAACCCCACAAACCTAAGTGTTTGGTTTTCTTTCCATTGGTTCAAGGACACTTGCTGCTGACTCAATTTTAGAAAAAACACTTACCTAGTAAGTGACTCACTTCGATTAAACCAGCAAAGTAATATACAATATGAAAAAACATCTGTCTGGTCCAAAGTTCCCTCAAGTTTCTTTGTTTGAAAGTTAACTGCAACACACTACCCATAATTTTATGGCTATTTCTAAATATAATAAGTTAAATTCATTACTACATACTGATCACCAATAAATGCCGGGCTGTTCCATACCTTCTGGCACTGTGTCCTCACAACCAGACTAGCAGGTAGGCATTATTGCCTGCAGTTTATATTGAAGGGGGGGGGGCACTTAAGTTCAGAGGAACAGAAAAACTTGGTCACTACTTGGTGGAGCTGTGCCACACAACAGATCCTACCTAGAAGTTCAGGTCCAGTCATGGCCCTGCCATGAAGATCTATATGTCCTTCCCTTAAATACCTCGTAGACTCCAATCAACTCCATAGTCTGGGACAGCAGGCAGCCCCTCTGACTCGGCACCAGACTGCAACTCCCATCTTGCCCTGTAAAACCAACCCCAGGCCTACCCTTCCTGGCCACTACCGCCTCCAGTCCCTGGACCTTCTCCCCTTCTGGCATGGGGATACAGTGTACCCACCTTCCATCCCAAATCTTAAAGAAACACTAGTGGATTCAATCTCAGCAGATATCAGAGGACTGACTGGCTGGTGGAGTTGGTTTCTGGAATCTCAGTTACCACTCGGTCTAAAGCAACCTGTGGGTCTTCCAAGGCAGTACACAACTGAAACAGTCAACTGGGAGACACCCATTCCTTCCTTCCCACCCACGAGCCCCAGAGCAAGGAGATAACTAATTCCAACTGCTGGCGGGAATTTTTCCCTACACCTCTGCCTGCCACTCGGTTTGTTTACTTGGGCAGTTTCTCCCTGAGCAAGTCTCTGGGGTACTCAACGGGATGCAACAAGTCAGCGCCTTTTCATTTTTGCCTCTCCCAGGGACAGGAGTGGGGAAGTCCCAGCCGACATCTGCGAGCCGGCGCGCTCCTCCCCAGCCTGGTCCAGGGGTAGCCCGGAGCGCAGTGGAACCCCCAGGTTGAACTCTGGGGACAGTGGATTGAGGAGCCGCGCTGGGGCAAGACCAATGACTGGGCGACCCGAACGGATGCCCGCCTGGTCTCCGCAAGCGCGAACCGCAGCGGGTAAGCTGGAGTCTGGGTTCAGGGTGGCAGAAGCCCGGACTGGAGCCTCCGGGTGTCCTGATGGGATGGGGGCTGGGGCGGTGAGGAGCCACCGTTGAGGGTGCGAGGAGCAGAAGACTGGAGGAGGGGCCTCCCGTGCGGCCGTGAATGGCTGTTAAATGCCCTCCGGACTCCTGAGCTGGGGGCGCCCTGGACTACCCCTCCCCCCCCCCCGTAGTCCACTCACCAGACACGTTTAACTGGCCTCCCAGAAACCAGCCGATCTTCCCGCTGCTGAAATCACAGTCCCAGACGGTGTGGTAGGGGGTGTCCCACACCAGCGTGTCCCGAGCCAGCGGCCCCCAGAAAGCGGCGGGATCCCGGGCTGCCTGTGCGCTCTGCGCCTGGTACGAGCCTGGCTGCCCCGCAGCGCCGGGGGCGGCTCTCACCCCGCGCAGCTGTGGCACCGGCTGCACCGAGCGCCCGCACAGGCTGCCCAGGAGCCGCCCCGCGCCGCGGCCCAGGCCACGCGCCGCCATCTCGCCAGAAGCCCTGAGCCACTCTCAGCCGCAAGCCGGTGCAGCGAGCCGAAGCACCCCTTAAAGTCTCTGCGGCCCCGCCCCGTCTCCTCCTCTAGCCACCACCCACTCCTCCTCGCGCCTGTCCTGTAAGACGCTGCCTCCCGGAGCCTGCCCCGAACCGCACCCATTCTTCTCCTGCCCCAGAGAAGAGGTCCGCTAAGTAAGAGTGGGCATGGGGAAGCACAGGCCAGAAGGTGGCCCTCGGTTCTGGTGGACCTGCGATGCCCTTGTCTTTGCCTTCCTGGCCTGACGCTGGGCGTCAGGCTGTTTTGGTTTCACTTTGTGGGTCTTCAGGAACCAATAGTTGTGCCAGGCAAAAAAAAAAAAAAAGAAAAAAAAAAAAGACGCATGCGTCACCGGATATTAGCTTCAGGCTCCAGGTACCCTGAACCATCCTTTATGGGAAGGAGCCGGCAAAAAATGGAGGAGGGAAGCACGTAGGTGGGTGTGAGGACTACCACAGTTAGGTTCTTTCAGCATCTCAGAGGCTGAAGTCCAACTATCAATCCTTTTGTGCTCCCTTGAGAGGGAGCCCATCATCCTGCCAGGTCGACCGCTGACGCCACCCTCCAGCACACACATAAGCGGCCCCTGTGGGCCAAATGGGCTGGTTAGTGTGCCTATGGCCAGGATGTTTGTCTGGGGTCTGAGGCTCAGACCCTGGCCCGAGGACTGATGCTCTTAGCAGCCAACTGCCAGCCTTAGGCCCCTTGGGGAGTATAAGTAAAGCAAATGCTCTGTTAACCTTGACTGATATGGAAACCTAGGGGTTTCTCCCATTGCTCCCGCATCTGTGGCCTGGGCTTAAACCTTGGCTTTGACCTTGGTCAAGTTTCTTAAACGCTCTGTGCCTCATTTTCATTTCCTGGAAAAGAGGATTAACATCTCTTTCCCCAGGGTAAAGGTCAAGATTAACTGCAATAGTATCTGGGGAAAGTCTAGCCTGCAGTGGGCACGCAGGAAGCTCAGTAGTGGAAGCTATGTTGTTGTCCTCAAGCCAAGAAGGGTAGAAGGAAACTCATGGAATCTTGTTTCAACCAGATTCTTAAGGATTTCAACACCCAAGATGTAAAAGTGTAATAAAGAAGGCAAGCAGAGGAGAATGGGGATTTGGAAAACTGGTTGGTTGAGTTCTTTGGGTTTGGGAAAGATTCCTTCCTGCTAGCTGTACGATCTGCAGAGGGAAAGATCAGGCAGAGGAGAACACGTCAGATGCGCTTCCACTGGAAGTCAGCCCCAGCAATGCACACACGCACGGGCACACTTGTGTGTGTGTGTGTGTGTGAGAGAGAGATGTCCGCCTTCTGCCAGAGAACGGAGGATTTTAAGGCTGGTGAGGAGTGAAATAGCTAGCATTACACATGTGACTTGCTCTGTGCCAAGCACATTTTTTAGTTAGCTTTAAAATTATCTACAGCTACCACCAATGACCAACCCCCTGGTGGGACAGATACACAAAGAAATAAACAGGCTTACTGAAAAGCCCACAGCGGTCACGTGAAAGAGCAGCACTGACACCCAGCACTCCTGCTGCCATCTCAGTAGCTGCCTCACCATTTGGCCTGAATCTTCATTTTCAATAGAAAATGCAAACTGTCCATGAAGATTATAACTGTGGTGGGGTGTCCCTAAGACTGCCACCAACATTTCATCCCCTGTGTATAAGGGATATTATGCTGCTCCATGGAGAGAGGAGCCTGTCCCCCACCCCTTGAATGCAGGCTGGTGGATTTCTTTAGTGCCAGGCCACAGGGGGTATCCCTGTCTGACAGACCCAGACTTCGGCCCTGCAGGACCCAACTCCAACTCCAGCTTTCTTGGAACTCAGGTTTGGTGCTGTAAGGGAGCTGAAGTAGCCTTCCAGAGGAAGAACCTCATGAGAACAATGAGAAAAGTACATAGAATTGACTTGACTTTAAAATAAAGAAGTACAGGGGAGCCTGGGTGGCTCAGTGAGTTCAGCCTCTGCCTTTGACTCAGGTCATGATCTCAGGGTCCTGGAATCGAGCCCTACATGCTCAGCAGGGACCTCTCTCTCTCTCTGCCTAATTGTGATCTCTGTCTGTCAAATAAATAAATAAATAAAATCTTTATTAAAAAATAAAGAAGTACGAGGGCAACTGGGTGGTGCAGTTCGTTAAGCATCAAATTCTTGGTTTCTGCTCAGGTTGTGATCTCTGGGTCTGGAGAATGAGCCCGATATTGGCCTTCCAACTCAGTGTGGAGTATTCTTAAGACTCCCTCTTCTTCTCCCTCTGCCTCTTGCCCTCTCAAATAAACAAAGAAACCTTTAAAAAATAAAGAAGTACCTAGTTCTTGTTTTCTTCAGGTTGGGTAAAGAGAAGTGATTATGTGGACATAAAACATTTCAGAATTCAGGTGGTACAGAATTGCACTTCCAGCAGCCAGCCCATTACCCAAGAGATGACCTGGGAACCTGCCTCTTGAGTGTCATAGCCCTGGGGTCCTTGAGGCCAAAGCCATCCTTTCTGCCTCCTGGAAACATATCTCCCAGAACTAGAACCAAGTGGAGCCACTGTCCACCTGCCTAGCCATATCCACCAGCTGCTTCCATGGGGCCCCAGTCGTGCTGAGAGAGCAGCTGACCATCCGGCAGAGCTGGTCACATGTTCTTCCCAACGACCCCTGGGCAAAGTCCTCAGCACTGAAAGCTGTACATTGGCAGGTGCAGAAGTAGGGAGGCCTGGGAAGTTTCCCATGGGAAGCTGGGGCTTACTTTACATCTTAGGCCTGATGTTCACATTGGAGGCTATAGCCCACCAACACCCCCTTTGACTTTTGCCTCCTTAGATCCAACCACCTACATTACTCAGAGCACATGGGTGCTCCTAGAAACAGTTTTGCTGGTAATGGACCTGGGAGAACTGCCTGCCCCCAGTCAGTAAGACCTAGCCCTGACTCACCAGATCTGTAAAGTTGGGCACTTCCACAAAAGCCTTCAAAGCTCTCTGCTTACCCACTCTGCACTTGTCTTCAATGACATGCAGAGGTGATCTGTGGAGCCCCTCCTGTGTGCAGAGCCCAGTGCTAAGGGCTGACAGCTTGACAAGGATGACCTCAACACAGCCCCTGAGCTCAGGCTTACCACGGGGGGAACAGGGAGAGGCAGAGAGACAGACAGCCACTCAAATGAATGAAATGCAAAACAAAACCCAAACAAAAATTCCATAATGGGAGGCTTGAACCAGATCTGAAGGAGGAGAACACTCGGTGGGCGGGGAGTCTAGGAGTGCTTTCAGAAGGGTGTCAGGGAAAGCTTCCCCCCAGGCTCCCACTTTGCAGTGTTGCCATGACCTCAGTGGTAATGACGACATCTGGGGAGGTTTGTATCCATCCCCTTTGGCAGTGGGGGCTCAAGGATTCCCATACAGATGCAGCACAACTTTTGTCTCCCATCCTGTAACACTGCACACCACATCCCTGTGGATGAGCTGCCTGACCCCATGCCCTGTGGGTTTAACCTGACGATACACAGCAACTACACAGTGGGAGGGCTCCCCACCAAAAAGCAGCACAGGAGGTGAAAACCAGGAAGAACTCCAGGGCTCCAAATGAGACATACCATTTGCCTCAGCTCACACCCGACTGATACAGTCAGGAGCATGGTCTGTGGCTTTCTTTAAAGCTGGCCCACTTAGAACTGGCTTTGTCCTGGACAGAAGCGCCACCAGGGATGGATGGTCTGATGGGTTTCTGGTCCAGCAGCTTCTGAGAATGGCAGCCAGTTCTGCCTGGGAAGGTTTGTATTTCAATTTGGTTGAAACAAAAAATTAAGGGGGGTGGACAACTAGGGAAGGCTCTGAGCTCATTCTTGAGATTCCCGTTGAGCTAAACTGCTGACTCAGTGGGGAGGTAACAGGAGGAGCAGGAGGCTTATACTCCAGAGGGCAAAGTGGATGAGACAGCCAAGTGCAACACTGTTCAGAGAAGCCACCTCCCAAACTAGGACAGCCATCCTGAACAGTGTGTGGATTTCCTGCATGTGCCAGAAAGGCCCAGGGACCACTTGTCCTCATGGTTCATCCCGTGGGTTTATCCTCTGGCACAGGCTTGCAGAGTCTACTCACTCCTCTTCAAAGACCCTGATGCCCACTAGGAGCCCACCCTGTCCCCTTCATGGTCTCAGTGCAGTGTGTATCCTTACTCAGATACTAGTCTGGCAGTGATCATTCTGGATGCTTGGGTTCTCCATCACAAGAGTCTACAGGGGAGGAAGGGCATCCAGGGAGCAGTCTTTGAGCAGGTCTGAGCTATTGGGCCCCTTTTCTTGCCCTAAGAAGGCAAAAGACAGCTGAAACCACTCTTGCTATCTCTGCCTGTGGCAACAGGAATGCTTCCATGGGCTCCCCAGCCTCTCACCTCAATCAACCCAAATATGAGGTTTTACATACAGCACAACTTTGAGACAAACACCCTGAAAACAGAGGGCTCAGCCAGCAAACAGGTGCTGGCCACCTGGGGAGGACACTGCTTTCTCTGGGGAGGACACTGCTTTCTCTGGGGAGGACACTGCTTTCTCTGGGTGCTGGTTCCAAAGACAGATTAAACAGGACCCCAACCCTGAAAGCACCAGGTGAAAATACAGGAGGATATGTACTCATTAATTGGATCAGAACACCAGTGGTAGAAAATAAAAATCTGGTAGCGCCAAACATCTGATGCATGGTGTTTGGAGAAATTTAAAGCCGACCTACACTGCCACCTGGCGATGAATTCTTCATTTAACTTTTTTTCCCTCATAAATCTAGTCTTTAATCCCAGTCCCCCTTTTCACCCTTTCTTCCCACACACCTCCTTCCCTTCTGGTAACTGTCCTTTTGTTCTCTATAATTAAGAGTATGTTTCTTGGTTTTGCTCCCCTCCTCTCTTCTTTTTCTCATTTGTTTCGTTTCTTTAATTCCACTCATTAAAAAAAAAAGTTTCACATATGAGTATAATTATTAGGTATTTTTCTTTTTCTGGTTGATGTAATTCACTTAGCATAATACTTTCTAGATCCATCTATGTTGTTGCAAATGGCAAGATATTCTTTTTTATGGGAAGTCTACATTTAATGTTAAAGTTACTTCCTATCCTGTCTGGGAAACTGATATTTGTACTACAAGACAGGTCAACCAGATGACCACAATACATTCCTTGAAATCATGTCACCATCAAAGAAAATTCAAGAGTGTTTCCTGAATAATGAGACCCCTTGAAATAGTTTTTGTCTCTTTAGTGAGTTCCTGAGCATAGATTGATTGTGTCCAAGGTAGTGTGGCAGTCCTCAACTCAAAGGACATACCCTCTGGCTAAGGACATGAAACATCTGTCATATATGGTAGGGAGAAAGGGGAGGGGGAGAGATCATGGTGGTGGACTGGGTATATGAAATAATCAAAATAATTTATTTTAAAATTCTGATAAAATGGGAAAAACAAGCTTAATGCCTCAGTCCATTTGGGCTGCTGTAACAAGTACGACCAACTGGATGACTTCAACACAGAAGTTAATTTCTCAGTGTTCTGGAGGATGGTAAGTCCCAAGATGAGGCTCTGGTAGATTCAGTGTCTGGTGGGAAGAACCCTCTTCCTGTCTCATAAACAGCCATCATTTCACTGTGCCCTCACATGGTGGGAGGGGCAAGCAATCACTCTAGGGTCTCATTTACAAGGGCACTGAACCCAACCTGGGGGCTCCACCTTCATGACCTCAGCATCTCCCAAAGGCTTCACCTCCTAATGTCAGCACGCTGGGGTTAGGATCTTAACAAAAGCATTTTGGAGGCACACAAACATTTTTTTTTAAAGATTTTATTTATTTATTTGAGAGAGAGAGCATGAGAGGGGAGAAAGTCAGAGGGAGAAGCAGAGTCTCCAAGGAGCAGGGAGCCTGATGTGGGACTCGATCCCAGGACTCTGGGATCATGACCTGAGCTGAAGGCAGTCGCTTAACCAACTGAGCCACCCAGGTGCCCCTGAGGCACACAAACATTTGGTCCATAACACCAAATGTGGTTGAAGAAAAATCCTGAGGAGGAACCCCTGCCAGATGGGAGGCAAATGGTGGAATTTGGAGAAGAAACTATAGCCCAAACACACATAGAATATGCTTTTAGAAATAATTCTAGAAAATTAGAAATAGAGAATGTAGCTACAAACCATTGGTGAAGGAAATGGAACAAAAGTTGATCAATCAAAAAAAAAAAAGAAGAAAGAAACAAATAAGCTGGAATGAAAAAATGAGAAACACGGAAAAGGAATAACCAAAAATGGTAAGTTAGAAAATATAAAACAAGATTAGGGGATGTATGTCCAAACATCTTATCTGTAATAGCTATAACTAATCAGATTTTACCCATTAAATATGTTGCATAGAGTCAAAAGGATAGAAAATTTGAAAAAGAGGATGGAAGACATGTGGTGCGGCGTACACCCACACCCCCCCCCCACACATTTGAAGTTCCAGAGGAGACAATAAGAAGAGGCAATATTCATTGATTTAAAAGCTGCACATATTCCAGAGTTAATGAAAGACATACTCAGCCTCTAAAGTGCACAAAATCTAAGCCAGTTAAAGAAAATGAAATCAACACCTACACACATCATAGTAAAACTGTCAGAAACCAAAGACAAGACAAGCAGCAGGTCATAAAAACAGAAAGATAAGAAGGATTGCCTACACAGGAATGGTGATTAAATTGACAGCTGGAACAGGTGGGATATATTTAAACAATTATAGGAAAATAATCATTGACTGTGAATAGTGTAGTTAGTGAAATCATTTTTCAAGAATAAGTGCAAAGTACAAAACAAAAACTAATAGAGTTCTCCACTCGACTCCCTCACTAATTAATTCCTTCAGGAGAAAGAGAAATTAGCCCCAAATGAAGACTGAGAATTCAAGAGGGCCATAAGCAAGGAAGTCATTGCATTTGTGGGTAAATCAAAACAATCATTAGTTATATAACTGGAACAGCAATGTCTACATGGTGGAGTGAATCAGAGATGGAAACAAAATCCTGAACAACAAGAGTGCAGAAGTGGATGGGGGTAGCACCCTACTATCCTTCCCGTGTTCAGGAGAGTTTTAAATTTAAGTAAATATGACTGTCACAATTTCTAGATTAACCACAAATAGAAACACAACTTCTTTTTTTTAAAATTATTCTTAGAATGCATAAAGTAACTTTATTTTTTTAATGCTCTAATACATTTTTAAAATTTCTTTTCAGCATAACAGAATTCATTGTTTTTATACCACACCCAGTGCTCCATGCAATACATACCCTCCATAATACCCACCACCTGGCTCCCCCAACCTCCCACACCCTGCCCCTTCAAAACCCTCAGATTGTTTTTCAGAGTCCATAGTCTCTCATGGTTCACCTCCTCTTCCAATTTCCCTCAATTCCCTTCTCCTCTCCATCTCCCTATGTCCTCCATGTTATTTGTTATGCTCCACAAATAAGTGAAACCATATGATAATTGATTCTCTCTGCTTGACTTATTTGACTCAGCATAATCTCTTCCAGTCCCGTCCATGTTGCTACAAAAGTTGGGTATTCATCCTTTCTGATGGAGGCATAATACTCCATAGTGTATATGGACCACATCTTCCTTATCCATTCGTCCGTTGAAGGGCATCTTGGTTCTTTCCACAGTTTGGCGACCATGGCCATTGCTGCTATAAACATTGGGGTACAGATGGCCCTTCTTTTCACTACATCTGTATCTTTGGGGTAAATACCCAGCAGTGCAATTGCAGGGTCATAGGGAAGCTCTATTTTTAATTTCTTGAGGAATCTCCACACTGTTCTCCAAAGTGGCTGCACCAACTTGCATTCCCACCAACAGTGTAAGAGGGTTCCCCTTTCTCCACATCCTCTCCAACACACATGGTTTCCTGCCTTGCTAATTTTGGCCATTCTAACTGGTGTAAGGTGGTATCTCAATGTGGTTTTAATTTGAATCTCCCTGATGGCTAGTAATGATGAACAATTTTTCATGTGTCTGATAGCCATTTGTATGTCTTCATCGGAGAAGTGTCTGTTCATATCTTCTGCCCATTTTTTGATATGATTATCTGTTTTGTGTGTGTTGAGTTTGAGAGTTCTTTATAGATTCTGGGTATCAACCTTTTGTTTGTACTGTCATTTGCAAATATCTTCTCCCATTCCATCGGTTGCCTCTTTGCTTTGTTGACTGAGAAACACAACTTCTAATCTAGTAGCAGGGAAAATAAAACAGGAGAATCTGAGTAATCTGAGCTATAGAAAGAAAGGAGAAACACACTTAAAAGAAACAAAAGAAAGAAAAGGTGAGAAGTGTTTTTCCACACACATAAAAAAGAGTAGGTGAAAACAAATTCAAAAAGGTCAATAATTATATTCCAAGTAAACAGAATAAATTCTCTTGTTGAAGACAAAGATTGTTGACATAGGTTAAAAAAATCCCAACCAGGTATTTTTTCAAGCGATATACCTCAACCTAAAAGTGTAAATATAAGGAAATATTGATCGTGAAAGCATGGAAAAAATTTACCAAATAAATATGAATTAAATATCAGACAAAATGGGCTATAGTTCAAAATAGGATGGGAGATACAGAAGAAAATTTCATATGCTAAATGGTCATGAGGAAAATTCAGGAATTCTTAACCTGCATACACCTAAAAATACAACTCCAAAAGCATAAAGTAAAAATTGACAGAAATACAAGGAGAAACTAACAAATTGACCCTCATAATGTTCAGACCATGTATACACAATCCCCAAAACCAGCCATAAAAATCGGGACAGTGACTGGATATAATTTGGACTGACAAAAATGGATGTTTGATTGGAATCAAGCTTTGTTTACAAAACTGAACTCAGTAAAGCCAGTCTGTGGACAGAGGGAATTTTATTTTATTTTATTTTTTATTATGTTATGTTAGTCACATACTGTACATCATTAGTTTTTGATGTAATGTTCCAAGATTCATTGTTTATGTACAACACCATGAAATATGTGCCTTCCTTAACACCCATCACCAAGCCAACACATCCCCCACCTCCCTTCACTCTAAAACCCTCAGTTTATTTCTCAGAGTCCATAATTTCTCATGGTTTGTCTCCCCCTCTTATGACCTCCCCTTCATTTTCCCCTTCCTTCTCCTAATGTCCTCCATGCCATTCCTTAAGTTCCACAAGTAAGTGAAACTATATGATAATCGACTTCCTCTGCTTGAGTTATTTCACCCAGTGTAACCTCCCCCAGTCCCATCCATGTAGATGCAAAATTAGGTATTCATTGTTTCTGATGGCTGAGTAATATTCCATTCTGTATATGGACCACACCTTCTTTATCCATTTGTCTGTTGAAGCGTATCTAGGCTCTTTTCACAGCTTGGCTATTGTGGACATGGCTGCTTGGAACATTGGGGTGCATATGGCCCTTCTTTTCACTACATCTGTACATTTGGGGTAAGTACCCAGTAATGAAATTTCCAGGTCATAGGGTAGCTCTATTTTCAACTTTGGGAAGAACCTCTGCACTGTTTTCCGAAGTGGTGCACCAACTTGCATTCCCACCAACATATCCTCTCCAACATTTATTGTTTCTTGTCTTGTTAATTTTTAATTTTGTTAATTTTTTAAAAAGATTTTATTTATTTATTTGTCAGAGAGAGAGAGGGAGAGAGCAAGCACAGGCAGACAGCGTGGCAGGCAGAGGCAGAGGGAGAAGCAGGCTCCCTGCCGAGCAAGGAGCCCAATGTGGGACTCGATCCCAGGATGCTGGGATCATGACCTGAGCCGAAGACCGCAGCTTAACCAACTGAGCTACCCAGGTGTCCCTAATTTTGTTAATTTTTAATTTTAATTAAATATAATTAATTTTTTATTCTGGCTAGTGTAAGGGTGTGTCTCAATGTGGTTTTTATTTGAATTTCCCTAATGGCTAATGATGATGAACAATTTTTCATGTGTCTGTTAGCCATTGGTATGTCTTCTTTGGGGAAGTGTCTACTCATGTCTTCTGCCCATTTATTGACTTGATTATTTGTTTTATGGGGGTGTTGAGTTTGAGAAGTTCTTTATAGGTCTTGGGTATCAGCCCTTTGTCTACAGTGTCATTTGCAAATATCTTCTCCCATTCTCTGTGTTGCCTCTTTGTTTAGTTGACTTTTTCCTTTGCTGTGCAGAAGGTTTTGATCTTGACGAAGTCCCAAAAGTTCATTTTCACTTTTGTTTCCTTTGCTTTTACTCTATGGTAAAATAATCTTTAACAAAGCAGGAAAAAATAGCCAATGGAAAAAAGACTATCTCTTCAATCAATGGTGCTGGGAGAATTGGACAGCTACATACAGAAGAATGAAACTCGACCATTCTCTTATACCATACACAAAGATAAAACTCAAAATGGATGAAAGACCTCAATATGAGACAGGAATCCATCAACATCCTAGAGGAGAACAGAGGCAGTAACCACTCCAACATTGGCCACAGCAACTTCTTTCAAGACATGTCTCCAAAGGCAAAGGAATTTTAAATCATAAGAGTTCTTTTATCTTTTTAAAGATTTTATTTACTTATTTGACAGAGAGAGAGCGAGATCACAAGTAGGCATAGAGACAGGCAGAGAGAGGGGGGGAGCCTGATGGGGGTTCAATCCCAAAATCCTGAGTTCATGACCAGAGCCAAAGGCAGAGGCTCAAACCATTGAGCCACCCAGATGCTCCATAAGGGTTCTTTTAGATTCCACTATAATTCTGTCATGACTAGGATGTGGACCCATCCCACCCCACCTGAGACTCTTTGAGGGCTTTTTTTTTTTCTTTGAGGGCTTCTGAGCACATGGTTTGACTTGGAAGGACATCTAGGGAAAGGAGAGGAGTGATGGCAGAGGACCAGGAGACAGAGGATAAAGGAGGGAATGCCACAGCAAGGGTCCATTCTCCAACTGGTCACCCCTGTGGGCCACTGAGGCCGGGGACCCACCAAGACCTTCAGGTTTCTTTATGGGATGCACATTAGAGTTGCCCATCACAGAGGTGGGAAGGGGAACATTCATTCTCAAGGATTCAACCCCCCCACCCCCACCCTCAAACCACCGGTCATGAGTTGTGACTCTTGGCACTTCCAAGTCTCACAGGTGAGAGTACCAGGTCAGCTCCCAGAAGGATCCATACCTTAGTGTCCGAGAAGCCCAGGTGGAAAGCAAGAGACTGAAACTCTCTATACAGCAGCCAGACTTGCAAAGCCAGTTGATGCAGCCAGAGTAAGAGATGTTCAAGAAGATGTGATGTGTATCTCAATCAGAAATTTCTTGAAGGACTCTTCATTGGATGGAACTAGAAGGTATCATCCTTAGCAAAATAAGTCAATCAGAGAAAGACAACTATCATACGATCTCCCTGATATGAGAAAGTGGAGATGCAACATGGCGGGGGGGTTGAGGGGTATGAAAGGAATAAATGAAACAAGATGGGATTGGGAGGGAGACAAACCATAAGTGACTCTTAATCTCACAAAACAAACTGAGGGTTGCTGGGGGGAGGGGGTGAGGAAGAGGGTTTGGGGTTATGGACACTGGGAAGGATATGTGCTATGGTGAGTGCTGTGAAGTGTGTAAACCTGGCGATTCACAGGCCTGTACCTTAAAATGTGGATAAAAATACATTATATGTTTATAAAAAAATAAAAAAATTAAAATTAAAAAAAGAACATATAAAGCAATATGATGCTATGAAAAAATCCATAACCTATCCATCACTAATCAGATTTTACCTTAGTGGAAATAAAATCTCTAATAATTAAAAAAAAAAAACTTTAGAGATTTGGAGAAGTGACCAGATTCTGAAGTTTGTCTTGATGAACTTTAAAGTAACATCTGGTTCAAAAGTCAAAGTCTAAAGTCTTGGTAGGTTTCAGTTCCCAGGCAAGTCTTTGCATTCTCCTTCATGAGTCTATCCCACTCTTTTTGAGCTGGTTTATCTTGATCTCCAGCTGCCAAGAGGCCAACCAAGTCATTTATGTACTTCCTGAGCTCTGCTGATCTAAGTCCCTCTGATTTGTCCTTTTGACCTGCTTCTAGCAAGCTGGATAACCTTGGGCAGCCACATAACTTCTCTTAGTCTAGGTGAAATGGGGATAAGAACCCCAGATTTATGGCTGTGATGAGGGCTGAATGGGAGAAGGTAGACAAAATTGCTTTGCAAAATGGTACTGGGATGAGATGGCATTGTCCAGCCACCCTAATGCTGCCAGCGCTAGAATGTCAGATTCAAGTTGGTCTTTCCATCCCCAGTGCTGGTAACAACCAATTACTAACTGACTTTGATTCTTATTTTTTCATTTCATTTTATAATGAGGGAATACATCTGTCAGTCACATTTTACTCTCAAGACGTTCTAGGACTCCAGGATTTCCTTGCTGATAACCCTTGGCAATCTAGTGGAATTATTTAGCCTGCACCTATAGTAGGCAATCTCACAACCAGGGCTGAGGTGGAGTGGGGCAGAAATATACAAATGCAAAGGAAACAAAGGGCTTTTCTTAATATTTTCTGAAAGTTAAAAATAAAAACAGCTTCAACATTATTTTGTAAGGTGTCATCTTCAGATAGTTTACCCAACCAGACAGCAACTCAGGAACAAGGATTTTTTTTTTTTTTTAAATCTCTACCTATTCAGTGACTAGAATAAGTGCCCAGCAAGAGAAACTCAGTTAATGCTTTTTGAATCAATGAATGAGTGAGAAGAACCTTGAATTGTGAAAAGGCTCACTAAGAAGGCTTATTATTTGATTTAAAAATGAACATGTAAGTGCTGGAGAAAAACCTCAATTGGCATCTTTTGGATAGGTTATTTAAACCAAACCTTTTACACTGTGGGGTGTTACTTTGTTGTTTTATGACTATTATAGCAGAATTATTGAGAAGCATGGATGCAGACAGAGCCTGAGTGGCAAAGTTGCAGGGCCAGGTGAGGGCTGAGCAGCGGGACAGGGGACTGGTCCTGGGTCTTGGCACACATGCCCCCCCTCCTGCCTGCAAATCCATGCAGTCCCAACCTGTTCCCAGAGGCAAGTAGAATTAGTACCTCCTCTAGGAAGTCCTCCTTGATGCCTTTCCTCAATCCCTACTGACTAACTAGATGGGTCTTCCACTCCTTTCTTAGCAACCTATCCCAGGAAATGTGGGAAGGAGGGAAAGGGATGGAACCAAGGAATGTTCTTCCTAGGGACATCTCCGATACCTACTGCCTCCCCTTCCCTATAGGAAGTTCCACATACGCTCATCTTATTCTTTTTGTGCTGGTTGATTTCATTCCCCTGAAAAGTAGACAACCAATGTCCTCAGAAAGAGGCCCTGGTCAGTACTATTACCTTACACCCACCCCTTCTTAGGCTTCACATAGGCCAGGACACAGGAGGGACACTCAGACACAGACAATGGGACTTGTGTCGAGGTCAGGCCCTGGGTTCAAGAGAAAGGTGGACATGGGGCAGATGAATGGGCTCCAGGTCAGCACCCTGCAGCACAACTCTCTCTAATGACAGACGTTTTAAAGATAGAAGAGCAGTTTCTGAGGATCATGAAAGCAACTCAGCTGGGTCTCCCATAGCATATCTTGGCCACCTTCATCCAGTACTCCACCACCATGGCCCTGTCCTGGGCTGTCATGCTTGGGTTGCCAAGACACATGGTAATGATGCAGCTGGCCACAGCACTGAAATGGGTGATGGTGGCCCAGGCTGTGGGTGCCAGTTCTCATGCCCATACTTATTCTTCTTGGGCCAAAAGGAGCCAAGGTATTGATGGGACAGCACCTTCTTGAACAGCTCCTAGAGAACAGAGGGAGGATGTTTACTCAAACACTGTTCACACATGCAAGATTGATGTCCTAGATAGGGGTCACAAGTCAGAGCTGGAGAGCAGGAAGCTGTGAATATGGCCTGAGCCTGGTTGGAGAGTCTGGATTTCATTCCATTCTTTTTCTCTGAGGGAACCCAATACATAATGACCCAGGAGCAAATGGAGGCAAGGGAAGGATCATCCCAGTATATCATCCCAGCTCCAGGGGGCAGTTCCAGGTGGTGCTCCCAAGGGGGCATCTTCTCCTCCAAATGTTCTTCCCTCAGGTCCCTCTCTCCTTTCAGATGCCCATTCTCACATGGTTGCTGCAACCATGGGTTTGTCTGTCTACCCTGTCCTTAAGGACACATCAGACGCCTAATCCAGGCTGAGGGTGTTCAGGCTCCAAGGCAGGTGGGTAGGCCACTCATGGACTTGGCTGCACACAGGGAGCTGCTGTCCTCCACCTGAGGGACCGGAGCTTGCCCCTTTATGTTCTGTCTCTTCTGGCTCATTTCATACATGTGGCAACTCTGACTCAGTCCTTGTCAGTGTACTATACAGTGGCTAACTGAACATAAAAAGAAAAACAGCAAAACTCTCTTCAGTTTCATGAACTCACAATACATACAGACACACACACACACACACACACACACACACACACACACTAACCTGATGATAGACTTTGTTCACAAAGTTGACATAATCGGGTGTTGACAAGAGAATCCGCTGCACCATTTCAAACACAGTGTGGTGCTCCTCTTCAATGCTACAAAGGCTGGGGTTCCTGAGTCTTTGGTCATAGAAAGTGCTAGAATGGTTTTTGTCCTGTACTGAGGGACCACTGCCATCCAGCTCCCATACCCTCTCGTGGTATATGCCGCCACCAACAGTCTGGAAGAAAGCCATACCACTTCTGAGTGGGTCTCTTTGGAACTCGAGAACACCCAGTGAAATGAAGACTTGATTTATTTAACAACAACAACAAAAAAAAAAAACCAAAAAAAAAAAACAACGCTGATTCCTATCAACTTGAAGGCAAGCTAGACACCAGCACTGTTCAAAGCACAAGGGGCTCCAGGACCTGTACTTACCAATTCCCCAATTCACCTTCTCCAACTCAAGTTGGAGAAGTTATTTTAACAGGACAACACTATATTATTGCAGGGAGGGAGGCTGTGAAATTTTCTCAACCAAAAACCTTTAACTTATACCTACAAAATCATAGAACGAATTGTATCAAAGAATTTATACTGTGATCACCTTTGGTTTCTAAATTCAGCACTCACTCTATGGTCACAGAGATCTGAAAGTTCAGAGGATTTTTGCAGCCACAATATTCGAAAGCATCATGTGATTCATGGACTAAGTGACATCTGATGGAGGAGTGTCAAAATCTTTAGAGGTATTCTATGAGAAGACCCTTGATCTGAGTTTTATATTCAGAATCTCAGATTGAACTTAACTGAAGTATTTATAAAACTTTAAATATTTAGAAGGCTTTTAGAGCACAAAGAAATAAAATAATTCATGCTCACATGTTTACTGTAGATTTTTGCAGTTATCTCCCAAAAGAATTAGTTTCTTCCAAATATAATGCATGTATAATTTTGCTTCAGTTTTGTAAATTCCACTATTTTTAAGTGTCAAAAATGTATAACTCAAATACCACTAAATTTCTACCCACTGTGCATATTTTTACAACAAATGATAAGAGTAATAAAAAATAGTAATTTCAGGAACTACCAAGGATAGTTTGAAAGCAGATATCCAATTACCAATCTCTAGGGAAAATTAATGGAAGATTCTAATATTTTCCTCTTATGCCTTAGCTATTAAGTTTGTGTGGCTTATCAAAGGTACTGTCATACTGTGAGATGAGCTGTCCTATAGAAATTCTTCTATCCTATTGATGCATCAACTATTTTCCACAGAAAAATAAAATTTTACTCATTTTTAGTGATATATAAGTGTATATAAAATAACTGATATGGAGATGTACATGTGCACCTACATATATATTCTTTAATCTATAAAGTATGGAGGTTGGATTAAGTCTAATGTCTCTCGTACGGCTCAATAACCTGTGACTCTTGGATCAATTAACTTCCATTTTTCCACAGGTCAGAGAAACGGGGAAAAATGCACATATGAACATACGTAGCACGTTAAAAAAATGATCGCATATGCTATGACTCCCCCTTCCCTTTGATTTACATGGGCTCTGTGACTGTGTTAACCAGTGGAAGAGAGTGGAAGAAACCTGTGTCAGTTTCAGGCCCAGGTCCAAAAGGAACCCCTCTCTTGGAACATTTGCTATTGGAGCTCTGAGTGGCCAGGAAAGAAGTCCAACAACCTTGTTACAAAGACTGCATGGGAGTGGAGGGCCAGCTGAGCCTCATCTCCCAACTATACCCATCAAAGTAACAGGCATGTTCATAAAGTCATCCTGAACCCTCTAGACCAAGCAGCTGCCTGCTGAAGGCCACCACCCACTGAACTCAGTTAATGCTGTATTAAGCATAAAAATTGCCCCACAAGATCCTGCCCTAATTTTTGGCCCCCAAAACATATGTAATATGACAAAGGAGTTGTTTTAAGCCAGAAAATTTTGAAGTCATTAGATAACTAATTGGGTAACATGGCAAATAGGTATCTAAAATAATGTAAATCAAGGAATATGTTTAAAGGCACCAAGTTATTTTAAAAAGTGCTCTAAACATACAGAAAAACAGAAAGAGAACCATAAATACAGAGAACAAATTGGTCATTGGCAGCGGGTGGACAGGCAAAATGTGTGAAGTACAGTGGGAGGTAACAGGCTTCCAGTTACAAAGTTAATAAGTTGCAGGATGAAAGGCACAGCATAGGCAATATGGTTGATGGTACAGTATGGTGAGCACCGCATAACATACAGACTTACTAAATCCTATGTGTTTTTTTTCCATTTTATTTATTTTTTCAGCGTAACAGTATTCATTCTTTTTGCACAACACCCAGTGCTCCATGCAAAACGTGCCCTCCCCATTACCCACCACCTGTTCCCCCAACCTCCCACCCCTGACCCTTCAAAACCCTCAGGTTGCCCCAACCTCCCACCTCTGACCCTTCAAAACCCTCAGGTTGTTTTTCAGAGTCCATAGTCTCTTATGGTTCGCCTCCCCTCCCCAATGTCCATAGCCCGCTCCCCCTCTCCCAATCCCACCTCCCCCCAGCAACCCCTAGTTTGTTTTGTGAGATTAAGAGTCATTTATGGTTTGTCTCCCTCCCAATCCCATCTTGTTTCATTTATTCTTCTCCTATCCCCCTACCCCCCCATGTTGCTTCTCCATGTCCTCATATCAGGGAGATCATATGATAGTTGTCTTTCTCCGATTGACTTATTTCACTAAGCATGATACGCTCTAGCTCCATCCACGTCGTCGCAAATGGCAAGATTTCATTTCTTTTGATGGCTGCATAGTATTCCATTGTGTATATATACCACATCTTCTTTATCCATTCATCTGTTGATGGACATCTAGGTTCTTTCCATAGTCTGGCATGCTCCTGGATTGGAAGAATAAATATTGTGAAAATGTCTATGCTACCTAAAGCAATCTACACATTTAATGCAATCCCTATCAAAATACCATCCATTTTTTTCAAAGAAATGGAACAAATAATCCTAAAATTTATATGGAACCAGAAAAGACCTCGAATAGCCAAAGGAATATTGAAGAACAAAGCCAAAGTTGGTGGCATCACAATTCCGGACTTCAAGCTCTATTACAAAGCTGTCATCATCAAGACAGCATGGTACTGGCACAAAAACAGACACATAGATCAGTGGAACAGAATAGAGAGCCCAGAAATTGACCCTCAACTCTATGGTCAACTAATCTTCGACAAAGCAGGAAAGAATGTCCAATGGAAAAAAGACAGCCTCTTCAATAAATGGTGCTGGGAAAATTGGACAGCCACATGCAGAAAAATGAAATTGGACCACTTCCTTACACCACACACGAAAATAGACTCCAAATGGATGAAGGACCTCAATGTGAGAAAGGAATCCATCAAAATCCTTGAGGAGAATGCAGGCAGCAACCTCTTCGACCTCAGCCGTAGCAACATCTTCCTAGGAACAACGGCAAAGGCAAGGGAAGCAAGGGCAAAAATGAACTATTGGGATTTCATCAAGATCAAAAGCTTTTGCACAGCAAAGGAAACAGTTCACAAAACCAAAAGACAACTGACAGAATGGGAGAAGATATTTGCAGACGACATATCAGATAAAGGGCTAGTATCCAAAATCTATAAGGAACTTAGCAAACTCAACACCCAAAGAACAAACAATCCAATCAAGAAATGGGCAGAGGACATGAACAGACATTTCTGCAAAGAAGACATCCAGATGGCCAACAGACACATGAAAAAGTGCTCCACATCACTCGGCATCAGGGAAATACAAATCAAAACCACAGTGAGATATCACCTCACACCAGTCAGAATGGCTAAAATTAACAAGTCAGGAAATGACAGATGCTGGCGAGGATGTGGAGAAAGGGGAACCCTCCTCCACTGTTGGTGGGAATGCAAGCTGGTGCAACCACTCTGGAAATCAGCATGGAGGTTCCTCAAAATGTTGAAAATAGAACTACCCTATGACCCAGCAATTGCACTACTGGGTATTTACCCTAAAGATACAAACATAGTGATCTGAAGGGGCACGTGTACCCGATGTTTATAGCAGCAATGTCTACAATAGCCAGACTATGGAAAGAACCTAGATGTCCATCAACAGATGAATGGATAAAGAAGATGTGGTATATATACACAATGGAATACTATGCAGCCATCAAAAGAAATGAAATCTTGCCATTTGCGACGACGTGGATGGAGCTAGAGCGTATCATGCTTAGTGAAATAAGTCAATCGGAGAAAGACAACTATCATATGATCTCCCTGATATGAGGACATGGAGAAGCAACATGGGGGGGTAGGGGGATAGGAGAAGAATAAATGAAACAAGATGGGATTGGGAGGGAGACAAACCATAAATGACTCTTAATCTCACAAAACAAACTGGGGGTTGCTGGGGGGAGGTGGGATTGGGAGAGGGGGAGTGGGCTATGGACATTGGGGAGGGGAGGCGAACCATAAGAGACTATGGACTCTGAAAAACAACCTGAGGGTTTTGAAGGGTCAGAGGTGGGAGGTTGGGGCAACCTGAGGGTTTTGAAGGGTCAGGGGTGGGAGGTTGGGGGAACAGGTGGTGGGTAATGGGGAGGGCACGTTTTGCATGGAGCACTGGGTGTTGTGCAAAAAGAATGAATACTGTTACGCTGAAAAAATAAATAAAATGAAAAAAAAAATCTGAGCTTGCAGACCTGAGAAGAGAAGAAAAACTTACCAGAATGTAAGACAAACCTGGTGAGATCCTAAGGGGGAATCCAAATACTGCAGGAAACACAGTGACCAACAGAGAAAAGAGAAATTCATCAGGGAAAAAAACATGAAATGGAAACTCACAGGAAAGCATATTGATTAGAATGAAAGCAAAAGATGTATAAAAAACATAAAACCCCAACCAGATGAAGTGATGTCCACAGAAACACCTTGGGGGCCGGCAAACCTACTGTGTTCCATCCATCTTGTCCCTCCTGTGGGCTTGCACCTGTGGCTTTATCCCAGGAGCTTGAAAATATATTTTCTTTAATGTGACAATGTATTTTCCTTCATTAACTTTATTTTCATTTTCCTTTTCATCTTTAATTTTTGAGTGTTTCTTTGGATTTTGTGACTTTAACCTTTTACCTTTCCTTCTTCAGCATATCAAGACCCAGATAATTTTAAAATCTGGTTGTGTGTGTGTCAATCTGGCATTAGAGTTACTATTATGGAAAGGGACCTGCTGTCTCTTCTGGGTAGCTGATAAAAGGTGGCTGGTGACCTACTTGAGAAAAGGTGGATTCTTAAGAAACAGTCTATATTTAGGGACACCTGGGTGGCTCAGTGGGTTAAGTCTCTGCCTTCAGTTCAGGTCATAATCTCAGGGTCCTGGGATCAAGCCCCATATTGGGCTCTCTGCTCAGCGGACAGCCTGCTTCCCCCTCTCTCTCTGCCTGCCTCTCGGCCTACTTCTGATCTCTCTCTTTCTCTCTCTGTCAAACAAATAAATAAAATCTCAAAAAAAAAAAAAAAAAAAGAAACAGTCTGTGTTTAGACAACTGAATAGATGTATCAGAAGATGACCTGTGTTTCATTTAATGCAATCCCTATCAAAATACCATCCATTTTTTTTCACAGAAATGGGGAACAAATAATCCTAAAATTTATATGGAACCAGAAAAGACCTCGAATTGCCAAAGAAATATTGAAAAAGAAAGCCAAAGTTGGTGGCATCACAATTACGGACTTCAAGCTCTATTACAAAGCTGTCATCATCAAGACAGCATGGTACTGGCACAAAAACAGACACACAGAGCAATGGAACAGAATAGAGAGCCCAGAAATAGACCCTCAACTCTATGGTCAACTAATCTTCGACAAAGCAGGAAAAAATGTCCAATGGAAAAAGGACAACCTCTTCAATAAATTGGACAGCCACATGCAGAAAAATGAATTTGGACCATTCCTTACACCACACACAAAAACAGACTCAAAATGGATGAAGGACCTCAACGTGAGAAAGGAATCCATCAAAATCCTTGAGGAGAACACAGGCAGCAACCTCTTCAACCTCAGCTGCAGCAACATTGTCCTAGGAACATCGCCAAAGGCAAGGGAAGGAAGGGAAAAAATGAACTATTGGGATTTCATCAAGATCAAAAGCTTTTGCACAGCAAAGGAAACAGTTAGCAAAACCAAAAGACAACTGACAGAATGGGAGAAGTTATTTGCAAATGACATATCAGATAAAGGGCTAGTGTCCAAAATCTATAAGGAACTTAGCAAACTCAACACCCAAAGAACAAACAATCCAATCAAGAAATGGGCAGAGGACATGAACAGACATTTCTGCAAAGAAGACATCCAGATGGCCAACAGACACATGAAAAAGTGCTCCACATCACTCGGCATCAGGGAAATACAAATCAAAACCACAATGCGATATCACCTCACACCAGTCAGAATGGCTAAAATTAACAAGTCAGGAAACGACAGATGCTGGCAAGGATGTGGAGAAAGGGGAGCCTCTTCAATAAATGGTGCTGGGAAAATTGGACAGCCACATGCAGAAAAATGAAATTGGACCACTTCCTTACACCACACACGAAAATAGACTCCAAATGGATGAAGGACCTCAATGTGAGAAAGGAATCCATCAAAATCCTTGAGGAGAATGCAGGCAGCAACCTCTTCGACCTCAGCCGTAGCAACATCTTCCTAGGAACAACGGCAAAGGCAAGGGAAGCAAGGGCAAAAATGAACTATTGGGATTTCATCAAGATCAAAAGCTTTTGCACAGCAAAGGAAACAGTTAACAAAACCAAAAGACAACTGACAGAATGGGAGAAGATATTTGCAAACGACATATCAGATAAAGGGCTAGTATCCAAAATCTATAAGGAACTTAGCAAACTCAACACCCAAAGAACAAACAATCCAATCAAGAAATGGGCAGAGGACATGAACAGACATTTCTGCAAAGAAGACATCCAGATGGCCAACAGACACATGAAAAAGTGCTCCACATCATTCAGCATCAGGGAAATACAAATCAAAACCACAATGAGATATCACCTCACACCAGTCAGAATGGCTAAAATTAACAAGTCAGGAAATGACAGATGCTGGCGAGGATGTGGAGAAAGGGGAGCCCTCCTACACTGTTGGTGGGAATGCAAACTGGTGCAACCACTCTGGAAAACAGAATGGAGGTTCCTCAAAATGTTGAAAATAGAACTACTCTATGAACCAGCAATTGCACTACTGGGTATTTACCCTAAAGATACAAACGTAGTGATCCGAAGGGGCACATGCACCTGCTCCTTCCACAGTTTGACTGTTGTGGACATTATTGATATGAACACTGGGGTGCATGTGGCCCTTCTTTTCACTACATCCATATCTTTCTTATATACTAACAATGTAACTGTAGAAAGAAAAATTAGGGAATTGATTCCATTTACAATGGCACCAAAAACCATAAGATACCTGGGAATAAACTTAACCAAAGAGGTAAAGGGTATGTACTTGAGGAACTACAGAACACTCATGAAAGAAATTGAAGAAGGCACAAAAAGATGGAAAAGCATCCCATGCTTATGGATCTGAAGAATAAACACTGTTAGGATGTCTGTGCTGCCCAGAGCGATCTGTACTCTTTCAATGCCATCTCGATCAAAATACCAATGGCATTTTTCCAAAGTGCTGGAACAAGCAATCCTAAAATTTGTATGGAACCAGAAAAGGCCCTGAATTGCCAAGGAGATGTTAAATCTCCAAAGAAGTGTTGAAAAAGAAAAAGCTGGGGGCATCAGGTTCCCTGACCTCAAGTTACTTTACAAAGTTGTGATCACCAAGGCAGCATGGTACTGGCACAAAAGCAGACACGTAGATCAATAGAACAGAATAGAGAGCCCAGCTATGGACCTTCAACTCTGTGGTCAATTAATCTTTGACAAAGCAGGAAAAAATATCCAATGGAAAAAAGACAGTCTCTTCAATAAATGGTGCTGGGGAAATTGGACAGCTATGTGTAGAAGAATGAAACTTGGCAATTCTCTTATACCGTACACAGAGATAAACTCTAAATGGATGAAAGACCTCTATGTGAGACAAGAATCCATCAAAATCCTAGAGAACATAGGGAGTAACCCCTTCAGCATTGGCCACAGTTATTTCTTTCGAGACACATCTCCAAAGACAAGGGAAACAAAAGCAAAAATGAACTTTTGGGACTTTATCAAGATAAAACCTTCTGCACAGCAAAAGAGTCAATAAAACAAAGAGGCAACTGATGGAATGGGAGAAGATATTCGCAGATGACACTGCAGATAAAGGGCTATTATCCAAGATCTATAAAGAACTCCTCAAACTCAACACCCAAAAAAACAAATAATCATGTCAAGAAATGGGCAGAAAACATGAACAGATACTTCTCCAAAGAAAACATACAAATGGCCAACAGACACATGAAAAAATGTTCATCATCATTAGCCATCAGGAAATTCACATCATAACCACATTGGGATACCACCTTACACTAGTTAGAATGACCAGAATCAACAGGACAGGAAACAACAAGTGTTGGAGAGGCTGTGGAGAAAGGAGAACCCTCCTACACTATTGGTGGGAATGCAAGTTGGTGCAGCCACTTTGGAAAATGATGTGAAGATTCCTCAAAAAGTTAAAAATAGAGCTACACTACAACCCAGCAATTGCACTACTGGGTATTTACCCCAAAGGTTCTCTTTGATTTCTAACCAGGCTGAGAGATGTGAGAAAATGAACCAGGTCATGACAGCTCGAAGATTTTCCCCTGAAGCCTGGGCTGGAGGTGTCATGGCCTCTGCTGGGCACATTATCACTAAGTCTCAGCTTCACAGTCTTTTAAACTTTTAAATCCATGGACCACTTTCCTGCCCCAGGACCTTTGTACACACAGTTTTGCTGTCCAGGACATTGTCCTCTGTTTGCATACCAGTGCCTTCTCATCCCTCAGCTATGGTAAAATGTCACTTCTTCAGACAGACCTGCACTGACTACCTGCTCACGGTTGGTCCCCTGCCTCACCCAGAAGGGTCTCTACTTCTGTGTATTTCTTATTTCCATCTGAACACTGTCAGTCAATAAGGTTTTTGTTTCTTTGTCGTTCCCACTAGAGTATAGCTCTGCAGTAACGCGACTGACTCACTGGCCTTGCTCACCCTGGCATCCCTCGCCGGTTCTGGCATACAGTAGGTGCTCAGTGAATGCTTTGGAATGACCAAGGAATGTCTCAGCTGCTGAGCATCCTCCATCAGATCTGCCAGCAGCCCCAGAAGTGTGATGTCCCCACCAGCCCTGGATATGGCTTGTGAGGCCGTGCCTTCTGACCTATTGCTCTCCTGCTAGACACCCTTTCCCACCCCTCCAGCAGGCAAGTCCCTTTCCTTCCCGCAAGTCCAGCTGGGTCCCCTGGTGTCCTGAAAGGGAACAGAGTACTGGGACGGAAGTCCTGACATGGTGACATGTCTGCTGGGGGGAGGGCTTAATATCATCCCTCCACCTCCGGTGAAAGGATAAAGGGATCAGTGGGAACCAGAGCGTCCTCACCTCGGGAGCATTGGGAGCACTCCAGGGAACGTGGGGACGGTGGTCGTCCCTGCTTTTGTTGGGGGTGGTGCCTCTGTCCTCACGCACGCTGGCCCCTCAGCATGGCAGCGTCCTTCAGCCTGGGCACAGTTTCTTCATCTCTGCGTCCTTTGGGCAGGATTCACAGTTTTTCTGTGGATTGTCTTGAATAATCCTCATCTCGTCTGTGTCCTCGGCGGGGCCCGGCATCTCTCTGTGCCTGCACACATCTTTTAGGAAGCCCCAGAGCCCAGGGAGGTGGTGGTGCCAGCCGGGAAGTGGACAGTCCTTGCCCACAGGTCACTCCCATTGGACAAGAGGCAGATGATGATGGGTCCCATCATGCAGAGGAGCAGAGGGGACCAAGGGTCGCAGAGGACAGTACCGCCTTGACCCAGATGACTGGAAGGGCTTCCTGGCTGGGGTAGAGATGAAGGTAGGCTGGAGATGGGGGGGGCATGAAGGGGCGGGGCTGGGATGGAAGCAGCATCTGCACCCCACGGGCCCGTGTGTCTGTGAAGATGAGTCCACCAGAGACAGTAATGTTCAGAGCATCAGGGACCCCAAGTCTCCTTGTCTGTGGTGCGTTGAGGGCGTGCCGCACCCACTTTGGGGAGGAGACTGGTCGGGCTCCTGCACGTGGCTTTTCAGAACCCTCAGTCAGAACTCAGTCTTCCAGGTCCAGGCAGCATGTCCCTTCCCGCTGGCTGCAAGGCCCCCCGACATGTCCTGACATTTGGGGAGAAGTCAGCCCCTTCTCTCACCACCACGAACCCCTGCTGTGGTTGTCCCCCTTCAGTAAAGTCTTTCTTGCCATCTTGAACAAGGGTCAGAATAGCTTATTTAACAGATTCAAGACTGCAAGTAAGTAAGCAAGACAGGAATTTAATGGAGGCTGGAGGGATTGGGAGGCTGTTTTCTAGTGACCGTGAGGGCATGAGGGGGGTAAGACCAACGCCAGCAAGCTGTGCTCAGGCAGAACTCAGGTGGGCACGAGACCGGTGTCAGAGGTCCAATGAGAGGGCTTCCCGTTGTCCCCAGCGGCCCTGACACTGCAGCGTGGAGGGGACACATTCACTCCCCGTGTGGCGAGATCATCGGAGGGAGCACGGGCTTCGCTGCGGAAATGCTTGTCTCTGCACTTTGCTGTCTTCCCCGTTTGAAGGCTGAACCTCCAAAGAGATGTTACTGAGCTCCTGCATTTAGTTTGCTTCTAGCTGGTCTCTGCAGCAGCGGGGAGGGTTTCATCCTAAGACGAGGTGCCTGTCTTGGCTTAGAGAGCCCTGAAAGTAGATCCTGCCAGAATGGGGTACAAGGAGCTTATTTAGGGGACGATCCCAGGAGAGCTGAGAGACAGCAGCGTAAGGAGGAAAACCCCAAAAAAGGGGCATGTTATGGGGTCAAGGCCCTCGGCAACTGGCACTCAGCCCCTTAGGGGCCCCCGTGGGACCATGTAGAAGCCACTGCCAGGAAGGAGGAGACGGGTGTTCTCCCATTACTGGCTAGGGTTGACCCTACCGTGTATGTGGCCAAGGAGAGCTGTGGACACAGGAACTGCCCGTCAAAGTCGCCAGCCACACCTGGGCCCCAGAGCTGTGGGCAGGGCCGTGATGGTTCCTGGGAACACCTGCTCCCTCAGGCCCACTGCGTCCTGACGCCTGGGACAGCCATCTGTGGCTGGATGCTAGCTCTGCTCCAGACCCTCCTGGAGCTGAAGCCGCAGCGTAAGAAGCCAATGGTGGGCCACCGTTTAGTAGTAAGGACACAGAACCATGAGCCAGCCTCAGAGTTCAACCAAGTGAGTGAAGCCAATCGGGGAAAGTATAGCAGTGTAGACGGTATGCCCAGCCATAAAGGGGACATGGCAGAGGGACATAGGACCCTGCCTGACAGGCCCTTCCGGCTCAATCTGGGGATATCTGAGAATCAGAAATAAATGCCACAGGAGTGGACCGTAGCCTGTGAAATAAAGTAAGCCTGGGGTTGGGGGAGGGGAGCCCCTCACAGAAGCAGGGCAGCCGACACGGGAGGCATGAGCGACGGGCCAGAGACGCACCACGTGACGAGCCACGCTGATTCGGTCCAAATCTGTCGGTAGAAGTTAAGGAGCAGTAGAATAGATGGACAAACAGACGTGCTCAAAGTATCTTCCTAAAGATTGTTAATTATTACCGAGTGGGCAGTAAGGCGGGTTGACCCGTGGGGAAGGTGAAGCCGGTAACAGTTTGGGATGCCGCGAGCCTGTGGATGCACGGCGCCAAGATGACAGGATGTCCTGTTGGATCCCCACGTGTCCTGGGTCTGTTCACAGGGACACATCAGACACACCCAAGCCCAGAGACGATCTACAGTCACTAGCCTTGCCCCAGCAATGCCTGAGTCACAAAACACGGGAACAATTAAAGGCACCTCACTCGGAGACAGCAGACTTCCGGGCCTGACTTGGGACCATCTTCCACTAAGAGACATTCCAGGGATAGTTAGCAAAATCTGGTAAGGCCTGCAGGGTTCATGGTGGCCTCGTGTCAGCGATACCGTCCTGATCCTCATGTTGAATGTGGGCATGGAGGGGAACGTCCCTGGTTTCAGGTAATACGTATGAGGGTGTTTATTAGCAATCAAGACAGTGGGGTTAAGGGAACCCACATGGAGGGAAGGCAGGCGTGAGTTGTCACGTTCTCGGAACTTCTCTGTGAGTCTGGGATTGTAGTAAAATAGGAGCAATGAAACAGGCGAGCAGGGCATGGGCAGGAGAGACAATGGTCCAGGGAGCACCGTGTTTCACTGCAGGAGTCAGAAGACCCCTGCAGGAAGAGAATCCCTGCCCGTGCTGAGAGGGGCAGGAGCAGAAGGGCCGGGGCCTGCCGCAGGGAGCTTTCAGTGTTGTGGGGAACGGTGAGGAGGGGGCAGGAATGAGAGCACGGGGGCCTTTTGGGCCACAATAGGGAGTGGATGTCACTCTAGGTGCAGGGGTCCTCTGGGAGGATTACTAAGTGGTTCTTGCCCCGTGTGACAGTGTGTCAGCTCTCAGGTGCTGACTGGAGGACTGATGGGACCAGGGGCTGGGAGCCCCCGTGTGGGCAGAGCTGCTGTCCCTGGAGGAAGCCTGAAGCAGGGGTGCAGATGTGGAGGGGGGATGTGGTCAGGTACTGTGTGGAGGGGGGAAGTTGTCAGGTAAAATGTGGAGGCAGAGCAGGGAGGAAGTTCAAAGGGACCCTGTTTCTCCGTCTTGAGCAGCTGGTGTCATGACTTCCCGGTGGGTAGGGGGCTAAGCTGGATGCCTCTCTGGGCCTTCAGGCAGCTCAGGGCCCTGAGTAGATACAGATGGTGACACAGGGGTCACGGTCCGGGGCCATCGCTGATGCCGGAGCGTCCAGGTATCTTCACACCCCCTATCGCTGTCTCCTTCCTCTGACTGCTAGGCCTCTGGCCTCCCGTGGGTCATGGCATCCACCACGACCAGAATCTCCCCCTTGAAGGATAGCCCATCATTTGGTTCAGAGTCCTGGAAAGAATTCGGGCGGATGCTGCTGGCCAGGGCTCGGGCCTGTCAGTGAGAAACAGATCGACCCAGTGAGCTTTTAAGTACCGATACCATCCCAGGCTTTTGTAAACAACTCCATGGGAAAGTTTTACTATTGTTTTTACAGAGACGATAATGAGAAGGTCATTTCTTTCCATCACTTGGATATTAGCTCTTTAATGGAAGTGCACAAAATGACTCCATAAAACTTGGTCCGAACAGGCCGCCGTGTGTGCGGTGCTGTGTGAACATGGAGGGTTCCAGCGCCCCAAGGGGGACGACCCTCCTGTCGGCAAGGGCAGCCGGTAGCACCCAGAGGATGGGTCCTTTCTCCCTGTCCTATGTCTACGGGTGTAGGCTGCGTGGGCAGTGGTCACCCAGAGGGCTTCTCGGGGATGGATGGGAAAGCACAGCTTGGGGATTGTTTTAATCTGGGGGCCTGCCTACATTTTAATTGGCCCTGGTGTTAATCAAGGGCTCCGGTCTGTTTGGAGTGAGCAGGGCTGGGTGCCAGAGCGTGTAATCTGCAGCCTGTGCTCTGAGCCCCGTGGAAGCCTCTGGAGCAGCCCTGATTGGTTTGACCCTGGGCAGCATCATGCTTGGCAGCGATGGGGCGGGAGTAGTGGGAAGTGGTAGGGAGGCGGGCGCCCCTGCACTAGCAGGCCACCACGGTGGGTTCGAGATCATGGGAGCCATTTGTCGTCCTGTGGCGTCTTCCGGGCGGACCACCTCGGGGCCCTGCAGTCCTGGGGGAAGACGGCGAGATGGGTATTCTCCCCGGGACGGCCCTTGGTACCCAGCAGGCACTCGGTGAAGGCTGCCTCCCTTCCACTGAGCACCTGGGAGACACGGAGGTCTGTTCCTCCAGCCGGCTCTGTGCTCAGCGGGAAAGGCTGTCTAGTTGACGGCCGTGTAGGCAGACCACCTGCTTGTTCTCCAGACCACACGGCTCTTTCTGTGGTTCCCAGCACCCGTCTCATTCTGCACTCAAGCAACACTACCCACCACCACCGCTGCTGCCAGAGGCCAGGCAGGCCTTTGTCATCCTTGGCCGCCAGCTTTGTCACTAGGCTTGGCCCTAGAGAGCTGCTGAGGGGTCTGCTGAGCCCCCGGGAGAGCTGGGTCCTCTCCAGAGCTGAACCCAGCTGAAGAGCCAGGACAGCAGGATCAGGGCCACCTGCCATGCTAGGTCCACCCCGGCGGCGAGGCTTGAGTCTGTGATCGGCTCCTTCACCCGCATGTCCCTTCACACATGAGGTGGCAGTGGGAGCTGCAGAGAGGACTCCTGGGAACCCCGCTGGGCTGCCCCACCACACCCACAAGCCAGCAGCTGTCGGTTTTGTCCCGGGTGAGCAGGAACAGCTGCGTGTGCCAGGCTCACACTCACCTGCGTAGAAGGACGGCCAACTCGGACAGCCTAGAACATGTTCACCTGCGCCATGTTTTATGCACGTCTACGGGGAGGCCAAAGTGTGCGGCAGCGATGCCGGGAATGCAGCTCACTGTTGAACCTGCTGAATAGGCGCAGTCCTAAGCGAGCTGCAGGCCAGATCAGACCTACACTGAGATGTCCGTGCCTCATCATACTTCTCATAAATACTGTGATTTCTGCCTTGTTTCCTAACAAACAGAAGGCTTTGTTTGCCCGGGGCCCCTTCCTGCCAGCACAGTCACTGTGCCCCCGCCATCCCCACCGTCGCCCCTGCACCCATGTCTCCTGTCTGCCCCGGGAGCCCAAGGTGAAGTCGTGTACCTTCCTGCACATGACCACCAACACCAGCCCTGTGGACACCCCTGGACGCCAGCTCCCAGCCCACAGCTGCACAGGTCCATGCATGGGAGGCAGGAGTGGCCGTCCCACAGTGTGAGTGAAATGGGCCATGCCTGCTAACTGCTCACCTTGAGCTGCTGGTGACGCACCCGAGACTCCTTTCACCGTCCTGAAAACAACAATGACATCCTCTGTTCATTGCCAATACCATGGTGGAGGTTCTCCTGCTACGTGTCTTGTAATGAGCACCATCCTGGGCCCTCGAGGACTGCTGCGGCTTGATGGCAGGAAAGCAGCCATCTGCCCGATCAGACTGGAGAGGTGTCTTGCTGTAGCTGACCTCCCCAAAAACCGGGAGCAGGAGCTGGGACCGTGAGTTCTCAGACCAGACTTACACCGGAACTTTCACGTGACCCTGGACCAGTTGTGTGGAGTCCCCTGGGCAGTTTTGTCAGTTGTGAAATCACAGCAATGATTCTTCACTTTTGGACATTGTTGGATTAGTTGTTGAATATGCTGCAAGGTGACCCGAAAACATTGAGGGTCACATAAATGCTAAGTGACTTGAAGAATCAGAAAGTTATGCGTGGCCATGTGGACTCTGGACTTGCTCGCATTCAATGTCTGGGACAGGCTGTCCTGCTCAGAAATGGTGGGGAGAGCATGGAAGCTACTGCACAGGGAGCAGGAGGGTTCCCCAGGTGTGGGCACAGGCGTGTGTGGGCCGGGGTGCACGTGCGGCCTGGGGAGAGTTTACAGTGGCAGAGAGCATGGAGCTCCTTGATGGTAGTGAGTCAAAAAGATTTGACAGATCAGCCACTCTGAGTTTTTAAACATTTGTCAAACAGCCATCAGGGATCAGGCACAGAGCTTGTGGGGTGGTGTGATGGCAGTTAAACATGGTGGCTCCTGAGGGGCTCGCTGTCTTGGGGGAGGAGGATGTAGGAGCATGACCACATGCCTGTGATACGGAGATGTACAATCCCTCATGCACGGAATCCAGGAAGGCTGCACTGGGGAGGTGATGGCTAGGGTAGGGAGGGGGTGAGACAGGAGGTTGACTGAGGCATCCCTTCGTGTGTGCACGCTGTGTATGCATGGCATGCCTAGTGAGTTCCCAGGGAGTCCTGGGAAGGGTGTGGGGGGCAGCCTGAGGTGTGGTTAAGAGAGTTGACTTGACACACACTGCCTGGGCTTAGCTCCTGGCTCCTCTAGGTACTTCCCCTATGGCCTTGGGCAAATTACTTAGGTTGTCTGGGCTTAGTTTTCTCAGCTATAAAGTGGGGTAACAAAGGTACCTACTTCAGAGGGGCTTTATAAGGTTGGTACTTAGACGAGTATTAGGTACCTACTAAGTGCTCAAGAGTTAGATGGTGATAGTGGTAGTAGTGATGGCAGTGGTGATGGTGGTATTATTGGTGGTGACAGTACTTGGTTGTGAGATGGTGGTGGTCATAGCATTGGTAGCTGTGGTGATGGAGGTGGATATGGTGGTAGTAGTGATGGTGTTGATCATGGTGATGATGATGGTGGTGCTGGATGTGGTGATGATGGAGGTGAGGTTGATAGTGGTGAGGGTGACAGTGGTGATGATGGTGTTGGTTGTAATGGAGATGATGGTGATGATGGTGAGGATGGTGGTTGGGATGATGATGGTAATCGTAGTGATGATGGTGATGGTGATGATGGTGGTCATGGTGATGGTGGCAATGGAGATGATGGTGATGATGCTGGTTGAGATGGTGAGTGGTGATGATGGTAGTGGTTATGGTGATGATGATGGTGATGGTGGTTGTGATGGTCATGGAGGTGTGGTGGTAAGGATGATAGTGATTGTGATGGTGGTGATGGTGGTCGTGGACACAATGGTGATGATGGTGGTTGAGATGATGATGATGGTGATGATGATGGTGATGGAGATGATAGTGTTGATGATGGGGGTCATGGTGATGATGATGATGGTGGTTGTGATGATGATGGAGGTGATGGTGGTAAGGGTGATGGTGGTGATGATGGTAATGGTGGTAATGGAGATGATGGTGATGATGGTTGTTGAGATGGTGATGGTGTTGTTGATGGTGATGGTGGCGATGGAGATGATGGTGATGGTGGTTGAGATGATGATGGTGACAATGATGGTGGTCATCGTGATGATAGAGATGGTGATGCTGGTGATTATGGTGATAAAGTTGGTACAGATGGTAGCAGTGATGATGATAGTGATGGTGGTACTTGACGTGATGATGCTGGCTAAGGTGATGTCCGTGGTGGTGATGGTGGAAAATGCAGTAGCAAAGATAGTGGTACTGGCAGCATCAGTAGTGACTCTGCAGCACTGACAGTATAGAGGGTGGTGATGTCTGTCATTCATGTCCCTTGGTGTTGGCAAGATGAGCATGGGCTGTGTGATGTGAGAAAGTGGCCACACAGTGAATCACCCTGGAATGCTGTGGTGTGGGACATGATTGCTATTGGAAGAGAGCCCAGGAGAGGGAGCCGGGGGTAGCTGGGATCCTACTGGAGGAAGCTAGGCTTGACCCAGCTTCCCCAGGTCAGAGAAGTGGCAGCAGCACAGCTGTGGAGGCAGGAGAAGCCTGGGGGTGAGCCCAGAGAGTGAGAGCGTGGGGTTGGAGCAGATGCTTGCCCATGGAACATTATGGTCCTGGAAGGTCCTGCCCGGAGCAGAGTTTAGATCAGCCCGGGGGAAAGGCCAGTCTCAGAACCTGCCACTTCCTCCTCGTTCTTCTCCGTGGCATGTGGTTGGCAGGACCACCTCGCTCTGATCCCTTCCAAAGCTGCTGCCGTTCTCACCGTGGGTCTCAGCACAGACCCTCAGGAATGCCCTGGAAAGGCGTGCTCATATTCCATTTCACAGACGCAGGACATGAGCTCGGGGATGTGGCAGGACCCCTCGGTCACCCAGGCGAAGGCCCCAAAGCCAGGATCCCATGCAGTGCGCAGCCCTACTCACACCACCTCTCCCCTCTGGCCGTTCTCTGGGCAAACACCCTGTCCACAGTCTGTCTGTGGCTCTGACACAAAGGGCGTACCTCCTGGGGCAAAAGTCCACCCTGCAGGCCTTTAGGGACACCTATTTCGTCCCAGACAGTGAGCACAAGCAAGGCAGGCTTGGAGCTGTGGGACAGTCAAAGTGTGAGTGTGTTCCCGCTACCGATCCGTGATGGGAGGATGTCTCTCAGGTCTGCGTTGCCAAGGTAATGGGATTTGGAAGGGAAGGCCCAGTGACACGTTTCACAAGCCATACTCTGCAATTACTGAAGACTGTGGCTCAGTCGAGAATGGTGGAGTTTGGGAGTGTCAGGAGGCTCCAGGGATCGTGGCTGTCTTTGGTGGTGTAATGGGTGAGGGGCTCTGGGCCTGTGGAAAATGCCGCTCTGGGGGCTCCTGGTCTCTGACAAATCCAGAGGGTCCTCGGCCTTGTCTGAGCAGCGGCGGATGGTGAGTCGCTGTGGGATTGTGGGGCTGCCGGTGTCCACAAGGCTTCACCTCTTGGTCTCTCCTTCCATCTTCTCTCCCACTTCTGTCCCTGGACCAAGGGCAAAACCCTCCACTGCCAAGACTGCCCCATGTGGCCTGAATGAGGAATGTTGCTGAGGACTAGAGTGTTTGGGGACCCTCTGCTGGTACTCGGCCCAGGGACCTCTCCCCGCTCTGCCCCAGCCCGCCCACCCTGCAGGCAAGGTGCTCGGTTACTTGCACTGAGACCTCCTTCCTTTGTTCTCCCGCACATGTGGAGAATGACTTCATCCTCGTCTGAGGGCCCGAGGCCCCATGAGGGATTCAGAAGACCTGGCATCATGCAGAATCTGAGAGCTGTTGACCATTTCTGTCTGGAACGAAGAGAAGATGGTCTTCTGCTGCTCAACTCAACAAGAAGCCAAACCACTGCACGCCAGGTTTCTGCTCCCTGCCAGTCGTGGGGCTCAGAAGGAACCTCCGCGTCTTTAGTGTGGTCTGAGGGGCATGGACTGGATGTCCAGGAAGAACATGGGCGTCAGGCTCACGTCAGGTCCCTTTCGGAGCCGGGAGTGGCCTGGGCTGCTACCTCATCAGAACCGTGTGCAAAAAAACGCTTTGGCGCTGTGAGAACGTGCTCTCCCACTGCCCTGGGGCTGATTCTGCATGGCTTCTGGGCCTGGCAGGGTCAGCTTCCATGACTGGGTGAGCAGCGGTTGGGCATGGCCCTCGAGATGGGTGGAGGAGCACTTCCACACCCTTCACTGGCCCCCGCTTAGAAGGAATAACGTGGCTACCTGGTCTTTTAGATTTCTTAACCCTGTGTTGCTTTTGCTTGATTTAAGTAAACATATTCAGGAAAAGAGGTTCCAAAGGTTTCCCTGACATGGTCTTGTTTCCTTTAAAAGTCTGGAAGTACAACGTATTGGGATCTTGTGGCTAGTCACCACACTGGTCTGAATTCAAGGCCGTGGGTGGGGCCGTGCTCCCTCTGGAGGCTCTAGCTGGGAGTCTTCCCACCTCGTGCAGCTCCGGGCTGCTGTGGGTGCCCCTTGGATGGCGGCCGTGTCCCTTCGTTCTCTGCCCACCCCAGCCCCGGCCTTCACATCACCTTCTCTTCTTCCCATGCTCTCTCCTTTTCTTCTGAGGACGTGGGCCCTTGGATGGAGGGCCCCAGCGGATAGTCCAGGACGATCTCTGTATCTCAAGATTCCTAATCACTTCTGCAAATCACTCATCCTCTAAAAAGGCTGGTATACACAGACTCTAGGGATTTGGCTGGGGCTTATCTTTTTGGCAGTGACTTATCTTTTTGGGGGGTCGCCATTCAACCTTTGTCTAGTTCTGGGTGGCTTCGCATAATTTATAAACTTTTAGGTCTGACACGTAGTTTTCCAGGGAGGCTGCAGAGACTGTATAGGAAGGTCCCCACTCCGTCTCCTCCTGGTATCCCTCCAGTACGTGTCACACCTGCAAACTCACACTGATGTGTAGATTTTAGGTGTAATTTTCTTTTGAGGATCTAATTTCCCATCGGGGAGATGTATGTATATACTGTAGGCCCCCTTCATAGCCGCGTAACTCCAAGCAAAGCTTCTCACCATCCCGAGCCCAAGGTTCCGCCTCCCAGCACAGAGAGGGGTGCTGGAGAGCCGAGAGCCACAGACGTGGCCGGTGTGAAAATGGGTTGTTCACACCCACCATGTGCTGTGGAGGTTCCGCCTTCAGGGTGAGCTCTGCTCCTTTTAATAGATTAAACTGGGGCTTGGACGTGGGACACACCTCCAGGTCTATGCCCTGGAGGGGTCTGGAGATTAGACTCGGAACATACTTGGGGTTTGGAGTGAGCGTCTTGGCAGGGTCTCCGTGGGGCCCGGGCAGAGCTCCGCATGCACAGGTGCCAAGGGGTGAGCCTACCGCTTGGAGCGGCCTTCACATACGGTTGGCCGTACCAGATAACCCTGTGCTACTTGCTGTAAATGCCAAGAAGACGGGAGGGCTAGAGGGTGTTTATAGTTACAGAAGTTAATCTGTGTTTGAACCTGAGTAGGGAAATTTTGCACAAGTCATTAAGGAAATGTGGGGTCTCGTCTTCCTGACTGAGAAGGCATCAGTGGTGGTGGTGGGTGGTGACTTAAATCCCGAACCCGCGGCTCGCACTTCCCAGAATGGCTCTCTCTTTTTGTGACCTAGAATGGACTGGAGGGATGTCTCTACTCACATCCACACAAAATCGGTAGGCTCTTAGAATGCGTCGTTTAAATGCACTAATTTGATTAGGAACTCTTCGAGGAGCAACGGAAAATCCTGGTAATATCCCCTCCAGTTCCCGGTGTTTAACCAACTCTGCTGGCCGCCTCTGTGCTCGTGCTCTCTGTGTACGCTCCCCTTGCAAGCCTGAGAGGTGACGTGTCCACCTCAGGCATGGGGGACAGAAACAGTAGTTGTGCACAGTGGGGAGCGTTGCTGGAGCCAGGACAGATCGGCAAAGGTCAGACTGTGTCTCCAGCTCAGCGTTATGGGGTGAGGATCGTGTAGATCACTTTGTTGCGAACTCTTTGTTTTTAATGATGCAGACTAATTTGACACTGTCCTGGGAAGCTGTCCCTTTGAATATTCAGCAGTAGCAACGCCGCGCTGGGGGGTGATAATTCACGCTCGTGGACAGCTCTCACCTGCTCCCCGTCATCACACGTTCACGGGGAGATGCTTCATCTCATTAAGCTATTTATACGCCGTAATGAATGGTTTTAACGTACCGCAGGAAGGTTGTGCCACGCCGAACTGTTGAGAAAATCCATCTTCCTGTACACATGTGAATGCTTGCCGCTGAGTCAATGCCTGTACTGCTGCCTCGGTGAACGGATGCCACATGTGGAGGGACCATGGCTGTCTTCCTTCCCTTCCCACCCCATCGCTTCTCCATAGACCCGCGATCACCCCCACCATCCTGGCGTCTGTGCGCGGATGCACCCCGCTTGCCCAGCCCCTCCCCCCCTTCCCAACCATCAACTGCACTGCTTTCTGCCCAGCCTCCCAGGCTGCCTCCCTCCTGCCCGTGCCCCTCCCTGGATCCTTCAAGATGCTGTTGGCAAGTTGCAAAGACAGGGAGATAATATATTTCCTGAGGATGGAAGGCAGTTCTAATAAAAAGCTGTCATTCACAAACCCAGACCCACGGATGTCACACAATATGCATTTTAAAGACCATATGAACTGTTAAGTGGTCCAATATGGGCAGCCCGCGTGGTTAGTACAGTTTGGAGACTTTTAGCGGTGAGGAGAGGGGACGTGCGGTCGATTGCAGCCTTGGCAGAGAGGAAGTTTCGGGTTTTGCAGAGAAGTACGGCACCTGGTCTCCCTTACATCCCAGCCATCTCCCTGCACCTGCCCAACAAGCCTTCCCCGAGGAGGGGAGCCTGTAGGCGTACGTGCACAGGCAGTGGCAACAGCGGCTGGTCATCCTTAATGATCGAGCAAATACTTGAAAAGTGCAACAGCTCCGGTGACAGTCACCATCTGAAGGCAGCAGATGGGGATTCAGAACGGCACTCTGCAAGGGGAAGGTAGGTGGGGCTTGGCATGTGGCATCTTCAATCTGGAGAGGAAGAGGAGGACGGGATGAGGTCTGGGGTGCCACCACCCTCCCCGAACTGTCCGTCTGAGAGGCTGGCAGCCTTGGGCCCCGAAGATCACTGGGACACTTCTGATTGATGTTTGGTTCTAGCACCTGCTTGTTTCACAGATGAGATCACCAGGGTCCCATCAGGAACGTGGGCTTTGAAATTTAAGGAAGAAAAATATGTACTTTGGGAGAAAGTAAATGCAGAAAATTGTAGACAATTATTCTGGGCCTCTATTAGACTGTGTGGAAATAATTAGCCCATTGCACTCAACCCAACAGTTTACGATAAACGAAAACATCCACTTAGCAAGAATTTTTAGTTTTTGAAGAGAAGAAAAAACGTGAGGAGAAAGTGTGCCGCCCGCTCCCTGCACATTTGTTTTATTTCCTGAGAAGGAAAACAACCAGGGATCATGCCTGCGGAGGGCACCAGAGGACATCCTGCCTCCCGCGCACTTGCCGCTTCGCACAAGGGTGGCGTCCACGGGGACGGTGGAGGTGGCGAGCCCCTCTGCCCTCTGCCTCGTTCTCAGTGCGCAGCGCTTGGTTCTCCACTCAGTTGTTGGGGTGGCCTGTCCCAGACCCTCATCACTACGGCGCCCTGTCTGTGCCCAGTGAACGCTCAGGGCTGCGTGGGGCTTGTAAGTTGCTGTTTGCCCCCTAAGAAAGCGAGCCTGCCTTCCTTATTCATCTCAGCTGCTGTCCTACTGAATTCCAATGCCCAGCGTGTAGTAGGTGTTTCACCAGCATTCATGGAACAAGTATCTGGCGTGATTTGAGGAGCATGTGCGAGTCACGTCGGCAGAGTGTCTCTGGGTGTGTGGGTCAGGACTTCTCATGGGGCCCAGGGCGCCTGGAGTGGCGTCTGGAGACATTGTCGTCCCTGCAGGATGCTGTGGGCATCCATGGGGCCCGGGGTTGCTGTTGAACACTCTGCAGGACAGGTTGGCCCCCACAGTAGACGGTGGCCTGCCTCAAAATGTTGGGTGCGCCGAGGGTGAGAAACTCCGGTCAGGATCATAAGATCTCAGCTCCTTTTTCTTCCTTTTCATTGTTTCAATTCCCCATGTTCTCTGACAAAATTTTGTAATTAAAAATTACTTATTAAGGAGGGATTTTTAATGAGGAAACACTGGGAACAAAGAAGCAGGGGTTCTTGACAATGGCCTGATCACAGTTCTCTGTTCCGACCTGCCTAGTTTGGGTCCCTGGGGAAGTTCTGCGGCCAGTCTGAATGCACATGCCCTCAGGCCTCAGGGTCCTCAGAAGCTCAGAGAATGTTCTAGAAAACCCTTGAGATATGCCACTCTGTGATCTGCCAGGTAAGTGAGGCCGAGAAAGCAGAAATTTACCCAAATGCACAAGACTCAGCTTCATCTAGGGCCGAGGGGCTGAGCCGCTATATTGCGCTGTGAGGCCTGGAAGACATCGGCTGGACTGGGCAGGCCTGGGGTACAAGCAGAACACGCCGACGTGACCCTGGCAGTGGACGAGGTCTGGGACAGCCGGTTCTCACCAGAGCCCCGTCACGCACTGCACTGCTGCACTGTATTGGCTAAGGGGCATGGTCCGGGCGGCAGGTGCATCCCCGTCCCTCGGAACGCCGTTCCTGCAGCCTCGGTGCGCGGGCTCCGGGATTGCCTGAGCAGAGGCTCTTGGACTGCAAACAGGCGTGCTTCATACCCAACCGTGTCACTTCCTGGGATGCTCCCCGGTTCTGGCGTATTTGTGATTGGGTAGTAAGACTCTCTCCCTTAGGTGCTACCTGCAGAATGATCCTTAGGTTAAAAAAAATGATAATACTAATGGGAAGCCATATTTCTGCCTTGGCACACTGTCCTCTGCGGACACGGACTGTCCCTAATTACCGGCCCCACTCGCAGTTCACCCTGGCTGGGCCGATTTCCTAAGGCAAGCCCTTGGGTGCACGGCTCCAGCTGCCTTAGGGGAATTTCTTTCTGCTGGACACCTTTCCCACTCCCCGAGAGGAGCAGAAAGGTAATGATGAACAGCTTTAGGGAGATGGCAAGCCGTGTTCGCCGCCTGTGCGAAACTCAAGACCGATCGTGGGGGTGGGAGCTTCCGGTGTCTCCCTGTACTCCCTGGCTGCCCTCACTGAAAGACTTACGTTCCCACAGTGGCACCAGGTGAGCACTTGAGTGTGACTGTCCCCTCTCTTGGACTGATGATGTCTCTTGAAAGATGTTGAGCTTCCAAAATTTACGAAGACCTGATTTTGCATGAGGATAGATTTGCATTCCAGATTTTACAGTGTAGGAGAGAAATGATGACGTTCTTAAGAGTGACATTTGCACAGGAAGAACAAGACAGGATAATGTGGTTTGCGACCCACCACCTATAAGGGTAATGGGAGCATGATGGCCCTCGCGTTAGTCATGGTTGCTGGAGAAGCAGAACCAACAGGTCCCCATGGGGTGGAGAGATGGGCTTTAAGGTAACAGCTCACATGCTTGTGGGGCTGGCAGGTCTGAAATTGGCAGAGCATGAGGCAGGCTGGAGACCCAGGGAAGGGTTGGAAGGCAGTCTGCTGGCAGAATGCTCTTCCTCAGGGCCCCTCAGTCTTTTTTCTGGGAAGACTTCAAGTGATGAGATGTGCCCCACCCACATTATGGAGGACAATCTCCTTTGTTCAGAGTCTACGGACTTAAATCTTAACTTCATCCCCCAAATACCTGCAGCCACCTGTCGACTGGTGTTTAACCAAGTATCTGGGGGCCCCTGGGCTACACGAGTTGACATTAACCTTCACAGACCCAGTGTCCTCTCACAGCTGCACTGTCGGGTGCCACTGGGGGAACCATTTGAGAGAAGTGGGCAGTGATGTAGTCTGTGAGCCCCTGCAACTCGATGTGGTAGAATGAACCTCACCCCCGGGTCGGGAGACAGTTGCACTTTCCACCTGTTACTGTCTTCCCTGTAGTTTCCCTGTGGAGAGTGAGGTGTGCAGACGTCCTTTCTCCTCCAGCCCAGCCTCCTCTTGGGACTGAGGCACTTCAGGAGGACAGGCACCGAGAAGAGCCTCCATGCCCCAATGCAGTGACCACAGGGGGTGTCACTATATGCAGGGAAACATGCTCCCAGCCGTGCTGGACACCCATGCCTTGGGCCAGCAGGACACAGATGACTGGGGATTTATTTTGACATATTTCTTGGGCATCCTACTTTCTGTCCTGATATACTCAGATGACACAAGTTCCAGAAAAACAGTAGGTTTGGACGCATTCTTGATTCCCATTCCTGTCAGCTGACGTCCTGCTCTAGGACAGATTTCGAAGCTGTCCATTTTCTGGTTTGGTTTTCTTGTCCTGAACTTGTTGCACATACTTCTGTTTGCAAGTGAGGCTTGGAGCCGTGGCCACGGATCCTGAGCTGGCTGGGTTGGGTTGGTGAGGCCGACTCCTCTGAGTCATGCAGCGAGGACGTTCAAGATGGTGTCTCGCTTGCTCTGGGTCCTAACTAGACCGCCTCAGCTTCGCCACCACCCCCTGAACCAGGAGCTGCAGGAGGTCGGCCTCCACTGTTGGATGTGGAGCCCTGGTCCCTTCCCCTTCCCTCCCCCCGCTGGCCTTTTTTCTAAACAGGGGAGAGGGGCCACCTTTGTGTCTCATCGTGTAGCCTTGTGCACGCAGAGAGAAACCTTCCTTCTAGTCCAGGACGTCCTCATTTCTGAGAAAATAATTTTACTGGCTCTGGCCATTGGGTGTCCCTCCAGTCACGCCCACAGTTGTCAGAGGCGTGCCCGGAATGGAGCACGCACCGGGGGACCCCAGAACAGAGCACCGCCTGACACCGCAGTGGGGCAGGGCCCAGCCTAGCAGCCTCCCTTGAGGCAGTGCTCTCTTCCATCCCAGTATTTTGATCCTGCATGACCTCTGGTCATGAGGACATCACACTGGGCCTGACTGCCTAACGTGTTGCGTACGGACCCCCAAATATTTATTTATATTAACTTCTTCAAAGACCAGACACTTGAAACAGGATCTTCAATTATTGAGAAGAAAAAAAGGAACCTGACTTTTTAAAAAAAAAATTAACAGAAAATTCCAAACATACTCACAAGTGGAGGGAGCCGCATCCCCAACCCCCAGACCTGTCTTTTACCTTCTCTCCACCAACGTGGGTTCTTGCGCATCTGTCCCCCCAACAGCCTGTCTTCCTTCCTAGGAGGAAGGGACATCACCATGGGAACTGGGGGGGCAGCGTCCCCCTCGCTCCCTCCTGACGTGAAGCACTGAACATCTCCGCCTTGTAAGCGGGATTCTCGATTGCTCTTCTGTTACGCACCTGCTTGCACGTGTGCTGTGGTGTCGGAGAGACTGCTTCTGCCCCCAGGACGCGTGGACAAGGAGGTGGCCTTCCAGGCAGGGGCCGAGGGCTCACGGGTGACCCCTGCCGTTCAGGGTGCAGGAGCTGCCGGCACACAGAGCGCCCCCTGAGCCCAGCGGTTGTCCGTGACGGCTCCTCTGGGGGCTTCCATGGACGGCTGCCTTCCAGATGTGAAGGTTTGCTGGAGTCCTCTGCCCTGTGAGGCTGGAAACCTGTCCTCATGACTTAGCTCTTTAGTGAAGAACGGATTTTGTCCTGATGAATATTTGCGGCTGCTTCAGCCTGAAAGCTCGCGTCTGTCTTACCTGAAGGCCACTTTACAAATGAAAAAACAGGAGGGTTCGGCAGTGTTCCCTCTGCTCACCACAGTGGAATCGATTGCGGAAAATCCCTTTTCCCCCTTTCTTCCCTATTTAGAGAGCCATGGACTTACTCAGAACTAGTCGGCCCAACAAAAGTCTCGTTTCCCAGGCTCCCTTGCAGTTGGCTGTAAGCACATGACTAACTTCTGACCCAGTGCATTTACATGGGATTACAGAAGGAGCTCCTGGAAAAATTTTTGTGCAAACTCTCCCTTCTGCCTTTCCCTCAACCTTCTTCCCCCTCCTTTTTTTCTGTGTGGATCACAGAAGTGATGGCTGGAGATCCAGCAGCTCCCTTGGACCAGGAGGAAACCTTAAAGGTAGAAGCCACAGGGACATAGACCAGAAGTGGGCTGGGTCAGCACGACCCCCCGGACCACTGTAATCCTTCCAGACTGCCAACCTGGGCTGCGTTATGTGAGCAGATGTCCCTGTGAGTCTGAGGGAGTCTGTGTGAACCGCTGACCCTCAGCCTCATGAAGGTTGTCACCTCACGTGACTTCTGTTCTTCTGGACGTGACGTGTGTTTGGGGTGGGGGTGGACCGGCTTCCGGTTGCTGTCATCGGGGTGATGTCATCCTCGGAGCTGAGTGGCCACCTCCCCAGAAGTCAGGACACTCTGGCAAGGGACCGCCTTGTTCCCCCACCTCCACGTGGGTGCTGTGCCTCCACACATGTGGGAAATGTCTGAGCTGGACTCAGAGAAGGGCAAGGGGTTCCCTTGTGCTTCGCTTACTCATGTCCCTCCCTCACATGTGCCCTTCTCTGAGTCATTCTCCCAGTGGCCGTGGGCTGTGTTCACAGCACACGCTCCCGCGTCTACGTCTTCATCGGCAGCTCATGCTCAGGCTCCCGAGGGCTCATGGGACCCTGTTTCTCTACACATACACACCCCAAGTTGCCTTTATTCCTGAATGCAAAGGGAATGGGAAGCACCATCACTGACTTTGGAAAGCTTCCCCCTTTGTCTAAATACGAACACGTTAGTCTGGCAGGACGCAGATCATCAGGAAAAATCTAGAAACTGCCGTGTGCGATTTCCAGCTCATGTAAGTGTCTCCACACGTTATTCTTAATTAATTATATTTTATTGAAGCAATTAGGTGACTGACAACCCCAGTTAAGTGGTAACAAGAAGACCATGTCTTGTCACACGCTAGTGATCAGATGGTGGGGCTGCACGTGCCTGGGGCAGGCGCCGCGCGGGTCGCAGGGGGCAGACGGGCTCGCGAAACCTGCAGGCAGGGCCCTGCGCCGTGCCCCCTCCACCCGCCACCTGTTTGCACCTGGAGCCCCCCACACCCTGCGGAGGGAAAGAGGCTCCTGCACCCTCCCCACATCCTTCTGCTTCTCTTCTCTTTGTTTTAATATCCGGAAACAGTGAGGACAGCTGTTCCAGCTCCAAACCTGGTGCTTCTCCGGGAAGTTGGGTTAATCTATCTAATTTTACACCTTTCACTCTGTTCCACGTGGTCGAGTGCTTTCCGTCAGGGCGTCAGAGAAATTTCATGCTTCCTGCCTATTCTGAAACAGCCTGTGGTGCTCGGAGCGGCCGCGCACCTGGATCAGCCCTGGGGCCCCAGGATGTAACTGGGATTGTGACTGCGGGAGGCATGGGCGTCCTTGACGTGGCCCAGACCGAGGGACAGCGGCCACATGGCGACGGGGGTGCGCGTGGAAATGGCACTGTGTTCTTCAGTCAGATTTCCCTGACCTCAGTGCTGTTTCTTCGGGGAAATGACGAATGCCTGGGGGTTTCTGGGGTTTGGAGTAGGGTGGCTGTTGTGTTCTTTCGAGGATGAACGTTGTTGAGAAAAACAACCATTGTTGTTACCGATGTTGTTAATACCCTCATCTTGGCACCTTTCCAGATTGGTTTTGGTGGTGGTGGGGGGGTGCTTGAGATCACGCTGAAAGCTCTCAGCCCAGTTGGCTTCTGGCCCTGCCCTCCTGCCTCTCAGCGGCCAACACCAGGCCCCTTGGCCCCGCCCACCGGAGCCTCCCCCTCCCTGTCCCATGAGTTGCCATGCGCTCCCAGAATGCACGTGCCTGGGACACGTTCCAGAAACCACATGTGCCCATGCACGGCTACTTCACAGCGTGATTATGGCTCCTGGTCTAGGAGATGGGCCCGGAGCCCACTTAGGATCTGGGGGACAGGGCACCCCTTGCTCTCGTAAAGATCAAGAACGAGGGAACCGCTCACAGAGTTGCTGTGGGAGGACCACACGTGGCCCAGCCACGGCCCGGGGGCCCACGTTCATGCCGTTCAGCTGGCGGGTGTCCTCACTTCTGCAGCAGAGGGGAAAACAAAGCCATGGCTGAGATAGGAATTTAATCCTAGGGTCCCTGCAACAGGTCTTTTCCACGACAAGGATCAAGACGAGGCCCGACAAAAACAAAGGGGCACACTGTTGACCTCTTGTCCCTTGTACTTGTCCCACCCTGGGTCTGCAGCATATCTCCGAGGTCTCTGTCTGGACAGAAGACCTTGCACTTTGCCTCCAGGGCTTCAAGCTCCCGGGAAGGATTTCAGGATTTCCATACCCCGGGACGCAGTTCCCTTGGCAGGAGGGAGTGCACAGGAGGCAGACTGGTTCCTGGATTCATACGGGGGCTGATCCAGGGACCCCCCGTGCTGTGGCTGAAGCGGGGGCTGCCCTGTTGGGGCTGGTGTCCTGGGGAACTCACACCCTTTGTTCACTGTCAGAAGACAAATGTCATGCGTTGGGAGGGGAGAACATTGACACAGATGGGGTGTTACTGTGTGGGGGCCCATGGCCAGCATGTCTGATCAGAGGGGATCTGAGCGGAGACCGGGCGCCATCCAGGAGCCAGCCCACAGGAACCAGCGAAGGAACATTCCAGCAGAGGGATGGGAAGGAGCGCTGAAGGCACAGAGTCAGCCCTGGCAGCTGCAAGACACCCCAGAGTGGGCAGTTCAAATACAGGCGTGGAGGGAGCCTGGAAGTCCAGACCAACATGCTAGCCAGTGTGTTTCCTGGTGAGGACCAGTTCCAGCCCATAGCCACCCACCGGGGCCGTGTCCTAGCATGGGAGGGGGGATGGTGTCTTCCTCTGTTTTTAAGGGCACTCATCCCACCACGGAGCGTGATCCCCATGACCTCATGGCACCAAATTACCTCCCATTGCCAGGGCTTCACCAGGGCAAGTGTGGGGGACATAAGCGTTCAGCCCTTAGCCACCAGGCTCGGATCCCCGCCTGGTTTGCCAGTAATGCCCTGTTGATTCCGAGACCCAACCCCCTCTGCCTGGATGCACGTGAGACAGACACAGCCCACACGCTCACTCACAAGGGGGCATCCCTCTAGGCGTCCGTGAGAGCCGGTGAAGACACCCAGAGCACAAGGTGGTTGTCGTCACCAACGATGTCTCCCTCCTTCTAGAAGTTTCTTCCCCCAGTTCCTCACAGGGCTGTTCTGGCCCACCATGTTGGGCGCCACTGGAAAGCCAGCTCCCTTGAGGGGCAATCCGTGTGTGTCCACCTGGTGTGACTATACCTCGCCCCCCATGTGCTCCACCACATGCCTACCTCGCTGTGCAGCTGTGTCCTGCTCCTGGCTTCCAGTGACCCACAGAGCAGGGCCCCGGCTTCCCTGGCTTGGCACAGGGGAGATGTGGCACCGCTGAGCCCTTCCTCATGGCTCACGAACGGCGGGGAGATGGGGCTCAACCACTTTGACAGCATTTTGCTATCTTTTCACAAAGCTGCACATAAACTTCTTTACGAAGTCTCTCCAGAAACCCTACCCCCAGATCATCAGTGCCCCAACCCTCGCTGGTCTTCATGGAACCCAGCCAGTGGCCACCAGGGGATTGTCGGACCCATGGGACCGGGGTTCCACACGCAGGACCATGTTCTTTTGGAGACGCTGACTCCTGTAGGCTTCTCCACTTGAAGGCTCTGGAAACTGAGCAGTTCAGGAAACTGCCAGAAATTCTGCTAAAAGGAAAGCTTTGGCCATCCGAGGCCCCGTGTGGGCTGGCACAGACGTGGAGGGCGTCAGCTCAATCCTGTGCTGCCCCTACAGCAATGGCAAGGGCTCACAGTCAGGGTCCCTAACCTTGAGCTTCTCCCTCATTTGGTACCAGAATCAGAACCAGCAAATAAACCTCAAAACAGCTGGGGCTCAGAGACACGCTATGCCCCCGGAACACTCTTTAAATAACTACAACGTTCAAAGGGGTTCCCTCTCTCCAGAAGGAACTAAAATGTGTTCTTCAAAGATAAATAATTCAGACCAGACCAACTCATCTGGAACAAATGTTACCTCTTAAAGATGCAAATTGAAAATTAAACATCAAAACCCGAGGGTTCGCTGGGGCCACCAGGAGCAGCCAGGATGCTCTTCAGAGCTGGGACACATTGGAAATCAGCCCACGGCCCTTACGGGCCTGCAGTGAATCTGATTTTGTATTGTTGTTTCACTTCGTGTGTTTTAGGATTATTTTAAAGAGGAAATAGGTTAAGAAGCAGGGCTATCGAGCATATCTTGAGCAGGTAGAAGCTGCTGCGAATGAGCGAAGCGAGTCCCCAGAACCTTCTAGAGAGATCTGGCACTGGTCTTCCAGCTGCCAGCTTCACTGTGGCCGTAAAATGTCATTTAGTTTTTAATATTCCCAGTTTGGAAACTCTGAAAGGGGATCAGTCACCGCTCCCAGAGATAAAACATGCAGTGGCTAAGAATACTCAGCGTTTCGGAAAACTGATAATCATCATTAATGTTCATGGGCTCACGGCACTGCACACCATCCTCGATCAGACCCAGTGGTGAATGTGACTCCACCTCCTTTCCCAGATGAGAACTAGGGAGCTCAGGTAGCGGGAGTGACTTGCTCAAAGGCACACAGCTCAGGGCTCAGTGGGGGATCTAAACCATCTAAGTCCTAGGAACAGCCAGCTGTATCTCAGCAGAGCTTGCTCTAGACTGAGACAGACGAGCTGGAGTTGTAGGAAAACCCAGTGACACTTTAATGCCTTTCCTGTAAGTTATTAGGGAAAAGAAGAATATCTTTTGACCATCCATCCACCCACCCATCCATCCACCCATCCGTCTATCCACTCACCCATCGTTTTATCCATTCATCCTTTTGTCCATGCATCCAACCTTCCATCCATCCATCCATCCATCTGCTCCTCCCCCCATCCACCCATCCATCCATGCATTCATACATCCATCTCTTCATTCACCTACTCATCCATCTGTCCATCTGTCCATTTACCATCCCTCCTTCTTAGTTATTGGGGATTCCGTGACCAATGGAGCCGATGAGGTCCCTGCTTTCATGGATCTGATGTTCTTCTTCACCATCCTGTGCTGTCATCAAAACGGGGAGCCATGTCATGTCCTCATGAAGACTCCTGCCTCCCCACCTTTGGGCTCTAGTAGTGAGTCTGATTTTCGAGCTGCATTAGTCACGCCCTCATGCAAGGAAAAGCTGCATTTGTAGATGTGAAGACCTCAGCAGAGGCCATGCCTGGATAACTGCCAGCACAGCCTCTCGCCTTCTTTACTCTAGTTTTTAGACAGGCAGTGTTTCCGTGCGACCAGGCAGCCCAGCTGCAACACGGAGGCTCCGCCGTCGGCTGGGCTGCACTGTGTCACCTGCTTCAGAGATGCCACCGCAGCCATGTCTCAGACGTGGCCCCTCGCATGCTCTGTGGCCACACTGACAGCCCATTTCATTGAGCTCTGATGCAGAGCAAGCTTCGAGTTCAAACAAATAAAAATAAAAATGAGCACTGAGTGCCAGAAGGGAGGGAGTATGTGCATGTTGGGGGATGTGTGGGGACAGACAGGGGTCCGCGCCGTGGGCGGGCCAGAGCAGGCAGCCCGCGGGTGTGCATGGATTGGAGAGAAGCATCAGTGCCCACAGGATGAGGCCGTCAGCACACTCCCTCCTCTGCACAGTCCTGCAGGGGGACCAGGCACAGGGTCACATCTCAGTATGGGACCGTGGGTCCATCTCTTCACCTCTCCGAGCCTCCCACCTCATCTAGAAAGACGGGATGCAGTCTCCCAGCCCTCAGAGCACCGGAGCCTGCCTATGGCAGATCCTTGCTAGGTCTCTCCTTTCACTCCGCCCAGCAGAGCAGTTGAAGAATGACTTTTGGCCACTGATCTAATTTGTCCTTGCCTGCAGACAGTGGCCCTTTCTGTCGTGGGGCGGCCCCGTGTCTGGTTCATTGCGTAATCCTGCTAGGTAGGTGAATGTCTCTGTCTTCACTCTAGTCTACACTGAGACAAACTGAGGGGAGTCTCAGTGAATGCTGATAGGAAAATCTGGGTCCCCCGGGCCTGACCCAGGATGGCCAGGGCTGGCTCCTGACTGCTCCCCAGAGACAACTGTGCAGTCTGTCCCCAGTGGTGCGGTCAGGAATGGGCACAACACACATCTCTAGTGGCAGGCGGGGACTTGAGAGTGACCATAGAAATTCGCAAATGCTGTAGATGAGCCTCCTTCCCAGCGAGCTGGTTTTTGACATTTGCAAGCGCCCCCCCGGCTTGGACTCCTAAAGTCTAGGTTCCTTAGCAAAGCATTCGAGGCCCCTCCTGTTTTCCTAACTCAGCTCAAGGTGACTTAAAGAGAAGAAAGAAAAGAGGGCTACAGAGGGGATTGACTGGCTCCCATACCTGGAGCCCCTGTGGTATGTCATGGTAGAGATGCACCCAGGCACTCTTACTGTGTCCTCGGGCTCAGCTGGCTCCGTCCCCCAGCCTTGTCCGCTCCGACATTGCCCAAAGCATCAGCAAACCCAGGGAAATGGCTTTTCTTCGCTGGGAGCTTTAGCCAGAGCTGTGGGGCTACATCTCATGGCCTTGATCTATCTCCTTTTCCCCTTGAACTAATCGATCTGGATGGAATGTTCTGGGTGGCCAGGCCTGTGCCCTGGCTGGGGGCAGAGGCAATCCCGCCAAGTCTCCGGGGCCAGGACAGAGGGAGGCTGGGGCCTGACTCTAGAGGAAGGGGTGTGCGTGCAGGGCGGGCCAGACCCCGGGTCGACTGCATTTCATCCCGCTGTGTTTTTCTCATCCATTCTCCTTTCTGTGCTCCTGGCTGTTTGTCTCTACATGACGTCTGTGCAGGACGCCCATCTCTGTTGGCCGTAACTTTAAGCCACCATTCTCAAGCGCCTTCCCCATCCCTCCTTTGCCTCTGAGCCCTCTGCCTCCTTCCCCTGCACCCCCCTGTACATTCCCCCTTCACACACCCCTCCCCCACCTTCTGCTGGACGGAAGCAGCTGCAGGTCATGGCAGTGCCCCCTGCCTCCCCCAGCTGCCAGCATGGGCTGTCGTCCCGGGCGAGGGTGTAAGTGGGAGAGAGAGCACGACACCTGCTGTCTGTGCTCCAAGGCGGAACCTGGACTGGGAGGGAGATGGCCGCTCCTCGCTCTCCTGGCCAGCGACCTGGGTCTGTGTCCTCACCTGTAGGCAGGTCCAGATCCCAGTGCCACGGTGGGGATCAAATGGAGTCTGACACCCCTGCACAGTGGTGGAGCCCAGATCACGCCCGTCACTGCCGCAATGACAGGACTTATGAGAGATCACGGCCTGGCACCCGGTAGGCACCGAGGTGGTCATGATGGCCTGCCTCCCCGCCCCAGCGACTGCCTGCCACGGGTTGTCACCGAGCCCACTCATCATGAAAGGTGTCTCCTGGTGCCACATCTTTCATGTTCCCAGCAGCTCCTGTGTGCATGGACTCGGGCCAGGGTGACACGGGGCACAGACGGGGCAGCATCAGCAACACACACGTATGTCTGTGGTCTGGAGGCTGGAGGTCCGAGGTCATGGCGCGGACAGGTTGGTTTCCCTGAGCCCTCCCTCCTTGGCTTGTAGAGGGTGTCTTCTTCTCCCCAGTCCTCACGTGCTGGTCCCCCTGTGTGTCTCTGCCCCAGTCTCTTCTCGTAAAGACACCTGTCAGACTGGATGAGGCCCACACTCGTGACCTTGTTTTAACTTAATTCCGCCTTTAAAGACCGTCTCTCCAAACACAGTCGCATTCTGAGATCCTGTGTGTGGGGGGAGAAATCCATCACAGGAAATTGGGAAGGCACAGTTGCAGCCTGTAACACTGCCCAGCAGCCTGCTGAATGCAGACCTGTCACCCAGGGGCGAAGGCCTGTGCTGCTGCGGTGGGCAACCTGGGACGGGGCCCATGCGTTCCCCCAGCCCTTGGTCAGCTCGTCGTGCTGGCTGCTTCGGCGGGGCTGTCTCAGCAGGGGTGGGGGAACCTGTGGGTCCCCAGGCAGCTTGGGGTTTGGCAGAGGCCCGTGCTGCTGCTGGCAAGCAGGCTCTCAGGAAAGAGCCTTGTGCCATCCCCCGCAACTGGGGGGCTATGCTCACAGTGCCCGTCACCACGGTCTCCTGCCAGCATGGGAGAAAGGGGTGGAAGGTGCCGTCCGCTCTCAGAATTGGACTTCCAGTTACAGCCATTGTCAGTCGTGCCCTGGTGGGAGGCGAATCTGAAGCCCCTCAAGAAGCCACTTGCTGGGACACTGGGTAGCTCAGGTGGTGAAGCCTCTGCCTTCAGCTCAGGTCATAATCTCTGGGTCCTGGGATCGATTCCCGCATCGGGCTCTCTGCTCATCAGGGAGCCTGCTCCCCCTCTACCTGCTGCTCCCCCTGGTTGTGTTCTCTCTCTGACAAATAAATAGGTAAAATCTTAAAAAAAAAAAAAAAAAGAAAAGAAAAAAGAAAGAAAGAAAAAAGCCGCTTGCTGTCCTCCCGCTGAAGTCGACACAGCTCCTCGGGTCAATCAGGACAAGCACCCAGGTGGCCCCCCGCCCCATTGGTGAAGGTCTCCCTAGGGAGGGGCGACACCCACATCCCCCTGTGCCCTGGTGCTCAGGAGTCTTTCGGTGACCGGGGCAGGTGGAGATTCCCACCTGGGTCCCTCATGGTGGTTCTGCTGGTACAACCGTAGAGGCTGGCCCTCTGCCAACCAGAGGTCTCAGGACTTCCATCGGGAAGTGGGGGCTGCTCCGTGTCCCCCAGCAGTGGTTCTCAAGCAGGGTCTCCAGGCCAGTGGCCTCGGGATCGCCCCAGGAAGTGTTGGAGACTTGTCAGCCCCGTCCCAGACCTGTTGGGCCCAAGTCTCTGGGGCACAAGGACGGGAGGTAGACCTACAGAGCTCACCAGCCCCAACAGGTGCTGGCCACGGGCACCTTTAAATATTCTGGGAGCCACACTGCAAGTACCGAGAGGGGTGCCTGGATGGCGCCGTCGGTCGAGCATCTGATTCTAGGTTTGGGACTTAGGTCCTGATCTCATGGGTCATGAGATCGAGCCCCACATCACCATCTTCTTGGAGATTCTCCCTCTCTGCCCCTGGCATGTGTGCTCACACCCTCTCTCAAATAAATAAATCTTTTTCTGAAGAAGTATGAAGAAAAAGCTGAAGTGATTCTTTGAAATGGTAAGTATACATGATATAAAATTTACCATCCTAACCGTTTTTATGTCTGCAGTTCTGCGCCATCAGGAATGTTCACAGTGTCACGCAACCATCCCCACAGTCCCCCTCCAGCACTCCTTCGTCTTCCCCAAATCGAGCGATGTCCCCTTTGAACACTAGTCCCTCCTTCCCTTCCCCCAGACCCTGACAGCCACCACTCAACTTTCTGTCCCTGTGAATGTGCCGGGTCTAGGTCCGTCATATAAGCAGATGGATGCAGCGTCTGTCCCTTGGTGACCGGCTTACCCCACAGAGCATAGTGTCCTCAAGGCTCGTGCATGTGATAGCAGGTGTCCAAATGTCCTTCCTTTATTGAGGCTGAGTCATAGTCTATCCCATGGTTGGACCGCGTCTCCATTACCCATTCCTGGGACGAGGGACACACGGGTTCTTTCTGTGTCTTGGCTGTGGCACACACAAGAGTACACACGTCTCTTTGAGTTCCTGTTTTCATTCTTGAGGACAGATACCGAGAAGTGGGATTGCCAGATCATAGGGTAGCTCTATTTTTAATTTTTTGAGGACCCTCCATACTGTTTTCCATAGTGGCTGCACCAGGGTGCCTCCCCACTCGCAGGGCACTGCATTCCCTCTTTCCAAATTCTCTCCAGCGTTTGCTATGGGTTCTCTTCTTGATGGTGGCTGTTCTGCCTGGTGCGAGGTGACATCTCACTGTGGTTTTGATGTGCGTTTCCCTGATGATGACTTTGAGCATCTTTCCCTGAACCTGTCGGCCAGCTGCATATCGCCCTTAGAAAGACCAAGCCTCACTCATGCCTCTTGATCTGGAGGTGGGAGTGGCAGCAGGCACAAGGTTTGGGGACACACACACACACACACACACACACACACACACCATCCAAGGATTTAGCCTGAACTTGGTACTCTGGGCCTAATAGGGGAAGCTCAGGAAGGAAGATGAGAAGGAGGAGAGAGAAAACAGAAACCCAGGGTGGAGGGAAGTCCAGATGAGAAATGATTCTAGGAATCAGTGCAGAAGACCAACATGGAGAAGGCGGAAGGTGGGGTCTCACCTCCCACTTGCCAGGCTCTGGGGTCTCAATCATGTGTTGAAACCGTTTTGTGCCTGGCATAGTCACACGCTGTGGACACCCTGTCGTGCCTGCATCTTCAGCCACACAAACCCTTCTGTCATGCTAACTCTGCTTCCAGCTGGTGGGGCCTCATCTGAGCCACAGTGATGATTAACCCAGGTACCCTGGCCTCTTTGAACACCACCGCCTCTGAGTACCTCTCCCCGCACCCTTTCCTGATCAGTTGGCCCCCAGCCCTCTGGGCACCCCAGGGAAGCTCCAGGGGTCCCTCTTTGCATGCATGCAGACGTCCCAGCCTCTGCTTTGCCCCATGAAGGGGGAAACCTGAGGTTCATTGCTCTTAACCTTTGGACACAATGACCTCTTCTCTGGAGGGCCTGGAGCTCAGAAGTGCAGAATAATACACAGTCCCAGGACAATGAGAATCCCTGAGCAGAGTGCTCTGGGACCAGGATGCAACAGGAGGCCAGAGATCAGGGTCCTCAGGGACAGCAGAGGTCAGAGGACCTGAGCCATGGCTTGATCACATGTCCAGAACACAGAGTCCTCCCTGTGCCTCTTGCTCCATTTCACTCTTTCAACTCAGAAGGAAGGTAACAGAAGCTTTGGAGCCCCAGGGTGACACACGCTGAACTGAATATTACAGGAAAAAAGTGCCACAGAAATAGAAATGCTGCAATGAGAATTAGAAACCAAAGCATCTGCCCTAAATACAACATTAGCCAACATTTATTTACACTGCACAATGCACTTTTCACATACGGTATCTCACTGGGTACATTCACATGAAGGAGACCATACTGACACCCTCATTTTGCAGATGGTAAAGCAGAGGCTCAGAGAAGTTAGGTCATTGCTGAAGATCACACAGTTGACAAGAGGGGACTCACACCCAGGTTGTTACTCCAGATCTCATGAAATAGTTTAAGGATTTATGTTTGCTAAACGAATGAAGTAACTAACAGACTGGTGCAAACTCAAGACAACCCCTCACTCACACAGTGTCAGAAGATTTATAACGACATTCCCCAACATTCTCTCACTGGATCCTGCCAACAGCCCTATGAGGTTCTGGACGCTCGGATTTTGGGAAACCTGACACTTAGACGACCAATTTCTCCACGCCAGGCAGGAAGAAGAGCTAAAAACATAGGTTGCTACTCTTTAGACTTCCGCCGCTATAAACCCAGCCTGCTGTCTTAACCGCTGTACTCCAGCTCTTCCCATGCCCAGACACCTAGGTGACACTCAATAAATTATTTGTTTAATAAATGAAAGAATGAATGAGAGTGAAGAGAATCAGTATCACATTATGAATGGGGAAGAGATTTAAAAGCTGACGCAGTCTACAAGTAGGAGATTTTAGAACAATTATCTGGCCACTCTGTCCCCTCCCGCAGGGGAAGTGGGATTCCTCCTCCCAAATTGGCTAATTCCACCCCGGAAGGGAGGGGCCCTCCCAGGTGCCCTAGACCCTTGCACCTGCTCCTCTCCCTATGCCCGCAGGCTCCTCGGAAGGAGCCGGGATCAGAGGTAAGAGGGGTCCTTGGAGGAGCCCTGGGAGAACAGGGACGGGGAGGGGAGGAGGATGAGTGCAGCGAGAACCCTGGCGGGGCAGGGCTGGCCAGCACGTCCAGGTCGGGCTGCGGTGGACTGAGCCAGGCCAGCTCTGCAGAAGGCGGCGGCTAGCTAGCCTGGACAGTCACATCCCGCTGCAGGGCCCGGGGAACAGCTGCACTGCCTCTGTACCAGGACTCTTGCCAGCGGCCAGGCAGCGCCTGCACCGCCCCCCACTCAGGGACAGACTACGCGGCCCCTCCTAGCTCTGTCCCCCCCCCCCCCCCCGCCCGCCGCAGCCCCGAGGCCCGCTCCCACCCGGCCTCCGCCTGCCCTCTGCCCGCAGCTCGATCCCTCGCTGCCTGCTGCACGGGCCCGCGCCAGGGTGGGGTAGGGGCAGCGCCAAGGAGCCGGGTGATGGGCCGCCCTCTGGGCACTGAGCAGCCCGCCTAGGCCTGACCTACCGCGAGGACTTTCAGATGTGGGTGTGGGCGGGGCAGAGCATAGCACTGGGCACCCCGGGTGATGCTGGGGCGGGGACGGGGGGGGGGGGGGGATGCGGGGCTGCTGTGGGCGGTGGGGAGCCTGGGAGAGCTGCTGCCACCTGTGCGTTCTGGGCAGTCCTGGAAACCCCCCCCCAACAACTTCTGCCACCTCCAGGAGCCCCACCTGGATGTCAAGTGGATGCCCCAGTGCCTCCCAGCGGACTCGGTGGGATCCATGGCTTTGCTGATGCCCCTCTCCCCATATTTAAGCCCTAAGGTCCTCCTGCTGGTCAGTTGGGACCTGGGCTTTGTGCAAGCAGGTGAGTAAAGGGGTAGTGGGATCAAGCAGAGCTAGTCCGTACATGGGACCTGTTAACCTATTCACTCTGGCACCCAACAGATGGGCCTCCTTCTCCTGTGAATGTGACAGTCACTCACCTCAGAGCCAACTCGGCCACTGTGTCCTGGGACATCCCAGAAGGCAACATTGTCATTGGCTACTCCATTTCCCAGCAAGTACGAATCACCCTTCTGCTCCCTCAGCCTGTGTCCTTGGAACTCTGAGCCTTCCTTCCGTTACCCCCACTGGGGACCAAAGCTCCCCTCCCCGTGGTGGGGGAATCTGGGAGCTGGTGTCCCCTGGCTCAAGCTGCCCTTGTCATCCTACTCCGTGGAGTGCTTGGATGTTTGAGTCCTGGGACTGGTGTGAGACCACCCTCCTGTCCCATCATCTCCCCGCAGCGACAGACTGGCCCTGGGCAGCTTGTGATCTGGGAGGTGAACACCACCACGTGGGCCTGTGCCCTCTGGGGACTGGCTGAAGACAGCGACTACACGATGCAGGTTCGGAGCATCGGCCTTTGGGGAGAGAGCCCCCCAAGGCCTCGGGTGCACTTCTGAACTCTCAAGGGTTCTGACCGGCTACCCTCCAACAGCTCAAGCCCAGGTGAGAGGCTCAGCTATCCTCCACTCCCAAAAGCTTTGGATTCTCTGGCTTTTTACCTGCCCTTTAGCCTCTTGTTTACTTCCCCCCAAACAAGCCAGTCTAGCTTAGATGAATAAAAGGATGACTTAATTCATCATACTGCCAAGAAACGAAGGAATAAGGTTGGCAGGGGACTGGGTATAAACAGGCTGATAATGAATTGTTTGGGAGAAGGGCTTTTAAGCTTCCTTTTCCCCACCGTCTGTTCCTAGCCGCCGCAGTCTGTGTGAATACTTGCCCGCAACGGTCCTGCTTTTTTGGTCTCTAACTACCTGTCCACCTTCCTAGAGAGGGGCTCGCAGGGGCAACCCTGCCCCCAGACTCTCCATCCTTACGGGTCTGCATAGAAGAGCTCTGTGGCCGCTCCCCATAACCTGGAGTCTATCTCTTTCTTCTCAGGTGACATCACAGTGGAGGGTCTGGATGGACAGCGACCATTGCAGACAGGGGAAGTGGTTATTGTGGTGGTGTTGCTCATGTGGGCCAGTGAGTGAGCAGCTGCACGGGGCACCAAGGATTGGGGAAGTGGGGGCTCAGTGAGGGTGGGAGGTGGTGAAGGCTGTCAGGGGAAAAGGCAGGGAGGGAAATGCAGGGGAGATGCTTAGTTGAGGGCGAGCAGAAGTTTGAGGAGAGGAAGGCTAAGAGGGTGGTGCTCGCATATGAGCACCCGAAATTCAAGGGTTTTCTTCTCAGATTTTCTAGAAACCGTGTGGGTATCTCACTGCCCTTCAAGGCTGTGAGTGGGGAGGTCAAGATCAAGGTGCAGATTGTATTGTTGTGTCTCAGCTGTAATTGGGCTCTTCTGCTGTCAGTATGATATCATCAAGGACAACGACTCCAACAACAACCCCAAGGAGAAGGGGAAGGGGCCAGAACAGAGTCCTCAGGGAAGGCCAGTGGGGACGAGACAGGTGATATGATGTGGGGCCAGTGAGGGAGGGAAGGGTGATTTCGCTTCTAGAAGCAGTCAGTGAAAGGGAGAAGGCCAAAGAGGGGCAGGAAGAGAAAGGAAATGGATATTTGGGATGAAAGAGGCTCTTACCTTCCTGACATGAGACTCAAGCCATTTTTTTTCAAAACAGAAAAAGTCACCATCCATCAAGACCATTGATGTATGAGTGAAGAAACCGTACTCGAAAACAGATGCACTAACAACCTGGGGATGGGGATAGGGTCAGGGAGAGCCTCAGTTGGTGATCTGCCCAAGACTGAAGGATCCCATAATCTCTTAGAGGGTAATGACACTCCCACAATCTCAGGCCTGGTACCCATCCTCTTTCCACTGTGAGCAGGGCCAGAAGGTAGGTCTCTTAGGGGCTGTGCCCCTGGACCTGGGGAATGGCTATCAGATGGGATATGTCCTTCCATCCCCCAGGTCAAGGGGAGAGACACCTGTTCAACTGTATCCCACTAAGTCCCAGATGGGGCCCCCATCGCACCTGCATCAGGTCTCTCGGCATCCCCAGCTGCCCCCACATCTTGCCTCTGGGTCTCAGAGAGGGGTGTTTCTTGGGGTTCTCCACCTCCCCCAGCAACTCAAAGGAATTGTCTGGGTCTGGGGCAGATGCTGCACTGCACTACTCCTATGTCTTCCACGGAGCCTCAGGTGCTCCCCCTCTCACCTGGTAGCCCCCCTCCCCCAGCTGCTGCTGGTGACCTCACCCCTTGGACATTTTTCCAATAAACGTTCTTGGACAAACTGGAGATGACTGTGTGGGATACTGTATAGTATGCTGAAGACACTTCCCCACTGTCTCTCCCCTGACCACAAGGGCCTCTCACACCACCATCAACTCCACAGGAACACTCTCATTGTTTTAAGGCATTTGTTTTGATTCTATAACCTGGAATGGGTGGGGAGAGGACAGAAATGGGTGTAGAAAACTAGAGCCCTAGTTCCTTTTGTTTTGTTCAGTGAGAAGGGCGGAGAAGGAAAAGAAGGGGGGGGGGATATAAATTCTCCTGCATCCATGGAAACGAAGGTTATACCACACGAGAGGGGCTGGTAACCTTTTTACGTTCACTGCCCACATTGACACCCAAGCTTTTCACCATTTATTCCTCTGACTCCTCCATCAACCTCAGTTAATTTCCAGAAAAGGACTGAGTGGTGTTTGGGACAAATCAAAGAGCAGCTCCACTAATGGTCCTTCAGTCCACGTGCTCCTACCCTGTGCCTCCTGTACTTAGAGTCTTCCCCGCCCTCACTCTTCCTTTTGTTTCTGTCTGCCTCTGTCTCTGCTGATTTGGTCAAAGTCAATAATAACTGTAAAGTGTAAGTGAGTTTATATTCACTCTCTGCCACTATATCCAGAGGAGGATTATGGAAATAAAACTGAGGGGTTGGAACTCCCCTGTCAAAAGACTTATACTTTGGGCTCTGGGGCTACTTCCTTCCTGTGAAAGTAGAGGCTTTCCTCTACTCTTTCCTAAATTCCAAGGGTGGGGAATGGTGCCAATGAGAGAAATACCTGTTGATGTTTGCAAGCACTATGGGGGAAAGGCTGCAGAACCCAGAATCTGGACATCATATGCTATACTCTCTGGAGAATCAGAGGTCTTCTCAACTTCGGATCTTTCCAGAGGAGGTGTATGAACTCTCCTTTCTGCATCTCAGTCTCTCTGGCATGTTACAAGAATTTAGGCCAGTAATTCTGAAAGGGACCACAATCCAAATAGATCAAGAAGTCATTATCCTTTCTACTTAACCTAGCTCCAACCCCAGGTATCACAAGACTTAACTTCATCCTATCAGATAAACCAAGTTCTCATTTGTCCTCTGCCTTGAACCACAAAAGCATCCAGATCTGGGCAGCAGTCTTTGATCCACTGCTACCCAGTTCTGAAGTAGTACCTCTCACTGGCCACTGGCACGGAAACACTCACATCTCTGGACTCTGGACACCTCATCTCTTGAGATGGAGGTGGCACGGGGTATAGAAGCATGGCATAGATATAGGGAGCTAGAAGTTCAGAATATAAAGGCTGTTTAAATGCATCAGCTCTGGGTTGAATCCCAGTTGCATCATTTACTGTTAGTTTGTTAAGTGACCCCTCTAATCCTGAGTCTCCTGGGATGTGAAATGGAACTAATAATGCCATCCCCTTCAAAAGGTGTCTTTGAGATTAAATGAGATAATGCATCTACAACCTTTTGCCCAGTACCTGGCAGAGGCATATTGAGTATTCAGTTAGCTATCATGATTAGCCTTGTGATACCCCGTGCAAATCATATAGCCTATTTCGGTTAAAACCGGCCCGCTGCAAAACGTGTGAAAGCAACCGCCCTGCCTTCCTCCAGGGTTGTAAGGATTAAAAGAAGTATTCGGCCACACTTTACTCACAATCACGGTGTGAGAAAGACCGCCATTACCTAGGTAGGACCTGGAGTATGTGGAGGGCTTGTGGGCGTGGCTTGAGCTTGAGTTTGCAAGCAAGGACAGGATTGGTTGAAGAGAGGACTCGAGTCCTCTCGGGGTCCCGCCCTAGACCTCACTGCGCCTGCGCACCTTCTGTTTGCTTCAAGGCGAAGCTAGGTGGGGACCTGGTGTAGAGTGTTCGGCTCTCTTAGCATCTGCGTCAGCGGCAGTCTCTGCGGCTGCGTGGCGGGTTGTCCAGGTAACGACGGGAGTTGTCGCTGACTGGTGGCATCAGAGAGACAGGTGTTCTTCAGGCAGTTGAAGCATCTGAGGACCCTGCTGAGCCCTCAGGTGAGGAGTTGCATGCCTCCTCCTTCCCTCGCCAGCCTTAACGTTCCCAGAGAAGTGGGGGAACTGAAATCTCACCATGCTGAGCGCCTACTGTATGCGGAATCTCTGCTCGGTAGGCAGTGTGCGGTAGTCAAGACGGACCACTAACCTCGGTAGCTTTCATTCCTTTTCATTTGACCTCAGTTGTGTACGAGGCCCCGTGCTGGGCGCACGTGTAAACAACGAACCTAAGTCTGCGCCCGGATAAACAAGCGCTTTAGGCAAAAGCCCCAAAGACGGAGTGCGGAAGACCTCACGTGCGCTCTGTTGATGAAGATCTCAGATTCAGAAAAGGATGGGCACCGGGAGAGGAACCATGCTAAAGGAAGGCTGGGTTTTGGAGCTAGGAGACCAGCATTCAAGTCCTAGTGCCAGCTCCACTTTAAATAAATGGTCCAATCGCGCTGACTTCAAGCCCTCGGCACACAGTCTCTGAGGCCCACCCAACTACTCCATTTGGAAAATGGGAGTAACAATAATAGCAGCCTGAGGGGGTTTGGAGGAAGAGTTAAGGAAAGTCATGTGCCCATAGCCTTATCAAACTAAAAAACCCTGTAGAAACTGATAGACGAGAGAAAACATTCAAAATTCAAAGGATAGACTCATACAAAGCTAATGATAGTATCTGCCATCAGTGAATGTTTCCTATGTAGCAAGACAGCATAATTTAAGGAGTTAGGATTGTGGTTTGTGGAGTCAGACATACGTGGATTTAAATCTTGGTTCCATCCCCTTATAAACTGTGTATGTCAATTTGAGCAAATTACTTAACTTTTCTGAACCTCAGTTTCCCCATCTGTAAAATAGGCATAATCATATCTGTCTCAGCATTATGAAGTAAAAGGACAATGCATATTGAGCATGGATCAAAATGTCTAGTCTATGGTAAGATCTTGTTAAAGGTTGGTTTTTATTATTCTACTCCCTGCCCCCATTTAATCCTCACCACAGTGCTGTGAGGCATGAGGAAGGCTTCACAGCGAATGTGGTATTAGGAGAATAGAGGGAAATTAGAACAAAAGAGAGAAGTGCTCATTGCTCAGGACACTGCCCCCGAAATTGTAATTTAAAAATTCCTTTACCCTAATGGAATAATTGGAAGTGAAAATCCCCTTCAATCTTTCAAAATAAGATGTCATGTTGCAGGGTAGGGCAAACGCCCAGGATTGGCAAAATGATGAGGGAAGATGATGAGCAAGGAAAATGAGGAACCTCAGCCTTTCGAACCTAATTCAATCAAACGGTGGGGGAGGGTAAAGGTGGTGGTGTGGCTATTTTCTGACTCTGAGGATTTTGATGGAGGGAAGAAAAAAAATAGGCCTTTTAAACCTGGGACTTTGGAGGTAGGTGGGTTAGGAGTGAAAAGTAACAAAGTTTCAAACCAGAGCTCTGGAGCCCAAGTAATTAATCACACTATTGGAGCAGAAGCTGAATGTTTTATTTCAAGGAGGGAAGTCCTTAGTTCAGAACCGTTGAGGACCAGGTGGTGGACAGATGTGGAAGAGAATAATTGACTGGGAGATGATCACTTCAAAACTGGACTTCTGAGCAGTGCATAGTTTGGGGGTGGGGGGAATTAAAAAAAAAAAAAACTAAGCTGGTGGCATTTTCATCCTAAATCTCAACTCTGATTGTTTAACTCCCCATTCCAGAACTTTCACTGTCTTTTTCCTACCAAATAAGCCCAAACTCCTTGGCCAAATTCCAAAGTTTTTTTTTGTGCCGGCCTCACTGTTTTTCCTGTCTTCCTTCGTCTGTTCTATTTGTAAGATAGTTTAAGCTAAATTAAATTACTGTCTCTTAATGAGATTTGCCTTTGCTCCTATCATTCCTTCTACTTCAGATAACTTCCCCCATTTAACTACATCCAATTCTTCAAACCTTAAAGTTGGGTCATTTAAACATAAAACGATTTCAGACTTCTCCAAACTATCATGGCTTTGTACATGCCTTTCTAATGGGATTTTTTCTGTTTTGCACCATGTTATTAGCCTGGGGGCAGGGACTGTATTTTGCTCTTTGTCTTCCTCTGAGCCCCTGGCTACATGCCTTTCTCAGTAAGGTACTCAAAAAATATTGAATGAGGAGTGCCTGGGTGGCTAAATCATTAAGTGTCTTCAGCAAGGTCATAATCCAGGGTCGTGGGATTGAGCCCCACATTGGGCTCCCTGCTCACTGGGAAGCCTGCTTCTCCCTCTCCCACTCCCCCTGCTTGTGTTCCCTCTCTCACTGTGTCTCTGTCAAATAAATAAATAAAACCTTTAAAAAATAATATTGAATGAAAAAAAAGTATATATTGAATGAATGGCCGAAGACCAGAACCTATTAAAAAAGAAAAACTTATCAGACCAAATGAATTTATTTCAGTTGAGCTATGAGCAAGGCCATTGCAGGGGCACATTGGTACAGTTGATACTGTGTGTCACCTCAAAGTGTATTTGCATTATGGGTTTCTAAAGCACCTTGTTCTCCTGGGCCAGGGTTTTATAGCCTTGGAGACCAGGATGCATCTTTTGTTTTAAGAACTATGATTTGGAGAATTGACCAAAGTCACACTAGAGCTAAAGGAACTAGAAATGCTTTTGTCACTCTAGATGAACACCTGGGCTTATTTTTGCGCCCCCCCCCCCCCCCCGCCTCTGCAGGATGGAGCTGCAAAGGTGACCTGCATGGCTTGGTCCCAGAACAATGCTAAGTTTGCCGTCTGCACAGTGGACCGAGTGGTGTTGCTATACGATGAACATGGGGAGTGGAGAGAGAAATTCTCCACCAAACCAGCTGAAATGAAGGTGAAGAGAGTACTCTGTGTGTCCTTAACCTGTTCATGGGGTCTTATGAATCTGGAAAACTTCCTAACTAACTTCCCCAGCCATCTGCATAGGAAATGGCCTGCCCCATCTTTTCTCAGGATAAATCCTTCACGCTCCATACAGTCACACAAACACCTTTTCTTCTCTTTTCTCTACCATGGGTACTCATGACTTTTTTTTTCTTTTCCTTTTTTAACTCTTAGTATGGCAGGAAGAGCTATATGGTGAAGGGCATGGCTTTTTCTCCTGATTCCACTAAAATTGCCATAGGACAGACTGACAACATCATCTATGTGTACAAGATTGGAGAAGATTGGTGAGGATAGAGACTGGGAGGTGGGGGTGACCTGGAAAAGAAGGGGACGGCAGGAAGAAATGTCTCATTGGGGAAAGGGGAGTAGAGAAGATGATGGTCCAGGCTCTGACGTGGAGAGCAAAGGCCTTCCCGAGTCTGTTGCTGCTTCCCTATCTGTGCCTGCCTCATGTGTTGTGAGATCCCATCCCTGGTGGGATCAGCCTAAGGACAGCATGAGGACCTGTGATGGGAGCCCTTGGTGATGCAGCATCTTTGTTATTGTTCTAACACTGCTCGGGCTTCATTGTATGCCTCCTTCCAAGGCTCCTATGGAACGGTAGGAAACATTAGGGGGAGCAGGGAACGTACCTGGTCTTTCTTCCCTCCCCCCAGCATCACGTGTGGCACTTTATTTATGAAAGTGTTTTTAATGTGTTTTCCCTCCTTTTATGTGGCAGGGGTGACAAGAAAGTCATCTGTATGAAATTCATCCAGACGGTAAAGTTCAGACTTGTCTCTGGGAGATTTGGATGAGCAAACATATATCAATATATCTACTTGTAAATGTAACCAGAAGTTGCATTTTTAAAACTTGTCACTCTGACTTTTCCAACTGAGAGGATGGAGGATGGTGCTGCATGGCTGCCCATCCTCCTTGCTTTCCTCCTTGAGCCCGGCTGTGTCCTCTTCTCTGCTGTAGGCGACTGGGGTGGTGGCACGTGTGGGGGGTTCAGTTTGTTATAAATGCGCTGGGCTACATGGACAGGGTTATCCTTTTCATGATTTCCTCCTTACAGAGTGCTGTCACTTGTCTGCAGTGGCCAGCAGAGCACATCATTGTTTTTGGACTGGCTGAAGGGAAGGTAAAGAAGGAAGAGAAACACAAGAGAGGTTTTGGGTGGGGATAATGGTTCTGGAGAGAGAAATACACTTAAATGTTTCCTTAGGGTCAAGTTATATATTGGGGGAGAAAACAGAAGGACCAGTTTTTTGTTATTTCTTTTTCTTTCCTTAGGATCTGGGTGGGATTGAAAGGAGCCTAACCAGACTTGTATCCATTTTCCCATTTTCAGGTTCATTTAGCAAACACTAAAACTAATAAATCATCTACCATCTATGGGACAGATTCTTACGTGGTATCACTGACAACAGAATGAGTACGGAAGAGCAGTATCCCAAGCTTGGAGACATAGGAAGAAGCGATGGGGATGTCGGGACTGAGAGACTATAATATGGAAGATGGGGAGGAGTGGTAGCAGGGAGCCCCAGGTAGGGTAATGTTTGACACAGAAGCGGGATTTCTTGGTGAGACAGAGTAATCTCTTTCTTCCTCTTCCTCTTCCTTTTAAGTCACTCACTTTTTTAGTTCCTCTGGGAAAGGAATTCTCTGCTCATGCAGATGGCTCCATTGTTAGGTATTTCTTCGACGATGAAGGCTCTGGAGAGTCACAGGTATGACTAAAGGATGCTGTGAGATGGGGGTAAAGAAACCCAAGATCCCTCCTAGGGGAGGTTGAACATTAAGATTGAGGTGGTTGGTGGGGGGCACATTTAGATGCAGCCACAGAGAGAATTTTTATTCAGGAGGCCACAGCTTAATATTTGTGGGCAAAGAGGAATCGAGTGGAAAGGATTCTGAGAGTAAGGGAAAGTGAAAATTATTCTTATCTATGTAAAAAGTGTATTTATATGTATAAATTTATAGAAAAAAAAGTCATTCTCAAGAGAGAAAAGGGAAAGGGTGGGGGATAAAATGAATGTTTATGTTTTACTTTATGTAATTCTCTATTGTCCAACTAACTTACCTTATGACTTACTTGTAGAGGGGTGCCTGGCTGGCTCAGTTGGTGGATCATGTGACTCTTGATCTCAGGGTTGTGAGTTTGAGTGCCACATTAGGTGTAGAGATTACTTAAATAACTAAAACTTAAAAAAAAATAGTAATCCCTTTCTGCCTGGGTGACTTTCTCCAAACCAGGAAAAATCCGGCCTTAGCCTAAAGCAGTCTCCCCTGAAACTAGAGAATCTCTTCTTCCCTTTGGACCCCAACCTAAAAATATGACATTAAAGGCAGGAAAGAGAAATTCCTACTTTATTGGAAGCCAAAAGAGATTTAAAAAAAGAATTACTCAGGTAATAATTAAATTTATTTCTTCTGTAAAGAAAGAGTTGTATTCTCCATGTGGACCTAGCCAGTGTTAGTAATGTGTAGGATATGTCCCTTTGGGGCCTTATAGGTATTTACTAAAGAACTCAACATACAAGCCTTTTGAGGTTTCCTCTTGAGGACAATGTCAGACATGTGTGTGCATGTCATACATGTGTGTGTAAGAGTATAAAACACAAAGACGGTTTGTGAAGTTCTCCAGATTAGGATGTGTTGGGGTGGGAAAATGTTGGGAGGAAGATTGATACAGGGTATAAATTTTTCCTAGAAAGGAAAAATCCCTGGCTGAGGCTGTCAGAGTCAGAGTGATTGGAACCCTTTACTTCTGTCTTAGGGAAAGTTGGTGAACCACCCCTGCCCACCCTTGGCTTGGGCAACCAATAGCATCGTGGCTGCAGGCTGTGATCAGAGAATTGTAGCCTATGGAAAGGAAGGCCATGTGCTACAAACTTTTGATTACAGCCGTGACCCTCAGGAGCGGGAGTTCACCACCGCTGCTGCAAGCCCTGGGGGCCAGTCTGTTGTGTTGGGAAGTTATAACAGATGGGTCCCTTTCCATGTGCATCTTCTGCCTACTTTCCCTGTGTACACCTTGCTCTAGCCCAGTTATTTTCAACCAGAGTGGGAGAATGGTTGGAAATCCATGTAGGTTGAAAGAGATCCTCAGGTTTTAATTCACTCACTTCCCTTTTCCTGCTCCCACCATCGGTTGGGACTCTGGCAGTTCCACAATACACCAGGATTTTGTGTGTCTGTGCCTCTGCATGGGACTCCATAGTGGAATTCATCTCCACTGTCTTTGTATTACCATTGCCTCTGTTCAGACCACTGGCTCGGTGTTTGTCCCATGATATTACACTTTGGTGTTTATAGTTATCTGGCTAAACGGAAACGCCCTTGAGAAGAGGGCCTATTCATTGTTTTTAAATCTCCAGTGGCCAAATTAGAATCCAGTACATAATATATGATTAAAGGTTTTGTGAAGGAAGGAAGGAAGGACGGGATGGATGGATGATGGAAGGGTAAATAAAATAAAATAAATAAAGGGCCCCAGTCCCTTCACATCAGCTTTACTAGCCCTGTCCTTTTATCCCCTTCGATGTCATGTGGGTCTCTTCCTTCCTTTTTCTCTGTTTCTTTTTCCTTATTTCTGCCTTGCTAACAGCTCATTTTTCTCACCAGCCATGATCTCCTTTTGTTTTCTCCACTCCTATCGCTCTCACCCCATTTTACTTTTCTCTTGATTGTCCCAACTTCCTTCCTTGGAACCTTTCTGTCCTCTCCTATGAGATTCCCTAGCATGTGTGTTCTCTTTCACTTCCTTTCTTCGCTGATACAGCAAGACTCATTGCCTTCAGTTACCCACCCATTTCCACCCTTTTGCTCAGTCTCCATCTCTTCTGAAATCCACCTTCTTAATTTCAGACTTCGGGTACTCAACTAAAGCCCTTGAAGAAGTATCTGGGAAGTGGCAAAGCCCAAGGAGATTCCCAACTTAAATACGGTCACTGCCTTGGCCTGGAAACGGGATGGCTCACGACTCTGTGCAGTGTGTTTTAAGACTAATCCCTTTCTGCCTGGGTGACTTTCTCCAAACTAGGAAAAATCCAGACTTAGCCTAAAGCACTCTCCCTGAAACTAGAGAATCTCCTCTTCCCTTTTGACTCCAACCTAAAAATATGACATTGAAGGCAGGAAAGAGAAATTCACACTTTATGGGAAGCCAAAAGAGACAAAGAATTCTGTAGGCAGGGCTGATTTCTCTCCTTCATCCCATCACTGTCCGTGAGTCCTGTGAGTGCCACCTCTTTCCATCTGGTACTTCCCCAAACTGCCAGCCCTTTTACTGCCAACTCTTTCCTAGATTCTAGAACTTGGGTTTCAAAGGTGTCTCTAGATATCCTTCCAATGCCTGTGACCTTTTATGTTGTCGCTTTCCCTTCTAGGGCACACTCTGTGGTGGAGTGGAACAGTTTGACTGCTGCCTCCGGAGAAGCATTTACAAGAATCCATTTGAGTTGACGTATGTGGGACCTAGCCAGGTGAGCAGCTGATAGCCAGTGCACCAAAATCTCCTTCTGGACACTGCCACAGTGTCAAATGTAACCCCTGGCAGAGCTGTTCTGGAGAACAGAGTGTATCAGGCAACTCTTTGGCAACTTTCCTGCTGTAGCCCTTCCAGCTTACTGTAAGAAAAGATTTAAACACCAAATTTAAGGGGTACAGAGATCGCCACTTCCATCTTCCTGGTTTAAAACTTTACTACCTGGGGCTCCTGGATGGCTCAGTCTTAAGTGTGGGACTCTTGATTTCAGCTCAGGTCATGACCTCAGGCTTGTGAGATCAAGCACCACATGGGGGCTCCACGCTGGGGAGTCTGTTTAAGATTCTCTCTTTCCCTCTCCCTCGGCCCCACCCATGTCTCCATCCCTCTCTAAAACAAAACAAAACAGAAAAAGCTTTATTACCTATATGTTGTTAACTGGGGAGTTTAGGATTATGCAGGTGCATAACATTGCTTTAGGGCCTCTGAACTCACCGTGTATGACATTGCAAGGTAATTTCTTAGTTCCTGAGCCCACTTTTCTGTTTTCTCTACCTCTGTCCCCTTTTCCTTCCATTTATTATTCATTGGTTCCTTCATTCTTTTTCTCTTTTTAAAAAAATTTTGTTCACTTATTTGACAGAGTGTCCACACAGGAACAGGGGAAGGCCAGAGGGAGAGGGAGCACTTGGACGTGGGGCTGAATGTGGGGCCTGATCCCAAGATCCCAAGATCATGACCTGAACTGAAGGCAGATGCTTTATCAGCTGAGCTACCCAGGCGCCCCCTCTTTTTTTTAAGATTTTATTTTTAAATAACTCTACACCCAACTTGGGGCTCAAACCCACAATGGAGATCAAGAGTTGCATGCTCCTCTGACTGAGCCAGCCAGGCACCCCTGTTCTTTCATTTTCTGTCCATTCTCTATACATGAGCACTGTTAAGACAGAGAATAAAAGATAATCATCTGTATTATACTGTTCCTTAATCAGGATCATTTTAGCAAAAAAGTATATGAAATGACAGTATGATCAGTATACACCATGATTAAAGTAATCACAAAGATTTTCACAAGAGGTACAGGATTGTAAGGAGAGTGATTAGTTTGACCCCGTATGTATTATGTATTAGCATTGAAGGAGATAATCTCTGAAAACATTTTGTAAATAGTAAAGCACTGTGTGAATGTGAGGTGTCATTTTTACCAACAATAGCCTAGGCTAGGTGAGGAAACAAGATACTAGCTTTGTTTAACACTTTGGAGGTGGGCACGGCAGGTTAACCCCTCTTTGGGGTTGAGGGAAGCCTCAGGGGGCTCAGACTTGTACCTTACCAAGGTGATTGTGAAGAACCTGTCATCGGGGACCCAAGTGGTACTCAAGTCACACTATGGCTATGAGATAGAAGAGGTGAAAATCCTTGGAAAGAAACGTTAGTTACCTGGTGGCCCACACGTCAGACATGCTGCTGCTGGGGGACCTGAACACGAATCGCCTTAGTGAGGTAGGACCCCCAGGAGGAGGGGCAGGGAATGGAGCATCGTGAGCTGCTACTTCCGGGGAGCCCAGGTCCCTAAGGGGGAAGATCTCTAAGTAAAAGCTCTAAGATGCTGGCGTTGGGGACCTGGTGGACCTGGGAGTGAGACCCTGGAGATTTGGAATCCTGGAATGGGAATTCCCACGGTTGGACAGTTTTTACAGGATCGCTCAGAAGCCTAGAAGTCTAGGGCAGAATGTGACACAGCACCCCACTTGTGGAACATCAGGGCCTTCCTAAACTCCTTCTCTCTGCCTCCTACCCCGTCCTTGTCTCAGCGTTGTCTTGGATACTTACACACATTGTTCTTATGTCCTCTCTCTCTCTGACATGTGGCTTGGCAGGGATCTGGTGGCAATGAGAAGTATTTCTTTGAAATTGAGAATGTGAGTAGAGCTTGATTAACCAACCCTCACCATCTCAGTAAACCTCCTAGCTATGAGCAGATAAAGGAGGGCGAGATAGGCAGAGGAACAGAATACAGAGAAAAGTGGGAGTCACTTTGCACTGACAAGACATCTCCCTCTACTACTGTTGACCATGCAGACTTCTTCATGCAAACTTCCTACCACGTGACAGTTCCCTTCATCCCCAGGTGTGCATGATCTTCAATGCTGGAGAGCTAACCCTGGTGGAATATGGGAGTAATGATACCCTGGGTTCTGTACGTACTGAATTCATGAACCCCCACCTCATCAGGTAACCCCACAAGGTTCTCTAAATTTTTGAAACCCTAAAGAAGTCCCTTTTAACCTCTCACTCCTGTATCCTCAAGATTAATCTAAAAACGTCATCCCATATGGTACTTTGGGGCCCTTGCTAAACATCCCGATGACCCAAGTCCATTATGCCTTACCTCACCCTTCGTGTTTCAGTGTCCGTATTAATGAGCGGCGTCAACGAGAGATGGAATACTATAAGAAATTGGCTTCTCTTGTTGATGTTAAGACTATTGCTATAGGTAAGACTCTCTCATAATTCTGATAACAAAACAGATGTTTCTAGTATGCTTCCATATCACAGGGGTGTGTAGAGTGGAGAATGCAGGAATCTGAGAGGCACCAGGTTAACGTATGGCCCTGCTCTCACAGAGGATGTGGGAAGTGTTCTAATCCACGTGTGTGAGTCTGCATCTAGCTGTATAGATACAGATAAACTGTTACGCATATCAGCTTGTCCCTATAATTGTTCATGTTCTTTAGGCATGTATCTTCGGGCTAGGAATTGTGAACTGTAGAGCGGAACCATTAGTAAATTTATGAATTTTCCTGTTTAGACTTAGGACATAGGATAATGGACTGTTCGAACCGGAAGGGGACTTATTTTCTGTAGAGTTTGACATTGGTAGCCAGTGTTGACAAAATTTATTTGAATTTCACAAGTGTTCACATAAATAAATACATCTTATTTTACATATTAATAATTAACTCTGGGGACACCTGGGTGGCTCAGGCAGTTAAGAGCCTGCCTTCAGCTCAGGTCATGATCCCAGAGTCCTGGCAAGTCCCACATAAGACTTCCTGCTCAGCAGGGAGCCTGCTTGTCCCTCTGACTTCTGCTCTCCCTGCTTGTGCACTCACCCTCTCTGACAAATAAATAAATAAAATCTTTAAAAAAATTAACTGTATCATGAAATGTTTCAAGCATAGGAAAATGTATTTAAAACAGCACAGTATCCCCTATGATGTATAGAGAATAACATACCCATATAGCATCGTTAAGAACAAGGGTCTAGAGTCAAACCTCCCCACTTCTGGGTGATCTTAGGTCAATTTCTTAACCTTTCTGTATCTCAGTTTCCTCATCCACAAAATGGGGATAAAAATCATAACCTACCTTATATGAAAAGCACTTAGCCTAATGTCTGGCACATTATAAGCACTTAATAAGTGTTAGCTATTAATAATATTATTATTACTTGTGTACCCATACCTAGTTCCATTTTTTTTAAAGAATTTATTCATTTATTTGACAGACAGAGATCACAAGTAGTCAGAGAGGCAGGCAGAGAAAGAGGAGGAGGAAGCAGGCTCCCTGCTGAGCAGAGAGCCCGATGCGGGGCTCCATCGCAGGACCCTGAGATTACGACCGGAGCCGAAGGCAGAGGCTTTAACCCACTGAGCCACCCAGGCGCTGCCCCCCCATACCTAGTTCTATCATGTCCTAACCTTTCATTATATTTACTTCAGCTCTTTTATCTCTCCTCTTACTGAGGGACATTTAAGTTGTTGGTTTTTCACCATTTCCAGTGTTTTGGTTCTCTGAGGTTTACACCTAGAGCATAACTGCTGAATCATAGAAGAGGTACATTTGTAATTTCACTAAATCTTTCCAAATTGCTCTCCAAAGAGATTGTGCCAATTTATATTCCCAGTGTTCTGCATCCTCTCCAATACTTGAAATTGCCTGACTTCATAATTTGGCTCAATCTGACTTATGTGAGATAATACTTCATCATATTCATTTTTGTTGTTGTTCATTTGTTTATTGGTGTGTGGATTTGTTCTTCTGCATTTTGACAGTTCTTATCCCTTGCCTATTTTTAAAATCAGGCTGTCTTTTCTGTATTGACTTGAAGGGTACTGTGTATGTGCATATCTAGCCTTCGATGGTCATTTGTGTTGTGTATATTTTGTCTCAGCCTCTTTTGGTGTTCAGACATTTCTAATTTTAATGTGGTTCATTTAATCACTTTTTAAGAAACAGTTTGTGATTTTTTAAAGATTTTTATTTATGTATTTGACAGACAGATCACAAGTAGTCAGAGAGGCAGGCAGAGAGAGAGGAGGAGGAATCAGGCTCCCCGCTGAGCAGAGAGCCCAATGCGGGGCTCGATCCCAGGACCCTGAGACCATGACCTGAGCCTAAGGCAGAGGCTTTAACACACTGAGCCACCCAGGCACCCCCTTTAAGATTTTATTTATTTATTTATTGACAGAGAGAGAGAAAGAGAGAGAGAGAGAGATCACAAGTAGGCACAGCGGCAAGCAGAGAAAGAGGGGAAAGCAGGCTCCCTGCCAAGCAGAGAGCCTGATGCTGGGCTCAATTCCAGGACCCTGAGATCACGACCTGTGCCGAAAGCAGAGGCTTTAACCCACTGAGCCTCCCAGGTGCCCCTAGTTTGTGATTTTTGAGGTCTCGTTTAAGAAGTTTCCCTGGGGCACCTGACTGACTGAGCCAGAGGAGCATGTGACTCTTTTTTTTTTTAAGATTTTATTTATTTATTTGACAGACAGAGATCACAAGTAGGCAGAGAGGTAGGCAGGCGGGGGGAGCAGGCTCCCTGATGAGCAGAGAGCCCGATGCGGGGCTCGATCCCAGGACCCTGGGATTAACCCACTGAGCCACCCAGGCGCCCCAGCATGTGACTTTTGATCTCAGGATCGTGAGTTTGAGCCCCAAGCTGGGTGTAGAGTTAAATAAATAAATAAATAAATAAATAAATAAATAAATAAATAAAATTTTTAAAAAAGAAAAAGTTTCCTACAGCCTCCTATATTTTAATATTTTTAGATTTTGCTTGTCACCTGGAATTAATTTTTGTGCATAATGTGGGTGTGGCTCATATTTTACTTTTTCCATGTTTAACCATTTATTGGAAATCCGTTCTGTACTCACTGATTCGTAATGTCACCTCTTCTAAATCAAGTTTCCAAATACATATGGGTCTATTCTTAAGATACTTTTACGGTTCATGAGTTTTATGTTTCACATCAGATTGTTGAGTTAAGTAATGTTTTGAGTAATGTTAATGTTTTGAGTAATGGAAATGATGTAATATGGTGGCCCATGTTCCAGTGGCAGTAATGAGCTGTGAGACTTTGGACAAGTCATCCCACTACACAGGGCTCGTCTTCAATAGTGTATAAAATGACAGAGTTCTTCTCTTAACCTTTTTTCATTCGTGACCCCTTTGAGTATCTAATTAAAATCATAGATCCTGGGATGCCTGGGTGGCTCAAGTTGGTTAGGCGACTGCCTTCAGCTCAGGTTGTGATCCTCGAATCCCACTTTGGGCTCCCTGCCTGACAGGGAGTCTTCTTCTCCCTCTGATCCTCCCCCCTCTCATGCTCTGTCTCTCTCTCTCCCTCTCAAATAAATAAACAAAATCTTTTTTTTTTTTTAAATCATAGATCCTTTCCCAGAAGAATATCATAAACATATAATTTTGTATATAATTTCAGGGTGTTCACAGAGATAGGGTCCCACAGCTCTAGTATTCTGTGATTCTACTTAAAAATTGAGACATTGAAACATGGCTTTATCAAGTTGGCTTTTAATTAAAGGAAATTTCATTTTTAGGTTGGTCTTCCCAGTTGTAGACATTAGCTGGCATTTGGTCTTGAGCTTGAGCACGGATCAAGGCAGGACGTTGCGCATTGGTAACGTACACAAATAAGAGCTGTGAATGCTCCGTGTTCAGGAGACTCCCTGGAAGCATCGTAGCCAGTCCCTAAGTGTGATCATATCTTACATTGTCTGCAAAATTCACACCAAACTAAAATACTTATTCTCAGCACTTTTGCCTGACTTTAATCAGAGGTTCCTTCTGTTTTGTCTGTGTGCCTTCTCCACTGTTTGCCCCTCGGGGCTCTTACATCATTGACATTCAAAGTGCAAGGAACTCCTTGTAGCACATATGTTCATCGAGGTCGTTTCATCCATCAGCTTTCTCTTCATGGTTGTGCCGGAACTGGGGCTCTCCCTTAATGTGCTCAGTGCTGCCTTCCAGAGGATTTCTTGAGTAAAGGATGCCTGTTGCTCTGATCTGTTCTGATCTGCTATGAGACAACTCCAAGATCCCAGAGAGGAATCTCATTTCTTGATGGATCTGGACCTTTTGAGTTAGCTACAGAGTTAAACAAAATCTCTACAATTTTAGTATAAATCTAGTATTGTAAGCATCTTAGCAAAATTATGTCATATTCCTCATACTCTACACTGATGAACATTCTTAAAGCCCAACATAATAATTAAAGGCAAGACTTTGGCAGGCTGCCTTGTGTCTGTATATGATTATGTGGAATCTGTCTTCTTAACCCTCTCTCTTTTACTTTGTAGTGGATCTGACTGGTGGCTACAACATTGGCACCATCAGCCATGAGAGCCATGTGGATTGGCTGGAACTTAATGAAACGGGCACAAGCTTCTCTTCAGGGACCGGAAACTTCGTGTAAGAAGGGTTACTAAGGCCTTAGCCATTGAGTAGTCCATAGAGGATGTACTACCTGCTGCCAGGGATTGCGGGGGGCAGCATGGGCATAATTTCTTGGTGCACTATGCCATCAACATAGCAAAAGGCACAGAAGAATCAACATTGTGTCTGTTATCACAGCCCATCTGTTAACATAGCCCATACCTTAAGAAGATGGTATTGTGATGGCACCAAAGTCAAGAGGGAAATTTGGGAGCTGGTTTCTCTTTTACTGTTCACAAGTCTGTGCCTTGGTGAGACTGCCTCACCCCTGCATGCCTGGCTGAACTTTACCCACACCTGTTGCAGCATTCTTCAGCTCCACGTACCCCACAGCGTTAAGACTGGCTTGACAGTCTCCCCTGAACTCCTTTTTGACTCTGATCTCAATATGGTATCCCCAAAGAGCCAATCTCGAGGGCAAAGAGACTCTCTGGTGATTTTTCATTTCATGTTCATTGTGATGGGAAAGCCACATCGCCGATTTCCAGACCATTGAATGTGCGTGGTGGCCTTACTTTTGTGATCCAGTCTGGCAACTCTGGCCCAGAGTTAAACTCTAAGAATGAAAGTCTGACCTTCAGCTAACTTAAATTTCTGGGTGTAGCTCTGGGCTCACTTGGTCATCTCTTATGGGCCAGAGTCAGGATGTACCAAGTCAGCATAAACGTCGAGCATTGCAGGCTAGTAAGCTTTGAAATCCAGCATCCGCCTGACGGGTGGGTCAGCTCGCCACATTACGTTAGAGAAATGGTCGATATCAGAAGCCACCCCATAGCCCCTTCTGATTGCGCTGTCCACCTCTTCCTTCCGCAGTTGCATCTGTACGATACTGAAAGCTGCTCTAAGACGATGATCCTCCACTTCTGCTCCTACGTGCACTGGGTCCCAGGAAGTGACGGGCTGGTGGCTCAGAACCGAAACAGCCTGTGTGTGTGGTACAACATTGAGGCACCTGAGAAGGTGACCACATCCTCTATTAGGGTATGTCGGTGCCAGGGGACCTCAGACATAGTGTCCCACTGATCAGTTAGGGCCCTGAGGAAGCTCCAAAGGTTATTTGGTTTTCTCTGGCCCACCACCCATCATCTCTGTGATAGAGTCAGCAAGTAAAGCCTAGATCCTTCCCCACAGTGCGCTAGGCTCCAGAACCGTCCTTGTTCAGATTCCTGACATTTTATCCTGTTCTCTCTATTCCAGTGGCCCTGGGAATTCACCAGGTCATAATGAGTTCTCTTAGACTGGAAGAGCCCCCTTAGCGGGGGCAGTTCTGTCAGTTCCTGGGTGAGGATTCTCTGTTGTAAGCTGTTCAGAGCTTCTTTTTTTATCAGACTGAAGATCGGTCACTCTCCTGTCCTGCCAGCATCATGTACATTCCAGTGACCTTCCAGAATCTGGGAGGGAAAACAAGAGAGGCCCTGTGCTAGGTGAGGATGACTGGTGTGGATACAGAGGGAGCATGGGATAGTTCTTTTTGTCTTTTTCTACATCTCTTCTTTCCTGCTTTTCTTTCCTCATTTTAGACTAATTAAGTTTGGTGCTTGGGGGTTGTTTTGTCCTTTTTTAAACACATTTTTCACATTTTTGCTTTGGAGGTCATAAATTTGACTCCTATAGTGGTTACCCTTGGAAGTTTACCATACCCTTAAGTTATTCTGAATAGTTTCAACTTATTTAGCATCTGACCCCTGGCAAATGATACAAGGACCTGAACTTTGATTACCTCCCCTTTGCCATTATTGCCCAGTATTTTTTTTTTATCCCCAAAGTGAGACATTATTCTTTTCCACAGCTGGAATTTGGTTACATTTACCATCATGGTGCCAGTTTCTCTGCTCACTCTTTTTGCATTGCTGACCTTTGCTCTGGAGTTACCTCCTTGAGAGAAAGTGTTTCGAAGATGAATCCTCAGTTTCTGAAAAGTACCAAAATGGAATTATCTGAAAATGTTTTTATTTGGCGTGTTCTTGAAAGAAGAGTTTGACAGTTTTTCTTAGTCTTTTGCAAATACTATCCCAACGACTGACCCCCTTAGTTCTGAGAAGTTTATTAACAGCTCCTTGTGTTGTCTTGTTGCTTTTTAAGAAAGATTTTATTTATTTATTTGAGAGAGCAAGGGGAGGGGCAGAAGGAGAAGCAGACTCCCCACTGAGCAGGGAGGGATGGGGGGGGGTGCTTAATCCCATAACTCCAGGATTGTGACCAGAGCCTAAGGCAGAGGCTTACCTGACTGAGCCAACCAGGCGTCCCTGTCTTGTTGGTTTTAAAGTCTTCTTTTTTCCAGCATTCTGAAGCTTCAGTACATTATGTCTGCATATAAATGTCCTCTTACTTAACCATGCTTGGTGTGTATGTGCACGCGTGCACGCGCGCGTGTGTGTGTGTGTGTCCCATCTGCGAGGACACCTTGTTCCTCAGCCAGGAGCTCTTTAAATGTTGCTGCTTCTCTCGAACTCTCTTTCTCACTCTCAGAACTCTAATTAGGTATGTGTTCCATTTCTTGTCCTGTCTTTGTGCCTCTATAACTTCTTATTCTTCCTTCCTCCTTCTCGCTCCATGCTACATTCTGGATAATTCCTTAAGAAACATCTTGGCAAGGGGTGCCTGGGTGGCTTGGACCTTAAGTGTCTGCCTTTGGCTCAGGTCATGATCCCGGGGTCCTGGGATCGAGCCCCTGCATGGTGCTCCCTGCTCAGCAGGATGCCTGCTTCTCCCTCTCCCACTCTCCCACTCCCCTTGCTTGTTTCCCTCTCTCTCTGTCAAATAAATAAATAAATACAATTTAAAAAAAATTATTTAAAAAGAAACATCTTGTAAGTCAGGGGTTCGCTTTCACCACTGTCTCATCTGCTATTGAAATCACCCACTGAGTTTTCTTACTTCAAATATTGAATTTTTCATACGGTTTCATTTGGTTCTTTCTCTAGTCTGCCTGGTCATTTTTTTCTAGTATATTTGCTACTGAAGCGAGCACAGCCTGGCCATTTTTTATAGTCTCTTGTCTCTTGCTTAATTTTTCATTCCATCTCTTAGGTCTTTAAACATTTCACAATTCTTTCATATTCCATAACTGGTTTCTTCCATAATTGTTATTTTTAATATTGGAAATCCTTGGAGGTCCAAAAGTGCTGTAGTTATTGTTATTGTTTACTCCTTTATGGTAGTTACCTTCTATTTTGGTACCTTTTTTTATTGGGGGGCTCACGTTACACTGAATATAATTTTTAGAATCTCAAGGGCCTAACATGGGCATGTTTTCCTCTAGATATGATCAGTGTTTGCTTTTGCAGGAATCAGGCATACTAACGACTTTTGTTCCCTTTCCAGAAGAGAGGATCCCAGATTTCATGACTAACAGAATCTCAGAATCACCCCCTCATCCTGCTGGAGGACCCCTGGTTTATTCATCCGCTGCTGTGTTTGCCATCAGGGCAACTTGTACCCTTTCCACTTGCTCCCCTGTTTTTTCCCTGCTCAGGTTTTAGCTTACTGGCTTTTTCCTTTTTTTTTTTCCCTTTCCTTTTCTGTTTTTCTCCTCTTCTTTCTCTTCTTCCCTTCCTTTCTTTTCTTCCCTTCTTTCCCTCCCTACTTTTCCTTTCTTTCCTCCCTCCCTCCCTTCCTTCCTCCCCGTGGGAGATTAGGAAGCATGCCTAGTGATTTCTTCAGGTGACCTAAGCAACGAATGTATTCAAAAGTAGGGCCCAGGTTAAAGTTGTATTTTAACAGGACTCAAGCTGGAAGCAGAAGTGATTGCACGCTTTGTCAGTTTACATCCAGGCATTAGTGTGGGCACAGCTCTGAGTGTATAGGAACCTGAGGGCATTAGTGTAGATAAGGGATTCTTACCTGCTTGAAGGAAACTAAACGCTGGGCAAACAAGGGCCACTGTCATTCCCTCAGTGTGTAAGCTCTAGGGTGGGGTAAGGCTGGGTCTGTTCTGAAGTGGAGTCATGGAGACACTAAACTGGAATTCGGGTGGGGTGGGGGGATTGAAATTTTACAGGGTGATGTGGTAAGTCTGGAGCAGGGCGGGGGGGAAGACAAAGGTGATGGTGACCGAAGGTGTGACAGCTGTTGCCTGCATGCTGGATGAGGGCCTGATCGAGTTTGGAAGAGCCATCGATGATGGCAGCTACTCCCGGTGAGGGGCTGGGCTGATATCCCCGTGAGGTGGTGGGAGAGGCTGGGTTCTGAGGCTGGAGGACCTGGGATGGGTCGGACAACTTGCCACGTCACCCCCTGCCCCATCACCAGTGTTCCTCTGCACTCTGCTGCACCGGGACTGTTGATTCCTTCCTTCTCTCAGCCTTCTTTCATTCCACAGCCTTCTTGGAGACTCTGGAAATGACCCCAGAAACAGAGGCAATGTGGAAAACCTTGAGCAAACTGGCACTCGAGGCAAGGCAACTCCACATCACTGAGAGCTGAGGCAGACCAGAAGTGAGGTGCGGGCAGCTAGGAAGGATGGCCAGAGGCCATTTTCGGTGGGGCGGGGGTGTGAGACGCTCCTCCCAGTGCTAAGGCACCAGTCCCCTGCCATTACAATGTAACACCTTCCAGGTAGTTATTCCAAACATTCTTCCATCCCAGTTTATAAGATATTTTTTTGCTTTTGATTCCCCTATGTAGGTACCCCTTCAGAGTTGTAGCACCCATGCCCTCCAGTCCAGGTGTTGATGTGTATTTCCAAATGTGGCATAGGAGTGTAGTTAGTAGGACAGACTTGGGATTTTAGACTCTTTCAAGTTACCTGGCTCCATTTAACAGCTTGTATAACCGTGGGTTAAGTGAACCTTTCCACCTTGGTTTCTCAATTTCCTCTCTGTAAATGGGAGTAATGATAGCATTTACCTCCTAGGGTGGTAAAGAAGAATCATAGGGGCGGTGAAGAAAGTAGGAGAATTCTCAGTGCTCAGTAAATGTCAACTGCTTCTGTTTTGCCAGGAGTCCTCTTGGATCCTTCCTTCCCGTGGCCCCACAGCTAGACGACCAGCTTGTCCTAGGGCCCTGACCCAGCGTCTTCAGATCACATGCTGAAGCTCTTACTGTCCAGCCTAGAAGAGACCACACCTCGACCTGCAGTGTCACAAAAGCCTCTTAGTCTCATGGATACTGTTCTTACACACCTACCATCCGTTCATCCCACAGTAGCTGAGATCATTTGTTACACCATCAGTCAGATTGTGTCCTTTTTTTGCTCAGAACCTTCCAGTAGCTTACTGTTCTACTTAGTATAAGATCCATAGCCCTTGGCGTGTCCTAACTCCTTTCAATATTTGGCCTCTGCCCCCTTTATCTTCCAGGTACCTACTTACCCGTTAGTCTCCAGCCACACTGGCATCCCTTGGGCCCTTTGAGTATCTCAAACTCATTTCTGCCATGGCACCTTACAAGCGTTGTTCCCTCTGCCTGGAATAATTTTTCCCCTTCTTGCGTGACTGACTTTTTCTTGTATTTAGGTCTTGGCACAAATGTCAGCTCCTCAGATAGGCCTTCTCTGAGCACCAGCTGAACCAGCCCCCTCCGTTACGGTTTATATGTACTGTCACGCTATTTCAATTTACTCTTCTTTCTCTGGAATATCTTTGTTTGCGTACTACTTGTTTCCCCTAGAAAGTAAGTTCCCTGAGAACGAGGCCCTCATCCGTCATATCCCCTTGTGTCTCTAGTGGCAGAAAGCTTGCGCGGCACTTAACCGAGGCTCGGTGTACGGCTGCTGGGCCGGTGCGTCCGAGTTGATCCTGTAGTAATAATGCTGTTACAATGATTGCTTCCGTCCTGTAGGTGCTTTTCTGCTTTGGGCCATGTAGCAAAAGCTCGATTCCTGCATGAGACCAATGAGATTGCAGACCAAGTGTCTCGGGAATATGCAAGTATTGTCGTCCTGAATTATTCAGTCTCTCAAGCTGAGATTTCTCTTCATGCATAGCCTCACGACCCCTGGCTTTCCATCCATGGCTCGCGTGCTGTGTTCTGCCCAGCCCACCTCCACCTTCGAGTCACACTGCTCTGGAATTGCTTTCCAGACCTCATCCTTTAAGCCCCATGAAGGTTTTCAGCTTTCTGGTCTTTTAGCTTCCTTGTCTCTGTGGCCTTCCTGTCTAATAAGCTCACAGTAGTCAGAATGGCTCCTGCAGTGCTGACAGGATGACCAGAGCCTACTTCCTCCCCCACAGGGTGGAGAAGGAATGGACTTTTACCAGGGCCGAGCACGCCTAGCCATGCTGGAGAAGAACTACACGCTGGCGGAGATGATCTTCTTGGAACAGGTGATGGGAGCAGAGGGACCAGATTGAAGAGGGGAGCTGGGCAGGAGGGAGAGTGAGGCAGCTTGAGGGGAGGATAGAGCCCTGGGGGAGAGCTTTTAGAAAGGTTTATGCAGCTAAAATGTCACTCCTTCCTTCTGGCTCTGCTCTGCCTTAGTCCTTACAGTCATGTTTTTATAAGCTGTCTGCTGCCTCCCCATCTGCCGCCTCCCCCACCCCAGAGCCTTCCCTGGCCGTGCTTGTGCACACAGGCAAATCCAGTGTTTGTGGTGCCTGAAGCTGATACACTTTGAGGAGCCCTCCTTAAGAAATAATACCTTGGGATATGGAGGAGTCAAGATGGTGGAGAAGTAGCAGGCTGAGACTACATCAGGTAGCAGGAGATCAGCTCAATAGCTTATCTAAACATTGCAAACACCTACAAATCCAATGGGAGATTAAAGAGAAGAAGAACAGCAACTCTAGAAACAGAAAATCAACCACTTTCTGAAAGGTAGGACTGGCGGAGAAGTGAATCTAAAATGACGGGGAGATAGACTGCAGGGGAGGAGCCGGCTCCCGGCAAGCAGCGGAGCAATGGAGCACAAAATCAGGACTTTTAAAAGTCTGTTCCACTGAGGGACATTGCTCCAGAGGCTAAACCGGGGTGAAGCCCACGCGGGGTCAGCGTGGCCCCAGGTCCCGCAGGGTCACAGAAGGATCGGGGGTGTCAGAGTGTCACAGAGCTCGCAGGTATTAGAATAGAGAACCCGGCTACAGAGACAGAGCCGAGGACTGAACTCTCAGCTCGGGGTTACCTTGAACTGGTCGCGGTTCCTCCGGGCCGGAGACTGGGAGGCCGCCATTTTCATTCCCATCCTCCAGAACTCTATGGAAAGCGTTCAGGGAACAGAAGCTCCCAAAAGCAAACCCGAGCGGATTACTTAGTCCGGCCCCCAGTAAGGGCAGTGCAATTCCGCCTCGGGCAAAGACACTTGAGAGTCACTACAACGGGCCCCTCCCCCAGAAGATCAACAAAAAATCCAGCCAGGACGAAGTTCATCTATCAAGGAAAGCAGGTTCAATACCAATGACAGCAGGGGAATTCTAGAGGAGGAGAAAGCAAAGCACGGAACTCATGGCTTTCTCAACATTATTCTTTAGTCTTGCGGTTAATTCAATTTTTTTTCTTTTTTCAATTTTTTTTCTTTCTTTTTTCTTCTTCTGCTAAATTTTTTAAAACTTTTACCCTTTTCTTTTTTATCGTTTTTTGACTAGTTTATCTAAATATATATATTTTTTCTTTCTTTTTTATATTTTTTCTTTATTTGTTTTATTTTTAAAAATTTTTTCTTTTTTTTCTGAACCTCTTTTTAATCCCCTTTCTCCCCCCCACAATTTGGGGTGTCTTCTGATTTGGTTACAGTGCATTTTTCTTGGGTCTTTGCCACCCTTTTAGTATTTTATATGATCCTTCATATCCTCTTATCTGGACAAAATGACAAGGCGGAAAAAATCACCACAAACAAAAGAACAAGAGGCAGTACCGAAGGCTAGGGACCTAATCAACAGAGACATTGGTAATATGTCAGATCAAGAGTTCAGAATCACGATTCTGAACGTTCTAGACGGGCTCGAAAAAGGCATGGAAGATATTAGAGAAACGCTCTCTGGAGATATAAAAGCCCTTTCTGGAGAAATTAAAGAACTAAAATCTAACCAAGTTGAAACAAAAGGAAATTAAAGGCATCCAAATTGGCAAAGAAGAAGTCAAACTATCACTCAACTCAGATGATATGATACTATATGTGGAAAACCCAAAAGACTCCACTCCAAAACTGCTAGAACTTGTACAGGAATTCAGTAAAGTGTCAGGATATAAAATCAATGCACAGAAATCAGTTGCATTTCTGTACACCAACAACAAGACAGAAGAAAGAGAAATTAAGGAGTCAATCCCATTTACAATTGCACCCAAAACTATAAGATACCTAGGAATAAACCTAACCAAAGAGGCTAACAATCTATATGCAGAAAACTAAAAAGTACTCATGAGAGAAACTGAGGAAGACACAAAAAAATGGAAAAATGTTCCATGCTCCTGGATTGGAAGAAGAAATATTGTGAAAATGTCTATGCTTCCTAAAGCAATCTACACATTTAATGCAATCCCTATCAAAATACCATCCATTTTTTCCAAAGAAATGGAACAAATAATCCTAAAATTTATATGGAACCAGAAAAGACCTCGAATAGCCAAAGGAATATTGAAGAACAAAGCCAAAGTTGGTGGCATCACAATTCCGGACTTCAAGCTCTATTACAAAGCTGTCATCATCAAGACAGCATGGTACTGGCACAAAAACAGACAGATCAATGGAACAGAATAGAGCGCCCAGAAATAGACCCTCAACTCTATGGTCAACTAATCCTTGACAAAGCAGGAAAGAATGTCCAATGGAAAAAAGACAGCCTCTTCAATAAATGGTGCTGGGAATATTGGACAGCCACATGCAGAAAAATGAAACTGGACCACTTCCTTACACCACACATGAAAATAGACTCAAAATGGATGAAGGACCTCAATGTGAGAAAGGAATCCATCAAAATCCTTGAGGAGAACACAGGCAGCAACCTCTTCGACCTCAGCCACAGCAACATCTTCCTAGGAACATTGCCAAAGGCAAGGAAAGCAAGGGCAAAAATGAACTATTGGGATTTCATCAAGATCAAAAGCTTTTGCACAGCAAAGGAAACTGTTAACAAAACCAAAAGACAACTGACAGAATGGGAGAAGATATTTGTAAACAACACGTCAGATAAAGGGCTAGTGTCCAAAATCTATAAGGTACTTAGCAAACTCAACACCCAAAGAACAAACAATCCAATCAAGAAATGGGCAGAGGACATGAACAGACATTTCTGCAAAGAAGACATCCAGATGGCCAACAGACACATGAAAAAGTGCTCCACATCACTCGGCATCAGGGAAATACAAATCAAAACCACAGTGAGATATCACCTCAAACCAGTCAGAATGGCTAAAATTAACAAGTCAGGAAACGACAGATGCTGGCGAGGATGTGGAGAAAGGGGAACCTTCCTCCACTGTTGGTGGGAATGCAAGCTGGTGCAACCACTCTGGAAAACAGCATGGAGGTTCCTCAAAATGTTGAAAATAGAACTACCCTATGACCCAGCAATTGCACTACTGGGTATTTACCCTAAAGATACAAACGTAGTGATCCGAAGGGGCACCTGTACCCGAATGTTTATAGCAGCAATGTCTACAATAGCCAAACTATGGAAAGAACCTAGATGTCCATCAACAGATGAATGGATAAAGAAGATGTGGTATATATTCACAATGGAATACTATGCAGCCATCCAAAGAAATGAAATCTTGCCATTTGCGACGACGTGGATGGAACTAGAGGGTATCATGCTTAGTGAAATAAGTCAATCAGAAAAAGACAACTATCATATGATCTCCCTGATATGAGGATGTGGAGATGCAACATGGGGGGTTAGGGGGATAGGAGAAGAATAAATGAAACAAGATGGGATTGGGAGGGAGACAAACCATAAGTGACTCTTAATCTCACAAAACAAACTGTGGGTTGCTGGGGGGATGTGGGGTTGGGAGAGGGGGAGGGGGTTATGGACATTGGGGAGGGTATGTGCTATCGTGAGTGCTGTGAAGTGTGTAAACCTGGCGATTCACAAACCTGTACCCGTGGGGATAAAAATACATTATATGTTTATAAAAAAAAAAATTGGAAGGGGAGGCAAACCATAAGAGACTCTGGACTCTGAAAAACAACCTGAGGGTTTTGAAGGGGCGGGGGTGGGATGTTGGGGGAACCAGGTGGTGGGTAATAGGGAGGGCACGTATTGCATGGAGCACTGGGTGTTGTGCAAAAAGAATGAATACTGTTACGCTGAAAAAAATAAATTAAAAAAAAAGAAATAATGCCTTGGTAGGGGCCTATGCAAATAAGGTGCCCTGGGGCTTACCCTCCTTCTGCTTTCCTGACAAATCCGCCATTGCTTGTGCATAAGTCAAGGGTGAGGCTTTCAGTCCAAGTGGGCAGGCATCATACCCGGGCTGAGGACAGCCTGCTGATCCCTGATGCTCCTCTCACTTCTTGGTGTCCCTCTCTCCTCTGCCCGGGTTCCCCTAGAATGCTGTTGAGGAGGCTATGGATATGTACCAGGAGCTGCACCATTGGGATGAGTGTATCGCTGTGGCTCAGGCCAAGGTACTACCAGTTCTGTCTTCTCCACAGTGCTCAAAGCTCAGTTCCACCAATATCCAAAGCCTCTTCTTACCAAGGAGGCTATAGGAGCTGGAACAGGGTTGGGCTGGGAGTTGGCATGTTGGTGACCGGCAGGCTTTCCGTTATTACAGTGGGATTGGAGAAGTTTGGAAAGCAGCACAGGAAGGAGGGAGGTGACTTGTCTTGCCTCTCTTGCGTCCAGGGGCACCCAGCCCTGCAGAAGCTGCGCCAGAGTTACTACCAGTGGCTGATGGACACACGGCAAGAGGAGAGAGCTGGTGAACTACAGGAGAGCCAGGGGGATGGACTAGCAGCCATCAGCCTCTACCTCAAAGCCGGGCTCCCTGCCAAAGCTGCCTAACCGGTGCTGGCCCGGGAGGAACTGCTAGCTAACACTGAGCTGGTAGAAAATATCACTGTAGCCCTTATCAAGGGGGAGCTGTATGAAAGGGTATGGCTGGCTTCACGTTCCTGTGCCTCATCTCCAGGATTCAGCACTCCCTCCAACCCAGGGCAGTCCTGGAGTGCATAGCCCCCCAGAATTGGTGGCTGAGTTTTCACCTTTGGGGGCTGATACTTGATTCTTAGTGTAGTGGGGCTGTTGTTGTAGTCATGTGGTATGTGTCAACAAGCAGGTGATCTCTTTGAGAAGATTCGAAACCCAGAGCAGGCCCTGGAGTGCTACTGTAAAGGCAGCGCATTCATGAAAGGTACTGTCCCCTACAGCCCCCACCTTCCCTGTTAGAGTCTTGCCCGAATCATCCCCCTGCAGCAATTTTGTGCATCTGTTCTGGTGGATCGGCTCAGTTCTCCATCCCTCCACTTCTCACCTATTTTCTACACCCCATTTCCCTGAGTCCCATCCCTGGAAGTCTTAGCTGAGTGCCCTCTCTGTCCCTGGCAGCGGTGGAGCTGGCTCAGTTGGCCTTCCCAGTGGAAGTGGTGAGCATGGAAGAGACCTGCGGGATCATTTGGTGCAGCAGAAGCAGCTCGATGCAGCCATTAATCACTACATTGAAGCCAGGTAGAGGGGTGCAAATGTGACTGGGTGTGAGGTCCAAGGTGATGGGTCAAGTAAGGGCACCAAGGCTCCAACAGAGATGGCACCATGTAGGTTGGAGTAGGCTTGAGTTATCTCCCTACCTCTACCTGTTTTCGTCTTGCCTCACACACACGGATGCCTTTCCCAACTCTGCCAGGTGCTCCATTAAGGCAATGGAAGCTGCCCTGGGCACCCACCAGTGGAAGAAGGCCATTTATATATTAGATCTACAGGACTGGAACACTGCGTCCAAATACTATCCCTGCGTGGCCCAACACTGTTCATCTCTGCAGGAATATGAGGTGAGGAAAGTCCCTTGCTGGAGCTGGAGGCAATGCAGTACAGAATGAGAAGAGAACTCAGAACTGGAAGTGGGGGCCACCTCACCAAATCCTTCTTTCTGGGTCCCAGCAGCACCAGCCACCCTGAGTGAGAAGAAAGCAGTTTTCTTCCATTATTTCATTCCAACATAACATAAACCCCTCTCCCAGATCTATAAAGCAAGTCTCCAGCTCTCTTCTATGGAACTCCATGGGAGTTCCAATGTGGAATTGCCCTGTGTTGCAGAAGTACGAGGTCCTTTTAGGTCCTTTTAAACTGCGTGTTGTATTGTCCCCATTCTGGTTTTGGCTGTTGTTTTTGTTTTTGTTTTTGATTTCAAAACAGTAGAGGGTGTGAGACAAGGTAGCCCTCTTTTCTTCCGTGTTGGGGACTAAGGGTCCCATCCTCTTCCCACCATCCAGCTAAGGTTTGCTCTCCCCCCCGCAGGGGCTCTAACGCTCTTTCTCTAATGCTCTTGCTCTCGGCCTTTTGTATCTGCTGTCTCGAGCACAGATTGTGGAGGAGCTCTAGATTAAGGGAGAACGAACAAAAGATGCAATAGACATGTACACTCGGGCCAGCCGCTGGGAGCAAGCCCACAAGGTAGAGAGCGGGGTGCAGTTCGTCCAAGGGCTCCACCTCTCTGGGGCTGTCCCTACTTTCCTTGGGCTCTGATGTCCCCTCTTCACTGGCCTCCTTGAAAGCTGAGAAAGAGCACCAAAATAGAAAAGTCTGGAGCACTTGGATACCTAGCCACAGGGAAAGGCAAGAATGAAGAGGCCCTTGTTCCCAACCTGTAATTCCGAAGTGAGCATTAGAGTTTGGGAGCTGGGGAGCCCCAAATGCCCCTCCCCAAGCTGTCGTCACAGTGGCAACTTCATTCCCTGCCTGCGCCCAGAACCCGGTGGGTACGGCGGGAGCACGGGAGTGGGAACACGTGCCCCAGCAGAGGGCATCTCTGGCCTTTCTGCGTGAGCGGAATATAGTTCTGACTTTGCTCCTTATGGTCTTGGAATTCCCTGGACTGACCAGGAAAGCATCCATACACAAACCCCTGTGGTTGTTGGGAAGGTTCAGAGTTGCTGGGAACACAGGTCACCCCCGAGTCATGCTTCCCTGGCCACTCCACAGCCCCCTTGCTTCCCTCAGAAGCGCGCCGGAGGCTACCGGGTCTCTGTGTGTCTGCACAGCTGGCAATGAAGTGCATGAGGCCGGAAGACGTGTCGGTGCTGTACATCACCCAGGCCCCGGAGATGGAGAAGCAAGGCAAGTACCGAGAGGTGGAAAGGTGAGCCGCAGCCCTAGAGGAGTCGTGCAGGGAGAAGGCCACGCCTGAGGATGCGCGCTGTCTGCCTAGAAGGCAGTGATGCAGGAATCTGGGTCGAGGAGCCCCCGGGTGTCTCTCCCCTCCCCAGGCACTACATGACAGTGGAAGAGCCTGGTCTTGCCATCCCCATGTTCAAAAAGCACAAGCTGTGTGATGATATGATCCACCTGGTAGGGAAGCACTGCCCAGATCTCCTCAGTGACACACACCTACACCTGGGCAAGGTGAGCCCTTCTCCAGTCTCGGCCATCTCTTCCCCGAACAGGCTCCACGTCCCCCTCGCCCCATCCTGACCCTCCTTTCCCCAGGAGCTGGAGGCTGAAGGCCGACTGCAGGAGGCTGAGAATCACTACCTCGAGGCAGTGGAAGGCAACAGTGAACATGTACCGGTCCAATGGGCTCTGGGAGGAAGCCTACTGGGTAAGGAGTCCAGGTCACTCTGGGGATATGCCTGTCCCTCTTCCCCACTCTCAAGTGATGCATTCTGAACTGGTTGTGGGTCTCTTTGGAAAATGTTCATACCGACAGGCAAAATTTCACATGCGGTAGGAGGGGTCTGTGGACTACCTGAAGTCCATCCTTGGACTCTGAGCAGGCTAACAGACCCCAAAACTGAGCCCTCTCCCTGTTCTAGTAGAAAGACCGGACCCTTGTCAAAGCTGAAGTCCAATCAGAGGGGAGTAGGGAGCAGCCATGTGGCCCTGCGTGGGAGGATTGCCAAATGGCTTTGCTTCACAGGTGGCCAAGGCTCACGGAGGAGCTAATGCCCACAAACACATGGCCTATCTGTGGGCAAAGAGCCTGGGAGGAGAGTCCGCCGTGAGACTGCTTAATAAGCTCAGACTCCTGGAAGCTGCCGTTGACCACGCCGCTGACAACTGGTGAGGCCCTAAGACTTCTCTCCATTGGCCCCTTTCGAGAAAGAGTCTCTACATAGACAAGGAAGATTGCTGTATAGCTGAGAAGTGTTTCTGAAAATGGAGGCAGGAGTGTAGAAATCCTTGGAAGAACGCGATGGAGAGGCAAGGAATGAATCAATCACTCTTTCCTTGCTCCCTGGGGGCTCAGAACAGTGTTTAGCTGTTCTAAGAAGATGGAATGTGATCAGATTTTTTTCTTCTTTTTCAAAAAGACCTTTTTAAGTAATTACTATACCCAGTGTGGGGCTTGAACTCAACCCGAGATCAAGGGTCACTCATTCTTCAGACTGAGCCAGGCAGGTGCCCCAGAGAGAAGAGCTTTTAAAGCTAAGGTGCACTAAGCCAGTAATTGACTTCTGAGTGATGGAAGTGTGCTTCTGTTAAATGCAAAAAGAACTTTTCTTAAGCAAATGTTACAAAGACCAGTAATAATCCTGCATCGAGTCAGATGGCTGAGGGTAGTCTTAATGTTTTAGAGAGACAGTTTTTCTGCTAGTATAAATGTGGCTCAGGAGGAAGTGGTGAAGAACCCAGAGCCCTTGCTCCTGAGGCAGAGTAGTTCTGTGAGGCTCACTGCGGTCCCCTGCCTCAGGCCCATCCCTTTCCTTTATGACCACTAGTCGCAGGAAGCACAGGCTTTTCCAAGTGTCCCCGGACTCACATCCTCCTTTACGTGTGTGTGTGCTTCTTTATCACTTCATATGGACTGTCTTCTCAATCTGTCTTTCCCTCCCCCAGCCCTGTCTCTGCCCTTTCTGTTTTCTCCTGCCCTGTTCCCCCTCTTATAAAATGAAAGTACTACTCTGAAAGACAACCTGAGGGTTTTGAAGGGGCGGGGGGCGGGAGGTTGGGGAACCAGGTAGAGGGTAATAGAGAGGGCACGTATTTCATGGAGCACTGGGTGTGGTGCAAAAACAATGAGTACTGTTATGCTGAAAATAAATTAAAAAAAAAAAAAAAGAAATGGGAAAAAAATGAAAGTACTAAGTAGGCAGACCTTACCTACACCTTCCATTTCAGCTCATTTGAATTTGCTTTTGAACTCTCTCGGCTGGCCCTCAAGCACAAAACCCCTGAGATTCATCTCCGATATGCTATGTACCTGGAGGATGAGGTATGGATGTGCTCCTTCTCCCTTGCTTTTGACTTTGAACTCCTCCTCTCATGGCTGCCATGATGGCAATCTGCTTCTGATCATGTGTGGCTGCACTTCTGTCCCTACAGGGTAAATCTGAAAAGGCTGAAGCTGAATTCATCAGTGCTGGTAATCCCAAGGAAGCAGCCCTCATGTGAGTTACCCATCAATTCCTTACTCCCGTCCTCCCAACCGCAGCCCCTGGACCTGGCATTGCCACTTTCATCTGAACCTGGTACCAATAAATCTTCTACCCCCTGTGACATGGCTGTTTGTCTCCCACTACTGAGGCCTCAGTCCTGTACTGAGCCTCCCCTGTGTCCTCTTCTGGGAGCAGGTTCATCCATATGCAGGATTGGGAGGCAGCTCAGCGTGTGGCCAAGGCTCACGATCCTGACAGTGTCACCAAGGTGCTTGTGGGGCAGGCCCGGGGGGCCTTGGAGGAGGACTTTCCAAAAGCAGAAGTGCTGCTGCTTCAGGCCCAGGGACCAGGCCTGGCCCTCAATTATTATAAGGTAGGACACCGGATTCGGGGCCATGAGGGGGAAGGGGAGAGAGTGTAAGAACCCACAGAGCACTACACTAACCAATACTACTGGGAAAGATCCAGGGAGTTAGCAATGGAGAGGGGGAAGGAGAGAAGAAGGAGAAGAGAGGTCCAAGGACCTAGGGATCCGTGGCCCATAGTGTACAGCACCTGTGTGGCAGTGGGAAGGTGTCATGCCGGCCTCTGCCTTCCTGATACCTGGAAATCTGAGCAGGAGGCTGGATTATGGAGTGATGCCCTGTGGATCTGCAAGGACTATGTGCCGGGCCAGCTGGAGGCTCTGCAGGAAGAGTAGGAGCGGGAGGCTACCAAGAAAGGGGCCAGATATGACGCCGGGAGGCAGCAAGTGTCAGCAGGGCTGGAGGGTGGGTCACAAGGTATGCACCGGATAGGCCCCGCTGCCCAGCCTGTTCTGGTCACGTGTACTCTCATCTTAGGGGGCATGGAGGGGCTCATGGACCAAGCTCGCCAGTGGGAGCAGGCTGGGGAGTATAGCCGTGCTGTCAACTGCTACCTCAAGGTGTGGGACTCAGGCAGCAGCAGCCTGGTGGAAAAGTGCTGGATGAAGGTGAGGCGGGCCACACCCTTTTTGGCCATCTACTTCCCAGACTGCTCTCACAGCCAGCATTCCTCCTCAGACATTGCTTTTTCCTCCTGGGCCTCTCATTTTCGCTCAGGCAGCACGTTCCTGCTGAGTGCTTGCTAGATGCTAGAGCCAGAACTTTGAAAACTATAAAAAGGGATCTAAGGCAGAACCCCTAACAGCCTGAAGTTGGGGGAAGTTGGACCACTGTGGCTCAACTAATTGAGTAGGTCGGTGAAAACTAAAGGATGTGATTTGAAGTGGAGTTCAGAGGAGGGTGAAATCTCAACTGAGAGGGAGGGAGGCTTAGTGAGGGAGGGAGTAGACCTGGGACCAGAGCTGGAAGGGCAAATCCAGAGGCCAGAACTGGGGCCAGATGGAAGCCAGGAAGAAAGCAGAGGCTCCTCCTCTACATAGAAGCTCCTGAAAAGAAGAATCTAGCCAGTGAAGCCAAGTCAGTAGGTTTCATCAATTCCTAAGCATATATATAATCACATTTTATTATCTTAGAAATTGGGTTGCATGTGAAGTTTTGTTTTCTTTTTTTTTATGATTTTATTTATTTGACACAGAGAGAGAGAGATCACAAGTAGGGAGAGAGTCAGGCAGAGAGAGAGGTGGAAGCAGGCTCCCTGCTGGGAAGAGAGCCTGATGCGGGGCTCGATCCCAGGACCCTGAGATCATGACCCAAACTGAAGGCAGAGGGTTAACCCAGTAAGCCACCCAGATGCCCCTGAATGTGAAGTTTTAAATGATGTATCTGGGGTACGTGGGTGACTTGGTGGGTAAAGCATCTGACTCTGAATTTTCGGCTCAGCACATGATCTCAGGGTTGTGAGATCAAGTTCTGCATTGGGCTCTGCACTGGTTGCAGAATCTGCCTTAGATTCGCTCTTCTCCTCCCTCTGCCCCTCCCCACTCGTGCTGTCTAAAACAAAAAATAAGTAAATGATGCATCTTTGATTCCAAGAAATATGGTGTTAGGAGTTTGAGGGGGATATGGAGTCAGCACCGCCGATCCCAGGTCTGAAGGTCTACTTCCACCTGGCAGCTTCCAAGGGGGCTGTGGCCAGAGCGAGTCACATGACACGACTCCCTCCTCTGAGACCCCATCTCGGGAAGCTGTAGGTGGGGTTTGGAGCCCCAAACTTGGCTTCAGGGCCCCTTCCTCGCATTCCATCCATTTGCAGGACACCAAATATCCCTTCACCTTCCTTTCCCCCCCTCCAGCACAAGAGTGGTCTTTCTAGGTGGAGATCAATTATTGCCCCTTTATTTAGAGAAATTACAGACCCATTGCCACCCATTCTCCCCCCAGGTAGAGAGGCCTTGAGGCTCTTTGATTGCTGAGGGTGCAGGCAGTGGCTGAGCAGGAAAGAAGCCAGAAAAGGGGCAGGTCAGTGAAGTCTTGAGCCAGTCAGTAAATAATGGGGATGAATCTCTTCTCAACTTTCAGCTTCAGGCCTCTAAACTTGGCCTGTTTGGGAGTATTTTGTGTGTGGTCCCTAGGAGACGTGTTTTTTTTGGGGGGGGGTCATTTTAATATTTACAAGAAATAAATCAGCAGAACAAGATTATATCAGATAGGCTGTGTACAGTAGCTGTGGCTTGTAAAACATACCAGTAATTTGTACCTGGTGAGTATAAAGAAAACCAAGGCAGGATTCAGATGTCTTTACAACCAAGGGAGTACACAGGGCATCAACAAATTAGAGGACAAAAAAATTCACATTTTCTACATTAAAAAAAAATTACAGATCTCACAAATGTCTTTGAAGACAAAGAAAAAGCCAAAGTCCTCTGAAGGGTGGGAAAGAAGAAGAAATCTGAAACGGAACTCTAAATGTAAAAAGAGTTTTACTTCACAAGACCAATTTTCTTGGCTTCTGTTTTATATATCAACAATCTCCACATTTTGACTATAAAAACTTCTGTTCTTCATCAAGTACCATGGCAACATCCTAGGAGACGTGTTTTGAGTAGCCCCTGAAATCTTTAGACAGACCATGTCTGAGCCTCTCCCTAGGGGAGCTGTGTTTGAGTCTCTTCTTAACGGGACTGTGATGGGTTCTCGCAGAGGGACTGAGATGGGTTTTGCCACGCCAACTGTACTGGCCCCTTTCAAAGTGGCTCTGTTGGCTCTGCTCAGAAGGACTGTGTCTGTTCCTCTCAGAGAGATTGCGTCCACTTCTTTCAGAGGGACTACAGTGAGTTCTCTCTGAGAAACTGCGACCTCTCCTCTCAGAGGGCCTGTGCTGTCTTCTCTCAAAAGGACTGTGTCCTCTCACCTCTAAGGGACTGTGGTGAGTTTTCTGAAAGAGATTGCGACTGCTCCTCTCAAGGGGACTATGACATCTCCTCTCAGAGGGACTGCGACATCTCCTCTCAGAGGGACTGCGACATCTCCTCTCAGAGGGACTCTGATGTCTTCTCTCAGAGGGACTGTAATGTCTCTTCCAAGGAAGACTCTGATGGCTCCTCTCAGACGGACTGTGATGGTTCCTTTCAGAGGGACTTCGATGGCTCCTTTGAGAAAGACTTTGATGGCTCCTCTCAGAGGGACTGTAATGTCTCTTCCAAGGAAGACTCTGATGGCTCCTCTCAGAGCGACTGTGTTGGTTCCTTTCAGAGGGACTTCGATGGCTCCTCTGAGAAGGACTTTGATGGCTCCTCTCAGAGGGACTGTAATGTCTATTCCAAGGAAGACTCTGATGGCTCCTCTCAGAGCGACTGTGTTGGCTCCTTTTAGAGGGACTTCGATGGCTCCTCTGAGAAGGACTTTGATGGCTCCTCTCAGAGGGACTGTAATGTCTATTCCAAGGAAGACTCTGATGGCTCCTCTCAGAGCGACTGTGTTGGCTCCTTTCAGAGGGACTTCGATGGCTCCTCTGAGAAGGACTTTGATGGCTCCTCTCAGAGGGACTGTAATGTCTATTCCAAGGAAGATTCTGATGGCTCCTCTCAGAGGGACTGTGATATCTCCTTAGGGAAGGACTTTGATGGCTCCTCTCAGAGGGACTGTGATGGCTCTTTAAAGAAGGACTTCGAAGCCTCCTCTCAGAGAGACCGTGATGGCTCTTTAGGGAAGGACTTTGGTGTCTCCTCTCAGAGGGACTGTGATGTCTCTTCCGAGGAAGACTTCGGTGGCTCCTCTCAGAGGGACTGTAATGGCTCTTCTGAAGAAGGCTTCGGTGGCTCCTCTCAGAGGGACCGTGATGTCTTTTTAGAGAAGGACTTCGAAGGCTCCTCTCAGAGAGATGGTGATGTCTCTTTAGAGAAGGACTTTGATGGCTCCTCTCAGAGGGTCTCTGATGGCTCCTTCCAGAGGAATTACATGGGGTTCTCTCCCTTAAGAAGCTATGGTGGTTTTGCTTCTTGGGTGTGAGTTTCTCTTTAAGGTGACTGTGTGAGGTTCTCTTAAGTGAACCATGTAGATTTCTCCCTCTGACTTGAACTTTGGTTCCTATTTTGGAGCTCTTGGACTCCTGGCTAGAGATTTCACATCTGTAGGAGTTTTTCTTACCTTTGCTGCTATTGTCGTTTTGAAGAATAACCACAGTGTGTCCGACTGAAGTGGTTTTGAAAATAGCACTTCTTTGGGAAACTATGGGCTTGGGTAGTTGGGTATGTTTAAGTTGGAAAGAGCTACCTCTTTTTGGTTGATGAGCTGATCTGAATTGCTGTATTTCTTCCCATAACATCTTCTCCTTCTTAGTGGTGATGTCTGTTGGCTTTAGCTTAACAACTGACATCCTATCTCTTTTGATATCTCTTGATGAGGAATAATCTCTGGCTTTTTGTTTTGGATCGTGGTTTTTGCTTGAACACAAATGGTCTGGCCTTGACCTGTCCTCAGGCTTCTGTCCAGCAAAACCCATAATTCTGTGTGCTGTCTGGAATGCTTTCTTTAGACCTTGAAAAAGCAGTGGAATGAATTTGGGTTGGGAGGATTTCTTAGATTGTCTTTTTGAAGAGGCAGTAGTTGTCTGAGATGCTCCATTCCTCTTCCTTCTTAACTGGGCTGGTAAATCCCGAGGACGACTCCGTATTGTGGTTCTACCATTTGTGTAGAACTCTGTGTTTTGTGTCCTGCCTCCCATAGTGATTCTTTTCTTTGGGTATTTTGAACTACGGGTCTTTTTGGTTCTCCTTTTAGCCCATTTTTCATCCTGATGGCTTTCAGAGTCACTCTCTGGTAGAGAGTGAACTTGAGTAAACTCATAGCGCCCTGGCCCTCCAACTGTCATCTTTCCTGCTAGGGCAGGGATCCTATACTGTCTTTGCCTGATGTGGACTTGTACAGGAGCAGGAGATGGGGAAGATACAGACTGGAAATCCATTGTAGAAGTAGGACTCTTGGAAGCTCGAGTGTAGACTTTAGCTTTCCTTAGTGATGGTGATATAGAACTCCTTGGTGTGATGGATCTGTCTCTTCTGTGATGCTTTGGGACTTGGGATCTTTTCGTAGTTTTCATCCTAAAGCCAAGATGCAACCTAATCTCTCCGTGGTCTTCGGGAGTGCTTACAAGGTGGAGCTGTGGGTAGATAAGAAGGCAAGGCCCCAACGTGCCCTGTAATTTATGACAGCAATTAAGTCCTACACATCGGCCACACTGTAGGTGGATAGGGTATTTTAAAACCAGACCTGAAGTTAGAGGTGGAGGTACATGGGGGAGTATTTGACTCCTTAACAGTTTTGCTGCTACTTTTAGCTTCAGATCTTGTAGCAACTGGAACTGTTCTGACAAGTCAGTCTTGGCCTGGGGAAGATAACTTGGCTCGAGACAGTGTTGGGACTCAAAAATCCTTGTCTGTGAACTCTGTGAGTTCTCACTCTCTTCCATTGGAACAGAATCTTTCCTAGTGAAAAGTGTATGGAAGGAAGACTCTAAATTTACTGGGACAGGAGGCTGGCCCTCTGTACACGAAACAGGCACGTGCTGAATGACTTCCTGGGATATATCACTAAGCTTCGAACTTTTCTTTATTTTTGTGCTAGGGCCAGAGTATTGCTGTATTATGGAGGACATGAAGCTACGTGTCCACGTCCTTAAGGCTATTCTTTGTTCGTGACCATGATATGAAGTGTGTCTCTGAATGTAGTTTTTGGACACTGAAGTCTGAGAAATAATACTTTGACTCTTCTCTAGCAGACTCTTGGAAAGTTGCATCAGTTCCGCAGGAACCCCAAATAAATTCTGAATAGATTGACAGATATCTGCAGTGGCTCTTCCCGTTAAAGATGTTTGAGAACAAAGGTTCCTTTCCATAGTGGTTCCCAAGACATTCCCTAACACTAGCATATTGGAGAGATATCTTCTGGGTAGTCGCTGTCTCCAGGAGTGATTCTCCCAGACATTCTGTTGTCTGCTCAAGACAGACCGGTTAAGGCCTCTTTGAGTTCCTGATCCTGACTGGAAGGTCCTAGATGGTGATCTCCAGCTTTGCAGTGGATGTTGGGATAGGCGCTGGAGTGAATTCTCTAGCTTCCCCACCTGTTTCTTATCAGTCCTCTTAGATATGACACCCACTCCTGGGATCTCAAAATGTGGGATTTCTACAATGTTAGCTGTCTTATCAGAGGGTTGATTGTGAAGAGACAAGGGAAGGGTTGAAGTTTGTATCATAGTAGGGTCTATAAAGTATTCTTCAGACTGCAAAATATCTGTCCCAAAGTTTTTTATATCCAAGGCCCTTGACACTTCTGGCATCTCCAAATCACAAAGGCTTCCTAATTCAGATGCTTCGACAGAGCTTGAGATGAGCGAGTTTGAAGAGTTCTGTAGAAATCTAGAGAAAAAATTCCCTATTTGTAACTCCTCTGTTGAAATAAAATCCTCAGATGCCCTCTTCTGATATACCTGTACTAGATTCAAATCCTCACATTGCATGATTTGAGGAGGCCCTATTTTTATCCCCATTCCTTTCCCAGCCTGAAGCCCTTGTTCATGAGTGAACACTGTAGATTCCTGCAAAGTAAATGCTAGCTGTGAGAGTGATTCAGAAGATTTCTCTTCAGTAGTTGGCCTCAGAGTTAGTTCTACAGGTTCTACCATTTCTTGAAGATGTGGCCTTGGGAAGAAATCCAAACAATCCATTACTTCAGTAGCTGATCCAAAGGAGACTCCTAGTGGTTCTACAATCTGAGGAATTGGTAGTGGTGCTAATTCCTCAGATTTTACAGTTTGAAGTGGTGGCCCTGGGATTAACACAGTCTTTACAATTTGAAACCCTGTTGACTTCGTTATATCCAAAATTTGGTGGGTTGGCTCTGTGGTTAATTCCTTTGATTTTACACTTTGCAACCATAGCCCTGAGGTAAACTCAGAAGGTCTCACATCTTGAACTTTTGGAGTCAGTTCAACGTAGTCTACCATTTGAGAGGTTCCCCCTGGTGTTAATGCTACAGAAGTTACAACCTGAAGTGGTGGCCCAGGAGTCACTTTCACATATTCAACAACTTTGGGGGGGCTTACTGAGGTTATTCCTATTGGTTGAGCAGCTTGAAGCTGTGTCTTTGTAGATCCTGTGACTTGATCTAGCGGCTTTGGACTAATCCTCATAAACTCTGTAATTTGACCCTGTAGTCCTGGAGCTATCTGTGAATATTTCATACTTTGATTCTGTGACTGTGTCAGCCCCATTGGTCCATCCCCTTGCTGCCATGTCTCAGATGTGAGCTCTACAGATTCTGCATGTCCTGTAACTTGACCTCTTTGCCTTGGGGACAAATCTAAAGATTCCTCCCTTTGAAGCCATTGCTTAGAGGTTGAACCCACAGATTCAGGAACTCGATATCTTAGCCTTGGTTTCATCTCTGAAGATTCTGGGACATGAGGTAATGACTTTGTAGTCAGTGCTTCTGATTCTTCCCTTTGCAGTCTTTTCTCAGAGATCACCTCCACAAATTCTAGTGCTTGGGGATAGGGCCTTGGAGCGCTCTCTGTATATCCAGTGGTTTTACTTATAGGCTTTGGGGTCATGCCAAGGAGTTCCTTCTCTGTTGGCCTTGCCTTGGAGGTCAACCCCATAGTTTCTGTAGTGTGACGCTTGGGCTTTGGTGCCATCTCTTCAGATCCTGTAACTTCCTGCACTGACCTTGTATATGATTCCCCCAAGTCCTTAACTTGAGGCCATGACTGAGAGAGCAACTCTAGTGTTTCTGGGATTTTCTTTAAGGTTACTTCCAAGGATTCAGAGCCTTGATTGCTTAGCACGTGAGTCAGATCATCAGATTCTGGTACTTGAAGATCTAGCCTTAGAGGCACTCCTGAAGATTCCATGGTTTTACTTGTTGACTTTGGGGTCAACCCCATAGATTTTTCTACAGTTTCATTGCCTTGATGTGCCAACCTTTCTGTGGTATGATAAATTGGTACTGAAATCAAATTTACAGATTTGGAGACTTGATGCTTTGGTGTTGGGATCACCAAATTCACAGATTTAGGGACTTGAGGCTTTGGTGTTGGGATCATCTCTGCACCTTCTACAAATTGATGCCCTGGCCTAGGGATTATCTCAGAGGAGTCTGTGATTTGATAGCTCCTCTTTGGAGTTAGTTCCTCAGATTTTGTTCTTTGAAGCAGTGACCCCGGTAGTAACTCTACAGATTTTATATCTTGTTGCAGTGATGCTGAAGACAATTTCACATGTTTTATACTTTGCAACTTTGCTTCTGGAGGAAACTCCAAAGGTTTCTCACCCTGTCGTTGTGATTCTGGAGACAAATTTGAAAATTTAACACCATTCAACATGGGTCCTGGTATGAACTTCTTAGTTGGCTCTGGTGCCAACACTATTGATTTCATACCGTGACATCCTGAAGTCAACTCTTGGCAATTCATACCTTGCTGTGGGGACCCTGGTGTCAACTCTACAGATTTCCCATCTTGAAAACATAGTTCCGGTGCGAACACCTCAGAATTAACACTTGGGGACCTTAGGAATGATGGAAACCCTGAAGAATTAGCACCTTGAGGCTGTAGCTGTAGGTTTGACTTCAAAGATGTCACATCTTGAGAACATGGCTCTGATTCAAACACCACAGATTTCTGCCTGAGGCAAGAAATCAAACCCTTAGAATTCACATCTTGAGGTTGTGGCCCTGGTTTCAACTCCAGAGATTTCACACCTTGAAAACACAACTTTGGTGCAAACACCACAGATCTCTCACTAGGCTGCCTGAGGTGTGAGGGCAGCTCCCCAGAATTCATACCTTGAGGATGTGGCCCTGGATTTAACTCCACAGATTTCACTTTTGTAAAACATGGCTCTAGTGCAAACATCTCACACTTCAAGTCCTGCAGCTTAGAGCCTGAAGCCAGTTTCACAGAATTTCCACCACAGGACACTGGCTCTTTGTTCATCTTCACAGACTTTACATCTTCAAGCAGTGGCTTTGGTAAAAATAACACAGATTTCCTACCATGCAGTGAAGAGCCTAAAGTGAACACTGGGTGCATAACTTGTTGCTGTGACCCACAGTGGTTCTCCAAAAACTGTATTTCTGGAAACTTTGTCCCTGGAATTAACTCAGAAGCTTTCACACCTTGCAAATGTGGTCCAGCGTTGAACAGAATAGATTTTGTACCTTGATATTCTGACGTAGGATTCAATTCAGAGGGTTTCATGCCTTGCATCTGTGGGTCTGGATTAAACTTTATAGCATTTATGCATTGAAGTTCTGACCCAAAATTCAAATCAGAAGAATTCACGCCTTGCAGCTGTGGGCCACAGTTTAATTCTTGTGATGTTATACCTTGAAACTTTGTGCCTGGACTAAATTCATGTTTCACATTTTGTAAATGTTGCACAGGGTTGAACATAAGAGATTTCATACCTAGAACTTCTGACCCCAGATTCAAATCAAAAGATCCCATACCTTGACATTTAACCCCTGAAGTCAACTCAAAAGATTGTATACCTTGCAAAGGTGGCCCGAGTTCAGACCCCACAGAATTAGCACATTGTAACTTTGGCTCTGGATCCAACTCAAAAGAATTTACACACTTCATCTGTGGCCCAGGGTTGCGTTCCATGGGTGCTACAGCAAGAAACTTTGACCCTGGAATCAATTCGGATTTTAAATCTTGTAAATGTGGTTCAGCGCTGAACACCATAGATGTCTCACTTGGATTCTTGGATCCCGGATTCACCTGAGATCCTGTACCTTGACATTTTGTCCCTGGAATCAGTTCAAAGTACTGTACGCCTTGCAAAGGTGGCCCAGGTTTGCACCCCACAGAATTTGCACATTGTAATTTTGGCTCTGGATTCAACTTAGAAGAATTTATACACTTCATCTGTGGCTCAGGGCTGCATTCCATAGGTGCTATAGCAAGAAACTTTGACCCTGGAATCAATTCAGATTTCAAATCTTGCGAAGGTGGATCAAGGTTGAACACCATAGTCGTCTCCCTTGGGATCTCTGAACTCAACTCAGAAGACTTTGTACCTTGACGTTTTGAAACTGAAGTTAATTCAGAAGGGTTTATACCTTGCAAGGGTGGCTCAGATTTGCATCCAACAGAATTTACACACTGAAGTTTTGGTTTTGAAATAAATGCAGAAGAATTCACATCTTGCAAAGGTGGCCCAGGGCAGAACACCTGGGATTTTATACCTCGAGACTCTGATCCAGAATTCAACTCAGATTTTACCCTGTTCAGTTGTGGTCCAGTACTGAATGGCCTAACATTTATACACTGAAGCTGTGGGGCTAGATTAAATTCAGAGGATTTCCCACCTTGTAATTTAGGCTGATGCTTCGTTTCCAGAAATTGCTCATATGGAAGCTTCCTGTCTGTGCACAACTCGGGTTTTATCTCTTGTAACTGTGGCCCAGGATTGAACTTGAAAGATGACATACCTTGAGGCCTTGATCCCTGGCATAACTCAGAAGATTTAACATCTTGCCACTGTTGCTCAGGATTGGATTCCTTAGATTTCACATCTTGGGGCTTTGTCTCTTTGCACAATTCTGAAGATTTTATATGTTGCAAATGTAGTCCAGGGTTGTATACCACAAATTTCACACTTTGAAGCTCTGGCCATGGTTTCAACTTAAAAGACGTCTCTTCTTGCCGCTGCTTCCCAGCATTGAACTCGGAAGATATCACATTGCAAATCTTTGATTCCAAGGCTAACTCAGAGGTTTTTGTGACCTGGAGTTCTAGGTCATGGTTGACCTTTGTGGTGTTCATTATTTGAAGCTTTACAGACTCATGAGATTTTGCGCCTTGCAACTTCGCCCCAGGGCTGAATTTCAGAGATTTCAGGACTTGAATGTGTGATCCTGGTGTCGACATAGGCAATTTCCCATTTTGTAACTGTGGGACTGACTCAAACCCCAAAGATTTCACATCTTGGGTCTTTGCACCTAGAGTCAATTCAAGAGGTTTCATGTCTTGCCACGTGGGTCTGGTAAGGAGCTCCACATGTTCTCCATTTTGAAGCTTTGTTTTGGGCGTTAACTCAGAAGATGCGACACCTTGTAACTGCAGAACAGGTTTTAACTCAACAGATTTCAAATCTTGGAGTCTGCACTCTAGCATCAAATCAGATTTCTCACCTTGTCTCTGAGGTCCAGGGTTGAACTCCACAGATTTCACACCTTGAAGATTCCTCATCTGAATTAAATCAGATTTTCCACCTTGTCGCTTTGGACCGTGGTTGAATTCAGAGGGTTTCACTTCTTGAAGTTTTGACCCTGGGATCACTTCAGAAGATCTCATACCTTGCAAGTGTGATCTAGAACCAAACCCTGCTGATTTTTTATCTTGAAGCTTTATACCCATGATCAACTCAGAACATTTCACATCTTGTAACTGTGGGCCTGCTTTCACACCTGAAAACTTCCTCTCCAGGATCAAATCAGAAGATTTCTCACCTTGTAACTTTGGATTAGCTTTCAGTTCTGCAGATTTCACACCTAGAAGCTTTTCCCTTGGGATCAGTTGTGAAGATATCACATCCTTCAAGTGTGGTCCAGACTTAAAATTCAGAGATTTTACATCTTGAAGCTTTATACCCATGATCAATCTAGAAGATGTCCTATCTTCCAACTGTGGGCCTGACTTGAAATCCACGGACTTCACTTTTTGAAGCTTTGTCCCCTGTATCAATTCAGAAGATTTCACACGTCTCAGCTGTGGCCTAGGTTTGACATTCACAGACTCCATATCTTGAATCTTTGTTTCTGAAATTGATTTAGAACTTTTCACTCCTTGAAACTGTGGGTCAGGGTTGAACACCAATTGCACATTTTGAAGCTTTGATCCAAGGGTCAGGTCAGAAGATTTCACAACTTGCACCTGGGGACTGGGACAGCTTTCTTTATGTTTTACATTTTGAAGCTTTGTCTTTGAGGTCCTTTCAGAAGAATTCACATGTTGTAACAATGGCCCAAGGTTGAAATCTGTACACTTGGTACCTTGAATCTTTGTCCCTGTGATCAGTGTAGAAAATGTTATACCTTTCAACTGTGAACTTGGATTTAACTCAGTAAATGTCTTATCTTGGGACTTTACCTCAGGTGACAACTTAGAAGGTTTTAGATCATGCCACTGTGACCCAGAGTTGAAATTCTCAGATTTCACACCTTGAAGCTTTGTCTGAAGAGTCAATTCAGATGACTTCATGCTTGTCAAGTGTAGTGGGGAGTTCAATTCTATAGTTGTATTGCTTTGTAATTGTGACCTTTGGCTTAATACCCCAGATTTCACACCAGGAAGCTGTGAATCTTCCATAAGCACCAGAGATTTCACACGTTGAAGCTGTGCTCCTGGAGATGAATGTAAGGGTTTCACTTCTTGAAGCTTTGATTTTGCAGTCAATTTAGATTTCCCATCATGCATGCAAAGCCTAGATTTCAGTGGCATAAATTTTATATCACAGAGCTTTGACCCTGAAGTCAGCTCACATGATTTCACACTTCTAACCTGGAGACAAGGTTTCAAATCACAGTCTTGAAGCTTATGTTCCTGGAGTGATGCTGAAGATTGCGTATCTTGGAGCTTTGGCCTTGGAGTTAACGCAGATGACTTTCTATCTCTTAACTGTATCAAAGGTTTCAACCCTAGAGACTTGACACCTTGAGACTGTAACCCTATAGATTTCACACCTTGGAAATCAGGTCCTGGTATCCACTGGATACACCTCATTCTTTCCAGCTGTGGCTCTTTTTTGAGCTCAGTAGTTTTTACATCTTGAAGCTGTGGCTCTGAGGTTGATGCCAAAAGCTTCCCTTTGTGCAGCTGTGTTCCTGGGAGCACCCCAGGGATTTTCATGTTCTGCAACTGTGGCCCAAGGTTGAACTCTGTATATGTCGCACCTTGAGTTTTTGACCCTAGAGTCAATTCAGATGACTTCACATCTCTTAACTGTGTCGAAGATCTCAACCCTAGAGATTTAACACCTTGAGACTGTGACCTGAGATTTAACTCTACAGATTTCACAGCTTGGAACTTAGGTCCTGGTATCCACTGAATGCATCTCATACTTTCAAGCAGTGGCTCTTGTTTTAACTCAACGGTTTTTACACAAAGCTGTGGCTCTGAAGCGAACTCTGAGCCTTTAATTTGGTGCAATGGTGCCCCTGGGGTCAACTTAGGAGACTTTATGCTTTGCAACTGTGGTTCAAGTGGTTCAGGCTTGAATTCTTCAGGTTTTAAACCTTGAATATTTGATTCTGGAGTCAAGTCTGATTTCATACTTTTAAACTGTAACTCAAAATTGAGGTCTACTAATTTTTTACCTTTAAATTTTAGCTCTGGAAGTAACTCCAAAGACAGCCTATCGTCCAACATAGCCCCTCTCTTCACCTGCTCTGAATTCACACATTGCTGCTTTGGTGAGATTACAGATATCGTGCCATCCTGTTCTGGCCCAGAAGTTAAATTCATGAGTGCTGTCTCTTGAAACTGTTGCCTTGGGGCGAAATCCACAGTTTTTACTCCTTGAGACTTTGATCTTCTGGTCACTTTCACAGATTTTACTTCCTGCTTGTTTAGCCTTGGGGTCCACTTTACAGATTGTACACATTGCGGCTCTGAATCTGGAGTTTCCTCTACAGATTTTAAACTTTGATGCTTGAAACACGGGGTACTGTCGACAAATTTACTATCTTGGGTTTGTGGCTCTAAAGTCAGTTCCTTGGGTTTCACACCTTGCAGTTCAGACCCTTGGAGTAATGGCCCTGGTGCAAAAGGCACAGATTTCTCACTTTCAATTTTCAATTCCACAGTTTGCACATCTTGCAGTTGTGTTCTTTGGACCAACTCCGCAGCTTTGGAGTCTTGAATTCTTGCATGCAGAATCAAGTCAGAAGTTGTACCTTGAAGCTTGGTATCTTTGGTACTTTTCACAGGTTTGACATAGTCTATCCATGGCACTGCAGTTATCTCCATAGATTTCTCACCTTCCAGCTGTGGACTAGGGGTTAGCAAAGTAGATTTTGTACCTTTTAGACCCTGTCCTGTAGTTAAGACCACAGATTTCACATCTTTCAGCTCCGAGGTCAACAACTCAGATTTTACACCTTGAAGTTTTGAGTCTGGGGTCAGCTCCATTGGTTTCATACCCCCCGCACCTGGCCCTCGGGTCAATTCAGAAGATTTTATACCTTGTAACTTTGTTCTTCTAGCCAACTCAGAATAGTTTACACTTGGCAACTGTAACTCAGGAGTCAACCCCATAGATATTTCATCTGGTTTCTCTGGCTGAGAGACAATTCTATAAGAAATGTTAACTTCCAAGTTGGACATTTGGTCCCTCCCTAAATTTTTTACACCTTGAAACTGTGTCTCTGGTACTAGCATATCAGGCTTGACCACTTGCTTTTGAGGTCCTGGGGACAACCCCACAGATCTTACTCCTTGCATCTTTGGGTTTGGGGTCAACTCAAAAAATTTCACATGTTGTAGTTGTGGCCCTGAGTTTAACTCTGAAGTTTTCACACCTTGAGGTTGTGTTCCTGATGTCCGATCACAAAATTTGACATCTTGTAACCATGGCCCTGGGGTAAGCCCCACCTGTTTTATATCTTGAAGCCCTGGAGATGTCTTTGCTAATTTAGAATCTTGAAATGCTAATTCTGGAGCCATCTCCACAGAATTTACACCATTAAACACTGATCCTGGGGTTTGCTCCCCAAATTTGACAGCTTGAAATTTTGGCCCTGAAGTCAATTCAGAAAATTTGACATCATGCTGCCTTGGCCCTAGGTGCAGTTCCTGAGACTTCACACCTTGAAACTGTAGTTCTGAGGTCAATTTCATAGACTGCGTGCTGTGAAACTGTGATCCTTCAATAGACGGAAGAGTTTTCATATTTTCACTCAAGAGCTCTTGGCTTAATGGCAAAGGTGATTCTGTTACAAATCCCAAGGATTGTATATCTTGAACCTGTGTTCCCGGTATACATTGCACATGTTTCAAACCTTGATGCTTTGGTTCTAAGGTCAAATCAGAAAATCTGACATCTTGCAAGCGTGGTCCTGAGTTTTGTTCCACAGATTTCATACCTTGAGTTTCTGGTTCTGGAGACAATTGTACGGACATAACACTTTGATGCTTTAGCCCTGGGGTAAAATCTGACAATTTGATTTTTTGCACTGGGGAACCTGGGGTCAGTGCATCAGATTTCACACTATGATGTGGGGACTCTGAGATGAAATCTACAGGCTTTTCTCCTTGAAAAGGTGGTCCTGGAGGTAAATTTGAAAATCTGACACTTTGCAAATGTGGCCCTGGGATCAATTTCACATCCTGAAGCTGTGCCGCCTTAGTCAATTCCTCTGATATTATATGTTGTAGTATTGGTTCTTGTACCAGCTTCTCAGATTCTACCATTCCAGTAGTAGCTGGCTGTTGGATTAAATTAACATATTCCACGTCTTGTAATTGTGGCTCTGGATGCAGCTGCATAGACTTTACTCCCTGGAACTGTGGCTCTGGGGTCAACTCCGGAACATGTCGTTTTGGTCCTGTGATAAATTGCTTAGGTCCCACCACTACTGGGGATGACACAGGGGTTAACTTCACAGATTTCAAATTTTGCATTAGTGGCTCTGATTTCTCATATTGCATTTGTGGTCCCAAAGTCAATTCCAGGGATCCTTTTACTGAATATGGTGGTACTGGCATTGTCTCCTGGATATTTTCAACTTGAGACAATGCCAACCCATAAGGTTCTGTGTTTTCGTATTCTGACCTTAGGGGTACCTCTGAAGGCTCAGTAACTTGAAGGTGTGGCTTTAGAGTCATTCCCGTAGATTCTATAACTTGACCTGTTGGTTTTGGTGTTAATGCCACTTGGCGCAAAGTCCCAGAAAACAGCTGTGCAGTTTCTGTGTCTTGATGGCCTGGCCCCAGAGTCATCTCTGAAAAATTCTGAAAACATGGCCTGGGCATCATCGCAGGAGTTCCTGTGACTTGCTGTGGGATTAACTTCACAGATTCCTCCTCTTGTGGCCAGGTCTCAGAAGCTAACTTTACAGATGCTGTGTCTTGATGCCTTGGTCTAGAAGTTGGACCCAAAGATGTCTTTGCTAGTAAATGTGGTTCCAAGCTTAGTTTCCTCGATTCAGCATGTAAGCGTGTTTCAGGAATCAACCTCTTAGATACTTCCAGTGGTACAGTTAAATCCACAGCTTTATTACCATGCATTAATGGACCTAGAGCTATCTCGTCAGGTTTTGTACTTTGGGGCTGTGGTTCTGGGGTCAGTGGCACAGATTTCATACCTTGAAATTCAGGTTCTGAGGTCAACTTCTTATAGTCCCTAAATTCTGAATATGGTCCTGGATTCAGGTGAACAAACTTCATACTTTGGGACTCTGGGTTCAACACTTCTGGATTTATTCCTTGTATCTCTGATCCTGGTACTAACTCTGGAGATTCTTGTATTATGTGTTGAGGCATTCGAGTCTCCAAGGCTTTTACCCCTTGGAGCATTGTCTCAAGAGCATCTTGGAATGGCACTGAGTTTGCCTGCATACATTCTGAAGTCTGGTTCAATGGCCCTGGAGTACTTCTTAAAGATGGTTGTGTCAACTCCATAGATTCTTTCCTGTGGTGACAAGGGTTGGAAGTCAACTCTACTTCTGCTCCTTGATATCCTGGCTCTGTGATCATTCCTGAAGATTCCAAAGCTTGGTGCCATGGGGTTAATCCTTCAGGTTCTGTGGCTTGATGATTTGGCTTGAGGTTCAGCTCTACAGAGTTTACTGCTTGAATGTGTGCCCCTGAGCTTGGCTCCTCATATTTCATACTTTCCACCTGTGTTTCAGGAATCACATTTCTACATTCTGCCATTTGAGGAAATTTCACATCTTTAAGCAATAGTACTGGGGCTGTCTCCTTAGATCTTTCATCTTGTAACCATGGCTTTGAGGCAAACTCCATAGATTTCTTATCTTCCTGTGGTGGTCTTAGGATCAACTCCACAGCTTTTGTATCTGAAAACTTCGGTGGGAGGGCCAAATGAACATATTCCAGACCTTGCAACTGTGAATTGTGGGTCAAATCTAGCGATTTCCTATTTTGCAAGTGTGGTGCCTGGGCTAACTCAGCAGATTTTCCACTTTGTTGTTGTGTTCCTAGGTTCAAATGAATAGATTTCACACCTTGAAGCTGAGACGCTGGGGCTAGCTGCACAGAATTCCCACTTTCCAGCTGTGAAATAGGTGCCAACTCATTAGATTTTACAGTCTGCAGTTGAAGTTCTGGGGCCAGTTCTATAGGGCTCACAGTTGGGATCGGCTGTCCATATTTTACCATCTGTGGGACCGAACCTGGAGTTACGTCTATAGATTTTACATTCTGCAATCCTGGGGATAACTTCATAGAATCCACAGTCTTAACTTGTGGCATTGGCTTCACCCCCAGATATTCTGCACCTGGAAGTAGAGATGTAGTGGTCATTACTGCAGATTCTGTGACTTGATGCAGTGGCTCTTGGCTCATTTCCTTAGATGGTGCTCTTTGACCCAGTGATCTTGGGACTGTCCCTAAATGTTCCATTATTTGATGATGTGACTGTTTTGGCTCAGCCAGATTTCTGATTATGGGGTCAGAAGTCAACCCCATAGTTTCCATAATTTGATGGCTTTGCCTTGGACACATCTCTGAAGATTCTAAGATTTGATGCCTTGGGGTCAAACGTGGAGATTCCATGACTTGATGAGGTAGCCCTGGGGTTAATGCTGTAGTTTTTGTGCCTTGAACATATGGTTGTGGAGTCATCTCCACAGAGTCTTGCACTTGAATCCATGACCCAGGAGTCAACTCCAGAGGTTTCCTGACTTGAGATACTGGCCTTGAGGTCAAATCCTGAGTTTCTACAACTTGTGATTGTGGTGTTATGATCACTCCCATGGGTGACCCCAGTGCTGCTGGAGTTACCTTTAAAGAGTGTATGGATTGATGTGATGGCATTGGAATCATCCCTACTGATTCTGTGATTTTAAGTGGTGACTTTGGAGGTAAACCCACAGATCCTACAACTCCAGGTGGACCAATAGTAGGAGGACAGCTAGAAGATGACAAACCGACTGGTTGAGTTGTTCCTGGGGCCAAAGTTGCAATTTCAGACTGTGAATCTCCAGATTCTATAACATGTGGCGGTGCTGGTGGAATTATTCCCATGAAATCCATAGCTTGTAATTGTGCCACTGGAGTAACTTTCGTGTAATCAGTAACTTGATGCAATGGACTGGAGATCATTTCCAGTGATCTTGTATTTTGACATATTGGCCCTGGAGGAATCTTCAATGGTCCTGTGATTTGACTTTCTGGATTTAAGGTTATATTCACTGATTCAGTAACTTTAGGATGTGGCCCAAAAGTCATTTCCACAGTTTCCACAACTGTATATTGTGCCTTTGGATGCATCTTTCCTGATGGTATAACTTTATGGTCCAATGATGTGGTTATTTCCCCTGATTTCATGGCTTGAGATGGTGTTCTTGGGGTTTTTCCCACTGGTTTTATGATATGTGGATGTGATTCATTAATCATCCCCATAGAATCCGTGACTTGAGGCAATGCTGCAGGAGTTACCGTCACATTATCTGTGACTTGATTCACTGGTCTGGAGGCCATCTTTGATTCCATAACTCGATGCTGAGCACTTGGTGTTACCTCCACTGGTTCAGTGACTTGATATGATGGTTTAGTGCTTACACTCACTTTTTTTGTGGTTTCCATTGGTTTCCCAACTTTGTCTGGTGGCTGTGGGAACAAACCTACAGATTCTATCACTTCTGAATGTGATTCTGGGATCATCCCCATCGAATCCATGACTTGAAGTAATGCTAAAGGAGTTACCTTTATACTATCTGTAACTTGACATGGTAGACTTGGGGTCAGTTCCACATTAGTCATGTGGGACTTATGCTGCTGAATCCTTTTTTCCAGTAGACCTATGACCCTCTGTTCTATATTAAGTTCTAGGACATGTTTTGGCTCCTTCTGCAGTCCAGTGGTTTTCTCTGGAATTATGTCAGCTCCTAAATTTTTGGGAAGTGGAGTGCCCAATGACGTAACTAAGGGCCTGGATGTAAGGATTTGGGGGCCATCCCCAAGTTGTGACTGCTTACCTGGGATAAGTGACTGTGAAATTTTTGTTTCTGTTCTATTTAATCCAGATTCCACTCCAATATTCACATGGAGCTGAAATGATGGACAGTTTGGGAATTTATTGTAGAGACTTTGTTCAGTGCTTTGATGAATGGGCACAGATACCTGGATTTGAGGTTTCTCTGGTTCAGGAACTCCTCCTTGTGCCTCAATTAAATAATTCAGCATTCCCCATGATTCCCTCACAGGCAGAGGCACTGCTTGTTCCCTCAAAGTATAAACCTTCCAAGCCATATGTCCCTCTAACTCCCACCTAGCTAAAGGAGAAAGCCGGATTGGAGCCCACCCTGAGAATCGTGGTCTTGCCTTGGTGAAAATAAAATCTGGCCCATGATCCAATGTCAAATGACTCTTGCTCTCTCCCCCATTCTTTGTTTTTTCTTGTTGGCAGAGATCTGGGGATTCAAACATAGAGTTGATAAAAGAGTTTTGGGATCTTAAGGGTGAAAGAGCTGCCAAATTCTGTAAAAGTTTTGATTTCCCAAACTCTGAGAGCTGAAAAGGAGGCAGGGGTGTGCCTTTGTTCCTGAACATGGAAGACTGGTTTTTGGGTAAAATAGGTAAACTATGGCTCCGGAGTTGCCAGGTTGTTCCTTCAGAAAAGACGGGAAGGTGGGACAGGCTGGAGTTGTTGCATAATGATTCAGAGGAGCTGCTGTCCTTAGTAGAATGTTTTGCCTTCTTACAGCCACAACAGGGTAAAACAGGCTTCTGAGCCACAAGCACAGAGGAGGTGGAGGAAGAAATCACATCCTGTGATTCAGGCAAACATAATTTCTTAAGACTTGATCTAAGAAATAAAGAAAAGTTTCCATTTGCTTTGAGGCCGAAAAAAGTAGGAAAAGGGAAAGGTAACGGCTATTTCAAATGTGAAATATTTTGGCCCGAGGGAGAACAATAACAACAAAAGAGGTTGTTTTCCCCAATATCAGTTACTTGTGTGAAGAATTCCTCTACCAGGAGGAGAGGACGGTATGGGTCTCCATTCCAATCAGAAATGATCCATGGACTAAAACCTTTGGACCCAGAATTTATCCCCACTGCCAAAACTAAGTAAATAAGCCACCACCTAACAATCTCTCTTTTCCCTCTCTTTTTCCCTCCCTCTTTCCCTCTCTACTACCTCCCTTCTTCGGTCTCTTCCTCCCTCCCTCTTAAAAGTTCTACCACCTTTGGGGCACCTGGCTAGCTCAGCTGGTAGAGCATGCAATTCTTGATCTCAAGAATTCAACCCCCACATTGTGGGTAGAGTTTACCTGAGACAAAAACAAAAACTTCCACCACCCAACCTCCCCCCAGAAATGACCTTCCCTGACCTTGCACATTCCAGATGTTGGAAGATCTGATGAAGACTTCTGTCCATGGACCAGAGTACATACTCCTGGGCCCATCCTATAGGGAGACCTGAAAAGCTGGACACAAGAGTAGGTCAATGTCACTGAAGTGATATTAAAGTACTAGTAAGGAAACCAATAAGAATAGTGACTTAACTTAGGAAAGGAACAGCTATCATTGTGAGGGAAGTAAAACAGTACTAGGTACCTTTCTCCTAACTCATACAGAGTTTATCAGTAGAGTAAGCTGAAGAGAGGAGGAATAGATAGTGAAGGTCAACTCTACTCACTGTGTCCAATTAGCTTCAGAGCAGCTCCTCCTAAGATTTTCTTCCCACTGGGAAGCTGGGAGCAGAGGTAAAGAAGCTTTTAGCACCCTAATTGTTGATACCACCTCTACCTTGTTCCACCCCGGTGTTTTACAGATAAGACAACAAAGGTGAAATCATGCCTAGGATCATTAAGTTAATTAGTGGTAGAGCTCAGACTTAACCCAAGTCTCAAGTTTTTATATTTTGAACTCTACTCTGCTGCCTTCACCATGTAGTAGATTAAGCTGTTGGAAAGCGCAGGAACAGTCATGCGAGTAGGGAGTTGGAGTAGGGGAATCAAAGTTCATAACACATGTTTTTTCCCCCCCAACAGAGTCTACCCAGTGCCTATGACAGGGGAAAAAGTTATCGGAACTTCCTGCACCAAACATTAATCTCACCAAATTTCTTTCCTGATGCTTTGAGTTCTACACGAAAGGAAAATTAGGAAAGAAAGCATGGGGAAAAGAAGCATAGGAAGAATTATCAATCTGTTTACATCTCTTTGGAAGTTGCTAAAAAGAATCTAGCATCTTTGGAGACGCTAGAAAGAATAAGCACATTTCTTTCGTTTACATAATCTGTCTCAAATTCCCTCCCTCAAACTGTTATTAAAGTCTGGAGTTTTAAAGCAGACCCACAGTTGATTTGTCATTAGCCTTGAGCTGAAGAATAAAGGATAGGATCTTTCTGACCTGTGAGTTTCTGGATCTTTTTCAATTTACGCCGCTTTGAAGTCTAGAGAGGCACAAAGAGAAAAAAATAAAATCAGAAAATGTTCTAGGTTAGAGAATCAAGAGCACATTTCCTCTTACAGACACAAATATTGATACAGTTGGTGTCCATAACCACAGCACAACTGGCACCCCATTCATGTATTCATAGATCATTTAATGAGTGCTTACTAAGTTCTAGGCATTAGGTTGGGTGCTAGGACTACAAAGATAAATATGACCCCTGTATTCTGGGAATTCACATTAATGGCAAAACAGATGTCTAAACAGCTAAATTATAATACAGTGTGGCAAATATATAACACATAAATAGTATATAAATAAATAGATAACAAAAACATAAATATATTAAATAAATTTATTAAAATTTATAGATATATTAATAAATAAATATATAACAGAAATATAAGTGTTACAGAATAAAAGGACAGTGATTAACTGCCTGGGAGAGATGGGAAAAATTACTCAAGAAGTGGCCATTTGTACTGGAGTCTGAAGAATCAACAGAAAGTTTTTGGTGAAAAAAAGAGCCTGCCAGGCAAGTCAAAAGCAACATCACCAAGAAGATTATAAAGTCATGAGTGTCAGGTGCACATTGGCTAAGACAAAAGCTGAAAATATAAGCGGAAGCCAGATTTTGCCAAATGATGGAATTTTTATTTTATCCTTTAGGTCAGGATTTCCCAATCAGTAACGTAATCTCCTAAGTTTTTTGCAAGCTTGTTCCAGGTCACTTTAAAGGCAGAAATTACATTTGTTACCATTTCAAATAAAACAATTTTTATTTCTCCCTTTTGAATCATGACATCAGTCTCAGAGAGTGTATTATAAGAGCCTACATAATATTATTCATAGTATTGCCAAATGTTTTAGCTAAACAGTGTTGAATAAAAGCGTTAAAAGCAAAAATTCTCCCAAGAATGGTGGTTCAACATAAGAAAGTAAATCAATGTGATACACCACATTAATAACACAAAGGGGAAAAAAGATGGACAATTATCTCAACTGGTGGAGAAAAAGGATTGCCAAAATCCAACACCTATTCATGATTTAATAAAAAAAAAATAAAGACACTCAACAAACTAGGGATAGAAGGGAATTTCCTCAATATAGTAAGGGGTATTAATGAAAAACCCATAGCTAATATCATTCTCAATAGCGAAAGCCTGAGAGCTTTCCTTTTAAGGTAGTGAACAGACAAGGATGCTCAATTTCACTACTTTTCTTTAACATTGTGCTAGAAACTCCGACCAGAGCAATTAGGTAAGAAAAATAAAAGCCATCCTTTCCTTTGGAAAGGAAAAGTTAAACAATCTCTATCTCTGTTCATAGATGACATAATCTTATTTACAAAAGATCGTAAATAATACACACACATACACACACACACACACACACACACACACACACACACACACAAAACCCAATTAGAACTAATAAATGAATTTAGCAAAGTTACAGAATGCAGTATCAACACACAAAAATCAGTTGTTTTTTTTTTAGGTTGGTTCCATACTGGGCCCAATGGAGAGCTTGACCTCATGACCCTAAGATCAAGATAAAGATCAATATCAAGACCTAAGCTGAGATCAAGTCTTGGATGCTTAGGGGTACCTAGGTGGTTCAGTTGTCAAGAGTCTGCCTTCTGCTTAGATCATGTTCCCAGAGTCCTGGGATCAAGCCCTGCATCTGGCTCCCTGCTCAGCTGGAAGCCTGCTTCTCCCTCTCCCACTCCCCCTGCTTGTGTTCCCTCTCTCACTGTATCTCTCTCTGTGTCAAATAAATAAATAAAATATTTTTTAAAATAAATAATTTAACTTAATTTTTAAAAAACTGATTGAAAATAGAAACCCTGCCTAAGTTTCCAGCCTGCCTCAAGAAGTTGGGATTTATCAGTCTCCACAAATACATTAATATCAGCCAATTTTTCAATATCTCTCTCCCCACCGCCCCTTCCCGCTGTGTGTGTGTGTGTGTGTGTGTGTGTGTGTGTGTCTATATATGTGTGTGTGTGTGTGTGTGTGTGTGGTGTTATAATAAAGAACACATCTGGTGTTTGTCCCAGTCTCCTGACACAGAGCTTCAAAAACACTGGCAATTTCCTGAGTGATAGGAATGTCTTTTTTATGCTAATGAGGTAGAAAAGAAACATTACTTCTCCCTTTACTTTAGGAGGCTGAATTAACCTTGATTCTAGAATCTGATCAAGACATTATTAGAAAGGAAAACTCACAGGTCAGTCTCTTTCATGGAAACAGAGGCAAAATTCCTAAACTTAATATCGGCAAATTTGATCCAACAATATATAAGAAGGATCATGAATAGTATTACAAACATGTTATATTTGTTTCAGGAATTCACAGTTGGTTTAAGAGTTTAAAAATTCATTGTAATTCAGCACTTTAATAAAATAAACAAGAAAAATCGTATGAACATCTAAATAGAGGCAGAAAAAGTGCTTGATAAAATTCAACACCCATTCATGCTAAAATTCTTAGCAAACCAGAAGTAAAAGGGAGCTTTCTTCATCTGCTAAACAATATTTACAAAAAACACACAGCAAACATTATGCATAAATGGTGAATTAAAGAAAACCTTCCTCTAAAGGTTTAAAGAAAACCTTCCTCTAAAAAAAGAAGATAAAAATCCCCACTATCTACTGAACATAGTACTGGGAATCCTACTCCATGCAATAAAGGAAGGAAAAGAAATAGAAGTCATAGGATTAGAAAGGAAGAAATAAAGTTATCATATGCAGACAATGTGACTGTGTAGGGAATCACAATATGCTTTTGGAAAAGCATCTACCGATAATTTTTCAGGATTGATAAGCAAATTTAGCAAGATTTTTAGATAAAAGGTCAATATAGAAAAACCTTTTTTTTTTAAAGTCCATTTTATTTTGAGGTATTTATTATTATTTTTTAAAGATTTTATTTATGGGTGCCTGGGTGACTCAGTAGGTTAAGCCTCTGCCTTCAGCTCAGGTCATGATCTCAGGATCCTGGGATGGAGGCTGGTATCTGGCTCTCTGCTCAGTGGGGAGCCTGCTTCTCCTCTTTCCCTCCCTCTGCCTGCCCCTCTGCCTACTTGTGATCTGTGTGTCAAATAAATGAATAAAAAAAAATCTTTACAGATTTTATTTTTAAATTTAAAATTAAAATTAAAACTAAATTTAAATTTTAAAAATTTTAAATAAATCCCCTGATATGAGGAAGTGGAGATGCAACATGGGGGGTTAGGGGGGTAGGAGAAGAGTAAATGAAACAAGATGGCATTGGGAGGGAAACAGACCATAAGTGACTCTTAATCTCACAAAACAAACTGAGGGTTGCTGGGGGGAGGGGAGGTTGGAAGAGGGGAGTGGGGTTATGGACATTGGGAAGGGTATGTGCTATGGTGAGTGCTGTGAAGTGTGTAAACCTGGCGATTCACAGACCTGTACCCCTGGGGATAAAAATACATTATATATGTTTATAAAAAATAAGAAATAAATAAAAAAATTTTAAAAAATAAAAAATTAAATAAATCTTTAAAGATTTTATTTATTTATTTATTTATTTATTTATATTTATTTGAGATAGAGACCATGAGAGAGAGCATGAGAGTGGAGAAGATCAGAGGGAGAAGCAGACTCCCTGTGCAGCTGGGAGCCTGATGCAGGACTTGATCCCAGAACTCCAGGATCATGACCTGAGCCAAAGGCAGTTGCTTCACCAATTAAGCCACCCAGGCACCCTATTTTGAAGTACTGATATAATTCAGAAAATGGCATTTTTTTAAGATTTTATTTTAAAATAATCTCTACACCCAGTGTGGGGCTCAAACTTACTATCCCAAGATAAAGAGTCACATGCTCTACTGACTGAGCCAGGCAGGTGCCCCTAGAAAATGGCGTTTAAAATACCAGAGGTTGGGGCACCTGGGTGGCTCAGTGGGTTAAAGCCTCTGCCTTTGGCTCAGGTCATGATCCCAGGGTCCTGGGATCTAGCCCTACATTAGGCTCTCTGCTCAGTGGGGAGCCTGCTTCCCCCTCTCCCTCTCTGTCTGCCTCTCTGCCTACTTGTGATCTCTGTCTGCCAAATAAATAAATAAAATCTTTTAAAAAATAAAAAAAATAAAATACCAGACATTGTGTCCCTCCTAATAATCATCATGACCTTTGAAATTGTCTCCCCTCCCTCCAGAGAAGTAATTCTGATAAGTCTTAGACCCAACTTTCCCATTTAAAGAAATAGAGAAGAAAAATGGAACATATTAAATAACAACATGGGTATTTAATCAGTAAAATCTTGCCTGCAAAACTCTAGAGGACAAATGATCCATTTCTTTAACATATAAATGGAAAGAATAAAAGAAAGATATGGAGGTAGGGAATCTACAAATTATAAGGAAATTAAACACACCAACCAATCTCAATATGTGAACCTTATTTAGATCTTGAGTCAAGCAGACTGTAAAAAATAATTTATATCATTTATGATACATTTGGTATTTGCCCAAACCAAATTCAGTGTTTATTTTGCTATTTTGGTAGGTTTTTTTTTAAATCTTTATAAAATATTTTTATTTTAATTTTAATAACTTTTTTAATTTTTTAATTAATTTATTTTTTCAGCGTAACAGTATTCATTGTTTTTGCACAACACCCAGTGCTCCATGCAAAACGTGCCCTCCCTATTACCCACCACCTGTTCCCCCAACCTCCCACCCCTACATTTGGTATTTGAATACTGATGGATATTTGATGGTACTCAAAGATTATTGTTAAATTTTTAGGCATAGTAATGATACTGTGATTAGGTATTTTCTCTTAAAAGAGTCTTTACCTTTTAGACACACATATTTAATTATGAATGAAATTATGTTACCCGACATTTGCTTCAAAACAATGCAAAGTTGAAGCTGGGTTATGGAATCATGAAGATTCATTATGCACTTTTTTAAAAAAGATTTATTTATTTATTTATTTATTTGACAGACAGAGATCACAAGTAGGCAGAGAGGCAGGCAGAGAGGGAGGAAGGGAAGAAGGCTCCCCGCTGAGCAGAGAGCCCAACTCAGGGCTCTGCTCCATCCCAGGACCCCCTTGGATCATGACCTGAGCAAAGGCAGAGGCTTTAACGCACTGAGCCACCCAGGTGCCCCTTATTATGCACTTCTATGTGCTTTTGATTTGTTTAAAAATTTCCTTAAAATGACAAAAAAAAAATTATTTACTATAGCTCCAGAAACCCCTCTTTATGAAAAGCTAAATATTATTAAAAGAAATTAAAAAGGCCTAAATAAATGGAAAGACAAACACATTCAAAGATCAGAACACTCATTATTTTTACTACATTAATTATCCTTAAACTGACCTATAAATTCAGTTTCATTCCCATAAAAATCCTGCATATTTTTGTGTGACAATTAACAGGATAATTAAAAAATACAGAAATGCCAATGACCTGGGATGCCTGGGTGGCTGTCAGTTGAGTGTCCAACTCTTGGTTTTGGCTTGGGTTGTGATCCTGCATTGGGCATTGCACTTAGTAGGAAGTCGCTTGAGATTCTCTCTCTCCCTCTCCCTCTGCCCCTCCCCCAGCTCACACGTGGGCACGTGCTCTCTCTCTAAAATAAATAAAATAAATCTTTAAAAAAAAGAAAGAAATGCCAATGACTTAGAATAACTAGACAATTTTGAAGAAGATCAAAGTTGTAAGACACGACCAAACTTCAGGACTTACTACAAAGTCTCATTAATAAAGACAGTGAAGTATAAGGATAGACAGACCAAAGTAACAAAATAAAGAGCCCTGAAATTGACCCACACATGTGTACATTTATATGATTTATGTATGACAGGGTCATCAATGCAATTGAAAGAGAAAAAGTGATGGTCTTTTCAGTAAATGGAGCTGGGAGAAACGACTGGAGTTTAGAGTGTGATGGTGAGGTAGTCATGTAAGTATAGTGTCAGATTTAAAATTTTGGTATTTTGTTCATCATAAATTTTCCACATTAATTTTTATTTTTAAATAATATTGTATTAAATATTACCTTGTTTACTAAGCTTTTTGATGCCCCTTAAATTTTGTGCCCAAGGTAAATGACTCTCTCATTTCACCCAGTCCCTGCCTTCCTGGAGGGATTGGATAATTCTATGGGAGGAAAAAAGAACTTTGATCCCTACCTTATACCATACACAAAAAAGTAATTTGAGATGGATCATAGGCCTTAATGTAAACGAAAATAAGGTGGGGGGGGGCTTCTAGAAGAAACATAGAAGACTATTATCATAGCCTGGGGGCAGGCAAAAATTTCTTACATTGGACACGACAAAAAAACCCTGATCATAAAAGCAAAAACTGATACATTGGATTTCATTAAAATTAAGAACTTCTGTTCATTAGCACACCACTGTGAGTGAAAAGATAAGCCACAGTGGGAAGATTGATTTTGAATACCTACATCTGACAAACAATTCATGTCTATAATATGTAAAGAGTTCCTACAAATTAGTAAGTAAAAGATTGGCAATCCAACCGTTAAAAATGGGCCAAAAAATTGAACAGGAAGGTCATAAAAGAGGATTTTCAAATGACCAATAACATAAGAAGTTTCTCAGTATCATTAGTAAACATGGAAATGCACATTATAAACCACAACGCAATGCCAAACACACTACCTAGAGTGGCTAAAATTAAAAAGATGGTCAATGTCAAGTGTTCACAAGAATGTGGAGAAACTAGAACTCTCATACTCTACTAATGGAAGTATAAATTGGTATAATTACTTTAGAGAACTGTTTGTTATCATCTACTAAAATTAAACATACATAGCACATGGCCAGGCATATTTCCAATGGAAATAGGGTTCCACATCAACAATGTATCATTTACAATTAACATCTTGAAACTTTATCTTACATTTTATATAGACACTTTATATACATTTTAACTATAAAAAATAACTGACTTTTTGAAATGCAATATGCAAGAAGGAAATTATTTTTTTTTATTTTTTAAATTTTAACTCCTGCATAGTTAACATACAGTGTTATGTTCAGTTTCAGGTATATAATACAGTGACTCAACAGTTCTATATACTACTTGGAGCTCATCAAGATACTCTTATGGTGCCTGGCTGGCTCAGTTGGTAGAGTGTGCCACTCTTGATCTTGGGATTGTAGGTTTGACCCCCCCCCCCCCGTTGGGTATAAGGATTACTTAAAAAAATTCTTAAAAAGAATAAAGATAGTATACTCTTAATCTCCTTCACCTATTTCATTCATCCTCCCACCCACCTCCCTGCTGGTAACCATCTGTTTGTTTTCTATAGCTAAGGGTCCGTATTTTGGTTTTGTCTTTCTCATTTTTCTCTTTTGTTCATTTGTTTTGTTTCTTAAATGGCACATATGAGTGAAATCATATGGAATTTGTCTTTCTCTGACTGGCTTATTTTCTCTGACTAGCATTATACTCTCCTGATCCATCTGTGCTGTTGCAAATGGCAAGATTTCAATCTTTTTTATGACCGAATAATATTCCATTGTATATGTATATCACATCGTCTTTTTCCAATCATCTCCCAATGGATGTGTAATCCTATTTTTATAAGGTTCAAACGAGGCAAAAATAATCCATGACTCTAGACATCAGAATAGAGATTGCCTCTGGGTGGGAGGAGAACAGACTGGAAAGGACCATGAAGGAACTCTCTAGGATTATGGCAGTATTATAAGCTTGATTGGGGGTGCTAGTTAATAGGTGTATAAATTTATCAAAACTCATCAAACTGTACACTTAAGATCTATGCATTTTGCTGTTTATAATTATGCCTGAATGAAAAGTGTATTTGACAAAAAAGCCTTTTTTACATATATATGTACTAAGAAATTTTATTAATTATGTAGCAAGGTGACATTGAGGAATTTACACTATACATCCTTCTGAGAAAGGAACAAATGTTTGCCCTCCCCAAAGAGGGTAGCCAGGCCTTTGTTCTTAAGGACTTAGTTTTCCTAATCCATGGCAAAGAGTTAAGTTTCTCCTGCTGAAAAAATTGGCATGAACCTTAAAGACACCCCTCAAATAAGACTAGACCTGTGGAGGATTTTAAGCTGAATTGTGCCGGAGGCTTAGTATTTGGTGTTTCCAGGGTTGAGAAGAACAGGAAGCTGGCTTCCTGATATGGAGACAATGCTGAAGCTGCAATTACACTGAAATAATGAGGTCCTGAGCCTGGTGGGATTTAGGTCCTCCTGGTCCTAAGATCTCAGAGATAGTAGACTGGGAGTCTTGACAAAGGTTTCTGTGACCAAGCTTGGCACACTGGAACTGAGCCACAGATTTTGCCTTCAGATGGCAAAGATGAAAAGCAACAGTTACTCCCATGGTTTGAGGACCTAACCCTCTGGGCACCTGGGTGGGTCAGTTGGTTGAGTGTCTCTTGATTTGGGCTCATGCCCTGATCTGAGAGTCATGGGATCAAGCCCCACATTGGGTTCCATGCTCAGTGGGAAACCGACTTGAGGTTTCTCTCTCTCTCCCCCCCATCACTGCCCCTCCCCCCTGCTTGTGCACACTCTCTCTCTAAATAAATAAAAATAAAATCTTTGTTTTTTTAAAAAAGTACCTGATCTTCTGCCATTTGGGATAAACTGTAAAAGCTCCAGAATTCCCATACAATACAAACGTTGGGGGAGGAAAAACTGACCCTGGGCTTTTTAGCCAACCTAGGTGATAGGAGGCTTAAAGCAGATTATACCCGATGTAGACAAGGAACTTTATTTGCCCTTTCTTATACCTAAGTGTTCTGGAACAATTCACACCTGTTAAAGTCCATTAACTTTCATGCCTCACCTGTTACATGGGGGAAAGTGGGCATTTGTCTTTTCTCTTCCTCTTCAAGATGTTAAAATGAACTTTGCAACTTTAAAAAACATGCTGCTTTAAAATGAAATGATTATATACCTAATGTCACTTATCATGTATTATGAAAAAGAGATAAAGTGATGTATAAATTCCCAAGGGGTTGACAAATTTTGACAATGAAAGTTTTGAGGGTCAAAAACAGGCTGGGAAAAGCCGCTGCAGGTGGTGCGATGCTGAGAGATTTTGTTTGTTTTTTCAGTCAATTTTGGCAGAATGACACAGTCAGCCATGGGAAGCTCTGTGTATGTGGTTTCTCTTCCATAAAGCCAGGGCTAGGTTCTATGCTCTAGGCTTGAAAAAGTTTGTAGGAGTCCAGCTAGCATAGCATAAATAAATGAAGTCCTAGTTAAGACAGTAATACCCAAGTGGGATTGCTGTGTTTGAGAGATGTTTCTGAGAAAAAAATAATTGAAAGGAACTTTGTGGCCAAATATATTGATAACTAGATCTACCTCCAAGATCTAGAGTATAAGCTAATGCTGTCCAATAGAATTTTCTATGATGATGGAATTATCCAAGATCTGCTCTGTCCAATGTGATCGCCTCTAGCCACATGTGATACTCAAAATGTCCACAATGCGATTAAGGAACTGAATTTTAAATTTTATGTAATTTTGAGTAATTTAAATTTGAATGGCCCCACGTGGCCAGTGGATACCAGACTGGATAGCACAGGTCTAGACAATTTGAGCAGCAAGGTGAATATCTCCACATAAATTTCACAAGCACTTCAAATGTCATAGTTAATTTTCAGCCTCCTACCACACAACTTCTGTCTAATGTTTCCTATGTTGTTCAAAATGCCATCGTCTTGTCAGTCATCCAGGGTTAAAATTCCAAAGTCATTTATTCATTTCACAAACATCCAGGGAGCACTTACTAAATGCCAGGCAGGATCCTAGGCATAGGGAATACAAAGATGAATATAGTCCTTGTAGGAAAACAGTGATAATGTTTATAATTAACTCTCGTATTTGAGGTCTGGTCAGGAAAAAAACCAGACTCAGTCCCTTCTCTCTTTCTGCTTTACTTTTCACATCCAAACTTTTGTCACAATAGCCCCCTGAGGACAAAGATTTTTGTCCCTTCCATTTACCGCTGTATCCATAGAGCCTAAAGGAGTGCTTTGTACAGGGTGGTGGTGGTAGCTGGTCAACATTTGAGGAATGAATCCATGCCTCTCCTACCATCCTGCTTTAATTCCCTTTCCCTCCTTCCCACTACACCTCGTTCACAGTCTCCAACTGGTTTAATTACCCAGACAACTGCCATAGACACTTACTGGAGATATTTTAAACTTTCACTTTCAAAGTGTGGTCCTGGGTCAGTAAGGTAACGGTATATAAAATCAATATACAGAAATTCATTGCATTTCTATATACTTATAACGAAGCCATAGAAAGAGAAATCAAGAAAAAGATTCCATTTACAACTTCATCAAAAATAATAAAAGATCTAGAAATAAACTTAACCTAGAAGTAAACAAGGAGGTAGAAGACCTGTACTCAGAAAACTAGAAAAGATTGATTGAAAAAAACCGGAGATGGCACAAGTGGAAAGATAATCCATGCTCCTGGCTTGGAACAACAAATATTGTTAAAATACCCATGCTACCCAAAGCAATCTACAGATTTAATGTGATCCCTTTAAAAAAAAATCATCAGCATTTTTCACAGAACTAGAACATTCATAAAATTTGTACAGAACCACAAAAGATCCCAAACTGCCAAAACAATCTTGGGGGAGGAGGCAAACACATCTGGAGGTGTCACAATTCCAGATTTCAAGGTGAACTACTACAAAGCTATAACGATCAAAATAGTGTGGTACTGGCACAAAAACAGACACACAGATCAATGGAACAGAATAGAAAGTTCAGAAACAGACCCATGATTATATGGTCAATTAATCTTTGACAAAGGAGGAAAGAATATGTGATGGGAAAAAGTCTCTTCAACAAATGGTGTTGAGAAAACTGAGTAGCTACATGCAAAGAATGAGATTGGACCATTTTCTTACAACATACACAAAAATAAACTCAAAACGGGTCAAGGACCTGTATGTGAGACATGAAACCATACAATTCCTGAAAGAGAGCACAGGGTGTAAGATCTCTGACATTGACCACAGCAACATTTTTCTAGATATGTCTCCTGAGGCAAGGGAAAGAAAAGCAGAAATAAACTATTAGGACTACACCAAAACAAAAAACTTCTGCACAGCACAGGAAGCAATCAGCAAATCTAAACAACAACTTACTGAATGGGAGAAGATATTTGCAAATGACATAACCAATAAAGGGTTAGTATCCAAAATACAGAGAGAAATTACACAATTCAACACCCCCACAACCAAATAACCTAGTTAAAAATGGGCAGAAGAGAGTTGCCTTTGTGGCTCAGTCAGCTAAGTGTCCAACTCTTTATTTCAGCTCAGGTCATGATCTCAGAGTCATGAGATCAAACCCCACGTTGGGCTCCACACTCAGAGCTGAGTCTGCTTGATATTCTCTCCCTCTCCTTCTGCCCCTCCCCCACACTCATGTTCTCTCTCTCTCTCTAAAATAAATAAGTAAAATCTTTTTTTTTTTTTTTTTTTTTTTTTTGACAGAGAGAGAGATCACAAGTAGTCAGAGAGGCAGGCAGAGAGAGGAGGAAGCAGGCTCCCCGCTCAGCGGAGAGCCAGATGCGGGGCTCGATCCCAGGACCCTGAGATCATGACCTGAGCCGAAGGCAGCGGCTTAACCCACTGAGCCACCCAGGCGCCCCAAGTAAAATCTTTTTAAAATTTAAAATAGAATTATATTATCCAGTAATTGCATTATTGGGTATTTACCCAGAAACTTTGAAAACACTAATTTAAAAGGATATATGTACCACTATGTATATAGCAGCATTATTTTTTTTTAAAGATTTTATTAATTTGAGAGAGAGAGCATGCATGTGTGAGGGGGAGGTACAGAGGGAGAGAGAAAAGCAGGCTCCCCCTGAGCAGGGAGCCTGACATGGGGCTTGATCCAGGACCCTGGAATCATAACCTGAGCCAAAGGCAGACACTTAACCAACTAAGCCACCCAGCTCTCCCTGGAGTACCATTATTTACAATAGCCAAATTATGGAAGTACTCCAAGTGTCCATTGATAGATGAATAAATAAAGAATATGTGGTATATGTATACATATACATATATACATGTATACACACACACAATGGAATATTATTCTGTCGTAAAAATGAATGAAATATTGTCATTTGCAACAGCATGGGTGGATCTAGAGAGTATAATGCTAGGTGAAATAAGCTAGTCAGAGAAAGACAAATTCCATGTAATTTCACTCACATGTGGAATTTAAGAAACAAAACAAATGAACAAAGGAAAAGTAAAGAGAGAAACCAAAAGACAGACTCTTAACTACAGAGAACAAACATGGTTACCAGAGGTGGGTGGCGGGGGATATGTGAAAGGGATTAAGAGTACACTTATCTTGATAAGCACTGAGTGATGTAGAATTGTTGAATTACTATATTGTACACCTGAAACTAATATAACACTGTATGTTAACTATACTGCAATTAAAATTTTAAAACAATAAATAATATAAAAATTTCCTTTCTTAAAAAAAAAATGTGATGGGGCACCTGGGTGGCTCAGTGGGTTAAAGTCCCTGCCTTCGGCTCAGGTCATCATCCCAGGGTCCTTGGGTGGAGCCCAGCATCGGGCTCTCTGCTCATCAGGGAACCTCCTTCCCCCTCTCTCTCTGCCTGCCTCTTTGCCTGCTTGTGATCTCTGTCTGTCAAATAAATAAATAAAATCTAAAAAAAAAAAGACCTTTGACATTTTTTTTAAAGATTTACTTATTTATTTGAGAGAGAGAAAGAGCATGGAGCAGGGGGAGGGGAGGGAGAAAGGAGGAAGGGAGAGAGCCAGACTCCCTGCTGAGCACAAGGCATGATGCAGGGCTTGATCTCACAATCCTGAGATCATGACCTGAGCCTAAATCAAGAGTCACAGACCAACTGAGCCACCCAGACACCCCTTGACATCTTTCAATTGCATAATATATATATAAATATATATTCTATATGCAATATATATATAAATATATATATTCTATATGCAATATATATATAAAACTCTTCAGCCTGGCATGAAAAGCCCTCTACAATGTCACCTCTGTCAATTTTCCAGATTTTTCTCACACTGACCTCCCTATACTTCTACATTCCAACTACATAGGTGTCCTCTCTTCAAACATATCCAACACTCTTCAGTTTCCCCTGCTTTTCCCCAATCCATTCCTTCCATCTGGAAAGTCTTCCCTACTTTCTTCCATCCACCCTATCCATCTTCAAAGCCCTTCCCTTCTTCTGAAGCACAGTTCAAACCTGAGCTCCCCCAGAGGCATTTTATAGATCCCCCTGCTTCAAAAGACTGCCTCCAACCTCTTCAGCAGTATTTATACTTCTATTAACCCTTATCATTTTCTCTTTCATTATGTATATATCCATCTGTCTCCCCAGGTTTGCCTAGAGCTCCTAGAGGGTGGGGTTGGGGTTTTATTTTTCCTCAATGTCTAGTACGCCACCATATAGAATAGGAGCTCAAGGTTTGTTGAAATAAACTGAAAGGAACAGGATTGAGCATGATTTACACTTATAGGAAGACATCCATAGGCACTATCTCAACTCCCCTCTTCCCCCACCCAGTTTCTCCCCTGGACCAAGATGTAGGACTTTCCAAGGCTTCAGAGGCAGGGACGGGGAGCGGTGGATTTCCAGGGAAGGTTGCATCACATACCTCTGAGGCTCTCTTGGCTGCCACCTGCTCCCTGCTCTGTCTCCCAGAGAAGAGCAGCCAAAGCCCCCAAACGAGGAAACCAAATAGTAGTAAAAGGCTGACATATGATGGAGGCGGCATGGCCAGCCCCCATATCAGTGCCATTTCTCAGCCTCATGCCCCTCTCAGCCAAACAATATTACCCCTCAAGATTGTGACTCCTATGACATCACAATGGTCATTGCAAGGTAAACCTGACAGGGCCCAGCCAATGTGGGAGCAGCTTGGGTCTCTTCTTTGAGATGTGTCCATCAGAGGCCCCTTCCTGAGGCTGCCCATGGGCTCTGCCTTAGCAACCAATGCTCAGGAAGACCTCCTTTACCATTCTACTAGGATTGGGTTGGACAAGTTGGCATAGAGAGTATGGAGGCAAGATTTCAAAGGAGCAGCCCCTCCAAAGGGCTTGTCTTGTCCTATAAGCATCTTCTCTGGAACCAGTCACTCCCTAGAGGTCCAGGCATGCTGTCATATGTTCCCAATCACAAATTAGAATACTGAGACAAGTACATTTAGGAAAGCTAGGCTATCCTAAGTACAGATACTCTCAGGAAATGTGATTATGTATGGTTTCCTAATTCCAAAGTTTGACACATTTCTTAGTTGCTATAACATTGAAACAGAGAAGAGATGTCACTTAGGGAAATTAAATGATCTTAGAGGATCACTCAACTCCAAAACCCATAGTCTCATTTTCTAGAAGATTTATTATGTCATTACACCCAGAGTTAACTGGATATTCTATGGTTAATTCACTGTAAACAAATTTTACAAAGAATCAACTTATGCTATACTAAAGATGAATAAAACTGGCCAGGGTGTTTTTTTTCTCATAGGAATGTTAATTTGGAAGATCAATTCAATTAAATAACTATTGAATAGCAGGCACTGTTTTTGAAAAACACAATTATGGTATCTCACCTTACAGAATTTTCAATCCACTGGGGCAGCCAAAGTAAAATTCTCAGCCCATCATCAAGCAAGTGGTTAAATAACACATGATATGTCCATATTATGAATATAATTCATAACTTTCATGACTTTGCAGTCACTATAAAGATTATAAAGAATGATACTTGATAGGCTGAGCACACCTTACGTGGCAGGTTACTAGCATATGCCAGCCTGGAGTTCTAAGGTTAGGGGTGGAGGCATAGTTTTGGTTCTTAGAACACATATGTACAATTTGACAAACACTTTTTAAAAAGGAGTTTATTTATTTGAGAGAGAGTGAGAGAGAGAGGAGTCTCTAAGCAGGGGGAGGAGCAAAGGGAGGGGGGAAGCCAACTTGCCACTGAGCAGAGAGCCTGACACGGGGCTTAATCCCAGGACCCCAGGATGGTGACCTGAGCCAAGGCAGATGCTTAAGCAACTGAGCCACCCAGGCACCCCACTTTTTTCTATATGTGTTGAAAAATGTATTCTTTGTATTCTTTGGGGGTATCTGGGTGGCTCAGTGGGTTAAGCCTCTGCCTCCAGCTCAGGTCATGATCTCAGGGTCCTGTGATCGAGCCCCGCATCGAGCTCCCTGCTCACTGGGGAGCCTGCTGCCCTTCCTCTTTCTCTGCCTTTCTGCCTACTTGTGATCTCTGTCAAATAAATAAATAAAATCTTTTTTAAAAATGTATTCTTCATGGACTCAAGATGGCGGGGAAGTAGGAGGAGGCACCGTTTCAACCTGTACCCTAAAGTGAGCTGATTACCTACCAAAGAACTCCGATCACCCATGAAATCAGCCCGAGATCAGAATTATACACGTCTGGATCTTTACAGGAGCAGAAGACGGCAGTGGGCAGGTAAAGTGGAGTGGGAAAGTCGGACTGGTATCGGAAGATAAACAAAAGGGGGAGGGAGCCACCAGAGGTGACCGATTGGAAAGTAATACCCCAATCCAAGAGTGCTCTGCGTCTGGGGACCAGCATTAACTTGGAGTCTGGTTGAAAGCCCTCAACAAAGAGCAAAGGATCATGGGGGGGAAATTATGGGAATTGGGGTGGTTAGGGACAGGGGCTTAAGTCCCCAGACCCAGGACAGCCTCCCCTGGTTTTGAGCCCCAGAGAGTGCGGCGGAGAAACCAGGTCTTGGTCCCTGAGCCACCAGCGTGACTGAGCCACCACTGCGCCCGAGAATGTGTGGGGTCCAGCTCCTGTGAGGGGCTGGGAGCCTCACCAGTAGGCGTTCCTGAGATGGCCATGCTCCACACCCTCCCTGAGAGAGGTGCATGCAGGCATTAGCCTGTCGCTCTTAGACCCGGGCCAAGGGATCAGAGCCTGAGAGGCTAGCGCCCACACCCTCCTCTTGGAGAGGTGCTCATTGGCGCCAGCTGGGAGCTCTCGGACCGGGAAAACCATGCACTCCCAGCCTAGGCCAGTGGGAAAATTTCAGTGTGCGATCGCTGCTTGGAACCTCTCTGGCGGTCTGGAGCTGCCCAGACAGATGCCGCTGCTGTGGTTTTGGGTACAAAGACAAGATCCTTCATCCCCAGGGACTGTGACTCAGAAACTACTCTGCCAGCAGCTCTGCAGAGCATTCTGAGGCTTCTCTCTGAGAGGGAGGTCTGGGTCCAGTTTGCTCTCCTCTAAACCTCCAAAAACCATCAAAAGCTCTCAAGGTGAGAGAAAACAGATGAACAAACATAAAAACCTCCAGAGAACAAAAGCCTGAAAAAAAAAAACAAAAAACGGTTTCCTCAGAGCCCACCCCTTGAGGGGGGCAGGAGGACCTAACTCAGGGAATATCATTGACTGAAAACACACGTGGCAGGCCCCTCCCCCAGAAAACCAACCAGGAAGGAAGAAAAAAAAAGAAGACAAGAGAACAACCACCACTACTTCATAAATACAACTTTTATTTTTAACTCTTTACCACTATTCTGGTTCATTTTTTATACATACAGATAATTTTTTAACCTATTTACCATCAGAGTGAGATGTCCAGTACATCAAATTCCTTAATAACCTTCTAACCTTAACTTTTTGATACATACACCTGTGTTTTTCTTTTGCTTTTATATTTTTAAAATTTTTTTAAAAATTTTAATTGAGTTTAGTCTAGTTTATTCTTTTTTAATTTTTATTTTCTAATATACATATAGAGTTAAAATTCAAGGTAATCCGCTTTCCCCAATCAATGCTACCCCTATAGGCAAACCAATTTTTAATCCCCCTTTACCTTAGGAAAGTTGAGTTCCTTAACAAAGACATCAAGATACATCCAGGAAGAATCAAAATAACCTTTCTCCCCCACACTGAGATTTTATAACCACTCCCCCATCTTTCCCTTCCACCAGTGTTTCTGTGTTTTTGTGTTTGTCCTGATAATATACAAATCTTATACTTGGGGTTCTTTTTGACGGGGTTCTTCCCTTTTTTGCTGATATATATATATATTTTTTTTCTCTCGTCATATAATTTTATCAGTCTTTTTGTTTGTCTGTTTTTGTTTGTATACTTCATAAATCTTACCTTGGGCCCCATTTGGGCTGAGCCTTCTCTTCTATCTTCCCTTTTTTTCCCTCTCTCTCTCTCTCTTTTTTCTTTTTCTTTTTCTTTTCTTTTCTCTCTCCTTTTGGTGGGGAAAACTGATCGCACAGAAGCGTTCGAGGGTGCACCTTGACTGCATCACAGTCGACACATCCAGCTACATCTGTTCAGTCATCTCTCAGCAAAATGACTAGAGAAGGAATTCCCAACAGAAGAAAAATACAGAGGATGGCCCTTCTGCAACAGAGCTAATGGCTATCGACATAGACAATATGTCAGAAAAGGAATTCAGGCTAACAATTATCCAGGCAACAGCTAGGTTGGAGAAAGCCATGGATGACCAAATGGATTTGATTAGGGCAGAACTGAAAGCCACCAGGGATGATGTTCACAATGTTAGGGCAGAACTCAAAGCCACCAGGGATGATGTTCAAAATGCTCTCAATGAATTCCAATTTAATCTAAATTCTCTAAAAGCTAGGGTAACTGAGACAGAAGATAGAATTAGTGATCTGGAGGACAAACAGATAGAGAGAAAGGATCAGGAGGAAGCCTGGAACAAACAGCTCAGAAGCCACGAAAACAGAATCAGGGAAATAAATGATGCCATAAAATGTTCCAACATCAGAATTACTGGAAACCCTGAAGGGGAGGAGAAAGAAAGAAGTCTAGAAGATGTAGTGGAACAAGTTGTCTATGAAAATTTTCCCAATCTCACGAATGGAAAGAGTGTTCATGTACTAGAGGCAGAACGTTTTCCCCCTAAAATGATAGATTCTCGAAAGTCCTCGCGACACCTGATAGTTAGAATGAAGAACTATAATTGTAGGCAGACCCTCTTGAAAGCAGCTAGGACAAAGAGGCTCCTTACATACAGAGGAAAGCCCATTAGAATAACGTCAGACCTGTCCACAGAGACCTGGCAAGCCAGGAAGGGCTGGCAAAATATATTCAGGGCACTAAATGAGAAGAACATGCAGCCAAGAATACTTTACCCAGCAAGACTGACATTCAAAATGGATGGAGAGATAAAGAGTTTACAAGACCGGTAAGGCCTAAAAGACTGTGCAACCACCAAGCCGACACTGCAGGGAATATTAAGGGGCATTCTATAAAAGAGAAAAAAATCCTAAGAACATCATTGAGCAGGAATATAGAGACAATCTACAGACAGAAAGACTTCAAAGGTAACACGATATCAATAAAAACGTATCTATCAATAATCACTCTCAATGCGAACAGCCTAAATGCGCCCATAAAATGACACAGGGTTGCAGATTGGATAAAACGACAGGACCCATCCGTATGTTGTCTACCGGAGACTCATTTTGAACCTAAAGATACACCCAGACTGAAAGTGAAGGGATGGAGAAGCATCTTTCATGCCAATGGGCCTCAAAAGAAGGCCGGGGTGGCCATTCTCATATCAGATAAATTAGATTTTAAAGACTGTAGTCAGAGGTACAGAAGGACACTACATAATTCTTTTTTTTTATTTATTTTTTTCAGCATAACAGTATTCATTGTTTTGGCACAACACCCAGTGCTCCATGCAAAACGTGCCCTCCCTATTACCCACCACCTGTTCCCCCAACCTCCCACCCTTGACCCTTCAAAACCCTCAGGTTGTTTTTCAAAGTCCATAGTCTCTTATGGTTCGCCTCCCCTTCCAAATTTTTTTTTTATAAACATATAATGTATTTTTATCCCCAGGGGTACAGGTCTGTGAATCGCCAGGTTTACACACTTCACAGCACTCACGATAGCACATACCCTCCCCAATGTCCATAACCCTCTCCCCCTCTCCCAACCCCACCTCCCCCCCGCAACCCCCAGTTTGTTTTGTGAGATTAAGAGTCATTTATGGTTTGTCTCCCTCCCAATCCCATCTTGTTTCATTTATTCTTCTCCTATCCCCCTAACCCCCCATGTTGCTTCTCCATGTCCTCATATCAGGGAGATCATATGATAGTTGTCTTTCTCCTATTGACTTATTTCACTAAGCATGATACGCTCTAGTTCCATCCACGTCGTCGCAAATGGCATGATTTCATTTCTTTTGATGGCTGCATAGTATTCCATTGTGTATATATACCACATCTTCTTTATCCATTCATCTGTTGATGGACATCTAGGTTCTTTCCATAGTCTGGCTATTGTAGACATTGCTGCTATAAACATTCGGGTACACGTGCCCCTTCGGATCACTATGTTTGTATCTTTAGGGTAAATACCCAGTAGTGCAATTGCTGGGTCATAGGGTAGTTCTATTTTCACCATTTTGAGGAACCTCCATGCTGTTTTCCAGAGTGGTTGCACCAGCTTGCATTCCCACCAACAGTACTACATAATTCTTAAAGGGACCATCCACCAAGATGATTTAACAATTGTAAATATCTAGGCCCCCAATATGGGAGCAGCCAATTACATAAGAAAACTATTAATCAAGATAAAGAGTCATATTGATATGAATACATTAATCGTAGGAGTTCTTAACATGCTTCTCTCAGTAACAGACAGATCATCGAAGCAGAAAATTAATAAAGAAATAAGAGCATTGAATGAAACATTGGACCAGATGGACCTCATAGCTATATACAGAATAATCCACCCTAAAACAACAGAATACTCATTCTTCTCCAGTTCACATGGAACCTTCTCCAGAATAGACCACATACTCGGTCACAAAGCAGGACTCAAAAGACTGAGATTATTCCCTGCATATTCTCAGATCACAATGCTTTGAAACTGGAGCTCAATCACAAGGAAAAGTTCAGAAGGATCTCAAACACCTGGAAGCTAAAGACCACCTTGCTTAAGAATGCTTGGATCAACCAGGAGACCAAAGAAGAACTTTAGCAACTCATGGAAACCAATGAGAGAATGAAGACACTTCGGTCCAAAACCTATGGGATACAGCAAAGGCGGATCTAAGGGGGAAATACATAGCCATCCAAGCCTCCCTCAAAAAAACTGAAAAATCCAGATACAGAAGCTGTCTCTACACAATAAAGAACTGGAGATTCAACAACAAATCAAACCAACTCCACCCACAAGAAGGGAAACAATCAAGATTAGAGCAGAGATCAATGAGGTAGAAACCAGAGATACAGTAGAACATATCAATGAAACTAGAAGCTGGTGTTTTGAAAGAATCAATATTATCAATAAACCACTGGTCACACTAATCCAAAAGAAAAGAGAGAAAGCCCAAATTAATAAAGTTATGAATGAAAAGGGAGAGATCACAACGAACACCAAGGAAATAGAAACAATCATCAGAAATTACTACCAACAGTTATATGCCAATAAGCTAAGCAACCTAGATGAAATGGATGCATTCCTGGAAAGCTACAAACTCCCAAAATTGAACCAGAAATTAACAACCTGAATAGACCAATATCTAGTAGCAAGATTGAAGCAGCGATCAAAAACCTCCCAAAACACAAGTGCCCAGGACCTGACGGATTTCCTGAGGAATTCTACCAAACTTTCAAAGAAGAAATCACACCAATTCTCCTGAAGCTGTTCCAAAAAATTGAAGCAGAAAGAAAACTTCCAGACTCTTTTTATGAAGCCAGCATTACCCTGATCCCCAAACCAGGCAAAGACCCTACCAAAAAGGAGAATTTCAGACCAATATCACTGATGAATATGGATGCTAAGATTCTCAACAAGATCCTAGCAAACAGGATCCAGCAGCACATGAAAAAGATTATCCACCATGACCAGGTGGGATTCATCCCTGAGTTACAAGGATAGTTCAACATTCGCAAATCAATCAATGTAACAGAACAAATCAATAAGGGAAGAGAGAAGAACCACATGGTTCTCTCAATGGATGCAGAAAAAGCATTTGACAAAATCCAGCATCCGTTCCTGATGAAAACGCTTCAAAGTATAGGGATAGAGGGAACATTCCTGAACTTCATAAAAAATCCATCTATGAAAGACCCACAGCAAATATCATCCTCAATGGGAAAAAGCTCACTGCCTTCCCATTGAGATCAGGAACACGACAAGGATGCCCACTCTCACCACTCTTGTTCAACATAGTATTAGAAGTCCTAGCAACAGCAATCAGACAACAAAGAGAAATAAAAGGTATCCAAATTGGCAAGGAAGAAGTCAAAGTCTCTCTCTTCACAGATGACATGATTCTTTATATGGAAAACCCCAAAGACTTCACCCCCAAACTACTAGAACTCATACAGTGATTTAGTAACATGGCAGGATACAAAGTCAATGTACACTAACAGTGAAAATACAGAAAGGGAAAATAGAGAATCGATTCCATTTACCATGGCACCAAGAGCCATGAGATTCCTGGGAATAAACCTAACCAAAGAGGTAAAGGATCTGTACTCGAGGAACTACAGAACACTCATGAAAGAAATTGAAGAGGACACAAAAAGACAGGAGACCATGCCATGGTCTTGGATCGGAAGAATAAACATTGTTAAAATGTCTATACTGCCTAGAGCAATCTATACTTTTAATGCCATTCCAATCATAATTCCATTGGTGTTTTTCAAAGAGCTGGAGCAAATCATCCTAAAATTTGTATGGAATCAGAATAGAATTGGATGTGAGGGCGATCTGGCTGCGACATCTGTCACCCCATTGATCGCCAGGGTTGATTCGGCTGATCTGGCTGGCTAGGCGGGTGTCCCCTTCCTCCCTCACCGCTCCATGGGCGTCCCTCCCGAAGCTGCACGCTCGGTCGAAGAGGACGACCTTCCCCGATAGAGGAGAGGACCGTTCTTCGGTCAAGGGTATACGAGTAGCTGCGCTCCCCTGCTAGAACCTCCAAACAAGCTCTCAAGGTCCATTTGTAGGAGAACGTAGGGTAGTCAAGCTTCCAAGACTCCAGACACATCCAAATGAGGCGCTGCACGTGGCAGTCTGCCTTTCTTTAAAAAAAAAAAAAAAAAAAAAGAATAGAACCCAATTGCTAATGAAATGTTGAAAAACAAAAACAAAACTGGCAGCATCACGTTACCTGATTTCAAGCTTACTGCAACGCTGTGATCACCAAGACAGCATGGTACTGGCATAAAAACAGATACATAGACCAGTGGAACAGAGTGGAGAGCCCAGATATGGACCCTCAACTCTATGGTCAAATAATCTTTGACAAAACAGGAAAAAATATACAATGGAAAAAAGACAGTCTCTTCAATAAATGGTGCTGGGAAAACTGGACAGCTATATGTAGAAGAATGAAACTCGACCATTCTCTTACACCGTACACAAAGATAAACTCAAAATGGATAAAACACCTCAATGTGAGACAGGAATCCATCAGAATCTAGAGGAGAACATAGGCAGTAACCTCTTCGATATCAGCCACAGTAACATCTTTCAAGATATGTCTCCAAAGGCAAAGGAAACAAAAGCGAAAAAGAACTTTTGAGACTTCATCAAGATCAAAAGCTTCTGCACAGCAAAGGTAGCAGTCAACAAAACAACGAGGCAACCCATGGAATGGGAGAAGATATTTGCAAATGACAGTACAGACAAAAGGTTGATATCCAGGATCTATAAAGAACCCCTCAAACTCAACACACACAAAACAGATAATCATGTCAAAAAATGGGCAGAAGATATGAATAGACACTTCTCCAATGAAGACATACAAATGGCTATCAGACACATGAAAAAATGCTCATCATCACTAGCCATCAGGGAGATTCAAATTAAAACCACATTGAGAGCCACCTGACACCAGTTAGAATGGCCAAAATTAGCAAGACAGGAAACAACGTGTGTTGGAGAGGATGTGGAGAAAGGGGAACCCTCTTACACTGTTGGTGGGAATGCAAGTTGGTGCCGCCACTTTGGAGAACAGTGTGGAGATTCGTTACGAAATTCAAAATAGAGCTTCCCTATGACCCTGCAATTGCACTGCTTGGTGTTTACCCCAAAGAGACAGATGTTGTGAAAAGAAGAGCCATCTGTACCCCAATGTTTTTAGCAGCAATGGCCATGGATGCCAAACTGTGGAAAGAACCAAGATGCCCTTCAATGGACAAATGGATAAGGAAGATGTGGTCCATATACATGATGGGGCATTATGCCTTCATCAGAAAAGATGAATACCCAACTTTTGTAGCAACATGGACAGGATTGGAAGAGATTATGCTGAGCGAAATAAATCAAGCAGAGAGATTCAAGTATCATATGGTTTCACTTATTTGTGGAGCATAACAATTAAAATGGAGGACATGGGGAGATGGAGAGGAGAAGGAAGTTGAGGGAAATTGGAGGGGGAAATGAACCATGAGAGACTATGGACTCTGAAAAACAACCTGAGGGTTTTGAAGGGGCGGGCGGTGGGAGGTTGTGGAACCAGGTGGTGGGTAATAGTGAGGGCACGTATTGCATGGAGCACTGGGTGTGGTGCAAAAACAATGAATACTGTTACGCTGAAAATAAATAAATTAAAAAAAAAAAAACCTTTTATGGTTCAGTGTCTTATTTTCCTCAGAGAGGCAGATGTCAACCCCGAGCTTATTGCAAGCAGTTGGAGTAAAAGAAATGAGTCTGCACGTTTTGTGGGCGCACACGGACTGCAGGAGGCCACAGCGGGGCCTTCCTGAGCCATGGGGGTCGCCTCCCCAGAGAGGCTCTCGCCTCCCGGGAGATCAGAGACCAGCAGTTCGCACCGCTGATGCGACCGTGCTCCTGACCACGGCTCTTCCTCCCACTCGAGAGCTTTTCTGACGCTGTTCCTTCTTTGAAACTACTTCCAGCTCCCTACGAGCAATTCTGGCAATAACTGGGTCAGTCTGCTTCTGGGAGAACCACTTAATCCGCGAGTTCCTCGCTGCGTAGACGCGCCTCTTCTGTGCCTTTGGCCAGTAACACGGTCAGGAAGAGAGTCGCACTGGGTGTGCCGGCTACCCCGCTCATAAGCTCACCCCGACCCCGCACCGGCTCCCAGCTGCATCCTCGAGCGCAGTAGCCGGACACGGGGGCACCAGGGCTGGCCGGGGGGCACGCTCCGCGCTGGGCCATGCACTGTCAACATGTTCCCACCAGCACGACAGCCGCTGCTCATGGCTTGCTCCGGGGGCGGGGGGGAACTCTGTGCGACCCCCGTCTCCCCTCCGAGAAGACAGCCAGCACTTCCAGCGCGCCGAGTAGCCCGCGCTGGCCTCTGGCCTCACTGCTGGGCCGCCAGCAGGTGCCTCGCCACACCTCTTCCCCCCAGGCCTGAGCCTGTGCGGCACCTGGCGCCCCCCTCACAAGGCACGCCAGCTGCTTGAGCGGCCACCGCACAACTCCCAGTCTCTAACCCAGGAAAGTGAGGCGCGGTATCACCGCTGGCCACTCCCAGCAGCGGAGGCCCATCTGTGGGACTGCCAGCAGGTGAGAGAGGGAGGGAGCCCCTGGCCCCCCACGCCCACCCCCGTATTCCCCGCCTCAGGTGGTGCAGCCACCTCCCTCAGTGCCTGCACGCCCTGGAGAAGCTGCCAGGGCACCTGCTCGTCCAGAACTGCACAGGCTTCATCAGCCCCTGGGCCCTGCCAAGCCGGCACCTCACCCCTGCTGGGTCCCCAGGCCCTCTGCTCTCCTCGGTCACCCCAAACTTGCCTCCACACCAGAGACGAATCTCACCCACACACATCCAGTATGGTCGGTGGCCACCCAGGTCCTTCCAAATGAAATCCCAGCTCCAGGGATGGGGCCTCACGTCGATGGCCTCTCACCCGCCCTCTCCTCTACCGGCCGAGACCCTCTCCCAAACAAGCCCACCTGTCACCCCACCCCCGTGTCACTGCGGGCCTATCACCTAAGTGCCAAACTAGAAAAGAATGGGCTAATCCCCACTCCCTCATAGAGTGGTCTGAAAGGTGGAATGACATTAGATACATCATACAACTTTGAAACACGTGGGGCCTGGAGGTGTTTACACCGAGACCCCAGGGCAGCTGGCGACGGCATGACAGGGACAAGTTACACAGCCTCTTGATGCCTCATGTCCCCGACCTGAAGCCAGGGACAGAGAGCAGGACCCACCCCACGGGGTTTTCTATGAGAGCAGGGCAGCTCAGACCCTTTGCTGAGCCTCTGGCTCGCGATGACCAACCAGGAAGCATTAGCTGCCATCATTATCACTGATGTGGAGAACAAAGGCAAAATAAATAAATAAATAAATAAATGTGGATAAAAATAAATTTCCTTATCACTTACCACTCGCTGATAAACACCTGAGACAGGTAGAGTATGACATTCCCCCAGAACTCCCAGCTGCCTTCCTGCTGAAGCTTGGCTAGAGGCAGAAAGCAACCTTAGCTTGACAACACCCAGATGTACAGGATCCTGGAAATCTCTGACACATGAACAGCCTTCTGGAAATATCCTTTATCTCTATCTGCCCCCCAACTTGAAAGTATATAATCAGTCACTCCTCATAATCCTAGGGCAGCTCTTTCGGCCCATGGGTCCTGCCCCTGTGCTTTAATAAAAACACCTTTTTTTAACACCAAAAATGTCTCAGGAGTTCTTTCTTGGCTGTCTGCTCCTGGCCCGCCTCAATCATCATTAGCACCACCATCATCCCCTGTCCTCCAGGAGAGCCTCCCCGGGCTCCTCGAGATGAGCACTGGGTTAGCACATGACCACTCTGGGGTCCAGGGGAGTTCCCAAGCACAGCTACTGTACAGAACCAGTAAGCAACCTTGGCTTCTTGTTTTCAGCACTTCCCACACACCAAGACCTGCCCTGTGAATTGGAAACACATGCCGTGGAGCATTCTCTCTCCCAGAGAGGAAGGAGACTTGCCTTGTCCCAGACAGTAGCAAAGCCTTTCCGTTCTTGCCACCACCTGCCAGCCCCTGACCCCAGAGTCTATAAGGACCTGTGGGATGGGGAATATCATTCTGACCATTTGTGGACCATGCCATCTGCCATCATCGGGCTCCCAAGCAGCAGCCTGAACCCACTGCCATGGAGGCTGACGTTTCTCATTTGCTTTATCTTGAGATCCATCCCTTCCTCTATTCCGGGTCAAGATTTTATCCCGTTCCTGAGGCAGTAAACTCCTCCCGCAAGCAGTTACCCACACCTCTGACTTACACTTAGACAGCGGCTCTTGAACATCGTTGGCCACAGTGCAAACCTGGGTTTCTTCCTCCTAGAAGATCTGTCCGACTGCTGGGCTAGGTGGCACGGTGGGAAGGGGGCCCTCTGGGGCCAACGAAGAATGGGATGCACGCCCAAGAGCAACTGAAAACATCCCCCACAGCTGATCCTCCCTACAAAATATTCTCGGAGGGTGAGCCAGTGAAAACGTGACATCCTGAGGTCACAGAGCTAGAAGATGGAGGGGGTGACTCTGGGTTTGAACCCAGGCATTTGACCCCAAACAATGGTATAACCACATCCAACTGTAAGCGTCATAGCAAGGTGGCCTCTGCACCTCCAAAGCCCTCGTCAGTCACCTGGAAGGTGAGCACTGTTGACACAGGCCGCTGAGCCCTGAGGTTTGGGGACAGGGAGGGGATAGAAATGTGCATTTCTGCCTTGTTTATTTATTTAGGATTTTTTTTCTTTTTTTTTTCCATTTTATTTATTTTTTCAGCGTAACAGTATTTATTCTTTTTGCACAACACCCAGTGCTCCATGCAAAACGTGCCCTCCCTATTACCCACCACCTGTTCCCCCAACCTCCCACCCCTGACCCTTCAAAACCCTCAGGTTGTTTTTCAGAGTCCATAGTCTCTTATGGTTCGCCTCCCCTTCCAAATTTTTTTTTTAATAAACATATAATGTATTTTTATCCTCAGGGGTACAGGTCTGTGAATCGCCAGGTTTACACACTTCACAGCACTCACGATAGCACTTAACCTCCCCAATGTCCATAGCCCCCTCCCCCTCTCCCAATCCCACCTCCCCCCAGCAACCCCCAGTTTGTTTTGTGATTATTTAGGATTTTATTTTTAAGTAATCTCTATACCCAACATGGGGCTTCAACTTACAGCCCCAAGATCAAGAGCGGCATGTTCTACCCACTGAGCCAGCCCGGCACCCACAGAATTTTCATTTCTAACAAGCTCCCAGGTACCTGCCTCGGTGCTCTGGTCCACAGGCCTCGGAGAACAGCCGTTCACTCTGCATCTGAACAGGGGATGCTGCTGCATCCCCGATTACTGTAAAAAATCAAGTCAGAGAATTCAAGAAGGAAAATGTGTTTCTTTTTCCTCTGAACACAGCAGGAAATCACTGCATGAAGAATGAACATAAGAAGCCTGAGCCTTTGTTAAAACTTAAACATATGTTTATGCATGCATATGTTTTGAGTGGATATTTTTAGTTCATAAACAAAATTAGTTTCCCTTTTAATAAACATTACATGTTATTTTTTAAATCAAAGAATGTAGACTATGACTCTTAAAAGTAATCAGCTCTATGAAAAAGTAAAAGATGGGCATAATTACCGTCAGTGACATAGGCAGCGTCTGCGTGGTCTGGTCCCCCTCAGCAGCCAGCGGCTGTCCACTCGGAAGCCGCCCACAATCCCTGCACCACCAGCTCAGACCGGAGCCGCAAAGTCCCAGGCCACAGCTTTCTGGGAGCCCTGCTCTTACCATTATTATCCTAATAAGAAATGCTGAGTGGCATCACTAGGAAACCACGTGAACTATCTGTGTAAAAGGACAGCAAACATTTTTTTATTATTATTATTGGTATTTCAATTTCTAGATATTTCATTGTAATGAGAGAAATCACAGGCCTGGCTGAAACTTAATCTGGTATTTTGTGGTGCTGTGAGGAATATTTTTCCCTCCTAATCTCTGCTTAAAGCATGAGTAGGAGCACCTCTACCCATTGCCATGAACAAAAAGCACAAAAGTGTTCAGAAAGTGACAACAAAGATAAATAACTCGGCAATAAAATTTCAGCACCAGTGATTTTCCATTTATATTTTCTCACTGAATCATGTAGTACCAAGCTCTGCGCTTGCGATCTCTGGGCCACATCGTCAGAGTCATTTCATATCTAATGCTTCCCAGGGAGCCCGAGACCAGGGCCCTGATCCACGCGCAGGCGCAGCCGGCGAGTTCCATGGTCGCCACGCGACAGGCCTTACTGGGCCACTTCCTGGTCTTTCTCAGGCAATCAGTCTCGACAGCTTAGAGAGCGTGAATTGTCAGTCAGACTCCTCCAGCAAAGGGGGGCTTCAGGAGTGATTACTGAGGACACTTACCCTTGGAAACGAGTGCTGACTGTGGTTTTCCTACATGAAACGACAGACGTGGTTTTCAGCCAGCAAGTGTGGGCCTTACTAGCAAGCAATTGCCAAGTGCACTAGGGGACCTCCGGGAATGTTCCAGAGAGAGAAAGGTGGAAGGAGGGAGAGGGAGCAGAAGGGGTTGGCTCCTCAGGTGCCTACAGGAACAGCACTTCTGCTCTGTGGAAAGGACTCCCTCAAACTCAAGTTCTCTATTGTTATATAGTATTGTATATATTAAATATTATTATATTATTTAGAATACTCATCCATCAATTGATGGACCCTGGGGTGGTTTCTACTTCCAAATAATGGGGCTGTGAACATCCTGTGGGTTAAGCTTTGTCGGTCATGGAGAGAAAGGGGTTTGCAGGAAAAGGTACCAAGACAGAAGGGCGGCATGGACTGCCACAGCCTTCAAAAGACCAGCTCCAGGGCAGAAGGAGCCCTGCCAGGCTGAGCGAGGCCTCTGCAAGGAAGCTGTGCTGAGGCTGGCCGTCCTTCCACTGCTGTGCACTGAGCTCTTTGCACCAACGGTCTCAGCTAATGCCCTCCCCAAGCTGTGACCATTTCCTCATTTTACAGATGGGGAAACTGAGGCTTGCCCAAGGTCACAAGCGAGGTCTCAAATCCAAGCTTTTCAGTCTCCAAACACCAGGTTCTCAGTTAGGACACTATCGAGGTCCTGGAGCAAAGCAGGGGCTGAGGGGTACATGCGGACCCCCGCAATGTTTGTCTCTCGCCAACCACCCTCTGCAGACCCACTGCCCAGGAATCCTATCCCCTATGGCCAGAACACCCGATACCAGCTGCTGAGTCCCTTTTTCCTAAACCCCAGCCGGTTCTTAAAACTGCCTTCCAAGGCAGAGTTTTAATTCTCCCACAAGATAGTCCCCCTGAACCAAATCTCATTCATAAAAGATGAGAAAGACATTTTAACAAAGGCAGCAGCACACGCTCACAAGCTTGCCCCCTCGAACAAGAAGGAGTTTTCTCTCAGAGCAAACTCACCTCCCTCCTTCCCAGCAAGTCCTCGGGTCACCAGCCCAGAAGCGGCCCAAGGGTGAGCTCATACGCGCACGTGTGCCGTCACCTGGCTCTTCCTTGCGGAAGAACACGATCTCTATGGCATATCTAAACCACTCCTTTAATTACTGAACATTGTCTGGGTTTGGAAAGGAAAAAAAAAAAAAAAAAGGCACCTAATTGGAGACTCCCTTTCAGTATGAAGATGTTCTGGGGAACATGGGAGGAAGTCACTGGAGTGTGACTGACTGTCACCCCGGAGCCGGCTGGTGACAGAAGACGAGTGCCACGCAGCAGAAAGCTGCAGCCACGGGAGGCCCAGTAGGGGCACCGCTTCTGTGGCTCAAGGCAGACTGTGGGCTGGCGCCGATGGAGCTGCTCTGTTTGACTGCGTGGCCACAAAACTGCCGGGTGGAGGGGCCAGCTGTAGGCCCGGACGAAGCGTCCAGCAGGCAATACGGGGGTACGCTCGGCTCCAGGAGAAGCGATGCCAAGGCCACTGTCTGTCAGCCATACGGTCACAGAGGCACCCCGCGCCCACCTGCTCGCAAGTCTGCAAAGCACGTGTCTGCTCCTGTCTTCCCTCCACAGCTTCCTGCTTTCCCTTCAAGATACTCAGGCTTGTGCCCCGCGTCGCGACTCAGCAGACAAGAGGACTCGCGAGGACCCCCCCCCCCCCCCGCAGCCTGGATCAGGGTCAAGCAGAATGGGGAGGCATGCCTCCTGGCCCCACGTGTCTGCCGGCGGTTTCAAATGCAGGGACAGCGCCGGGCGCCCCAGGCACACCCGGCAGGTGGCCCCCACCCACATCTCCTGTCAGGCCGCTCCTCCCCCGCCACACGAGCCTTGTCATCTGCATTGGCGCGGTGCCTGGCAAAGCGGGGCTCAGGTACCCTCGAGGCAGGGAGAAGAAGGGAAGTCAGGGAGAGGAGGACTTGCAGATGCCCACCAGCAAGTCTGAGAATGTGGTAACGCAGCCTGGGCTCCGAGCAGTTCCCATCAGTTGGAAACGGTGTCCCGCGTCCTCCTGCATCCAGACAGCAGCCTACCCCCTCCTTCACCATCAGGCTGTGATTTGGGGCTCAGTGTCTACCATTAAGGAACGGGGTGCCATGGCCGGGATTCAGATGCCCTGTGTAGAGGCTGCTTATAGGCCACCAACTTGAGCAACGGAAGCCTGAGGAAGAAAGAAGGGCCCACGGGGACCCCCAGTCCCCAGGCTGGGTACAGATGGGTGCATTAGGTGACCCACCTCAAAGTACACATAAGCCCGGGCTGACCAATAGGTCACTCACACCGGGACACAGATATCAAAAAGGGGAATTTCTTTATGTTCCCATCCGTCCTTACTCCCCACCTTAACTACAGTCCCACCACCACCGCATGGCCGACAGTCTCTCCCTCCGGCCCTGCCCACTGCTCCCTGGTCACATAGTCAGTATTTCCAGCTCCTCTGTCCCTCCTTGCCACCTCCTCACACCGCCCATGCCACCGGCCCCCATGCCATCGGCAGACCCCACTCCATGAAGCGAGTGTGCGGGACCGGGGACAGCCGCCCTCTGATGTCCTCGCAAGACCCTGGACACTCACTCCCTCCGCGGCTTGACTTCGCTGACGGGGGACATTCAGAGAGGTTGTCATTAGGGTGACCAGCTTGTCCCTGTCATCCAACTCTCTCCATTTTAGCACCAAAAGTCCCACATCCTGGGAAACCTCCCAGCCTTGGGCAGATGCAAATGGGGGCAGTGGCTCCCCACAGCTGGCTGCCCGATCCTTACAGGACAATCCCACCACACCTTCCGTCCCTCATTGACTGATCACTCCGCAAGCACTCCGTGAGCACCTCCCACGTGCCAGGTCCCACTGCAGTAGTGTGCACAGCTACAAACAAAGTGAAGGCGGCTTCCACGGGAGACAGACAATGAGCAGCTCCAGGAGCCCGTCCTAAACACATGCCACATGATAACTGTGCTAGAGCCAGAAACAAAATTGAGCGAGGGCAAGAGCACACCGGACCAGGTGACATCCGTGGAGGGACCGTGGAGGGACCACCAATACGCAGATGTTCCAAGGTCTCAGGTGTCAAGTGGCACCCCAGGGAGTGGGCAGAAGCACAGGGGAGCACATCAGATGACTTGTCTTTTCTAAAGAAGCAGAGTGATCACATCTGATGAGGAGGTTTCCCATCCCTTCCTGGGAAAATCCCCAACACGCCCACCTTAGCGAATTAGACTGTCCTCAAGCAGGTGTGCAGGCCTATGTCATGAGCGACCCCACCCATGAACCCTAGATACCCAGGACTGTTCCCCCACAATGCGATCAGGGCAGGGCTCTGTCAGCCTGGGCGCAGTGAGGATGATGGGCACCGGGGCCAGCTATTTGGTATAAATGCCCCTGAACAGAGTGCCCGGGAAAGCAACAGAGGACAGCCACAGGCGGAGTGGAGCATGGTGGGATCACTGAAGAGCTCAAGGCTCACCAAGGGGAAGACACGCGCCAAGGGGAAAACACACTCAGTATTCTGAGCCCTTCCATACAACCCCAAGTGTGCACGGTAATCCCACAATGTACCAACTTGATGTTACAAATCAATTTCTCAAAATGTGCTAACTACGAACTGAGACACAAGAAGAATCCCAAGAGACCCAAGTCACACCATGTAACTTGTAGAACAAGCCCCCGGGGGTGAGCCCCACTAGTCTGACTTCTGAGTTCTTTCCAAAGCACCACACAGACGCAGCCATGCCTTACGCATCTCGTAACTCTCAGCTGGTGAGTGTCAATGGAAGTGATGACGAGGTAAATAATTACATAAACTTCGCAACATAAATAAATCTAAACATATCAGACTTTGCAGACAAACACAGAGCCTCAAACAAGGCTTGCTGCTTGTGCACATGCTCTGGGGAATGCAGAGGGGTGGTCTCGGCCAGCGACCTCCTGACACTTTACGGCCTCTCAGATCTCTGTGTTAAACGAGAAACACTCCGCGGCCACAAACAAGTTAACCAGAAGACACACCAGTGTATGTGAACACGGAAGTGCTGTTAAGAGTAGAGCGCAAACCAGCAGAAAGAGGTGGGCATCTGTTGGTTTACTCCTGGCAGTATTGGCTTTGTGTGTTTTTTATTGGAGGAACTTGTTTCATAGATAATTCAAGACAACTTACTTGAAACAAAACGTATTTTGCTTATACTTGGAATAAGAAAAGGCAGTAATGTTGGAATGAAATCCAGATTAAAAAATAAGATCAGAGAATAAATGGTATAAAATTTGGCAACTGAAGCATGGCCACCCAAAGGTAGGTGATTCACGAATTGGCTGGAAAGATAGTTCAGCTGATGGTTTTTAACCACCTACTATGTTCTCGGGATATTTTAAATCATTCTCCGTTTTAACTGATGGTTTACATGATATGTTATAATCCACATGAGAAAATATTCATTCTGGGGGAAAGTCCCCAGAGTCGGCATTATAATGGGAAAAAGGACAAGTGTGGTAATTGCTCTGGGGCACCCTGCCACCCACAGTCCCTGAGCAGGACAGCTGCTCAGCTCTCAGCAACCTCTGACGATGTGGGGAAGGGACTTGTGGGGAAGGGACGTATGCCAGTGCCTGGACAATATGATGTTAATCAAAGTCTCCTAGGAATTGGGACTCCCACAATAGAAACAGTTGCATAGACCCTCCCTTATTCTTACTGCTTTGCGTGTCAGTATGGTGACGACCTGTGGCAGCCGTTTTGCTACTGTAAGGAACAAAAAGGCGGAGATGTTCACTCTGATATTGTGTAGCGACGGAACCAATGCTGAGAGCTGACTGTCTCCAGAGTTCTGTCACTTAAGAAAAATAAGCTTATTTAAGCCATAGTGAACAAGCTTCTGTTTCTTTTAGCCAAAAAGATTTTTAAAACATTTTTATTTATGTATTTGAGAGAGAGAAAGAACACAAGCGGGGGTAGGGAGGGGCAGAGAGAGAAGCAGACTCCCCGCTGAATAGGAAGCCCAGGGCGGGGCTTGATCCTAGGACCCCAGGACCATGACCTGAGCCAAAGGCAGACACTTAACCGACTGAGCCACCCGAGCGCCCCTCAGCCAAAAGTTTTCCTAACTGGTATATCCCTTGTGTTATGTGACGGGGATGCAACGGCTACTTAGTCTTCTTGATATTGATAACTAAAGAAATACAAGTTTACATCTTTAAAGGTAACTATTAATGTCAACACAAAGCAGGACACACATCTTCTAGGAAGAACAATCAAAGACAATATAATTCGTATAGCAAAGAAAATCACAAGGAAGCGTCAATACAGGAAAAGGATGATAAAACAAAGGTCAAATGTATTCTATCCATTATGACAAGAAAGTAAGTGGGTTAAACTTTCTATTAAATGATAACGTATCTCACATCGGCACAAGCGTATTGACACAGCAGCAGGAAGCAATGAGGAAGAGTTAAGGGCGGAAGGACACTCACACAAGCAGTTACATAGTTAACGAGAGGTACTTCACAAGAGGTTAGATCACAACCAACGCCGCATCACCACCGGGCACATGGATACAGGCGTGGTGGGCATCTGATGAAATAGACACTCACTCCTGACAAAATTCCTCAGTAAAACCAATTCGGAGAAAAATTCGTTGTCATGATAAAAAGTAACTGTCCTCACGAAATACTACACAGAAAAGTAATACACTTAATCCATCAATGCCTGCCAAAAGGTGAAAATCCCCACCATATTTGTTTCTATCATTGTTCTATCAAAAATAATCAAAAATCTTTAAATGGTCTATTAGAAAAATAAAAAGAAGATTATTATTTTCATGCAAAAAAAATGTCTAGCTGGGAAGCAAAAAGGCTACTGAGGTACTGAATGACCTGTTAACAAATCAGCGAGATCCTTTATCCACAATAACAAGCCAGAGACTCTGGGAAGGAGTCCACGTACAAGAGCCACGAAAATATAACATACTTCAGGATAATCTCGACAGGACATGTATAGGACTTAATGAAAAATATTATAAAATTTTTGCCGAGGAATAGAAAAGACAATGAAAGAATTGAAAGATACATCACAGTCTTGAATGAGAAGGTATGATGTAGTGAAATATCAAACATTTTAAAATTAAGCCATAAATTTAGTGAAATTCCAATTGAAATGCTAACATGAGACTTTCTGAAGCTTGACAACATGATTCTAAAGTTTATCAAGAAGAACAAATTATAAGATCAGTGCCTAAAAGATAAAAAAGGAGTGAGAGGGAGATGGGAGGGGAGGGAGGGCACAGAGGGAGATAGAAGAGGGTGGAGGGGGGTGAAGGAGGACGATGGGGAGGGAGGGGGATAGAGGGCAGATGGAGAGGGATAGAGGGAGATGGGGAGGGATGGAGGGGGAAAGATAAAGAGGGAGGGGAAGATACGGGGTATGGAGGGGGGATGGTGGGGATGGGGTCTTAAGCCCCTCTCCCTAACCACCCCAATTCCCATAATTTCCCCCCGTGATCCTTTGCTCTTTGTTGAGGGCTTTCAACCAGACTCCAAGTTAATGCTGGTCCCCAGACGCAGAGCACTCTCGGATTGGGGTATTACTTTCCAATCGGTCACCTCTGGTGGCTCCCTCCCCCTTTTGTTTATCTTCCGATACCAGTCCGACTTTCCCACTCCACTTTACCTGCCCACTGCCGTCTTCTGCTCCTGTAAAGATCCAGACGTGTATAATTCTGATCTCGGGCTGATTTCATGGGTGATCGGAGTTCTTTGGTAGGTAATCAGCTCACTTTAGGGTACAGGTTGAAACGGTGCCTCCTCCTACTTCCCCGCCATCTTGAGTCCATGAAGAATACATTTTTAAAAAAGATTTTATTTATTTATTTGACAGAGATCACAAGTAGGCAGAAAGGCAGAGAAAGAGGAAGGGCAGCAGGCTCCCCAGTGAGCAGGGAGCTCGATGCGGGGCTCGATCACAGGACCCTGAGATCATGACCTGAGCTGGAGGCAGAGGCTTAACCCACTGAGCCACCCAGATACCCCCAAAGAATACAAAGAATACATTTTTCAACACATATAGAAAAAAGTGGGGTGCCTGGGTGGCTCAGTTGCTTAAGCATCTGCCTTGGCTCAGGTCACCATCCTGGGGTCCTGGGATTAAGCCCCGTGTCAGGCTCTCTGCTCAGTGGCAAGTTGGCTTCCCCCCTCCCTTTGCTCCTCCCCCTGCTTAGAGACTCCTCTCTCTCTCACTCTCTCTCAAATAAATAAACTCCTTTTTAAAAAGTGTTTGTCAAATTGTACATATGTGTTCTAAGAACCAAAACTATGCCTCCACCCCTAACCTTAGAACTCCAGGCTGGCATATGCTAGTAACCTGCCACGTAAGGTGTGCTCAGCCTATCAAGTATCATTCTTTATAATCTTTATAGTGACTGCAAAGTCATGAAAGTTATGAATTATATTCATAATATGGACATATCATGTGTTATTTAACCACTTGCTTGATGATGGGCTGAGAATTTTACTTTGGCTGCCCCAATGGATTGAAAATTCTGTAAGGTGAGATACCATAATTGTGTTTTTCAAAAACAGTGCCTGCTATTCAATAGTTATTTAATTGAATTGATCTTCCAAATTAACATTCCTATGAGAAAAAAAACACCCTGGCCAGTTTTATTCATCTTTAGTATAGCATAAGTTGATTCTTTGTAAAATTTGTTTACAGTGAATTAACCATAGAATATCCAGTTAACTCTGGGTGTAATGACATAATAAATCTTCTAGAAAATGAGACTATGGGTTTTGGAGTTGAGTGATCCTCTAAGATCATTTAATTTCCCTAAGTGACATCTCTTCTCTGTTTCAATGTTATAGCAACTAAGAAATGTGTCAAACTTTGGAATTAGGAAACCATACATAATCACATTTCCTGAGAGTATCTGTACTTAGGATAGCCTAGCTTTCCTAAATGTACTTGTCTCAGTATTCTAATTTGTGATTGGGAACATATGACAGCATGCCTGGACCTCTAGGGAGTGACTGGTTCCAGAGAAGATGCTTATAGGACAAGACAAGCCCTTTGGAGGGGCTGCTCCTTTGAAATCTTGCCTCCATACTCTCTATGCCAACTTGTCCAACCCAATCCTAGTAGAATGGTAAAGGAGGTCTTCCTGAGCATTGGTTGCTAAGGCAGAGCCCATGGGCAGCCTCAGGAAGGGGCCTCTGATGGACACATCTCAAAGAAGAGACCCAAGCTGCTCCCACATTGGCTGGGCCCTGTCAGGTTTACCTTGCAATGACCATTGTGATGTCATAGGAGTCACAATCTTGAGGGGTAATATTGTTTGGCTGAGAGGGGCATGAGGCTGAGAAATGGCACTGATATGGGGGCTGGCCATGCCGCCTCCATCATATGTCAGCCTTTTACTACTATTTGGTTTCCTCGTTTGGGGGCTTTGGCTGCTCTTCTCTGGGAGACAGAGCAGGGAGCAGGTGGCAGCCAAGAGAGCCTCAGAGGTATGTGATGCAACCTTCCCTGGAAATCCACCGCTCCCCGTCCCTGCCTCTGAAGCCTTGGAAAGTCCTACATCTTGGTCCAGGGGAGAAACTGGGTGGGGGAAGAGGGGAGTTGAGATAGTGCCTATGGATGTCTTCCTATAAGTGTAAATCATGCTCAATCCTGTTCCTTTCAGTTTATTTCAACAAACCTTGAGCTCCTATTCTATATGGTGGCGTACTAGACATTGAGGAAAAATAAAACCCCAACCCCACCCTCTAGGAGCTCTAGGCAAACCTGGGGAGACAGATGGATATATACATAATGAAAGAGAAAATGATAAGGGTTAATAGAAGTATAAATACTGCTGAAGAGGTTGGAGGCAGTCTTTTGAAGCAGGGGGATCTATAAAATGCCTCTGGGGGAGCTCAGGTTTGAACTGTGCTTCAGAAGAAGGGAAGGGCTTTGAAGATGGATAGGGTGGATGGAAGAAAGTAGGGAAGACTTTCCAGATGGAAGGAATGGATTGGGGAAAAGCAGGGGAAACTGAAGAGTGTTGGATATGTTTGAAGAGAGGACACCTATGTAGTTGGAATGTAGAAGTATAGGGAGGTCAGTGTGAGAAAAATCTGGAAAATTGACAGAGGTGACATTGTAGAGGGCTTTTCATGCCAGGCTGAAGAGTTTTATATATATATTGCATATAGAATATATATATTTATATATATATTGCATATAGAATATATATTTATATATATATATTATGCAATTGAAAGATGTCAAGGGGTGTCTGGGTGGCTCAGTTGGTCTGTGACTCTTGATTTAGGCTCAGGTCATGATCTCAGGATTGTGAGATCAAGCCCTGCATCATGCCTTGTGCTCAGCAGGGAGTCTGGCTCTCTCCCTTCCTCCTTTCTCCCTCCCCTCCCCCTGCTCCACGCTCTTTCTCTCTCTCAAATAAATAAGTAAATCTTTAAAAAAAATGTCAAAGGTCTTTTTTTTTTTTAGATTTTATTTATTTATTTGACAGACAGAGATCACAAGCAGGCAAAGAGGCAGGCAGAGAGAGAGGGGGAAGGAGGTTCCCTGATGAGCAGAGAGCCCGATGCTGGGCTCCACCCAAGGACCCTGGGATGATGACCTGAGCCGAAGGCAGGGACTTTAACCCACTGAGCCACCCAGGTGCCCCATCACATTTTTTTTTTAAGAAAGGAAATTTTTATATTATTTATTGTTTTAAAATTTTAATTGCAGTATAGTTAACATACAGTGTTATATTAGTTTCAGGTGTACAATATAGTAATTCAACAATTCTACATCACTCAGTGCTTATCAAGATAAGTGTACTCTTAATCCCTTTCACATATCCCCCGCCACCCACCTCTGGTAACCATGTTTGTTCTCTGTAGTTAAGAGTCTGTCTTTTGGTTTCTCTCTTTACTTTTCCTTTGTTCATTTGTTTTGTTTCTTAAATTCCACATGTGAGTGAAATTACATGGAATTTGTCTTTCTCTGACTAGCTTATTTCACCTAGCATTATACTCTCTAGATCCACCCATGCTGTTGCAAATGACAATATTTCATTCATTTTTACGACAGAATAATATTCCATTGTGTGTGTGTATACATGTATATATGTATATGTATACATATACCACATATTCTTTATTTATTCATCTATCAATGGACACTTGGAGTACTTCCATAATTTGGCTATTGTAAATAATGGTACTCCAGGGAGAGCTGGGTGGCTTAGTTGGTTAAGTGTCTGCCTTTGGCTCAGGTTATGATTCCAGGGTCCTGGATCAAGCCCCATGTCAGGCTCCCTGCTCAGGGGGAGCCTGCTTTTCTCTCTCCCTCTGTACCTCCCCCTCACACATGCATGCTCTCTCTCTCAAATTAATAAAATCTTTAAAAAAAAATAATGCTGCTATATACATAGTGGTACATATATCCTTTTAAATTAGTGTTTTCAAAGTTTCTGGGTAAATACCCAATAATGCAATTACTGGATAATATAATTCTATTTTAAATTTTAAAAAGATTTTACTTGGGGCGCCTGGGTGGCTCAGTGGGTTAAGCCGCTGCCTTCGGCTCAGGTCATGATCTCAGGGTCCTGGGATCGAGCCCCGCATCTGGCTCTCCGCTGAGCGGGGAGCCTGCTTCCTCCTCTCTCTGCCTGCCTCTCTGACTACTTGTGATCTCTCTCTCTGTCAAAAAAAAAAAAAAAAAAAAAAAAGATTTTACTTATTTATTTTAGAGAGAGAGAGAGAACATGAGTGTGGGGGAGGGGCAGAAGGAGAGGGAGAGAATATCAAGCAGACTCAGCTCTGAGTGTGGAGCCCAACGTGGGGTTTGATCTCATGACTCTGAGATCATGACCTGAGCTGAAATAAAGAGTTGGACACTTAGCTGACTGAGCCACAAAGGCAACTCTCTTCTGCCCATTTTTAACTAGGTTATTTGGTTGTGGGGGTGTTGAATTGTGTAATTTCTCTCTGTATTTTGGATACTAACCCTTTATTGGTTATGTCATTTGCAAATATCTTCTCCCATTCAGTAAGTTGTTGTTTAGATTTGCTGATTGCTTCCTGTGCTGTGCAGAAGTTTTTTGTTTTGGTGTAGTCCTAATAGTTTATTTCTGCTTTTCTTTCCCTTGCCTCAGGAGACATATCTAGAAAAATGTTGCTGTGGTCAATGTCAGAGATCTTACACCCTGTGCTCTCTTTCAGGAATTGTATGGTTTCATGTCTCACATACAGGTCCTTGACCCGTTTTGAGTTTATTTTTGTGTATGTTGTAAGAAAATGGTCCAATCTCATTCTTTGCATGTAGCTACTCAGTTTTCTCAACACCATTTGTTGAAGAGACTTTTTCCCATCACATATTCTTTCCTCCTTTGTCAAAGATTAATTGACCATATAATCATGGGTCTGTTTCTGAACTTTCTATTCTGTTCCATTGATCTGTGTGTCTGTTTTTGTGCCAGTACCACACTATTTTGATCGTTATAGCTTTGTAGTAGTTCACCTTGAAATCTGGAATTGTGACACCTCCAGATGTGTTTGCCTCCTCCCCCAAGATTGTTTTGGCAGTTTGGGATCTTTTGTGGTTCTGTACAAATTTTATGAATGTTCTAGTTCTGTGAAAAATGCTGATGATTTTTTTTTAAAGGGATCACATTAAATCTGTAGATTGCTTTGGGTAGCATGGGTATTTTAACAATATTTGTTGTTCCAAGCCAGGAGCATGGATTATCTTTCCACTTGTGCCATCTCCGGTTTTTTTCAATCAATCTTTTCTAGTTTTCTGAGTACAGGTCTTCTACCTCCTTGTTTACTTCTAGGTTAAGTTTATTTCTAGATCTTTTATTATTTTTGATGAAGTTGTAAATGGAATCTTTTTCTTGATTTCTCTTTCTATGGCTTCGTTATAAGTATATAGAAATGCAATGAATTTCTGTATATTGATTTTATATACCGTTACCTTACTGACCCAGGACCACACTTTGAAAGTGAAAGTTTAAAATATCTCCAGTAAGTGTCTATGGCAGTTGTCTGGGTAATTAAACCAGTTGGAGACTGTGAACGAGGTGTAGTGGGAAGGAGGGAAAGGGAATTAAAGCAGGATGGTAGGAGAGGCATGGATTCATTCCTCAAATGTTGACCAGCTACCACCACCACCCTGTACAAAGCACTCCTTTAGGCTCTATGGATACAGCGGTAAATGGAAGGGACAAAAATCTTTGTCCTCAGGGGGCTATTGTGACAAAAGTTTGGATGTGAAAAGTAAAGCAGAAAGAGAGAAGGGACTGAGTCTGGTTTTTTTCCTGACCAGACCTCAAATACGAGAGTTAATTATAAACATTATCACTGTTTTCCTACAAGGACTATATTCATCTTTGTATTCCCTATGCCTAGGATCCTGCCTGGCATTTAGTAAGTGCTCCCTGGATGTTTGTGAAATGAATAAATGACTTTGGAATTTTAACCCTGGATGACTGACAAGACGATGGCATTTTGAACAACATAGGAAACATTAGACAGAAGTTGTGTGGTAGGAGGCTGAAAATTAACTATGACATTTGAAGTGCTTGTGAAATTTATGTGGAGATATTCACCTTGCTGCTCAAATTGTCTAGACCTGTGCTATCCAGTCTGGTATCCACTGGCCACGTGGGGCCATTCAAATTTAAATTACTCAAAATTACATAAAATTTAAAATTCAGTTCCTTAATCGCATTGTGGACATTTTGAGTATCACATGTGGCTAGAGGCGATCACATTGGACAGAGCAGATCTTGGATAATTCCATCATCATAGAAAATTCTATTGGACAGCATTAGCTTATACTCTAGATCTTGGAGGTAGATCTAGTTATCAATATATTTGGCCACAAAGTTCCTTTCAATTATTTTTTTCTCAGAAACATCTCTCAAACACAGCAATCCCACTTGGGTATTACTGTCTTAACTAGGACTTCATTTATTTATGCTATGCTAGCTGGACTCCTACAAACTTTTTCAAGCCTAGAGCATAGAACCTAGCCCTGGCTTTATGGAAGAGAAACCACATACACAGAGCTTCCCATGGCTGACTGTGTCATTCTGCCAAAATTGACTGAAAAAACAAACAAAATCTCTCAGCATCGCACCACCTGCAGCGGCTTTTCCCAGCCTGTTTTTGACCCTCAAAACTTTCATTGTCAAAATTTGTCAACCCCTTGGGAATTTATACATCACTTTATCTCTTTTTCATAATACATGATAAGTGACATTAGGTATATAATCATTTCATTTTAAAGCAGCATGTTTTTTAAAGTTGCAAAGTTCATTTTAACATCTTGAAGAGGAAGAGAAAAGACAAATGCCCACTTTCCCCCATGTAACAGGTGAGGCATGAAAGTTAATGGACTTTAACAGGTGTGAATTGTTCCAGAACACTTAGGTATAAGAAAGGGCAAATAAAGTTCCTTGTCTACATCGGGTATAATCTGCTTTAAGCCTCCTATCACCTAGGTTGGCTAAAAAGCCCAGGGTCAGTTTTTCCTCCCCCAACGTTTGTATTGTATGGGAATTCTGGAGCTTTTACAGTTTATCCCAAATGGCAGAAGATCAGGTACTTTTTTAAAAAAACAAAGATTTTATTTTTATTTATTTAGAGAGAGAGTGTGCACAAGCAGGGGGGAGGGGCAGTGATGGGGGGGAGAGAGAGAGAAACCTCAAGTCGGTTTCCCACTGAGCATGGAACCCAATGTGGGGCTTGATCCCATGACTCTCAGATCAGGGCATGAGCCCAAATCAAGAGACACTCAACCAACTGACCCACCCAGGTGCCCAGAGGGTTAGGTCCTCAAACCATGGGAGTAACTGTTGCTTTTCATCTTTGCCATCTGAAGGCAAAATCTGTGGCTCAGTTCCAGTGTGCCAAGCTTGGTCACAGAAACCTTTGTCAAGACTCCCAGTCTACTATCTCTGAGATCTTAGGACCAGGAGGACCTAAATCCCACCAGGCTCAGGACCTCATTATTTCAGTGTAATTGCAGCTTCAGCATTGTCTCCATATCAGGAAGCCAGCTTCCTGTTCTTCTCAACCCTGGAAACACCAAATACTAAGCCTCCGGCACAATTCAGCTTAAAATCCTCCACAGGTCTAGTCTTATTTGAGGGGTGTCTTTAAGGTTCATGCCAATTTTTTCAGCAGGAGAAACTTAACTCTTTGCCATGGATTAGGAAAACTAAGTCCTTAAGAACAAAGGCCTGGCTACCCTCTTTGGGGAGGGCAAACATTTGTTCCTTTCTCAGAAGGATGTATAGTGTAAATTCCTCAATGTCACCTTGCTACATAATTAATAAAATTTCTTAGTACATATATATGTAAAAAAGGCTTTTTTGTCAAATACACTTTTCATTCAGGCATAATTATAAACAGCAAAATGCATAGATCTTAAGTGTACAGTTTGATGAGTTTTGATAAATTTATACACCTATTAACTAGCACCCCCAATCAAGCTTATAATACTGCCATAATCCTAGAGAGTTCCTTCATGGTCCTTTCCAGTCTGTTCTCCTCCCACCCAGAGGCAATCTCTATTCTGATGTCTAGAGTCATGGATTATTTTTGCCTCGTTTGAACCTTATAAAAATAGGATTACACATCCATTGGGAGATGATTGGAAAAAGACGATGTGATATACATATACAATGGAATATTATTCGGTCATAAAAAAGATTGAAATCTTGCCATTTGCAACAGCACAGATGGATCAGGAGAGTATAATGCTAGTCAGAGAAAATAAGCCAGTCAGAGAAAGACAAATTCCATATGATTTCACTCATATGTGCCATTTAAGAAACAAAACAAATGAACAAAAGAGAAAAATGAGAAAGACAAAACCAAAATACGGACCCTTAGCTATAGAAAACAAACAGATGGTTACCAGCAGGGAGGTGGGTGGGAGGATGAATGAAATAGGTGAAGGAGATTAAGAGTATACTATCTTTATTCTTTTTAAGAATTTTTTTAAGTAATCCTTATACCCAACGGGGGGGGGGGGGTCAAACCTACAATCCCAAGATCAAGAGTGGCACACTCTACCAACTGAGCCAGCCAGGCACCATAAGAGTATCTTGATGAGCTCCAAGTAGTATATAGAACTGTTGAGTCACTGTATTATATACCTGAAACTGAACATAACACTGTATGTTAACTATGCAGGAGTTAAAATTTAAAAAATAAAAAAAAATAATTTCCTTCTTGCATATTGCATTTCAAAAAGTCAGTTATTTTTTATAGTTAAAATGTATATAAAGTGTCTATATAAAATGTAAGATAAAGTTTCAAGATGTTAATTGTAAATGATACATTGTTGATGTGGAACCCTATTTCCATTGGAAATATGCCTGGCCATGTGCTATGTATGTTTAATTTTAGTAGATGATAACAAACAGTTCTCTAAAGTAATTATACCAATTTATACTTCCATTAGTAGAGTATGAGAGTTCTAGTTTCTCCACATTCTTGTGAACACTTGACATTGACCATCTTTTTAATTTTAGCCACTCTAGGTAGTGTGTTTGGCATTGCGTTGTGGTTTATAATGTGCATTTCCATGTTTACTAATGATACTGAGAAACTTCTTATGTTATTGGTCATTTGAAAATCCTCTTTTATGACCTTCCTGTTCAATTTTTTGGCCCATTTTTAACGGTTGGATTGCCAATCTTTTACTTACTAATTTGTAGGAACTCTTTACATATTATAGACATGAATTGTTTGTCAGATGTAGGTATTCAAAATCAATCTTCCCACTGTGGCTTATCTTTTCACTCACAGTGGTGTGCTAATGAACAGAAGTTCTTAATTTTAATGAAATCCAATGTATCAGTTTTTGCTTTTATGATCAGGGTTTTTTTGTCGTGTCCAATGTAAGAAATTTTTGCCTGCCCCCAGGCTATGATAATAGTCTTCTATGTTTCTTCTAGAAGCCCCCCCCCACCTTATTTTCGTTTACATTAAGGCCTATGATCCATCTCAAATTACTTTTTTGTGTATGGTATAAGGTAGGGATCAAAGTTCTTTTTTCCTCCCATAGAATTATCCAATCCCTCCAGGAAGGCAGGGACTGGGTGAAATGAGAGAGTCATTTACCTTGGGCACAAAATTTAAGGGGCATCAAAAAGCTTAGTAAACAAGGTAATATTTAATACAATATTATTTAAAAATAAAAATTAATGTGGAAAATTTATGATGAACAAAATACCAAAATTTTAAATCTGACACTATACTTACATGACTACCTCACCATCACACTCTAAACTCCAGTCGTTTCTCCCAGCTCCATTTACTGAAAAGACCATCACTTTTTCTCTTTCAATTGCATTGATGACCCTGTCATACATAAATCATATAAATGTACACATGTGTGGGTCAATTTCAGGGCTCTTTATTTTGTTACTTTGGTCTGTCTATCCTTATACTTCACTGTCTTTATTAATGAGACTTTGTAGTAAGTCCTGAAGTTTGGTCGTGTCTTACAACTTTGATCTTCTTCAAAATTGTCTAGTTATTCTAAGTCATTGGCATTTCTTTCTTTTTTTTAAAGATTTATTTTATTTATTTTAGAGAGAGAGCACGTGCCCACGTGTGAGCTGGGGGAGGGGCAGAGGGAGAGGGAGAGAGAGAATCTCAAGCGACTTCCTACTAAGTGCAATGCCCAATGCAGGATCACAACCCAAGCCAAAACCAAGAGTTGGACACTCAACTGACAGCCACCCAGGCATCCCAGGTCATTGGCATTTCTGTATTTTTTAATTATCCTGTTAATTGTCACACAAAAATATGCAGGATTTTTATGGGAATGAAACTGAATTTATAGGTCAGTTTAAGGATAATTAATGTAGTAAAAATAATGAGTGTTCTGATCTTTGAATGTGTTTGTCTTTCCATTTATTTAGGCCTTTTTAATTTCTTTTAATAATATTTAGCTTTTCATAAAGAGGGGTTTCTGGAGCTATAGTAAATAATTTTTTTTTTGTCATTTTAAGGAAATTTTTAAACAAATCAAAAGCACATAGAAGTGCATAATAAGGGGCACCTGGGTGGCTCAGTGCGTTAAAGCCTCTGCCTTTGCTCAGGTCATGATCCAAGGGGGTCCTGGGATGGAGCAGAGCCCTGAGTTGGGCTCTCTGCTCAGCGGGGAGCCTTCTTCCCTTCCTCCCTCTCTGCCTGCCTCTCTGCCTACTTGTGATCTCTGTCTGTCAAATAAATAAATAAATAAATAAATCTTTTTTAAAAAAGTGCATAATGAATCTTCATGATTCCATAACCCAGCTTCAACTTTGCATTGTTTTGAAGCAAATGTCGGGTAACATAATTTCATTCATAATTAAATATGTGTGTCTAAAAGGTAAAGACTCTTTTAAGAGAAAATACCTAATCACAGTATCATTACTATGCCTAAAAATTTAACAATAATCTTTGAGTACCATCAAATATCCATCAGTATTCAAATACCAAATGTAGGGGTGGGAGGTTGGGGGAACAGGTGGTGGGTAATAGGGAGGGCACGTTTTGCATGGAGCACTGGGTGTTGTGCAAAAACAATGAATACTGTTACGCTGAAAAAATAAATTAATTAAAAAATTAAAAAAGTTATTAAAATTAAAATAAAAATATTTTATAAAGATTTAAAAAAAAACCTACCAAAATAGCAAAATAAACACTGAATTTGGTTTGGGCAAATACCAAATGTATCATAAATGATATAAATTATTTTTTACAGTCTGCTTGACTCAAGATCTAAATAAGGTTCACATATTGAGATTGGTTGGTGTGTTTAATTTCCTTATAATTTGTAGATTCCCTACCTCCATATCTTTCTTTTATTCTTTCCATTTATATGTTAAAGAAATGGATCATTTGTCCTCTAGAGTTTTGCAGGCAAGATTTTACTGATTAAATACCCATGTTGTTATTTAATATGTTCCATTTTTCTTCTCTATTTCTTTAAATGGGAAAGTTGGGTCTAAGACTTATCAGAATTACTTCTCTGGAGGGAGGGGAGACAATTTCAAAGGTCATGATGATTATTAGGAGGGACACAATGTCTGGTATTTTATTTTTTTTTATTTTTTAAAAGATTTTATTTATTTATTTGGCAGACAGAGATCACAAGTAGGCAGAGAGGCAGACAGAGAGGGAGAGGGGGAAGCAGGCTCCCCACTGAGCAGAGAGCCTAATGTAGGGCTAGATCCCAGGACCCTGGGATCATGACCTGAGCCAAAGGCAGAGGCTTTAACCCACTGAGCCACCCAGGTGCCCCAACCTCTGGTATTTTAAACGCCATTTTCTAGGGGCACCTGCCTGGCTCAGTCAGTAGAGCATGTGACTCTTTATCTTGGGATAGTAAGTTTGAGCCCCACACTGGGTGTAGAGATTATTTTAAAATAAAATCTTAAAAAAATGCCATTTTCTGAATTATATCAGTACTTCAAAATAGGGTGCCTGGGTGGCTTAATTGGTGAAGCAACTGCCTTTGGCTCAGGTCATGATCCTGGAGTTCTGGGATCAAGTCCTGCATCAGGCTCCCAGCTGCACAGGGAGTCTGCTTCTCCCTCTGATCTTCTCCACTCTCATGCTCTCTCTCATGGTCTCTATCTCAAATAAATATAAATAAATAAATAAATAAATAAATAAAATCTTTAAAGATTTATTTAATTTTTTATTTTTTAAAATTTTTTTATTTATTTCTTATTTTTTATAAACATATATAATGTATTTTTATCCCCAGGGGTACAGGTCTGTGAATCGCCAGGTTTACACACTTCACAGCACTCACCATAGCACATACCCTTCCCAATGTCCATAACCCCACTCCCCTCTTCCAACCTCCCCTCCCCCCAGCAACCCTCAGTTTGTTTTGTGAGATTAAGAGTCACTTATGGTCTGTTTCCCTCCCAATGCCATCTTGTTTCATTTACTCTTCTCCTACCCCCCTAACCCCCCATGTTGCATCTCCACTTCCTCATATCAGGGGATTTATTTAAAATTTTTAAAATTTAAATTTAGTTTTAATTTTAATTTTAAATTTAAAAATAAAATCTGTAAAGATTTTTTTTTATTCATTTATTTGACACACAGATCACAAGTAGGCAGAGGGGCAGGCAGAGGGAGGGAAAGAGGAGAAGCAGGCTCCCCACTGAGCAGAGAGCCAGATACCAGCCTCCATCCCAGGATCCTGAGATCATGACCTGAGCTGAAGGCAGAGGCTTAACCTACTGAGTCACCCAGGCACCCATAAATAAAATCTTTAAAAAATAATAATAAATACCTCAAAATAAAATGGACTTTAAAAAAAAAAGGTTTTTCTATATTGACCTTTTATCTAAAAATCTTGCTAAATTTGCTTATCAATCCTGAAAAATTATCGGTAGATGCTTTTCCAAAAGCATATTGTGATTCCCTACACAGTCACATTGTCTGCATATGATAACTTTATTTCTTCCTTTCTAATCCTATGACTTCTATTTCTTTTCCTTCCTTTATTGCATGGAGTAGGATTCCCAGTACTATGTTCAGTAGATAGTGGGGATTTTTATCTTCTTTTTTTAGAGGAAGGTTTTCTTTAAACCTTTAGAGGAAGGTTTTCTTTAATTCACCATTTATGCATAATGTTTGCTGTGTGTTTTTTGTAAATATTGTTTAGCAGATGAAGAAAGCTCCCTTTTACTTCTGGTTTGCTAAGAATTTTAGCATGAATGGGTGTTGAATTTTATCAAGCACTTTTTCTGCCTCTATTTAGATGTTCATACGATTTTTCTTGTTTATTTTATTAAAGTGCTGAATTACAATGAATTTTTAAACTCTTAAACCAACTGTGAATTCCTGAAACAAATATAACATGTTTGTAATACTATTCATGATCCTTCTTATATATTGTTGGATCAAATTTGCCGATATTAAGTTTAGGAATTTTGCCTCTGTTTCCATGAAAGAGACTGACCTGTGAGTTTTCCTTTCTAATAATGTCTTGATCAGATTCTAGAATCAAGGTTAATTCAGCCTCCTAAAGTAAAGGGAGAAGTAATGTTTCTTTTCTACCTCATTAGCATAAAAAAGACATTCCTATCACTCAGGAAATTGCCAGTGTTTTTGAAGCTCTGTGTCAGGAGACTGGGACAAACACCAGATGTGTTCTTTATTATAACACCACACACACACACACACACACACATATATAGACACACACACACACACACACACACACACACACACACAGCGGGAAGGGGCGGTGGGGAGAGAGATATTGAAAAATTGGCTGATATTAATGTATTTGTGGAGACTGATAAATCCCAACTTCTTGAGGCAGGCTGGAAACTTAGGCAGGGTTTCTATTTTCAATCAGTTTTTTAAAAATTAAGTTAAATTATTTATTTTAAAAAATATTTTATTTATTTATTTGACACAGAGAGAGATACAGTGAGAGAGGGAACACAAGCAGGGGGAGTGGGAGAGGGAGAAGCAGGCTTCCAGCTGAGCAGGGAGCCAGATGCAGGGCTTGATCCCAGGACTCTGGGAACATGATCTAAGCAGAAGGCAGACTCTTGACAACTGAACCACCTAGGTACCCCTAAGCATCCAAGACTTGATCTCAGCTTAGGTCTTGATATTGATCTTTATCTTGATCTTAGGGTCATGAGGTCAAGCTCTCCATTGGGCCCAGTATGGAACCAACCTAAAAAAAAAACAACTGATTTTTGTGTGTTGATACTGCATTCTGTAACTTTGCTAAATTCATTTATTAGTTCTAATTGGGTTTTGTGTGTGTGTGTGTGTGTGTGTGTGTGTGTGTGTGTGTGTATGTGTGTGTATTATTTACGATCTTTTGTAAATAAGATTATGTCATCTATGAACAGAGATAGAGATTGTTTAACTTTTCCTTTCCAAAGGAAAGGATGGCTTTTATTTTTCTTACCTAATTGCTCTGGTCGGAGTTTCTAGCACAATGTTAAAGAAAAGTAGTGAAATTGAGCATCCTTGTCTGTTCACTACCTTAAAAGGAAAGCTCTCAGGCTTTCGCTATTGAGAATGATATTAGCTATGGGTTTTTCATTAATACCCCTTACTATATTGAGGAAATTCCCTTCTATCCCTAGTTTGTTGAGTGTCTTTATTTTTTTTTTATTAAATCATGAATAGGTGTTGGATTTTGGCAATCCTTTTTCTCCACCAGTTGAGATAATTGTCCATCTTTTTTCCCCTTTGTGTTATTAATGTGGTGTATCACATTGATTTACTTTCTTATGTTGAACCACCATTCTTGGGAGAATTTTTGCTTTTAACGCTTTTATTCAACACTGTTTAGCTAAAACATTTGGCAATACTATGAATAATATTATGTAGGCTCTTATAATACACTCTCTGAGACTGATGTCATGATTCAAAAGGGAGAAATAAAAATTGTTTTATTTGAAATGGTAACAAATGTAATTTCTGCCTTTAAAGTGACCTGGAACAAGCTTGCAAAAAACTTAGGAGATTACGTTACTGATTGGGAAATCCTGACCTAAAGGATAAAATAAAAATTCCATCATTTGGCAAAATCTGGCTTCCGCTTATATTTTCAGCTTTTGTCTTAGCCAATGTGCACCTGACACTCATGACTTTATAATCTTCTTGGTGATGTTGCTTTTGACTTGCCTGGCAGGCTCTTTTTTTCACCAAAAACTTTCTGTTGATTCTTCAGACTCCAGTACAAATGGCCACTTCTTGAGTAATTTTTCCCATCTCTCCCAGGCAGTTAATCACTGTCCTTTTATTCTGTAACACTTATATTTCTGTTATATATTTATTTATTAATATATCTATAAATTTTAATAAATTTATTTAATATATTTATGTTTTTGTTATCTATTTATTTATATACTATTTATGTGTTATATATTTGCCACACTGTATTATAATTTAGCTGTTTAGACATCTGTTTTGCCATTAATGTGAATTCCCAGAATACAGGGGTCATATTTATCTTTGTAGTCCTAGCACCCAACCTAATGCCTAGAACTTAGTAAGCACTCATTAAATGATCTATGAATACATGAATGGGGTGCCAGTTGTGCTGTGGTTATGGACACCAACTGTATCAATATTTGTGTCTGTAAGAGGAAATGTGCTCTTGATTCTCTAACCTAGAACATTTTCTGATTTTATTTTTTTCTCTTTGTGCCTCTCTAGACTTCAAAGCGGCGTAAATTGAAAAAGATCCAGAAACTCACAGGTCAGAAAGATCCTATCCTTTATTCTTCAGCTCAAGGCTAATGACAAATCAACTGTGGGTCTGCTTTAAAACTCCAGACTTTAATAACAGTTTGAGGGAGGGAATTTGAGACAGATTATGTAAACGAAAGAAATGTGCTTATTCTTTCTAGCGTCTCCAAAGATGCTAGATTCTTTTTAGCAACTTCCAAAGAGATGTAAACAGATTGATAATTCTTCCTATGCTTCTTTTCCCCATGCTTTCTTTCCTAATTTTCCTTTCGTGTAGAACTCAAAGCATCAGGAAAGAAATTTGGTGAGATTAATGTTTGGTGCAGGAAGTTCCGATAACTTTTTCCCCTGTCATAGGCACTGGGTAGACTCTGTTGGGGGGGAAAAAACATGTGTTATGAACTTTGATTCCCCTACTCCAACTCCCTACTCGCATGACTGTTCCTGCGCTTTCCAACAGCTTAATCTACTACATGGTGAAGGCAGCAGAGTAGAGTTCAAAATATAAAAACTTGAGACTTGGGTTAAGTCTGAGCTCTACCACTAATTAACTTAATGATCCTAGGCATGATTTCACCTTTGTTGTCTTATCTGTAAAACACCGGGGTGGAACAAGGTAGAGGTGGTATCAACAATTAGGGTGCTAAAAGCTTCTTTACCTCTGCTCCCAGCTTCCCAGTGGGAAGAAAATCTTAGGAGGAGCTGCTCTGAAGCTAATTGGACACAGTGAGTAGAGTTGACCTTCACTATCTATTCCTCCTCTCTTCAGCTTACTCTACTGATAAACTCTGTATGAGTTAGGAGAAAGGTACCTAGTACTGTTTTACTTCCCTCACAATGATAGCTGTTCCTTTCCTAAGTTAAGTCACTATTCTTATTGGTTTCCTTACTAGTACTTTAATATCACTTCAGTGACATTGACCTACTCTTGTGTCCAGCTTTTCAGGTCTCCCTATAGGATGGGCCCAGGAGTATGTACTCTGGTCCATGGACAGAAGTCTTCATCAGATCTTCCAACATCTGGAATGTGCAAGGTCAGGGAAGGTCATTTCTGGGGGGAGGTTGGGTGGTGGAAGTTTTTGTTTTTGTCTCAGGTAAACTCTACCCACAATGTGGGGGTTGAATTCTTGAGATCAAGAATTGCATGCTCTACCAGCTGAGCTAGCCAGGTGCCCCAAAGGTGGTAGAACTTTTAAGAGGGAGGGAGGAAGAGACCGAAGAAGGGAGGTAGTAGAGAGGGAAAGAGGGAGGGAAAAAGAGAGGGAAAAGAGAGATTGTTAGGTGGTGGCTTATTTACTTAGTTTTGGCAGTGGGGATAAATTCTGGGTCCAAAGGTTTTAGTCCATGGATCATTTCTGATTGGAATGGAGACCCATACCGTCCTCTCCTCCTGGTAGAGGAATTCTTCACACAAGTAACTGATATTGGGGAAAACAACCTCTTTTGTTGTTATTGTTCTCCCTCGGGCCAAAATATTTCACATTTGAAATAGCCGTTACCTTTCCCTTTTCCTACTTTTTTCGGCCTCAAAGCAAATGGAAACTTTTCTTTATTTCTTAGATCAAGTCTTAAGAAATTATGTTTGCCTGAATCACAGGATGTGATTTCTTCCTCCACCTCCTCTGTGCTTGTGGCTCAGAAGCCTGTTTTACCCTGTTGTGGCTGTAAGAAGGCAAAACATTCTACTAAGGACAGCAGCTCCTCTGAATCATTATGCAACAACTCCAGCCTGTCCCACCTTCCCGTCTTTTCTGAAGGAACAACCTGGCAACTCCGGAGCCATAGTTTACCTATTTTACCCAAAAACCAGTCTTCCATGTTCAGGAACAAAGGCACACCCCTGCCTCCTTTTCAGCTCTCAGAGTTTGGGAAATCAAAACTTTTACAGAATTTGGCAGCTCTTTCACCCTTAAGATCCCAAAACTCTTTTATCAACTCTATGTTTGAATCCCCAGATCTCTGCCAACAAGAAAAAACAAAGAATGGGGGAGAGAGCAAGAGTCATTTGACATTGGATCATGGGCCAGATTTTATTTTCACCAAGGCAAGACCACGATTCTCAGGGTGGGCTCCAATCCGGCTTTCTCCTTTAGCTAGGTGGGAGTTAGAGGGACATATGGCTTGGAAGGTTTATACTTTGAGGGAACAAGCAGTGCCTCTGCCTGTGAGGGAATCATGGGGAATGCTGAATTATTTAATTGAGGCACAAGGAGGAGTTCCTGAACCAGAGAAACCTCAAATCCAGGTATCTGTGCCCATTCATCAAAGCACTGAACAAAGTCTCTACAATAAATTCCCAAACTGTCCATCATTTCAGCTCCATGTGAATATTGGAGTGGAATCTGGATTAAATAGAACAGAAACAAAAATTTCACAGTCACTTATCCCAGGTAAGCAGTCACAACTTGGGGATGGCCCCCAAATCCTTACATCCAGGCCCTTAGTTACGTCATTGGGCACTCCACTTCCCAAAAATTTAGGAGCTGACATAATTCCAGAGAAAACCACTGGACTGCAGAAGGAGCCAAAACATGTCCTAGAACTTAATATAGAACAGAGGGTCATAGGTCTACTGGAAAAAAGGATTCAGCAGCATAAGTCCCACATGACTAATGTGGAACTGACCCCAAGTCTACCATGTCAAGTTACAGATAGTATAAAGGTAACTCCTTTAGCATTACTTCAAGTCATGGATTCGATGGGGATGATCCCAGAATCACATTCAGAAGTGATAGAATCTGTAGGTTTGTTCCCACAGCCACCAGACAAAGTTGGGAAACCAATGGAAACCACAAAAAAAGTGAGTGTAAGCACTAAACCATCATATCAAGTCACTGAACCAGTGGAGGTAACACCAAGTGCTCAGCATCGAGTTATGGAATCAAAGATGGCCTCCAGACCAGTGAATCAAGTCACAGATAATGTGACGGTAACTCCTGCAGCATTGCCTCAAGTCACGGATTCTATGGGGATGATTAATGAATCACATCCACATATCATAAAACCAGTGGGAAAAACCCCAAGAACACCATCTCAAGCCATGAAATCAGGGGAAATAACCACATCATTGGACCATAAAGTTATACCATCAGGAAAGATGCATCCAAAGGCACAATATACAGTTGTGGAAACTGTGGAAATGACTTTTGGGCCACATCCTAAAGTTACTGAATCAGTGAATATAACCTTAAATCCAGAAAGTCAAATCACAGGACCATTGAAGATTCCTCCAGGGCCAATATGTCAAAATACAAGATCACTGGAAATGATCTCCAGTCCATTGCATCAAGTTACTGATTACACGAAAGTTACTCCAGTGGCACAATTACAAGCTATGGATTTCATGGGAATAATTCCACCAGCACCGCCACATGTTATAGAATCTGGAGATTCACAGTCTGAAATTGCAACTTTGGCCCCAGGAACAACTCAACCAGTCGGTTTGTCATCTTCTAGCTGTCCTCCTACTATTGGTCCACCTGGAGTTGTAGGATCTGTGGGTTTACCTCCAAAGTCACCACTTAAAATCACAGAATCAGTAGGGATGATTCCAATGCCATCACATCAATCCATACACTCTTTAAAGGTAACTCCAGCAGCACTGGGGTCACCCATGGGAGTGATCATAACACCACAATCACAAGTTGTAGAAACTCAGGATTTGACCTCAAGGCCAGTATCTCAAGTCAGGAAACCTCTGGAGTTGACTCCTGGGTCATGGATTCAAGTGCAAGACTCTGTGGAGATGACTCCACAACCATATGTTCAAGGCACAAAAACTACAGCATTAACCCCAGGGCTACCTCATCAAGTCATGGAATCTCCACGTTTGACCCCAAGGCATCAAATCTTAGAATCTTCAGAGATGTGTCCAAGGCAAAGCCATCAAATTATGGAAACTATGGGGTTGACTTCTGACCCCATAATCAGAAATCTGGCTGAGCCAAAACAGTCACATCATCAAATAATGGAACATTTAGGGACAGTCCCAAGATCACTGGGTCAAAGAGCACCATCTAAGGAAATGAGCCAAGAGCCACTGCATCAAGTCACAGAATCTGCAGTAATGACCACTACATCTCTACTTCCAGGTGCAGAATATCTGGGGGTGAAGCCAATGCCACAAGTTAAGACTGTGGATTCTATGAAGTTATCCCCAGGATTGCAGAATGTAAAATCTATAGACGTAACTCCAGGTTCGGTCCCACAGATGGTAAAATATGGACAGCCGATCCCAACTGTGAGCCCTATAGAACTGGCCCCAGAACTTCAACTGCAGACTGTAAAATCTAATGAGTTGGCACCTATTTCACAGCTGGAAAGTGGGAATTCTGTGCAGCTAGCCCCAGCGTCTCAGCTTCAAGGTGTGAAATCTATTCATTTGAACCTAGGAACACAACAACAAAGTGGAAAATCTGCTGAGTTAGCCCAGGCACCACACTTGCAAAATAGGAAATCGCTAGATTTGACCCACAATTCACAGTTGCAAGGTCTGGAATATGTTCATTTGGCCCTCCCACCGAAGTTTTCAGATACAAAAGCTGTGGAGTTGATCCTAAGACCACCACAGGAAGATAAGAAATCTATGGAGTTTGCCTCAAAGCCATGGTTACAAGATGAAAGATCTAAGGAGACAGCCCCAGTACTATTGCTTAAAGATGTGAAATTTCCTCAAATGGCAGAATGTAGAAATGTGATTCCTGAAACACAGGTGGAAAGTATGAAATATGAGGAGCCAAGCTCAGGGGCACACATTCAAGCAGTAAACTCTGTAGAGCTGAACCTCAAGCCAAATCATCAAGCCACAGAACCTGAAGGATTAACCCCATGGCACCAAGCTTTGGAATCTTCAGGAATGATCACAGAGCCAGGATATCAAGGAGCAGAAGTAGAGTTGACTTCCAACCCTTGTCACCACAGGAAAGAATCTATGGAGTTGACACAACCATCTTTAAGAAGTACTCCAGGGCCATTGAACCAGACTTCAGAATGTATGCAGGCAAACTCAGTGCCATTCCAAGATGCTCTTGAGACAATGCTCCAAGGGGTAAAAGCCTTGGAGACTCGAATGCCTCAACACATAATACAAGAATCTCCAGAGTTAGTACCAGGATCAGAGATACAAGGAATAAATCCAGAAGTGTTGAACCCAGAGTCCCAAAGTATGAAGTTTGTTCACCTGAATCCAGGACCATATTCAGAATTTAGGGACTATAAGAAGTTGACCTCAGAACCTGAATTTCAAGGTATGAAATCTGTGCCACTGACCCCAGAACCACAGCCCCAAAGTACAAAACCTGACGAGATAGCTCTAGGTCCATTAATGCATGGTAATAAAGCTGTGGATTTAACTGTACCACTGGAAGTATCTAAGAGGTTGATTCCTGAAACACGCTTACATGCTGAATCGAGGAAACTAAGCTTGGAACCACATTTACTAGCAAAGACATCTTTGGGTCCAACTTCTAGACCAAGGCATCAAGACACAGCATCTGTAAAGTTAGCTTCTGAGACCTGGCCACAAGAGGAGGAATCTGTGAAGTTAATCCCACAGCAAGTCACAGGAACTCCTGCGATGATGCCCAGGCCATGTTTTCAGAATTTTTCAGAGATGACTCTGGGGCCAGGCCATCAAGACACAGAAACTGCACAGCTGTTTTCTGGGACTTTGCGCCAAGTGGCATTAACACCAAAACCAACAGGTCAAGTTATAGAATCTACGGGAATGACTCTAAAGCCACACCTTCAAGTTACTGAGCCTTCAGAGGTACCCCTAAGGTCAGAATACGAAAACACAGAACCTTATGGGTTGGCATTGTCTCAAGTTGAAAATATCCAGGAGACAATGCCAGTACCACCATATTCAGTAAAAGGATCCCTGGAATTGACTTTGGGACCACAAATGCAATATGAGAAATCAGAGCCACTAATGCAAAATTTGAAATCTGTGAAGTTAACCCCTGTGTCATCCCCAGTAGTGGTGGGACCTAAGCAATTTATCACAGGACCAAAACGACATGTTCCGGAGTTGACCCCAGAGCCACAGTTCCAGGGAGTAAAGTCTATGCAGCTGCATCCAGAGCCACAATTACAAGACGTGGAATATGTTAATTTAATCCAACAGCCAGCTACTACTGGAATGGTAGAATCTGAGAAGCTGGTACAAGAACCAATACTACAACATATAATATCAGAGGAATTGACTAAGGCGGCACAGCTTCAGGATGTGAAATTGATCCCAGGGCCACATTTGCAAAGTGTCAGATTTTCAAATTTACCTCCAGGACCACCTTTTCAAGGAGAAAAGCCTGTAGATTTCATCTCAGAGTCCCCACATCATAGTGTGAAATCTGATGCACTGACCCCAGGTTCCCCAGTGCAAAAAATCAAATTGTCAGATTTTACCCCAGGGCTAAAGCATCAAAGTGTTATGTCCGTACAATTGTCTCCAGAACCAGAAACTCAAGGTATGAAATCTGTGGAACAAAACTCAGGACCACGCTTGCAAGATGTCAGATTTTCTGATTTGACCTTAGAACCAAAGCATCAAGGTTTGAAACATGTGCAATGTATACCGGGAACACAGGTTCAAGATATACAATCCTTGGGATTTGTAACAGAATCACCTTTGCCATTAAGCCAAGAGCTCTTGAGTGAAAATATGAAAACTCTTCCGTCTATTGAAGGATCACAGTTTCACAGCACGCAGTCTATGAAATTGACCTCAGAACTACAGTTTCAAGGTGTGAAGTCTCAGGAACTGCACCTAGGGCCAAGGCAGCATGATGTCAAATTTTCTGAATTGACTTCAGGGCCAAAATTTCAAGCTGTCAAATTTGGGGAGCAAACCCCAGGATCAGTGTTTAATGGTGTAAATTCTGTGGAGATGGCTCCAGAATTAGCATTTCAAGATTCTAAATTAGCAAAGACATCTCCAGGGCTTCAAGATATAAAACAGGTGGGGCTTACCCCAGGGCCATGGTTACAAGATGTCAAATTTTGTGATCGGACATCAGGAACACAACCTCAAGGTGTGAAAACTTCAGAGTTAAACTCAGGGCCACAACTACAACATGTGAAATTTTTTGAGTTGACCCCAAACCCAAAGATGCAAGGAGTAAGATCTGTGGGGTTGTCCCCAGGACCTCAAAAGCAAGTGGTCAAGCCTGATATGCTAGTACCAGAGACACAGTTTCAAGGTGTAAAAAATTTAGGGAGGGACCAAATGTCCAACTTGGAAGTTAACATTTCTTATAGAATTGTCTCTCAGCCAGAGAAACCAGATGAAATATCTATGGGGTTGACTCCTGAGTTACAGTTGCCAAGTGTAAACTATTCTGAGTTGGCTAGAAGAACAAAGTTACAAGGTATAAAATCTTCTGAATTGACCCGAGGGCCAGGTGCGGGGGGTATGAAACCAATGGAGCTGACCCCAGACTCAAAACTTCAAGGTGTAAAATCTGAGTTGTTGACCTCGGAGCTGAAAGATGTGAAATCTGTGGTCTTAACTACAGGACAGGGTCTAAAAGGTACAAAATCTACTTTGCTAACCCCTAGTCCACAGCTGGAAGGTGAGAAATCTATGGAGATAACTGCAGTGCCATGGATAGACTATGTCAAACCTGTGAAAAGTACCAAAGATACCAAGCTTCAAGGTACAACTTCTGACTTGATTCTGCATGCAAGAATTCAAGACTCCAAAGCTGCGGAGTTGGTCCAAAGAACACAACTGCAAGATGTGCAAACTGTGGAATTGAAAATTGAAAGTGAGAAATCTGTGCCTTTTGCACCAGGGCCATTACTCCAAGGGTCTGAACTGCAAGGTGTGAAACCCAAGGAACTGACTTTAGAGCCACAAACCCAAGATAGTAAATTTGTCGACAGTACCCCGTGTTTCAAGCATCAAAGTTTAAAATCTGTAGAGGAAACTCCAGATTCAGAGCCGCAATGTGTACAATCTGTAAAGTGGACCCCAAGGCTAAACAAGCAGGAAGTAAAATCTGTGAAAGTGACCAGAAGATCAAAGTCTCAAGGAGTAAAAACTGTGGATTTCGCCCCAAGGCAACAGTTTCAAGAGACAGCACTCATGAATTTAACTTCTGGGCCAGAACAGGATGGCACGATATCTGTAATCTCACCAAAGCAGCAATGTGTGAATTCAGAGCAGGTGAAGAGAGGGGCTATGTTGGACGATAGGCTGTCTTTGGAGTTACTTCCAGAGCTAAAATTTAAAGGTAAAAAATTAGTAGACCTCAATTTTGAGTTACAGTTTAAAAGTATGAAATCAGACTTGACTCCAGAATCAAATATTCAAGGTTTAAAACCTGAAGAATTCAAGCCTGAACCACTTGAACCACAGTTGCAAAGCATAAAGTCTCCTAAGTTGACCCCAGGGGCACCATTGCACCAAATTAAAGGCTCAGAGTTCGCTTCAGAGCCACAGCTTTGTGTAAAAACCGTTGAGTTAAAACAAGAGCCACTGCTTGAAAGTATGAGATGCATTCAGTGGATACCAGGACCTAAGTTCCAAGCTGTGAAATCTGTAGAGTTAAATCTCAGGTCACAGTCTCAAGGTGTTAAATCTCTAGGGTTGAGATCTTCGACACAGTTAAGAGATGTGAAGTCATCTGAATTGACTCTAGGGTCAAAAACTCAAGGTGCGACATATACAGAGTTCAACCTTGGGCCACAGTTGCAGAACATGAAAATCCCTGGGGTGCTCCCAGGAACACAGCTGCACAAAGGGAAGCTTTTGGCATCAACCTCAGAGCCACAGCTTCAAGATGTAAAAACTACTGAGCTCAAAAAAGAGCCACAGCTGGAAAGAATGAGGTGTATCCAGTGGATACCAGGACCTGATTTCCAAGGTGTGAAATCTATAGGGTTACAGTCTCAAGGTGTCAAGTCTCTAGGGTTGAAACCTTTGATACAGTTAAGAGATAGAAAGTCATCTGCGTTAACTCCAAGGCCAAAGCTCCAAGATACGCAATCTTCAGCATCACTCCAGGAACATAAGCTTCAAGACTGTGATTTGAAACCTTGTCTCCAGGTTAGAAGTGTGAAATCATGTGAGCTGACTTCAGGGTCAAAGCTCTGTGATATAAAATTTATGCCACTGAAATCTAGGCTTTGCATGCATGATGGGAAATCTAAATTGACTGCAAAATCAAAGCTTCAAGAAGTGAAACCCTTACATTCATCTCCAGGAGCACAGCTTCAACGTGTGAAATCTCTGGTGCTTATGGAAGATTCACAGCTTCCTGGTGTGAAATCTGGGGTATTAAGCCAAAGGTCACAATTACAAAGCAATACAACTATAGAATTGAACTCCCCACTACACTTGACAAGCATGAAGTCATCTGAATTGACTCTTCAGACAAAGCTTCAAGGTGTGAAATCTGAGAATTTCAACTCTGGGTCACAGTGGCATGATCTAAAACCTTCTAAGTTGTCACCTGAGGTAAAGTCCCAAGATAAGACATTTACTGAGTTAAATCCAAGTTCACAGTTGAAAGGTATAACATTTTCTACACTGATCACAGGGACAAAGATTCAAGGTACCAAGTGTACAGATTTCAACCTTGGGCCATTGTTACAACATGTGAATTCTTCTGAAAGGACCTCAAAGACAAAGCTTCAAAATGTAAAACATAAAGAAAGCTGTCCCAGTCCCCAGGTGCAAGTTGTGAAATCTTCTGACCTGACCCTTGGATCAAAGCTTCAAAATGTGCAATTGGTGTTCAACCCTGACCCACAGTTTCAAGGAGTGAAAAGTTCTAAATCAATTTCAGAAACAAAGATTCAAGATATGGAGTCTGTGAATGTCAAACCTAGGCCACAGCTGAGACGTGTGAAATCTTCTGAATTGATACAGGGGACAAAGCTTCAAAAAGTGAAGTCCGTGGATTTCAAGTCAGGCCCACAGTTGGAAGATAGGACATCTTCTAGATTGATCATGGGTATAAAGCTTCAAGATGTAAAATCTCTGAATTTTAAGTCTGGACCACACTTGAAGGATGTGATATCTTCACAACTGATCCCAAGGGAAAAGCTTCTAGGTGTGAAATCTGCAGAACTGAAAGCTAATCCAAAGTTACAAGGTGAGAAATCTTCTGATTTGATCCTGGAGAGGAAGTTTTCAGGTGTGAAAGCAGGCCCACAGTTACAAGATGTGAAATGTTCTGAGTTGATCATGGGTATAAAGCTTCAAGATAAAAAATCAGCAGGGTTTGGTTCTAGATCACACTTGCAAGGTATGAGATCTTCTGAAGTGATCCCAGGGTCAAAACTTCAAGAAGTGAAACCCTCTGAATTCAACCACGGTCCAAAGCGACAAGGTGGAAAATCTGATTTAATTCAGATGAGGAATCTTCAAGGTGTGAAATCTGTGGAGTTCAACCCTGGACCTCAGAGACAAGGTGAGAAATCTGATTTGATGCTAGAGTGCAGACTCCAAGATTTGAAATCTGTTGAGTTAAAACCTGTTCTGCAGTTACAAGGTGTCGCATCTTCTGAGTTAACGCCCAAAACAAAGCTTCAAAATGGAGAACATGTGGAGCTCCTTACCAGACCCACGTGGCAAGACATGAAACCTCTTGAATTGACTCTAGGTGCAAAGACCCAAGATGTGAAATCTTTGGGGTTTGAGTCAGTCCCACAGTTACAAAATGGGAAATTGCCTATGTCGACACCAGGATCACACATTCAAGTCCTGAAATCTCTGAAATTCAGCCCTGGGGCGAAGTTGCAAGGCGCAAAATCTCATGAGTCTGTAAAGCTTCAAATAATGAACACCACAAAGGTCAACCATGACCTAGAACTCCAGGTCACAAAAACCTCTGAGTTAGCCTTGGAATCAAAGATTTGCAATGTGATATCTTCCGAGTTCAATGCTGGGAAGCAGCGGCAAGAAGAGACGTCTTTTAAGTTGAAACCATGGCCAGAGCTTCAAAGTGTGAAATTTGTGGTATACAACCCTGGACTACATTTGCAACATATAAAATCTTCAGAATTGTGCAAAGAGACAAAGCCCCAAGATGTGAAATCTAAGGAATCCAATCCTGAGCAACAGTGGCAAGATGTTAAATCTTCTGAGTTATGCCAGGGATCAAGGCCTCAAGGTATGTCATCTTTCAAGTTCAATCCTGGGCCACAGTTACAAGAGATAAAACCCGAGTTGTGCACAGACAGGAAGCTTCCATATGAGCAATTTCTGGAAACGAAGCATCAGCCTAAATTACAAGGTGGGAAATCCTCTGAATTTAATCTAGCCCCACAGCTTCAGTGTATAAATGTTAGGCCATTCAGTACTGGACCACAACTGAACAGGGTAAAATCTGAGTTGAATTCTGGATCAGAGTCTCGAGGTATAAAATCCCAGGTGTTCTGCCCTGGGCCACCTTTGCAAGATGTGAATTCTTCTGCATTTATTTCAAAACCAAAACTTCAGTGTGTAAATTCTGTTGGATGCAAATCTGAGCCACCCTTGCAAGGTATAAACCCTTCTGAATTAACTTCAGTTTCAAAACGTCAAGGTACAAAGTCTTCTGAGTTGAGTTCAGAGATCCCAAGGGAGACGACTATGGTGTTCAACCTTGATCCACCTTCGCAAGATTTGAAATCTGAATTGATTCCAGGGTCAAAGTTTCTTGCTATAGCACCTATGGAATGCAGCCCTGAGCCACAGATGAAGTGTATAAATTCTTCTAAGTTGAATCCAGAGCCAAAATTACAATGTGCAAATTCTGTGGGGTGCAAACCTGGGCCACCTTTGCAAGGCGTACAGTACTTTGAACTGATTCCAGGGACAAAATGTCAAGGTACAGGATCTCAGGTGAATCCGGGATCCAAGAATCCAAGTGAGACATCTATGGTGTTCAGCGCTGAACCACATTTACAAGATTTAAAATCCGAATTGATTCCAGGGTCAAAGTTTCTTGCTGTAGCACCCATGGAACGCAACCCTGGGCCACAGATGAAGTGTGTAAATTCTTTTGAGTTGGATCCAGAGCCAAAGTTACAATGTGCTAATTCTGTGGGGTCTGAACTCGGGCCACCTTTGCAAGGTATACAATCTTTTGAGTTGACTTCAGGGGTTAAATGTCAAGGTATGGGATCTTTTGATTTGAATCTGGGGTCAGAAGTTCTAGGTATGAAATCTCTTATGTTCAACCCTGTGCAACATTTACAAAATGTGAAACATGAATTTAGTCCAGGCACAAAGTTTCAAGGTATAACATCACAAGAATTAAACTGTGGCCCACAGCTGCAAGGCGTGAATTCTTCTGATTTGAATTTTGGGTCAGAACTTCAATGCATAAATGCTATAAAGTTTAATCCAGACCCACAGATGCAAGGCATGAAACCCTCTGAATTGAATCCTACGTCAGAATATCAAGGTACAAAATCTATTCTGTTCAACGCTGGACCACATTTGCAAGGTGTGAAAGCTTCTGAGTTAATTCCAGGGACAAAGTTTCCAGAAATACAGTTTTTGGAGAACCACTGTGGGTCACAGCAACAAGTTATGCACCCAGTGTTCACTTTAGGCTCTTCACTGCATGGTAGGAAATCTGTGTTATTTTTACCAAAGCCACTGCTTGAAGATGTAAAGTCTGTGAAGATGAACAAAGAGCCAGTGTCCTGTGGTGGAAATTCTGTGAAACTGGCTTCAGGCTCTAAGCTGCAGGACTTGAAGTGTGAGATGTTTGCACTAGAGCCATGTTTTACAAAAGTGAAATCTGTGGAGTTAAATCCAGGGCCACATCCTCAAGGTATGAATTCTGGGGAGCTGCCCTCACACCTCAGGCAGCCTAGTGAGAGATCTGTGGTGTTTGCACCAAAGTTGTGTTTTCAAGGTGTGAAATCTCTGGAGTTGAAACCAGGGCCACAACCTCAAGATGTGAATTCTAAGGGTTTGATTTCTTGCCTCAGGCAGAAATCTGTGGTGTTTGAATCAGAGCCATGTTCTCAAGATGTGACATCTTTGAAGTCAAACCTACAGCTACAGCCTCAAGGTGCTAATTCTTCAGGGTTTCCATCATTCCTAAGGTCCCCAAGTGTTAATTCTGAGGTGTTCGCACCGGAACTATGTTTTCAAGATGGGAAATCTGTAGAGTTGACACCAGGGTCCCCACAGCAAGGTATGAATTGCCAAGAGTTGACTTCAGGATGTCACGGTATGAAATCAATAGTGTTGGCACCAGAGCCAACTAAGAAGTTCATACCAGGACCCATGTTGAATGGTGTTAAATTTTCAAATTTGTCTCCAGAATCACAACGACAGGGTGAGAAACCTTTGGAGTTTCCTCCAGAAGCAAAGTTGCAAAGTATAAAACATGTGAAATTGTCTTCAGCATCACTGCAACAA